>NC_072396.2:32135000-34535000 GCF_028885625.2 Pongo pygmaeus
ATTTTTTAATTGTGGCAACTTTTCATTTTAAAATAACCCCCATGGAAGAAGTGACAAGATTCATAATGCAGGTTTATCAGTGCCACTAATGGTTCCATATCTAACTCTTCCAGTGTTATTCTATCCTATTTCATAATCATCCCTAATTACTGCCTATACTGTATTTCTCTCAATTGAACCTTGCCATTTGCTGTAGATTGACCAATACCCTAATTTCAATCAAGTGTCAGGAAATAAGCTAAATTGCTTTGATGTGGAGAATCACTTCTTTGCTTTTTATAAGTGCTGATAACATATCCTGTATTATTACAGAGGCCTATATAAAAGCCAAAACCATTGATCTGAATATTTAAATTCTAGAATTGGCAGCACCTTAGATAAGCTAAGGTAACTGTTTTCTACCTGATTAATGACAGCAAGAATTAAACTGCGGTAGCCGACATATGGGAAACTGCTGAGAATGAAGAGTCCATATTTTGACTGACATGCTGCTTGCCACTTTCAATTCTCCTTTTATTTTATCAAGTTCACGTGAGGGAGGGAAAAGGCACTAAGTGATACTCGGAGCAATTATAGCACCTTTCTTTTTCTTTTGTGCAGAAAAGAATAACTTAAATTTACCTGCCAATATTTTTTCCATCTCACATTTTCATTCTTTTTTAATGACGAATGTTATCAAAGTGGCCTACGTCATCACACATACTGACCTCTCTTAAGAGTTTAAGCTGTAGAAAGCTAATAGAGCCTCCCTATCTTTGAAAATGCTATTGCCATTGTTGCTCCCAGTGTACCACCACCAAGTTGATACAAAATTCATATACAAATTAGGGAGATAAGGAACAATGTCTGGGAAGCCAGGGTGCAAACTTGTGAAAAAACAAAAGAAAACAAAACCTTACACATAAAAATAAACCCTGTTCTACTCCTAGCAATCTACTTCTCATAAAAACAAATCCTTTTCTACTCCTAGAAAAAATCTACTCTCTATTTCATCCTTTCAATTAGTATGCATTTCTTTGTAGAAGTTTCCTTCTTTCTTTATACGCTATGGTATCATATGGTGGTTAAAAGTTCAGACTCTGAAGTCAGACTCCCTGATTTCTTTTTCTTTTTCTTTTTGAGACAGAGTCTCACTCTGTTGCCTGGGCTGGAGTGAAGTGGTGCGATCTCGGCTCACTGCAACCTCCACCTCCCGGGTTCAAGCGATTCTCCTGCTTCAGCCTCCTGAGTAGCTGGGACTACAGGTGCGTGCCACCATGCCCAGCTAATTTTTGTATTTTTGGTAGAGACGGGGTTTCACCATGTTGGCCAGGATGGTCTCGATCTCTTGACCTCGTGATCCACCTGCCTTGGCCTCCCAAAGTGCTGGGATTACAGGCGTGAGCCACTACGCCCGGCCCAGACTCCCTGTTTTCATCCTGTATCTTCCACTTGCTAAGTGACCCTAAGGAAATTATTTAGCCTCTCTGTGCCTCACTTTCTTCAAATGTAAAAAGAATTTAACAATAAAATCTACCTCTTAGGGTTGCTGAGAGCATTAAACCGGTCAATGAATGGAAAGTACTTATGGCTTTGAGTGGTATGTAGGTACATCTTGTAAATATTAGTTGCTACCATTATTTCATACTTGATGCAGACATTTACAATAGTGCTTCTGAATTAATAAAAATGCAGATTTTCCTCCTTATAGAAATACATATGTTAAAATTTTGGACAAGTTAGAAGAACTATAAAGAAGAAAAAAAATCTCCCTTCTGTAATCTTTCTAACTAGAGGTAGTAACTACTCCCACCATTTAGTGCATACTCCCATAACTATTATTAAGTCCATTCGGTCATCTTCTACCTCCCTTCATTATCACTTTTTCTCTAGACACAGAAGAAAGCACAAAATATTTTTAATAAAGAGAAATGAATTAAGAAAGGCAACTGCTTAGAAAGCAGGAAGCCTGGCTTTCATTCCCCGCCCTTGCTAGATCATTTAAGTTACAATGGGCATTTTACTTACTATCTCTATCCTTTTGTTCCTCCAAGGAACTATTGCAAAACTGGTATAACAAGAACTTCCCTCTGCCCTTTTTACAAAGATGCTATGATGCATCCATTAACTAACTTCTCAAAAGAAAGCTGGCACATAGAAGGGGGCAAAATATAAAGTATGTGAGTATAGTACAACTAAAAGCTTAGTTTACAGAGGATGTGTTTTAACAAAATCTGAGAGGAAGCAAAAGACAGGAAGTTGCTATAGTCTCTCTTTAACTGTAGGAGCTATCTCCTCTAAACTGTTAATTATAATGTCTTACAGGTTTTATATTATATAATTATAATGTGTTATAAAGGGTTTTAAAGACTGTCCTCTGGTATGCATTTAGACTAATGCCAAAAATAATTCCATAATACATATCCGTTAATTTTTTTATCACTTTTTGTATAACCCTGTGATATGCCAAGAGAGAAATTTATGAAATTAGAATAGCTGTACTCCTCATTTAAATTCACTCTAATGTCTTAATATGCATGTCTCCTATGTTTATAAAACATTACCATTTTAATCTAATCTGAATCCTCAAGTATCATCTCCATACCAAGCAAATAAATGATTCATTTATTCAAAATAAAGTGAATCATTCTGAAATTGGATGATTTACGTAGACATGAGAGTTACTAGTTACTTGTGCTAAGACAATGAGGAAAATTTGGCCATTTTAATTCATTTGTGGCCTTTTTGCTCCAGATCTTTTCCTACCTAATGTTGAGAGACTTTTTCCGAAGTTCACTCCACTTGAAGTTCATGTTATCCAAACGTCTTTGTAACAGGACTGCATCATCGGAACCTTCCAGGGATCTCAGGATTTTTTGGCTGTTTTCATCCAGGTTGTGATAAACATCTGTGTGAGCTTCAATTTCACCTTGGAGGTCCTACAGGACAGCAGGAAGAAGAATATGTGCAGAATTACCAAACAAAAGAAACAAGCGATGAATGTGAATTTGGAGAATTGCAAAAAATAAATAATTATTAGTTCAAAGGACATTTCAATCAGGCTAACTAACAAGAAGATACATCTCAAATCCCTTTTCTTGGCGTATTGCCTTCTCCTGTTATTGTGTAGATTTAAAATGGGCATCTTATTAGGTGTAATAAATTTATTCCTTGCCATTATGAGTTGGAAAGTAATGTATTTATAAATTTATAAAGTTCACAAGTTATATCTTCTAGTCTATGGACAAAATGTATTATTTTATGGAAGTGATAGAAAATAAAATTCTATGATAAAGTGTACCCCAGTGCCAATAATTTCATTACTATATGGATCAAGTCATATTTTCTATTTACGTAGTAATCTGTAGAGTTAACTCTGACCATAAAAGCATGGAGAGACTAATAAACAAGATTGCACTTGGTCCACAGCACCAGCACATTCCTGGGAGTCTGTCATGGGAGACAGAATCTTCTTGACAACACACATTAAGTTCACCTTGGTATTATAGCATCATACATATAGTACAGCATCATACATTTATTAGTTATGATTTCCCATTTGATACGTATTTTTAGGCTTGACAGGTGGAAAGTACATAGGACCTTGGTAAGAGTTATGATAAGAGGTTATGCATTCAACCTCACTTGTATATACACAGATCAAGAAAATTATTACAGTAGAAGAATCTGACCTTTACATGGTATGTCTTCCTGTGTAACATTTTCAGCTTGAACCGGGGACTACAGCACTGATCCTGTTGCATAGCAATCCTGAGAAAACCCAGAAACTGAAAGAGCCCTGCCTTAAAATGCCAACTTTGCTTACATTCTGTTGACAGAATGAATTTTGGAGCACAGGCCTCACCAGTCAATAATAATAAACGGCCACTTTGTACTCCGCACTAAACAGTAGCCAGGCGTGTGGATGTGGGAGGAACCTCAAAGAGAGGAGGCCTGGAATATGCAACTGACAGTTTATATTAAACAGCCAACTTTTCTTATCATTTTGCCATTACAAGCCAGAGACATTATAAATTCATTTTATATATGTGTTTCCCTCCTTGTTCCCAGCAGAACAGTCAAAGCCAAGGGAACATTCTTCAGAGAGCTGCCGGGTACCAGCATTCCTTTCTGCCTACACAATGAATGGAGGCTTTGTATATTATCTGACTTGCTCTTAGAGATTTGTATGCTTCTGTTCAACAAGTTTAAAAATTCATTCTGAAGCTCCAAACAATTGGATTGATCTGTGTAACTAGAAAAGTTGTTTTTTTTTTTTCTCTCTCTCTCTCAAATTGAATTAAATTACTCTGCTAAAGTAAGGGAGAAAGTGGCAGAAATAACATGTTAGAAATTCTGAAGAACTGGCTCATGTTTTCAGCCACAGCCTCTTAAGATGCAGAATTTTGAATGTTGCACAAGTAAGGTAGACAGACAATGAATGTCTATTGTCACTATTTTTGGCAGCTAAAGCATCACCGATGGACTCTAAAGAGAGTTGTGTCCCATTCTCTTTGACTGGGAGACAGGCAGGGGAATATGGATAGAACCACATCAGAGGTTGAAAGAAGGGAAATACTGAAAGAGACTGAGTAGTATCTCTGAGTAGTACAAACCAGGTTTATACTGGAAGGATAGAGCCTGACTTTGAAAGTAGTTTATATGGTAGAAGGTTAGTATTGGGATTCTTGGAGAACGAAGTTTGGTCAAATATATAACCATTTTATGTTTTTCTTTCTTTTTTCCTTTTGCCTACATGGAATAACATGCCTGCCTAATTTGCACTTCTTCAGCAAAAGAGAAAAGTGAGTTAATTTATCTAAGTACTTCAGGAGAAAAAGCCAACCACATCTAAGTTCCAGATAATTCCTTCACTTGTCTTTTACTTTACTTCTTCTGTTGTATTTGATTTGTACAATACTTCCCTTTTGTGTATGCACTTAGGTGATTAAAGACAAACTTTTAGTTGTTCAAGAAAATAAAGTATGTTCACTAGTAGCATCAGTTTTCTATGTTTACTACATTGACATACATATAAAGGATAGTACATTTGAAATTTATATCCTACATGGATAGCAGAGACCCAGGCTCAATCACGAGCTCCTTATGGTATACCATGAAGTCACCAACACTTTCTTTGTCTTCTCAAGCATAAATAGGATGTTGATTCATAAATTTGCTACTTCTCATCTTTGCCATATATATTATACTGCATATAAACATCTTTGTTGTATTATCAACAAATAAATGAATATAAAATTGATAAACAAGTATTTATTGAGGACTGATTTATTGTCTAGTTTTAGCACTCTGGGAAATGTAAGAGGAGTACAAATGATAGTTCTGTCTTTAATTTTCCTAAAACCTAGTGTGCACTTTTGTTTAATTCGTTTATATTACCAACTAAATATTGATGGGAATTCCTGCCAAGTCTTCATAGATACTGGGATAAAGACTCCTTCCTTTAGAAATGCAGAAATGGCTAAAGTTATCTTAGCATTGGCAAGAAGATAAGTCTTCTGTCAGTATTGCTTTTCCAGGTCATGATGGTGATATAGAGCTGTAAATGACACGTGTACAGTAAAGGGCTTTACAGGTTACAAAGCACGTACAAATGTACCACCTTAGTTATTCCTCCCCCTGGCTCTGTGAAGTACATCACATTTTCTGTTTTGCAGATGAGAGCACTGAGACTCGGATGTTTAACTGACTTGCCTAAAAGCCATATAGCTGATAAGTGTTAGAACTGAGAAATGGATCCAATTCTCTTGATTCTAGAAGATCTTGGGCTGCCTCCACCAACCCATTTGCCAGAAGCATTGGATATAATAAACAGTAGTCAGTGAACCTGAACGAAGATACTACTTGCAAGAGGAAATAAGTGACTGTTGAGGGAAAAGCACCCTGAAAGACAGCATTCTTGAGTTTGATAAAATGTTTACCCACGTGGATTGATTTGTTCTGAATGAAAAATTGAATTCCGACTGCCTTTTTTTTTTTTTAGACAGAGTCTCGCTCTGTCGCCCAGGCTGGAGCGCAGTGGCGCAATCTTGGCTCACTGCAAGCTCTGCCTCCCGGGTTCACACCATTCTCCTGCCTCAGCCTCCCAAGTAGCTGGGACCACAGGTGCCCGCCACCATGCCCAGCTAATTTTTTTTGTATTTTTAGTAGAAACAGGGTTTCACCATGTTAGCCAGGATGGTCTCGATCTCCTGACCTCGTGATCAGCCCATCTTGGCCTCCCAAAGTGCTGGGATTACAGGCGTGAGCCACCGCGCCCGGCTCTGACTGCTCTTTTCACTTCTCATTTAGCATTGGGCATCCTGGACCACCTGTGAGCAAAAAATGTTCACACTGAAAAGGTCTCCTTTCTACAAATTTCCCTGCTGCCAGAACAGAAATTCTGCCATCAGTAATTCATCTCTTTGTCTACAAGAGCCATGTGGACTACTATGAACCATACCAAGAAATGACTTGACACATCAGCACAAACATAGTTCATCCATGTTCCTTTGGGATGGCAGGCTGGTAGGAAATCTGTCAAGCTACAGGACTCTGATAGGTTGCCCTAAAAGGAAGGTAAGTATTGGGGAAGAACCCAAGGCTCTCTTTCAAAAGCTGGCATGCTGTAGTGGAGATTTTTCAGTATCAATAAGGCAGCATGAGTCGTAGATTGGGAATGCAGGGCGGGCTGGAAGGAATATACATTATATATAATATAATACAACATAACATAAAATATAATATAAAACTACCATAATGATATCTGTCTAAACTCATCATTTAAAGACTAAACCTCAGACTCAGGTAGCACAAAAAAGCAAAAGATTGATATGGAGAATCAAGTGGAGTTCTCAGAGGGTAGCCAATCTGGACAAAGGATAATTTTCATAGAAATTTTTGGATAGTTTTATTTCACTTCTGACTTAACTAGAAAAGATCATTCAAGCCTTCACTACTGCATTCACTGTATGCTCTCTAATTTTTTTCTTCTTTTTTGTGATTGTAGTCTTTAGGAAAAGCAATAACGAATGAACAAAGGGGAAAAGGTATTTGTTATGTAACAAAAACCATAGCAGCAGCAGCAGCAGCAGCAGCAAGAGCAACAACACACATGAAACTTACTATACATCGGGTGCTGTCCAAAGCACTGTATATACATGAGCTCATTTTCTCCTCTCAACAACCCTCTAGGGTAGGGGCTACTATTATCTTCACTTTCCATATAAGATAATGAAACTACTATAAGGTTAACTAAAAATGCCCAAGGTCACACAGCTAATAAATGCAGCAAGATTTAGAACCTAGTCAGTCAGACTTCAGGGATTGTGCTCTTAGCCACTAGGCTATATTACCTTTCAAGTTTAGTTGTTGGTGGTAGTTTTTCCTATTAATAATGCTACTACCTAAATTTTAGCAAATCTAGCACTGCCATTAGAAAATAAAGGATAACCATTTCAGCACGCGAAGAGCAATTTCATGGTCTCATTAATATGAAGACTATTAAACAGATTTGTAGCAGTGGATAGAGATGCATCCAATACAACAAGAGAAAACACAAAGTAGTTGAGAAAATGGGTGCAAACGAAACAAATAATGTGTGTCCCCATAAGAATTTGGCCTAAAGTTCTGTACAATTATAGAGCAAATTTCAGCTGGGAGTACCAAAAAAGTTCAGTTATGAGACAAGCAATATGTTCACAGTATAGCAGTTTTAGGAGTAGGGGAGATCCTGTTTTCTGAAGGGCTTTTTCAAATTCCACACTTCCTTCTTATCTAAGTCTCATCTACTCTTGTTGTGAATCTCCTTTCTCAGCTTCCAGAGAAAACTCATGGCAAAGTGCAGTTAAAAAGACATAGGTTTGACTCTTTGCTTCTCTTTCCCTTATTAGCCACATAATGATGAAAACTCTTTAATTACTTTGGTTTCACTAAACATGAAATAATAATACATATCTGCTGAAATTTTTGAATATTACATGGAATTTTTGTAAAATACTTTGAATAGCGTCCTGAACACGAGATCTTTAATAAATAATAGCGAATGCAGGGCTTACTATTACAAGATAATCCATGTGGAAATCAGATGGTAGAAGTAGATTTCATGAAGTTACGGGACTCGGCTTGAGCCTTGAGGGATGTATACGACTGAGAAAGTGGAATAAAAGAAAATATTACAGGTAAAAAGAATAGCATGGGAATGGAGTAAAGGTGAAATGAATTTGGTTTATGAGCAGGGACAATGAATTGCACAACCTGATTGGAATGGACAATGAGCATTGAGAGAAATAAGTAGAATGGAGACCAACTGCTTAAACCAAGTAGAATAAAGCCTTCCTTTAGGAAGCCACTGAGAATAAAAGTTTATAAAGAAAAGTACAAAGACGAGATTATTGAATATTAAATTTGTACTATTTCATTCAAAAAGTAGAATGATCCATGGTGTTCATAAGTAACAATACAACTGGGGAAGAATAGGAAAAGTTATGGATGTTTTACTAGAAGAAAAATAAAGAAGGGAGATATCAAGAATTAGTGCTGTACCCTTCTTTTTATTATTAACCATTAAGCAGATGGTTGTGATACTATTCTAGAACATCATGAATAATCGTATCCACATATTTCCTTTCCTATGTAAATGGAATTATTGGTCTCTAAAACAGGACTCAGCAAATGAAAACTTCCCTATTTTAATATAGCTGAGAAGTAAGGAAACAAACACAATGGCGTAGAAAGAATAACAATAAGTGACCAAATCTCCTTAAGAATTTTATTATAGACAGATTATCTCTAAGCTTTTCTGAAAGCAGTTCGTATATGAATAATTATAAGGCCATTAGTTCCTCCTTACTGATAATTTTTATCTAATTTAAATTAGCTTGATGGGAAAAAAGTGGTCTGATTTCTAAGAACTTAGAAGGTCAGGAACATACAATTCAAAATAGGAAAGAAATTATCCTATGTGGCTAAACTGAGAGTAGGAAGAAGTGACACCTTACAGAGAATCAGAAAGGTGTAAAAGGAGCCACGGGCACGCATAATTGACCAGGGTCACACAGTGTGGAAACTAACAGCTCTCCATGCATTAGTAGCCCTTGAAGGCATCACCTTGTTTTATAGTGAAGCAAAATAGTTAATGCTCAGGATGATGATGCTGAATTAGCCAGGGAAAGCAGATTTACATTCAATAAAATCTGTTTAAGAAGAAAGCAGTTTATGCAAATGCTTCAAATGACCAAATGACTTTTATTTGATACAGTTGTTTTGAAAAGGTGTTAATGATTTAAATAAAAATAAAACAAAAACAATTATATGAAAGTAGAACTCCCTTAGACTGGTTATCCAAAATGACTCATTAAACATGAGCTCTAAATAGTAGAGCTTTTGGAGCACACTTGCATACACTCATACATATACACACACAGAAACAGATATTCTATTATGAAGACATAAGAACAGAAATTGAGAGCAAATCTTTAGAAACGTGTACAGCAATCTAAAAATAAAAAGCATGGGCTTAAATTTTGTATGTCTGGTATTTGTAATTTTTAAAATAATTCATTTTTATTGCATGTTACAAAAGTATCAGTCTATTATGGATTGGGAATTAAAACAAGCCAAAAAAAAAAAAAAACCCGAAGTGATCTTTCCTAACAAATTTTTCGAGAAGAATCCATAGGAAGAAATTGGACCCACAGTCTTGGCCTTATCAGGATTCTAATCTAACCACGGAAGGTTCCTAACTAGATCAGAAAATGCAGTTGGATACAGATTCACAAGAGGGTGTGACTGTTTTTTTTTCCTTCTTATTCTATATGTGGCCACGCAACACCTTTAAAAGCAGCAGAGTTGTCGTCCCAAGAGAAACAAGAGTTAATTTGAGGACTGCTGTTTGGCTTGGAGCCTGGTTGCTCTAGGTAGATAAGGAGTATGTTTTCAGGTCCACTGCATTGCGTTGCATCTTAAACGAGCAGCTATGGATTTAGGAGTCCACAGGCTTTGCTTTAAAAATGGCTGTTATTCAAGTCCTCAGAGACTATTATCCTGCAGGGTTTGTTGTCTTTGCTTTCATATCTCATTCGAAAATTCTCACACTTAAGCACTACAACAGCAGAGAGAGGGGATATGCTCTCTCAGCAGAGAGAAGGGATATGCTCTCTTGCCTCAGTATATTCCCAAGTGCAAAGCTTTATTTCAAAATCTAATCTTTAAAAATGCCTGGCCTAGGGTGGATTACCCCCAGAGGAAACTGTCAAACCGCCTTAAGCAATACCGAACTCTGGTAGTACGTGATGCTTTCTCTCCTTGTCTTATCCTCTGACTCCATTCTTAAAATTACTTTTTAAAACTGATGAGTTCATTTAAGATATCCTAGGTTGGAAGTAAGATGAGAGGTATCTTTCTCATCTACGTCTTGTTTTTCCTAGTTTCTTCTCATCCAGTCACAATGCAAAAATTCTCTGAATATTCATCACAAAAACATGCATTAAGTACCTATTGTATGTCTATAAGTAGGGCCAGTAAGACCTACCTTTTAAGGTTTTGGCAAAGATTAGATGAGATGATGTGAGTAGATCAACCAAGTACCTAACCCAATGCCTAACCTATTGTGAGGTTTCATTAATGTTGCATCCTTCTAGTCCCCCTCTCACTTTCTGCCATGACTCCAATCCTGCTAGCAGAGAAGATATGAGGCCGTTCAAAAGAAAATGAATACCTACTGCATGAAGATGGGAGCCAGAGCTATAGGCAGGAGCTAAGAGGTAGTTCTCAGGAAGTTCAGGTTCAAAGGGTACAGTGTAGCCAATGAGAGCTTAGAATGCCGCCTGGAGATTATATCTGATTCAATAAGGATAATATTCTACTGTAGCTTCTCGTGTAAAGGTGTAACACTGTGAAAATAGTATTTGGTAATGATTATTGGGAGGATGGTGTTCAGGGTAAATGTAGCAGGGTCAGAGTGAAGGCAGGAAGTCTAGTGGACAGGCAGTCCCAGCCATTCAGGAACCAAAACAGCAGTGGCTTCAGAATCAGAGAGAAGGTAAAGAAGAGGGATGCTACCATCATTGAGTGCTCATAAGTTATAAAAATAGCTGCACGTGTGATTTAATTCCATCCTTCTCTTGTCCTACCTTTGGAAGGTAGAATTCAGGAAAGTGATAACTATTCACAAGTACATTTTAAAGATAGAAATGTTATTTAAAGTTCTATTTCTCAAAGAGTAAGAAAAAAATACATATGCTGTGTTTCAAACACACACACACACACACCTTGGGGCCAAATAAATTAGAATGACAAAACCATTGACACCAAATGACAAGGGCATTGACATCAAAGCTCCATACAGGCACAGGTGACTCCCACCTAAAATATACCCTATCAAGCATTCCTAAACTATATGGGTGTGAATTCTAAAGGACACAATTTCCTGAGAAAAGGTGGGTAGAGTAACACTGCTTCAGATATTTTTAAAAAGAAGCCGTGGACCCAGTGGAGAACTAATGCTGATATTCATTTGGCTCTGCACATAAAGTTTAAAAAAGAATGGCATGCCTTTTAATTCTGGTGTTGAAAGAGAAAACAAGTCTTAAGACAGGCTGAGTTTTCTTTTTCTAATTCTGTATCTAAAATCCATATAAAATACTGTGCTGCAATATTATTTCTGATATTGCTATACAGCTTCAGTGCTCATAATTGGGTGAGCATTTCCTGCATGAGACATCTTTCAGATCAGTGCCAACAGTAATCTTGAAAGACCTTAACATGCAAACTCTAGATTGTACATTTAAGTCACAGAGACAACCACATACGAAAAGTCTACAATGTTGAAGGTACTTTTGGTTTTCTATTATATTTTACGTGCAGGAATCGGTCTGTTTGAAGAAAACTACCCTTATCTGAGAAAGACCAGATGAGTCTTTCCAACTCTGAGACATATTTATTTTTGCAGAGCCATGATGAAGGGTGGGGGTAGGGTAGGGGGATGAAACAGGGCAGGAACTAATAGCCCTTATAAATCCTTTACACCAACTCTATGAAATAGGCCTTCTTTATCCCCTATCGAGGAAATCATGATTTTGAGAGGTAAAGTAACTTATACAAATCATAGAGTTGTTGTTATGTGGCAGAAGCAGGGTTACAGCATAGATCTTCCTGAAACTAGGTTATTTTTATTCTCTTCCCTCCAAGCTCCAGTGTCTTCCCCATCCATTAAATACAAAGCAAGTGACTTCTGACTTGGGCTACATGTATCACAGCAACATAATTGTAATAACTCATTAAGGCATCTGTGAGATATTTAGTTTCAGAGCACTGATGGGAATGGTCAACAACTGAATAATTTTCCAATTAGGTATTGCTTTTAAAAATTTATCCTTAGTCAACTCAGAACTAACATCCTTGATGTTTCTGAATGGTTCTAAATGAACACAATACATTCCTATTCTTCAAACAGGTAACTCTCTTCCCATGGACCAATACGTATTTGGTTAAATTAATCTGTGCAATTTGTCTATATTATATATAGAGTTAAAAGCTCGAAAAGCTCTTATTTCTGGAATCTCTTTGTCACTAAGCTATTTTTTGTCCTCTAGAGAATCACTGTGGTTCAAGGTTGTATATTAGAAAAAAGCAATTAGTTGATGTCAAGTCTCATCTTTTCCCAATAGCAATATCTAAGAAGAAGGCAAGAACATATGGCAAAGTGCCATAATTATTTTTGATCATACACTAGAAATCACAACGGCCATGTAGGTAATTTCCTCTGGCTTGTTTTAATTATTAGGGTTGTAAATGCAAACAACAACTTCATTCCATCCCCCACTTTCGCCCCCCAAAAACCTCATAATACTCCCACGCAACCACAAAACAACCCTACACTGATGTAATTGTTTAGAATAGGTTAATGATAGGAAAATCTAAGACATTTCTATTTTTTTCATTTTAAATAGCAGGACAATTTCCAAAATAATCACAGAAACTCATCAGACACAACTGTATTCATTTGTGGGTACTCTTTAGCACACAGCATAGAGATATTAACCTTCAAACTGTTTCTAGGTATTCATAAGTTTTGAATGTTAAAGAAGGTTCTAGTACCATGATGTAAACTAAAGTCCTGCTGATATAATTGGATCTGATTCTCTGGTGATCTTCGGTGAGTTAATTTCTGTCTACTACCAAGTAGAGCAAATTCTTTCTTCTGGAGAGTGTAACTTTTGTGTGTGTGTGCCTAGATAGTTCTTTCATCCTATTTTGCTTTTCTTCTCTTATACAATAGGGTGAATGGTGATGGGGAGAAAACAAAGTTATTCTTTTGTTAATGTATGAGGAAAAGGAGGAAGACAGGGGATATGCATGTGGACATTGATGTAAAGGTAGGTAACATTTGGCATATTTGCTGGGAAAAAAATGTCATAAATGAAAAGTAGGCAAAATGCTAAGGGACATTTCCTCATTCTTAGAACCCATTCATGAGCTTTCCATTGTGATATGGTTTGGATTTGTGTCCCCACCCAAATCTCATCTAGAACTGTAATCCGGGGGAACCTGGTGGGAGGTGATTGGATCATGGGGGTGGCTTCCCCCATGCTGTTTTCCCATGTGATAGTGAGTGAGTTCTCATGAGATTTGATGGTTTTATAAGGGGCTCTTCCCATTCACTCTTTCTCGCTCTCTCCTGCTGCCTTGTGAAGAAGGTGCTTCCTTCCCCTTTGCTTTCCACCATGATTATAAGTTTCCTGAGGCCTCCCCAGCCATACAGAACTGTGAGTCAATTAAACCTCTTTTTCTTTAAATAAATTACCCCAGTCTCAGGGAAGTTCTTTATAGCAGTGTGAAACGAACTAATATACATCATGTATCTATTAATTCTTCCCAAAGCATTCAGTTCAGTTCAGAAGATGCTAGAAACCCTTAGACCATCTCACTGAAGCAGGTCCAGGGTATTTTTTGTGTCCTTGTGCCATGACACAATGCTCTTTTCTTTTCTTTTCTTTTTTTTTTTTTTTGAGACAGAGTCTTGCTCTGTTGCCCAGGCTGGAGTGCAGTGGCGCAATCTCGGCTCACAGCAAGCTCTACCTCCTGGGTTCACGCCATTCTCCTGCCTCAGCCTCCCAAGTAGCTGGGACTACAGGCGCCCACCACCACGCCCAGTTAATTTTTTGTATTTTAAGTAGAGACGGGGTTTCACCATGTTAGCCAGGATGGTCTCAATCTCCTGACCTCGTGATCTGCCCACCTTGGCCTCCCAAAGTGCTGGGATTACAGGCGTGAGCCACCGCGCCCGGCCGCAATGCTCTTTTCAACTGAGAACAAGTACATTTGGAAAATCGTCCCCAAAAGAGCAAGGTTTGGGAAGGCTTAGGCCTTTCCATGCCCATATGACACGTTATATAAGTCTTATGAAGAACTAGAACAGATAAGAGGATGACTTTACAGATTATTTTACATTATAATAATTTTTACATGAGAATGACTTTTTTTTTTCTTTTTTTGAGACAGAGTTTTGCTCTTGTCGCCCAGGCTGGAGTGCAATGGCGTGATCTCGGCTCACTGCAACCTCCGCCCCCCTCCTGGATTCAAGCGATTCTCCTGACTCAGCCTCCTGAGTAGCTGGGATTACAGGCGCCTGCCGCCATGCCCGGCCAATTTTTTTATTTTTATTAGAGACAGGGTTTCACCATGTTGGCCAGGCTGGTGTTGAACTCCTAACCTTATGTGATCCACCTGTGTCAGCTTCCCAAAGTGCTGGGATTATAGGCGTGAGCCACTGCACCTGGACTACATTTTAATAACGATTAAAGAACAGTGGATATCTGCCTCATAACACCCTGAGTAAGAAATGAGAAATTGTAGCTGCATATCATCATTATCGCTGACCCTGAGTATAAACGAAGAAGCCTCATGGTGACCAAAACAGAGAATTGTTAACTAAGTCATGTCCATAGTGCTTTACCATGGACAAATGTTTTTGATCCACCCTTCTAAGGCAGGGGTAGAAAAGCTGTTGAAATGTTGTAAATCTCTGCTTGAGTTTGTGATACGGTTTTAAATTTGGCAGAAAAATATTCACCAACAGGAGAATGAGAAACCAACGTGGATAATGCCAATTATTAATGTTATCATGAATAGAAAATAAAAAGACTTGCTGAAAAACCTTTCTGCCTGGTTTTGTCAGAGTTCTCTTCCTTTTACACATTCACTTTTTGATGTTTTCCTTTTGTGGGCTGGCAGAAAGATGGGGGTCACTCTAAACTTTTACTAAAAATACTCTTAAAACTACAAGATGTAAGTTCTCTATTTTAAAAAGCCCATAGCCTTCTGAAAAAGTCTTAAGCAAATAAATGAACCAAAATAACATGTGATAACGTTAAACTGGAACACAGCCCTGTGGGAACAAAGAACAATTAGCCTTGTCCCCCAAGATTTGCAGATGCCATCATACAAGCGATGATATTTGATCAGGGTCTTGAGATGAGTAGCAGCTGGCCAGGGGAGAAGTGAGAGAGTGAAATTTGAAGCAGTGGGAAAAACATGAATGAAGCTGAAGATAAGATGAGATAAGAATACACATCAGAGCTAAGTAACTCTGGGGGGAAGAGGGGAAGACCCATGGCGGGAAGAGAGACAGAGTGGTAAGATCAAAATGTCTGTCTCTCTCTCTCTTTCTCTCTCTCTCTCTATATATATATATATAGCTGCACAGGAAGGAGAGCCTGGATTGTGAAGGGGCTTGTGTATCAAGCTAAGGATTTGGACTTTATCCTGTGAAGATGTCTAATCTGTTTAAGATTTTTTGGTAACATCATCTTAGTGGCAGTGAAAAGGTACATTAGAGGCAAGAACACTAGAGCCAGGGGAAACAGTTAAAAGGATGTTATGACAGTCTGAGCAAGAGAATATGGAGATCTAAACTGAGGTAATAGACACAGGATGAGAAAAAGGGAGATATTTTCGAGAGATCATGAATACAACTTAGAGACTGAATGCAAGGATAACATATAGGGAGGCAAGCTGGGTTTCTGGCTTAGAGAAGAAGACGGGGGTGATAATACTACCTATTATTAAAGTGTTGAATTTCCAAGGAGATATGAGCAGTTTAACATAGGCTAAGACTTAGTGATAGGGTGTGGAAGGGAGAGTGGTGTTGACTTTTGTCAGGGGGTACATGTCATCCATTCATGGGCATGGTAGCCTGAAATACGGGCGGTAAAGAAGGGCCCAGCAGGGAGTCAGACAGTCTATGTTCTCTTTCTTGCTCTCTCAGGCGTCTGTGTTCTTTGTGTCATTCACACATGCCTGTGAGCGTGAACTTGCATCATGCATCAGTAGTTCCCTTAGTACAGTGGTTCTCAAACTTGAGTGAGCTTGAGAATCACCCGGAGGGCTTATTAAAACACAGGCTGCTGGGCTCCACTCTCAGAGATCATGATTCTGTATGTCTGGGGTAGAACTCAAGAATTTGCATTTCTTACAAGTTCCCAAGTGATGCCGATACTGCTAGTCCAGAGACCCCATTTTGAAAATGAAACACGATTCTAGCATAACAGCCCTTAATCTTCTGGAGGTCATGAATGCCTTTATAAGAATGATGGATTTTCTCCTCAAAAACCTGCAGAAATATTTATAAACACAAAATACGACCTATTATTTCATGGGCTTCTGCTACTGCCACCTCCACCTCCACCTCCACCTCCAAGAAATACAATGGATTAATGAAGACAACGTATCCTTCCAGTACCATTTTAAAGGAGAACCCCCAGGAAGAAGAATACATTGGAAAATGGCACCAAAATGTGATTTTACTTATTTAGCTGTCTTAGAATTACTCCCAGTGAGCCTACATACAAAATGACCCGATTTGGGGAAGGAGACCTGTCAAAGGACAGTTCTTGGGTGCAATGAGGAAATTCATTTCACTCTAACCACATTCAGATAACCTGACCTTTTCCCATTTTAACCTGCCATTCACTTGGGAAATAACAAATAACAGAGAGGTGGGTGGGTAACCATGGAGAAAAGGGTGCATTCAGCCAGGGGCCTGCCTGTGGAAGGATGGAGCAGTTTGCACCTCGGGGAAAGGGGAGGTAGGGCTCTGGGCTCTCTGTCTGGTAGCCCAGGGAAACAGTTCAAGATCAAAGGAAAAGATAATTAAGAATGTGCTTAAAAGAAAACTTCAAATCAGCTGTGCTACACAAAGATAGGAGACAATTCCTGTTGCAGAGAAAAGAGCATTTTGACTTTACCCTAAGAATCTTTCTTATGTGCTTTCCATAGCCCAGCCGTATAGATATTTTTAAATGACCCTGGAAAGGAAGCAGAGGTGTTCTTTATTTCATGAATAGAAGGCAATCTTTCATTTAAAGAACCTTCACCCTGCTCTGCATGCATGCATGAAGTCAGGAACACAAGGGCAATATTGTATTATTCATTTAGGCAACTATAAATTCAAATGATGGCTCTGAGGTTGGGGAGAAAAAGGCCCGCTGAGCTGGAGAGCAGAACGCTTCCTTCAGCTTATCAAAGAAGTGATAGTGCTACAGGCAAGAGTGCCCCGTAATAATCTAGGGAAAATACGCCTCTGAGCCAATGAAGATTTTCTGTTACTGCATGGGCTGTTTTGCCCACAGCCAAGAAAATTCTGTCTGATGGTAATGTTTTAGCTGCTGATTCATCTCCTCTGTCTTCAATTCTTCTCAGCAAACTTTTATTGGGTCTCATCCTGGGCACATTTACAGAGCAATTTCCATAATGATAAAATCTCTTCAAATGAGATTTAAAGTGTAATTAAAAGGCAAATGTGTTGTGGCAAAGGTGTTGTTGTGCAGTGGCCATACATCATCATGCCATGGAGCTGTCACTCAGCCAGCCTAGGGAATGACCCCGGTTTCACTCTGATAAGATCCCATGGCTTTGTTTGAGGCCAATGGCTTCATTAGAAAAATAAATAAATAAAAGAAGATAAAACAAGCTCTTTATTGGAGAGATAAGCCCATGAACATGAGTTAGACTTCTGCACCCTTCTCCCTCCATTCTGTCTCTTAGACCTCAGAGGCAACAAGTAACTCCTTGAGCACGGAAGTGAACACTAACAAATGGACAGGTGAAAGCTGAAAGGATGTGCTTGCCCTGAGAAGCTGAGCTCCTTATGTCCTATGGCCTATTCTCATGGTTTTAAGTGTGATTGCTAGAAAAGTGGAAACTACAGGTTACAATTCCCTGAATGGATGAATGCTTGCTCCTGAAAAACTGCCTGGTGCCTGAGAAAGCAAGGAAATATTCCTTGAGTAGTCAATGTTTGAAACCTCAAAAGTAGCTAAGACTATTTCTTCTTCACTGTAAAATCAATATAAGATTTTTAAGCTTTGGAACTTCTCAAACCCGAAAATAGCTTGCCTACCCAGCTCCTGACTCATAGTATTCATTAAATGATATGAACTGATTTTTTACTTGGCTGCTGGTTTTAAGTATTGATAGATAATCATATCATATGACAGGGATATCATATTAACACGTGGGGCAAATAAAATCTTTCAAAAGATCAGTTTTGAGATCCAAGATCATCATTAAATAATAGATTCTGAAGCATTTAAAAGAGGACTTGGAACTTTTAAATGCCATATGTTCGATCACCTTTTTAAAACATAACATGACAATATTCACGGAGACTCAATATGCCATGTAATGTCTACGTTACTTACAGCAGAGAGTTCCACTAATTTTCTGTGCTCCTTTCTTTGCCTAAATGAACTATTTCATTTAGCACGATATTTTGTTTGTAGAATAAAATTTATCCTTGTGATGTTGGGAGTTATGAAATAACTCATGTGTTCTAAAATATCATTAAACGTATGGAATTAAACTATAATTAGTAGAAATCATTTGAGGGTCTTTAATTTACTGATGCTGACAAATTCTCATCAAATAGTTACTGTGCTTTCAAGTAAAATAACATCTTTGTAGGCAGATGTAAGACACTAGAAAAATAATGTACACTTTCAAAGAGAAAGTGAACCTCCCATACCTCTGAAATAAAAGCAATTTAGAAATCTGACATATTTTAAAAGAGGCACATAAGTTAACCTGTAAAATTCACTTTACTTGTTGACAGTGAAATGCTATGTTCAATTTGCTGTTACAGCAAACAATTAATGGAAAGTTTGACTTCACTGTGACAATATCCTCTTTTAACCAAATAACCTTCCTTAAACCTTGGATAAAATTTTCTGCCAAAAAATTCCCCTGTTTCCCACTATCACCATCACAGATAAACGGATTGAAAAGACAACACCATTCTCAGTAGAACTGTTTGCTTATACTCAGTTAGCCAAGCTTCTACTACCTGATTTCACTGCCATGGAAAATCCTCCAGGATAACTTGGGTAGCAGCTACCTCTATTACTTCTCCCAACATCCCACTGCTTCCAATTGCTACTGGTTTGCTGTTACAATCAGTAGCCCAGAAACTTGAACCACCCAAGTGTTTTAAACGCGGAAGAGAAAATCTGAGGGAAAATTGGGAAGGAAAAAGTGTTTCCATGTTTCCGAAGAGCGCCACTGTGCTTGTATGACTGTTTTTCATCAGCCTTGACTTTTTGGAGAGGCAGTTTTACTTTTCATAGCTAGTCTAATATTTCTTCTCACTAAACAGTGAATTAGCACAGTGCAAATTTAGCAGTCATCCTTTTGACGTCTTTACTCATAAAATAAGTAAAAGCAATCCCCAACTTACAAAGAGTTCTCTAACCAAAAATCATTTGCAAATAAATGGTCCAGAACCCCAAACTCAAATTTCCACGGATACAATAGTCATATACATGTCTCAGACCAGCATATACATATATAGCTATTTAACCTATAACATGGATGATTTATATCGTTTTGATAGCATGACTTTGGGTTATATGATTTGGGAAATATGCATCCTTTGGGATATGAAAGATTCAAGAAGTACGGAAAATAAATACTTCCTATTTTAAGACCTGGATTTGTCCAACACCCAACAAAGGAGATATAAATGGGCATCTGCTCTCTCCTTCCACCTCCTGGTGCCCATATTTTCTACTCGCAAAGTTCCTTATGTTTTAATCCTCATTCTCTTCTATCTGTTGAAAATCTTATTCCCAGAGTACAGACTGACAACTTTCACATTCTGGGAGATTTTTATATTTTAAAAAGAGGAGCTGGGCATGGTGGCTTACATCTGTAATTCCAGCACTTTGTCAGGCCAAGGTGGGTGGATCACTTCAGCCCAGGAATTTGAGACCAGCTTAGGCGGTGTGGCGAAACCCTGTTTCTACAGAAAATACAAAAAGTAGTGGGGTGTGGTGGCATGTGCCTGTAGTCCCAGCCACTTGGGAGGCTGAGGTGGGAAGGAGGATCACCTGAGCCCAGGGATGTCGAAGTTGCAGTGAGCCATGATTGTGCCACTGCACTCCAGCCTGGGTGACAGGGTATGACCCTGTCTCCAAAAAAAAGGGGAAGCTGAGTTAAACCAAACCAATCTGAATCATAGATTGATAGGATTTCCAAGAATATAAGAATGCAAAGTAAAAATATTCAGATGGTAGCATAAGTGTCTGGGGGCAGAAAGGCTTTAGCTATTCTTGGTAGGCAATCTACTTTGGTTAATACTATGAACTGGCTCACCTAAATCTACTTACCATCCTTCCAGTTGGACAGGTTGGAAATTAAAAACCGTATTTGCCAGACCTCCATGCAGCTAGTGTTCTGATTATGAATTAGGATATAATAAGTTAGGGTTGTCAGATAAAATACAAGGTCCCCAGTTAAATTTAAATTTTCTATACAATCTTTTTTTATTTAGTGTAAGTATGTTGCATGCATTATTTTTATTTGCTAAATCTGGCAACGTTTTGCCAAATGTCCATACTTGTGAGAGATCTGGAAGGTGGAAGTGAGGTATAGGTCACCTTTCTGCCCCTTTTGGCTGTTTCTGTTGGTGAGCTTAGTCAAAGAAACATGAGATTTCCTACATCAGAGTTCCAAAGTTCATTCTCCAGCTTCCTGGCTGGAGAAGGGCAGTTGCTAACAGCAGCTTCAAAAGTGGTAGCCTCTAGATTTCAACCTCCTGGTTCCTAGTTCACATTTACAAAGTATATTCTTGAAATCATTGCTTCAGTGGTACCCCGGAGATGGTAGTTTCTTATTGGATCAGTTCTACTTAGTTTTAGAAATCTGTCCTCGAAGCCAAGTCTAAAACCTGCTACTTTAGCCTTTCCAAAACTTTGATATGTGTCTAACGTACCTAGAGTAGTTTCTCTTTTCTGCAGTGAACTCTTGTTATATTGACCTTCAGGGCCACCTCCTCTATTTGTTTCTACTACTTGCAATATCTTCCTTTAGTCATTAAAAAAAATCTACAAACAATACAACTTTATGGTTTTCTTAACATGGTTCTTTGTCACAGCAGAGATTTCCCATCCCAGAAGGATAGGAAGTGAGGAAGGCAAGTGGATTTGTACCTATGGACAGATGTCTTGTTTTATTTATTTTATTTCTAAAGAACATACTTTACAAGACACTTTAGGCTGTAACAGTGCATTAAAATACCTAAACAGTGTATCAGCATCCTTTAGAAACACTTTACTACTATTTTTCTCATCTCTTTTGTCCCTCATATCTAGATGTCAAATCTCCACTGACAAGTAATTTGATGCCTAGGGAAAATATTCGATTCAACAGTTTCATAACATGATGCCCTATTAATTAAAACATGATACACTGACATTAAATTTCCAAATAAAAAGAAGCCCAGAAGTGAAATATCACAAACTTGATACATATGTATAGTCATGAGGAGGGGTGGAGGGATGCTAAGGAAAGACAGTGTGTTTTCAAACCTGGCTTGCACGTGTGAGGTGAACACTGGACAACAGAACTTACCTCTCTGCCGTCAGCACTTGGAACAGTACTGAGCACACTCGAGGCACTCAATAAATCGAGCTTAATTTTTTAAATCTTTTTGCTCCCTTCACCCATTCTGCATATATCTCATGTACAATTTCATTTCCCAAAAGTACCAGGTCCTAACATCAGGAAGAAAATATATGGTGAGTATTGACCATCTCTGGTGGTCAAGGTCTCTACTCTTAATCTCATGTAATTAGGGTGATCCTATAGTTCATTGTCCAAACCTGAACGCTTTTGAGAGTGTCCAGGATGCTATTAATAATTACACAGGGTCAGGCACACTGGCTCATGCTTGTAATCCAGGTGTTTTGGGAGGCCGAGGTAGGAGTATTGCTTGAAGCCAGGAGTTTGAGATCAGCCTGGGCAACGCAGCACGACTCTATCTCTACAATATGTTTTAAAAATTAAAAAAAAAATAAAAAACAGTTAAAGGAGTTTGAGACCAGCCTGGCCAAGATGGCAAAACCCTGTCTCTACTAAAAATACAAAAATTAGCAGGGCATGGTGGTGGGCACCTGTAATCCCAGCTACTCAGGAGGCTGAGGCAGGAGAATCGCTTGAACCCGGGAGGTGGAGGTTGCAGTGAGCTGAGATCGCACCACTGCACTGCAGCTTGGGTGACAGAGTGAGACTCCATTTCAAAAAAAAAAAAAAAAAATTAGGTGGGCATAGTGGTGCACACCTGTAATCCTGGCTACTCAGTAGGCTGAAGGAGGAGGATTGCTTGAGCTCAGGAGTTTGAGGCTACAGTGAGCTATGATCATGCCACTCCACTTCAGCCTGGGTGACAGAGCAAGACTCTGTCTCTAAAATAAACAAAATAAAATAAAATAAAATAAAATATAGTAAAGTAAAGTAACACAGGAATAACAGGGATAAACTGGGACAGCCAGAGACAAATTAGGATAGATGAACCTATAGCAGTCAATAAAATGAGCAAAAGGGTCTCAGTAGCAGCAGAGGCAGCCTTTCTTCCCGCTCATTCTCTCCAAGTAACAAAAGGTCTGTGACACGACATTCTCTTACTGCCTGGGGTTCACTGCACGTGGTGAATTGATCACTGCACCTGTTTCTTACATTCAGGGAACGGAAAGCAGAGAAAGGCCAGTGGTTCACACCACTGTTTGTGCACCCAGGTGCCCTCTCACCATGGGGAGTAAACACCTTCAGTTCTGTTTGCTATGGAAAAGAAAAATAAAAAGAGGGCCAATAACAAAACGCCCTTCAAATAAAACACTTTGTGAGCCTGTGTGTAGCAAAGATAAGAACTAGGACACTGTCATGAGAAAGATCCTAGAATAGCTTCTTGAAAGAAAGATTTCTTTAAAAAAAAAAAAAAAGAATGCGAGTGAATGTTGCTACGACATCTATTGTGTATTATCTGCCATATCCCTCTTAGCAAATGACGATTAAAGTTTCTGCATCTGTCGGTAACGCAAACGGGAAAGAATTCACTTTCTTGAAATTTACTTCAAATTTTCCTTTACAGAGAAATGATTCATTCCACCTGTATTTCATACCTGATATGTAATACAGATTTTATGTTTAAAAAAATGGCTTTGTGGGGCTCCCATACTAACCAAAAATTTCTTCCTAGACACTTCTAATTGTATCGAGAAAACAGGGACATCAAAACAAAACAAGAACACAACAACACAGCAAAATCCTGGATTTTCAATTTATAAAGTCATGGATGAAGAACTGGTTTAAATCTAAAATCCATAATCAGAGAACTTCAAAGAGATATGGTATATTATACACATCAGCCTTTTCCTTTTGAAGAAAAGCAGAGAGAAGACACTGGAAGGGGAAACCTCCTGCTACTCTGGGAGCTCCTAAGGGCTGGGACCATATCTGCCTTGTCTGCGGCTGTATCTCCCGCTTCCAGCTTGATACTGGTATGCAACTGCTTTTGTTTTCAATAAAGTTATCGAGTAAATGATTGGATACATTAATACATTGATTAGTTATGAAAGACATCAAGTCCCGGAGAACATCAAAGAAGGCTAATAATGAGAGTCAAGCAGTGGGTAGCCTTGGTATATGCCTAGATAATAGAGCACTGGTTTCTCTTGACAGCAGCCCAGTTTACTGTATGATTGTTTTAGCCACCTTTTCCCCCCTCCAGTTTTCCAAGTTACAGCAGTTCTCCTCACTACCGAAAGTGTGATGGTAGGACTATAGTTTGCCATTGTCCCTTCATTCATTCATTCTACAAATACCGAGGGAGATGCAGCGATGAACATGACAGACACTGTCCCAGTCTAATCCGGGGTTTTCTGTTATAAAAGAATGATATCAGGGTTTAGATTAGGTACTCTGAATGCAAAGCCCTTTGAAAGTTGGACAACTCTGAACACATCAGGGATCCTAGTACATGATGAACAAGTATCTGAGAGAATTTTCTTGATTTAACACCTAGAAAATCAGCTAAAAGGGTAAAACTGTTTGCACAGAAAACCAAACCATTTAAGAAGAGATTGAATAGTTATTAGATTCTTTTGATTAGGTAGAAAACCTATCCTGGGAGTTAAAATCTCAAGATAGGCTCTTCTTGGCCTATAATATCTATTTGGACTAGTCACATGGCCTGAAATTAATGAGATAATTGAAAACTATCCTCCACTAGAATCTCCTCATTTTATGCATTTTATGCAAGGTTGCTTAGTGGCCTAGGACTGATAATAATAAGTAAGCTAATGAAGCCAATCCCAAACTGATTTTGCAGTATCTTTTATCAGTAGATTTCATGGCAGTTGCTGTATATTTCATTGTAAAAAATTAGGGATGGTTTAAACTGGGGAGGTGAGAAAACAGAAGGAAAAGAGGTAGAAATAGGAAGCACAAGAAGATCCTAAAACAGTTTTCATAAACTTAGAAGCAATGAAATGTACTTGAAACTGCAAACAGAATAGAGTGGACTTAAAACTGCTCACTGATTGTGTACTCAACATTTTCTCTGTTAAACAGTATCCTAGAGCAGCTATTTCAAATTGCCGCTCACCTTAAATCTCTGACTCCAACACCTTCCTCATCACTGGGCATTTAGCTGCAGCTTCCACTTCAATAAAAAATAAATCCAACACAACAATCCTACCTTAACCTTTCACCAAACTTACAAAACTACCAGTAGCTATGCCCATCCTCCTTCCCTTCTCCCCTGATGTTGTAATAGAAGCTGTACTTTCCTTCCTATCTGAAGCTAATTTCTAAATTTCATCTTTCTGCCTTCTCAAGTACCTGTGCTATTGATTATCTCTAATTTCTCCTGCATCTTCAACCTCTCCCTCTCTACCATCTTCTTCTCGTTGCCATTTAAACATGTGTAAGTCACTACCCTTTTAAGAGTGTGTTCTTCCTGCCCCTACATCCATCTTCTGCTACTATGGCCCTTTCTCTCTTCCCATCACAGCCAAAAGTCTTAAAATAATTGTTTTACACTTGCTCCCCGACTTTCTCAATTCTCAATCATGCCTTAACCTACTGCAATCTTGGTTCTTTAGTTACCACCAAGTAATTACTGAGTTCTCCATAATCAACACTGAAATTACTTGCATAAAGGTTGTCAATACCCTCCTTGTTGCTAAATTAATAGGATATATTTTGGTCTTATCTTTCATGATGCTTTTGTAGTATTTGACACCTCTAAATGTTACTTTTTCTTGAAAGCCTCTCTTCCTTTGGATTCTGTGACATCACACGAACCTAGTTTGTCTCCTGTCTACTGAACTGCAAATTTCCCTGTCTCCACTGAAAGCTTATTTTTCTTTACTTACCCCTGAAATTTTGCCATTTTCCTGGGTTCACTCCTAGGCCCTCTTCTCTTCTCATCTACAAACTTTACTCTGAACCATTTCAAACCCTTGGAAGGTTTTAATTGCCTATATACTGATAATTAAATATCCAATTAAAGATTCTCTAGCCTAGAACATTTCTCCATAGGTTCAGCTCACATACCTAGGTATCACAACTTAGTTACACTATCATCATTACTCACCTGGACAATTTCAATAGTGTGCTGAAGCTATCTTCTTGCCTCCAGTTTGCTAAGCTTCCTCTAGTCCCTTGAAATAACATGACTTTCTCACTTCCAGGCCTTTATGCATAGTATTCCATCTGCTGGGACTCCACCTCCTCCAAATCCCCAACTTGACCTGTCTAACTCCTGCTTGTCTTCAGGTCTCAGCTGAGGTAAGGCTTCCTTGGGAAAGCCTTCTGCATCCTGCCAAGCCAGGGTCGATTACCTTGATGTACTCCCGTAGCACTATCATAGTAATACCCTTACCATCTACGGGCTGAATATCTCATATCCAAAATACTTGCGACTGAAAGTATTTCAAATTTCAGGTTTTGGAATATTTGCATTACCCTATGGATATCATGCAGGCCTTTAGGGCATTTTCAACAATATCTTGACACCACCAGAGAATATACCAGCAAACACAGTGATCAATGCATGTAGGTTTTGGCCCCATGCCGGACATCGCAGTATACCTGCCGTTGTCACGTTTAGCCTGCACATGCTCCATTTTTGTTGCCTTTTGTGGGTTTGCCTGTATGAGGGAATCTGGGTGTGGGTGGAAAAGATATATCGCAGCTAACAGGGGCTGAGAGGATCTTTTTTCCCTTGGGGATGCTGAATAAACTCTATGTGGTGTGCCTGCATTTTCACTGTGACTTGTCACATGAGGTCAGCTGTGGAATTTTCCATTTGTGATGTCATGTCAGCATTCAAACAGTTTTGGATTTTGGAACATTTGGATTTCAGGTTTTTGGATCAGGGATGTTCAACCTGTAGTAGTTACTTGTTTAATTTCCTTCCTCCCCCACTAAACTACAGATCAAAGAAGATAGAGATCAAACCTATTTCCTGTATTTATTGATGTGTCTCTAGTGTCTAGTCTAATGTTTGGAACATCAATAAATATTCATGAAAGAAAGGGATAAATAACTGTATGCTTGCATCAGAAGATATCCCACAGCAGTCTTTTCTAATCCTTGGTAATTTGAATTTTTTGTATTATTGATTTATATACAAGGGCTAATGTCCTGTGCAGTAGTAGTACATATGTTTCTGTTTTTAAAAGACATTGTTTCATAAAATTCTATTATAATGAAAAGCATGGGCTATTACATTTTTCCTTCGTGGAGATATTTTTTATATATCATAAATCTAGAAATGTGTATTAAATTAAGACATACTAGAAGTCAAAGAACTGAGGTACAGCTATTTAGAAATGAATTTGTGGAAGCAGAGGGCCATGAACAGCTGTGCAAGTTGTACACTGAGAAAAACAAAGAAGTACCATTCACATCATGAGTTGTATGTTTCACAATCTGGATAGCTCTTCCTGGCAGGCCTGAATTGTAGTAAAAGAGAAGGGTTATTCGTTCTCATTATTTTTTCCTCAGACTCTCTCTTCATGATGAGGGATGATTATTCTCATATTCTTAAATTTCGGTCTATTTAATAGATTTATTCGAATTTTAAAGCTGGAGAGTATCTTAAACATGAAGTAGCCTAGAGATGACAAAGAGGTTTTACCTATGTGCTAACTCTCATTAGTGAGTGGTAGCTACCTGGAGCATTGCCTTGAGAAGTGTTCTGATACAGAGCTGACTGACTAGCCATGTCTTCCATGGGCAAACAAGACAGAAATGGAAGCCATTCACGTATTTTCCTTCCTTGTTCCAGTTAATCTATTCATTTTCCAGAAGAGAAAATTAAGGTCCGGAAAAGCAATGCAACTTACTCTCAACATCAGTGCTGGAGCAGAACCCAGATTTCTGTACTTCTAGCCTATGTCCCTTCCTTCACATCTGGTTTCAAGATTCCTTAAAGATAAATTAAAAATTCTAGCCCTAAGATTTGCTGCCTTTCAAACGTTAACCTATTTTCAAGGTTAACTACCTGCCTTTGGTCACCAGCATAAATAAATCTGGGTATGCCATGTGAGAACACAGCATCATCACAGCAAATAGTCTTTAGCATCATAAAACTATCACATAAAATGTAGTGCCAAGTGCACTACCTAAAAGGCACATGTTATAAGTAGTAGGGGTCATTGTCAATCAAGTTAAGCAATGCAGGGGGGAGAGAAATTGTCAGAGGAACAACAAAGAGATCATCTGTAATATCGTTTTGGGACATATTTGGCTTGAATCTATACAAATGGCAGCAGAATACTTGCAAGGACTTTTGTCCCAGTGTGAAGAGGTAACAACTGGAATTGATTCAACGTCTATTAACATTGGTCATGGTGCTAGATACTGAGAATCCACCAGTAAACAGGAAAGACATAGTCCCTATCTTTGTGGTTGGTTACATTTTGGTAGAGAAGTCAGGCACTGAACAATGATGTGAGTGTTTTGAAAGAGGAAGTACAAGGAACTTCTTGGGGGTGGGAGGGGTAGCCGATAACCCCAAATTTTTGACAATTGCCGCTCGGAAACAGAATATAGAGATCAATTTGTGATAACTTTCTGCAGCTATTCTGCATCCAGGCTGGATATCCAAAACAAACACTGGATTGCTGGAAAACTTAGGAATTTAATATTCACAAGTCGATATTCTAAAATAAGTAAAAACAAATAGAAAAGACAGATTCACACAGAGTCATAACCATTTGAATCTCAATAGATAGCAGTTATAAAACGATACAGACCTTTAAATCAGTACATCTTCTGATGTCTAAAAGATGCTTATCACTACTCACTAGATTCTTTTTCACTTGCTTTGCAAATCAGTTTAAACATACATGGTAATCAGGAGTCATTATTTTTACTCACTTGGAAAGTCAGAAGTACCTTTTCCCAGTGAGATTTTGAAGGAAAAGTAAAACACCATTCCTTTGGAGATTTTATGGGTGTCTAAACATGTGCTTTTCTAAACAGGAAATGATTTATGACTTATCAAAGGATGTGCCTGAGTCCCTCACCTAATCTCTAAACCCAGCTGACTTTCTCCATTTCTCTAACACTGAGCGTAGCAAAAAGAGACGCTCTTGATTAGCCAAGAGACACTGCTGCTCATACACCAACCTATATTTGACTCAGGGTTGGGGAATTGTGAAATAACCTAAATGCAGCACTTCTAGATGAAAATTGCTCTGAGGATTTTCCATTCTGAAAAGTAGAAGGAAACCAAGTAGTTCTTATAATACCATAAAACTTAGAAGCCCTTAATGCACAATATTACACTGACCTACAAAATGACCTTCGCACAAAGTTAACTTATTAAGAAGTAAGGAAAATAGGTAGAAAGGCATTGTTGGTACAAATAGAAACGCTGCTAAAATGCCGAGTCTGGAAAATTGGAAAAAGATCTTAATTTCCAAAACTGTTTCTGCTCAGAAAGAAGTAAGGGGAATATCATTTGGTGATACAAAACTTGGCCCTTTTGAGAGTGTGGGATAAAATGGGTGGAGAACTATTGATTCTGACATAATCACTGCAAATTTTCTACACTGTCATTGATTAATTTCTTCAATAAACATCGATTTAGGATCTACTGTGTTCTAGGGCTGCGCTGCTCTGTCTAACACAGGAGCCACTAGCTGTAGGTAGCTACCGAGCACTTGAAATCAGGCTAGTGAGACTGAGAGACTGAAGTTTGAAAATTTTTTATTCCATTTTATTAAATTTAAATTTAAAAATAGACTCTTGGTTCAGTTATTGAAAAACTTTTGTGTATGTTTGGAACAACTTAGGAATGTGAATTATTTTTTCAACTACAAAGTTTACGAAATGTAAATAGAGACCAAATATTTTCTTTTTTTTTTTAATTATACTTTAGGTTCTAGGGCACATGTGCACAACGTGCGGGTTTGCTACATAAGTATACATGTGCCATGTTGGTGTGCTGCACCCATTAACTTGTCATTTACATTAGGTATATCTCCTAATGCTATCCCTCTCCCCTCCCCCAACCCCACGACAGGCCCTGGTGTGTGATGTTCCCCACCCTGTGTCCAAGTGTTCTCATTGTTCAATTCCCACCTATGAGTAAGAACATGTGGTGTTTGGTTTTCTGTCCTTGTGATAGTTTGCTCAGAATGATGGTTTCCAGCTTCATCCATGTCCCTACAAAGGACTTGAACTCATCCTTTTTTATGGCTGCATAGTATTCCATGATATATATGTGCCACATTTTCTTAATCTGGTCTATCATTGATGGACATTTGGGTTGGTTCCAAGTCTTTGCTATTGTAAATAGTGCCGCAGTAAACATACGCGTGCATGTGAGACCAAATATTTTCAATGAAAATACAGTGTCTAAATTGAGATGGGATGCAATTGTAAGACACATGCCAGATTTCAAAGACTTAGAATGGAAAAAGCAAATTTTATTAATACTTTTTATTGATTACATATTGAAATGATAATATGTTGGATATATCAGGTTCAATAAAATATTAGTTTCACTTCTACTTTTAAAGAACGTGGCTACTAGAATATTTAAGATTACATAGGTGGCTCTCATTTCTATCGGACAACACTGTTCTGGACATTGTGCTGGCATTGGGAATATAAAACTAAACATTCCCTTAAGGATTTTACAGAATGGTAGTACATTTACTGCTATAGCAGAGAGATATAGAGGAATGCAAAGGACGCTATGGGGACATAGATGAGTAGCAATTAAATTAGGCTGATGTCAAACATGGCTACCTAAAATAAGGCACGCTTAAATTGATCCTTAAAGTTTGAGTGGAAGTTAGATGAAGAAAGACGAAGGGTATTCCAGGAAGATGGAATGGCATGTACGATAACATTGGGAGAAGTAGTACAATACAGTGATTAAGAATCTAGAACCTCTACCCTTTGAGTCATATGCACTCAAGCTGTACCACTTACTATCTGTGAGATCACATGTAAATTACTTATCTGTATCTGTTTCCTCTTCTGTGAAATAGGGATACTACTACTGTCAACCTTATAAAGTTATTGTGAGAAATGCATGAGTTAATATGCTGCTCAGAACTGTGTCTGGTCCACATTGTATTTCCTGCTATTATTGTGAATTAGAAGATACTCCCACAGGTTGGAGTAAAGGGAGTTCTGTCTGTGAAAGTGTCAGGGAAGATGGGGCTACAGAGGTGACCAGGCATCGTGCATTCACCAGAGCAGTTTGACCTTTTATCCTTCAAGCTGTGAGAGGATTAGTCACATCTTGAAAACATATTCCAGGCATAAGAGTAGCAGAGCATTTAGATGGATCTAAGGCAATAGGTAAGAGATAAGAGGCCAATGCAGCAAGCTAGTTATCAGTGCTGCGGGGCCACTGCGAATAGAGGGCAGGGCATGAATAAGGTGGATATGGTTGCTAATTGCTCTTGAAATCTTTCTCTGCTTCTTTTTAGGTACCTAGCTAGACTTCATTTTCCAGCCCCTCTGCTGTTACATGTGGCCACAGGGCAGAGTTCTAGCCAGTGGAAGGTAAGTCAAAGGACATGGGATGCCTCCGTGTGCAGTCCTCTAGCTCATTCCCCTTTGGGCTGGCTGAATATCTTCAGGAGGGCAACCTTGGCAATTGGCTATTGCAGATGGAAGACCCTTGCTGGCCTGTGTTTTCTTTTAATTTATTTTTTATTTTTATTTTTATTTTTTTTTTAGATACAGTCTTGCTCTGTCGCCAGGCTGGAGTGCAGTGGCATGATCTCGGCTCACTGCAACCTCCGCCTCCCGGCTTCAAGTGATTCTCCTGCCTCAGCCTCCCAAGTAGCTGGGATTACAGGTGCCCACCACCACTCCTAGCTATTTTTTGTATTTTTAGTAGAGATGGGGTTTCATCATGTTGACCAGGATGGTCTCGAGCTCCTGACCTCAGGTGATCCGCCCACCTTGGCCTCCCAAAGTGCTGGGATTACAGGTGTGAGCCACTGCACCTGGCCTGGCCTGTATTCTTAAATAATTATGTGGGTTGTCAACCCTCCTTTCCCACACACACATCCAACATCAACTAACATGAATTCACCTTAGACTGTTTACATGAGAAAGAAATACATTTCTATTTTGTTTAAGTCATTTTAATAGTCCATTTGGTGGATGTTTAATATATTATAGCTGTTAGCCTATCTTAGCTATTATAGATATGAAAAGTATTTAAAGAGCTAAAAGCATTTTTATGAGGAAAAAAGACTTGATGACAGATAAGATATGAGAGTGATGAAGAAAGTTGTCACTAAATTCTTTGAGTAGCAGGGCCTCAAGTGTTATCTTGAGTGCAAATATAAACAGTGAACCGATAAGTGTTTCCTTGGTGAACTCGCCAAAGTAAATTTTCAGCTAGCAATGAACAACAGTAAGAAGTAGGAATTTGGTGAGGTTAAAGAAATCAGGCATCTTCCTCAATTTAGCAGAAAAGAGGTCAAGTTTCAAAAGACATTGGCAAGTGTGGGTGACCCTCAAGAATTTAGATAAGAAGAGGAAAACTGTCAGAGTCAAATGGTTAAGGTATTGATAAGATTCAAGTTATGCGGCCGGGTGCGGTGGCTCAGCACTTCAGGAGGCCGAAGTGGGCGGACCACAAGGTCAGGAGTTCGAGACCAGCCCGGCCAACATGGTGAAACCCCATCTCTACTAAAGATACAAAAAATTTGCCGGGCGTGGTGGCGTGTGCCTATAATCCCAGTTACTCGGGAGGCTGAGGCGGGAGAATCACTTGAACTTGGGAGGTGGAGGTTGTAGTGAGCCGAGATTGTGCCATTGCACTCCAGCCTGGGTTACAGGGTGAGACTCCGTCTCAAAAAAAAAAAAAAAAAAGGATTCAAGTTATGCTACTCCAAAATCCAAAATATGGCAGCTTGGTATTTGAGAAGACAGCAGAAGCAGGAAGATCACTCTCACCTTCCCCTTCCCCCTTCTCCCCTGAAGCAGGTCATAAGACTATCATACCAGAGGTGCCCTTTCTATACTGGAAGGAAAGGAAAATTTTTATCTCTGAAAACACAGGGACACAGGAGGTTCTGCAGAAACAGGCCTTGCTGTGGTCACCCGAGTTTATTACCATACCCCTTTGTCCAGTCATACTTCTGCATGACTTTCTACTTTTCCTCAAATCAAAGCATAAAAATACACACTTTTCCCTGATTCTTTGGGTCATTTGTGAAGGCTCCTGTGTCATGTGAAACTTATATTAAATAAATTCGTATGCTTTATGTTGTTGATTTGTCCTTCATTATAGGTGCCTCAGCCATGAACCCAGCGACGGGTGAGAAAAGAGATCTTTTCTCCCCTGTAAGAGTAAAGTAGATTCTAAAATTCTAAACAAGCAGGTTTTGGGTTCTCAGAAAACAGGGGGTTGACAAGAGTGGTTCTGACATAGCCCAAACTGTGAAAACTGAATTATGATTCCAAGGCAATAGCATTTAATACTCGTGCTTGTTGAATAGGCAAGGGCTTCCAGAAGGAAGATCAGAGCCCGGTCTTTTCATCTCTGGAAACCTAGATGTGGTTTACTCTTAGAATGAAAAAGGGCTAAGTCTTCCTGGGGCTCTAAGGACTCTCCCTGTGTTGAATAGAAAAAGGGATAAACCTTCAACTGGGTTTGTAAAATATGGTTGTTCCATGGAATCAAATTCAAGACCAAGGTCAAAACATCTTGCTTTCTCTGACCCCACCCAGGATCAGAACCAGAGCCTTCAGCTGGCAGCCCATTCCTTCTGCTGCTGAAACCAATCCTAACCAGCCAGGCAATTCAGCAGAAGCTCACTCAGGGACAGCATGGAAGAGGCGTGAGATGAATATCGCTGCTGCCATTCTGTTAACCGGTGTGAGCTCTAGACTTCATCATGATTACTATATTTCCTTCTGCCTTCTGGGATTCCTTCTGACACTTGTTTCAGTTTAAGAACCATGTTTCTTTCTCAAATCATTTTCCTTATGCTGTTTCTTCACAGGAATGATACACTTTTCTCATCATAATTTTTGAAAATATGTTGCAAAAAAATACTGTGTGCTATCTGCAGTAATTATTCTTTCCTTTGCCTTAAAAAGAAAGTATTCTAGGGAAAGGATGGAAAACACCACAGAAGTTGCGAGAATGGGCATTTGTGATTTCTAACGAGGATTTGTCAGTCTTTGACTGCTCTGGACTTTACCAGCCACAGTTGCTGAAGACATGCAGGCTGAAAGATCAGCCCTTACAGCTCTAAATCAATGAACTCCTTAAACCTGCCCCCAAATGTAGCAGGAGCTGGACCCTCCACTAGCAGGCAGGGTCTGAGATTTCCTTGAGCACTCACTCTGTGCGAGTTGCTGTCCTAAATAAGTTCGGTGTGGTAATTCACTTCATTCTAATAACAACCCTATGAGGTCATTACGCTAATCTTCACTGTGGATACAAAGAAACTGAGGTATATAGAGGTGACTCAGCTAGAAAGTGGCAGTCAAGTTACAGGAAATTTATACCATTCTTTACAACTGCCTTTCCTGAAGTAATGGCTGTGTATAATATTGTTAAGATTAGGTCAACAAAAATCAACCAGTCAAATATTAGAAGCCCAAGCCCTGCCAACAGATGGATTCCTGTATTAGATGATTTTCCCGAGTCTTCTAACAACAAAAACAGCAATGGCAGCAGCACTATCTGCAAATATTTATGAGTACTTCATTGTGTTGTGCCACATACCATGTTAAGTGGTTTCCATGTGTTACATCAATGTAATCCCAGTATCCAGTGGGCGTCAGCAGAGCTGCCTTGAGCTGCAACCTCTTTCATTAGCAACCAGCTGAGATCCCTTAGTCATTTTGGCTGGGCTACTCTGGTGGTGATTCATACCCAAGGGCCTTGCTTGAGCTGAAGCTAGAACGTGGCTTTGTACCCTGGAAACCTGCCTATATTTTGCCAGTTTTCTCCCCTTAAGGAACTGGAACCTAGCTGGTACCTAAGAATTGCTTCTTTCTAAATAAGGCCTACTATGGCCACACCACCTTCCCAAACTAAGGTGCTGACTGATGCTCTCCTCTCCTTCTATCAGATTCCAACCTTCAGTTATTCATATTTTAGTCATTTCACTCAACTTTACAACTTCCTCTTGCCCACTGATTTTGGAATAGCTGGTTTCCTTTCTTGAAGACTTGACATACCAATTACCAGGGCAGCCCTCTAGCCTCCTGTCTCCAGCAGTTAGCTGCTACAGACATTATGCTTCTTGTCAGAGGCAATGTGAGTCATGCTTTACCTCTAAACAGAATAGCCCCCTATCTATGACATAGAATAGGAAATGCCTGCAGGCAGGGATCTGGTCTTATTAATCTTCATATCTCTAACACTCTTTCTGTGCTTAGCACATGGCCTATTCTTAATACGTGAATGAATGAAGGAATGAAGAATGAATGAACAGCTATTGAAAGATATCAATCTTCCTTTTTACTTTCCCACTGCTAAAAATCAAAGAGATAACTCAAATTTCTAATTAGAATGAAACATACCAGTTCTAGTTGGTATTCTGACAGAAAAAATTATACTGCAGGTTATATTTTTACACTAAAATTTTCCATCACATAACTGGAATTAATTTATTCCAAGATAGTAGAAATGTATTGGCGCAGTATGAAATGAAGGGGATTTAAATAACATAATAAAAAGAAGAACACTACAATCTGTTTAACATAACCTAACCCTGGGAAGATTAATAGCTTTCAATTCATACAAAGACTGAAGTCTACAATTTGATATACACATGGTCTTATTAAAAATGAAAGCTGGTTATAATGAAATGCTAGCACCACGCTAAGATTGGCATGGTGTATGAAATAGACAAACTAACAGTGTGGCAATAGTTGGAGGTGGAATTTCATAGGATAACTTTTTAGTTCCAAAATGGTCAAATCACACAACGGCTGGAGATATAATTAAGAATTATGCTCTAAAAACAAATTCTGAAACAGAAGGTAATTAATATATCTTCGGGGAAAGCTGGATTTTTAATGAATCAGACATGACTGCAGAGAAAGGCTCGATGTTGCCCTCTACTCTCTCATTCTGGTTAGCTAAAACCACTCCACACTAGGGACCTCCTAGTGCATGGGGTTAAATTTCACATTTGTGAGCAGTAAGCATGTGTTTGCTGGCACTCTTGCACCATACTGGGCATGCTGTGGAAGGATCAGAGAATTTTTGGAATTGTGCACTAAATGTCTTTGTTCTATACAGTTTTAAATAAATGAGTCATTTTCAGATTTGGAGTTTTTCTTTAAATCTGTTGTTATAAAATCTTATTTTCTAAATGCAACCATACTCAAAAGTGGAATATATGAAAGAGATAAAAGATGAAAGTATTCAAGTGGGTTAGGGAACCTTGGAAAGAGCCCATTCAATCCCTCTTCCCATCTCTCCCTTTGGCCTCTGAGGCACCTTGCAGAACTTTCTAGAATGACTTGAATGGTTTGCATGGTTTGAATTCGATTTGCATGGTCTGAAAGCCTCCAGATCTGGAGCAACACTCACACTTTTCAGTTGAGGTAACTGGGATTTAAGAAGTTCACGGATTTTTGCAAAATCACACCGACAAGTAAATCAATTGAGAGGTAAGGAACCAGAGTATTTTCGTAGCACCAGGTCTTGGGGCTTTTGACTTCAATTTCTCATTGCCCTGCCCCCTGGAACAGTGCCACTCAATGGTTCATAGGTTGCCAGCATGAGTACATGCATCACCTGGGAGCTGGTTAGCAATGCAGAATCTCAGGCCTTGCTACAGACCTGCTAAATCAGAATCTCTGTGGTGGGACCCAGGCATCTGCATTTTCACAAGCTTGCCAGGTCATTCTTAAGCACCCTTACCCTTGAACATCCTTCCCGCCTTTCCTTTTCTTCTGGTCATGATTCCTCAATTCCCAAGCTCAAAAGTAGTGAAAATGTTGTTATAAAGGAACAGAAAAAAAATTAGGAGAGGAATAGAGAGTGAAATTACTCCAGAGCCTTTATTCCCTCACCTCAGGTCCCACTGAAGTCATTTTGGAAATTATGTAGCTTTTTTTTTTTGGTAGAGACGGGGTTTCACCATGTTGGCCAAGCTGGTCTCGAACTCCTGACCTCAAGTGTTCTGCCCGCCTCAGCCTCCCAAAGTGCTGGGATTACAGGCTGCGCCGCTGCGCCAGGCCTGGAAATTAAGTATCTTTGTTTAACGATGGCATTATGAAAAAGACTAATATGTTCTGCCACTCCTCTTCCCGGTTACTTCAGCTTTTTTTAAATGAGTAAACTAGAAAATCATTTTTTTTCAAACTAAATGTCTTCATGTTTATCATGTAACATTTGTTATGTAAACTCATTGTTTAAATAGAAGGACTAGGGTGTGCAACATTTGGCCACAGAAGAAAATATGCATACACACAAACATAACTGATTTTTTTTTTTTTTAAAAAAAAACACGTATTACTTTAAAAATATGCCAGTTAAATGTTAAAGCTTATGTATGAACGTGCTAAACAAAGAGACTAACACAAAATAATTTCTGGTAACATTTTTAGCATCGTGAAGGCCCATAAAAATGAGGAGGGTATGGATTATTGAAATTGTGTGAAATGAGAAAACTACATAGAAACATTTCCATGAATGCAAGGAGACGAAGAGAGCAAATAGTCAAGTACATTGGACCCCTCCATATCTGCTCCTTTAAAAAACGTATATTTCACTCATTTACATTTTCTGTTAAATTATTATCTGACTCTTCTAAAAGTTTTTGGCGTAAATTAAAGATGATCTGAAGTATCAGAAAATCAGGACTGAGAACAACTACCCTGCAAAAAAAGATGGATTATTTTAGAATGTGAAAGAATGGCCGAGGTCTATGCAAAGTTATTTTTGCTTTGAATGGAAACCCTGAGTGCAATGTTTAAGAATATAAACCTATTCCCAACATGCAAAAATTCTATAGAATTGTTCAAATGAACCCTCCAAGTCAGTATTTTAACTCTGCTACTGTGTGTGTGCTAGGTTTCCCAAATGGAATTCTCTATTCCCAGAACAATCTTTTCTAAAGCCACAAAAAGCACAAATAGAATTCAAAGTTCTTATGCTTGATATACTTTATGCCTTCTTTCATAAAACACATCACCTAGTTTTCATGTTTCTCTGAATATCCTATGTTGTCACAAAAGACATATTTCTCCTAAGTTAAGCTAAAACGCATGATTTTAAGACAACCTAAATGAAAATTGCAAACACAAAACACATTCATAAATTCATGCTTATGAAATTATGACTTACAGCATAAGTTATTCTTGATAGTTAAAAGAATCGTTTATGAGTTTTTGACATCATGAATCTTTGACAACAACATTATCTGTGAACAAGAGATTGTGTGGGCTTACACAGTATTTTCAACTAAAAGTTACGGTATTTGGTTTAACACAGAAACCACACCATAGGTTAAGTTTGAGATTATTTTGAAATATCTGAACTGCTCAGCAGGTAAAAACAAGTAATACAGCCCATTTATAGCTCATCAGTTTTTTGTTTTGAGTCATCTACGCAATAACTCAAGGAAGGTGAGAAAGAGCATTTGCCACCCTGGAGGGTGGCAACTGAACCTCAGGAACTCCCTGGAGATAGAGCCAATTGATGCTTCACATCTCTCACCATGCTCTGCCATCGATTCTCCACTGCCATGGAATCCACAATGGAAATGTGCCACACTTAGGCCACTTTTCATTTCAGTTCTTTTATATATTACCCTCCCTTTTCATATTCTCCTTGGAACTGAATGAGTTACTGTTTCAAAGAATGGGGGCCCTGTACTAGGGAAGGGTGGGGTATAATGACAAGCAAGTTCATTTGTTTGGAATAAAATAGTCAGCAACAGAACAATAAACACAGAAGTCTGCTAGAAGAGGCCTTCAGTTTATCAACACAAAGAGTTTTCTTCATGACTTCCTTGGACATCAGTTGCATTTAAATATAGAGTTGCTAATAATTTCCTTTCCTCTTTACTCGTTTAATTATGCAATCGGATATGAAAGCATTGGGTCAGGTATTTTGCCCAATTGTAGCTATTTTATTTGTATTTTAACTATTTCCAATTTTAACTGTTCTTGATTTATATACAATTTATTTCCAATTTATATTGGAAATCTTGGCCAGTAAATAATTTGAATATAGCATGGTTTAATATTATAAAGGTTATATATACATACACAGTCTTTCTCTCCCATGTAACTGTATCCACTAAAGTCCTAAAGTAACAATGCCTCTGTCTGTTATGGTGACTCAGTCTGGGTTTCCCATAAAGCAGACTGAGGTGATCCTAGGAAACACTGTAGGGAACAGGAAAGGAGGAGAAGAAGAGGAAGAAACAATCAAGAGTTCTTTATTGGGCTGGGCGCGGTGGCTCATGCCTGTAATCCCAGGACTTTGGGAGGCCAAGGCGGGCGGATCACTTGAGATCAGGAGTTCCAGACCAGCCTGGCCAAATGGTGAAACCGCATCTCTACTAAAAATGCAAAAATTAGCTCGGTGTGGTGGCGCATGCCTGTAGTCCCAGCTACTCAGGAGGCTGAGGCAGGAGAATCACTTGAACTCGGGAGGTGGAGGTTGCAGTGAGCTGAGATTGCGCCACTGCACTCCAGCCTGGGTGCAGAGCGAGACTCCATCTCGGGAAAAAAAAAAAAAAAAAAAAAGGTCTTTATTGAGTAGATTACTAATCTGGGGAACTGGGGCTCAATGCTGTTGGGGATGCTCTGAGGATCTTTGGAATATATCTCAAAATTATCTCAGTGAGGGGAGAGAAAGCTGAGATTTGCACCCATCTACTCTCCCTCATTGGTTGAGTCTTGCTCCTGTTAATACCCTGTCACTTTGGGCTTGGTCCATGTGCCCATCTACCACCCCAAAGCTAAGAGGATATGGAATGGATACCTGCAGCATCTGTTCTACATGGTATTTGATATTACCCCCAATATGTGCCCACAAAACAGTATACAGGATCATGGACTCAAAATGACAGCAAAATAAACAGATGCACACACTGTACACAAAGGATTTGATTGGGTTTGCAAAGCTCCCTACATTTCTTTGCATATAAACTAGACTCATCCCTTAAATTTCAAAGTAAAACCTCACCAACTGAGGGAAAGCTGTGGCACAGAAGTTCCTCAGAGTTTTAAAAGATGTGCTTTGGGTTTAATTCCAACCACATACATATAAAACCATGTCAGTTTCAAAGTCTAGGTCAGGGCTCTTAAAGCCAAAACAGCTAGTCTCAAATCTCAGAGCATTTTCATAACTGGATGATCTGTACTCACTTGCATTTGCAGGCAAAATTGTAAATGAGGAATTATAATATATACATTCAGAACAGAGAAGAAATTTCCCTAAAGAAAAGTACCAAAAATGTTAATGTAAAGATTTGCCACTTAAGAACAAATGGAAAAAGAAAAAATCATTGGTGCCTAACTTTTGACACATAATGTAAGGTCTGAAGTCTTTTTGTGTTTCACAATATGAAGGTGTCCTGGACACAATGTTTATACTATTCCTGGAGGATTGTAAATAGTATCTGAATGTGCACTGTGAGTTTCTCAGATTCAACCCCGGGAACAATTGCGCAAATGCTCTCCTGCATATAGAAACTGCTAGATCCTCTTTTCAGAGCTGCTGCTTTTTGTTTTTCTGGAGACAGGGTCTCATCCTGTTGCCCAAGCTGGAGTGCAGTGGTGAGACCACGGCTCACTGCAGCTTCGACTTCCCAAGCTCAAGCAATCCTCCCACCTCAGCCTCCTGAGTAGTTGGGATTATAGGTGTGTGCCACCACACCCAGATACGTTTTTTATTTTTATTAGAGATGAAGTCCCACTAGATTGCTAGGGTTGGTCTTAATTTCCTGGGCTCAAGAGATCCTCCCGCCTCAGCCTCCCAAAGCACTGGGATTACAAGTGTGAGCCACCACACATGGCCCAGAGCTGCTTCTTACCAGGCAGACAGAGGAATGGGAGGCAGCACGACCTTGGAGAAGGAGGAAATAGACACTGTCTCCTTCTTTTATTAGGGAGTGCAGGCCCCACCACACTACTATTCTACCAGCACAGTCCCTGTTCCTCTGGGCTGCTCCTTCCAACCCCACTGCTGCCCTCAGCCTCATATTCAGAACATTTCAATGGTGAAGATCAGAGCACATAATGAGCTTATCTGGAACAAATTAAAGATTCTGGGCTTTAAAGTCAAACAGACATGGGTTTACATGGGTTTACATGGGTTTGAGTCTCATTTGGCTCTGTGATCTTCAGCAAATTTCTTATCTGTTTCCTTATCTGCAGAATGGAGAGGATAATACTACCTTCCTCAAGGGATTGTTGTGATGTATATATAGTGCTGGGTATTTACTACTAAATAGCCAGCAACATCCCCTGAGAACTTGTTAGAGATGCAAATTCTCAAGCCCCATCCCAGACCAACTGACACAGAAACTCTGGGGACGGGGCCCAGCCAGCTACGTTTTAAAAAGGCATTCAGAAGATTCCGTTACAGGTCAGCCTTTGAGAAGCACTGCTCTAGCAGAATAGCAGGAAGGGTAAATGCTAAGCTGAGCTCAGTTCATACGGAATGTTAACATTTCCTCTCTCATTAGTGGTCCCCTCCTGGGCAGATCTAGCATTTGAGATTTTCATTTACATTTCTTACTTACATACCATGCAGTCTTGGGTAGGGCCTGTTAAAATGGAAGTAGATAACTATTAGGTTGATGCAAAAGTAATTGCGTTTTTTTTTTTTTTTTTTTTTTTTTTACCATCAAAAGCAATGGCAAAGACCACAATTACTTTTGCACCAACCTAACAGCTGTAAGGGATTATTTGTTCTCTGTCCAAAACCAGAAAGACTGACTAGAAAGACTTTTACAGGCCATTTTAAGTCCTTGTTTGTTTTAAATATGTACGTATAAAAATCAGTATCTATGTCTATATAAGTACTTTAATGTGTTAACAATCATATAATCACACCCATGAGAGTATCATGTAATTGACATTGCACCATCATTACCATTATGCTGAAAAGGTGAGCAATAGCTACTCTTTAAATCTATTTAGAAATCATACATGATTGTGTGGTAAATTCTATGTACTAACATAAAGTCAGATTTCAAATCTTAAGGCTTGTAGAATAACATCTTCACAGACATATGTTTAACAGCCGTAAAGAAAAGACAATGTTTTTTTCACTGCGGAGAAATTTGATTACAGAGGACTCTTAAGTATTGTCCTTCATTTAGAATCTTAAACAATATCATTACATATGTCCTTTTGATTTTCAATGAATACATATTTACATAAAATGTAGTCATTTCTCCCACTTCTTCATTGTTGAAACTGCCTTCGCCAACAGCTATGCAGTGTCAAGATGGGATCAGAATGTGTGGGAGCAGATATTTTTTTCAGTCATGCTTTGCTGACATATGCACTGTTCACAAATTACCACTGAAACAATATATGTGTCTAAGAAACATGTAGAAGAGCTGGCTGTTAATTCTTATCTATGCGAGAAGAGCATATGAGAGTAAGAAGAACTCGGTTTGTTGAGACTCAACTTTGGCTAAATCGGAATCATTAAAGATTAAAAAAAATGATATCTGGGTTCCCCACAAAAGTCTGATATCATTGGCTTGGGGTACAGCTGGGGCATTTAAGCTTCCAAGATGATGCTAATGATCATTAGCGTCATTTCCTTATAGGTCACCTCTAACCTAACCGCTTCACAGTAGTTAAATCTGGCTATGATCTGTACTAGCTGGTAGCTGGTTGGGGGAATCACTAGTACCGGGTTTTTGTACTTCTGCCCAGCCAGGCATTGATCATATTTTACACTAGGATTTGCATAAAAGAAGCAGGCCAGGCAGTGGCCCTATGTTCCTTTCCCCACACAAGGTCATACATAACATATGTTATTATTTTTCATTTATTCCCCCCTCTGGCCTTTACCCTGTAAGTATAAGATATGTTATCACTTTGATGCAAATGAATCATTATTGAATACTCATTCACTCAATCCATTCACTTACTTATTCATTAATGCTTTAGTTAAATATTTATTATGTGGTAGGTATACGGAAGCACAAAAAAGTACAAAAAGACCTCACAAAGCTTAAGATCTAAACAGGAATACAAATTCATGGGCAACTGAAATACCATATGGCAAAGGGTAAGACAAATGTACTGAAGTAGCACATCGAAGGTGCAGGAGATCCGGTTTGGGATGTTCAGGAATCTATTTATGAGGTGCTGTCTGAAAAGGGATTATTGATTAGCTAAGCAAAGGTGAGAGAGGAGAGACAGACTGTTCCTAGGAGAGGGAGCTATTTAATGGAGGGCCAGAAGCAAGAAACAAAGATATTTTATTTGATTGTAGAGTTCAGTAAAGAGGGATAAGGCTTGAATGGTCACACGGAGTGAGAGCATGAAGGGCCATATAAGTAGTGGAATGCTAGTAAATGTCAAATAACTAGCTCTAGGGGATGGCGGTGGCGCTGATTGTAGCAGTTGCCAATTTCTGTGGTGTAAGTGCTCTCACAATAGCTGATTTCAAGCAACTAACTTGATGTCATTGAATGAAGAACTCAGTGGAAAGAGATACACATAATTGGCTCTTGGAATGTGTTAATTAGAAGATAAGTAGTTAGCAAGCAGAGCATGTGTGTACTAAACATAGATAGTGAGGGATAGAAGGACCAAAAGATACCCAATATTCATGAGGCACCTGGGTACTAAATATTCATAATATGCTAAATACACATGAGACCAAATATACAAGAGGCACTAAATATTCAAGATCAAATAAATATACATGAGCACTTAATGTTCACAAGGTCTTAATTCAGGCATCCATAGGTGATACCTATTCTAGCACCGTAAGTCTTCTGCCTGAGAATTACATGGCTAGTCATCAGGCTATTTTGGCAAGTTACAGCTATGGCCATGAATTCTTGTCTCTGTGTCTCTGATAAACCACATGCCACTGAATCAGGCACCACCCATTTTGGACTCCCTTGTTGGGAAGTCAACTTTGGTCCTTGTAAGCACACCATAATTGGGAAGGCTGATGCAATACAGAGACAGACAAGACATATAATGTTGTGTACTGCAGAATTCAAGTACTCTAATCTTCACAGCCTGCTTATACTCTATTCTAAGTGTGTTAACTTAGCACATATCTTTCCCATTTGCTTCTCACTGTGATTTTAATAAACTCTGTGATTCAAGTATTTTAATTTGGTCCATGAGCCTTTCTGTTTCATGATTTGGATAGGCTGCCTGGTAGTATACTTGAAGGCCATCATTGCATCTAAGTAATTCCCCAGATGACAGAGGAAGTTTATCATAGGTGAAATTTTAAAAGCTTTATGATAGGTGAAGTTTAAAAAAATAATAATAATTGGCCGGGTGCGGTGGCTCACACCTGTAATCCCAGCACTTTGGGAGGCCGAGGTGGGTGGATCACGAGTTCAGGAGATCGAGACCATCCTGGCTAACAAGGAGAAACCCCGTCTTTACTAAAAATGCACAAAATTAGCCGGACATGGTGGCAGGCGCCTGTGGTCCCAGCTGCTCGAGAGGCTGAGGCAGGAGAATGGCGTGAACCCGGGAGGTGGAGCTTGCAGTGAGCCGAGATCACGCCACTGCACTCCTGCCTGGGTAACAGAGTGAGACTCCGTCTCAAAAAAAAAAAAAAAAAAAAAGAAAAAAATAATAATAATAGTAATTTAAATTTTTCAAGGGGGAAAAACACCTCGGAGTTGATGAAGATCATTCGTTGAATTTGCTTAATCATTTGCTACATTTTAAAGAATGAACTTGACTTCCTGTGAAGTGAAAAAAGCAAAAAAAAAAAAAAAAGAAAATCTTGAAATGGATTGACTTCTGAAATGATTTGTGAGGCCACATCCAGAAAGGAATTGAGAAAAAGCCTATAAATATATGATCAAAGAAATGTTGAATCAAAAAAAACCAAGCATCATATTCTGATGACACTTGCTCATTTTCACACGCTCGTTCCAAAAATATTAAAAAACACAAGAGATGAATCATTTGATGACATTTAAAACAATGCAAAAATAAATTTAGATCTAAAGTGTCATTGAAAGACCTAATTGGATTAGAAAGTTAATATTTAAATAAATAATATTCAGAAACAGAGAGGATTATGCTCTGGCCTTTATTTCAATGTATGTTATCAATAAATGCCACTATAAAATTAAATATGCAATTTGGAGAAATTTAATTTAAGTTTGTTGGGATTTATTTACTGTCCATTTGTTTAAAGGCATTCTGCTAGATACTGCAGGGGGCTACAAAGATGAAAAATACATTCTCAGGAGTTTACAGTCTAATTACAACGATGAAGAATGTTCTCCAAAGCTCTAAATACAATTTAGTACAAATAAAGTACAAATAAAAAGCTAAAGAGGTTTGAAGAAAGGAGAAACATAGCTGCCTGGAGGATCGGGAACAGCTCATGGTTGAGGAGCTGCCGGAGACAGTACTTCAATGATTAGGGTATTGGCAGGCAAAGAGCACAGAGAAAGCCAAGAAAGCCAAGGCCATTATATGACACAGAACTTAGATGTGACCCTATAAAAGGCAAGACAGTGGCTCATGTGGCTTGTAAACTCTTTTGAATAAAGACCTCAAACTTCTATGGGTAATTACTATGCTAGAAGCAAAGTGTCTCAGTATCCTCTCACCCCAAACATCATTATTAAACTGATCATTAGGCTTCCCAGGGCAACACTGGAAACAGAGTCATCTCCAGTTTGGGTATACAGACTTATGCACAACTGTCTGTTTTAACAAGGAATATGTTGTCGTGTGACTAATTTGCCCATTTGTCTCCCCAACTACACTCTAGGCTCTAGAGGCCAAGGGTTTTATCATTTTCATCCTTAAATCTAGCAATTAGTACATTGTTTAACACTTAGCAAGTGCTCAATTAATGCTTATTGAATGAACCAACAAATCTATCAAACAATAGTGCATCAAAATGTTTGCTCCAATCTGCTTATTAATAACTCAGTGTCTTGGTTGCCAAAGGAGGGGAAAGAGAAAGGGTAGAGTGTAGCAGAAGAGGGGGAAATAAGATTCTAACTAGCACAATTAACAGATTTGAGTTACATATGTACACATAAAATCGGCATAGACGTGATACTCACATACAAATACAGATTGGAAGAAAAAAAAAAAAAACCCCTCTGGGCTACGAGGAGTGGAGTTTCCACCATTCCCTGCTATATATCCCCTCTAACTGGCCTTAGGTGACTTCTCCTCTCTTTCGAGGCTCCTTTAGACATTCTAGAATGAAAATATTGCAGAATTGGAATGAGATAGGCAGACTAAGAGATTTACTCTCTTAGATAAAGCCTGAATAACTTTGCTTATAACAATGACAGAAAATATTGGAAGATAACAAAGTGTCATGTGAATTATCTAAGAAAGATAAGATAATATTAGGGTGGAATGCAGAGCTCTGAAGAGTGGCAATGTATGAATAATACACATTATATGGAGAAAGCCTTTTCTTTTTTGGTGAATACATGATTGAGTAGAATTTTACGTTGCTGGAAGGTAGAGTTTGTTCTTCTCTCTATGTATATATATATGGAACTAGTCTCCACCTGAGAGCTTATGACCTCTTTCTCTCTCTTTGCTGTTGAATACGTGTGTATATGTGTGATACTGCAGTGCTTCTCAAGCTGCGATGTGCGTGCAGATCCCTTGGGGATTGTCTTACAATGCGGATTCTGATTCGACAGTTCTGAAGTGGGGCCTGGGATTTCAAAATTCTAAAAAACTCCCAAGAGATGTCGAGGCTTCAATCACACTTTGTACAGCAAGGTGATGCTCTTTTAAGAAACTGAAGCAATTACTAACAAATAGGTCACATAAGTATGTAATTATAACAGAAGTGAATCTGTGCACAAAAGAAAGAACTATGAAAGAATTATGTCTGAGTTATATGTGTATATATATATATACACTATATATGTGTGTGTGTATACATATATGGACATATAATTGGCATTATTATTACTGTGATAGAAAGACCTCTCTTCTGCAAGCCAAATTATCTTTCACTTTGTTGCTTCTTGAATTCTTTTCTTCTTTTTTCCCCTACAATTGCATCTCCAGATCTCCTTGAAAGGGTCAAGTAGAATGCCTATGGGCTATCTAACTGTGTTGGTGAGGAGTTTGAATTCAATGACATTCAATGCATATCTAAGCCAAGCTGTCACAACACACTCAAGCCTGCCAAAGGAGTTTGTACAAATCTTTAAAATAATTTACAGGAGAGACAAAATTACCACATCATTCCCGTTATCAGAAGAAATAATTCAAATTAAGAAAAATTAGAAATAAAAACGAAGAGATGACACTGAAGAATATCTCACCACTGGAAGATGACTTTCATCTACAGTGATCTCTCTATAAAGCAAAGATACTTTTCAGCTATTACTCAGTAAACGAGTCCACAGTTTCCTCTGATATTGTGAATTTAATTAGTAGGCAATTTGCTCATGAAATCAGAATCTAGCCCTTCCCTTGTTGGGTTGCTGGATCTGTGTATTCCTATATTCTTCTCTAGCTATTGCCTCATTTCTCAAATTCCTTTCATGTCTTCATCTCCATTCCTTATTTCCACCACCCTAATTCTCAACTCATCACAATAAGACTTTTTGGCTCTGGTTCCAGTGTAAATTCTTTGATTGCATCATCATGAACCTCTTACTTGAGGTTGGGGCTCAGCGCACCCAACCCTCACACTGTTTGAGGGTCAACTGTATAACACTCTCCCTAATTCCCAACTCACCACAATAAGACTTCTTGGCTCTGGTTCCACCGTAAATTCTTTGAGGCATCATCATGAACCTCTTACTTGCTGAAACTCCAAGAAATAGTGTTCACACCTAGCTTTTTCAGCTGCCTGGTAGTCTCTGACACTGCCAGCCACTTCCTTGTCTTTGAGACTTTCTCCTTGCTCAGCTTCCTAGTCATTCTTCTCCTTTGTAGCCTGCCATTTTCTGACCACACCTGCTTAGCTCCTACAGGAAACACTTCATAAGTGTTGTTTTCTGTTAGATATCCTGCCTGAGAAATCACACCCCTACTCTTGCGTAAGTGGGAAATTCTTCAAACCTTAGGTGAGGAATGTTAGATGGCTTCTCTTCTCTTTCAAGGCTTGTGCATGCAGATCTTTTGGGTATCTTCTTACAATGCAGATTCTGATTCAACAGTTTTGAAGTGGGGCCTGGGATTTCAAAATGCCAACAAACTCCCAAGTTATGTCAAGGCTTCAATCATACTGTATAGCAAGGTTGACACTGTCTTTAAAGAATGATGCAATTACTAATAGGACACATAGATCTCTAATTATTACAGAACTGAATCTATGATCATTAAAAAAGGAACTATGAAAGAAAAGACATTATGTCTGAGTTAGCATACCTTGGCTAAGGTAGTACCAAGATAAGCTCTTCACAAAGCTGAATGGGCTTCATAGTGATCAGGGCGGTAGAATTCAATGGGCCCACAAACTCCTTTGCAACTTATATTACGGATAGGGACATTTCAAAATAGACACTCAGAACAGACAGTGCCGTGATCTGTAAGGGTTCACCAATATGTGCACACTTAAAACTTATACCCATTGGCTGGGCCCAGCATTTAGATTGGCAGCAAGACCAACCCCTCCTCTCCCTCCTCCTCCTCAGCCTACTTAACGTGAAGATAATGAGAATGAAGACCTATATGATGATCCACTTCCACTTAATAGTAAATATATTTTCTCTTCCTTATGATTTTCTTAGTAACATCGTATTTTCTCTAACTTACTTTATCGCAAGAATACAGTATATATTACATATAACAATGCAAAGCATATGCTAATCACTCTTTATGTTATAAGTACGGCTTCTGTCAACAGTAGCCTATTAGTAGTTACGTTTTGGGGGAGTGAAAAGTTCTACTTAGATTTTTCAATGTGTGGGGCTCAGCGCCCCTAACCCTCACATTGTTTGAGGGTCAACTGTATAACACTTTCCAAAGACTCCCTTTGCCCTGTTCTTAGACAGCCCAGCGTGAATTTGTGGCCATCTTGTAATGAGCCACATACTGTCGAACAAGTTGGATGCTAATTATACAAAACTTTTGAAAAAAGGGATCAAAGTTCCTACTTCACAAGCTTGAACAGCTGTAGCCTCAGGAACTTTCTCCAGATTGAGGGCAAAAATCCTATCTCCAGGAAGCCAAATTTGCAGCTGCCACACTCTCACAAAATCCCAGTTCACCTCACGGACTGATGGGGAGTCAATCATCATACTTCCTTCCTCTTTGGGCTGAAACGGAAAAAGCAAAAATGGGGTGGGAGGGTAGAAAGAACAGGAAGGGAGGTATCCTGTTCATTGGAGAGGTCCTAAGGAAACCTGGCTGGAGTGAAAATCTGCTGTGCCTTAAGCACCACCCTTCCATCCCCAGGCCAATACACATCATATTACTCTGTTGTCCTCCTTCAACAGTGCTAGTTACAGACTCAAGTTTACCATTAGTATATAATAGCTATAACACTTGTCCTTAAAATGCGGGCTAACTCAATGCTGCTGGGCATCAATCTAAATATATTAAGGTAGGCACTGCTGTACTACAACTCTAATAATAATAATCAATAACTATCATTTATTGAATGGTCACATGGCAGGTACTATGCTTATCAAGGCTTCCCTGTCTGCTCAGCCCATGTTTCTTTGTAAAACACAACATATTAAAACAACAGTATTTGGAGACAAAAATATCTTCAATCCAACCACCTCATACTAAAACCAACACATTCAGTTTTCTGTATTATCTTATAGTCCTTGTCCATATACATATTCAATGGTTATATATTTGCAGTAATATTTATATTCCACCTTTTCATTTTTTGTGAAACTTGATACGTTATTTGTTCCTCTTTCATTCTCCTTTGAAAATCCAAGGTAAAAAATACTGATAACCTAGTATATATATATCTCTCCATTCCTCCTTCATGGTTATGTAATCCCATAAGATTAATTTTGTCTTTTTTATTTTAAAAATGGAATATGTCAATTGAAACTTGTTTTGATTTTTGAAAGATATCACCATTCTTTCGGGACAGTAGACACAGCTCTAACTAGACTAAATAATAATTCATTCTGGGATGCCCAAATAATTCCATAACGTATGCAATAATTTCCACACTGAAGGGTATTTGCTTGATTTCTACTTTTTGACCATCATAGACAATGCCGAAATACATATCCTCTACATACAGCCTTTCATATTGGTACTTTCATTTCTGTAGTACTGATTCTCAGAAATGGAGTGACTGACCAAAAGGTAAGTGCATTTAAAATTTTTGTAGATCATACCACATTTCTTCCCTCAAAGACCACAGCAATTTGCGTTTCATCTGCAATATCTGAGAGTGCTCTCTTCCATTAAAAATTACCATTCTTAATTTCTGTCTATTTGTTAGATAGACATGGTGTCTTATTTCTTTATTTTCCTATCCCTTACTACTATGAGGAAGCATATTATCATAGTTTTATTTTTCTAGCTATCTGGATATCCTCTTCTGGGAATTGCATATTCCTATACTTTGGCCAGTTTTGTACTGGGTTGTTTGTCTTTTTAAAAATATTAATTTAATTAACAAATTTGTAGGAGATATTTGTATATGAGGTGTATGCATCTCTTTATGTCACATATGTTGCGGATACATCTACTCTATTTGTTCTTTTTCTTTTGACTTTGTCTTCTGTTATTTTAAGCAGTAAAAAGGTATATTTTTTCCTTATAGCTTTTGGGTTTTGTGTCTTGTTTAGAAAACGTCTTCCTCATTCCAAGAATTTTTGTTTTTACATTTAAAACTTTAATGCATTTGAAATGTATTCTTATATTGCATAAGCTAGGAGGCAATCTGTGTTTTCTAAGAGGAATTGCAAAGAGTGCTGGCACCATTTATTGAATAAAACACCTTTATTCCTTGAATTAAAATAACATATTTGCCATATAATGTTTCCAAAAACAATTTGTATTTATTTATTTATTTATTTATTTATTTTATTTATTTTTTGAGATGGAGTTTCGCTCTTGTTGCCCAGGCTGGAGTACAATGGCGCAATCTTGGCTCACTGCAACCTCCGCCTCCTGGGTTCAAGCGATTCTCTTGCCTCAGCCTCCCAAGTAGCTGGGTCTACAGGTGCCCGCCACCACGCCCAGCTAATTTTTGTATTTTTAGTAGAGATGGGGTTTCACCAAGTTAGCTAGGCTGGTCTTGAACTCCTCAGGTAATCCACCCACCTCAGACTCCCAAAGTGCCGGGATTACAGGTGTAAGCCACCATGCCCGGCCTCCAAAAACAATCTGATCTGCTTCTGGACTCTCAATTTTGCTTCAGTGATCTACTTGTCTTGTTTCGTGCTAATACTATACCATTTGTATTACAGTAGCTTTACAGCAAGTTTAATATTGGATAAGGCAAGCTCCCTCCCTTATTATTGATGCAGAGACATTTATTATTTTTCATGCATTCCTGAGATACTTGCAGTTATTTATTATTTCATATGAACTTTAAAAGTCTCCCCTCCTCAATATATCTTGCCTTCAAGGCACTTGAAATTTACAGGGAATTTAAATTGCAAGATTTAAATAAAATCTTGATAAGCCTAAAATACTATAAATCTATTCTATGAAACAGACACCAATATTAAGGCAAAACAATGAAAGTGAAAACCAATAAAATGTTCAGAGCACTGGTTAAATAGATTACGATACATCCACAAAATGGAACAATATGTAGCCATTAAACTAATGGTTAAGTTCTTTGTTATGGGTTGAATTCTGTCCAAATTTTCTCCAAATTTAAATGTTGAAGTCCTAACCCCTGGTACCTCAGAATGTGACCCTATTTGGAGACAGGGTCATTACAGAGATAATCAACTTAAAATGCGGTCATTTGGTTGGGCCTGAGTCCAATATGACTCTGTCCTTAAAATGGGAAGTTGGAGACAGACACGTACACGGGGGCATGCCATGTGAAAATGAAGGCAGACATCTACCGGACAAGGAGCACCAAAGATTGCCAACAAACCATCAGAAACTAGGGGAATGGAATGGAACAGATTCTCCTTCAGAGCCCTCAGAAGGAATCAACCCTCCTGACACCTTGATCTCAGACTTCTATCCCCCAGAACTGTAAGACAACAGACTTCTTTTGGTTAAGTCATCCAGTTTGTGGTATTTCACTATTGCAGTCATAGGAAACAAATACATTCTTTATGTACTGATACAGGAAAATGTCCAAGATACATTGTTGAGAGAGAAGCATAATTCAGAAAAAAATGTGTATCGTATGCTACCATTAATGTAAAGATGCATATATATAGAAAACAGACACACATATATACGTACATAAACTTATGCATATTTGCTTGAAATTCGTACATATCTCCTGAAGGATATACAAATAGCTGACAATACTGATTGGTGGTGGGTAGGGGAATTGATTCGACAGTGCATAGAGGTAGGAGAAATAATTTTTATTGTATACCTTTTTGTAAATTTTCATTTTTGAATCATAAAAATGATCACCTAGTGGAAAATAAGTAAAATTAAAAACAATCAAATAAGACCCCCTAAATTGTCAGCTTTCTTTTAACTGTCTTAATTAAATCAGATAAGTTGAACAGATCTTCTTTTGTACTTTCTGTGTGGAAAGTTACATCAGACTGAAACATGTTAATACAATATTTGCATATAGACACAGATCTCTATCTTTCCCATTTACTCAGACAACAACTTTTACAATGTTAACGTGTGTTCAACATTGCTTGAAGTAATATGGGAGTTAAAAGAATACAAGATATACTTTCTGTATTACAGAAGCTCTTAACTGAGTGATGGAGAAAAGAAAAAAAGACTTAGGTGAAGCATAAAAGTAAGTCACTTCAGTTTTTTGTGACTGTTTTCTCAACAGTAAAATAACAAATGAGATAAATGACTGTTGAAGTCTTAAAATTTCTGAATTGTTTTATTTGTTTTTTGAAATTACACTTTTAGTTTTGAGATAATTGTATGTTCACATGTAGTTGTGAGAAATAATACAGAGAGAACCAGTATACCCCTGACCCCGTTTCCCTAAAGGTAAAACCTTGCAAAAATATAGTGCAATATCATAACCAGGATATTGACATCGACACAATCAAGGTAAAGAACAGTTCCAACACTACAAGGATGCCTCCTGTGTTGCCCTTTTGGAGTCACATCCATCTCTCTCTCTCTCTTTCCCCTGTTGTCCCGGACTCCTTGCAATCACCAATCTGTTCTTCATTCTTTAATTCTGTCACTTCAAGACTGCTATATAAACGGAATCATTCATTATGTAACCTTTTAAGATGAGCTGTTTTTACTCAGCATAATTCCGCGGAGATTGATCTAAGTTGTTGCATGTATAAGTATTTCATTCCATTTTATTGCCAAATAGTATTGCCTGGTATGTATGGATGTACCGTAGTTTGTACAACCATTCATTGTCGACCATCTGGGTTCTTTCCAGTTTTTGGCTATAATGAATAATGGTAGTATGAACATTTTTGTACAGGTTGTAAGATAAATGTCCAAGGGTGCAATTGCTGGGCTGTATGGTAGCTGCATGTTTAGTTTTATAGGAAATTGATAAACAGTTTGTTACAGTGTATACCATTTTACATTTCCACCAGCAATGTGAATGGTCCATTTTCTCCACATCCTTGCTAGCATTTGGTGTTGTAACTACTTTGTTTTAGCCATTCTGATAGATGTGTAGGAATATATAATAATTTTAATTTGCGTTTCTCTGATGGCTAATGTTTTTGACAATCTTTTCATGTACCTATTTGCTATCTGTATATCCTCTTTGGTGAAACGTTTCTTCATGTGTCTTGCCCATTTCCTAATTGCACTGTTTATTTCCTGTGTTATCTTGCAGTTTTGAGAGTTCTTTATATATTCTAGACATCCATCTTTTGGATATGTGGCTTGAAAATATTTTCTGTCAGTCTGTAGCTTGTCTTTTCATCCTCTTCACAGGTCTTCTGCAATGCAAAAGTTTTAAATCTTGATGGGGTCCAATTGATTTTTTTGTGTGTGTGGATCATGCTTTCAATGCCAATTCTAGCCCTAGAGCCTGAAGATTTTCTCATTTTTCCCTAAATTTTTATAGTTTTATGTTTTACATTTAAGTCCATGATCTATTTTGAATTAAGGTTTTATAAGGTGTGAGATTTAGGTTGAAGTTCTTTTTTTTCCCCCCTAGGGATATCCAATTTCTGCAGCACCATTTGTTGAAAAGGCGAGCTTTCTCTGTTGAATTGCTTTTGCAACTATCAAAAATCCATTGGGCACATTTGCATGGGTCTGTTTTTGGGTTCTCTATTCTGTTTCATTTGGTCTATGAGTCTATCCCTCCAGCAACATCATACTGTATTGATAGCCTTACTATATTGTTAGCCATAATATTGGGTAGAGAGGTTACTCCCACTTTATTTACCTTTTTAAAAGACTGTTTTAGTTATCCTGTGGCCTGTGACTTTTCTTATAGATTTTAGAGTATGCCTGTCTATGTGTACAAAAATCCTTGATAAGATTTTGATAGAAACTAAATTAAACCTTTACACTGATTTGAGGAGAACTGACATATTTGCTATGCTGACTCTTTCAGTCTATAAACACGCCATATAATCCACCTATTTAGGTTGTTTTTAATGTCTTTCATCAGCATTTTATAATTTTCTACATACCGATCCTGTACATGTATGATAGATTTATACCTACGTATTTCATTTTTGGGTAAGCAATTATAAATGGTGTTGTTTTTAATTTCACCTTTCACACCTTCATTTCCAACATAGACAATCTGTAAGTTATGATGGCTTGCCTTAGGATTTTTTGACTTTAATGATGGGTTTATCTAAATGTAAGCCCATCATAAGATGAGGAGCATCTGTAGATAAAAATGTGACTAGCTTTAGTGTGTTGATCTTGTATTTTTGGATCTTGTTAACCTCTCTTCTCGGCTCTACGAGCATTTTTGGTTATTTTTGCTTTTGTTTTTGTAGAATCTTTGATATTTTCTACGTATACAGTCATGCCATCTGCAAATAGATATAATTTTATTTTATACTTTTCAATATGCATGCTTTATTGTTTTTCCTTGCTTTATTGTCGTGTCCGGAACTTCCAGAACTATGTTAAAAAAGAGCAGTGAAATTGGGCATCCTTCCCTCATTAGCAATCGCGGGGGGAAACATTAAGCCTTCCATTATTAAAATTATGCTATTAACTGTAGTTTTCTGTAGATACCCTTTATTAAGATGTGGAAGTTATCCTCTATTTCCAGTTTTCTCATAGTTTTTATCATGAATGGATGCTGGGTGTTGTCAGATGCTTCTGCATCAATCAATATAATCATATGATTTTTTCTTCTTTAGTTTGTTGATATGGTAGATTACACTAATTAACTTTCAAATGTTGAGCCGGCCTTCAATACTAAATCCCATTTAGTTATGTTATGACACTCTTTTTTAAACTTTGATGCATATTATTTAATATTTTGTTGATGATTTTTGTCTCTAGGCTCATTTATTTATTTTAGACCTTTCCTGTCTTCTAACTAAATAATTTAATGCTGTACATTTTATTCTCAATACTGCTTTTACTACATCTCACTTTTTTTTGCCAGAGAAAAAGACTAGATTACTCACAGCAAAGCAGTAGTAAAAGAACCAACATTTTATGGAGCCAGTTCCCACAGAGTAATCCCAAAGAAGTTCAGGAGACACCTGTACACACAGTGGATTGCATCACAGGAGAGAAACCCTGAGCTTAAGGAAGCTTAATATTTAAAAATAGACAGTAGATATGCTTGCCCTTTGCTTTAGAATCTCACACATGTTGACGTTTTATTTTCATTTTATTTAGTCCTTTGTGTTTAAAAAATTTTTCTTTGCAACCTCCTCCTTGACCTGGGGAAAATGATTAAATGATTTAAAGGTGTGCTGCTTCATTTCCAAGTGTTTTGAGGTTTTTCTTTTGTCTTTCTCTTATTGATTTCTAGCTTGGTTTCATTATGTTCTGGGAACATATGAGTTGAATTCTCTAAATTTGCTGAAGTTGCTTGGAGTCCAGAATATGGCTTATATCAGTGAATGTTCCATGAGAGCTTTAAAATAATGTGTATTCTGCTACTGTTGGGAGGAGTGCTTCAATTAGATCCTATTGGTTGATGGTGTTGTTCAGTTCTCTTTATCCTTGCTTATTTTCCATTTAGTAGTTCTATCGACTGGAGAGAGAGGCGTGTTGAAGTCCCTAACTAGAAATATGGATTTGTCTTTTTTCAGCTCTATTCATTTTTGCTTCATGTATTTTGAAGCTCTGTTGTTAGGTGCAAACACATTTAGGATTATTATGTCTTCCCAGTGAATTAACACTTAATCTTTATGTAATGTCCCTGTTTGTCACTAGTAATTTTCTTTGCAACGAAGCCTACTTTATCTGATATTAACATCACTGCTGCTTTCTTTTGATTAATTGTTGCATAATGTAACTTTTTCTATTCTTTTAATTTTAACCTACCTAAGTTGTATTTGAAATAAACTTCTTTTAGACGGCATATTGTGTGAGTCAGCTTTTATCAATCCACTCAGCTAAATCTCTTTTAATTGGTATATTTAGACTATTTGCATTTACAGTAATTATGGATATATTAGGGCTTCAATCTGCCACCTTATTTGGTTTCTGTTTGTTTTCTTCATTTCTCATTCTTCTGTTTCTTTTTTCTTACCTTCTTGTGGGTTATTTGAACATTTCTTAAGATTCCACCAAAATTTATTTGTAGTATTTTCTTAATGTATCACTTTGTATAGTTTTTTAGTGGTCTTTCTAGGCATTACAATATGCATTAACATTGCAATCTACTGGAATTGACTTCAGGTGAATTGTAGAAGGACTCTTACTTCCACTTGGGTATGTCTTCTTTTACAATATAACTCTTAAGTATTTTCTCTACATACATTGAGAACCACATCCGGTGGTGTTAAAATTTTCACTTCAGACTTACGGTAAATAGGATAGTCTATTATTTTACTCTCATTTTTACCCATTCTACTATTTTCTTTTCTTTCTGAAATGTCAAGACTTCATTTGCTATAATTTCCTTTCTGTTTAGAGAATGTCTTTTGTCATTCTTTAAGAGCAGATTTGCTAGCAAGAAATTCTTTGTTTTCCTTAATCTGAGAATGTATCTTTCCTTTTAATTCCTTAGGAAAACCTTAGGAGTTATCTGATTATCTAAGAGTCTGTACCTTAGACTTTGGTTATGCTATTTTGCAATTCTGTACGTTTAAAAGTCACTTTGTGGAGAGCTGATGGTGACACAAATGATTCTTTTTCACTAGATGCCAGTAAAATTTTCTCATGGAATGCAATAGATTCCTGCCCTACAGTTAGTGATCAGTATTGTATCTGTTATAAAATTCCTATCAGCATTCTAGATTGTTTTATATATATATATATGCCAATTCTTCAGACTCTCCTTTGAACCAACTGTAACTAACATCTTACTAATTCCTTCATCAGTTAATGATCTAATAAAATGTTTCACACATATTCATTTTATATTTTTATGGGACTCACAATTTTGTCTCTTTAGAAAAGTAGCCTTATATAGAATACAAACATAAAATGACCCATTAATTCATTATTTTACTTACAAAAGGTACCTATGTATCTGAAAGTTTTCTAAGTGCCTGACACACAACTTCTCCTAATGATAACTCTTCTGTACCCATGATAGATTTATTTAAACATTTAAACAAACACTGATACAACATTATTAACAAAACTACAGACTTTATTCAGATTTCACCAGTTTTTCCACTCATGTCATTTTTCTGTTTCAGGATCCAATCCGGAATCTCCTACTGCATTTGGTCATTGGGTCTTTTTGGTCTCCTCTAGTCTGTGACAATCTCTCAGTTTCTTCTTGTTCTTCATGACCTTGAAACTTTTGAATAGGACTAGTCAGGTACATTCTAGAAGTCTCTTAAGATTTAACTGAAGTATTTTCCCTATTAGAAGAAGTTACAGGTTTTGGGGAAGAATACCAGAGAGATAACATGTCCTTTTCATGACATCATATCACAGGAGACATGATATCAATATTATCACTGGCGATGTTATACTTGACTACTTAGTTAACTTGGTGCCTGCCCGGTTTCTTCTCCATTGTTATTCCTACTTTTCCATATTCTATTATCTGGAAGTAAGTTACCAAGTTCATGGAGGGGCTTAGGGGAGGATTAAACTCTACATCCCAGGAAAGGAGTATCTATGTATATTATTAAGAATTGTTCTGTAAGGGAAAATTTTCTCTCAAATATGATTTTTTACTAAACAGAAAAAACACATTATTATCTGAGTGGTTGCTATACGGCTAATCTCATTTACCTTCTTTTCTCAATTCATAAACTGGCCTTTTTTCCCTTTTCAGGCCAGTATAACTTAATAGGATTGTTTATCTTATGTTATCATTAATTTATTTGTAGATGACAAAGATTCCTTTTGGTAGGTTCTGGCACTCAAGACTAATAGGTTTTTCCATATATTTCTATGGATACAAATTGTACCAGCACGCTGGGAAGGAAAATGAGCTGACAGTATATGTGTCACTTTGAATCATTGGGTATCCTACAGGGACTATCGAGTTACTTAAGCTTCAAAGAAAGATGTGACAATGGCTAACCATATTTTAGATTTGGATTTTAATATTCTCACAGCCTGGCTGGCCCATCAACTTTTTATGATGTTTTTCTCTTAAGTTCCTCAACAATTTCTCTTGGCAAGTTTGTTTCAAATGCAAGACTAATTTTAAGCTTGATTAAAATGTTAAACAGACTGTCATGCCATTTGTATTACCCTTCATGAAAAAATTGATACTTTAATAGACTTCCTTAGTAAAGTATTTTGAGAAACTCAATAGCATTGTTAAATAAAGTAGAATTTCCCATCAGATTCCAGTATTTTATATGTATTCTCTGACAAAAGGGTAAAATAAGAAGCAATGAGTTACATGATATAAGATTTAAAGGGGTGTGTGTGTGTGTGTATAGAAAACAGCTTTTAAACATTACAGTATTCTGAGCTAAGGGTGGAAATTCACCTCAGAGAATTTTTAATTGTCTGTCTGAGTCCTGATACCTCAAATTTAGCATGTTATTCATCTTCTGTTATAACATTACCATGTTCTATTACAATATTTTTTAAATACTGTAATTTTTAAAAATCTGTCTCCCTTACTAGATTGTGAGCTCTGACTTCAAAGACTATATCTTATTCCTACTTCTTTCCTCGGTATGGAGCATCACACCTGGTGCACGGTCACACTAGCTATATTTCAATTGCTCAATAGCCATATGCTACAGTACTGCACATCACAGATATAAAATATCTTCATGATCACAGAGAATTCACATCACAGTCCTGATTTAGAGCAGGATGTCTGAAACTTGGCACTACTGACATATTGGACCAAATAATTCTTTGTTGTGGGGGGCTGTCTTGTGCATTGTAACACGTTGAGCAGCATCCTTGGCCTCTGCCCACTTGATGACAGCAGTATCCCCGCCCCCAGTGTGACAACCAAGAATGTCTTGAGATACTGTCAAATGTTCTCTGGGGATGAAATTATATCAGGTTAAGAACTACTGACTTAGATAAATACTCCCTGAACTAGAGTCCTGGAAACCTTTAGGTGGCCCAGACTTATTCTAAAGAATTGCTAAAAATTATTTTCTTTTAAAAGAGGTGCCGGGAGGAGAGAGAGGAGCAGAAAAGATAACTATTGAGTACTTGGCTTAATATCTCGGTGGTGAAATAAAATGTAAAATGGACCCCTGTGACGTCTGTTTGCCTATGTAACAAACCTTCACATGTACCCCGCAAGCCTAAAATAAAAGTTAAAAAAATGAAAAGAATAGGAATCGATTAAAAAATAAAAATAAAAGTGATCTCACATATAACAAACGTTTCGTATCATTGCATAAGGCAATGCTGCTTAATAAAAGAAAAATTTACTATAGTAGAATCGTGCCACAGTCATAAGAAGCAACCCTTCCCCATTTCTCTTAACCAACACACCTTGAATCCATCAAATTAAATTCTTGCATAAGAGGTAACCACCTTCGGATTTCTTTCTTAGACCTGTATCTCTAAAAGAAAACATCCTTACCACTTTAGTGCAGACCGGCCTGGCTTTCAACTATGAGGATCCACATTTTTTTTCCCTAATGGCTTTAGACATACTCTGGACACAAAATAATTTTTCTTGCCAAGGTGGTATGCCAGAAATGCTAGGAAAATAACTCCCCCCTTGGAAGCAGTCCTAAACCAATGTCTAGCAGGATTTTGTGTATAAATACCCCAGCTCCCTTACCCCTTTGAAAGAATAACTCTTAAACACATGTTTTCAATCCATTTAGAATTTCCCCAGTGGGATTAAATTCCACTAGACCAGTGGCAGTTGGCTTGATAATGCATTTTTTACTGAATGATTTCTCTTCATAGTCTCACTATCTTACCTCACATTCATCTCTGCCTTCTGTAGTAGCTGGTGCTTCACATTCCTAGGACTTCCCAAGTTCTAAGTACCTGGAATTCAGGTTTCCCAGATATGCTAACTCCTCCACATTCTCTGCATATTCCTAACTTTTTTATCTTTTTTATTTTATTGTTTTTCCTCCCAGATTTTTTTCTCTTTGTGGTAAATATCATTTTAATTCCCCTATTCTCATTTTAGTGAAGGTTAAAGAGACATCATTTTTAACCAGAACTCCCTATAAGTGATCTATGGAAAGAAAAAATTAGCAAGAAAAAGACATTTGACTAGTTGCATGAGTCAAGGGTTAAGTAAAGGAGAGGATGAAATTTGTGATAATTTAAATTTAGCCAGTGGGAGGTTGCAAATAAAGACTCCTCTCTCTGTAAGTTAGAATTCTTTATAGCCTTAAATTTCCCAGGTCTAGTTTAGTACTTATATTTATTTTCCTCACTATTTTTTTACTGCAAAATATTCGGAAACCATTTGTAACTTTAAGTCACACAATTCTAATTTAATGATTAGGTTAAAGCAACAAAAATTCTTACTAATTTTGTAGCTCTATAACACTCAAATATTGGCAATCCTATGTGGCTCAAACTAATACTTTAACATATTGTTTATGGACATACTAGAAATTGTACTGTGTATGCTAACTTCTACACTGGGATCTAGATTTTGTACCTCTGGATCTTTTCCAAGCTGAATGAATATGTTCATACAAGGTTGTACTCTGGTTAGCATTCTGTTTATCAAAAGACATGATAATCATGTATATGAAACATGAGAAAATTTGAGTCAGTTAAACTGAAAGATCTACTTAGAAAAATATCTACTTCTTCTCCGAGTCACATTCTTGTGAATTCTGGCTTTTTAAAACTATTTCTGAAATTTTAGTAAGATTACATAAAACAGCGCTATGTAAACTATAAAGGATCATATACAAATGAGGCACATTACTATTATTAATTATAATGCACCACCAGAAATAAGAGACAGAAGGCTCTTTAACCTATTTTGACTATGAGACAGGAGGACAGAACCAATTCCCCCAACAGCCAGGGTTCAGTATTATTAATAATGATAATCAAAAGAATCTACTAACAACATACCAAGCCTTCACAATATGCAGGGCACAGTACTAAGTGCTTTATATAAGTTTTCTCATTTAATCTTCACAATATTAATCTCTACTCCTATTCGTCTGTTTAGAAACCAGGCCTGGAGTGATTGAGATACTTGAAGGAAAATCACACAGTTTGAAAGTGACATAGCTAGTGTTCAGAAACAGAGTCTACACTTTCATTACTATCCTCCACTGCAGGATAATTCCAGCGCAAAGGATGATCTTTTTTTTTTTTTTTTTTTGAGATGGAGTCTGGCTCTGCTGCCCAGACTGGAGTGCAGTGCAGTGACTTGATCTCGGCTCACTGCAAGCTCCACCTCCTGCATTCACGCCATCCTCCTGCCTCAGCCTCCTGAGTAGCTGGGACCACAGGCGCCCGCCACAACACCCGGCTGATTTTTTGTATTTTTAGTAGAGACGGGGTTTCACCATGTTAGCCAGAATGGTCTCAATCTCCTGACCTCGTGATCCGCCTGCCTCGGCCTCCCAAAGTGCTGGGATTACAGGCGTGAGCCACTGCGCCTGGCTGCAAAGGATTATCTTTAAGTGAAACACAGAAATAAGGATGTAAAATGGAATTTAGAATTCCAAAGTCTATCAACAAGGAAACTAGTGCTATGAAAAGCTAGGTAATTTGTCCACAAATATCCAGTGCTACCTGTGGACAGAGCTAGAAAAGTGCCCAGATGGCCATTTACTTCACCACCAAAGTGAAATGCACCAAACCAAGGGGAAATGACTTCTCTGGGAGCTTAACAACTCTACCTTTTTTCCCCATTTAATTATAACGTGTCTGTTAACTTGCAACCCTCTGTTTGATGTCTCTTCTTTTTTCAGTCTTTAGCAAATTCCACATCGTATTTGGCCACATCAGACATAAAATTAACATCAATTCATTTTCAAGAGACAAAAGAAAACTACGATTTTCTAATCGTAGTTACTTTTCTCCTAATCTTTTGCAAATGTCACCTTCTCTATGAAAATGCTATGTTCAAACGACCTGTGTAATATTTCATGGCTCTAAATGCAATCACAAAATATATATTTGGTATCAAGATAAATAAGATACATGTTAATAAGTCCCTCTAAAGTTGTAAAATTTACACTATTAGAATGAAAGATTCCCGAGGGCTAAATAAATTTTGTCTCTACCTTTCCTCCTCTTTTTAAATGCCTGGTCCTGTTGTATAAACACCGTGCTTCAGTATCTTCTTGATGATAATGAGGTGGATTTGGCCAATCTAGCTATTTAAAAAGTCTGCTCTGTTCTTTTAACTTATTTTTGTAGATGTATAACAAAACTAGTTATGGAAATTCTCTGAGATTTAGATAAATCATTTTTTCACATAAAATTGGTGCTACAGAAATAATACGTGGACTATAAGCTTTCACGATTCTTGAACATTTGACCATTATCTATGAACTATTGAGACAGTTGAAAAAAAAGCCACAGCTGGAACTATATCGAGCTCAACTCAGCAACTTAATTGTGAAATTAATACAATAATAATAATTGTAACAGCAGGAACTAAATCATGCTGGTGCAACTGCTGGGTTTGTCCTTAGATATTAACTCTAAAGGTTATATTCATTGTGGTGCCACCTTTTTGGAAAGAAGGGCACATCAGGGTTTTGAGTGCATATTTTAGAGTTTTCCTTTGATACTGTACCATATAAAATGGAACACTAAAATCACAATAAAATGTGTCTGCTTTGTGTGAAGGTAAGTAAGTGCCAAGCTTATTGTAAGGCATTTCGAATCTCGGACACAACGCCTTTTATATTTCAGCTAATATACTGGGCTGTTGGGCTGTGCTCATTTTTATAATTACAGTAGTTTCCTGCATAAGCAGTTTTAAATGGACCCATTGCAACATGCCAAGAAATAATTCGCTCCTATCATTTAATCTTACATATTTATATGTATCATAGCATATGTTGGCACATACATTCAGTTACTAATTCAAGCATCATCAAGTAAGTCTAGATCAGAAATATATTTAGCAGTTCCACCTCTACATATTCTTTCAGACTGAGCTAATCAGCCACTAGTTATAGAGAGAAAGATAATACTTTCTAAAATATATATTTAGATATTTTCTAAAATAACACTTTACTTTGAAATGGTTTAAGACTCACAAAACTTGCAAATATAGTACAGAGACTTCTCACGCACCTTTCACCCAGCTTCTCCCAATGATAGCATTTTAAATACCCATAGTACATTATCAAAGCTAGGAAACTGACATTGGCACAATACTATTAACTCCAATACAGACCTCATTTATATTTCACCAGTTCTTACATACACCCTTCTAAATAAATATTTATTTTAATCTGGCTTAAATCCTAACTCTTATGTTTGGCTTAAATCCTAACTCTTATGTTAGACAAGTATGTTTTATAGCTATTTTAATATCATTCAAAATTTTCTAAATAATGTTCAATGTAGTAAAATTATAAGAATGATATTCTGATCACTTAATTCAAAACTCTTTGCTTCCTGTTATGGGATTGTTGCCACAGAAAATTTCAAATATTAACTTTTTTTTTTTAAACACAGAAAGCATCTTGAATGAGAGGGCCTGACTTTTTATCCCTGTTAATACGTACGTTCTCAATTACTCCATAGAAACCATATATGAAAAGTTTAGTTCAGCTTCTTTGCTCCCAAGTCTCATTTCTTACTAGCATTTTTCTTAACATCTGGTTCAATGTTCACAGCAGATCAGCTTTCAAATACTTTTTTTTAAAACTCAGAAATTAGTCAATTTTACATCTACAATTATAGGTCTTTTAGGATATTCTAACAACTAAAAATCCTAAAGGCAAAATATATGTTTTCAAGTAAAAATATATGAGGTTTTTTTTTTTTTTGAGACAGAGTCTCACTCTGTCACCCAGGCTGGAGTGCAGTGGTGCAATCTTGGCTCACTGCAACCTCCGCCTCCTGGGTTCATGCCATTCTCCTGCCTCAGTCTCCCGAGTAGCTGGGACTACAGGTGACCGCCACCACGCCTGGCTAATTTTTTGTGTTTTTAGTAGAGACAGGGTTTCACCATGTTAGCCAGGATGGTGTTGATCTCCTGACCTCGTGATCTGCCAGCCTCAGCCTCCCAAAGTGCTGGGATTACAGGCGTGAGCCACCGCGCCCGGCCGATGAGTTAAGATATTATATATAGTGCTTCATATTATCCATCACTGTTCCTATGCTAGAAGTCACTCACAAAAGCTAAATAGTTGGCATAGCCATTTAGCAAATATAAACAAATATCTGCTTCCTAAATATTTTAAAGGGTTAGTCATTATTAATTTTTATAAAATGTATTTCAATCACATTAATCTCAACCATATAATATCTTTGTAATGTGGATATAAGTTATTCAATAGGCATTCATTGTGATATTACTTTAATACTTGTTTTTTGTAAAGTATTACCCGCCTTTTGATGGCATGTCCTTAATGACTATCCCTCTTTTGGTGAGTGCCAGATCATTATTAATTCCTTTTGTATTCATTATAACAACATCAATCAGGGAAAGCTCATTTGCTATTAATGTGAGTATAACAGGTAATTCCATTCTAATCTAGTAGTGATTAATGTTCACTTGGTAGTAATTACAATATCACATTTCAAAGTGTTAGCACTGGACAATACTTATTTTGTGTGGCCTTTTAAAGAACCACAGCAGCTTGTCTGGACTTAGAATTGAAAAGGTTAAAGAAAGGCAATTAATCTAAGGACAAAGAGAAAGGATTCTTATGTGGCTGGGAAAGGTGAATAATGGTTAAGTGAAGGGTTTACAAAATTTGTTACTATTTTTTGGTCAATCAGTATGCTTCACATGTACCCAGTAATATCACTACTTCATTTGTAAAACAAAGAAAAATGAAATCGACATGTTTAAAAAGCCATTGTTTTAGCTCCATGATGCCAATGAATTTTCAAACTACATGGATTCCCTGTCCTAAATGACGGATTACTATCAATGTGAGAGTTACAACTTATCTTTAAAAGAAGGGGCCCTTTTGATGTTATCATTTTATTTGTAAATTAGTGAAAATTAAATGTTCTACCTAATTTTGAACCAAAATTGTCTTTATATTGAAAAAAAATCACCTAAAACACATCAATGATATATATTAATATTATAGCTTTATTCTATTTTAGGTAAACTATACAAACTTCCATTAACATCAATAACCAGAGAGACTCCCACACATATTGACACAATATGTTATGTTAGATCAGAGCAGTGCTAGTCATTGAGTTTTAAAATCCTGGAAATATTAAACTTACTGGAGAACATTATAGGTTATCTGTAGGCATCAGAGATTTATAGGCTATATGGGGTGGAAAATGCATGTGAACCTCAAAACAACCTTGAAGTATAGGCAAGACAGGTGTCATTAATCTTATTTCACAGATGAGGAGATTGATGCTGAGAGAAGTTAAGAGACTTGCCCTAAATCCCACTACAGAGCATTTACTGGAACCCAGGGCTTTTAACTTATTTTCTTGTTCTTTCCACTGCAGCCCATGCCATCCTGCCTCCACTCACTTGTGACAGCTTGTAGAGAACAGATGTAAGAAAAATTGCCAAGAGTTTAGGAGTATCCAAATAACAAAAACTATCAGACTATTAGGGTGGCCAGGGGAGAAAGAGAAAAGAGGAAATCAGGAAGGCTGGGATTTTTCCAACCATTTGGGCACACCCCAGGTTTATTCCTGACATAATGAATACCAAGTCTGTAAGTCACAGAATTCGAATTACAAATACCATCAGAAAGCAAGATTTCTGATGTGCTACCAGAGCCACTTAGACTAATTCAGAAACTAAGATGAGGCTGGCCTATAAATGAAGCTTATTGGTAGATACAACTGGTACTCCAGGGCAGCAAAGGGAAGATAAATAATCTGTGCAATGCGTGACCTTGGAAAAGTCAATTGCTATTTATTTAACTTCATTTCAACCAACAATTATTAACAACAATCATGTATCGTGTTGAAAATTATGAATAGAATGATTAACAGGACAAAATCAATGCCTTCAATAAGTTCACAGCTGATAGAGGCTCTAAAACAGGGCTTTCCAAGGGGTATGCTAAGGCACATGCCCTGATTGGGTTATAGGTATTTCAGATATTGATCCCTCTCAGCCCTGGGATGGTTAGGCAGCTTAGCGTCTTCGGCCAACTTGCCTGATATCATGATGAACACATCAACTTAATCTGTTCATCGCGATATCAAAAAGACTGAAGAACACTGCAGAGAAGTTTGGGCTTTCTTACAGAAAAGACTGACTGTAGAGCTTAGCTGAGGGAGATCTGGGGATCAGAAGATGTTTCCAAGAAGTGTGATAAATCTCAGCTTAAGCCAGAAGACAGGTGAGAGTCCTTGTGAACATTTCAGCCAGTTTAATGAACAATCCAACAACATTGAGACATGTCAAGATTAGCAAGCTTCAGATTGTGTGATAAAAGTGCAAAGAGTTCGCTAGAGCCATATTGGATAATTTGTCTTTCTCTTCTACCTTTGTCTGACAACAATTCGACCCATAGGCCAAATGCCTCTTTCTCTAATAAATTCTTGTTTTTGCACAATCACTTGCTCCTTTGAACCACCTAAATCGATGTTTACCAAGATGTGGTTTGCTGAACAGTAGTGGTAGGGAGCCAATTTACCATGTTACACAGATAAACAGCTTATAGTTTAAATTTTAATATTCATTTAGTTTTATGTGTATTAAGAAACACACTACATCAGACTACAATTTTGTGGGAATTATCACTTAAGGCTAAAAGCGGAAAACAAAATGAGCTGATTTTAAGAAAAACATTAAGTAAATAATAGTATATGTGTTATTCAAAACATTGAACAATGGAGCGTATATTTGTTTCCTATTGCTTCTGTAACAATTTTCCATAAACTTACTGGCCTAAAACAACACAAATTGATTATCTTATAGTTTTGGAAGTCAGAAGTTTGAAATGGGTTTCATGGATTAAAATCAAAGTGTTGGCAGGGCTATATTCCTTCTGAAGAAGCTAGAGGACAATCTATTTCCCTGCCTTTTCCAGCATTAGATGCTACCAACATTGTTTGGCTAACGGCCCCTTTCTCCATCTTCAAAGCCAGCAGTGTGGCTATCTTCATCTCTCTGACTCCCACTCTCCTGCTTCCATTTTCACTTATATGAACCCTGTGGTTAGATTAGGCCCATCTGAATAGTCCATAAAATCTCCCCATCTCAAAGTCACCTGCTTAGCAACCTTAATTGGGTCTGGAATCTTAATTCCCTACTGCCATGGAGCACAGCATATTCACAGGTTCTGGGGATTAACATTTTCGAGGGGCCCATGATTCTGCCTACCACAGGGGGAAATAAAACTTGCTTTAGCCAATCGGATATTGCAGGCTTAATGGAAGCAGGGGCTCAACAAATTGTTTACATGTTTGCACTTCCACTCTTCACCTCAGCCTTCACAAAAAGGACATGCTTGGGCTGGTTAGCCTGCTGGAGGGATGTTCAAGATGTGAGCAATAGAGCTGTGTTGACCCAGCCACTTTCAGACACTTAAGCTCTCAGCTACCCTCCAGATTCGCAAGGGAGCCCAGTCAGAGCAGATGAACTACCCAATGTAAACCATCAGCCCACAAATTAGTGAACTCAAGAAGTACCTACTGTTTTAAGCTACTGAGTTTTGAGGCGGTTTGGTAATGGATTGATATACTATTATATATAACTGATACGGATATAAAATGATAATTTTGCCAGGTAAACTATTAAAACAAAACAAGATTTACCATCCACTATTACCATCACATTGTTAAGGATGGGGTATTTCAACCACAAGAAATAATCAGAAAGACATAGTCTCAGACTAAATGGTAGGCTGTCCTAAGAAAGGAGGATGACAAGTTACAAGCTTAAATAATTTCTCTTTCTCTCTCTCTCTCTCTCTCTTTCTGTCCTTATAGTTCTCATTTCTCTGCTTATTGAGGAAATCTTCTTCACAGATCATCTGCATTTGAGAACCTCTGCCATATACTACTTAATGTAATGCTTTGCACATTGTAAACCCTCAAGAATGTTGTTAAATGAGTAATCACAATGTGAATTAAGTCATTCACAACGGTGTGCTGCTAATTCTGGAACCGAGTAATGTGGTCATTGCAGTATACTAAGCTGCGTGAAAACTTCTAGAAAAAAATTATAGAGAAAAGTTGCCTTCTCCTTTATTTTAGCAATACTATTGCAGCATATAAAATCCAGCTGTGACTTTATGGGAAGCTGCGCCTTGCTCATTTAAAAGGACACATTGACTACATGCTGATTGGCTTGGGGGGAGGATTGCTTACCATGTTGATTTGTTTCTGTTTTAATTTTCCCCTGCCTGTCTGCGCATTTTCCTTAAAATGGTAATGAACTTCAATTAATCAATAAGGTATTATGAAGATTTAATGTAAAATACAGTTTAAAAACCTAGTTTGAAAACTTCCAGGTCTATTTAGCACATGTCATGGTGTAGCTTAACCCATGGTGCATTAACAAAATAAAGGTCAAAGTTAAATTTTATAAAAAGGGGAACAATATTCCTCACAAAACATTCCAGTGGAATAAAAAACATAGGTTTTTTCCTATATTGACAAACCTAGATTCTTAATTATAATAATTCTTCCTAATGGTCTATATCTAATCAGGTACAGTGGAGTATCAATAAACATGTTTTATATTCCCTGGTTATATTGTTAATGGATACTTCAATGGGCTGAATTAGAAGGCACTACAATGCATATTGTTTTATCAAGGGCAAGTTTATTTTGCTTCATCTATGTAAAAACACGTTATTTTTTGAAAAGATAACTTATCATTTAAGGGTAAGAATATTAGAATATTAAAAATTAATCACAGAGAGAGGGATGGATAGATGAATATGTAATAAATCAAGTACAGTAAAATTTCAATGGCAAAGTATAGGTGTTGGGTATACAGATGTTGACTGTAAAATTCTTTCAACTTTGCTGTATGATTAGCCATTTTAATATTAAAACATCGACAACAATAATCCTAAATTGTAAGCACTGTAGCTTTACATACTTGTATACCAGTGCCACCATTATGTAGCTAATTCCTTTTCTGTAAATGTGATTATTAAATCTTTAACATTGAAACATCTGAAACAAAGTTTTAGGGGGCATGTTCATCCTGTACAACTTACTGAGAGATTTGTAATGCCCTATGGACAAGAGGTCTAGTCTGAAGTTTGAGGTTATTTTTAAAGAAAGAATAAGAATTCGTTGAGGATGGGAAGGTGGGTAGAAGGTCTTTGCGGCAGATGGAAGTATTGGGACATAAGGTGGATAATATCCAGGCAGCCTTACATTTTCTGCCACATATATCACTCAAGGAGAGTGGAAGAAATGGGGCCTTGGAGAGATTATGTCATGTGTGACCTTCCATGCTACACCAAGGAGGTGGGAATTTATCTTAAAGGTATTGAAGAATTTCAAACATGAGTATGGGGGTGACAGCATCAGCCTTCACGTCAGAAGATGACTCTGGCTGAGGAAGTGATGCTAGATGCAGAAAGACCAGTGAAGAAGTTACCGGAGCTTTCTAGGTGATACGAATAGTAATAGCACCATCATCAGCAGTCAGAGTGACTATTCTTTATTAACTGCATTTTATATACCTTACTCTCTGTATGGTAATCTCATTTAAGCCCTTTGGTCACCCTAAGAAACAGAAAATTTTATGAGGAAACTGAGGCTAGAAGAGATTTAAAAATTTGCCAACGGTGACAAGATTGGAATCAGGTATGCTTGACTTCACAGTGATAAGGCCTGAAACCATGGAGAGTCATAGAGAAAAATCTGTTTTAAGACAGACTTAGGAGGTAAAATTTGCAGTATTTTGTGTCAGTGGAGACATGTGCATAAAAGAGAGAAGTCTCACCAGAATCAGAAGTTTCTAGCTTAAATAATCGGGTAGATGGTGGTGCCATCTTCTGAAATAGAGAATAGAGGCAGTAGGCGATTTCAGTTTGGGACATGCTAATTTTAAAATGTCTGTGGCCATGAGTAAGACTCAAAATATTTGACAACTGCTTTAGCAAAAGCCCAACCAAGTAGAGAAAACACTAGTCAGTACACCCTACCTGTGCTTATCAGCAGGTACCAGTCCTGTGGTCTAAATATAGAGGTTCACTGGGGAGTTGCAGATGTCAATGTAGAATGGCCAAGAGGGGTACACAGGCAGCATATGCTTTGAGAGTCATCTGCTTTGAGATACTAATTGGAGCTGTGGATGAAGATGAGATCACAGAAGAGATGTGGCATGGAGAGTGAAGAAGTGCTGAGGGTAGGATCTGAGGAGCAGCCACACTTATTATGGAAGAGGCTGAGGATGAATCATCAGGAAAGAGACTCAAATGTCCTATGGAGACAGGTCAGGTGAAAACCTGGGGAAGAGGGTGTTAGAGAACTAAAGGAGAAAATTACAAGGAGAAGCTGAGTCAGGCAATTTGGCAGGGGGTAGGCTATTGATTTTCTTAGTGAGAGCAGTTTGCCCGGCATGGTAGGAGTAATAGCCAGATAAATGGACTGAAAAGTGAGCTGTGGGTAAAGAAGGGGAGCGAGGCAGCTCTGCTACATTTTCTTTTCTTTTTTTTTTAAGTTCTTTTCTATGATTAATTTTTATTTTAAGTTCCGGGCTACATGTGCAGGATGTGCAGGTTTGTTACATAGGTAAACGTGTGCCATTATACTTTAAGTTTTAGGGTACATGTACACAACGTGAAGGTTAGTTACATATGTATACATGTGCCATGTTGGTGTGCTGCACCCAGTAACTCGTCATTTAACATTAGGTATATCTCCAAATGCTATCCCTCTCCCCTCCCCCCACCCCACAACAGGCCCTGGTGTGTGATGTTCCCCTTCCTTTGTCCATGTGTTCTCATTGTTCAATTCCCACCTACGAGTGAGAACACGTGGTGTTTGGTTTTTTTGTCCTTGCCATAGTTTGCTGAGAATGATGGTTTCCAGCTTCACCCACGTCCCTACAAAGGACATGAACTCATCCTTTTTTATGGCTGCATAGTATTCCGTTGTGTATATGTGCCACATTTTCTTAATCCAGTCTATCATTGTTGGACATTTGGGTTGGTTCCAAGTCTTTGCTATTGCCCGTCACCTAGATATTAAGCCCAGCATGCATTAGCTATTTTTCCCAATACTCTCCCTCCCCTCACCCCACCCCCCGACAGGCCCCAGTGTGTGTTGTTCCCCTCCATGTGTCCATGTGTTCTCATTGTTCAGCTCCCACTTTTAAGTGAGAACATGTGATATTTGCTTTTCTGTTCCTGTGTTAGTTTGCTGAGGATAATGGCTTCCAGCTCCTCAAAGATCTAGAACCAGAAATACCATTTGACCCAGCAATTCCATTACTGGGTATATACCCAAAGGAATATAAATCATTCTATTTTAAAGATACATGCACATGTATGTTCATTGCAGCACTATTCACAATAGCAAAGACATGGAATCAACCCAAATGCCCATCAGTGATAGACTGGATAAAGAAAATGTGGTACATATACACTGTGGAATACTATGCAGCCATAAAAAGGAATGAGATCATGTCCTTTGCAGGAACACATATGGAGCTGTGCTACACTTTCACAAAGTCTGGCCATCAGAAGAGGGAGAGAATTGACACTAGGAACAGGTGGAGGGGTGAAGGAGCAGCAGCGGTAAGCTTGGACAATTGTTTGTTTGTTAAAATGAAGGGTGCCAGAGTGGTAAGCTGACAGCAAAGGATCAGTAGGAGGGTGACTTAAAAAGTATAGAAGGAGGAGATTCTTGACAGAACAAGGCTCAGAGGAGATGGAATTTAGAACAGGGTATTAGCCTCATACTCTTGCACCTTCCACATCCTATAGTCACACAACAGCCAGAATACGTTTTTTTAAAGGAAAATAAGTCACAAATTTATTGGCTGTTTTCCCAACTAGAATGCAAACTCCAATGAGGCACGGTGGTTCACACCTGTAATCCCAGCACTTTGGGAGGCTGAGGTGGGCAGATCACTTGAGCCTAGGAGATTGAGACCACCCTAGGCAACATGGTGAAACCCCATCTCTACAAAAAAATACAAAAAATTAGCTGGACATGGTGGCACTTGCCTGTAGTCTCCGCTACTTGGGAGGCTGAGGTTGGGGGGATCACCCGAGCCCAGGAGGTGGAGGTTACAGTGAGCTGTGATCATACCACGGCACTCCAGCCTAGGCAACAGAGTGAGACCCTGTCTCAAAAAAAAAAAAAAAAAAAAAAACAACGTAAACATATAAACTCCAGAGGGTGGGACCACTGTTAGCTGTGAGGGACCTGACTTGCCAAACCCGTCTAAGATATTTCTAATTACTCCTTTTCTCTTTCTTCGCCCTGTGAACAATTTAGTATTTGGCTTCTTCCTTTTTTTTTTTTTTTTTTTAAATTTCCTCCTCCCTACTCATTCCCATCCCCAAACCAACCCCAAAGCTAGCCTCAGATTTTTTCCAAATTATCCCTTTTGCTTGCTATGAACACAAATTTGAACCCCAGCTCTGTTGGTGATAATTTTGCCCATAAGAAGCTTCTGGCAAAAATAAAACAAAATAAGTCTTTAGGCCTCATTCTTTAGGAGGTTTTGCTGGCCTAAATTGTTTTTGCTTTTTAATGATATTTTAATTAGTGTTTCACCAAGTGTGGTTCTCAATCAGTAGCAATAGTATCCCCTGGGAATTTGATAGAAATGCAAATTATCAGGCCCCTCTCATAACTAAGTGATTACACTTTATGGAGTCTCTTCATCTAAATGTCTTCAGTGGCAAAAGCCAATGGTGAAAATCTCTGTATATCTTTGTTTTTGTTTGGTTTTGTTTGTTTGTTTGTTTTTTAATGGTTCTCAGGGTTTGGTCTCTAGAACAATGTCATCAAAATCAACTGGAAATTTGTGAGCAATGAGAATTCTCAGGTCCTACCCTATCTGTAACTGAATGTAAAACTCCAGGTGTGGGACCATTCAATCTGTACTTCTACAAGTCCTCTAGTAGCTCTGATGCACGTTCAAGTCGGCCCTAAAGTGTTGGATTTTTAACCTATAACTGTTTCTTTCTAGAAAACAACTATGTCAGGGGGAAAAATAAAAAGAAAGTTTTCTATTAATTAAAAACGTAGAATTCAAGAGCTAAAGGAATCTCAGGACAATGATTAGCAAAGATAAATATACAAAGGAATATAAAGTAAAAATGCAGCTGAAAATGGCTGAAGAGAACGTGGACTAACACATAATGTTTGAAACAGAGTATACTATTTAAAAGCTACATATGTGCTAAATCTCAGAATTCTTCTTTCCATGTGCTAGTTTGAGAGGCAATTTATTTCTGGCACAACTGCCATATGCATTTATACTAATGTGAAAGACTTCTTGTAATGAGAAGGTAATACACTGCATTTAGTAAACTAGTTTTCAATGTGAGAAAAATGCCTACATGAAAATGTTGCCCTTTAAAAATCTTCCCTTGACTATTCCTGTTTATATTCTTGATAGCAGAATAGCTTTGGGAAATGTTCTGAATAGAATCCAAAGCTACTCTAAAGATAGGCTGACAAGGTTGTCACCATACAGTTCCTATGTACCATGAATCTTAGAATCAAGAACGTTTGAATCAAGACATTTCTCAGAGCCAATCTGAGATATGTGTATATTTATATGTATCTATTTGAGACGGCTCTCAGGGAACAAGACATCAAAAACAAATTGATCAAAAGGTTATACACTCAAATGAATGTTGCATTTTAACGCAGTGAGTAATGGTACAATTTAGGAACTAAACTCTTTTTGAAACTGCCTTTCAAGACAGTTTACAATTTCAAAAGAAATGTTCATGTGTATCTACTTTTTTATTTGAAAAATTGATTGCATCTAGGTTTACCATTCATATATTTTGTTCAACATAAAAATATTTTAGACTGACAAAAAATAAATTCTACTTTCAAAATATAAAAATTTGATACCTTTAAAGATGTTAAAAAAAGAAAAAGACACAGAATAGTAACAACATCGTAGGAATAATTGTACGGGCTCCTAAGGTGACCACTAAGAATTCTAACTTACACGTATTAAGTTTTTTATTTAAAAAAATCAGTTGTTCGAAGGAAACACAATTTCAATTAGACAGGAGGAGTATGTTCGAGAGACCTATTGTACAACATGGATATATAGTTAACAACAATGTATTATATACTTGATACTTGCTAAGAGTATACTTCAAGTGTTCTCACCACAAATAAAGTGTAAGTGAGGTAATGCATACGATAATTGGCTTGATTTAGCCATTCCACAATGTATGGGTATATCAAAACATCATGTTGTACACCATGAATATCTACAATCTTTATCAATTTAAACAAGATAATTAAAAATCAGTTGTATTACTTAAGTTGCTTGTTAAAATATGTATCTGTTACTATAACCAATACAAGTAATTATGAAGCAGTTCATGCAGGCTGGCAAAGCCAGTCAAGCCATTCGTAAGTGCCTCTCATTGGCAGTGAATGTATTTTTTTTCCTTGGCCTCCTAAGGCCCTTATGACTTTTTCTGGGTCAGCTTTGTTAACTCCTCTCACTTAGCTCCATTCTCAATGGTCAGCGAGGCTTGGGATTAGTCATTTTCACTTTTCTTGGTACATGGACCTCTCTTCCCCCATACTCTCAGTATTTCAATTATCATTTGACTGTAGATGAGCTCCCAAATCTTTATTTCAGCTTAATATTCTATCCTGAATTTCAGACTCACACAGCCAACTCCCCAAGAATATTCCCTGAACTTGTCCGCCTTTTGGATATTCCCTAAATAGGACATGTCCTAAATCACTGTTCTCAAAGCCTGGTCCCTCACCAGCGGCATCAAAATCATGGAAAGACTTCGTAGAAATGCAATTATCTGTGCCCTCCCCAAACCTCCCCAATTAGAAGCTTAAGGGTAAAACAGTCATCTGCATATTAACAAGTTTTCCAGGAGATTCCAGTGGAGCTAAAGTTTGAGAACCACTGTCCTATATCATGCCCAGCATTTACTCTGTGTATTTATAATGTTTTTTAAAAATTTCCATATTTTATGGATGCTTGAACATCTTGAGGTCCTTGGAAGGCCAGGGAGAGACTGCCCCTTCCAGCGCTAGCTAATTCCTAAAGATAGCAAATGACTTGTAAACTTGTTCCCTTGTGGATTTGTTGGATTGCTTTTCGTATACAAACCAACTAATCCAAAGTCCGTATCCCCAACTGCCTTCTTCATCTAACTGTTGTTACACCAAACCAATATTTCCCCCACCCTAACTTTTTCCCCCGACCCTAGGGCTTGGTACCAGACAACCAGAGACCACTTTTACAGCCAAGAAATTTTGGAAATTATTTGAACTATCCAGTCCTAAACTTGCTCAGACTTGCCTATTCTACCTCACTCATTTCTTTTCCTTGGAAACCACAATAAAGGGTTTGGGCTATGCTTTCCTTTTCTGCCTGCTGACCGACTCTGGAACTTTTTTCCTGCGTGGCTTTGCGTGGCGTAGTATGTACTCTTCTCTTGAGAACTGTGAGTAATCAAACTTCTTTTAATGGAATTGATGTCTCTATATTGTCATTCAGTCATTTCTGTAAATCAAATCCCTGTGCAACTAAAATACCCTGCCCCTCCCAACATAATCTAAGTCTTGGGTTCCCTATACTTCGGTGAAGGTTTCTAGCTGTCCAAAAAGTAGAAACTTTACTTTTTCCTTTTGTATATTAATCCATTACTAGATAGCAAAGTCTATGTTTCTTTTTTTTTTTTTTAAACTTGGAATCTATTAACCTCTTTCCCCCACTTACACCAATACTCCAGTTTAAGCCACCAGTGGGTTCAACTGGGCTTCAATAACTTAACGAAGGATATTTTTGCCTCAGTTTATGCCCTTCATTTCAATCCAATTTACCTTTTTAAATGAAGTCACTCCTCTGCTTAACACAGAACCTTTAGTGGTTTTTACCATTGTCATGCAAGTAAAAAAAAAAAAAAAAAAATCTGACCCTTGCTAACTTTCTAGCTTCATCTCTCCCAATTCAAACTCTAGGTTTACCAAGCAGCAATCCTCTCAAAATCACTTTCGCATGACTTCAGACTTGTGCACAGTATGTTGCCTGGCTTAGAGAATACTCCTCATGTTTCCTTCCCCTACCTGACCAACCCATCTCTTAGGTCTCCATTTAGATGTCAGGAGGAGCCTTTCTTCACACCTTCAGGCTCAGCTATTCTATCATTCCAGGTTCTATCCTATCCCATTTCCTGCTATCTCCATGACTTGTTGGGGGTCCTATTTCTGTCAAAATCAGCAAAGGAAAGCGGGTAGGGGTTAGGGGAAGAAGGAACTGGGGGTGAGAAGGAAGACAATATGCATCAGGATAAAGGAATGAGTTGTTGGCATTCTTAGTTGAAACTCTGAAGGCATTTTCCGTGAGTGTAAGTGTATAATCACTTTCACAAATCACCTTCAGAAATACTGCCATGTTTGACCTCTTATTTAGTTGACATTGTTATCTAGGTTGACATTTATTGGCCCATTTTGTTTTACTTAGTCTCATTGTAAGCAATGATATCTTAAAATCAACTGTTTATAGTACTGGCTATATTTGCCTAAAACACATTAAATAGATTAAATTAAATTCACATAATTAGAATTTTATGAGAGTGAGAAATTACTTAGTGGGTACAATGCATGTTATTAAGGTGATGGATACCCTAAAAGGCCTGACGTGACCATTACGCAATCTATGCATGTAACAAAATTATACTTGTACCTCATAAATATATATAAATAAAACAAATAAACTCAATGCCTCCCAAAATAAATACGTAATTGTCAAAATTTGTAAAAGTATCAAGCCATGTGCCATGTAATAATATTCCATTTTCATTCTTCCAGTGGGAACTAAACAATAAGGGAAAAATTATAGATGACAGATAATGTATATAGGTATGTCATAAATTGAATTAGCCTAGGAAATTAATTATAATTTATATTTCTCCCTGTGGCAAATGTATTTCAAATACCAAACATCTTAATTGTAAACTAAGTAAAAAAAAAAAAAAAAGACTACTTATAATCTCGAAGGCCCTTGACAATTGAAATACACTTAGCAATGAACAATTGAGTTTATTTTGCTGATTCACAATTCACAAGTAATCTTAAGGTCAGGTTTCTGATTGCTCATTCGTAGTTGTTTTCCAAAGTGTTGATAATCTAATTTTGTTTCGGCTCTAAATGATTCTTCCAATGCAAAAAGGTCCCAGCTGCTTTGCAAAGGTAGGTAAGTTTGCCTAAAAATCAAGAACGACATCAACCACAAGACATTTTCTTGTTAAGTTGCGAAGTAACTTTTAGTATATTTTCAGACTAGTGTTTTCCTAGACTAGTGTACCCCCCATGCATGATCTGAATCAGACTTGTTTTTAATCTTCCATTAAAAACAAGACTTTCATTCTAGATATGAATTTTAGTCTGATATCTTATTCTTAAAGACTACTTTCTTATCACAAAGTTCTCACATCACCAATATCCAAACCAAGACATTTAAGACAACATTCTCAGAGGTGATGAATGACTACAGTTTTTGTGCTTTTAAAACAGGCTTGTGCATCATAAACTTCTAATTGCTCTTACAGAGTGTTCTGTAAAAAAGAATATCTACCATTCTTTAAAAATACTATGGCATTAAAACTGAAGCCCTGAGAGATGTTAAGATAGACTATTTAAACTCTGTAGACTACATTTTGGAATGCTTCCAAGGTTAGCAGTGAAGAGTGACTCATCAGTGAAGGGCCAGAAGTTCTTTTCCTTTTGGTTTAATGTGGATCTCTCAAACTACTTTCTAATATGGTAACCACTAGACACATATGGCTACTGAGCACTTGAAATGTGGCTGATCCGAACTGAGTTGCGCTGTAAGAGCAATAAAACTTACCAGATTTTAAATACTTAATAGAAAAAATCTAATTAATAACTTTTGTAACAATTACATGTTAAAATGACAATGTTTTGGGTATATTGGGTTATATACAACATACTGTTGAAATTAATTTCACTTCTTTATTTTTATTTTTTCAGTGTGCCTACTAGAGAAATTTAAATTACATATGTGGCTCACATTTTATTTCTACTGGGCAGAGCTGCTGTAGTAAAATGAAGAGAACAAGAACAGCCCCACAGATATCTTAGTTTTCATTGTTACAAGCCAACAATTTATTAGACAATTTTCTCTGACTTGAAATGACACAAAAATCTCAGAGAGATCCTGTGGTGTGAGTGTTTGGAGTCAGAGGCCTATTTTTCATGGACCATTGTTCTGGTTTAGTTTACCAAATCTACTATAGTGTAATATAGTATAAACTATTTTTGCATTTTGTTCATTTAGAAGTTGATTAAAGTCAGCAAGATGAGCATTTTTGTGATTGATGTATGATGCAATAAATTGCATTACCAATTTAGAAATGTAATAATCTGAATTTTTAATCATCTAGTTTATGCATAATATATTTTTGAGAGAAAATAAACACAAGCAAAGAATCAATAGCATTTCCCCACCCCCCAGTCCCCGGGGGAGATTCTCTCTCATTATATTCAATTTCCTCTTTGAATTAACTCATTTTAAAAGACAGTAAAATAGGCTCAAATTTTTTAATTGTATTTCTGATTTTTTTCTGAAGTTAAGAGCAAAGTAGACTGAGTAAACTGACAGATGGTAATGATTTTGCACACCACTTATTTCAGGACTAACGGCAAGTTCTAATAAAGTAGTTCCTCCTAAGGAGTTTATCTCAACCAGTGAATTTCCATTCAGCCTTTAACACTTGACTCAAATGCCACCTCCTCCTCTAAAAAGCCTTGCCTGGTCCTACTGGGCAGTTATCCACTGCATATTCTGCTAGAGCATTATGCCTTATATATATTTCTCTTATTAAATTTCTCCTCGCTGTCCCAAACTAGAGTGTGTGCTTCCTGACAACATGGCTGAAGTCAACCTGAGTCTTACTAATCTCTGTATTATCAATGACTAGTCCAGTGCCCAACATATAATAGACATCCAAAATGTGCATATATTCCAGGTTTCTCAATGACATGGTATTAATATTGCCAAATATTAGGTATAGTGTACTTGACAGTATGTCTAGTTAAAACATACATATATTCTACATATATGTAGTTTAAATTTCTCTAGTAGGCACAGTAAAAAAAAAAGTAAAAATAAATGTATACATACATTCTACATATATATTCTATACATATATATATATATATAGGACATAGAAATATTTTAATGAGGAATTTGATGATGGCCAATTTTCAATGATTTAATAACCAAGTCAGTTTTTAATTAGAGACAATTTATAGGTAAAAATTGACCTTGAAAAGTGTCACACACACACACAAAGATATAATGGAATAATAAAAGACCTTCTAATCACCAAATTAAATATTTGTCTTCTAAATGCAATCACTTCGATTACGTTTTCTGAAAGGATTACTCAAGGCTCTTTTTTTTGCTACAATTATTTAATTATACTCATGGTTTTGACTCATTTGTAAATGCCCATCTGAGGTTTTATTAATCTTCCTCATTACTACACGTTGACTCAAGTCTATTGTGATCTCATCTCTAAGACTTTATGAGCACAGTCTGATATTCATAAAATTTTCCAGGGGTTTGTAAAAATTTCTGGGTGATCATATTATTAAAGGTAGTTATGTCTATTCTTGAAAATAAACATATCTTTTCATTACAATGCCAAATACATGATCGTGGGAGGGATCAAAGAAGTGTGTACATGATTTAGCTGCTCAACTGGTTTAATTACTCAACACTTTTAGCTATGAAGAGAGTTTAGACCATTATAATAGTCTTAGATTTTTTATTCTTATAATTTATATCCATATTTAGAGCATTGGTTACTCATGTTGAAATATATAAAGGGTTGAAGAAGTTATAAAGGATCATATTTCTCCAGATTTTACTCCAGATGATCTTCAGAGTAAGTCAATTTGTAAACCGCATATAGAAAATCTAAAAGTGGAAATTTTTATTGCCTCCATATTACAGAGGAGAAAATGGTGGCACACAGTTTAAGTAATTTGTCAGGGTCATAAAGGTAGCTGGTAAAGACTTGGAGGGGGTTTAAAGCCAAGCTCTCTAGCTATAGAATCTTCCAACTGGATACTAGACAAAACAAAAGTTCCCAGAGCTTCGCTGCACATTAGATTGAGCTGAGTAGTTTGTAAGAATTATGATGCCCAAGTCCCAGAGAACACCAATAAAATAAAACTCTCAGGAAATCTTTTGAAAACCAAAGTTTCAAAAGAATGAAACTTTACTCAACTGATGCTCAAAGTGTATTTTGTTAAGATGTACTTGAAAATGTCATTCGAGCCTCTCTTATCTGATTGTTTAGAGAGCAAAAAGAAAAAAAATAGCTAATTTCTGAGAAAACCCCAAAACTATGAAGAATTCCACATGCCTCATCATAAAAGTAGCTTTTTCCTCGACTTTATAGATTTTATTTGATTTTAAATTTCAGTCCACATTTTCATGTGTATTTGGCCCTCAAACCAAGCATGTAATTTAAAAGATTGTTAACTCAAACTTTTTCTTATGTAGAGTTAAAAATCATTGTTAAAGTGAAAAAAATAAAACGTTTGTCTATATAATGAATACTATTATAAAGCATATTAAATGTTAAATAAAATCCTAAATAATATACTAATATAAGCTCTTATAAAGTTCAAATAATTAAACAATATTTATATTATCAACATTTCATATGATAAATAAAACACATTAAATAATTAAAAGCTTTTCCACCATGCAGCAATGACTAGACGATTTTTTAATTTCTAAGGCTTTTTGAGATTACTGTGAAAGGGGACATAGTTTCAGGAAAGGTGAGTAAACACTATATTAGACTAGCATTTCTCAATTTTGATACTACTGACATTTTGGCCTAAATAATTCCTTGTGGAGGGCTATCCTATGCATTGTAGGATATTTTATACCATATCCGGCCTCTACCCACTAGACTTCAGTTGTATCTCCAATCCAGTAATAATAATTAAAAATGCCTCCAGACATTGCTAAATGCCCACTTGGTGGAGGTAAAAATATCCCCCGCCCCCCCCATTTTGAGAACCATTGCAATAGACAAATTAGCTCAGAGTTATGTCATCTCTAAACAACTTAGCATAAACAAACTAGAGAAGCCCTTTCGACTTCTGGTCTGAAGAATTCTGCGTGTCTATAATACAAGCTTAATTGAAATGTACATAAGTTATTATCAGCTGATATAACAATTTGTGATGCTTTCTGAATCATCAAAAAAATGTTGTTTGAATGCTTAAGATGCTTAATGTGTTTTGTAATACAGTATACTAAAAACCTTGGAAATCATTAATTAACTGAAGCCATATAATTTTGATAGTTTGGTTACTGGGCACTTTAATCTAATCTGGAAATCTTCCAATAGATTTCCAAACTGATAATTTTCATCCTGCTCTGATTAGTTAATCTTTGGTGGGATTTACCATTTATCTATTGCATTATAATTATTTGCTTTGCCTTATCATATAAAGACAAAATTGGGTGGGGAATATAGTTGCCCATACTTTCCAGGGCATATCATAGAGACCCACACTCAGTAGGTTATTATGTTCTTTAATGGTTTACACATTGAAGGGAAGTTTCACCTTTCCTGAAACTATACCCCCTTTCACAGTAATCTCAAAAGGCCTTAGAAATTAAAAATTTATTTAGTCATTTTTGCATGGTGGAAGAGTTTTTAATTATTTAATGTGTTTATCGTATTATAAAACATTGATCATATAACTACTCTTTAATTATTTGTGCTTTATAATAGCTTACATTAGTATATTAGGATTTTTATAACATTTAATATGCTTTATCATAGTATTTGTTATATAGACAAACGATTCAAATATTTGCCTCATTGTTAAAAGCTCACTTAAATGTTTTGACATAAGCTCACATAATTTGAAAATATTAAGAATTTGAAGCTATAGAATTTGAAAACATTAATGCATTGAATTCCATATGGAAGAAAGTCTGTTTAGTTGAGGGACTTCAATATGCATCCATTTTCCACTTCTGAAGATCTGTTTTGGCTCATGGTAAATATTACATCTTTACCCTCGCTCCCCAAATGCTTCAGATGGATTAAGCACCATTCTTTTTGTGTGGGGGAGCTGGAGAGAGAAATAGATGAATATCTTCCACACCCTTGATTCCATCCTAACAAGTACCAATAAATAGCAACTTCTCACCTCCTCTATAGAGGTTGTCTTCAATTAAAAATACACTAGAGAGATTATAACCATAGAAAGGACAATGAGTAGTGCTTTTGGCTAATTGGCAGTACATTCCTTCCAAAATTTCAGAGGTACCTCAATTTAATGACTCCCCTGGATAAAGTAATTGGTTGAAATTTACTTTGCAGTTCTTAATATAACTTTGGGCCCATCATTAGCAAGAACTCTAAAAAGCAAAAACAAAAACAAAACTGGGGTCAGGATATATTTAAATGAAGCACAAGGAAAAAAGGTATTTCTCTTTCAAAGGACCTATGCTGTATTTTTTTTTTTGGAAGACTGCAACTCATCTATTTTATAATATAATGACAATAATATTGCCTCTGAGTTAACTGTGTAATAATTCACTTTGGGTACTGCAATAATTGAGCAAACAGAAGCTGGTACCAGAGGCATTCCTTTCTTTTATTTAGTGTCATATTTTTTCATAATTTAATGAGAAACATTTCAAAAGCAACGTTTTTATCCTTTCATGTTAAATTAATTTACAATGCTATAAGCTATAATAAAATGAGAGAAACCATCAGCAAAAAGCAAAAGTTAATAAAGACAGATATTCTTAAAGTTTCAAGGACTGAAAAAAGCTCAAGTCACAAAAGTATTTGGTTTCTCCTTTTTTTGTGGCTTGGTTCAATTCGTCATAATTTGTTCTCAATTATTTTGTACTTACAGCTAGCATAACATAATATTGATGAAGTAGAAAAGATGCATTACTGAAAGTAAACATACATAATTAAAATCACCTAAGAAACAACAAAACTTTGCGATGTACTTTAGTTAACTACTCTAAGATTTATACAAAGAAGGCTATGATGTAATTTAACATATACTGGTATAAACTTCTTTGGGCAAAATTTCAAGCAATGATGAAGAAAGCATAAGGAAAGTTCATGTTATTGGAATGTAGTTCTCTGTTTAAGCATATTATGGACACTCCAATTTGACAGATACTACTCCGATACAGCTTAATAAGTTTGTATTCAGCTGCTGAAACACTGATGAGAATTGAGAAGACCTGGGCTGTTGGACCTTTGAACTCAAGAGATTTCAACTCTCAGAACCTGGTTCTTCATCTTTAATTGATAGAATGGGACAACCTCAAGAAGAGAGTAGTTTCACTTGGAGTGATGGTGCTGGGCTGCTCATGAGGATTCTGAGGTCATGGACAGGTTATATGCAGTCAAGCACTATAGTACAGTATCAGGTTATTTGATATCCATGGACTAGATAATAGCAAAAGTCCTTGCAAATTTCAAAGTTCTATGACTCAGCGAGAACATTTATTATTTAGCCAGCAAGTAAGCACATAGCCCACTATTCAGCATGTGTCTGTACATATAACATCCTAGAGCCCTACTACTCAAAGTGTGCTCCAGAGACTGGCAGCAGCAGCATCACCTGGAACCTACTGAATCAGCATCTCTGGCGTTGGGGCTAAGTAATCTATGTTTTAACAAGCTCTCCAGGCAATTGCTATGCATACTAAGAGAAGCACTGATTCAGAGCATTGTGAGAACATAGAAGATGTTCTGGGCCTTTGCCTCAAGAGCTTTAGCTTTGGATAAAATAGATGTAAAACAACTCAGCAAAATCTTTCATAATGAAGTAATATCTGTAGATCATTCATTCAACAAATATTGAGAACATACTATTTGTTAGGCATTATGTTAGCGGCTGGGGTTATAATAGTTGTGCTTTTGTGACGCTTACAATCTAGTGAAGTATACCCAAATAAACAAATATATAAATTTTAAAAATACAGTTTTTAAAAAATACTATGCAGGAAATAATAATGGTGCTATGAAAACAAAGAACAGAAATGGCTTTGAGGGGTGGAGAGTGATACATTTAACTTTATTTTAAATTTTTAATAATAATATGTTAAGATTTAGTTAGTTGATAAATCAGCAAATACCAACTGCATGCATCCTCTGCACCCAGATAAGCATCTTGTGGAATATAAGAGTATGCCCTGGAGGAGTTTATAATCAGTTGGAAAGATAAGATTTAATCACCAACTATAATCAGTATGGTGTCCACAGTAGACCACTTTAGATTGGCCCTTTGTTGAAACTCTCTCCTCTCTGCTTCTTAGTTAATAAGCTTTTCTGGTTTTCCAATTCCTGGTTTTCTAATTCACTGTGCAAGACAAATTTTAAAAAGAGGAATCAATGTTGGCTGAAATTAATGCAGAATGTTCTATGGAAGAGGAATTCAAGATGGGTCTTGAAGCAGTAGTAGAATGTATAAAGGTGAAGATAGATAAATAAGGAAGTCATTTTAAGAATACCACTATTGTTAGTATTAATAATAACTCCAATCATTTTATTTCTAATAACTGGTACTGTCATGAAAGACGATCTGTTAATACCACATATCAGAAGGGTTTCAGTTCAGTCCCAGACATGATATACTGCTTTTATAAGTTTTCTTTCATTACTTTGGCAAACAACGTCTTTTGATTTTAACCTTCCTTTCAATGACTAAGGGGGACTCTAATAAGTATCTAGGTAGAATTGTCAAAGAAGATGAGTCAGTATTTACATATTGACTGTTATAAGCACTACACAAATGGTTGTTACATAAAATACTTGAAATGAAATTAGAGATACCTACTCAAATATATGTGTGTGTATCTTATTTTTTTTTTTAATTGAGAGAGAGAGGGTCTCACTCTTTCACCTAGACTGGAGTACAGTAGCATAGTCACAGCTCACTGCAGCCTTGCAGCCTTGACCTCCCAGGCTCAAGCAATCCTCCTGCCTCAGCGTCCTGAGTAGCTGGGATTACAGAGGTGTTCCACCACATCCAACTATTTTTTAAAAAATTTTTTGGTAGAGACGGAGTCTTGCTATGGTTCCCAGACTGGTCTCGAACTCCTGGGCTCAAGCGATTCTCCTGCCTTAGCCTCCCAAATTGCTGGGATTACAGTCGTGAGCCACCTTGCCTGGCTGTGTGTATATCTTTTAATGTTAAACTTTTACAGTAGAAATACTCACTATTTGCTTTTCAATTGCTTGCTTTGAAGAGCACAATGCTTTACTGAACAGAGATAAAAAACCCACCTAGTTAAACAGGAAATAAGACTAATAAAAACATTTAATGGTCTTATTTAACAACTATAGAATAAAACTGAAAACAGTACAGTGAAATAAAGAAAATTCCTTTGTACCAATGTCACTGCATGATATCGGTACTAAACAAATTGTTCTCAGGAGCTACAAGTCACATTCAGGTGGTCAGAAATTTTACTTTGCACAATGTGAAATGTAGTTATCTGAAATATCTGTAACGAGTTAGGTTTAAGACAAGAAAACTCTTACCACTGGGGGAAAATAAATCCTTTTAAAAATAGGATTGAACTGTCAATAAAGCTGTTTATAATAAATTCTTATAAAGTTTAACATGAAAGGATTGTAAAAACAGATGTTATTCAAAAGAAAATCACATCTGATTTTTATTGCTACAGCCTCTCACTGACTTTTGTCTCATTTTTCATGGAGACTTTTAAGTTTTAACAAAATACAAAATTGAAGAGCTTTTTAAAATAAGAGATTTACGGGGTGTATAGAAAGATTTTCTGGAGTTATAAAACCCTGATCACCAGATATACTTAGGAAATGATTAAGAAGGCTGAATGGTAAACATAGATTCTAGAAATGTTGTAATTATCATTTTCTCTCTTCTTTTAATTATTAAAAATCTTGCATTTAAGGTCTGAAGTTTGCCAGACTAATCCAAATTTACTAGTGAGAGGCATCCTTGAATTCTCCTTAATCTGTTTAGTTACTTAAAATGTTTAAGACTTTCTAATCAAGAGAAGCCTAGAGTCTCGAAGGCATAATGTTCTCTCCCAAACCGATTTAACTTTGGGTTATTTAATTGGAACTCCAAAGAATTAGAAGTTCATTCTATTTCCTTGGCATTCTTCACAGCACCTGGCACAGTGTTAAGTACATATTAGATGCTCAATAAATATTTTTGAAGGAGTGAACATTGCTTAAGAGGGAAATAAGAGGAACTATTAAGATAGAAGATATTTAAATTCCTAAAATTATTTCTTCCCTATTCATGGAGAAGATATGATTAGAAAGACAACTGTATATAGTTTTAATAATATCTATTTATTTTGGTTTTGTTTAATGCAATTCCACAAGCTTTTATTGAGTTTGCACTATCTTGACACTGAAATGCTGAAGATATTTTAAAAATTACAGAATCACTCAAGAAGCTTAAAGTTTAGTGGTGTGTTAATTTGCAGATGATTTGATTCTGCTTTTAACTTGTTTAAGGACAATGATCTCTGTTTAATGCCATACTGAAAGTACTATGTGTTCATAATAAACAATTTCTGAATGATCTTATGAACTCATTAGTATGTCTCATGTGGTTTATTGCTTTAAAATCTCATAATCAACGATGGTCATTTTTTTCTGCACTAGAATGTAGGTCACTGAGCTCAAATTTATTTCTTATGTTTTTTTTTTTTTTTTTTTTGATAGGGTCTCACTCTGTCACCCAGGCTGGAGTGCAGTTGTGCCATTATGGCTCACTGCAGCCTCGACTTCCTGGGTTCAGGTGATCCTTTCACCTCAGTCTCCCGAGTAGCTGGGACTACAGGCACATGCCACCATGCGCAGGTACTCTTTGCATTTTTTTGTAGAGATGGGGTTTCACCATGTTGCCCAGGCTGATCTCAAACTCCTGGACTCAAGTGATCTGCCTGCCTCAGCTTCCCAAATCCTTGGGATTAGAGGCATGAGCCATCGCATCCCAAGTGTATTTCTATACCTTACAAAGTACTTTACACAGTAACTAACCAGCAAATGGCAGATACTCCAGTCATAGATGAATGGATATGAATCTACTGTTGAATACTAATAGAAATTGTAATGGCATAGTTACATTTCTGAACCAATTCTAGGGGTTATACATTCAAAGAAGGAGTATTATTATTAGGTCCCTAAAATTGTTAGTAAAATAGACCTCTTACTATATTTATCTGGATTCTTATATCATGCAAGAAAACATCAATAAACAAGCATGCTAACTATGGTTTTTTTTTTTTTTTTTTTTTTTTGGTATCCCTCCAGATCCAGATCCATTTTCCCTTCTTTTTCCACCTTCCAGGGGGCTGACTTGGATTACATCATTGGACTCCTATGCCCTATGGTTTTCTGTTTGGGTTTGACCAAGGAGAAGACTAGCAAACCACTGCAGAGAAGGGAGAGTCTTGGGTCAGAGTATTGATTCCCTTCATCCCTTTTTCCCTGAGTATCAGTTCCAGGCAAGTTCTGTCCTTAAGAGAAAGCCACTGCTCCTCCCAAGGCATTAAAATCTGCATGATCTGTTTTTTTTTTTTTTCTGGGCTCTGAGAAACCTCTCTCCCCAACAATGGCTTCAGGTCTAGGAGAGGTGACAGCTCTGCTGCTGCTAGTCCTAGAGTCTTGTGCTATCTTGTGAGATTTCCCTACACCCGGCCCAATCCTGAGTATGCAGTGCCTTGTAAATAAACACTCCTCAACTTACCCTAATTTGAATGGGCCATCTGTTTCTTGTTGGGATTCTGACTGACTGAGATATCAACACAAATACAATCATGAAACAGGACACAAATTCAGCACTTCACAGAGTTATTGCGGTACTATGTTAATGGGCATGAAAGTTATCAGTAAACTGTAAGTGCCATACCGATGTTGATTGCTACCATTTAGCACAAACTATGAAAAGTTCAGACTATGTCCATACACAGGTGTCTCAACACAAAACCAGTTGACATGGTCTAACTTGATACAGGATTGATGTGGCTGTACTGTAACAGTTGTGCAATAATCATGTTGTAAATAAGTTTTTAATACATTAACAGCATATTATATTGATACATATGTAATCACAGTGTTATCAGACTTATCCAGTGTTAATATGGCTGATCATAGACAAGGTCTCAATATTCCATTATCCGCCAGTCTGTTCCAGATCATGGGCCACTTGTACATGTTCCTGGTTCGGAATCAATTAAGAGACTAGCTCTGTGAAGAGATGGGAAGCATAACCTTTTTCTGAGTTATAAGTATAAAGTCAGCCCTGCATTATTTCGCCCTGATTGGGACTGAGCTACAGTTACAAATCTCCTTTGTCTCTTCAAGCTTAGGGGAGCTTGCAGGAAATTTTCTGTAAGAATTTATGTTTTTATGAAAAACAATGATACTGACACACAGAGTGTATGCTATGAAAAAAATAAATACTTTTAGGGTAAAAAAGGAAAAAGGTGGTATTAAAATAAATTTTCCCAAATATTGCTCCTTATATAATATTTTGTTAGTGACATCTACACAACAACCATATTTTGGGAAGAAATTAAACACCTCACATGGACAAAAATCATATCGGTTTCTTACTATTTGGGCTGGCAGTACCTTATAAAAAGAAAAAAGCATCAAAGCACTGTAGTATGATATTTTGGAGGATGTTTTTCCTATAAAAATCTTCAAATGAGCTGCGAATGGACCCAAACAGACTTATTTTAATATACTCTAGGACCATATATAATAAAAGGTTCTATACTATTTTATAGAAATGGCTTCTGTTGCCTTAGATGAGGTTTACACATAAACTTTTTAACTTTTAGTGCTGCTTGTTTCACTTCTGGTGGCTTCTTTTTACAATGATGCCCTGCCAAGCAGTTAATACTACTTCATAAAGGAAGACTCCACTCCTTGACCTTCACGTTTATGACCCATAATGCAATGTGCTTCCATCATCTCTATCTTTTCTACATATCACCCTTCCTTGGAAATGCAGACAAGTGTTTTGTTTATTTGTTCTTGTTTTGTTTGAGGTAAATTCACTGGCTCCTTTCTCCAGTTTTTTTTTTTTGTTTTTTAAACACCTTTAAAGCTTCTAATACGTCTGCTAGCCAAAACAGTCATTTTCATTACATGCTTGTGGCTGGCCAAAAAGAACAGTTGTATAATTTTTATTTTCTTACCCAGACCACAAACAGGTTATAAAAAGTACATGGCCCTTACATTTTGGCTGTTCCTTTAAAATTTAGTTCAAAAGCCAACATTAATAGTCAGATGGAATGACTGTCACATGGAAGAGCTACCAAGCAGATAATAAGTTTAGAACTCTTAATTGAAAATTAACACACCTACAACTTGTATTCCCAAATTGAAGAAAACGGCTGTTTTGGCTACTGCTATAATAAGATGCTGCATATTTCACATGCCGAATCTGGAAGGGGGAGCAATTCAGTCCTATCTGATGGTTGTTCCTAAGCTTTAGTATAACTTCAAAGATGAGGGTAGGAAATTCCGTCATCGTCAGAGAGATCCTGCTTTCTTTTCCTTGGGTTGCAAAGTTAGTAAATATTAGTCAGCCTTCCATTTTAACTAACTCGTTGAGCTTGTCTCCAATAGAAGATTGAATTATTGGCCTCAATCCTTTCACATTCATAGTAGTATTATACATTCACACTCCCGGCATGGCCTCATATAGGCCATATACCCTATTAGGCCTCATATAGGTCATATACCCCTTGACTTTGGGCTTGGCCACAAGACATGCTTTGTCTAATGGGCTATAAACAAATGTGACAAGAAGAGAGATTTTGAAAAGTGTTGTTTGTGCTTCTGTCATTGCCTTGTGCTACTCTGTCATACCCCGAGTAGCTGATGTCCCTTCAGCTTGAGTCTCAGAAGAAAATACGTGGTATAGACCTGAACAGAACCGACGGCCTAGAGATAAGCACACCTAAACCATTTCCAGCCATGACTGGCCAAACCCTACCAAACTGCAGACCCATGAATAAATCAATATTGTTGTTATTAGCCACTGAATTAAATTTTTTTGGTTGTTTATTGTGCAGCAAAATGGATTGATATGAACTGAAATGTGCTTTATAATCAATACAATCCAATAAAGTTCTACTAAATGTATGTCTATCAAGCAGAAGGAAAAAAAAAAAGATGATTAGAAAGTTGTCAAATTCTTCTAACAAAGTTCATATACATACCAGGTACCAGAATGAGTTATCAATAATTGGCTAGGGGTAAGGGTTAGAAATAAAAAGAGTCAAGTTGAACTCACTAGGTCGTATTTCCAGGTTTTCAAGCAGACTGTTCTGGTTTGCAATATTTGAAAAGAGTCTGCTGTGATATGCTAATGACTGTGAATTCTGTGGTCTTTGGAATAGTTCCAAAATGCTAAGCTCAAGTTTAAAACAAAATTGGATTCCCAAATATCCTTCTTGTTCAGAAAGGATTTAAGTCCTTTTGTACAGAAAGGAACAAACAACTGATAAGGTACCTTTTGGGATTTCTATTACCTATGTTTCCAGAGTGGTAAAACTGGATCTCTCTTGTTTTCAGTCATATCTACAGATTCCTTTCTATGGATGATCCTTCCTGGTGGCTTCTGTTTACAACAATGCCAGGTCAAGCAGTTAACACTACTTCGTAAAGGAAGACTCCACTCCTTGACCTTCACATTCTTGACCCATAATGCAATGTGCTCCCACAATCTCTATCATTTCCAGATATCACCCTTCCTGGGAAATGCTGACAAGTACGGACTGTGCTAAAGGGTGGAGGCTGTGTTTCACCTCCTGCCACCAACGGCTTATTTGAGGAGAGTTTAAGAAAGAAGATTTTACCAGAAAAGTTCCAATTTCATGTGCCTCTTTATATGCTGTTTCTGCTTCTTACGTAGTCTCCAAATTTGAATGATAGTCTTCCTAACTAGTAACCTTGGAGGAATATAGGAGACGAAGCGAGGAAGCTATCAAATAATTTCTTAACATCAACATTATTGAAACATAGTAACTCATTGTTTTTCATTGGAGGCTAAATAGAATGATATGTTTTAAAATGGCTATCTCCATGGGCTTATTTTTTTTTTCTCATCTGATAAGTGGATTCAATGATTTCCAAGATTTTGTTTTCAACTCTGTGATTCTATGGTCTCTGGATACTGCAGTTCCAAGCTTCAAGAGAAGAGCACATCTAATTAAAGTTCAAGACAGCGCCAAAAGATTAGCAGCTACAGTCATATTTAATGAGCAAGTCGAGTGAAAGCATTTTTCCCATTGTCTAGGAGTCACCTCAATAGGATGGAAGATGCACGTTCTATACAGTCTTATGACCAACCTGTTCCTCAGCATATTTTTCGTTTAAGTACCAAACAGGTATATGAATTTAGAATATAAAAAGAGGGTTGTGACAAGTTGATATTTTTTTCTCCAAAGTTTAAATATTTGAATAGTTCACCAGTTGTAGCTTTAAAGAGTGGGAAATAATGCAGCTAGAAAAACCATACAGGGAAAAAGAATGAGTTGAAAATTCTCAGCTCTGTGGTTATCATCAAGTTTGGTTCCTGTCAGCCTCCAGCGACTGTAGGTGGTGCTTATAGGTATTCATCAATAAAAGGTGCATGTGAGGGGATTTCCAGCATTTTGCTTCGGAGGAAATCATTTATGTCAAAAGATTAAAACTGCTGTTTTTAATTGCTTAATTGAGTATACATTGAGGTTAAGGTTAGTGAAAATGGTAAAGCAGAATGAATACATTGCTTATTACAGTCCAGAAATGTTATTCAGAAATGAGTAAATGTACAAACCCCACCAGCCATAAATAGGGAAGTGGTTAGAATGTCGCTCTCAGCCAAGGGCCCTAAGTCCCTTTGTGTAGGTTTGGAAAAATTTATGCCTGTCTAGCAGCTTGTAGCTGTGGAGAAGAGTTGGCTGACCAAACTTTGATTCTTCCTCTGACCATGTTCTGCTAGCCTTATGTCCTTCAGTAAATGACAGTTGCCATAAAAAACAATGAGGTTGTTGTATACTCCATCATTCCCACTACTTTGAGATCTTAACAAGATCACATAACCATCTGAACTTGAAGACACAGACTGAATTCAAATAATTCAGACTAAGACATGTGCTGATAACCTAAGAAAAATTATTGCTAGACTCCTAAAATAAATACTATGAGAAAGAGGCCACATTCACACATATTTTTAGCTTGAAAATGTGTATCTGCATCTATTGTTAAAAAAAAAACCTTTTTTTTGGATAAATGAGAAAGTATAATAAATTCAATTTTATTTTTAGGACATGAATGGATGATAATTTGCGGGCACAAAAAAGAATAATTTGCTAAGCTTTAGTAGCAGTGTAATACATTAAAATGCCTGTATCTCTTGCTCTAAATGAATCAATTTTAAATATATATGAATTGAATGTATCAACTGAGATCTTAAAATGAGCAATGAATGTGGTAATACCAGGTACAGATAATTTATGTGTTCTAATATTATTTAGAAAAGCACGCCATAAGTTGTTCTTAGCTAAAACCACCATAATTGAGAAACAAATACTTGAAAAGAGATTAGTTATTCTCTACTAGTTGAATGGAGCAGTGAAAAGTAGATTTTGGTGTCGTGGTTTTATGAGAAAGAAACATCAGAAAATAAAGTTCTAAATCATTTCCATTGAACAAAAACAAAAAAACAGAGTTTTTGGTATGGCTTGGCTGTGTCCCCACCCCACAATCTCATCTTAAATTGTAATCCCCACAACCTCCATAATCCCCATGTGTCAAGGGAGGGACCAGGTGGAGGTAATGGAATCATGAGGGCAGTTTCTCCCATGCTGTTCACATGACAGTGGGTGAGTTCTCACGGGATCTGATGGTTTTATAAGGGGCTCTTCCTACTTTGCTGGGCACTTCTCCTTCCTGTGGCCTTGTGAAGAAGATGCTTGCTTCTCCTTCACCTTCTGCCATGATTATAAGCTTCCTGAGGCCTACCCAGCCATGTGGAACTGTGAGTCAGTTAAACCTCTTTCCTTTAGAAATTACCCAGTCTCGGGCAGTTCTTTATAGCAGTATGAAAATGGACTAATACAGTAGCTTTGTTTAAGCAACATAAAGTACTGAAATGAATATTCAAATATAAATCATACAGGTGGATAAACTGATCTTATGAAATGGGGTTCTGTCATATTTTTTGGTTACAATAACACACAACGTACAATGTTATTGATTACTGAGTTAGCTAAGAGGACTTCTCCTGTTATAATATTATATATAATATCACAACATAGTTGCTTTAGTTATAAAATAAAGTAACATGTACATTCTATCTGAGATTAAGAGACCAATGGTGAATATATTCCTCTTCATGGGATCACTGAACTAAAACCCACGGCTTTTATCTATTTTACAAAAATTTCTAGTTAATGATCTAAGGATTTAGCTTTTTATTTTCTCACCAAACCAAGGTATATACTGATTGGAAGTATTCTGAAACTATTATATAAAACAAAACAGCTTCTGACTTTTTTGTATCAGTTGTTTGTTTGAAAGTTGTTCTTCAAGTGGGAACATGCTTTCTTCCACTTTAAATTGCAATCTTACAGATCTGTAGTTTTCTTTTCATGGGGACAAAATTAGTTTTAAGAACTCTGGTATATAAATCTCTGGAAGAAAGCATTCACAAATAAATTCTGATCAACAGATTGCATACATTTCTCAATCAGCTGTGCAGACTGAGCATTTTCACGGCTCCAGTCATTTTATAAAGATGATTCAGAATTAATCAGTCCTACTGCTACTTTTATTATTTATATATTCACAGTATTGACAGATTTCATTTTCTTCCCACTCTTTACTCCTCCTCTATAGGAATAACACTCATGATGTGGTGCAGGCAGCAGGAAGACGTATCATCTGACTTACTTTCTTTAAGGCATCACTCAACTAATCCTGAGAACCTATGAACAAGAATGTTGGATATGCAGATTCACAGCAAACTTCTGTTTGGTTCTTCAAGTGTTCTCTCCAGAATATGAAGTCCACTAATTCTTTAGACCTCAGTGGCGGTATGTGAAGCATGTAGTAATAACAATGGCTAGAATGACACATAAATAGTTATGGCTGCAACTGCTATACGTACTGGAACAACATTTCTCTGGGAACAATGACATCAGGAAGCCTTGCAGAGAACCAATCTTCCAGAATTTTGAGCAATCAAACTCCTTGTGACATTTTAGAATGCACTGCATCTTCTCTTAGGGTTACTAAAAACTACAACTATACCTAACTCACCCAGCAACAGTTTATGCCACCAATTCATTTTAAAGATATATTAACAGTAGTCTTTTCAAATGTCTCTTTGAATTGACTTGGCCGTGTCTCTTGAAAGGCTCAAATTTGATTAGGCCAAAATGCAGAGGAAATTAATGTTATTCTCTTGTGCCATTTCCCCAAATTCAGAAATGTAAAGAAATACCAATTTCAAATACAGACAAGTCTAATGTTAAATGAAGTCTGAATATATAAAAAGATTGTCGTCAAGACAAATCCATTGCCTGGTTTTCTTCAGCTGACATCTATTTTTATGTAGACGGTATGACTTAGATTCAGGAACTAAACATGAAGAAATTCAGAATAATCCAATTATTCAAAAGGCATGCAAAAACTATTATTTAAAAAATCTCTTTTCACAGTGTTTTCGTTTTGAGTACTATAGCTTTGTAAACATTTAATTATCTAGCTTTATGGGTTTCGTTTTAATGATTGTGCCAACAAATGATAACAATAAATCCATGCCAATTTTGGAAGTATTTCTAATATTATATAACAAATTGGAAAGGAATTTTGTACATGATTATCTCTACGAAGACAAACCACAAGAGTAATTAACAGATCTATGATTCCATATCATCACAAGGGTTAAACCAGAAGTTCATGTTCACTATTTTCATATATCTCACAAACCCAAATATCAGTTCATTTCTCCTGGAAATTCATGAAGGATTAAAACAAAATGCATTATTAGGCAATATTTTGATATAAGGAGTGGGTAGCTAATATTTTTTCCAAAATTTAGTACAGAAGTGTGTGTATCATCTCAAGATTGGTGGTAACAAGTGTTACTTACAAAAAAATGAGCAGAAATAAACAGTGTGTTTATGATGTATAAATAAAATATAATGACATCACTAGACAAGGGAACATCTACTTTTTGGAAATTTATTTAGGGCAGTGAACCATTAAAAAATAAAACATAGCCTTTATATTTTTTTTCATACAGATGGCTAATATTATTAATTTTCAATATGCATTTAGGAAAAACCAAAAACCAAAGTATATTTACTATTTCAATTGGCTATTGTCACAGTAATGTAGAATAAAGCTCAATGGCTTTATGCAACAATCATTTCTTCTCCTGGATGTGAATGGCTAGTGCAGCCCTGCTGTTCACGTCTTTTATCCTTTTTCTGAGACCAGCAGCCTAGATGGACGTGTTCTCAGAATCACAGCAGAAGCACAAACAGGAACATATAGATCCCTTAAGGCCCAGGCTGAAAACTATATCACCTCTCACTCCTGCTCATTTACCATTTGCTAAAGCAAATCACATGGCCAACCCCTAAGACTAGGGGTTGGGAAGTACATTCCACTCATAAGGAGGCATTGTTAAGGTTGTGATTGCAGAAAGTGGAGAAGAAATGGGATTAATCATTAAATCTACTACAGCGACATAACAGTTTCTTTAAAGCAGATGATATATTGTGGAACATGACAATGATGTGTACTTACTTATATCTTTGACTGAATTCTTCAGGGTGAAATTTTTGCCACAATATTTACCTGTGCTAGATGATTGTTCTGTATTTTTATTGTTATCAGTGATTAACCTGCTGCTAAATTTAAGAAATAGAGAATACTACTTTTTTTTTTCCAGATTCTTGTGTAAGGAATTAAAAGACATATTTTACTGGAGGCAATCCTTTAACAGCGGATGTGAGTATAGGCAGACTGATGCAATGTCTAGTCTAGGGAGCACAGCATGCCATCTGAGTCACGAGTCTTGTCTTACTCAACTCTGGAGTTACTTACTTGAAGAGCATATACTATATGGGAATTATAAGACAACACTGCCCCTAAGGAGTTTGGGACAATTATTTTCTTTTCCAATATAATATGCAAGAAAATATTTCACATCATGAGATTTAGTCATTTCCTGTAAGACAACCAGAGCAAAAAGTCTTCTCAGTCAGATACACCATGTAGGCAAACTACTCTCTCATCACCTGTGCATGCACGTGTGTGTGTGTGTGTGTGTGTGTGTGTGTGTGTGTGTGTGTATGTGTGTGTGTGTACACATTCTGTCTGTTTCCAATTACAACTTACTTTTCTCATCTCATCTTTCAAATTCTTGTTTTTCTGGTGGTGTTCCATTTTTGTAAATAGAAAAGTAAAAGAAGAGTGTGCTTAAAAACCTGCTTAGAGGGTGAATTTCAAATTGGCGTCTGTATTAGAGGACTAATTTGCTTTCTATGTGCAATCTTGGTGTGATCACTGTTGCATATGTTATTGGATTTCAACTCCTCTGCCCCTACCTAAACTCATTTTGAGATTCTCACATGGTAGGTCGATAGCCTGAGTTTTATGGAGCTCAAATGCTGACATGACTTCTGTCAGACTTCTGGTGTCACATTTGGTGAAGCACCAGGAGAATATTCTACCATATTTCTCTTTCCTTTGTTTCACTAGGCCAGAGTAGTCCTCTCTCCCTTGGGTTATCAGACTTTACACACTAGCAAAGCATATGATTGGCATTTTTCTCTTGCTTATTACCCGCCCCTTCCTCTCTCTCTGTCTCTCTCTCTTCCTCTCCTTCCCATTCTCCCTCTGTCCTTCCCATTCTCCCTCTCTCCTTCCTATCCTCCCTCTCTCCTTCACACTTCTCTTCTCCTCTCTCTGTCTCTCTAAAATCAACTAATTATTTTCCATTTTAATCACATTCATAAGTCAATATATTTTATGTGCAAAGATACACATATTCAAGAAAAAAGTTCAAATAAGTAAAACGACAACAAAAACCTGTTTCAGAATAAAATAATCTTCTTTGCTAGAACTAGCCAAGTTCTAGCTGGTGTCTTTAAGACACAAATTTGGCTAGAAAGTTCTAATTAATTTGTAAAATACACCTGAAGGAGTTGTGCCTTTTACAGGATACTTAGATAATCTATTCACCATCAGTCAGGGGTGGGTAATAACTCTCTGACTACTCTTCTGTACTTTTTATCTTATATACAGTCTCAGACAGAATCTATTTCAGTACAGTAAACACACATACACATTCCAAATCAAATCAGAACAAAACTTTTTTCCTTCTCTTGATTAACTTTACTTTTGAGAAATTGATTATAATGAAGACATGTTTAACAAAATGCATTTTTATGATAAAGAGAAGATTCCCTAAATCAAGACTGAGACATAATTGTGAAAAATTCAGCCAGTATTATAATTGGATTAAGTTATGGGATTCAACCTGAAAAAAGAAATTTTTATTCTGATATTGTAATTTGGTCATGTTAGGCTAACATATAATTTAATGTCATGAGTCATTAGAGTGTAACATTGTACTAGTGATCATAGCTCTGATGGAGGCATGGACAGTTTTTATGCAAAGGGAAAAACATGAAAATGGTAATGGAAGCCTTTAGGTGCCATCTGGCTTAGCTTTTCCTTTTGTATCTTCAAAACAGTGGGAAGAATAAACAATACTATTCTTGATTGGCTAGCCACTGGAGATGGGGATACCAAATGAAAAAAATGCTCCAACACAAGCAGAAAGTATTATTTTCTTCATTTCTTTATCCTGCAAAAGCAAAGAGACTCTGTCTTGCAGAATCATTTTTTTTTTTCAAATTTCAGAGCTGAAAGGGCCATAAACAAAGCATCTGGTCTAGTGATTCTCAAATTTAAGTGGGCACAAGACCTACCTAGGGGCTCTTTAAATATGCAGATTCCACGACCCATCCCCAGAGAGCTTCTGACATAATGCATTTTTAATAAAGTTTCCAAGTAAAGATGGTGTCCGTGGTATGTAAACCTGGAGAAACATATCTTTTGCCTAGATCCATCATTTTTCAGAAGATCAACCTGAGATCTCCAACAGCACTGACTTCCCCAGGATTACAGAGGCTTGTGTTTAGGAACAGGACCCTAACTTCTTGACTTAAAATAAGAATTTTGCACTCTCTAAATACCTTAATACTTCCATTAAAAAAATTTTAGTCTGTTAGCTGAAGAAGCTGTGCCTTTTTAAGGATACTTAAAAGCGAATAGGCTTTTCCCCATTTTTGTATTGTGGCAAAATATACATAACATAAAATTGATCATTTTAACCATTTCTTTTTGAGTCAGGATCTCGACCATGCTGGGGTGCAGTGTCATTCACTGCTTCCTCCAGTTCCTGGGTTCAAGGAATCCTCCTGCCTCAGCCTCCAGTGTATCTGGGACTACAAGCATGCGCTCCCACACCCAGTTAATTTTTGAATTCTTTGTAGAGATGTGGCCTTGCCATGTTGCCCAGGCTGGTCTTGAACTCCTGAGCTCAAGTGATCCTCCTGCTTTAGCCTCCCACAGTTCTGGGATTACAGAAGTGACCCACAATGCCTGGCCATTTAGCCATTAAAATTTTTTTTATGGGTACATAGTAGGTGCATATATTTACGGGGTACATGAGATATTTTGATATAGGCATACAATGTGTAATAATCACATCAGGATAAACGGGGTACCATTATCTTGACCATTTTTAAGTATACAGTTGAGTACTATTAAGTACATTAATATTATATTAATATTATTGTTGACCCATCACCACTATCCATCTCTAGAATGTTTTCATCATCCCAGACTGAAACTCAGGTACTCATTAAACAATAAGCCCTCATTCTCTTCTTCCTCCAGCTCCTGGTAACCTCCTTCAACTTTATGTCTGTATAAATTTGACTGTTGTAGGTAGCTCATACAAGTGGAATCATACAATAATTTTCATTTTGTGTCTGGTTTATTTCACTTAGCATAATGCCTCTAAGATTCACCCATATTAGCTCATCTTTGGATTTGCTGAATTCTTTTAACTTCTTGTTCAAGATGATGTTCTGGCTCTTTAAGAAATGAATTTCTATCATTTGTCCAACTTCAATAGATAGCTGCTAAATGAGAGAAAGAATTCAGACAGGGCATTCCTGGGTGAATGAAATAGACAGAGCCTGGAGGCCGGCACAGTGATGTGAAATGCATTTTCTACCTAGTTGAAAGTCACTTGAAAAGAAAAAGAAATAGGAAATAAGAGAGAGAGGAGGAGAAGAGAAGAGAGGTGAACTAAACCGAGAAAAACTAAGACTTTCTTAAGGCTGCATTGTGCCCACATTAGTAGAGCTATGCAAATGAAGTTATTAGCAGGTATATTCTAAATATTAATTGGTACAAACTGGTATATGTGGAACCTGATATTATTAAAATACCTTTGGGGCAAACTGTAGACAAAGAAAAGCAAATAAAGAAGTGAAATAATGAAGTAAGCATCTATGTTGCTATTCGAGAGATATTTATTGTGCTTAAGATTTAATTTTAATGTATATAGTTACTGTCATGAGCATTTTGCAGCTTTTAAGTCAGAAGGGAAGTTATTTAATTTATATTTTATTGTAGAAAAAAGTTTAAAGTTTTAAAAACATCAGTATACTGGTAGATCTCCAATTGTACACTTAGAGGCAAGGCCCGGTAATGCTTTCGAGAAGAGGTAGGGCTTTGGCAAAGAGTTGAATTTTCCAGGTAGACAAGGAGAGAAAGGGTATTCTGAGCAAAGAGAACTTCTCTTGACTGGGATTATGCCTACTTGCTGTTTAGTATTCATTCAGCTCAGTGTCATTTACAAGAAACTTTGTATGGCAGCTTTAATTCAATGGCATCAAAACTTTTTGATACTTCTCCATGGAAAGGTGGAGTTTATGTCTCATCCCCTGGAATCAGAGCTCTGTCACTGACTGACAAATAGAATATGGGAGAAGCAAAACTATTCTTGTTTTTAGGGCAGGCCTTGAGAAGCTTGCAGCTTTAATTTCTTGTCCCTTAGGATAATTGCTCTTGGGACCCAACTCTTACACTGTGAAAAAGCCCAAACTGCTCCATGGAGAGGCCCACATGAAGAAAAACTGACAGTCAGCACCTATTTTCCAGGCATGTGAGTGAGCCCTCTTGGAAGTGAATCCTCCAGCATCAGGCAATCTACCCCAACTGATATCAACTGAAACAGGGATAAGCAAGCCCCACTGAGCCTTGAGCAAATTGTAGATTCATGAACAAAACAAGTAATTTTTACTGAAGCCATGAAGTTTTGGGCTGGCTTGTTATGTAGCAAAAGTTAACTAGAATACCTTCTCTGATCTTCCTCATAAGGGATGCAGAAGGTGCCCCTTCTCTTGGATGACTAAAGGACTTTGTACTCTATTATAATATAGCCCTTCCTTCCTTGGCTAGGTCTCTCTGTCCTCCCGTCCCAAGCCCCACCACTATTAATTCCTCTATTGGGGCAGTTCCATATCTTATCAACTTGTGTATTTTCATGCCTGTTTACTGTTCTGTAGAAGATACCACTTCTTAATAGCTCTTCTTAGAAGTCACATTCAGGAATCAATTCAAAAAGTACATTTTTCCACTACGGGTATACATTGCATGAATTTCAAAATTTCTTTCAGGTCATGGATGAAAGATGAATTTAGGGTTGTCTAATCAATGCAATGGTTGCATCCAAATAAGAACACTTGTTTTCCACTCCAAAAGAGAATCAACAATTTACCATACCAGGTGAAAAAGCTACCTCTACTCATTGCACTTTTTAAAACTGCATTGCACAACCATTTTCCAAAGATTTGTAAAGCTACTGTAAAAACTAAAAAGGATTTATGGAGTAAATCATGGGAAGAATGCCTGGTCAAGTGGTTCATAAATATCCAGGTCTCATTCTATTTGGGGTCACAGCCTTGAATTTAATCCAATATTGAATTGTTGAAGTGGGAGCAAAGAATTGAGGTGAAATGTGGTTGGCTCCTGAGAGCAAGTGAAATGCTGCTTCCTGCAGAGAATAACTTTCTTTGTAACTCCCAGAGAATAATGTATTTGCAAAGGTGTTGGAGGTGAATAGATATTAGAGAGGAAAAACTAAAATCTTTAGAGAACTGAAAGATTATATTTATATGACTCAGATCATTGTAAGTTATTATAATGCTAATATTGAATAGTCAATAGTCAACATGCTAACAGACCTCTCAAGGACAACCACAGACTCAGGAGCAAACAAAAGTAATTTGTTGCGTTCTCACTATCAAGAAACAGACATTCTTCCATCTAGACTAATATGGTCTCCAGTGGGAAATGATTTATGTCTCTTACATTCATGAAACTCTCTCTCATAACCAGGCGTAATGACTTCTTTTACCTCTATGGAGAATGGCTGACTTATGCACAGACCTTTGTGCAATAACTTTTCTTTAAAGATTGATGCTGTTAAACATGAAAAAAATGTGAACTTTCTGACATTTTATTTTAATGTAATTTAGAAAACCATGTAAACTGCAAATGGACCTCATGTGGAATGAAAATCACATGCTGATAATCTAAATTATTTTCAATACCATTAATCTTTGACTAATACCTGGAATGTTTTATTATCAGAATTATGACAGGCACAAGAGAGGCACTACTGTAGTTCATCTTAAAAATAATTTAAAGGACTTAAGATTATTTTTTTTATCCCCTCAATTTACACTTTGAGAATTTTCTAATAGGATGGGTAGTGATTGTTACCTATCACATAGAGGAATATCATTTTTTTTTTTGGTCTGGAAAGTCTTCTCCCAAAGACCAATAACCCTAAAAACTTATTCAAGGTTAGAGGAAGGGAGGAGGAGAAAGTGACACAAAATTCTTTGACATTTTTCTGTGGTCAAACTTTTCCTGAGCTTTTCAATTCTTGTTTGGAGAAGAAGTTCTGAAATTATGTGGATCTTGTCCAGGTTCTAATGGAGATCAAAGAAAGTTGGCAAATAGTCCCAGCCTTCTCAATGTTTTCATTGCCACTGCCCCATGGTATGTATTTAAAACAACTTTATTAATTTTATTAACATATCTATCAGTCATTGGTGTGATTTTCTGTGTTACTCAGGATGTTTGGGAAAAAGAAACTCCTTTTACCAAAGTGTGTTTCAGGCAATCTCAACTTTGGGGGCTGATTGAAAGAGAAGGGACAAGTCAATATATTTTCCCAAGGAGGGCATTATGAAAGATAAAATATCTCTCTTACAATTTTCACTATAATATGTTTGTTATCATGAATGGGGGTATCAAGCCTTGTTTATATCCCAAGACTTTAAAGAGCTTTTCCAAAATGAGTCAATATTAACGTTTAAGAACTAAAATTTATGGAAAATTAACAATTGAAGCTTTCATTAAACAAAATGGATTTTCAACACTCACAGTAACCAGTATTTCAAGCATAGTTTCATTCGCACGTCTATTTCTTTCTAAGTAGTTTCTCATACAAATCAAATGAGAACTGTGCTCTCAAAGTGACAGTGAAATAAACAATACCAAAGTTTATTTATACATATTGACATAAAATTACATACTATATGTATACATAAAAATAAGCCTGAAAATAGTAATAACATAATATTATCTATGTTTATTGGGTGCTGACCGTGTGCCAGAAACTGTTTCATGCACTTCAATACATTAATTCACGCCACCCTCACAACAACCTGAAGAGGTAGCTGTCATTACTTTTGATTTATGCTCCATAATCTGAGAGCAATTAAGAAATGCGTCTATGGTCAGTAAGCCCCAGAATCACGATTTAAACTCAGGCAGTCGGGCTTCAAAGTTCACACTATTAAACACTATCCACCCCAGCCTCTCTCTAATACAATGTCAGAAGTACTAAACATCATTTAAAGTGCAGAGAAATGCCTATAGGAATTGAGATGGAGACAAGATGTCTTCCAGCTTGGGGGCTCAGGGAAAAAGGGAAGATTCGAAAATGGCTTTCCTTGAAAAGTAGGTAATGTTTGGGTAAGCTTAGATGAAGAAAAGGAATCTCAAGACAAAAAACAAGATCATCGAAAGACACAGAAGTAAGCTGGCTAGCTGTTCATTTTAGTAGGAGTTGAAGGTGCATTGAGAGGTAAAATAAGAAATAAGATTGGAAACGAGACTCAGGGGCAATTGTGGAGAGCCAGGTGAAGGAGTCTGTAGAATATTCTGAAGGCCGTTGAAGTCATAAAAGGTGTTTGAAGAGGGGAGTCATATATTACTTTCATTCACTGACAAATATTTATTGAACACTTTTCATGTGACATACACAGTCTTGGACAATGGATATATACAAGTGAATAAAGTAGATGAAATCTTTGCTCTCATGAAATTTGCATTGTAGTTACAACCTAAGCTATGTTTTAGGAAGCTTAATTTAAATGGAAATCTGCAAGTTGGATTGGAGCCACTGGTGGGCAGGAATGAGTGGAGGAGGGTAAAAAACAGTAAGAGTGTGAATGAGAGTGGAGGTAAGGGGGCTAGCAAGAAAGGAATGGTCATAAAGAATTAGGGAGGCAAAATCTACAGATCTTAAAAATGAACTTGAAAGTGAGGCAAGTAAGTGGGAGATTCAGAAATGACTATATGATCTGAACTCTGACTGAAAAGATGGTACTGGGATGAATAGCAGGGTAGGAAATAAGACTTGGTATAAAAAAATGGCCTATTTGGGTCATATTGAATTTATGTCATTTGTGAGACATTTGAGTAAGAAATGTCCTACATGCAGTAAGAAATGTGGGACAGACATTGGAAAGGAATAAAAATGTTCAAATCATTGGATTAAAGGAGATGGAGAAAAGACTGTTTCTAGTATAAAAACTAACACATAACTGACAGTAACTATTGACTAAATATCAAATGAAGATAATGAGATTAATGAAATCAGAAAAGAATGCATAGAGTTGATACTGTGGGCTTGGTGCGATGGCTCACACCTGTAATCTCAGCATTTTGGGAGGCCGGGGCAGGCGGATCACCTGAGGTCAAGAGTTTGTGACCAGCCTGGCCAACCTGGTGAAACCCTGTCTCTACTAAAAATAAAAAATTAGCCGGGCACGGTGGAAGGCGCCTCTAACCCCAGCTACTTGGGAGGCTGAGGCAAGAGAATCACTTGAACCCAGGAGATGGAGGTTGCAGTGAGCCAAGATCTTGCCATCGCACTCCAGCCTGGGGGACAACAGCGAGACTCTGTCTCAAAAAAAAAAAAAAAAAAAAAAGTCAAAAAATACCAGATGCTGGTGAGGTTGTGAAGAAAGGGGGATGCTTATACACTGTTGGTGGGAATGTAAATTAGTTCAGCCACTGTGGAAAGCAGTTTGGAGATACCTCTAAGAACTCAAAACTGAACTACCATTCAACCCAGCAATGCCATTACTGGGTATATACCCAAAGGAATATAAATCATTCTACCATAAAGACACATGCAGTTGTATGTTCATTGATGTGTTATTCCCAATAGCAAAGACATGGAATCAACCTAAATGCCCACCAATGGTAGATCAGATATAGAAAATGTGGTACATATACAGCAGGGAATACTGTGCAGCCAGAAAAAAGAATGAGATTATGTTCTTTGCAGCAACATGGATGGAGCTGGAGGCCATTATCCTAGGTGAAATAACATAGGAACAGAAAACCAAATACCATATATTCTCACTTATAAGTGGGAGCTAAACACTGAGTACATATGAACACAAAGAAGGGAACAACAGAAACCAGGATCTACTCTAGGGTGGAGGGTGGGAGGATGGTGAAGATTGAGAAACTATCTATCAGGTACCATGCTTATTATCTGGGTGACAAAATAATCTGTTCACCAAACTCCCATGACATGCAATTTACCCATGTAACAAACCTCCACATGTGCCCCTACAGCTTAAAATAAAAGTGAAAAAAAAAAAGAAGAAAGACAGAGGAAGGAATGAGTGCTTAGAGAGATAAGGAGACAATTAGTATAATATATCACCCTGGCAAGTCAAAAGGTGAGACATTTTTCAGTAGACTGTAGTGAGCAGCAATAACAAAATATGAGTAGATTTCTAGGGCAATGAGGACTTGATAAAAATATTTGCATTTGGTAGTTATGGTGATTTCATAGAGAAGTGTTTCAGTCGAGAGGCAGATGTAGAAACTTGACTTTAAAATGTGAAGGAAAGATGGATGTTTAGGAAGTCGAAATATTTCCACTAATTTCTATTAGATGAGTGATTTGAAGCTGGCTTTTGGTGATCTTGGGTCTTTCCCTGTAATGCTGAGTCAGTGTAGAGTAATGGGTAGGACAGTAGAGTTAGTAGAAGATCAGAAAGTCAAACTTAGGTTCAAATGCTGACTTTTCTATATATTCAGGTTGAGCATCCCAAATCTGAAAATGCAAAATCCAAAACACTCTAAAAGCTGAAAATTTTTGAGCGCCAACATGATTCTCAAAGTAAATGCTCATCGGAGTATTTCCAATTTTGAATTTTGGGGTTTGGGATGCTTAACCCATGATTATAAAGCAAGTAATCAAAAATCTGAAATCCCAAAAAAAAATCAGAAAAAAATTGATATCCATAACACTTGTGGTCCCAAGTGTTTTGGATAAGGGATACTCAACAAGTACTTGTGTGTTACCTTAGTAGAAGTTACCCAGCCTCTCACTTTTTCCTCTGTAATAAATATACGATAGTATTATATCATGCAAGCAAAGCACTTAGTACACACCTTGGCACATAGTAACTATTTAAAAAAGGTAGCTATTATTATTATTATCTCTCTTAATAATTGAAAAATACATGATGATTTTAATCCCCGAAAAGTAAATATTTATTGTGACAAGCTTTTAGTTTATATAATTGCCCTCCTAACTGGGAGTAATAAAATTTAGTTGTTTTTTTTAAAAAGTAGCAATAGATAAATTACTTAACCTCTCCAATTTTATTCTTCTCAAAAGAAAATGGAAATAATAAGAGTACCAACATCACAGGTTTTCACTAAGGATCAAATTAGAAAATGAAAGTAAAGATACTTTGCCAATTATGAAACATGAAATATTTAGTTATCATTCTCTTTATTAATTAATATAACTTTGATCCATTGACTTTTAAGAGCATACTATTAGATTTACATCTTCAGTTTGACTTTTGTTTAATAGTAATTCATAAAATTAATAAGGACCTTTCACTTGAAAGCTTTTTCAAAGTGCTTTTATATTTATTACCTTATAAAATCCTCACAAAAGCTCTGCGAGGAATAAAAGACAATGGTTATTGGAGACTAACAAAATTGACTTTTCAGTATGCACAGTGTCTTCTTACCAATGTGGGCTTTTCTTTTGGTTTATAGATATAAAATTACAAAATCCAATAGTTGATTTACAAAGTTATTCAATTTAGTGATTACTTTGTATCATTCTAGATAATTGTTTAATGTAATGGCAACATCCAGAAGTAGGTTTTAAAGGTTTTAATACAATTAACATGTTTACGTATGAATGAGACATGGTTCATGTTACCATGGTAACATGGTCCAAAATGGTACAACACTTATAATCAAATAGCTAAACTCATATTGCATTAAATTGGGGTGACTGGATGAAAAATGGATTCTAATTTTCTGTATCCAGTCTTTCTTTCTGCAGGAGATAAAAGACCTGTCCTGAACACTTGTCCCCATTGACTCCCTTTTCTAAACTTTTAATTATTTTCATTATTTCGTTTCGGATTTTCTCTGAGATCTATAGGAATTCAGGGTCCCAAACTGGAAAATAATAAAGTAACTAAATATAGCAAGAAGACAATCATGTGAGTCTTGAGTATTTCTGAGCATTATAGTCAGAGGTTCTCACTGGACAATAGATTCATGGGTAGAACATGCTACGTTCAATTCAATTGGTATCTATCGAAGGTAGAGACAGTAGTGTTGTGAATGAGGATGGGGTTTTTATAGTATCAATATGAGAATAAAAGGAAAAATAAAAATTTCCATGTTTATATAAGACAAGAAACTAATTATCTTATTGAAAAGAGTTTTTCATGATCTTGGATACATTATGCAAAGACTTTCACTTTTTCCATGATGTAATTTTTATTTTTTTTTTGAGATGGAGTCTCACTGTGTCACCCAGGCTGGAGTGAAATGGCACGATCTCAGCTCACTGCAACCTCTGCCTCCTAGGTTCAAGTGATTCTCCTGCCTCTGCCTCCCGAGTAGTTGGGATTGCAGGCGTGTGCCACCACACCTGGCTAATTTTTGTATTTTTAGTAGAGACGGGGTTTCGCCATGTTGGTCAGGCTGGTCTCGAACTCCTGACCTCAGGTGATCTGCCCACCTCAGCCTCCCAAAGTGCTGGGATTATATGCATGAGCCACCGTGCCCGGCCCATGATATGAATTTTATGCCAAAGCTTTGCTAATTCTTTGCCTTTTTCACAATTCGTTTATTAAGAGGGTCCCTGTAACTATGTCTTTTTGAATAACATGGACAATAGTATCACTTAATACCAATTCTGTACTACAGTAAGTAACATTTTGGTGACATTTAGATGTATTTCTGAGTGGACCATGGAGAAATTCAAATAACGACATAAATTTGTGTGTAATATAATTTATTGCTATGGCTTCCATGTTGATGTCCTTCAATTTTAAATCTTTAACCCAGATCTTTTTCCAAACCTTAGATTTACATTCACAACTGCTTCAAGAGAGGGAAGGTTTTCACCTCTGATTTTTCACTTACAGATACCTCAAAATCAAACACGTTCTTGACTTTGCTCCTCACAACTGTTTGCCATCTTGAATTCTGCAACTCATGATTAAGCGAAGATACTACCTTCAGTCAATCATGCCGAGTGGTAAGCAGGCACTGATTTCTCATTTTACCTCACATTTTCTGCTCACCTCCACCTCCCACAGAATATATGACAGTGTTGATTTTATCTCCAAATAACTCACGTATCTGTTTTGTTTGTTCAACCTCACCACTTTGATCATCAATTCTTGCTTGGCTTATTACAGAAATAACATCCTAAGTGTTGTCCCTGCGTGGGTCTTATATCTTTCCAATTCATTCTCCTAACCACTACCAGAATGATCTTTCAAAAACATAAGTCTGATTAGTCCATTTCCTTGCTTAGAACTAGGCTATGACTTAAAGTGATAAAGTCCAGAGTCTTAAAAATAGGTGGCAAGGGGCAGAGAGAGCCAGCTTACACTTACTGAGCCCTTCGAGTCCAATAGTCTGCCTCTCTGGTATGCATTTTACATATATATCTTATCATTTAATCCTGATAACATCCTGTGATGTACTCATTGTAGAGAAGAGTAGAATTGGGACTCAGAGGTTAGACAATAAGCTAGTAAGTGCTAAATAAGAGGTCTTCCTGCTTACAAGGTCCATACTCTAGCTGCTACATCATGCTGTCTTTCCACATAATTTAGCCCCAGTTGATCTTTCTAATTTCATTTCTTGTAGCAACCATACCCCAGCCAAGTTCCTTCAGATTCTCACACTACCACACTGACTAAGCCTTTGGATACGGTGTTTCCTCTATCATGAATGCTCTTTTCAACCTCATGAACCTAAATAACTCCTAACAATTCTTCTAAGGTGACTTTCTCTAAACAGAGGTTCTCACTGGACAATAGATTCATGGGTAGGACATGCTACGCTCAATTCAGTTGGTATCTATTGTGGGTAGAGATATTTTTAAAATCTCCCCCAGTGCATAAGCAAGGTTAAAATCCACTGTTCTACGTGAGTTTCCTGGCCTCTTTGGAAGGCTTAGCCTAGTCTTCTGTTTTTGCTAGACCCTGTCCAGCTCTCTACTGTAATTCTCATTATGCTATTATAATATTGTCTTAGGTTGTATGTCTTCATCTCTGGAATGTGAACCTCCCAAAGGCAGAAATAATGTTAAAATACAGAGGCTTTTGAATATATGTTACATAGTGATCCAGTATTTCCACACAGACAGACACACACACATACACACAAACACATACACACACAAACCACTGAACCAAAGTTTTACGAACAATATTGAAACTTACTTAAAAGTGATGGACTCCTTATTTCTATTCAGTTTTATTAATTTCATTCATTTCTATCTTAAAAATATGGATGGATACTCATTAAAGTAATTATACAACCCAGTACTTTTACTGAACTGTTTTTGAAAAGCACCTTTCTTGGGGCCCTTATGATGGAATTAGTTCCCTTATAACAAGAGGAAGTGTCATCAGAGCTCTCTCTCTCTTTGCTATGTTAGGACACAGAGAGAAGGAAGCCATCTGCAAACCAGAAAGAGGGGCCCTCACCAGGCCCTGATCTTGGAATCCCAGCCTCCAGAACTATGAGAAATAAGATTCTGTTGTATAAGCCTTCTTTCCCTTACCCACCCCCCAAAAAAGAAAGAAAATCATCTCTCTGAACATGTTTGTATCACCAGACCTAACACCATGACACATGGCAGGTGTTTAGCAAAGATACGCTGAATTAATAAAAGTTCTCAGAAAAATTATATATATATATACACATATATATGTGTGTGTATATATATGTATGTATGTGTGTTTGTATATATATACACAAACACACATACATACATATATATATATACACACACACACACATATATATGTATATAATTTTTAAATATCCAGAGCAGAAGGCATTCATCGCCAGGCAAAATAAAAATATCAAAATTTACTTTCACACTCTTTAGACAACAATCAAAATAGAAAGATTAAAAAATACATATAAAACTCAATTCAAACTAAAGCAACAGGAAGGAATACACTAAAGATTTCTTCTCCTTAGAATTAGGGATCCTTAAATTGCCTCTGCATTTTCAGATAGTCCAGGAAATATGATATTCCAATTTATTCAAGGTACTAATTGTGCTACTAAGATTGCATTCTTTCTTCTTTCTTCAGAATTAATCCGTGCGCCAAAATTTTGGTGAGAAACTTCTCTAATTTTATTTTATTTTATTTTATTTTTTTGAGACAGAGTCTGCTCTTTCACCAGGCTGGAGTACAGTGGCGCCATCTCGGCTCACTGCAACCTCCACCTCCTGGGTTCAAGCAATTCTCCTGCCTCAGCCTCCTGAGTAGCTGGGAGTACAGGTGTACTCCACCACGCCCAGCTAATTTTTGTATTTTTAGTAGAGATGCGGTTTCACCATGTGGCCAGGATGGTCTCCATCTCTTGACCTCGTGATCCGCCCGCCTCTGCCTCCCAAAGTGCTGGGATTACAGGCGTGAGCCACCACGCCCAATTTTAATAACATATTAGAAATCAAAGATATCTTAATTCATAGGTGTACTCAGATGTACAATTCATAGTTTATGAAACTTGTCTCTCTGGAAATGTTTTATTCATCAGAAGACAATTTTTATAATGGGAGGATTGAGAGGAGACATAGGTAAAACATGAGATTAGGGAAGGGAGTGATTTGAAAGATATGGCCTGAGACATGACCCAGATCACAGATGAAGGAATCTCATATATTTATTGCTCCTTAGTTTGTCTTGCTGAGAAAAATATGTTAATTACACCACCTTTATGAACATCATAAAGGTCACCACATACCCACACCCCCACATTGTCTTTACAAGCTAATATTACAGTGATCTCTCAGGGGTACTTACAGAACCACTTAATATGTGTGAAACTCTTGTGAAATATTCAGAAAGACAGAGAGTCCTTCCATTTTCAGTTAGTTACCCAGGGTTTTATGGTAGTACTTTGAACCATGAACAGCTTTGTCAACTCTCTTAGGCCCAAAGCAGAAAATGTTTTGGATAGAGAACTAATCCGATTCAATTACGAATATAGGTTTTTTATTTAAAGGATAAATCTGCAATTTAAAAATCCTGAAACTTTCACCCCTAAAGGCTTTATATTGCGTTCTATAAAAATACATTTGCTTAAAAATTCCAGTTAGCATATCAGAAATAACAATATTTATAAGAAACATCCCCTTATCCTGAAGTACAAGGACGACGGTAATGTTCTTGATTTTAGTAAGGAAAGTGAGTTACACCTTTTTATAATACGGAAGGAAATTCTAATGTCTTTCGGAGAAGAATTAATCATGTTAATTCCATTCAGAATGTATATGCTTTATATTACATGTATGTTTAAAGAATCTATGACTTATGATTATTGCTGAGAGAATAAATATCTTATGAAGTGGCTGATAGACAAAAGTGATAGGTAGTCTAGCAAGAGCTGGAGTCTCCATATATAGAAAAACGGATTGACAGTCTTAGAGAAAAACACATTTTGTGAAGGTTTTCACCCTCTCTCTTCATTCACTAGCATTTGTATGAAGTAAATCATCACCACTTTTGGGGTAGACAGATATATCAAAATCTGTTGGCAGAGCTGTTGCTTTGGCTAGGCATTTCAAATTTCCTTTTTTTTAATATATGAGAACTATGATTGCTATACAGCATGAATCTATGAATACAATGCTACCAGCTTCTTCAAATGAAGTGAAAAAGCATGCCATTTCACTTTTCTCCTACATACATATTATAGAAAATTCCTTTTGTTCAAAATAAAAATTCATAGAGGAAAAAAAGCAAACACTTCCATTTAGCTGAAATACTGAAATTGCATGTAATCTCTTAAGGTATGCTGTTTTATTTATTTTCAAGCTCGGCATTTCCATTTGTTGCTCTTCAACACCAGTTTCTTGACTCAACTCAATCAGCTGAAATGTGCCATTAACAATAATCAGTAGTTTCAGTAGTTTACCGTTTTACCATGACATCTCCAAGTCTTTCATCAAAAGATCATTATCCAACCATCTAACTAAAAATCAGAGTTGGCTATAAATGTCATTTCAATCCATAAAATGTAGTTTAAACCTCGGGCAAGTGGGATTTATAGAAAATACAATATTAGCTGCCAGGGAAGAGGGAAACTGTCTCTGTTTTAAAATAATTTTGGAATCTTAGTTAATCTTATTATAGTTAAGAAGCAAATGTTGAGGTTTGCTTCTCAAACCTCAGAGGCTCTATGGGAGTTTTATCTGGATTTTGAGAATAAATGTAGTTTATCACTTTGGGGTTGAGACAGTAAAAAGTCCCTGCCTTATTCCCAAGCTCTCTCTTTTTCTACCTCGGGTATACTGAAAGTTATGTGTAATATGTGCCCCAGCTCAAAGATGGAAAAGAGTAGCCTGATCGACACTGGACTTTATGTGAGCAACAAATAAACTTTGGTTTGGTTAAGCCACTGGACAAAAACGAATAAATACATTTTCTTGAGTAACATGGGATAAGCTAAGACATTTTCTCAGCATAATTTCCAACTGCTTTTGAAAGAGAGATCAGAAATCTAAACATAAAATATTTATTTTCCATGCTTCCATAGTAAATATAGTTAGGACACATGGTGAATCTTCCCTTTAATGATTCAGAAGCTTGCAGTTTCTCAAGATTAGAAATAGAGATAAATTTTCATTATATAATACAGCAGATATAAATACAAATTGTATAGTAGAAAATAGACATATTTTTGCCCTCAACTAGAATTATTCACTGTTTAAAGATATGTTTTATTAAATCCCTGACATAAAATGATTTTTTAGTCGTTGGGTTATTCTTTATTTTTCAAAGTAATCTGCTAAAAAGAGACTAAAATAGACTTAATCAAAGCTTATTATTTACCTACCATAGCTGATGAGTAAAATGTAAACCCATGTATTTTTATTTATTTGTTTATTTATTTCGAGATGGAGTCTCACTCTGTCACCTAGGCTGGAGTGCAGTGGTGCCATCTCGGCTCACTGCAACCTCTGCCTCCTGGGTTCAATCGATTCTCCCACCTCAGCCTCCCAAGTAGCTAGGATTACTGGCGCAGGTCACCATACCCAGCTAATTTTTGTATTTTTAGCAGAGATGGGGTTTCACCATGTTGGCCAGGCTGGTCTCGAACTCCTGACTTCAGGTGATCCACCCACCTCGGCCTCCCAAAGTGCTGGGATTACAGGCGTGAGCCACCGCATCTGGCCGGGAAACCCACATATCTATTAAAATTCTGGAGTGGCTTTATCAGCATTTATAATATTTTACAATAAAATTTTATTTATGAAATAGCCTAAGCCAAATATATTACAGCAGTACATTGTCTAACTATACATCGAAGAGTGAGCAAAAAACTCTACATTTGCATTGCCCTTATATTCTATCACAAGCCATGGGAGATATCTATAAAGTCTGATATTGTTCCAAACAAATTACCTCCAGATGATCAAACTAACTCAACATGCATTTTGGAGGAGAAAGTGGGATCAAAGCAGGATGATGAAGCAAGAATGATAAATTCAGGAGCCATAAATTGCCAGTGTTACCTACTTTATGCACCAGAGCAGCAAAGTAGATCAACTATCTTATCAAAAAAGAAAAACAGGAGAAGGAGAACGATAGGAGGAAGAGAGGAGAAGAACTTCTGCTTATTGTGATTTGGTTCTGGAATTATTCAAACTAGAATATACCATCATGTTTTTCATAATAGTTTAAAAATATCAAAAAATAAAGTTAGTCTAAAAAATCAATCATCTTATTATAATGATTTATATCCAAATTGTATTTGAGAGACTAGTAAAGTTATTATATCAAGTCAGAAAAACCAACTATACATAACAAAACTCCATAATAGTTCAGGAAAATTATATCAGGTATTGAGAATAAACTTTAAGAGCCTCCTTGTACTACAGAATACGATTCTCACCAAGACTTCATTTAAACAAAACTACCCCACATTCTGTTTTCACTGTTTATGCATATGGAACTTTATGGAAATAATTTTTGTTTCTAGGAAAAACAATTGTCTGAAAATTGTTTGATCATTAGCTATGACAAATTTAGCCATCTCATTCTTATTTTCACAGATCATGTTAGGAAGAAAGCTACAAAATGCCAGATTAACATTTCAAAACATATTTGAAAGTAATGAAGGGAAACTGATTCAGTTAGCAACGCTAAATAAAACAGACAATTCATACAGATGCTTTCCCTGTAAAATATTAAATAAACACTCAAAAATGTCAACTTTTAAAATTTAATAAACCAATCCCTAAGTTATTTCTCTGAGCAAAGTTTCTCCTTGACCGAAGCTCTGGTTTTATATGCAAATGTTTTCCTGGTCAGAGCATGTACTTTTTCTAAGAGGAGGGTGTTAAGTGGAATTATAAATGATGTTTCCTTCTCCCTCTGCCTCTCTCCTCCTGGTCCAAATGCCGAAATACATCAGGCTGTGTAAAAGCAACTATTTTGTTTTGTCCCTGGCTCGTCAGTTACAAGAACAAATGCTGAGAATTGTTCAGTTGGATCCACAAGAGTGCTAAAGCGGAAATGCCTGACTTACTTGCCATTGTTTCATCAGCTCTTTTACTCCCTTGGAGTCTTCTAGGAGCCTTTCCTTACGGGTAGCATCCTGTAGGACATTGGCAGTTGTTTCAGCTTCTGTAAGCCAGGCAAGAAACTTTTCCAGGTCCAGGGGGAACTGTTGCAGTAATCTGTGAGTTTCTTCCAAAGCAGCCTCTCGCTCACTCACCCTGCAAAGGACCAAATGTTCAGATGCAATTATTAAATATCAGAATGGTGCACCTAGTGAACTCCATAAAAAGAGAAAGATGGAGGAACTAAATTGTAATATACCAACAATGGGGTGAGTTGTTGCTACAGCTCTTCCTTTAAGCAACAACTATAATATTGTGCAGTCTATTTACTTTCATTTTTATTTAACTTAAAGGCGTTTGTATGAGGGAAGGCATGCAAGAATGACAATTACAGATTTCTATAAACCCCTCTCCACAGAGGAGGTTTCATATGTATGTGAAATATATATACATATATTTGAACATTTGAAAGTTCAAAGTATCTTTTTTCAATTTTGTAGTTTTTGTTGGTCAATTTTGAAAGCTTATTTTTAATATACTGCCAAATTTGAGACTAACTTTTATAGTTAAAACCCTAAAATCCCTGTACCATGCTTGTCTTTGATGCCACTCTGAGGCAGAAAACAAGGATTTGATATGCAAGGAGAAAAGTCAAGAAAATACAAACCCAGAGGCAAAAGGAAAAGACTAGAGGAAAAGACAAAAAGAAGGGGATTAGAGGGCAAAGGAAGAAAGACTTAACAAGTGAAGAAATAACATTTCATAGAAACTATCATTTTGTGCAAACTATCATTTTGCATGACATCAGTTATCATTATTGTGTTAGTTTCATATTTAATTACTTGATCATACAACTGAGAACATTTTCCAAAATGAAAATGTTATGTGTAATGAAAAAGAGTAGAGTCTTAAAAACTAGGCAGATCTGAGTTCAATTCCCAGTGTTCCTTACCAGTTACGTGATATGGCACGTTACCTCTCTGATTCTCAGTTTCTCATCTGCAATATCTATTGCTGTGATGAGAATTAAAATAAAAAATTCCTGTGAAGTTGAGTGCCCCACATGTTATACAGTTAAACATTACAGTTACTCAAAAACGTTAGTTCCTTCTACCCATATCCCATTTCCCCATTCCTGTAATATTTTAAAAGGATGAAACAAACTCTTTCATGACAAAAACTCTAAAAATGTATTCATATTTTTGATCATATATATATATATATATATAAAATGCATGTATTGTGGATACACACACATATGCCCGCAGGAAATATCTATATAATAATAGCTTAGAAAGGAAAATTGCCTTAGGCAGTAACAGTCCTACAGAAAAAGATTCAGGTAAACTTTGTCTGCAATGAGGAAATTAGTACTCTATTTAAATGTCTTATTTGCCTTCTATTACTACACAAACACTTTCTGGGATTAAACATAAGCTAAAAATGGATTTTAAAAAATTGAACACTTGAATATGATACACATTGCTTGTTAAGATGTGATTGTCAATAATTATGCAAAACTGCAATTTATTTCAGCAGCAACTTTATCATGGGATGTGCAAACCAGGCAATAAACAACTCCTGCCGAGCCAGCGGCAGCAAAGCCCCCGGAAGAGCTGTTTATTCATCATGGGTGAGGTTTTTGCTGAGCACACAGTCTTCCACAGTGGAGTTTCAGTGCTCATACTGGATAAAAATCTTCTGTCTGCATTAACTGGTGGAGGGTAGAATAGGTTTATGAGGATGCAGCTACTGGAAAAAAGTAAGCATTGCACTAAGCTATTTATCAACTCCTAAATAAACTGTAATACTGCACAGCTAAAAGGTAGTGTAGGGTTCTGGTTGGGCAAATAAGTTAAACCTCATGTAGTTCAAGGGCTAACGTGGACTGCCGGCTCCCTGCTTATCTAGTTTTCAGGCAAACTATCAACGCAAGGAGAAATATCAAAAGAGTCATTTATCTTTTTATGTATTATGGTTGAAAAATTCAGAACCACTGCAACAACTCCAAGAATCTCAATGCTACAATTGGGCATGCACCTTACAGTTTGAACCATGTGTAACTGCTGACAATTGACTGGGTCTGACCTATAAAAGTGGCAGTTTCATGCGGTTTGCATTAAGACTTACTCCATCTCCAGTGCAAAATTTGGAACAGAAATAAGCTGTCACATTCCAGAATATAAATGCAGGGTTAGACATTTGACATATTTTCTAATGTAGTCCAATTTCAAACAAAATTTAAAAATATGAAATTCTCCCATGGCAGAATGAAACTTAGAGAGTGTAATATTGTGCATTTTATCAGCATCAGCTTCATGATGAGCTGCGCTTGATGCATCTTAGCTCCTCTATCCTTAAACTAGAAATGCCGCTTACCCTCTGCTTCCAGAGAAAGTAACTAGTAAATAACTTTCCAAGAGTTATTTGCAAAATGCAATGCACATAAATCAGATGAAAGAGTTCTACCGAGACAATGCGATTTTCAGCCAAATCCTACCAGCAAGTTTGCTGCTTTGTAAATTGGGCCCTTAGGGAAGAACAGTAACTCTTTCAGGACAGTAAGGAACCATTTTCCTAAATGATACCCTTGTTGTCTGAAATATTGACAACATCAGGCTGAATATTTTCTAATTTGGAAAATACGTTAAAAATTCGATGGCAGTAACAGCAGAAAATCTCCTGAAATGAGCTCCTTTACGTGCCTCTTGAATAATAGGTAAGACTGTTGTTTCCTGCTTGTGTGGGGGTTTTACGGCTTCAACATTTCTCTCGGAATCTATGTGTGTGTACGTTGAATTCCTAAATCTTAATTGTGCCAGGTCTAGTCTAGAATGAGTCAAGAATACTTAATTTCCATATCTGTGCATTCAACATGCTCTAAATGTATCATGTAGTTTTAAATTTTCCTGAACCATATGGGTTTAAGTGGCTTATATGATAAATAAAATGTAAAAATAAGAATCAGAAAGAAAAAAAAAAGATATGTTTAGAAAAAAAACCAAAGTTCTTGAATTAGATTTTTAAAAAATTCCTTTGTCCAAGTTATCAAACTACAGGCCCTGGAGAAAATTTGGCTGAATTTTACAAGTAACAATGACCAGATATTAGAAACTGTAATAATGCTTTGCAAACAGAATCTACTGTATTGGTTAAGTACTTTTTTTACATAACAAAGTTTTATAATCAGCTATTCCAGCTTTACGGTGCACAAAAATAGCTGAGAATTTGATGGAGTAAGGAATAATGTGATTTCAAAAGGTTTTCATTCTATTCATAAGAGCACTGTGTACCGTTCTCAGTATGTAAATAAGGGCAGCGTGAAACAGTGTTCTCATAGTCCACGGACCAGCAGCACCAGCAACGTCTGAGAAGTTATTAGAAATGCAAATTCCCAGGCCTCAGCCTAGCTCTACTGAATCAGAGACTCTGTGGGTAAAATCCGGCAAGCTGTGTTTTAACAAGCCTTCCAATATATGCTAAAGCTTGAGAATCACAGTTGCCAGGGACCAGATTTGAGAACGACTGGCATAGTAGATGCTAAGCTGGGCTGCCCAGACCCCTTTTCAGTACTGAAATACTTCTGACCCCAGCTGCTGGTAGTGCTACTGGCTGACAGTCCTCAGCTGTTATCCCTATTTGAGAGTTGGCCTCAGCTAAAGAGAGGTGCCTAGCCCAAAGTTACCCACTATGTCCCCGAGACGGGCTGCATGTATTGGTTGATGGGAGAGTTGTGGGGTATAAAATCCTGGGTCACTTGCTGCAACTCAGGACAATTCTGAAGGGCTATTCTACCTTCAGACTTCAGAGATCCTCCTGGGGAAGGCTAGGAAGGAGAGGCGGAGGGTTGATTGTGTTGTAGTTGTGACTGTATGGTAGCCCAGCTTCTCCTTCTGCCCAATCCTGCTCCCTTTCCTTTCCTCCCCTCACAGGTGTTAATCCTGAGAGCACTCTCCAATAAAATTCCTTCATGCTAATCACTTTCTCAGAATCTGCTTTCTGGGAGAACTTGACCTCCTGAATTGTCATGCTGAACAAGGATTTTAAAAATATACTTGCCTAAGAAATATATGTGGTCTCCAAAGGGAACAAGATGGAGGATTCTCACACGCAGTAATTGTGCCTGAATTGCTACTGAACTTTTGGTTGCCCTTTAAGGAGACCTATAGATAATACAGGTTCGCATTATCATCAGTTACAAGCAAGAATCTACTGAAGGGGCAGAGTGTTGGAACTATAAAGCTTAGTGCAACCCTATACCTGCCAAAGAAAGTGTTTATCCAGAGACAACTGCACAGGAAGGTAAAGAATCACAGAAGGCATGTTTTCAGCACATCCATTTTCTTTTTAAGACCTGATTATCAATGAAGAAATCAGATAAGTATGTTCTGACCTGTCATTAGAACCCTACTCCTGCCACACACACACACCATGGTATTTCTGAATAAATCTCTAAGACTCCATTGAGTTGAATATCATCAATTTCTTATGGCCAACATAATACATAAAAAGGAAAAAGGAAGGGAAACTTGTTGCTTTCCAGGGTAAGCCTAAAGAGCTTAATTATTGTATAGACACTATTCTACTATTAGATATATGGATGAAAAATACTTTATCGGTGCATTATATTGTGGGATTGTAAGTGTGTAGGTATAATTACAGAAACATATTGAGTATTTTTAGAAAAAGGCTCAATCTGATACGAAAGGTTATTTTGCCCAGGTTATTTTTAAAATGTGATAAATTAGGAACATTCAAAGAACTCAGTCTTCTGCTAGATAACACTTTCACCATGCCCTGGCATTGTTATAGAGTAATCACATAAACTACTCTGAATCTTTCCTTCCTAGTTTATTTGCAATTTAGCCACTATCATTTCCTACGATATTTTAGGAGAAAGATTAAAGGACCATTATTTTGTTCCTTTTTTTGGTGGGATATAGGTCAGAGAGACCTTAGTAGCACCTGGATGTAAGATCAAAATGATTCTTGCCATATCAACCACTACTCATAGAACCAGAGTTAATCTGAAATTCAAATCTCCTGTAACCATAACAGTTCCTACTAGTTTGCTAGTAAATTGCATTTTGATTTTAAAACATAACTTTATATTGTATTTGCGAGGGGAAGCTAGAATTTTGTCACCTATGAATATACAGCACTTTGTAGAAAGGATTCCTTTTAATCTCTAGCAATTCTATTAGTAACGTGCACTAATGAGAAGCATGAATCTAAGCAAAAGCTGTCAACATTGCCTGGACTAGTAGTTCATTCCTAGCAAAACCAACTCTGTGGTTTTATCTGTTTTGGGGCAACATCTACCTAGAAATATGACTGGAGAAGGGTGGTGGCAATGAGAGAATGTTTCTCTTTTCTCCTCTGTTATGAAACTGTAAAGTGAGGAATATATGACATCATTTTAATTTAACTTCTGATGCTTGCTTTTCATCCACAGCATGGGGAATGACAGATCTAATGTACAGCATGGAAGATAATTTTTAAAGCTAACATCCACATAACTCTTTATATGTTTTCAAACATATTCAGAGTGATTCTATCATCACTTCATAAGATATTTTCCATTTTTCTACCTACCTTCTTTTTCTTTGTATACTCAGCTGGATATTTCATTCTCTGCCAATGGCTTTACACTCGACACAGGTTATCTTTAATTCCGAACCTCATTCTTATTTCCACATGCCTACCAACATCTAATTCAATAATTCATCCGTGCATCCATTCCATACCTATTGTGTACCAGGATCTATGCCTGATGATGGTGACAGAAAATCCAATAATATATGGACTTTGGTATTTAACATATTCAAGTTTAATAGAGGGTACAGATAGATAAACATTTAACTAGAGTTACAATGTAATTAAGGCTATAAACCATCTGGAGTCCTTACCAGTAGCTCAAATGTAACATTTATCAATCTGCATTCATAAACTTCTATCTCAATTTTAAACATGTTTTACTCTTTCTATCAAAAGAGGTGGAGATCATCCAGCAAGGCTTTATCTCAAAATAGAGTGATGGATGCTCAATAAAAGTTTGCCTAACTAATTTTCATAAAAATAAAAAACCTTTCAGATACACAGTACAGGCTTTTGCTGGTTTCATTTTAGGGCTGGAGAGATTGATTCTGAGAGAATTGTAATGATGTTCCCAAGGTTGTATACAAGTTAAGTGGCAGAGCTGGGGGTATAGCCCAAGTCTTGCATTCTAGAAAAGAAGTTTTTGTAACTCTGAAGACAGATATTGGAATACACTCCTCTCTGATATATTCATTGTACTAAAAGAAAGAAAGGCACAAGGAAGATTATGTCACTGAATCCTGGTCTTCATTTTAGAGCACAAATTTAATTTTCTGTTATTGCCATATGCAGGGTCGTTGAAACATACAAATACCTACACCTAAGGGAACACCACATACATACAAAGATATTCTCCTACCCAAACTATTGCAGAAAAGATCTAGCTGGTCTTTGCTTTAAATTAAAAATCCATTTTTAATGCAAATTTGCTGGTTTGCCGTTCACCAACATATGAATTAACGAGGTTTTCATCCCCTCTCTCTTGAGGTCTGGTACTAAATTACTCAAACTCTCCAGAGTTAATTGGAAACCATGACCTAAATGTTCCCAAAGTATTGCTGATTAGTTCTCAGAAAACTCATTCCCATCTTTCGTCACCCCAGACACCACAGGATGACTTTTTAACATGTGCAGTAGCGACACACTGGCATGAGAAATAGATTAATCCTCCAAAGATAAACCACAGCTTTGAAGCTATCTGTGTAAACTTCCTTCACTGATACAGACATTTTATTTTTTTAAAAAAATATACATATCACCTAGACTTTAGATAGTAAGAGAGTATAGGCATTATCAATCATGTAAGGAACTTTGAAAGACACATTTCATCTCTCATTTTTTTAACCTTATGAATGTTTTTAAAATAGAGATTTGCAAATTTATCATTAGGGAAACAACCATAGTTATACACTTTCCCTAAAACCATTAGTACTTTCCTGAAAAGACTTGCATTAGGAGACAGCAGTAGAAAATGTGTTTTCTACTTTACTTTGCATTACTCGTTTCATTTGATTTGTATTTCAACTCATAAATCACTGAAAAAAACTAGTTGATAAAGAAATGTACACAGTGTTATGAGCAGATGAAATACACATCTCTATACACACATATATTTTTTCTTTCTTGAATTTTTAAAGAGATTAATACTCTTTAAGATCTGTATTTTATATTTTTCTGCTGATACAATACCAAAAGGTACTATTTGGAGAGATTGAAATATAATGTTGGGAGTAATGAATTAGATTTAGTTTGGTTAATATACAGAGACTCAAAATATCCTTTTGGGCATTTATACAACTGTAAGGGATCTTTAGAAAAAAATGCAGTTAACACTACTTCCCAGATAATTACACACTTAAAATTTGTGTTGACCTATAGTTGGACACATTTCTGTTCTAAATAAATTCTCACTGATTTGTATAATGTGAATTTTTAAGTTGGTTTTGGTTACTTGCAGTGATAATCTCTTTAAAGATATATTTCCTAATGTTGATAGACTAAGTAGCTTTTCTTCTCTCCTAAAAGGATTTGTTTAAAATAGTATAAAAACCAATTTAAAAGATGAGCCTAAGATCATCTCTTACAAACCTGATAAGACTGTGCAGTTATATATATCCTCATCCACAATAACTTGGAGAAAAACAGAACAAAACAACTAACTGTAGCTTGTTAGTTGTTGATACATAATATTCAGAAGACAGCAAAGCAGGCAGGTTCAGTTTTCTAATATCAAACGGCAAACACACTACAGATTCACTTTAAAAGAAAGAAGTGGCTAAAAACATATCAACAGATGAAATAAACTTAGAGTCCTGTCAGTGGAATTTGGAAATACGAACAATTTCATAACCGCTGATCTAAATACTGAATTATGATATCGAAATATTTGTGACTTTTATTACCTAGTCTCTTACTCAGTACTCTCTTGTGGTTAATAATACACATTTGAAAGGGCCCTTTTAGCAAAGGACATGAACAGACATTTTTTAAAAGAAAACATACATGCGACCAACAAGCATATGAAAAAAAAGCTCAACATCACTGATCATTGGAGAAATGCAAATCAAAACCACAGGAGATACCATCACATACCAGTCAGAATGGCTATTACTAAAAAGTCAAAAATAACAGGTTCTGGTGAGGTTCTGGAGAAAAAGGATTGCTTATAAACTGTTGGTTATAGTGTATGTTATTTCAGTCATTGTGAAAACCGGTGTGGAGATTCTTCAGAGATCATGGATGGAGCTACAGGCCATTGTCCTTAGCAAACCAATGTAGGAACAGAAAACCAAATACTGCATGTTCTCACTTATTAGTGGGAGTTAAATGATGAGAATACATGGACACAGAGAGGAACAACAGACATGGAAGCCTACCGGAGTGGGGAGGGTGGGAGGAGGGAGAGGATCAAGAAAAATATCTAATGTGTACTACGCTTAATACCTGGGTAACAAAATAATCGGTACAACAAACCCCCATGATATGAGTTTACCTATATAACAAACCTGCACATGTACTCCTGAACTTAAAATAAAAGTTAAGAAAAAGCCATTTTATAGTCAACATTTATTGTTCTAGCATTTTACACTAAAATAATGTTCTGCAGTTTTCAAGCTCCTTTGACAGGATCCGCAGATATCATCTCCTTTCATATTTCAAATAGCTTGATGAGGCTAATGAGGCAGGTTGTAATTAGCATGAACAGTTTATAGATGAGGAACTTGACTTTCAGGGAGGCTGGGTGAGTTGCCAAAATCTTGAAACAATAACTTGACAAATCTTGAAATAATATAGTCCACTGTACTATAAGACATTACCTCTCAAGGTAGACTTGCCAGTCTCCCTGTGAAGTAAATATAATGGACATTAATATGTCACTATTCTCAAAAGCCCTTTGTTTTCTGTTACTATTATATGAATTAGGATTATGGGGTATGTGTGTATATATGTGTGAAAAGATAAAAGAAATTATTATTCCTTTGCTTATCATCTTCATCTGTCATCTACGAGATGTATTACAATAAATACTGAACTTTGAACTCGAGGCAAGCTTGAGGATTTGATTTAGAAAGAAGGCATTACAAGCATTAATCAAATATTTTAATTCTTATGAAATTATACAAAGTCATAGTACATACAATTTTGGCCTTCTCTAAATGATAAGCTAATAAATGTTGGTTAATGATACAGAGATTATCTGAATGTCTATGTATTTTGGGATATGTTTTACATAAAATTTCTAACATGAAAATAAAATACTTCATACATTGCTTTACTAGACATTTTACAGTGAAATAATAAATACATTTTAATAAAACCAGCTGAACAATGAATTAATTTCTCAAAGTGACTTAGTTTAAGTAGATTCTAAAAGAATTGCCCTTCTAATTGTAAACCTATTTTAATGGCTCAGATATGATTTACAAGACAAGATGTGGGATTACAAGTAGCTTGAGCTAATTAAAACTTAACAAAATAAAGATTTAAAGTTTCTTGCTTTCGTACTTTTAATTACCAGGGTGAAAAATTGCATTTAAAAGACCTAGATACTTTGAAATGTATTGATGGCCTCTTATAAGATCAATTAAAATTTATAAAGAACAGTCATAAATTTAGGATTTATTTTTTTCAATTAGAAGTACAACATGAAAGGAATGAATCTGAGGGTGCATCTGGTTTTAAGAATCCTCTGACTTATGAATATACCACTTACTATAGTCTGGATATTCATCATCATCATCACCATTCATCAACCGCAACTTACTGTAAATTATTTCAGGGTAAAGATTCACACCACAGTTCCTGGCAATTTAATAGATACTCAATAAATTTAATTAAAATCAATAAACCTACTATCGATAAGGTATACAGCTTCTAAAAATAAGGTCATAGGCCCTTGTTCTTAAAAAACTTAAAATTTTCTTGATGTGAATTTATTGAATAATAATTTATATTTATATAGAATTTTAAAGTTTAAACATTGCTTTCACATAAATTATTTCAGTTGAACCTCATAATAATTTGAAAATATTATCTTTGTTATAAAAAACTATTATTCAGTTATAACCAAGATGTTTAAAAACGAGAATGAACAATTCTATGCCCAAAATTGTGTTTTGCTTTGTAAATGTGCAGATATTCAATCTTTGGAATTTGTTTCTTTCATGAAATTTTATATTAGCCATGAAAGTGAAGGGGTGGACGATTTTACTGGGCAACACATTGTATTTAGCTGTCAATGACTGAGTTTCTGTTACGCTTCCACGAGAGTTAACAATTTTTTTTTTCTGAATTTTCAAAATGAGTGTCTGCAAAAAATGTTATTTCAATACTTTTTAGGTGTATTAAAGAAATAGACAGCATACAAATAATAACTTCTGTCAAAATTAACCTGTTATTTTGGCAAATGTTCAGACTGCCTATAAGTTTGATCCTGGTCTTCAGACATCAAGTACCAAAAGTGCCTCAAAACTCATCCTGTCCAGACACCCATTTGGCTTCTGTCACCCAAAATACTCCTGCCCTCCCTGCTTTTTATCACCCATAAGTTTGATGGGCCTCCTCTCTGTAGTTCTACTCATGTTCCGTCAAAAACATCCAGTGTGTCAGGGTTGAGAACAGAAGCTTGTGACATAGCACCAGAGATCTTCCATCACCACCTGACACTGGTCTATTAATCGACATCCTTTGCGTAAAATCATGAAGTGGCTTCTAAGCCATCCAATTTATCTTGCATCTAGCCAGTATTTCTCCAATTTATTCACAAGAATATAATGAAAGATTTTGTCAAATGCCCAGATGACAAATAGACTGCTGCATTTTACTTACCTACTTGTCTGAAAGTTTTTCAATATAAAACATTATTTTATCTCAATAATTTAGACAATAGGGATTTATCCCTGTATGCAGGTATATCTGTGTTGTTTTACTAAATTAGCTAATCTCTTCAATAAATGGGTTCATATTTCTCTTATAGCCTCCACGTAAGTTGCATTTAGCATTTTAAATGTCTTGGACAGCTACAATAATATCTCTTATAATTTTTACATAAAATTCAATTGCATTTATCAACAACTGGTTAGAGGGCGATTGATATAGCTACGTGAGGGGAAGGAGAATAGATGAGTGTTATCACCACCCTTTTATAGAGATCATGCCATTCAAGTGGTGAAAATAGACTATAATTGCAGTGATAATCACAGAATTTTAAAAGATTGGGCTAGACAATCTGGCAGGTCTGAAATGGTAATTTCATTTAGTCTTGTAAAAATGGCAACTGTATCACTCAGAAATAGGTTAGGTGCTCCGAAAATACTGCTATTTCATTAATTCACAAATCAGTATTTGTCTGGAAAGATATTTAACCAAATTACACAGATCACAAAAAAAGAGGCATCCTAGAAATTGAGGGAGGACATTTGACTATCACAGTGATTGAAGAGTGTTACTATAATAGCATTCTGTGGAGAGGGAATGAAGATGGTAGACTTCTTGTACAACGAAGAACTCTCCCAAGTCTGACAGCACTTTGGAATATCCCACTGGACATGCATGTATGTGGAAACCCTGTTTATAAACACCTAAACCTGGAACGTAACTCAATTTTACATGTAAACATAAGATATTTTCCTCACGGTTTTAAGACATTGAATTTTTCAGCCATGCAACTAACTGCCACAACAATCCAAGAAAAAATTTATTTCATGGTGTTAGGAATTTTGCCAAGAGTTGTTCAGCATTTTGGAAAATTACGCTATGGAGGACCAATGCCCCTCATGGTATTTGAGTCTCCATACAACACAATGGTGTCATTCTGCATTTGTTCATACTGCATTCATAGTCTCATGATCTAAAAACTTCACTTGTGTTCCAGTGTGATCCTGCATGAATAACTGCATACTAAAACACATATTATTTTATTATAAATGACTCTTATTTCTCTTTAAAATAGAGTCAGGACATCACTTAAACTATTGCCTGTATAAGTAGGGTATGTTGTCTACATATTTTGGCTTATAATAGTAAAGAAGGTATTACAAAGTATTTGCTATTTAAAAAAGAAAAGAGCGGTGGCATTGGGTCTCAGAAGTCTGAAAACCACCGGTACAGAGCCACTGGGGAATCTCAAGATAAAGTTTATTATACTGAAAATTAATAGAATTTGTCAGGAGAGAATGAGGATGTGTCCCCTCCCTGTGCATCCAATCTGTGATCCCTACAGCTCCATAGAGAATGAAATAGCATTTTAAAAATTGCTCTCTTCTACAACCAGCTGTGACTATCGGTGAACCAGAGGTCTACTTCATATACGAACCTGAATTAAAAACAGCCAGCCCTTGAGTCAGTTCAGAGCCCACATTCTTGATTACATTTGACACAATAATCATCATCATATCTTAAGACTCAAATCAGCCTGACAGTGCTCAACTCAGGGCTGCTTCTCCCAATTAGCTGAAAATTGCAGCCCAGCTCATCTCCTAGGGAATACGTTTACATTTACAATTTTGCTGTGGCAAAAAGGCAACAAACACGCTGGAAGGAGCAAATCAGCTTTTTAACTTTTACACTAACTATTTTAAGTTTACCTAAGTCTGGTAAACCTGTTTTGACAAGAATGACAACGAGGAAGCATTTTTTGTTATGATTTTTTAAAACTGCACAAAGTTTAAGATAACTAGAGTTTGGACTAGAAGGGGAAAATAAATACACAATGTGAATATTTTTACAAGTTACTTGTCAAATGAAAGCTTTCAGAAGAAACAGCCTTTCTTTGGTAAAGGGTGCATTAAAATAATTTGCAACTAATAGATAGGCACATGTAATTTGAAAACAAAAAGTTAATAAATGTCAAGGTCCTAGGAAATATTTTCCAATAATATACTAACACGATAACTCCATGTCCATGTGACATAGTGTTATTCTGTGTATCTGGTTCAAAATTATTTCTCTCCTATATTTCTGAGGGGTGGAATAACCAAGGACATTTTTGTGCATTTTGTTTCCTCAATTATGATACCTTTCTATGCAGATCAGGGCAGTTTGCACACACTACGGGAAAAATGGAAAGTGACAAGGTAACCGTACTTCATGGTGGCTGTGCTGAAGATCTGCTCAGATAACAGTGTCCTTATGTGCTACCTTCTAAGCGGATGACAGTGCAGACATGGAAGAGAAATATGCAGATGGGAAAACATGAATCTAGAAAAGTGGGAAAAATACTGAGGAGCAGGAGACCTGGAAAAGTAAGACAATTCTAGAGTGGGCTGAGATAGAAGACATGTTGTAACCACTGGGGATAGGAAAACATGTGAACAGGAACATGTATATAAGCTGACAGCGTGCAAGAGCTCACAGAAAGCAAATGCTAACAGTAATAGAGAAATACCACTGAGGCAGAGGTAGAGATAAAAAGAAATAAGGAGGGGCCGGCCGTGGTGGCTCACGCCTGTAATCCCAGCACTTTGGGAGGCCAAGGTGGGTGGATCACGAGGTCAGGAGTTCAAGACCAGCCTGGCCAAGATGGTTAAATCCTGTCTCTACTAAAAATACAAAAAAATTAGCAGGGCGTGGAGGTGGGTGCCTGTAATCCCAGCCACTCGGGAGGCTGAGGCAGAGAATTGCTTGAACCCAGGAGGGAGAGGTTGCAGTGAGCCGAGACCGCACCACTGCACTACAGCCTGGGCAACACAGCGAGACTCCGTCTCAAAAAAAAAAGGAATAAGGAGAGAGGCAAAGTTGAGGACAGGAGCACTGGGGAAATGACAGAAATAACGAATCAGAGAAAAGTGAGTAAGTGCAACATCTCTTTGAGTCTTGTTATTCCCAAACATCCCTATTCACCCAAAGATTAACATTTCCTACAAGGCACCATGTTATGAATATCCTTAACTCATGGATATCCCTCAAGAAGAAATATTTATTTTTCTTATGGTACAGTTACATACATTTGGGAATTAGAATGGATTTTTAATTGGTTTCTGATCTAAGTTTTAATCATTTTGCAGGAAAGAAGCCAGGGCTCTTACAACATATGAATACTTATCTATTATGTATAATGTCATTTAAGTGGATTTTGCCCCAAATCTTTGTGGATGTGCATAACTGAAGAAAAAGATAATGTTAATACTTCTCGGTAAATTAATTGACGGTTTCTCCTTTAAGATTAGTCAACAATCTGAGTACTATGAGCAACATTTCTATAGATTCTGTTCTCCTTTAGAAAACAAAATTCACATCTTCTGGTGTCAGAGAAATTAAATCTTTGAGAGTTCTTAATGTTTAGAAAAATAAAAATATCCTCACAAAAGTCAACATTCTTCAATATTATTGAGAAAAGAGTATACATTCACATTTTATTAAAACTACGGTCCACTGCTATAAGTGCCATGAAGTTAACATATACCTAGTAAAGTTTGTAAAAAATAATCAGAAATAAGCTTTAGTGAAAAAATCCACATATTGAATTTTGCTGTTTCTCACATTACCTTAAAGTGTTTTTCCAAATTCTAGCTTAGCCAAATCATAAGGAAACTGAAATAGAAATCCTTTGAGTGACTGCTACATACTTTAAATTATGGATATCATGTTGTAAAACATCTGGCTCATTCTTGTGCTGTCATGATTTTCCAAAATAAAACATTTGCTGTTTAGATGTTGTCATTTAAAAAGACCCTTAATGATTAGTCAACTGATTTGCTTTAGTTGATTTCAAAGTATATGCTAATTGACAACATTGATGATGACACAATACTTAAAAATCCCATACAAGTTGTCCACTGAACAATTTGGTCATTTCCTTATTCATTTCCTTATTAATGCTCACAGAAGCATAGTTATCATTTTTTTTTAGTAAGTCACAGAATGGGAATTAATTTATTTTAATCCAATGTTCCGTTTTCCTTATTTTGCTCTATCAGTTTTGTGAGACCAAAGAAATAAAGTTGACCACAGCAAAAGCAGTGCTGGGGAAGAGGCCAGTTTATAGGATAACTGCAATACATTTTACTTGGAAATATGTTTGAAGATCACCTGAAAGTTTAATTGACACAGGATGAGACAGCACATCTAGGAAAAATGAATGCCATTCAGACAATTGTTCTTCCGATTTTGATCTGACTATCTGTTCGCTTCGCGGTGTATATCAAATTGTTGAATTAAATTTCAAAAACATTACAGGTTTACAGGGAATCATTAGTTCCCCCAAGTAACTTTCTAGAGTTGACTGTAGCTCTTTTACTTCCCTGCTGTAATGACAGGAAACGTGGTCTGAATTTATTGCTATCTCCCACCTCTCTTAGAGACCATTGCTCATTTCACTCATCCATTTTCCTTCCTGAATAAATGTCAATAGGAAAAATTGGTTTTGATAAACTATATTTTATAGTTTGATAAACTATATATGTTTTCTTTTTCACCTTCTTATTGACAACATCTGTCCGATTATATTAGCAGGTTCCAGGACTAAGTTTAATAATTATTGTTAAGAGTTGTTGTAGGGAAAAAATGGTACTTCTTGCAGATATATTAGTAGTTGATAATATATGTAAAAATTTAGTGTTTGTGATAGGCACTTTTTTTAAATTTTTCATTTGAAAATATGAACATCATCCATTTCCCCATCTAATCATGTCTTTCCTGAAGCATATATTTTTAAAGTAGCTCTTAAAACTTGCAACATGTGATGCGGCTATAATTATTTTAATCTGCATGAAAAATAATATGATAAAAATTAAAGTATCCGTGTAATTTTGATGTTAGAACTAATAACATTGCACATTTGTTTTGTTAGTGAAATATATGCTCAAATGATATAAGAATAATATTAGGTAAATATGGAAAAGTAGTTTTATGAAGAATACATTTTTTAAAAATCTTAGTTCATCAATGCAGTCAAAGCAAATATAGAATTCTCTAGATTCTCCCATTAAATTATAACAGTATTCAGAATTCTTTCAATATATGGTGGAAGAAGCAAAAGCTGATATTAATAGAATATTATGTCTTTTCTCAGAAAAACATTGTACTTTCATAGAATGTAGACTCATATATATGTATATGGAGAATTTTGTTCACTGTGCTCAATATCTATTGCAGTATCTGGCAAAGAGTGAGTGCTTAATTTTTACTGAAGCACTTAATTAGAAAATGGCAAATATATGTCAGTATCAGTATTTTCACCATAGATACTTTCATTATATAGTAATCACAGTAGTGCATATATAACTGCCACTGTCTGATTCTGACTTGTACTTTCAAAGTTAGAATAATAAAGCTCTGCCAGGTAACCCATTTTCAAAAGCAAACTTTGGCAAAACTTTGGAATACAAAAAAGAAGATGGAGACAAACTTGCCTTTCCAGGAAGAATAGCAAAGATGTGGTGAGATGCCCTCTTAGAGCCAGGATGTTAATACGCTAATAAAAGTAGAAAAGACTTACTAGAACTATTTGAAATATTAAAAAGTAACACATCACTCTATGTGAGAAAATTCTCAAAAAATTACAGAACCTAACATCATATAAATGATGCTGCAATGTAAAAACACACACACACAAAGAAAAAGGAGACTGACAGCAAATACAAGAATTTCTGTGTCCGAATTAACACAAACTGGTGTTTTGAGCTTAGGAAAGTCACAGACTCTCTGTGCCTCAGTATCCTTATCTCAGTTATAAATATTTTGATATTGAAATTGGTGACTTCATAGGTTAACTCAGACCTATAAAATGTCATGTTCATTTAGAATATGGGACAGCAAATTGTAAAGATGTCTTTCCACCTGCTACTTGTTTGGCAAACAGTGCATATCCCAGGGAGCAGAACCCAGCCCAAGCAAGCTGTCCTACCATTATCAATGAAGGGCTTGAAGTCAAGAATGAGTCCCAAGCCACTGGTTTGCCAAGGAGTCTGCAAAATCTTGCTAGAACTTTGACTTTCATTTCTGGTTCTTGCAACTGCACTATTAAAGAACGTTGGCCTCTTCTTAGAGTAGACCAGGTCCGTCCATCAGGAATAGTTGCTAAGAGTTATGGGTTGGCCAGGGTTACTCTACATGAGAAGTGTATGGGGGTTTATTCACACACATCAAGTGCTTGGCTGGGCTTCTGGAATTGCCTACCTGTCAGGATAAGTTTTACTGTTGCCAGCAGCAACCTAGCAACTAGGCTAAAAGTAATCATTAGCGTGGTGTGGTTTATAGGTTTTGTGTGGGAAAAAAATCCTCAAAATTATGAGTTAGTTCCATTCTATTAAAATGTTGATGAAGACAGAGTGTCAAGGAGGGTTAATGGCATTTGTTTCAGGGAAAAGAAAAACATATTAGCAGATCCCAGCAATTTTAATAGACTCTATTGTCTATTGCCTCTATTGTTGATTGCTATCTGCTAAAATAGAGACTTTATTAAGTATAGCTTCTTTTACTGAAGATATCCCTGATTACTTCTGTGGATTTCTAAATAATTTCTCCTCCATCCTCCTTGTGGGAAGTCTCAGGGAAAAAAAAGATTCAATATGATTCAAATAGGCTCTGCCAGAGAATCAATCTCTATCCTCTCTCTGTCTCTATCTAGCTAGCTAATTAATCAATATTCCCAGAAAAAAAAGTCCTTAAACTTCTAACAGAATATGAGGTAAGAATAACAGCCTTGGAGGAGTCATAGAAAAAATGTTGGAATAGAGTCAAAATTCACATAACACAAATTCCCTTGGTTAGTATGGCAAATGTATAGGCTTATGCCTACGTGAAGAACTGAGCTAATGGCACTAGAGAATACTATTCAGGTAATTCACAGTGAGATGGTTTCCATTCAGTGGCCCGGCCTATATGCTGTGCTATCTATCTTACAAACACTTACTGAGTGCATGTTCTATGCACAGTATTGGACCGGATACTATCGTGTTGTATAAGATTCTTGAGAAATTGTTTTCATGGTCAAACTTTCAGAAGGGATGCATACTATATAGATTATCCTTTCCCCCCATGCTTTCATAAATGCACATACTTTGTTGATTCACCAAGCATGCACTGTAATAAAGGGTCTGATTACTCCTACAGGAAAGAAGTCTGTTTGCTTTAACTTGATATTACCTAATCATTTTTTTCATCCACAGAAACCTTTCTTGAGTTATTACTTATTAAGATACAATGGAACTAGTTCTTCCAAAACCCCATTTGGAAAAAGAAAACTCCCACTCTAGATGAGGAGTATGTGAAGATCAGGATGTTATACCATACAACCACCAAGGTATCACCAACCTGTTCCTAAATACTTCTACAACTTTACAAGGCAGCCTGTTCCATCTTTGGACAGCTTTATAACAATATTCCTCTCTCTATTAAGCTGTAATATACATTCTTAGGACTAGGTTATATGCTTAAATTTATTCAGCCTAAGATCCCCTTTGGCTTTCCTTTCCCACTGTTCTATCACATTGTGTTGTGTGTGTGTGTGTGTATAAAGAGAGAAGAGAAACAGAAGGAGATTATTGTTGCTAAAAACTCTATGTTATCTCCATATTTGGAATGTTTTTGGTTGGTGTAGGCAGTGGTTCTCAAACTTTAATATGCATAGAAATAGCTTGGAGGCCTGAAAGCTTGTTAAAACTTCCCCGAGTCCAATCCCCAGAGACTCTGATTTAGTTGGATGGAGTAGGACCTACAAATTTAAATTTCTAGTGAGCTCATAGGTGATACCAATGCTGCTAGTCAGAGGACCATACTTTGGGTAACACTGCGGTCTTGGGTACACTGTTGCTCTGCCAAGACCTCATGCCCTAGCTGGTTGGAATATTGACTACTAACAGCTCACAGCTGCCTTCCTCCCTGGAAATTGCCTTCAGCTATAGGTAACAATCTTACTCCAGTCTGCCCTCTCCCATGGGGTGACCCAGGACCATTAACTGTCTAGTATTGGGTTACAAAGGTCCAGATCCCTTGCTTCAATTCAGTGTGTCTCTAAAGGGCCCTGCAATTTCCAGAACTCCCCTGAAAATCTGATGAGGCCGCAACGCACTGCAGGCTTCACTGCACTTCTTCGTCTGTGCAATCTTGCCTATCTTACAGCCTTACACATGTATCTCATGGGAACACTCCTCCACAAACCTTTTGCACACAACTCTCTATCTTAGTCTATTTCCAGGGAACCCAGTCTAAGTTAGATGGGTTTTTTGTTTTACGTTTCTTTTGAACCCACACGTAGCACCTTGCATTTACATTACATCTTTCAATATTCAGCCTACCAGTCCAATTTGTTGAAAACTTTTTGGCTCCTGATACTCTTGTCTGCTATATTTGCTATTTCTCCCTGCTTTGTGGCATTGGCAAATTTGATAAGAATGTTATCTATGTCTTCATCCAAGCCACTGATGAAAATATTGAAAAGGACAGACCTGAGATTAGATTACTGGGAATAGCTGCCAGAAACCTCCTTCCAAGTTGATAGGTATCCATTAGACAGCAGTGAAGGGAGCATAGGCCTCAGAGTTGCAGATTTGGGATGGAACAACCGTTCTGTTTAAGCAGAGGTCAAAAGCTAGACTCACAGCTAAAGAGAACAATGCCATTTTAGCATTTCTATTTTAATAGGAAACTTAAGTATCACTTATATAACACATTTCAATAAAACATATCTTACTATAAAAACATAAAATCATAAATAATCATTATGAATTTATGATTATTAGTCATCTAATTTGTCCCAGCATGAAAACTGTATTTGGTCATTTCATGGAGGGTTTTTTCATTTATACATTTTAAAAAAGAGGTTGTGACAAAGTTGAAGTTCAACAGCTAACCCAACTTCACTAGGACATTTAAAATACTGGCAATATAAAAGAAAAAGACAATCCATCAGTAATTGTATGAGTGGCCATAAGTTTAAGCAATGTAGGTTATTATCTACAAAGGTGATTGAATTTGGTTCACCTGATTTGCTTTAATTGCTCTGTGGCATAAACACACTGACTGGACACAGAGTGATGTAATGAGTATCATAATTAGGAATTTGATAAAGCTAAGTGTGAAACTGACTATTAGAAGATATTTGAAACACACAACCACTGCTTTGAATGGGGAATTGATTTCCTAGTTAATTTAAATAATTTTCATCTCTTTCTATGAATACTGATGACAGACAGAATGACCACAGTATAAAACATTGGCTGGAAGAATGTCACTATGTACTTCAAGAAATTATTTTCCCCACTTTTTTATTGAAAAGATAACACCTGTCCATTTCCTTCCTGATAAAAATGTGGTAAGAATTTTTTAAATGAAAAAATAAAACTATCTGAAAATGCTTTTAACTGTTAATAAACAGGGAGTAAGTAAAATAAAAACAGGCAAAAATATATTTGCAAAAATATGATAGAAGGAACTGCTAAGAATGTTGAGAATGATTCTTTCTTTATTTGTAAATTTTTGATAGTTTCTACAATAAGAATCACTCGTACTAAAGGAAAGAAGTTATTTCAAAATATAGAAGAAACATCCAAACACAGAAAAATGGTAGATAAAATACCAAAATAGAAAATCAAAAAGGCACAATCTGGGCTTAGAAACAAGTTAAGTAGCTCTGTGTTTCAGAAATGCCACAAAAACACACAGTGGTGCACGGGGCTGTAGACGTAGGGCTTTTGGGGCCTGGGCTGGGAAGTAGGTAGCAGTAGCTAGGAGTTCAGATTCTGCTGGGCTCAAGAATCTATAAACACTCTATATAAGACAAAGGACCTGAGCCAGGCTCTTTGCTGCAATTAGTCAAGGATGATACCAGGTTTCCCTACTGGGTGAAAGGGGGCTGCAAAAAAAACAAAAAAAAAAACAAAAACACTGCTATTGATCACAACCTAGAACTGATTAAATGACATCCCTTTTTAGGGGGAAATTGGAAAGATTAGATTTCATAAAACTCATTAATACCTATATGTCCAAACATTTTTAATATAAGAAATCATTTGAATTAATGATTTATAGAAAGGAAACAGACCCCTATCATATACTGAATAAAGCCAAAGGATCCCAAAACTATACGATTTCTAGAACTGTACAGATAAAAATTAAGTCAAGTGATGATTATGTTCATTTATTAAAAAAAACTCAACTTTCTAAAAATAAATCTACCTAAATTCTATTTTTATTAAATGTTTTAAAGAAGTCTTTCTGAGAATGATACAGACAGAAATAAAATGAAAACATAAATATAATGGAAAAGTAACATGATGGGTATTGTAGCTAACATTACCGGTTCAATTAAACCAAATAAGAAAAGCTTTCTCCCATTTGCTTTAATATTTGATACTGTAATATTAAATTTATGAACAAAAACACAGTCTGTTGGTATCCTATAATTTTTTATTAGGAAACAATGGTAAGTTTTCTATAATACTATTGTTTTTCCTGGGAAAACTGATACATAGGAGCATTTCTAAGCATGTATTTTGGTGTGTTGGTTCAGCCCAGTTCAGGACTGTAGGACTGGGTTAGAATGAAAATGGCTACTTGGCTACATCACCAGGTAATTTTCCACACCAGTAAATCACCAATGACATGGTTCCAAATGTCTCCCTTTGTGTGCAATCCCTGCAAGCTAGAAACATTCTAATTACTTGAAAGGAGATGACATAAAATGAAGCAGGCTGTTACCACTATGAACCTTTTAGATCCATATGGATCATGACACTCCCTGGCCCGGAGCCCCAAGATTTCACATAATAGATGTTATATTACCCTACTGTAGAATGCAGAGAATTTTTTTTTTTTTTTTTTTTGAGACAAAGTCTTGCTCTGTCGCCCAGGCTGTAGTGCAGTGGCACAATCTCAGCTCACTTAAACCTCCGAAGAGTTCTTATGCTTCGTAATCAGTTGGGAAGATTTGGGTCTCAGCAATATAAAAATGGGATTGTCTTGTAACTATACACATGACTCTCTCCTGAAGAGCCGAAAGACACTTTTTCATACTGCTGAGTGTACCTAAAGGAGTTGATAATGGATTGAATTTTTTAACATACCAAATCCTCTCAGTCCTTAAAATGGACTAGAACGTGTATTTTGCATAAGAGGAATTTAAAACAGGGTATTCAAAATTGAGAGGGTTGAACTGGTGGCTTTGGGGTCATTTGTAGCTTTAAATTTAATTTAATTTTAAGAGATGGAGTCTCACTATGTCATCCAGGCTGGAGTACACTGGCATGATCATAGCTCACTGCAGCCTTGAACTGAACTCCTAGGTTCAAGAAATCCTCTTGCCTCAGCTTCCCAACTAGCTGGGACTACAAACTTGGCTTTTTTTTTTTTTATGTTTTGTAGAAATGGTATCTCACTATGTTGCCCAGGCTGGTCTCAAACTCTTGGCCTCTAGTGATCCTCCCACCCCCACCTCAGCCTCCCAAAGTGCTGGGATTATGGGTACATGTCCCGCCAGGAACTTTAATATTTTAAATAAAATGTGCCACATATATATTATGAGCAGCCCCCAATATAATAAAGGTTGTGTTTTAAACAAATATCCTGCTAGTATTCTATCACATTTTTGTACATAGCTTTGAAGGCAGCAAATCTTTATCGTTTAAATTTTTGGAAATAATCCAAAGCCATTCAGTGCCCAACATCTGATGAACTGTTTCACTCAATTTACAAACAATTATTGAGGACAATTACTCAGCAAATACAAGGTATGGCTATAAAATAATATAACAGTCTGCTGAGGATCATAAAACAGTCCTTAAGTAGTTCCAGAAAAGGAACTCTAAAATTGTACTGCCAAGGGACGGTATTTGTAGATACAGCATATAAGACTCTTATGAAATTCAAATGCTTGTCCCTCTCCTAAATAAACAAACAAATGAACAAGCAAAAATGTATAACACTATTTGCTTTTCTTCCCAGGAAAATGTTTTACTTTTTCATTTGTTTTTACTTTCAGAAAAATTTGAGAATGCTTTTGGAAACATGTCATACCTGTAAATATCATGCATCAAGTCTCAGGAGGGGAAAAAAAAGCACTGGAATCAAAGGGAAGCAAGAAGATTCATTTTAAGGAAGACAGATCCAAGGCTGGTGTGAATGTCAAATGAGTGTAAAGACTTGATAACTGGCAGAACAGAGAAAAGTTGGTTACAATCTCCCAGAAATCTACAAAGGATGAAGAGGCTTTAGGATGAGGTGACAATAGGGATAAAGAGAGGGAATTGTTTCTAGAGCAATTTTTGAAGTAGAATTCACAGAATTTGGAAGCCAATTTAATACATGTGTCAGTAGATTGGGAAAGAGAAATCAAGAGAAAGGTAGAAGGTAATTCTTAGATTTCCAGTTTTAGAGACTATTAAGTTAGACAATTACACTACACTGAAAACACAGAAAATTTAACTTTCTTTTAGGGGCAAGATAATGCATTCTACTTGACACATTTTGGAGCCTGTAGCATATGCAGGTGGTAATGTAGGTTAGGTGGCAGAAAGTACAGTTCTGGAGATCAGGAGAAGAGTGTAAGATGGAAGTTGACACTGAGGAGTCTTAATGTTAACTGAAGCCAACAGACAAAGCTACTCAAAATGTGCAGAGAGAAAGAAGAGAGACAATAAAGAATGGAACATCAACATTTAAAATTGCATTGAAAAAAGAGAACTTGCACTGGTCATTGTTACAACTCTCAACTTTGTATCTTGAGCTACTCCCTCTAACTTAACATTTGTATATCCAGCTATCTACTAGATGTATAATAGGCATTTCAAATGTAACATATCCACATCTTCCTCCCAAAATGTGTTACTCCTGGAGCCTTCCCCATCTCAGTAAATGATGACCCCATCTTCCCGTTGCTCAGGCTAAAAATTCTTGAGTCTTCTTGACTCTTTCTCTCACACCTAAATTTATTCCATTATAAAATCTGTTGTGCTCTGTACTCAAAATATAGTAGAATCCAACCACTCCTAACCACATTCACCTCTCCCATTCTGATCCCAGCCACAGTCATCTCTTGACTGAATTATGACAACAGTTTCCTGATGGTCTCACTACTTCTGTTTAGTCTGTTATAACAGAGGAGCCAGATAAGACAAAACATGTTACTCCTCCATTCAAAACCCTCCAATAACTCCCATCTCATTCAGATTAAAAGCTAAAGTCCACAGGCCTAAAAGACCAATATAATCAGATGCCAGTTACCCCTCTAAATTTATTGTCAACTACCTTCCTGCTCGCTTGATCCTTTTCTGCCTAACTGATCTCCCTTTTAAGGTTCCTTCAACATGCCAAGAATATTCCTGCTTTGGGGCATTTTAACTTATTAGGACTCTCCTGGACTACTTTTTCCCCCCCAGTTATACATATGGCCCACATCCTCAGGTCCTTTAGAATTTGCTTAAATGCCACCTTTTCAGTAAGACCTTTTTTGATTACCACATTTTCATGGCAGCACTCCTCTTCCACCCCCCTCTCTCTCTCCACTTGTTTTCCTCTTTATTCTTCCACACTGTGTGTATGACCATCTGACACATCATGTATTTAATTTTTATTTGTCAATGTCCGTCTTCCAACTTCTGCTTCCAAGAATATAAGCTTTATGAGGGTAGGGCTTTTCATTGCTCTATACCGAGTACCAATTACTGGGCCTACCTAGCACAAACTTCATACAAAATTATTTGTTGAGTAAGTAAATTAATTTTTATGATGTTGATGGCAGATGATATTTTACTGAGTTCGTACTACGCGCTAGGCATTGTGCCAAGCACCTCACAGTTATTATATGATTAGAGAAATAAGAGATTTTCAAGATAATATTGTTCTGGGAACCAAGGAGGATAAAGTTTTGATTAGCAGAGTTGACCAACAGTATCAATGTTAAAATGTAGTCAAGAAGACGGATGAATTAAAATACACTAATTAGCTATTACAAAGTCACTGATGATCTTAGTAAGTCCTTGTTTTCATAAAGTGGTGGTGCTGGGGAAGTGAGACTGGAGTGGGTCAAAGTATAACTAGTAGCTAAAGAACAGGAAACAGTAATGCCAACTACTGCCTAAAAATGGTATAGTAAGGAGAAGCAAGTACAGCTGGATAGAAAAAAATGATATACTAAAGAAGTTCTTTTGGGATGAGGGAGACTTGAGTATGTTGGCCTGCTAAAAGGGGAGGAGCAAAAAGAAAGAAGAAATTGAATATCCCAGAAAAAGAAAGTAGAATAATTACTAAAACAACATGTTGGAGAATGTAAAAGAGATCTAGTGTTTAACTAGAGTAGCTCCTTGCTACACACAAAATAGGGCTCAATTGTTTTCTCTTTTCTTGTTTCAATGAAGTGAAGAGGAGAAAGGACCTAGGAATAGAGAAGCGAAGAGTGACTTAGAAGTGCCTTCAAGGTTGTCAAAGACGGAGAAAACAGGTCAAAATTTTTTCAGATGATCAACTATTAATTTTGATCATTAAAATATAAAACATTATTATAAAGAACAGAGAATACTGAGATGTTATGGAAGAAAATGTGTTTGTATGTGTATGCATGCATATGCATATACACGTATATGTATATATGTACACACATACATGTACACATGTGTACATGCTGAATCTTTCTTAGAACCTAGAGGGATTTTTTTAGTATCTGGGAGCTTAGCTAAGGAACTTCTAGGCATGTTTAACCCTCTGATGCAAGGACCATCTCCTCTGCTTGATGAGTTTGTACCTGGCTAGTTGGCAGTTGTGGAAGCCCTCATACAGCTACAAGCAGACAATTCAGAGTTAATGCTTATTTCTTGTTTAAAGAGTGATCCTGGAATAGAAATAAGGAAATGAAATCTCATGACAGTGTCATCATAAAGTCATCAGCCAGATGGCAGTCCTTGAAATCTAATCCTTAGAGGCTTCTCACAATAATTTGTAATATCACATCTAATATTATCTTATTCACAAATTCATATCTATTCACAGAGATTGAAGACAAAGAAATGAACTTGCAGAGGCTCACATTTCTGGCTTTATATATTAACATGGACTCTATAAGGACTATGATAAGGAAAACAACATATTTTCCTACGTAGGTCACAACAATAATCTATGTTCAGATCTGGGTTTCTAAACTGTACAATTTAGTTGAGAAGCAGCCTTCTCTTTTTTCCATAAATAGATTAGTTCCTTTTAAGCATAAATGGCTATTTATATTTATTCTATATAAAGTGGCAAGTAAAAATGATCGTATCAAAAGCCACTGTAGAATTTGAAGACTCATCTGATGTATTAATAAACTTAACAGCAAAATATAAACATTAGTTTACTTTTTTATTATGTCTTGAAACTACAACATGGCAGTGTCTGATATCACAGCAAATTTCTTTCAAGTACATTTTATATCTTATTTAACTTTCAACAGTTTAAAACTAAAGATTTTATTACTAATTTAAATATTCTTCCAAGTGTATAAAAATTTTGCCTAGGTTTCTCGATATGACTGAAAGTCTCAGTGCAGGCAATGCACTAGTGTTTCATAGTAAAATGGTGTCTAACCTGAACTGTGAGAAATGATGTAATCAGAACGCTTTCCACAGAATCCCTCCTACCTAAAAAGCTATAGTTACAGAACTTTTTCAAAGATATGAGATATTTTTTCTCCATAACCCAAATATTGATATTATTAATCTTTCCTTTTTAAGATGAGTTTACTATAACAACAAAAGTGAAAATGCCATCCTGTCATAGTTGTAGTTTTTGAGACCAACACAAATACCATGGAATACTATGTAGCCATAAAAAAAGAATGAGATCATGTCCTTTGCAGGGATACAGATGGAGCTGGAGGCCATTGTCCTTATCAAACTAATACAGGAACAAAAAACCAAATACCCCATGTTCTCACTTATAAGTGGGAGCTAAATGATGAGAACACATGGACACACAGAGGGGAACAACACATGCTAGGGACTATTGGAGTGTGGAGGGTGGGAGGAGCGAGAGGATCAGGAAAATCAACTAATGGGTACCAGGATTAATACCTAGGTGATGAAATAATCTGTACAACAAACCCCCATGACACAAGTTTACCTATGTAACAAACCTGCACATGTACCCCTGGACTTAAAAGTTAAAAAATAAAAATAAAAATAAAAAAGAAAATGTATAAATAGAAAAAAATCGGGCAGAAACAAGTAAATGCATTACAATAAGCCACTGTGTAGAGACAAAACTTTTTATTTATAAATGGAGGCAATAAGATTTTTGAAGTAGCATAGTAAATAATTATTATAAATGTACCCTAAACTGCTTAACCCATTTATGCTTAAGGTTGCAATTTTTTGAATTTTTGCAATCAGACCTTGGTGATGACCTTGAACAGTAGAATATAAATAATTCCCACATGCTTAGTGTTCCAATAATGGAACACTAGGATAAATAGCTAAAGTGAACATAGACAAAGATGATCTAGAGCAGGACTATCAATAAAACTTTCTGTGATTGGTGGTTACCTGATGCTGGGAAGGGTAGGGAGTGAGGGGATGAACTTTATTTGATTTTGCAGGCTCAGAGACGGAGGGGAATTTGCCTCAGGATGAATTGTGCCTTGAGTCTCACCCATACCTAATTTATATTAGATTGCACTTTTGAGTTTATGCTGAAATAAGATTTTGGGGGCTTTGGGGATGAAATGAATGTATTTTGTCTTTGAGAAGAACATGAATTTTGGGGGGGAAAAAGGGGCAGAATGCTATGGTTTAATGTTTGTCCCTTCCCAAACTTAACGGTAAAATTTAATTGCCATTGCAACAGTAGTAAGCGTGACCTTTAAGAGGTGATTAGGACATGAAGGCTCTGCCCTCATGAACAGATTAGCATCATTATTGTGGGAGTGAGTTTCATATAAGGACAAGTTTGGCCCCATTTTTTCTCTCTTTTGCTCTTCCACCTTCCATCATGGAATCATGACACAACAAGAAGGCCCTTACCAGATTCCAGCCCCTTGATCTTGGACTTCCCAGCCTCCAGAACTATGAGCCAACAAATCCCTGTTCATTATAAATTACCCAGTCTGTGGTATTTTGTTACGGAAGCACAAAAGGGACTAAGACAAGGACAATAGAAGTAGGTTGCATTTGGAGAAAGAGATTGGAAGATGGCAAAGATGAGTTTAGCTTTGGACCTCTTCAATGTGAAGTTCCTGTGGGACATTAACATCGAAAGAAAGCAGTAAGATCTACATGTCTAAAACTCAAAAGATCATTCTCAGCTGGAATTATAGATGGGTAGTCATCAACAGACTGAAACTACACAAGTGAATGAATTCTTGCAGAGTACATGTGAAGTGAGAAAAGAACAGGGAAGAACTTTATAGACATTAGTCAGAAGTAGCTTGGCGAACTGCAGATTCTGTACAGGCTAAAAATGTGAGTTGGCTTCTAAAATTCTCATTTACTTTACCCATAGGGGAAGTAACTATATGCATTCCTTAGCTGATAGCTTTTTGGAACCAAGCCAAAAAATATAAACTGGAAGTCATTCCCAAGAAGAATCCAAAGACCTTAATAAAACAATTTTTTAAAAAACTGAGACAGTTGCTTGGGCCATCAAGGAGCATGAGAATGAAGAGAGGGGTCTGTCAGAAAGAGTAGTACAGATAGAATAGATCAGTGTCCTGAAGCTCTAGTTTCATACCATGAGCAAGCTTTTTTCTTGGCTCTTTAGTTTATATTCCCTAAACTCATCAAATTAATCTCTGACTTTAATTTGCTTTCCCAAAAAAACTTCTCTTTGAGAAGCAGATATTTCTCACTAAGATCTAATGGTTGACTCTCTGATACCAATTGATTCCATGTGAATAATTCTTCCTGAACCTAATCTGTCCCTGTTTAATTGAACACATACAAGATCTGTATTTTGAGAAGAAAGTCCAAGCCTTGCCATTGAGAAAAAGTAGTTACTATGAACTATGAGAATTTTTCCAAATATCAGTTCGATATTCAAGTTTGCCCTTTCTCCACCAGGGTCTTTTTCATAGGGCTCCAATTAAAACTTCCCAGCTTTAGGCTGAATCTTCTTTTCCATGGTCTTTTCCATCTATACACCTACTGTCTGGAATTCAGGATTAGAGTTGCTCGATTCCCCAGGGTCACTAGCTTAAAATTCAGCTTCACAGGAGTTTTTACTCTCTAATATCTAGCTCAGTTTCAAAATTTAGTTGGTCTCTTAATTTCCATATATCATTATCTCATTTCTCCTAAGACTTCCTGCTATTAGTTCAAAATCTGTTTTGGCCCCAATGGTGATTTTTACTTCTTGTTAAAAATCACCGAGCTTATCTTTTCAGTAATTGATGTCATATTTTGGAGCTCAATTATTTTTCACCGTGGTCTTCCTCATATTGTACGGGTACTATTTTTTTCAGCTTGCACAAGGTAATTGTACATTCTGCAAAGGGAGTCATCATTCAAAAAACATTTACTAGCTCCCTATTATATCATGTGGTTCAGGACCTGGGGATGTATCAAATAAGAAAGACAAAATCTCTGCCCTCATGGTATTTAGATTAATTTAAGGGACAAATATTTAACAATTAGTTACATAATTTATATTTTAATTTGTGATTGGAATAAATGCTAGCGAAAAAAGCACTAGAGATCAAGAGAGGTATAATAAGGATACAAGGCTTAGTTTGAGGAGATACTGCCTATAAGCGCTGTTGATTTCCATTGATATATAATGGGAAATGAAGTGATGAGTCATATTGCCCTCCACAGATTTTCCCATTGGGTGTGTGGAATGAGATACGAGGATGATACCATGGACAGATATAACTCCACCATGAATCCCAAAGTACTTATTTATCAGATAACAGGTAAGGCAGTGTGTGCCATGATGAGATAGAAAGATATTTCTTCGGATAGAGTTATCAAAGTAGACTGATAAACGGCTCTTCTAGCTATAAATCAGTATTTTGATTTTTGTTTAATCTCTTGGTTATGTCACTACTTTTGTGACAGCGGGCAAATGAGATCTTATGTTCCTCATTTTTAAAATAGAAGTCTGAGCCAAGTCCGTGAGTTTAGTTGGTATTTATCATCTTGAACCCTCCCAAGCTCCAGTTTAGCTGGATTGGAAAAACAAATCTTCATGGTCCATCCAGTTTCACCACCGCATTATTACGGCCAACAGTAATTTTAGAAATAATGTAATTCATACCTTTTATGAATGCTTCCCCAAGAGGCATTGATATTCTCTGTTATCATGTGGACTTTTCTGGTATCATCTGCAGAATAATCCCGGAGAAGTTTCAGGGCCAAGTCATTTGCAACATCTACATTTATCTGCCACTGGCGGAGGTCTTTGGCCAACTGCTATAGATTTTTATGAGAAAGAGAATGAATGTCAGTTTTTTTTAATGAAATCTCTAGTTGGAGTGTCTTAAAATACTTCGTAAACAGCTTCTGAATCCTCAGGTCAGAATACATATATTAGATTGCTTTTAACCTACCATATGATTTAGTCAATCATGACAGTATAAGGTAACCTACCTTTCAGGACAAACTTTTCAAATGCAGCATCTTGAGCAATAACCAGTATCAAGTATTTCAACTTAGTAGCAATTAATTGGCAATAAAGTGGGCTTAATTGTTTTTATCACAAGAGAAAAATAACTACAAAAATAAGCTCATATATAATTGTTGAATATGTGACATATAACAACATTTGAAGCAAAAAAAAAATCTCATACATTTCTTTCCCTCTTCATTAACTTGTTGAATTGTTTATGTAATTAGTGCCATCTACTGGCGTTCAACTAAACCTGCATACAGAAAATAGTGAACAACAAAAGAATAGTACTGTTATTCTAGTTATGAACTTTTTTGAAGGATCAAAATACTTTTAGAATATCCTACTTTAAAATTAGAATAAAAGTCAAAATATAAGAATCTCACTAAACCAAATCACCTACATTTTCTTCATTGTTTGTCTTTGGCAATTCAGTGTTTTCAAACTTGCTATCTCATCATTTGAAACATATTTCAAAGAAAGAAGTCGATTAATGGTAGGTTTTATCTCGAAGCATATCAACCTGAAATTTCTATTAAACATTTCTGAGAGTGCAGTGAGGAGGCTTCTAAGCATTAAGATAATACTAATTGTTAAGATAGTTATATCAAATTCAATAGGATGGGTTAAGTCATTGATAAATGGACAGAGGAATAGGAACAGGTAGTTCAAACAAGAGAAAGAGTAGGATGATTTTATTTAAAAAGAAAAAAGTTAACTTTCAAGTAATAAAAAATAGAGTATTAAGTTGAAAAGGTACAATTGGACACCAATTAAATTAACAAAAAATAAAACCCAAAGCTGAAAAGAACACTAAAACTAGCACATTCATGTATTACTGCTGGGGACAGTATCTATTAGGACAATTTGGCAATAGATACCAAGTGACATACAAATGCTTATTCCCATTGACTTAGTAGTCTCACTTTTGGTACTTTATCCTAATAAAATCTTCAAAAGAAGATCAATATACTATATGACTTAAAATCATCATTAACCAAAGCAGTAAAAAAATGAGAAACAGGCTGGGTGCGGTGGCTCATGCCTGTAATCCCAGCACTTAGGGAGGCCAAGGCAGGTGGATCACGAGGTCAGGAGTTCAAGACCAGTCTGGCCAAGATGGTGAAACACCATCTCTACTAAAAATACAAAAATTAGCCGAGCGTGCTGGCAGGCTCCTGTAATCCCAGCTACTCAGGAGGCTGAGGCAGAGAAGTGCTTGAACCCAGGAGGCAGAAGTTGCAGTGAGCCAAGATCGTGCCACTGCTCTCCAGCCTGGGCCTGGGCGACAGAGCAAGACTCCATCTCAAAAAAAAAAAAAAAAAAAAAAAAAAGAGAAACAATGTCAATGTCAATGTTTAATGCAGTGACATTAAAAGAACATAATACATCATTCCAATGGTCCAATATGTAGCAAATGTGTAGCAAATGTGTTCACTGTAAAAAGAACACAATTTTCTTGTGTAAAAAACAGAACACAATTTTTAACTACACTGTGTTTATCTCTAAGAATACATAATCATGAGCCGAACACGAAATGGAAGAAATTGAAAATAATGCTTCTGAGGAGAAAAATCATTTTTTTAAATATTTGTTCTTTTGCGTTAGTATGATATTTACAGAATAAAAATCAAACAGTATTCTTAGCATAATTTCAGCGTGTTTGGTGAACTCCTATTGAACATATACAATCTATATATAATGTAATTTCTCAGTTAACTAAAACATCCTAGAATCAAACCAAATGATAGTATTTACTGCATATAGCAAATAGATTCAGATTACCAAACTATTACCAGGAAGCTAATGCCAATATCACTGACTTTTGCTATGAAAGATCCAGATTACCAAACTATTACCAGGAAGCTAATGCCAGTATCACTGACTTTTGCTATGAAAGCAGAGGACAGTGTCTAAATGCACAGAGCACAGTTGCTGCTATTACAAAACAATTAACATTTATCCTCGTGGAATGCCTGCCTTTTCTTCCATACTCCTTTTATCAAGCATTACAGTTTCTATTCTCCACTTTTCAGATCCTCACGCTATTTGAAAGCCCTTCTGAGGGAACTTCTGCCAAAGGCTTGCCTTTTCTAGAAATATCCTAGGGTACAAAATTACCACTTCTTTCCTTCTCCTCCTCTCTTAAGCCAAACCTAAAGTGACAAAAGTAATGTATTCCAAGATATGAAAGAACATGTAATTGGCCCTTAGTATCCAGAGGGTGCTATTTGCATTTTAAAAGAAGAGCTTATTATCTCATCTATTAAATCGCTAATTAATAGCATAAACATCCACAAAACTGAGACCAAGAACTTGGACCTTTTTTCAAATGAATTCCTTTTATAAAAGACTGAATTGTTAACAAAATACTTATGATGGACCAATATCACAGCATATATGTAAAAGCTCAGGAATACAAAATAAAAACAAAATTTTTAGTAAATATATAATTAAAATCATTTATTTTACTCAAGCAAGTTAAATAACCTTGGAAGCCACCCATCACTCATAGGTTCCTATTTGAAAAGTCTAGATATAAGAGGTTATATATACTATTTGGATGGTTTCATGGGTATATGCACATGTTCTAGCCCATATAATTTTATGCGGTTTTTATATATCAATTACACTTCAATAAAGCTGTTAAAATTAAAAAACATAAAATGCAGAAGGTGCCAATGAATCTAAAAACATAATCAATAGATCATAAAAATGCCTAAAATTATAAATTATAACATATCCTAGAATTTTCCAAAATCTCTGAAAGAAATAGTAAGCTAGAGTTAAATGAGAGGTTTCCTACTAAACAAGGTAGTAAAGAGCGAGGCCTGATGTCAAACCAGAACTTTCTGATGTACTTTAATGCTTGAAAGGTAGAAATACGCGTGCCATATATTTTTCTGCAAAATTGTATTCACAGCGAAAAGTTAGGACTGTTATACCTAAGGAAATCTTGACTGAGTGCTAACCCTCACTGAATACTGCCCAGGTTTTGTGAGGATGTAGGATTAAAAAGTAAAACCCCCACTGACCTTGACTGACATTGAGGGGGCTCAGGCCCTTATATAAACACAAAGGTTCTCAAAGGTAGCCTTTTTCTTTCCTCCCTTCTTAAAGATATTCCCCACAACAGAATGTTTTCCCTTTCTCCTACGGTAATATTCTGCCCGCCCACCTTGGGCTTTACCCAAGTGTCATTCACACTAGGAACCATGACCTTGACCAGCTTTGCCTACTGCTGTGAAATTTACTACTGGGATAACTCCAGACCTCAGAAGGAGTGTAAATTCAAAAATACAATAGACTTCACACACACCCTTTTCTCGTTCTGAATTCCATTTACAATGGTGTACACCACAGGGAATTGCTTGTCTGGTGATCATAGTGTGTGAAGAAATTTAAAATACTGTGAGCACTAGCTTATAAAAAAAGATTGCCTTTGTATGTGTGTGTGTGTGTGTATGTGTATGTGTGTGTGTTTTCTATGAAGAATATAAAATGCTAAATCCCCAAAAGATTGTTTCCCCAACCAGGAAAGAAATTTTTCATATTCAAACCCATTATGCTGCTACTGCACTAAGTGCTTGATATATATTCACAGTATTTTAGGTAGAAAAAGTGATTGTGGACTATGAGACAATCTGAATTAATTTCAAGAATTTTGAGTATTTTTTTCTACTTTAATTGTTTGTCTTCTCTCATTTTTTTTTATTTGTAAGAACTTATTTTAGTGATATTGACCCTACATGGTAGAAAAGAGAGGAGGAAGAGAGAGTAGCTAAAAGCCTGAGCAATACAATGAGCCTGCTGGGTTTGAATCCTGGCGTGACCACTTAGTAGCAAATGGGAAAGTTAATTATCTTTTCTGTGTCTCAGTTTCCTCCTTTGCTAAATGGGAATATTAACAGTATTTATGTGGAAATATGATTGGGTGGGTTAACTTAGAGAATTCAGGGAGAACATTTACAAAGGTGCCTGGCGTGCCCGAAGGATTAAATAAATATTAACCATCAGCAGCATCATCATCATCATCATCATCATCATCATCATTATCATCATCATTATTACTACTGCTAGTACATCTACTAATTTTAATGAGTCAAACTATATTCCCCACAGTGTGAGCCCCTTCTGAATGTAAAGCAAGTAGCTCGCTGTTTTATAGACATTGTCTAGAAATGCTGCAACTCTAAAATTCTCCCTTTAACTTGGAAGATAAAAGCAAGTGCATAGCTCTATCATTAAAATTTTAAGGTTCAATATTGGTTAAATTTCCTTTTAAAATGTGTTTTGTGATATTCACCTACAAGTAAAATAAATGTTTGTTCTGGGTGAACTATTATTTAAATTTTTAACGACTGTGTCTTAAAGGAACTTCAAGAAAGGCAGTGCAGAGTAATGAAAGGACATCTTCCCAGGAAGTTTTGCTTGTCCATTGTTTTGCAGTTTGATCTTAAGGAAGTCATTAACCTTGTAAGTCCCAGTTTTGTCATCTGTAAACTAGGATGGGGTTACTTGCTCTGACCATGCCTCCGGCTTGTCCTGAAGTGTCAAAATCAAGCAATTGCTTGGAAAATTGTAAAACAGGATCCTAATATGTTTATGAACGAAAAGTTCTACATGTTGGATTTGTTATTTTTCCTTGGATACTGTATTCACATTCATGAACCAAGGGATTCTAACCACTAAGAGGTCATTTGCTCTTAGATCCATTCTCTACCCATTTCCTACTCCACTCAGCATTGAGATGTACTAACTCCCATAGGAGCTCAGAATTTCCTGGGATTTCTTGCTAGCGGGCTTCTAACTAGGTGAAGTCATGAGACACACTAGTGGGAGATAGAAGAGCATGAGAAAGGGTGAAACAAGAGAATTATCCCCGTTCTCTCTCTGTCTTGGCAGTATCTCCTTTGTCTCCATTTCCCACTGGACAGCTGCTCCCTCTGTAATTCCATTACCTGCTGTGCAGACCTTAAGGTGGTTGAATTAGCACCCGATGGTTCTGGTTTCTGGGCTTTGGTAAAACTTGTTGGTTCCCCAACCCTTGAGGTGGTAATAGTTTCCTGAAGTTGCTAAATTCCGGGTTGCCTCACTGTCCTGTGTTGGGTTTGTCAGCTCCGTCATTCCTATGGAGCAGCCAGTCCTCTCTATTGAATTTCCTCTGTTTGAAATATCGAATGTGGTTTACAGACTAATTCCTGATAACACGAACTGAAAGAAATCTCACAGTAAATGATCCTGCCTACAATTCCACAGGGGGAAATTTAATATATCAAACATACATTTCATGAAATATCAGCCTTTACATCTTGCATCCTTCTCTCTAGTCTCAGAGGAAGAGGCGACTTTTCTGCTATTGGAAGTTGATTTCACCATCTGGGCACCCATCTATTCTGGGATCCTCCTCCACATACTCCCTCTCTCTTTATGTGTTCCAACTTCTTGCCTCTCTGCGGGGACCTTCTCTAGAGACTTCAAACATGAGTGTCTCTCTCATCTTTAAACAACAACAACAATAATCGGCACTCTATCATTTTCTTTCCTTTCACAGTCACACTCTTTAGAAGGCAGATATTCACTCATTATCTCAACTTGATTACATTCCTGCCACTCTCCAATTCATGAAAATCAGGTTTCTGTCATCATCTGTCCACTAAAACTATTCTGACAGAAGTCACTATGGCAAATTGAATTACTGGCCCCAATTCTTTACCTCTCCCTGTATCCATGCCCTTTGCTAAGTAACTTTGAAATTCTTCCTACGAAAGACAGCATGCCCTTGACATTGAGCTTAGTCATGTGACTTGCTTTGCCTAATCCCAGTGGGATATTAATAGAAGTAACACAAGCAGAAGCTTGAAATGTATTTATGCAGTGTGGCTATCCCTTTTGCACTTCTCCATTACCTTAAGACAAACATGCTCTGGACTAGCCTACTCATCTCAGGAGGAGAATGAGTGACATATGGAGCAGAGCGACCCCAATCAACCTGCAGCATGAAGAAGTGCCACCCCACCCAAGCTGTAAATTCATGAAAGGCAATATGGGCTTATTGCTATATGCCACTCACATTTGTGAAAATAGTTAACTGATTCAGTTACCAAAAGCCAATGCCTATGGAAAGATTTAAGTTCTTATTTACTTGCTTTATTTGCAGCAACTTGTGCTGCTGACTATTCTCTTCTCGAAGTTCTCTGCTTTCTTGGCTTCCACTCTTTGGGTCGCCTCTGTATTCTCTGAGTGTTCAAGCATTTTTTTTTTTTTTGCCTGTCTTTTAAATATTAATGTTCTCCAAAATTCTGTCTCTGGATCAATCTGATGATATGTTGGTCCTCAACTGGAGCAGGAGGCAGGGAACATACTCCCTGGGTAGCTGTGTCATAAGTTTTTTTTTTTTTTTTTTTTTTTTTTTTACTTTTATCCAAATCTTCTACTTCCATTGACACTACCTTAATTTACGTCCCTATCATCTCTTGCTCAGGTACTAAAATCATCTTTTTTACTGGCTCCGTCCCTCCACTCTCAAACCACCCTTCCACCTACATACAACAGCTTAAATGATCTTTTTGTAATGCAAATAGGACCTCATTTCTCCTCTGCGTAAAACCTTTCAATGGTTTGTTATTACCTACAAGACAAAGTCCTAACCTCTCTCTTTGGATTACAAGGCCCTCGAATATATGACCCCTACCTACACATTCACTTTCATCTTTTGATATCTTCTTCTTTTGAGCAATTCCATAATTGTCCACATGAGAATATAAATGCTCTGAAAGGTTAAGTGACTTGTTCAAGGTGACATAGCTAGTCAGTGAAAGAGTCATCATAAAAATGCAGGTTTCTGGACTCTCAATTCAGGTTTCATTTCAATTCAGTTAAAGAAGTTATGCATCCATATAAAGAAATTTAAGGAAAAGGATTGGGTTTACTTTAACTGAGCTTTGAAGAATATAAAACAATCTTGATGATTATAGCATGACTGGAAAATTATTATGTATAATAAAGTAAGGCATTTCTGAAAAAAAGCAGAAAAATACATAGTTTATTTTTGAAAATCACTAAACAATTTGGTCCCAAGAATGAATTAATGTTCTATAAATCCTTATTGGAAAAAGAGAAGCACAATTTCTTCCTTCCTTGTGTGAATTAAAACGACCTATAAAACCTCTTTATGGATTTATAATAGAAATGTTAAAATAGCTGTAAGAAAGCCATTTCAAAAGTAAAGCCTCTCACCATTAACTTCAAGACTCATCTATTAAACCTCTGACATTACCAAACAACTCTGTTTCAGAAGGTAACACTCTATACAGGGCATACTATTTAAGAAAATGGCCCTCATTTTCCAGCTTACTGAAAATGATTAATCTTTACAATAGCTTTGAAGACTACATACCAACGTCGTTACTTTTTTGTCCTTTCAACAATGACTACAAGCTGAGAGCAGACTAGTAAATGTGTTATCGGCCAACCCATTAGAGTTCCATTATTTTCTGTCTTACATGGCTTCATGTAATGAATTTTTATAATTAAACTAATGGCATACAATATATTTTCCCCCTCTTTACTTTCAGGCCCCATTTCTCTTCCAGCTTCTTTGGAATAAGTTTTATACAAAAAGAAGGGAGGAGAGGTCTCCAAGTGCTTCGTTACCTTAATTTCATTATGACATTTTTGAAAGCATTCTCTTTATCTGGGCTCTCTCTTTAATTTGCTGACTTTATTAAAAGGCTTAAGCAATGTTGTAATTAACAAATCACCCAGCTACCCCAGGCATCCGAGAAAAGTCGGTTGAGAGGGTGTGGAAATGGATGGGTGGAAATGATTCCAGAAACAATGCCAGAGGACAGAACCCCAGAAAATGGCATTTTTTCAGCTCCTTTTCAGACCCCATGAGCATATTGTGGTAGATTGCATTATTGTTCTCAAATATCCAGTGCCTTTTCATGCCAGAAGATTATACATCGGCATCCCCATTGAACTCAGGAATGGCCACGTGACTGGTTTTGTCTACTTGTCACTTCCAGGCAGAAGGTTCAAGAACCATGTTCCTTGCCTCTATGATCACGAAAGGATGTACCAAGATGGAGATACCATCAGCCATGGTCCCCGAGTGACTAAGCTAAGTAGAACGCTCTCATCAGTCTACAACGAACATGTAACATGAGTAAAATATAGACTATTAAACCTCTAGATTTGAGGTTGCTTATTACTGTAGCTTAGCCTATGCTGACTGACATACCTATTCAGATATGACCTTATTTCACATAGAGTAGGGCAATTCTAATACCTCCAGACAGTCCTGGACCAGGACCAGGGCTAGAATAAACTAGTATAATGACACATAAAGAACAGGTTCTCTTATTAATAAATAGGAAGCCATATAAATGTTGAGGAAATGTTTAGAACAACAATATCCCTGTTTTTGAGCTACAGGTAACATCTCAGAATATATTCTATAGGACAGAACCTGCCTATCTCGACCATAAAAGAAAATAGCTCCCTATCCATTATGTGATGGAGGCTCCCATCTAGGTAGCAGTTATGTTCCACAGACATGGCTATTTTTTCATTTCTATAGCTGGCAAGCAGCTTCATGAAAGAGAAAGATGGAGACTATGTTTCTAAAACTGTGTTCATAAAACTTGAAAAAATAAGAAAAGATCTGTAGTCAATGACATGCAGATACACTTTTTAACATACCATAAAATTCTCCCACTTAGAGTGCATAATTTTCTGGTTTTTAATATATTCAGGGTTGTGCAACCATTATTATGATCTAATTTGAGAACATTTTATTTGCCCCCAATGAAACCCATACCAATTAACAGTCCCTTTCTATTGTCTATTCTCCTCCTCCTTCAGTCTTTACTGGATGTTTTACATGAATGTATTGATACAATTTGGGGTCTTTTGTGACTGGATTCTATCACTTAGCGTATTTATGTGGTTCACCCATGTTACAGTGCATATCAGTATTTCATTTCTTTTTATTGCTAAATAATATTCCATTTTTGGATGAAGAGGACATTTTAAAATTTATTCATTAGCTGATGGACATTTGAGTTGGTTCTACTTTTTGGCTATTATAAATAATGCTGCTATGAACATCTGTATAAAGATTTTCTGTGTACATGTATTTGCATTTCTGTTTGGCATACACCTGGGAGTAGAATGGTTTTGTCATATGGTAGCTTCATGTTTAATATTTCCAGGAGACTGGGAAGGGTAGCGGTAGGGGGAAAGGGGGGATGGTTAATGGGTAGTGAAATATATAATACAAAAATATAGTTTGATAGAATGAATAAGATCTAGTATTTGATAGCACAAGAGGATGACTACAGTCAAAAAATGTATTGTGAATTTACAAATAACTGATTATTATTAGATTGTTTGTAACAGAAAAGATAATTGCTTGAGGTGAGGGATAGGCCGTGTACCCTGATGTGACTGTTACACATTGTATGCCTATATCAAAATATCTCCTGTATCCCATAAATATATATACCTACTGTGTACCCACAAAAATTAAAAATTAAAAAAATATTTCCAGGAACTTCCAAACTTTTTTCAAAGTTGTTTCACCATTTTACATTTCCACCAGTAATGTGAAAATTCCAAGTATTCTTCATCTTTTCAACACTTGTTATTGTCTGTATTTTTTGTATTAGCCATCCTAGTGGGTAAAAAGTACTATCTCATTGTGGTTTTCATCTGCATTTTTTAAACAATCAATGATGTTAACCATCTTTTCATGTGCTTATGGAGATCTGTACATGTACTTTGGAGAAATGCCTATTCAAACTGTTTCTCCACTTGTAATTAAGTCATTTATCCTTTTTGTTGTTGAATTATGAGTTTTTATATATTCTTGATACAAGTATCTTATCAAATATATGATTTACAAATATTTTTACCCATTCTGAGGATTGTCTTTTCCCTTTCTTTACAATATTGCTTGCAGTACAAAAGTTTTAATTTTGTTAAAGTCCAAATTGTGTATTTTTCGGTTACTTTTGCTTTTGGTGTCATAGCTAAGAAAACGTTGCATAATCCATTGTATTCCTACATTTTCTTATAAGAGTTTTAAAGTTTTAGTTCTTATTAATATATTTAGCTCTATGATTCTATAAAAATATTTCATTATTATAAAGTTTATTTTACAGAAGTTTTAAAACATTTTATTTTTAATTTTATTTTGCTTTGACAAATTATATACATTTATGGGGTGCATGTATGTTTTGATATATGTATACATTGTAGAATGATTATATCGAGCAATTTAACATATCTATCACCTCATATATTTATCATATTTTATAGCAAGAACATTTAAAATCTGTTATTTTAGCAATTTTGAAATATACAATATAATATTATTAACTATGGTCACCAGGTTGTGTCATAAAGTCTCAAAAACTTATTCCTCCTGACTAAAATTTTTACCCCTTTTGATCAACGTCTCCCCATTTTCCACCCCCAAATCCACAGCCTGTGGTAACCACCATTCTACTCTCTACTTCAATGAGTTTGACTTTTTTAGATTCCACACATAAATGAGATCACGCAGTATTTGACTTTCTGTGCCTGGCTTATTTCATTTAGCATAATGTCCTCCAGGTTCATCCATGTTGTCATAAACAAAAGGATATTCTTCTTTATTTAAGGCTGAATAATACTCCATTGTGTATATGTACCACATTTTCTTTATCCATTCATCCACTGATGGAAACTTAAGTTGATTCCATATCATGGCTTTTGTGACTAATGCTGCAATAAAAACAGGAGTGAAAATATCTCTTTGACATACTGGTTTAAATTCTTTTGGATATATACCCAGAAGTGGGATTGCTGGATCCTATGGTAATTCTGTTTTCAGATTTTTGAGGAGCTACCATATTGTTCTCCATAATGGTTGTACTAATATACATTCCCACCAATGACATACAAGTGTTACCTTTTTTCCATATCCTTGATCAACACTTGTTATCGTTCTTCTCTTTTTATAACAGCCATTCTAACAGGTGTAAAGTGATATCTCATTGCGACTGTAATATGCATTTCCCCAATGATTAGTGTTGCTGAGCATTTTTCAGAAACCCATTAGCTATGTGTATATCTTCTTTTGAGAAATGTTTAAGTGTTTTGCCCATTTTAATCAGGTTATTTGTTTTCTTCTATGATACATTTAGGCTAATTTTTGTGTATGGTGTGAGGTGGGGCCAAATTTCATTATTTTTCATGTGTATATCCAGTTATTCTAGCACCAGGTTGTGAAAGACTATTCTTTTTCCATTGAATTGTCTTGGTACCCTTGTCAAAAATCAGTTGACCATAAATGCAAAGGTTTACTTTTGAACTTTCAATTCTATTTCATTGATCTATATGTCTATTCACATTCTAGTACCACATTGTCTTAATAATTGTAGCTTTGTAGTAGTTTTTGAAATTGGAAAGTTAAGTCCTCCAATGTTGTTCTTTTTTCAAGGTTGTTTTGACTATTCTACATCCCTTGCATTTCAATAGAAATGGTAGGATCCACTTGTCAATTTCTGAAAAAAAAGCCAGTTGTGATTTTGATAATGATTCCATAGAGTCTGTAGATCAATTGGGGGGATATTGATACCTTAATAATATTAAGTCTTTTGATCTGAGAACATGCAGTATTTTTCTATTTTTTTGATCTTTAATTTCTTTCAACAATACTTTGTATTCTTCAGTATACAAGCCTTGCATCTCTTTTATTCCTAAGTTTTTACAATTTTTTGATGCCATTGTAAATATTTTCCTAATTTCACTTTTAGATTATTCATTTTTAATGTATAAAATAATTCATTTTGTATATTCATCTTGTATCCTACAAATTTGCCGAATTATTTTATTATTTCTAATATTTTTTCATAGATTCTTTAGAGTTTTCTAATGACAAGGTCATGCTGTCTGCAAGTAGAGATAATTTTACTTATTCCTTTCTAATCTGGATGTCTTTTATTTATTTTTCTTGCCTAATTTCTCTGGCCTGAACTTCCAGTACAATACTGAATAGAAGTGGTGAGACCAGGCATCCTTCACTTTTTCCTAATCTTAGGGGAAAGCATTCAGTGTTTCATAATAACATCAGCTGTGGAATTTTTGTAGTTCCCTTTTATCAGGTTGAGGAAATCCTCTTCTGTATTAGTTTCCTAGGGCTTCTGTAATTAAGTGTCACAATTTGCGTAGCTGGGTAGACAAAACTCATTGTCTCAGACTTCTGGAGGCTAGATCCAAAATCGAGATTCCAGCAGGCCACACTCCTGCTAAAACCTGTAGGGGAGAATTTTTCCTTGCCTCTTCCTTGCTTCTAATGATGGCTGTTAATCATTAGTTTTACTTGTCTTGCAACTGTAGCACTTTAATCTCTACCTGTAACATCACATGGTGTTTTTCCCGTGGTCATGCCTTTATGTGGCATTCTTCTCTCTGTGTATGCCTCTTTTCCTCTTCTTATAAAAATACCATCTTAACTTGACTGCATCTGCAAAGACTCTATTTCTACATAAGGTCACATTTGCAGGTACCTGGGCTCAGGCTTTTAGTATGTCTTTTGGGAGTGGGGGACAGTATTCAATCCACAATACATTCTATTCTTTGTTTTTTTTTTTTTTTTATAGACGGAGTCTCACTCTTTCACCCCAGGCCGGACTGCAGTGCCGCTGTCTTGGCTCACTGCAAGCTCTGCCTCCAGGGTTCACGCCATTCTCCTGCCTCAGCCTCCCACCACCGTGCCCAGCTAATTTTTTGTATTTTTAGTAGAGACGGGGTTTCACCATATTAGCCAGGATGGTCTCGATCTCCTGACCTCGTGATCCGCCTGCCTTGGCCTCCCAAAGTGCTGGGATTACAGGCGTGAGCCACCGTGCCTGGCCAATACCTTCTATTCTCCATTTGTTAAGTGTTCTTTATTTTTCAAGCTTGAAAGGGTTTTGTACTTTGTCACATGAATTTTCTGTATTTATTGTGATGACCATATGATTTTCGTCCTTTATTCTATTGATATGGTATAATACATTGATTAAATTTTGGATGTTAAACCAACCTTACATTCCTGGGATAAATCCTACCTGGTTACGGTAGCAATCATGTTAATATGTTGTTCTATTAGGTTTGATAATTTTTTGAGGCGTTTCAAGTCTATATTCATAAGGCATATTGCTCTGTAGCTTGTTTTCTTGTGATATCTTTGTCTGGCTAGGAAGTGTTCCTTTCTCTTCTATTTTTTGGAAGAGTTGTGTATATGTTTGGTAGAATTCATCGGGGGAAGACTTCTGGGCCTGAGCCTTTCATTGGGGGAAGTTTTTAATACCAATTCAATTTCTTGTGATAGGTCTATACAGGTTATCTATTTGTTTAGTTGTTCATAATATCCTCTTTCAATTCTTTTTATTTCTGTAATGTTGGTAGTAATGCATCCTCTTTTTCTCTAATATTAGTAACTTGAACATTTCTTAAGCAATCAGCTAAAACTTTGTCAATTTTGTTGACCTTTTCAAATAACTATATTTCTAGATTTTGGTTTTGCTGATTTTTTCTATTATATTTTCTTCCTCTATCTGATTTTTTTCACACTAATTGTTATTACTTCCTGCTGCTTACTGTAGATTTGCTTTTCTCTTCTTTTTCTAGTTTCTTAAGGTAGAAGCTTAGGCTATTGATTTCAGATCTTTTTCCTTTTTAAATATAGGTATTTATAGTTATACATTTCACTCTAAGCACTGCTTCAGCCTCCTCCCATAAGTTTTGGTATGTTGTATTTTTATTTCCATTTATCTCAAGATATTTTTGTATTTTTTATTTCTTCTTTGGCCCATTGGCTATTTAAGAGTGTGTTGTATAATTTTCTCATATTTATGAACTCCCAAATTTACTTCTGTTACTGATTTTTAATTTTACTCCATTATGGTCATAAAATCTGCATTGTATGATTTTATCCCTTTGAATGTAGTGAGACTTATTTTATGACCTAGCATATGGCCTACCCTAGAGAATATTTCATGTACAGTTGAAAAGAATGAGTATTCTGCTATTATTGGATGAAACGTTGTATAGATATCTGTTAGGTCTTGTAAGTTTATAGTCTTTATAGTCTTTTTCAAGTGTCTATTTCCTTGTTAATTTGCCTAGTTCTTTTACCTGTTATTAAAAATGAGATGTTGAAGTCTCCAACTATTTTTGTTGAATTCCCTAATTCTCCTTTCAATTCAGTCAGTTTTTGCTTTCTGTATTTCCTTAATTTTTTTTCTTTCTTTTCTTTGGATTGGATTATCCCATTTACCTATTTTCAAGTTTGCTGATTCTTCCTTTTGCCAGCTTGAATCTGATGTCAAGTGAAAATTTAATTTCAGTTATTGTGCTTTCCAACTCCAGATATTCCACTGAGTTCTTATTTACAATTTCTATCTCTTTATTGATATTCTCTATTTGTTAAGACACGCACATGGGCTTCTAGATCCCGCAAGAACATGTCAGAGGTTGCCAAAATCCCCTATGGACACCTCATTCTCCAGAGCTTCATTGGAAGTTTTTCTCCAGATCTATGTTTATCTCAACTAGCATCACAGCCTTAGGAACCTGTTATGTTAAAGAATTGCTGCTAATTGGTTTGGACCAACACCCTGGAGCTACGGCTTTTCCTAGAAAGTTATCTCTAAGTCAGGCCAAATAAAGGCAAGGCCATGTATATAGGCTTATTCCAGGGAGCTGCAAGATAGGTCAAATAGTGGCAAGGCTCTTGGAATAAAATTGGCCTTTTTGAAGAATTCCAATCCTGGTCTACACTCTGGTGGCTAAAAGGCTGCTAGTTTTCACAGCTACTATGGTTGCAAGGCTACTGATTTTCAAGGCTACTGTGGAGCTGGGAGAAAGTGATGGGAAAGGCCAACTTAAAAAGCCTCAAACTTTGCCATTTTTATTGAGAGTCAGCATTTCAAAAATTGTTGCCAGCCTTTGGTTAATTCCCAGGGTTCAGAAAAGGCAATTTGGGGCCAGGCGTGTTGGCTCATGCCTGTATCCCAGCACTTTGGGAGGCTGAAGTGGGCGGATCACTCGAGGTCAGGGGTTTGAGAGCAGCCTGGCCAACATAGTGAAACCCTGTCTCTACTAAAAACACAAGAAATAGTTGGGCGTGGTGGAGCGTGCCTGTAGTTCCATCTCCTTGGGATGCTGAGAGACTCACTTGATCACAGGAGGTGGAGGTTGCAGTAAGCCAAGGTCATGCCACTGCACTCCAGCCTGGGTGACAGAGTGAGACGCCATCTCAAAAAAAGGAAAAAAAGAAAGAAAAGAAAAAAGAAAAGATGATTTTGAAAATTTTTTGAGGAGCAGATTTACAGAGTTACCACATTATATTTTCAAGCATGGGATTAAGTTAAATTGTGAAAAGCAAACTAGAGAAAACATGGTACAATCAAAGCATAAAGTTATTCAAGGCTTGGTGACTCTGCATTAAATACTTACATAATATAATAGTTACCTGGGGAAACTAGCCCGTTACTACCTGTGTTCTATCAGCAATGTAGAGAGCACTCTGTTTGTATGCTTTGAGAAGTTTAACAGTTTCATGCATACTTTAGGAGAAAAAGTACTATTGGGTTATTGATCTTTTCTCTTTAATCACATAGAAGCTTTAGGGGAGAACAAAAGGGAATAACGAAAATACATGAAGAAATGGTAGGTTCTGGCAAGAAGATTTCTAATAACGTTTTTCATTATTGTACCAGAAACCCAAACCTCAAACTACTAGTGTGGGTCAATTTGCTGATTTAATTTTGTACAACTCCAAAAAATACACAAAATATATAGAAGAAAAATTCAGTTTCCACTACTGTACATATTTTTATGGTGGATAAGATATATGATGCCATCGATCCTTCCACAGATAACTAAAAATGTAAGGCACTATTTCCATATTTGAAAAATTTCTCCCTTTTTAGTAAAATAATTTGAGACACTCAAATAGCTGCCTTAGTTATTATATACAATAAGTTCAACTTTTAAAATTAATTATGTGATTATAGAATATCTGTGTTTCAAGTTTCCTAAAGAATGCCTTCAAAAACACAGAGATTTTGCAGCCTTGGAAATGTTTATTTAATAATTTGAAAAGTATTACATTTCTTGCTTCAGATAGTTTTCAATATTATATAGCCAAATCAGCCAGGCTCAAACAAGATTTCCTTTCTCTATTGAATTCATGTACTCTTAGCTCAGCCAAGCACAAAACAGCTAATGCTGTCACGTTTGAAAAGCTTTTATGCTGAATTTGACACAAAAGCAATCACAAAGCCGACAAAAAGGGGATTTCTCTTTCAAAAACTGACAGGGGAAAAAATAAATGAAAACTCTGAGCCTGGGAAAATCTCTCTTGACACTGGAAAAGAAAGTTTAAAACGATCAAGAAATAATTTTTCCAAAGAATCCATTGCCAAGTTTGGACCAATCTTAAAAGCCTAGGGAACAGGTTATGAACTCAACCAAGAATTCGCCAAATGAAATAAATCCTATGATGATCACTGTTGGCAGTTTAAGTGCCAATGGCATACTGTTTTTGCCTCTTGTGAAAGTTCTAAATGGCATCATCTCTCATAGGATTCTGTCATAGCCTATTGGCAAAGATTTTGATTAGAATGAAAATCTTGTATGTTTTTGCCTAACATCTGTCTTTCTATCTCAAAAGAACTTTATTGTTGTACCAGGTCCATAGAGAAGATAAAATTAAACCATGAAGCCATGTGGCTAACAAAATTAACTACTTCCTAACTTCATGTTTTTGTTTTAGAAAAAATTAAGGGTGAAAGAAAACAATTATCAATATGTTATGGCCGTCTCTTGATGGCCTGCTAATTAATTGTTGATACTCTATGCCATCTGCGTTCTGTTTTTTCACCAAATCAAGATTCTCCTGTTGCTGTTTCTTTCCACTCTGACCACGCTTTCAAGATAAGCTTTTTCCACGTGACGTCTCCGATTTTATTTCTGTTTTGTGAATAAGTTGTTATTGTCCCCATTTATTCTCCTTATTTATTTATTTTTGAGACAGAGTCTTGCTCTGTCACCCAGGCTGGAGTGCAGTGGCGTGATCTTGGCTCACTGCAACCTCCGCCTCCCGGGTTCAAGCGATTCCCCTGCCTCAGCCTCCCGAGTAGCTGGGACTACAGGCAGGCAGCACCACGCCAGGCTAGTTTTTGTATTTTTAGTAGAGACAGGGTTTCACCATGTTGGTCAGGCCGGTCTCAAACTCCTGATCTCGTGATCTGCCTGCCTCAGCCTCCCAAAGTGCTGGGATTACAGGTATAAGCCACCACCCCCAGCCTCTTCACTCTTTTTTTCTAAATAAGAGGAGGAGTTTTTTCTAAATGTCAGACCAGCAAGGACATAAAGATGGAAATTAATGAAATTATATAAAGAAGTTAAAATAATTATTAAAAGATGTTTAACAACATTGATAAATATTTATGCAATAATATTAAGTTTACAAATCAGAATTTAAAATTTAATTTACATTATGTAGACAGTTAAAATATATGTAGATAAGAACTAGAAGAGATTGTCAATAAAGATTAGCAATTATGAATCATTAATGTATCAAGATTTTTGGTAATTTTCTTTTTAGGTTCAGGTATGGTGACTGGCTCAAATTTTAAGAGTTATAACAGTGTTGGTGGTTGGGTTTGAAACGTTTCATTGTTGCTCAGTAGTGAGAGTTAGTGTAGTCATCACTGAGGTGCTGCAAAGGAGGCTGGCTGCTGTAATCACAGCTCTCCAAGGCTGTAGACATAGCTTTGTGATTGCCTTGGGAGACTCACAGGCTCTCTTGTTAATCTTAGGCACACAGACTCAGAAAGAACTTAGGGAGCAAGGGGGTGTCGCTTTAACCATTTAATGTCTCCTCCTGTCTATTTTCACACTTTTTTCCTAAAAGAAAATTTTAAGTAATAAGCTAGCTAATATCACTTAGTAGTGATGACACATTCGATGTAAAGACCAGATAACCATTTTATTTGCTCCCTACCTTTTAGAAGAATTAAACATTGTCGTTTCATTAAAAATGAAATGCAGTTTGCAATTATTGTTTCATTTTTTCATCAAAGAATATAATATGAAATTTTTTTCGCATTATACTATTTCATTGCTTTCATTTTCTACCTGTTGGTTTATCAGTAATGTAATATAATCTTTTTTGTCAATTAATAATTACATGAGTCTTTTTCAGATTCTTATGGGGTTTTCTTGCTTTGTTTTAGCTACGTAGACAATTGGGAAGAGGAAGCCTGTGATGTCATCTACAAGAGTAATTGCTATGCATTCACAACTCTATTACTTGCAAAAGAAGATTCTGAACTTCTCTAGCCTTCAGTTTTCTTCTCTGCAAACTTAGAATAATCAGAGTACTTTTCAAAGAGTGTTTTTGAAAGGATGAAATAAATCAATATATATAAAGTGACTAGCATACTTTTTGACACACAGCAAGCATTCACTAAAAGTTATTATTAACTTTAGGATTACTTTAATTTTAGCATACATCATTCAAGAAATGGATGAAAAAATTACAGCTTTGGCCATCTTTATCTGTATCGTGAACTTACATTGAATCTGCAGTAATATATATCATTAAATTCCTAAACACAGAACACAAACAAAAAATGTCAATCTCTATAGATAGTGGCTGAGCCATTTTTATGATGTAGTTTTAGACCATTCCAAAGTGTTTTTTTTTTAATTTCAAAAGTTTGACAAAGGATAGCAATTATAATACAATTGTGGTTTCATTTTAGGTGATTAAAACATCTTACATGTTTTGACAATGCAATCGTTTTGTTTTCTACTTTCATATTTCCTTCTGTAGATATTTTTGTCTCTTATTTAAAGCTACTTGCTCTTCTAAGAGCAATTAAACCCTAATCATTCTTACCATCACCTTAGGATTTTCTTAGGTTAAATTTATTTCTCATTTGCTAACTACCAGAGTCCTCTTGCCCTAGTCAAATCTATCACTGTATGCCTCTCATCTCTCCTTCTTCTCGTCTAACTCAAGGATCCAGTCCAAACTTCGTAATTTCTGCTTATACCTTCTTACCAGTTAACTACTTTGGTTTGTGATCCAATAGATTCATAGTATCCTAAGCTTATAGAGAAGAAAAAGCAGTAGCATAACATGCTGACTACCTCATGAATATGACTAGAGCTTTCAAGAATAACCACGTGATTCTATATATTACATAGTCAGACCAGGAATTAGGAAAATGACCACTGGAGATTCCTAATTCATCTATGCTCATCCATTGAAAAAACTATCAGTGGTAACATGTGTCTCTTGAAAGAATTTTTATTCACCTAGATTTTGACTCCAACAGAGCTAATGATAAGACTGTAGAATTCTATGTGGCTTTCTAACATTCTCATCATATAAACTAAAACCTTGTCCTCATAGCAGCTCAGGTCCCTTTGATAAAATGGCTATGACAGAGATTGGCTAAAAGCTCACTAATTCCATTAACTCTCCCTGAAATTAAATCGAGAACAAGTTCTGTGTGATGGGACGTGGTGGAAGTGATATACATAATTTCCAGGCCTGCCCATAAAACACCATGGATTGACTGACCACATTCTGTCTTCCTTTTCTGCAGGGGTTTTTGGCAGTGTGTTTAAAATGACAGTGTCACAAAATTGGAAAAGTCTGGGTTTCCAAGTGACCATGTTGGAGGACAGCTTCTAAGAATGGCTTGTCGACCTCTACTGGACTATGATATAACCAAGAAAGCAGTCTTTATTGTTATTAAGCTATTGAGATTTCAGAGTTCATTTCTTACTATAGCTTAGCATAGTCCAACCTGACTAATTTGGAAATGGAGGCCATTTCATCCAAGAAAACGATATGGTTTCCTTCTTAGATGACATAACCAATTTGAGAATCAGATACTGGTTTAGCAAAAGGCCTTTTCTGTCAGATAAAATATCTATAGAGGGTTTTGATCAAGTGCCCAGTCTGACCAACTTCCTACCATGTTACTTCCCTGCTCAAAATACCCTAAAGCTTAACCATTGTTTAACATTTAAGGGCTTTTCAAACTGACTAGTAAATACTAAGTTTGAAGGGATTAAACGCATGCAAAGCACTATGCATGCTGCTTGATAAAACATAGTTATTAAGCAATTTTCTTCCTTTTCCTTTTTCTTTTATCCTGAGGAATTATAGACTACTAAGCAGACAGATATTTGAGGAAATTTCAGAGGAAATAGAAAGAAGAGAAGAATGAGCTGGGCTGGAGGTGAGAGAATGGGGGGAGAAAGTGAGAGTACTCCTTATTCCTGCCCAGTCCTGATACCAACCCACCCCTATCTCTTGATCCAGGGTCTCCAAATAAGATATGAAAGAGTAGACCTGTTACTTTTTCTAGGAAGGAATGAAGCCCGAATGGTTGACTTCATGCAACTACATAAGTACGTATACCAATTTTGAAGTGATCTTAAAGATGGTGCAACAGAAAACCAGCCCACTATATCCAGATTACTAAACAAAATTAACTTTAAGATTGACATCAGCTGTCAATTTTCCTCTATTCTCTACCTAGACTAAAAAGTCTACTGGCTAGGCATGGTAACTCACGCCTGTAATCCTAGTGCTTTGGGAGGCCAAGGAAGGAGAACTGCTTGAGGCCAAGAGTTCAAGAACCCATCTCTACAGAAAATAAAAATTTTAAAAAAACTAGCCAGGCATGGTGGTACACGCCTGTAGTCCCAGCTACTAGGGAGGCTGAGGCAGGAGGATTGCTTGAGCCCCAGAGTTCAAGGCTCAGTGAGCTATGATTGTGCCACTGCACTTTAGCCTGGGTGACAGTGAGACTCTGTCTCTAAGAAAATAAATATAAAAAGTCTACTGTTCATTTCAGCTTGAATGTGATTTTCTGTTAATAAATTTACATTAAACATCATTAAATTACAATCCATGGTATAATTTTATCAAATGTAACCAGTATTTTATTTTAAAAAGGTATCTTTGATACTAACCTTGGTTTCTGTGATTTTCTTTTGGATTGCATCTATTGTATAGGGACCCTCCTTCCATGACTCAAGCTTGGCTCTGGCCTGTCCTAAGACCTGCTCAGCTTCTTCCTTAGCTTCCAGCCATTGTGTTGAATCCTTTAACATTTCATTCAACTGTTGCCTCCGGTTCTGGAGGTGTTCTTGTACTTCATCCCACTGATTCTGAATTCTTTCAACTGGAATAAAAGGAAAAATAAATATATAGTAGTAAATGCTAGTCTGGAGAAGACATTTTAAATGTAACTTCCAAACATTATCTCACATTTATGTTGCTTATTTAAAAAATCATTCATTGTATTATGGCTAGGATGATGAACAACAAGATTCTTTACTTTTTTGATAGCAAATGTTAGTTTCTGTTAAATTATTTTCCTGAAGGTGACATAGAACATCAACATATATATAAAATTTTAACTCAATTCTTGATCCCTAGAACCAAATATGAATCATCTTTTAGAAAAGCACTACAGCAGAATATCCATATCCCCTTATCCTTGCCACTTCAGCACCCATCAGCCTGATTTCCCAGTGCCAGCATTTCATTGCCTGAAGGCTTTCTGTTGCCACAGGAGTTTGCTTTGCCATCCATGTGGCAGGCTAGACATACCAGGCAAATGATGCCTCCCCTCCAGCTCCCAGAGGCAGCCTGTATATAATGACTAATTGCAGGAATTGGGATATTGTTACACTAGCTCCCTTGATGCTAGGGGAAATAACTCCGAGGCATGTATTTTACAAGGGTTCCAGACTTTCCCAAGGGATAAAGCTCCAGTGACCCACAACAGCAGCTGGCTTGATAATGCACCACTCTTTACTGGCTGCCTTGCCTCACCTGTCTCATTTTTCCACTCTTCTACTGATTTATTTACGTCCCAGATAAATCACTTGCTCTTAAAACCTTTTCCAAGGGTCTTCTGAGTGAACCCAAGGGAAGATAAGTGTATTAGAAACTTCTTCTTTTTCTTTCTTTCTTTTTTTTTTTTTTTTTTTTGATGGAGTTTTGCTCTTGTAACCCAGGCTAGAGTGCAATGGTGCAATCTCGGCTCACTGCAACCTCCGCCTCTTGGGTTCAAGCTATCCTCCTGTCTCAGCCTCCCGAGTAGCAGGAACTACAGGCACGTGCCATCATGCCCAGCTAATTTTTCTTTGTATTCTTAATAGAAACAGGGTTTCACCATGTTGGCCGGGCTGGTCTCAAACTCCTGACCTCAGGTGATCCACCTGCCTTGGCCTCCCAAAGTGCTGGGATTACAGGCGTTGAGCCACCGCACCTGGCCAACTTCTTTTAACAATACCTAAGAATTCAAGCTGGGTGCATTTTGTAAGACTGGCTTATATTGAGGCTATCATTGGTATCACTGGAAGTCCAAGAGGGAGGTACTATATAGATTCTACTCTGAAATATGTTCTTTTCAATTATTAAAATAAACAGGACTACATTATTTTTTCTATACAACTTCTCTAAGCTGGTTTTATGAAATAAAAATAATACAGAAAACAAGTAATAAAACTGCCATCTACTTTATCCCTTAAGCATGAAACCTGATAGACATTCTAGATTCTTTCCTAAGCGTCACCCAATACCTCGTATAATTAGTTACAAATTTCTCTCATAGATAACTTCTTTCCTCTTTCTGTTGGCACTGCAAACCTCTATCATTTTTGGCCCTCACATCCATAAGAGGCTCTATATCATCCTCCCAGACCCAAATCTCTGTTTTAGAATGTAAATTCTACCCTATAGAAAGATTAAAACTAACATAAATCTGATCACTGCACTCCCTCTTATAAAACCCTTCAATGTTTCCCCACTGTCTTCTGGAATATCTTAGCTGGACGTACGTGTTCTTCTATGATCTTGCCTAGATAATCTGAGAGGTTTATCTACAAAGCAACAAATCACAAGATAAGCAGGGTATAAGAAACCATCACAGATAATACAAGAACCTTGCAGCAGTAGAGCTGTTACTACATCTAGGCCCAAGGGATGAGAGGAGGGAAAAGTGGCCAGAAGCAGAGAATTGGAATGAGAAACCACCCTGAGAAGAGCAATAACCTTTTGTCAAAGGACATAGTCAGCCTGTGGCAACCTCAAAGGGAGGGAGTTAGGAGAATAAATATCTTGACCTCACTTTACCTCCTGTCTTCAATTTCCTTCTAGGGCTCTTGGGTGCCTAAACCAACTGGAAGCCAAAGGGCATGGGAGCCCAATGATGACACAGGTCAGCCTCCCAGAATAAAGAGCAAGGGAGAGAAGGTCAAAGAATGGCTACAGATGGACAAACAAAATGTATATGGCACAGGACTATAAAACTATGCTTCTTATTTTGTTATGTAAGTAAAGTCCTTTTTAATTAACCCTGTGCCTCCACAGAGTTATGTGAAGTTATAAGTTATACTTGAGATGGCCAGGTGCAGTGGCTCACACCTGTAATCCCAGCTCTCTGGGAGGCTGAAGCGGGTGGATCACGAGGTCAGGAGTTCGAGACCAGCCTGACCAACATGGTGAAACCCAGTCTCTACTAAAAATACAAAAATTAGCACACGCCTGTAATCCCAGCTACTCAGGAGGCTGAGGCAGGAGAGTCACTTGAATCTGGGAGGCAGAGGTTGCAGTGAGCCGAGATCATGCCGCTGCATTCCAGCCTGGGTGACAGAACAAGACTCCATCTCAAAAATAAATAAATAAAAAGAAATAGTTGAGATATTTTGTAAATAAGCATCAGGACTAGAAAGACCCCACAAAACTAGTGATTGTAACATGAAATCAAAAATATAGTCCCCAGAATAATTAAAACTGAGTAACTGGCACACATTATAGACTACTATTTTATTTTATCAGGTTTATTTCTGTTTGGGTGTTTGCTATGTATTGCAAAACTAGTCGACATATTATATTGCAACTTCAGTTAACATGCCAACCTCTGTTTAACCGTAAGTCTCTCTCTAATCTTTGAACGCCATTGTTTTGTGTGTCTCATTGTTGTTGCTCCACTAGGTAGTGGAACAGCTTTCATAGTTGAGGCCTTGTAATTGTTTAATCTTCTAATTAATCTTTGGTTTATAAAATTAATGGTGTAAATGCTCTTATAAGAAAGCTGTATAAAGTGTAAATGAAAATGTCTTTAAGTGTTCTGAAATATTCTGTGGATATTCCAATTACAAACCGTTTTTCAACTTATCATAGCAGGCTACTTTAGTACACATACTTGGGACCTTTTTCTCACACCCTACTGTTATGTACCATGTGTATTTGAAAATAATAAAGTTGACATTCCTTAAAAATAGTCTCTGATTCCAATTTGCCTTCGCTTTCGTTAGTCTTAATTACTACTATTTTACTATGCTAGCAATATTTTTTAGAATGCCTAGTGGTTTTCACATAAACATAGCAAGCTGTTTTGATTCATGCCAGTAAATATTTTGTACATCCTATAGTTCATTTCAATAGGGAAAACAGTCTATATTTTTAAAAGGCCATCTCTAGATATTAGGAAAAGATAAAGCAGTTCTTCCTATTATGTGGGAAGATAATTTTAATCGTGGAAAAAGAAGGAAACTTTTATAACCTGAACCATTATTTCAGGCAAACATGGCATTTGAATGCTTGCTCAATAATAGAAGGCTTTCAGCAAAAAAGTGGTCATATGTGTGTTATGTAGCAAGTTAAAATGGCTCCTTGGGGTGTGCATCCCACCGAGGGTATGCTTTTTCACCCTTGACCTTCAGCTGTACATTATCATAATTTATTAGTTAATTAAAAATATTTATAGGCTAGAGACTCACTCAATAATCCATCTATCCCTCTGTGCATCCCTACACATCCATCCATCCATCCATCCATCCATCCATCTAGCCAGCTAGTCTCTATTTTATTTACCATCTGTTAGACACCATCCATTATGATAAGAACTTGGGAAACAAAAGGGTTTAAGACAGATTACCTGGCTTCTGGTTTAGGTGCCTGTTAGATAGTGGTGCTATTCACTGCCTATCCGAAGAATGCAGAGTGAGCATGGAGAAGATAATGAGTTCAATTTTGGACCTATTCACTGGGAGGTTGGGAGGAACACACACATAAAACTATCATTTTAGTCAGGAGGACTGAAGGATCTATAGCATAGCTGTGTGTTTTGGGAGAGACAGAAATTTGGGATTGGCCGTCACTACAGAGAAATAAAAAGCAAAGCCTCAAATGCAAGTGCATTCTCATTTATATGGCACATAGACTGAGCCCAACACCGGGCTGGGAATGGACTCCTGGAAAATACAACATATAAAGAATAAATAAAACACAAAGAGCAAATAAGATGAATGAAAGACTAGAGAAGGAGGAGAAATATCAAGAAAGTGTACTTTTATAGAACAAGGAAAAGAAAGATTTTCAAAAACACAAGAGTGATTAACACTTTCAAATCTCATAGATGTCACAAGACATAATAAAAATCATAACTAACATTTATTTGAATATCTACACTGTCTGAAGCTCTGTGGTGTTCTTTCCTTGCATTAATCACTTAATCATCATACAATCCTATAATTGTTTATGTTCTTTTTGTATTGCTGCAATTATCCTCATTTAACAGATGAGGAAATAAAGACAGTGTTAAATAATTGGTCTAAGGTCACATAGATAGTGATTGTTAGAGCCAACACTTGGATTCAAGAAGTTAGACCTCCAAAGCCCATGCCAAAAGTATCCATTGGCTTTGGCCACATGGAATTCCCTGAAGACCATACACAAAATGATTTCAGTGCAGTGGTAGAAATCTTACTGTAGGAGATTAACAAATATCTATGAAAAAGTAAAGACAGTAAATTGTAGACTATCCAACCATAGATCATTATAAGAAGGAAGTCAGAGGGTAGTTTGGTGTCAAGAGAAGTTTTTTGCCAAATATGGAAAACTTGAGTATGAATATAGGTATTGATTGGGGAAAATGGTCAAAAGACAAAAATGATGCCAGATGGAAGAAAAGTCCCTGAGAAGGTGCGTGTATTGAACATTAACTAAATTGAACATTAACTAACTACCTCCTTCTCCTGTGTTTCCCCTGTTATTTTTCCATTTGTGCAGTTTTCCTACAATAGACCTTTCTTTGCTCTGTGGATGGTGTGTACTTAGTTTTAACTCATCTCCCTGGCTTTAGTGGTTAATTCAAAGATGGACTTATGGTTCCAAGTAAGGTCAATCAGAACCAATGAAACAACTCTAGGATTTTTGTTGTTGTTGTTGTTCGTGATTCTAAAAGAGAAAACCCATTGCTTCTTGTTTAAGATGGATGAGAAAGCACGTAGTTCTGCAGTATCCTGATATCTATCTTAGAACAATTAAGAGGAATTAAACGGAACAAATACTGGGGAGCAGAGCCATGCAATGGAGAAGGAAAACTAGAATCTGGTCATACTATTTAATTCCTGAATCAAGCCTCACCTACCTTTCAACTGTTTAATGACACTGATCAATACATTTCTTCTGAGTAAGTCTAAGCTACTTTGAAATGGATTTTCCACTACTGCAATGTACAAGTTCTAACTTATAGAGAGAGACAAACTCTTTTGATGTAAACAAAGGTCTCCTAGGAATTGTACAAGAATCACGGGAATTGTACACGGGGATAGCTTTCAAATATAAAAGTTTAAAAGAGGACTTTGATCCTGCTTAAAGTAGCTTTAACTAGGGTATCTAGATAAATGCACTTAATGCTTATATCACCTTGGAGGAGTTCCCACATAAAAAATTTCCAAAGCCCATAGAACCAAAACTTACCAAAAATATTACGGCATTTAGACAACATTATTCTGTGAGCCTTATGGGTAGAAAGGGATTTTTGCCACCATGTTTCCCTCTTTCTATTCAATTTCTTTATATTATGAATACATAAATGAAAGTGACACTCAAAAAGAGAGACATCTGGGGACAAAATTATCCCAGGACATTCACATATAGGGTGGCCTCGCCTGGTTACATCCATGGTTTAAAATAATTCTATTATTTTTCCCTTTTAAGTAGATCTTTGATAATGGAACACCTACTCAAATGTCATCATCACATATAAAGACTTCCCCTGCTCTCATATGTGCAGTCATTTTCTCTCACCGTGGTTCTCCCATAACACTTTGTTAAGATTTTAAAACTTGTACTGTGTAATACTATGATTTACATTTTTACATTTTACATTTCTGTCTCTGACTCTAGACAGTGTCCTTGCCTCAAAGACAAGGACAGAATCTGTAGAAGATGCTGTCAGGGCCCATCTATCTGCCGTTGGCACTCATCATTCAAGTATATGCCAGCAGTGTCCTAGTACAAGCATTTGCCCTACTGCAAACCTTTGAGATTTTCCTCAGCTTGCTAGGTGCATTGGCCAGAAGTGCTGGAAAGTTAATGTACTAGGAAGCATTTAGCCAATGATGGATAAGAGTTGGAATAGTTAGCCCTGGTTCCTTGCCCTTACCCCCTTGTGGCTGACAACTTTGAGGCATGTTTTTTGTTTGTTTGTTTGTTTGTTTACTATCTCCCAGAGCTCCTTCATCAGGATCAAACCCCAGTGGCCCAAAGCAATAACTTGTTCCATAACAGGCTTAATTATTGGCTTCTTTCATTTCTTATCTCGTTGTCCGACTCTCTTACTGGTACTTCCTGGGATCACATTACAACCAAACCACTTTCACCATTAATCATTGTTTAAAGGTCTGTTTCTGAAAGAAGCTAGCCTAAGTTAGTATTTTATCCATTTAAAAAAATCCTTATCTGGCAAAATGGAAGAAGCTAGAAAATAAAAATAGAGTAAAAAGTCAAAATTAAAAACATCCTTAGTGCACAAATTAGTGTTAGGCATTTGGAATACCTTCAATATATGTCTGTCAAATGAGTTGTACATGTAGATTATTTCCATTATCCCCGCTTTCTCTTTATAATGATATAAAAATGCCATTTCTAAAGTTAACCTTTGCCCAGCATCTTCAGTCTTTCTTCTTAAGTAACCACTATTTGTCTGTTGCATTTCAAGTTTTCATAATTTGAAAATGGACTCAAGACTTTCCCATTTCCTTCCTTATTTTCCTCTTATGCTTCTGCTTATGATCTCTATTCCAGGAAAACAAATGTCCTCTGAATTTCCTTTGTTTTTTATTTAATGCCTTTGTATCAACCACATTTGTTTGTATAAAACAGCTTTAATGTCATGTTTACTAGTAGAATATCTGTGCCTTATATAAAACCCATAAATTAAAAGATATGGGAGAGCCAAAGAATTCAGTAAGCCAAAACTAATCAATGACCTCTCTTTCCCTAACTTTCTTAAAATAACTATAGGTTAGAGAGAATCTGTTGGCATATCCTTTTGCCTGTGTCTATCTTCTTAATCAAATTATAGATAAATAATTTAGAAACGTCCCTCTATACATTGAAGCCAGTGGATTAGGGTCTCCCACATGACCTAGGGAGACACCAGCTGGCATGGCTAAGGGAGTGGTTGCACCATACCTCCCCTACTCCCAGCAGTGACGCTTGCAGCAACAAAAGTGACTCCTTACTTCTCGTTAAGGAGAAGAGAGTGAAAAGTAAAGAAGACTTTGTCTTGCATCTTGGATACCAGCTCAGCCACAGTAGGATAGGGCATGGTTAGAGTCATGAGGCCCCCATTCCAGGCCCTAGTTCATGGATAGCATTTCTAGACACACCCTGGGCCAAAAGGGAATCTGCTACCTTGAAGGGAAGGACTCAGTCCTATCAGGATTCATCAGCTACTAACTAAAGAGGCCTTGAACGTTGAATAACCAGTTGCGATATCCAGGGAGTACACTGTGGGACTTGGCCTCTGAGATGTGCTGGCTTCATAGGTCACCCAGCAAATTCCCAGCTGTGGTGGCTATGGTGAAAGACCCCTTCTGTTTGAGAAAAGTAAACAGAAAAGTAAAGGGGACTTTGTCTTGCCCCTTAGGTACCAGCTCGGCCACAGAAGGGTAGAGAAGCAGGCAGGCTTCTGGGATTTCTGAGTCCTGGCCTAGGTTCTTCGATAGCATTTTTGGTCCTGCCCTGGGCCAGAGGGGAGCCCAAGGCCCTAAAATATGGGTCCTAGTTCTGTCAGCATTCACCACAAGCTGATGGGAGAGCCCTTGGGCTTTAAGTGAACACCAGTGGAGGCCAAGCAGAACCCTCATGTTGGTGAGGGCCACAGGGAGAGGATCCTCTGCCTTTGAAAAGGGTAAGGAAGAGCAGGGAGCACTTTATACTGTTGTGTGAGTGCCAGCTTAGCCACAATAGAATAGAACATGAGGTAAACTGCTAAGGTTTTTGACTCCAATGACTGGCCCTCAGACAGCATCTCTGGATATGCCCGGGGCCTAAGATTTCCACTGAAAAATCTGCTGCCAGATGTACTGAAGCTCCTTTGCATGTTATTTGTTTCCTTTCTCTTGCTGCTTTTAGGATTCTTTCTTTATCCTTGACCTTTGGGAGTTTGATTATTGCATGCCTTGAGGTAGTCTCTGAGATAATTCTGCTTCGTGTTCTATAACTTTTTCGTACTTGAATGTTAGTATCTTTCTCTGTTTCTGAAGTTCTCTGATATTGTCCCTTTGTATAAACTTTCTATCACTATCTCTTTCTCTACCTCCTGTTTAAGGCCAATAACTCTTAGACTGACCCTTTTGAGGCTGTTTTCTGGATCTTGTAGACAGATAGCCTATTTGAAAATACACAGCCAGAGAAGACAAAGGAAAAAAATAGTAAGAATCAATGAAGCACACCTACAATCCAGACACAAAAAACCCTTCAAAAAATCAATGAATCCAGGAGCTGCTTTTTTGAAAAGATCAACAAAATTGATAGACCACTAGCAAGACTAATAAAGAAGGAAGAGAGAAGAATCAAATAGATGCAGTAAAAAATGATAAAGGGGATATCACCACCGATACCACAGAAATACAAACTACCATCAGAGAATACGATAAACACCTCTATGTAAATAAACTAGAAAATCTGGAAGAAATGGACAAATTCCTGGACACATACACCCTCCCAAGACTAAACCAGGAAGAAGTTGAATCACTGAATAGATCAATAACAGGATCTGAAATTGAGGCAATACTTAATAGCCTACAAATTAAAAAAAAAGTCCAGCACCAGACAGATTCACAGCCGAATTCTACCTGAGGTACAAAGAGGAAATGGTACCACTCCTTCTGAAATTATTCCAATCAATAGAAAAAGAGGGAATCCTCCCTAACTCATTTGATGAGGCCAGCATCATCCTGATACCAAAGCCGGGCAGAGACACAACCAAAAAAGAGAATTTTAGACCAATATCCCTGATGAACATCGATGCAAAAATCCTCAATAAAATACTGGCAAACCGAATCCAGCAGCACATCAAAAAGCTTATCCACCATGATCAAGTGGGCTTCATCCCTGGGATGCAAGGCTGGTTCAACATATGCAAATCAATAAATGTAATCCAGCATATAAAGAGAACCAAAGACAAAAACCACATGGTTATCTCAATAGATGCAGAAAAGGCCTTCGACAAAATTCAACAGCCCTTCATGCTAAAAACTCTCAATAAATTAGGTATTGATGGGACATATCTCAAAATAGTAAGAGCTATTTATGACAAACCCACAGCCAGTATCATACTGAATGGGCAAAACTGGAAACATTCCCTTTGAAAACTGGCACAAGACAGAGATGCCCTCTCTCACCACTCCTATTCAACATAGTGTTGGAAGTTCTGGCCAGGGCAATCAGGCAGGAAAAAGAAATAAAGGGTATTCAATTAGGAGAAGAGGAACTCAAATTGTCTCTCTTTCCAGATGACATGATTGTATATTTAGAAAATCCCACTGTCTCAGCCCAAAAGCTCCTTAAGCTGATAAGCAACTTCAGCAAAGTCTCAGGATACAAAATCAATGTGCAAAAATCACAAGCATTCTTATACACCAATAACAGACAAACAGAGAGCCAAATCATGAGTGAACTCCCATTCACAATTGCTTCAAAGAGAATAAAATACCTAGGAATCCAACTTAAAAGGGATGTGAAGGACCTCTTCAAGGAGAACTACAAACCACTGCTCTATGAAATAAAAGAGGACACAAACAAATGGAAGAACATTCCATGCTCATGGATAGGAAGAATCAATATCATGAAAATGGCCATACTGCCTAAGGAAATTTATAGATTCAATGCCATCCCCATCAAGCTACCAATGACTTTATTTACAGAATTGGAAAAAACTACTTTAAAGTTCATATGGAACCAAAAAAGAGCCCGCATTGCCAAGTCAATCCTAAGCCAAAAGAACAAAGCTGGAGGCATCACGCTACCTGACTTCAAACTATACTACAAGGCTACAGTAAACAAATCAGCATGGTACTGGTACCAAAACAGAGATATAGATCAATGGAACAGAACAGAGCCCTCAGAAATAATACCACACATCTGCAACCATCTGATCTTTGACAAACCTGAGAAAAACAAGAAATGGGGAAAGGATTCCCTATTTAATAAATGGTGCTGGGAAAACTGGCTAGCCATATGTAGAAAGCTGAAACTGGATCCCTTCCTTACACCTTATACAAAAATTAATTCAAGATGGACTGAAGACTTAATGTTAGACCTAAAACCATAAAAACCCTAGAAGAAAACCCTAGGCAATACCATTCAGGACATAGGCACGGGCAAGGACTTCATGTCTAAAACACCAAAAGCAATGGGAACAAAAGCCAAAATTGACAAATGGGATCTAATCAAACTAAAGAGCTTCCGTACAGCAAAAGAAACTACCATCAGAGTGAACAGGCAACCTACAGAATGGGAGAAAATTTTTGCAACCTACTCATCTGACAAAGGGCCAATATCCAGAATCCACAAAGAACTCAAACAAACTTACAAGAAAAAAACCAAACAACCCCATCAAAAAATGGGCAAAGGATATGAACAGACACTTCTCAAAAGAAGACATTTATGCAGCCAAAAGACACATGAAAAAATGCTCACCATCACTGGTCATCAGAGAAATGCAAATCAAAACCACAATGAGATACCATCTCACACCAGTTAGAATGGCAATCATTAAAAAGTCAGGAAACAACAGGTGCTGGAGAGGATGTGGAGAAATAGGAACACTTTTACACTGTTAGTGGGACTGTAAACTAGTTCAACCCTTGTGGAAGTCAGTGTGGCGATTCCTCAAGGATCTAGAACTAGAAATACCATTTGATCCAGCTATCCCATTACTGGGTATATACCCAAAGGATTATAAATCATGCTGCTACAAAGATACATGCACATGTATGTTTATTGCTGCACTATTCACAATACCAAAGACTTGGAACCAACCGAAATGTCCATCAACAATAGACTGGATTAAGAAAATGTGGCACATATACACCATGGAATACTATGCAACCACAAAAAAGGATGAGTTCACGTCCTTTGTAGGGGCACATGGATGAAGCTGGAAACCATCATTCTCAGCAAACTATCGCAAGGACAGAAAACCAAACGCGGCATGTTCTCACTCATAGGTGGGAATTGAACAATGAGAACACCTGGACGCAGGAAGGGGAACATCACACACTGGGGCCTGTCGTGGGGTGCGGGGAGTGGGGAGGGATAGCATCAGGAGATATACCTAATGTAAATGACGAGTTAATGGGTGCAGCATACCAACACGGCACATGTATAGATATGTAACAAACCTGCAAGTTGTGCACATGTACCCTAGAACTTAAAGTATAATTTAAAAAAAAAAGTAAGTTGTGACGTTAGAAACATAAAATGTGGGAGGAGGGAGAGTAAAAGTGTTGAGTATGTGCACACAATGAAATTTAAGTTGTTATCAGCTTATAAAATGTTTTATGTAAGCCTCAGAGTATCCACAAAGCACAAGCTTATAATACATACATGAATGATAAAAACAAAAGACGCAAAGCATACTACTACACAAAACCATCAAAACACAAAGGAAGACAGCAATAGAGGAAGAAAGGAACAAAGAATCTATAAGACAACCAGGAAACAATTAACAAAATGACACTAGTAAATCCTTACCCATCCATCATTATTTTGAATGTAAATAGATTAAACTCTCCAATCAAAAGGCATAGAGTGGTTGAGTGGATTAACGACAACAACAAAAAACGAGACCCAAATATGTGCTGCCTACAAGTGGCTCATTTCACCTTAAAGGACATGCATAGACTGAAAGTATATGGATGAAAAAAGATACTCCACGTACATGAGAACAAAAAGAGAGCAATGTAGTTACACTTATTTTAGACAAAATAATCTTTAGGTCAAATCTGTTCAAAGTGACAAAGAAGGTCATTATATATTGATAAAGGTTATTTCATCAAGAGGACATAACAAGTATAAGTATATATGCATCCCAAATCAGGGCACCTAAATACATAAAGCAAACATTAAGGGATCTGAAGGGAAACATAGCCTATAACAGAATAATAGCAGGCAATTTCAATATTCCACTTTAAGCAATGGACAGAAAAATTCTTAAGAAAACATTGGACTTGAATGACATTTTAGACCAAATGGACCTAAGACACATATATAGAACATTGTGCCCTGAACAGTAGGAAAATACAGATTCTTCTCAAGTACACATGTAACATTCTCCAGGATAGATCATATGTTAGGCCACAAACAAGTCTCAACAAATTTAAGAAAACCCATCATGTATCTTTTCTGACCACAATATAAAATTAGAAATCAATTACATGAGAAATCATATAAAATTAAGAAATATGTGGAAACTAAACAATATGCTCCTAAACAATTATTGGGTCAAAAGAAGAAATTCAAGAGGAAATTTTTAAAAAATCTTGATACAAACAGAAATGAAAACACAACATAGAAAAACTTCTGGGTGTAGCAAAAGCAGTGCTAAGGGGGAAGTTTATATCAATAAATTCCTACATCAAAACAGAAGAAATATCTCAAATGAAATACCTAACATTATACCTCAGGAAACTACAAAAAGAAGAATGAATTAAGCCCAAAGTTAGCAGAAAGAAGAAAATAACAAAGATCAGAGCAGAAATAAATGAAATAGAGACTAGAGAAACAATAGAAAAAAATCAATAAAACTAAGAGTTGGTTTTTTGAAAAGCTAAACACAACTGACAAATCCTTAGCTAGACTAAGAATGAAGAGAGCAGGCTCAAATAAATCAAATCAGAAATCAAAGAAAAGACATTATGACTGATAACACAGAAATACAAAGGATCGTAAGAGACTATGATGAACAATTATATACCAAGAAATTGGACATCCTAACAGAAATGGATGAATTCTTAGAAATACATAATCTACCAAAACTGAATAATGAAAATTGGAAATCTGAAAAGACCAGTAACAGTTAAGGAAACAGTTAAGGAGATTGCATCAGTATTTAAAAGTTCTCACATCAAAGGAAAGCGCAAGACCAGATGGCTTCATGGGAGAATTCCACAAACATTTAAAGAAGACCTAATACAAATCTTTCTCAAACTCTTTTGGAAAACTAAAGAGGAAGGGATTCATCCAAATTTATTTTACAAGGCCAGCAATACCCTGATCCCAAAGCCAGACAAAGACACTACAAGGAAAGAAAACTATAGGCCAATATCACGAATGAAATTAGATTCAAAAATTCTCAATGAAATACTAGTGAACCATATTTAATAGTTTATTAGAAGGATTATTCACCATGACCAAGAGGGATTTATCCCTGGGATAGAAGGTTGTTTCAACATATGCAAATTAATAAATGTGATTTAACATATAACAGAATGAAGTACAAAAACCATATGATCATTTTAATAAACGCAGAAAGAGCATTTGACAAAATTCAACATCCTTTCATGAGAAAAACTCTTAGCAAATTAGGCATAGAAGAAATGTTCTCCAAAAGAATAAAAGCCATAAATCACAAGCCCACAGCTAACATCATGCACAACAGAAAAATGTAGAAGGCTTCTTCTCTAAGATCAGGAGCAAGACAAAGATGCCCACTCTCCCCACCCTTGTTTAACTTAGTACTGGGAGTCCTAGCCAGAGCAATTAGGCAGTAGAAAGAAATAAAAGGCAACCAAACTGAAAACGATGAAGTAAAATTGCCCCTTCTTGCTGATGACATAATCTTATACAGAAAATCCTAAGGACTCCACTGAAAACTGTTAGAATTCATACACGAGTTTAGTAAAGTTGCAGGATACAAAATCAACTTACAAAAATCAGTAGCAATAACAATTGTTATTGTTTGTACAATAACAACAAACTGTCTAAAATAGAAATTAAGGAAACAATCTCACTTACAATAGCATGAAAAAATATTTGGAGTGAATTTAACCAAGAAAGTGAAAGATCTGCATGTTGAAACTATAAGACACTGACGAAAGAAATTGAAGATGACACAAATAAATGGAAAGATTTCTATGTTCATAAATTGGAAAAATTAATATTGTTAAACATAAAGCAATCTAAAGATTCAACACAATACTAACAAAATCTGCATATCATTCTTTATAGAATTTTTTTAAAAAAATCCTAAAATTTGCATGGGACCACAAAAGACCCTGGATAGCCAAAGCTGTCTTTACTAAAAAGAATAAAGTTGGAAATATCTCACTATTGGATTTCAAAATGTATTACAAAGCTATAATAATCAAAACAGCATGGCAAGTACATAAAAACAGACCAATGGAATAAGACAAAGAGGACTAAAATAAACCTACACACCTTTGATCAATTGATTTTTGACAAAGGTAACAAGAACACACAATAGGGAGAGGACAGTCTCTTCAATAAACGGTATTGGGAAAACTGAATGTTCACATACAGCATAAAACTGGACCCTTATCTCACCCCTTATACAAGAATCAACTCAAAATGGATTAAAGCCTTAAATGTAATACCTGAAACTAAAAACTACAAAAACATAAGAGAAGAGCTCCATGACATTGGTCTAGGCAGTGGTTTCTTGCATACGACCCCCAAACACAATCAAAACAAAAATAGGTAAGTAAGATTGCATCAAACTAAAAAGCTTTGTACAGCAAAGGAAACAATTAATAGAATAAAGAGACAACCCACAGATTGGGAGAAGATATTCGCAAATCATACATTAGATAAGGTGCTAATATCCAAAATATACAAGGAACTCAAGCTACTCAATAACAAGAAAACAAATAACTCTAATAAAAAATGGGCAAAAATATGAATAGACATTCTCAAAAGAAGACAAACAGCATATATATATATATATGTATAATACTCAACATCTCTAATCATCAAAAAATGCAAATTAAAATCACAATGAGATATCACCTCATATCTTTTGGATTGGCTATTATCAAAAAGATGAAAGATAACAAGTGTTGATGAGGATATGGAGAATAAGGAAACCTTATCCACTATTGGTAGTATTGTGAATTAGTAACGGCCTCCATAAAGACAGTATGAATGTTCCTCAAAATAATAAAAATAGAATGACCATATGTTCCAGAAATCCCACTTCTGGGTACATACTCAAAAGAAAAGGAGGGAGTATATTGAAGAGCTATCTGCACTCTCATATTGTTGTAGCACTGTTCACAACAGGCAAGATTTGGAAGCAAGCTAACCGTCTATCAACATGCGAACGGATAAAGAAAATGTGGCTCATATAAATGATGCCGTACTATTTAGCAATAAAAAAGAATTATATCCTGTCATTTGCAACATCTTGGATGGAACTGGAGGTCATTACATTAAATGAAATAAGCCAGTCACAGAACGAAAATCATTGCATGTTCTCACTTATTTGTGGGATCTAAAAATTAAAACTATTGAACTCATGGAGACAGAATAAAAGGATGGTTACCAGAGGCTACAAAGGGTAGTGTGGGGGTAGGGGATAGGTGGGGATTGTTAGTGGCTACAAAAAATAGTTAGAAAGAATGAATAAGACCTAGTATTTGATAGTGCAACAGGGGGACTATAGTCAATAATAATTTAATTGTACATTAAAAAATAACTAAAAGTACAATTACATTGCTTGTAGCACAAAGGATAAATGCTTGAGGGGATGGATACCTCAGTCTCCATGTTGTGCTTGTTTCACATTACATGCCTATATCAAAACACCTCAGGTACCCCATAAATATATACACCTACCACGTATCCCAAAAACTTAAAAATAAAAAAATTATTTTAAAAACCTAGGAAATTCTGTCATTTGGAATAATAAGGATGAGCCTGGAGGACATTAGGTTAAGTGAAATAAACTTGGCACAGAGAGACACATATCATATAATCTCATTTGTATGTGGAATCTAAAAAAGTTGAATTCATAGAAATAGAGAGCATTATGGTGGTGATCAAAAGCTGCAGTGGTGGGTGGATGGAAAAATGAGGGACATTTATCAATGGGTACAAAGTTCCAGTTAGACGGGAGGAATAAGTTCTGGTGTTCTTTTGCACAGCACAGGAACTTAGCTAATATTGTCATATTGTATATTTCCAAATAGCTAAAAAGGAGGATTTTAAATATTCTCACCACAAAAATGATAAGTATTTGAGGTGATAGTTATGCTATTAGCCTGATTTGATTATTCCACAATGTATATATATGGATTGAAACATCACAATGTACCCCATAATATAGTTGTCAACTAAAAATGAAATAAAATTTTTAAAATGAATATTATTTGAGTTGTAATTCCACTCCAAGGTGTATATCCACAGAAATGCACAGTTATTAATATATTCACCAAAAACCATGTACTAGACCGTTGGTAGCACGGCTATGGATTGCAGAATTATTGACAGCAATTTCCTCATGTTGGAAACTACCCAATTTCTCATCTATATCAACATGTGTAAATACACTGTGGTATCAATAGAATATCATTCAGTAAGAAAAGTGAACAATCCACAACTACATACAATAATATGGATGAATCTCACAAACATATTGTTGAGGGGAAAAATACAGCCACAGACAAGTAGATATGACTGTTCGATTCCTTTACATAATACATAAAAACAAGAAAAAGTAATAGAAAACTTTTGAAGTAAGGATAGTAGTCACCCTTGTGAAATGTTCATTACTGGAGGAGACATGAAGGGGGATCCTGAGCTTCTGGTTATATTATATTATGTTTCTTGATTTGGATGCTATTTACACAGTTGCATTCAGTTTATAGAAATTCACTCTTCTGCATATGGCTAGCCAGTTCTCCCAGCACTATTTATTAAATAGGGAATTTGATTTGTGAAATATATTCCACATACAACTTTGGACAATTCATCTTTTTTAAAAAAGGTGTCACCTGTGAAATATGTGTCATTTTGGCTGCTGTGAATAATAAAAGATGCAATCATTCTGCTACAAACACAATACGATTTTGACTGTACATTGATGTGACAAAGAACATTTCAGAAATTCTTATTGGACAGTGAACTGGACTAGATTCACAGACACACATCGGCACATACAGACGAATCAAGCAGCTATTCTGCTATTTAATAAAAGAAACAAAGCAGTACAGTTGATTGTTATAGTAGTCCCAAGAGTACACCCTGCAGAAATATATACAAAAGACAATTTTAGAAGTTTTAAATGTATTTCATTTTGTCAAGGAATGAAAGCAAATGTAAAATCTGAAGATCATCAAAGTGAAGCTGTTATCTTAAAAGTGGATCAGTGTGGTAGTCTGACATCACATAGACCTGGTAATTTTCCATAATTGAGCATCAATTTGTACTACAGAATTTTACCACACTTGCGACACTTCACCCAGGAGACTGACAGATCAAAAATATATTATGGCAATGTATTTGGCCACTGGAGCCCATATTGTTAGATTTACATTTACACCAAATTCATCTGACATACAAAAGTGAAATAATAATAAAGTATATGCACATAAACCCAGACAATCTGTGCAGGTTTGTAATTGAAGAGCTACCCAATGTACACATTTTTTTTTTTCTCACAAAGGTCCATCATGGAAAGCTTCTCGACTGATTTGTGCAGTAAATAAATGTTGGGTAATAAAGGGAAATAAATAACCAATGCTAAGACTCAGGATGACAGACTGAGACCCAGCATGTGTCCTGATTTACGAACCTTCAGAAGTGTCAAATTGGAAACTCAGCAATCATGTCAAGAACCACAATATTGCAGAGAAAGAAACAGTTCAGTTGACTGAATACGAACCAATCTTTCACTTCAAGTTTTTTAAACTAGCTATGTTTAATTATCGATATACATTCTTGACTGATATAAATTCCCACAACATCTCTCTTAGGGAGGAATGTTATTTATACACAAGAAATGATTACCTTTTGAATACACATTGCTGCAGAACAAAGAACAGTTCTGTTGCAATTTCTGCACTGACTGTATAGCACGAGAATTAGAAGTTTGTGTAACTGATTTTTAGAAAGCAACTTTGATGAGCAGTTAGTCTTGGGTTATAACCCTGGATTAGTGATGAAATAGCGGATTTAAATGGGAAAAGTTGATTTGCCACGATCTCAGTTTCCTCAACTCCCAAACTGAAATAATGACAACTGCAGAGCCACAGAATTATTGTGATGATAAAATTCAATAATGAATAAAAGCATAAAGGATCCTACTAAAGCAAGGTGCTATTGCTTCTCTGTATAGACAAGACTAAACAATGAATTACAGTTATCAACAAACATTCATGATCTGCTAGGGAGTGCACACTATGGATCTCATTGATCCTACAGAGTACGCCAGAGTTCCAGGTAGAAAATGCCAAGCTGAAAGGCTTAAATTGCAGGTAAATCTTTTGAGGTCATTTGAGTGAGTGAAGAGTGACGGACACGATTAACTGTGGGCAACTCTAAAGGAAAAGTGATCCCAATTGAAGTTAAGACAAAGATTTCTAAACTATTTGTTGGGATCAGGAAAAAGGTAGAAATAGCAATAGACTGTTCTCCGAGGCTAAAACCATCAAAAAATGTTAGGCATGATCAAGAATGAAGCTGAAAACAAGGAAACCACCATTATTGTAACCTCGTACAAAGCTAGGACACAACTATACCTGGAGTAATGGAAGCATAACTGAATGTTTGACATACAAAGACATATAAGGAACTGAGGAAAGTCCAAACAATAACACAAATTATAAGGAATATTAAGATGTGTCCCTTCTACTTCCACAAGGCATTTAAACAGGGTTCTGTGGAAGACCTATCTATAGTTAAGCTTTGCAAAAGAAGTTTCAACTCAAACCCAGAAAGAGGAAGAAACATATATGCTAACCATGTAGCTAGTATGAATGGGCATTTTTTTTTCATTTAGATATAGAAGAGGAGGAATGTGGTTGTTTTACAAATAGATAATAAAGTATCTGAGATGTAACAGATCAAAAAGCTAAAAACAGAGGGGAGTTATTGGCACATGAATAAATCCTGGCCACTATGATGACAAAGTTGCCTTTTCTCTAAATCCCAAAAACCTAGAATGCAGAAACAGCCAAGCATTTTGGTTAAGTTCATGGAAGACAGACCCAGAACAAATGACTAAATTTTAAAATTTTACAATATTAGCCTAACATTTAAGGTTAGTTTGGAACATGGAAAAGATCAATAGTTTAGTGCTATTTTCACACTGTTTACTCCTCTATTATATGGGGATAATAATAAGCAGATTAATAATCTAGAAAGATGAAAGGAAATAACGTACACAAGGCACTGAGAAAAGTACCTGACCCCTAGCCAGCTCTCAATTATAGGGGCATAAATAGGCAATCATGTACTTTTGTAACACTGTTGGACTTTTCTGGGGCTTCTTAAATCCTGAGTCATAAAGCAAAGGAGGATAGATTGGATGATCCCTGGAGATGTTTCCAGCTCTAACAGTTTGTGAAATACATTTCTTGATGCCTCTGTCAGAGCTCAAAGCTCACCTTACAAGGTTTTTGTGAAGAACTCACCCAGCCCAGTGCCTAGATGAACAAATGACATATCAATAGCCATATTGATCCCCTGGATGGACCTTTGGTATATTTCAACTTGGCAATCTTATGGTCATATATTCAGTCATGCTACATGTCAGTTAAAGGAAACTCAAGCCAACCTAAAAAAATGTTCCCTCCTGTTTGGGCCAAGGCTATTTTTTGTATCTTAAGAGAGGCATGTGTCACACAGGTATACCCATTCATCAAAACTCATTTCATAATACATACGAGATTTACACATTCTAGTCCATACAAATTTTGCCACAAACAAACAAACAAAAGAAATGTGAACAAATATTGAGCTCTCGTTAATGACATGCATGTTGAAGAACTTAGAGGTAAAGGGAACCGATGTCACCAACTTACTTTGAAGGGCATCAGAAAATAATAGGGGATGGCGGGTAGAGAAAGGAATGAAGTGATACAACGAAATCTAGAGAGTGGGTTCATGAGCACTCACTGTACAATTCTTTCAGCTTTCTGTGTATTTGAAAAATTTTAAAATAGAATGTTAGATAAAATGTTCTCTCGGCTGGGCATGGTGGCTCACACCTGTAATCCCAGCACTTTGGGAGGCCGAGGTGAATGGATCATGAGATCAGGAGTTGAAGATCAGCCTGGCCAAGATGGTGAAACCCTGTCTCTACTAAAAATACAAAAATTAGCCAGGCGCAGTGGCAGCCACCTGTAATCCCAGCTACTCGGGAGGCTGAGGCAGGAGAATCGCTTGAACCCGGGCGGCAGAGGTTGCAGTGAGCCAAGATCGTGCCACTGCACTCCAGCCTGGGCAACAGAGTGAGACTCTGTCTCAAAAAAAAAAAAAAAAAAAAAAAGTTCTGTCACAGGAAACACAAAGCACGTATTATTTAAGCAGTTTTCTGAATCACTAACACCACTTTCCAATGAAGAAAAAAATACCATCTGTGGGATATGGAAGTTTAAAGATACTAAACAGAACTTACAGGAGTGGAAATGGCAAAACGTTTTGCTCAAAGTCACAATGTGTATGGAGAGGAGTTGGAAATGGAATTTAGGCAGGTCTCTTAATTTTCTAATCAACAGACTGTCAAAGACCAGATTACCTCCTTAAAAGTATGCTGAATATTCTAATAGAGAAAATGAGTTAACCTTCTAAAGAAAGCTCATTCTCCTGTTTTGGTAATAAAACATAGGGAAGTATGTATTGCTTCCCATACTGAAAGATGAGTTGGGTGAAAGGAGGATTGGGTTTTTACCACTGGTTGGAGGATAATAGATTATGAAAAAATATCAACATCCACTCATAATGAAACATGTAAGTTGTTTTATTAATTAAATAGGTGAATGCTGAAATGTGATATTATTTGATCACATTAAAATGAATAATTTTCTAAAAAACATAATGACTTCTCTTTTAGGGGTGTTGGAAACTATTGGTTAAGATGAAAGCCTGAAGTTAGGAGAAAAGCTTGATGTATATCTATGCAAAAATATTTCAGTTTATCATCTTAGGTCACTTACAAGTCACAGAAAAGAAACTATCTAGATGTGATATAGGCCTAACATATCATTAGAAGATCCATCGTTCCAGTGTCTCAGTCATTAACTAATTAAGTGCCAAATGTAGCAAATAAAGTACTAACAACTCAAAAGTGTTCAGCAAGAGTTCATTAAAGCGAAGCTAAAGGGGACCATTATAATTCTAGCACCACAGATTTATTACCATGTCACCAGCATGCAATGCACACAATAAAACTCATTCATCACTGTAAATTTGCACATCAAATTTGATGCATTTGTTGGAATATACATATTTTTAAAATAATGTAGAATAAAAAGCATTTTTTTCTCCCTTAGCACACATTGAATTTCATATCTACACCTTGCCACTTAAACTTTTACTTGATGAGTGCAGAAAATGGAAATTAACCCTGAAAAACAAAGTGGCCTCACTCTTATTTTTACAAGCATACTCCACCATCCAACTATTCAAGTTAAGAAATAAAAATAAATGGAAAACAATTTTTTGAACTGAAACTATGGCTAAAAAGCACAATTCCATACATTGTTTACTGACAGAACTTTTCTGTATTTCAATTCTTTCTTACCTCCTTCTCTTCAGATTTAGGTGTCCCTCCTACCCATGCCTAATTCCCTTGCTGTACTCAATGTTCCAGTCTCTTCCACCTTCTATGAGAAGTGATTCCATTTTTTACCCCTCCTATGTCTTCAATCCCCGTCTACAACCATGTTTATTTTAAGAAGAAAACAACCAAAACCAACCAAACAAAAGACAAAAGAGTATTATTTCCTTTGGTCCTACACCCCACCCGCATCCCCTGATGGAAACCCTATGTCTTCCTCCTTTGTGGGAGAGTGGCTTATACCAGTGCTACTTAAAGGATGGTTTGTGTATAAGCAGCATCAGCATCAGCATCACCTGATAACTTGTTAGAAATGCAGAACCTCAGGCTCCACTCTAGAGCTAATGAATCAAAATTTGCATTTTAAAATAAGATTTTTCAGGTGATTACATTTTGAGAAGCAATAGTCTATACCCACTATTTCCACATCCACACCTCACACACCCTTCTAAACCATTACATTTTGGCTTTTGCCACTGAAATTACTTTTGTAGATGATAGCAGTGACCTTCAAGTTGCTACAGTATTAGAGAGTCTAAAGTCTTTATGTTTTCAGATATCCCTTCAGTACTTGCCAATTGACGAACCCTCTTTGAAACCTTCTCTTTTGATTAATATGGAAGATTCTTTCTTGGATTTTATTCTGCCTATTTGGCCACTCCTCAGTCTCTTCGGCCCATTCCTTAAATTCCCTAGGGGTCTCCCTTTGATCTTTTTGTTTTCACTTTACATATTCTCTCTGGTGAGTTCATGTATGTATATTGCTTCATTTACTATCTCTAAAATAATCAGAGTAAAATCTGTGTTTTAAGCTAAGAATTGTCTCTTGAACTCTGTATCCGTAGAGCCAAACACCTACTAAATCTCTGTGAAATAGCCAACATATTCAAACTGGATTACATCATCTTCATTCTTCCTCTCCCCTAATCACTGATACACATCTGTTCCTCTACTTAGTCACTGAAGGAGAAACATGCAAATTATCCTTCATTCTTCTTTCTTCCTTATACTTTAACCAAGAAGATGCCGAGTCATTCCTCCTTAATAGCTCTTCTGGCCTCTGTATCATTCATCTCTCTCTTCCCTAGATTGTTTTAGTTAAAAGCCTCCTGATGCTCTCTCTAGTTCAGCGGAACACAACCTTGTCTGTGCATTTGAATCAAGTGGGCTCCTTTAAAAACTACGAATGTCTGGGCCCTATTAAGGCTCTGATTTAACTGGTTTGGGGTGGAGTCCAGGTATTGGCATTTTTTTTAAACTCCCCCTAGTGATGCTACTGTGCAGCCAGGGTTGAGAACCACTGATTTAATGTTAGCCTTTTGCACTCCCCATCGTTCTTTAAAACTCTAGTCCGAGAAGTCTTTTTTTTTTTTTTCTTTTTTCTTTTTTAATAGGGAGTCTCCCTCTGTCATCCCGGCTGAAGTGCAGTGGCACCATCTCGGCTCACTGCAACCTCTGCCTCTTGGGTTCAAGCTATTCTCCTGCCTCAGCCTCCTGAGTAGCTGGGATTACAGGCATGCACCACCATGCCCAGCTATTTTTTTGTATTTTTAGTAGAGATGGGGTTTCATCAAGTTGACCAGGCTGGTCTTGAACTCCTGACATCAAGTGGTCCACCTCCACCTCCAGAGAAGTCTTTTGAAGATGAAAATCTTAGTCTTTCATCACTTATCAAATTTCCTTAATGTCATACCCCCCACCCCACACTGCTTTCAGGATACTATTAAAACTCTTTACCTGCCTTACAAGATCTTTTATAATGTGGCCTTTGTCTACTTTTCTAGCTTCTTGGCTTCTGCTGCCTGTTGTGATGCCTATGCTCCAGCTTTACAGCTACACAGGAAGGAGCCGTAGGTATGTACAATGTTACCACACACCTCACATTTGTCTAAGTATTTCACATGTATCTCACATGCGTCTATGCTTTCCCTCTGCCTAGAATGCTCTGCCTTTTCAGTTTGCAGCACTCTGCTCAAAAGTCACTGCCAGTAGTCAATTTTGTCCTGATAATTCCCTTTCACCCTAACAAAGCCTTGTTTAGGTGCCATTCCATGCTACCTTGTGAGTTTCTCAAGTCATGAACAAGAATTTAAGTACTTATTTAAGTGTCCTTCCTACCCATGCCTAAACTGTAAAAGTGAAAATCATCACAAATATGCAATATATAAACAAAACAAACACATACATTTAGTCAATGCTATGAAAATTAAGTATGTGATCAAATGTTTTGAAGAGTGAAAATGGGGCTTTTGTGTTAAGGGGAAGATGAGGAAATGAATTGATGAAGTGTAGCCTGAACTGATTTCTTCAAATGCTTCTCCAGAAAAGCAAAAAGAGGAGTAATAAAAAAAAAAGAATCAATGAATTCTGGTTCATTTAACATATGTACTACTACGTTATTAAGACAAACACAGGATCAGTGAAAATAAAATATATTTTAGACTAAAATGTTGGTAGAAAAACCAAAAAGGAAGGAGTATGAAAGACATAAGTTACCCTTCCTAGGCTCCATTTTCAGATATTTTTTGATTGTTTAAACTTTAGCAATTCATGAATGTTATAGTAAATGACATGAAAAATGGGGAGATAAAAGTAATTCTTTCCTCGTTCTAATAATCCCCATTCAAGTAACAAAATAGCTTAATACAAAATATGTAAATTTATTTTTAATTTTTTTCTGATGACTCATCCTAAAAATCTACAAAATATGTAAATAAACTTTTAAAATTAGTATAGGAACTCTTAAAATAGTACAGCAGCTCCTTAAATGCAATGCTTGAGTTTATGGGAAACAAAAAACACTCTGTCAATTGCTCCCACTGTTTTCATTTACCTCCTGGAAAATCGTAACTATACATCCAGAGAAGAAAGACCTGGAGAGAGACAATACCTTGGTGAAACATATGGCTAAGAAATACAGGAACAGAATAGTATAATCGCCTTAATTTTAAAAGGAAATTCTCCTGAAACAGAATTCCCATAGTAGAAGGAAAAAAATTGAGAAATTTAAAATAAGGTAATCCATGTGAACAGTGCTTTGTAAACTGCAAAACTGTCAGCAAGTAATAAGGTATTATTGTTATTTTCTTTAAAATAAGATACAGAATAGCACTGTGCCTATACTATTTGCAGCCAAGGAAAGATCCTATCCTTTTAAAACATATAAAACTAATGCTTTTTAACCCAAACAAAAAGACACACGTACGTTGCCAGAACTTGGTCTCAAGCAAGACTATATTTTTCTAAGTTCTTTAATAAAGAGCCATTTGGTCATTCAATACTGATTTGTCTTTATATATTTATTAATTATTTGTTCCTTTATGTATGCATTCATCACAAACTTTTTTATAATCTCTTATATAACTGAGATTGAGTTAGGATGTATACAAAATCAAAGCTGAAAAAGAAGTAACAAACATTCTGTAAGTAAATTACATAATTGAGTATTCACATGATTTGGAATCTATGCTTTTACGATAGACTCCACTTATTGAATGCATCACTAATTAAAAGGAAAAAAACTAAAAAAGAAAATTTTCATAGCTCCCAGTGGCCTTGTGAGTTATGGTAAAGATTTTGGTCTTCAACCTCAGTGCAATGGGAATCCGGTGAAAGGTTTAAAGTAGGGAAGTGACACCATCTAATCTGGGCTTGAAAAGATTAGTCATGTTGCTAATTGGAGAGTAGATTGGAGGGGAGGGCAAAAAAGATGCAGAAAAAACAGAGTAAGATGTTAGGATAGGAGTCCAGGCACAGCATGATGGTGGGTGGTAGATGGAAAGATAGGAAAAGATTAGTAAGATTTAGAAGATAAAATGTACAGGACTTTGCCCAAGTTCTTCCCTCTGCCTAGAATGCATCATCTGGTACATGGCAGGTGCTTCATGAATGCTTTTGATGGGAAACGAACAGGGTTATAAAAACCTCACAATTTTTTAAGGGGTTTTAGGAGTCTTGGCCCTGCCATACTTTTCTCTCTTGCAGGAAAAAGATGAAACTAGTGGACTGTGACTAGGCCTAGGTCACTGTGCTTCTTCCACAATAGAGGCTGCATGTCATGTCTGAAATTTTTTTTGCTTAAAGCTGCTTTGTTGGGAAATATTACTTGCTTGGCTTTTCTAGCTTGACTTTGAGTTATTTGAGATAAATAAATAAAAGAGAAAGTTGACCCTTTTTCTATCATAGTCTAAAAAATAAAGGTTGCTGCTGGAAATCAACACGGACCCACAATTTCTTGTTCAATGTGAAGTTATAATTATCCCTCATGATGAAATGTAATATAGACAGTTTGCCATATGGAATAGATGAAATAGGTGAGAGGCCAGAGCTGTCATTTTGGGAGCTGTCATTCATATAGTGATGAATAACTAAAGCCATGAGGGTAAAGAACAAGAGCAAAGCCTTGGGAATGGTCTGAAGAGGCAGATCAAATGCATGAAATTGAAATAAGACATTCAGGAAAGGTTATATTATTCTTACTTTCAAGGCAGAAGCTCTGGAGATAAAGCATGAGAGGTGGTCCTTTGACGAAGCAAAGTGAACCTCTTGGGTGGTCACTGATACTTTACCAAAGTGATTAGGACATGGGTCACAACAGATTGGATGTAAAGAAAATGATAGAAATGCTTGTAGAGTTTATTTTAGCTGTTAAAAAAAAAAAAAGCAAAACCAGACAGGAAACTTAAGGAATATGAGCTACCTCACTGTGGAAGCAAAGACTCAGAAGTCGAGAATAAGAAAGTAGGAGGTTGAGTAAAATATCAGGGAGCCAAGTTAGTCAACAAAAGTGGAAGGTTTCCACTTAAAATTTACAAAAAAATATGCTAAAAATTAAAATTTTGGAAAATGACTGAACTTGAAGATTGTACATATTAGCCAGGCAGTTACTCTAAACTCATACTCTTATCTAATTATTAAAAGAAGCTCCTTTACTAATTAAATCTGTAACTTGATTTTCTTTTTTCCAAATCCTGCCATCTTTTTTTGCTTTTCTATCATTTCCGCAAAAACCACTCCTCTCCTCTCTTTCATAATCTCTGAGTTTATCAACATTCTTTTTGGTTACATCAGACTCTAGTTTTCCTATATTCCATGGTCCATTTGAAAGCACTAACTTATTACATGTAACTAGTGCCAATGGAAAATTCCAGCTAGCAACAAACGCATCTATGTTAGTCACTGTAGGCAGAACTAATGTTGGCTCCAATGACAAGAATGCTCCTATGGTTTTCTCTTGGCTGGCAAGCAGTTGCTATATTGCTCCTGAAAATTAGAAAGAGTTGTGCCGTGAAGCAGTAGAAATTACATACACTGACTAATACGTTAGCTGCCAATTTCTATATGGATTCTTTCAATCTGAATACAGTTTGGGTAATAGCTTTGTCCTTAGGTATTTTTGTACACACAGATAAAGTATGTTAAATTTTCTTGAGACAGGCATTAGCAAGAGGTTCAGAACAGAATTAGTATACTTGTGTTCCAAAACAAAAGATATCTGATATAAACTTGCCATGCTGCCAGTTCCAATGGTATTACTGACCTTTTAATCTCGTTGTTTTTTTTAAAATCTTTTTATTTTTTCTCTGCTAAATCTCTGCCTCTTGCTGTGTAATAAGCTAACCGTTATTTGGAACCTAATGAAAGGATTTTTTTCCCTCAGTCTAAACCTTCCTAAATAGCCTCTTCATTATTCTATTTACTTTGAACATTAAAAAAAACCAAAGCTGAAATAGCTAATATGAGATGTTCATGAAAACCTCCATTCAGGGCGTCATCACCCTAACTGGTTTATAACCTGCTGTGCTGAATAGTTCTTCCACTCATCCTCATGTTGTTTTGTTTTTTAACTTAAAAATGAAAAGTTCTACCAAATACCACATGTTCTCACTTATAAGTGGGAGCTAAGCATTGAGCACACATGGACATAAATACGGGAACAATAGACCCTGGAGACTACTAGAGGGAGGAGGGAGGGGAGTGGGTTAAAAAAACGACCTATCAGTTACTATGCTCACTAACATGGCGATGGGATCTCTACTCCAAACCTCAGCATCATGCAATATTCCCACGTAACAAATCTGCACATGTACCTTCTGTATCTAAAAGTTGAAATTAAAAAAAAGAAAACTTCTGTGTTGTGAAAAGGAACCAACAATGAGAAAAGGATCTAGGATTTTAAGACATAGCTTCAACAATGACCCCAGAAACCTCAGAGGCCTTTGTCTAACTGTCTGACTGGAGAAAATTATCTACAAGGTACCATGTGTTTGCAATCTTTCAGTTCACCTTTTAGTAGCCACAATGGAACTATGAATTAAGGACACTAAGCCCAAATCTCCCTTTAATTCTATGTGGAAGGAAAAGTAAAGAAATAAACAATGATTGAAAAAAAGACTTACATAAAAGTAGATGGTAAAAAGATAATAAAATAAAGGTCAAGAAGATAATAAATAAATCATATTTCCTGAATGTTGTTCTAAATTGTGTTCAAATTTATATGTTCCAGACAGTCGAAACAAAAAGCAAATCCTTAATGATTTATAAATATGTAAAAGCATTCCATCATTTGTGTTATTACTAAAAATAGATGTTTATATTTCAGCTATCCTGAAAAAATTAGAATAATATTAAGTAGGTACATTTGCACATTGCCTTTGAAACACCAGAGCTCTATTTTAAAAATGTACTTAATTTTTTTCTACCCTAAACTTACTGAATCAGAGTCTTTTGGCTCTTGAACTATTGCATGCATTCTCAACAGATAATGACACCATAGGGAGTGAAAATTTGTTCTTGAGAGATAAAAATTCTTAGATATGTCTGAGTCACAATGGTTTATAACCCTCTGAAAGCCACAATATATGGGCAGATCTAAAGCATGTCTGTGGTATTAAAACACGGATGGATACAAACGGAAAAAAATTAAGTTCACCTCAATTTCATGAGTGATAACTGCAAACCACTTTGATGTATTTCCTTCCAGTTATAATTTCTTTCGCTGGTTTTCTCTGTTTTTTTACAAAATTAGGATCCTATGGCATAAATAATTCCATATCCTACTTTTTTTTCCGAGCATTAATGTTGTAATAATTCCCTATATCATTAAATACTATTTGAAACTGCTTCCATTAAACATTTTAATATTCAGTGGTAAGTATAAATCAATCTATTACAAACTTTCTCCAAAAATTAAATTAATGTTTTAATAGTATTAGTATTATAAAATGCATTTTAGATTATTAATCACTTTCCAGTGATAAATAACCAAATTACAATCTTAAATGACAGATACTAAAGTGTTTAGTGACCAAATTTCTTGCTCAGTTTCCATCCCTGTTCAAACAATGCCATTTTATCTTCTGCTTTCTCTCTCTGCTTTCTTTCTTGCTCTTGCTCTCTTTCTTTTGAGAAGATTTTTGAAATCAAACCTTCTAGAATGTCTGCATATGAGCTAGATTCCTACTTTTGCAGTTCTAAAGAGAGTAAAATCGGCTGGGCGTGGTGGCTCACACCTGTAATCCCAGCTCTTTGGGGGAACAAGGCAGACCGATCACTTGAATTCAGGAGTTCGGGACCAGCCTGACCACCATGGTGAAATCCCATCTCTACTAAAAATACAAAAATTAGCTGGGCATGGTGGTACATGTCTGTAGTCTCAGCTACTCAGGAGGCTGAGGCAGGAGAATCACTTGAAACAGGAGGCGGAGGTTGCAGTGAGCTGAGATCGAGCCACTACATTCTAGCCTGGGTGACAGAGCGAGACTCTGTCTCAATCAATCAATCAATCAATAGAGTCAAATCAAGAAAAGAGTGCAGAGTACAAAGAGTTTGAGACTAAGCTCTAAGAACTGGGTCTTTCACGAAGCTGTACCTTTTATTTTCACTTAATTTTCATTGGATTCCTTTGTTGCATTGTTTATATGGCAATAATGCTTGTTCTTACACATAATTACCATTTTAATTTAATCTAGAAAAAATAATAATAGAATGAGAAAGAAGATAAATAAATTTTTTTCTTTATCTGGGTGAGGAAGTGGTTGTCATTGTACAGCTCTCTCTCTCTCTCTGTCTGTCTCTCTCTCTGTCTGTGTGTGTGTGTGTGTGTGTGTGTGGTGTGTCAGAAATATTTGCTTTTGGGGTCCTTATTTCATTTAAGTTTATTATGCTATTTTCAATCAATAGCAAGTTCTTTACATTTTTAAACTATATTTTAAGAGTGCACATATTTCTTAAGAGTTCTAAATGGCACATTTCTATTTCTATGTATACATATATGTTTCTATTATATATGTCTACTTCTATGTCTATGCATTTATCTGTATCTATTTCTATCACTACTTTGATATCTCTTTAAGTCTCTCTTTTTATGTACAAGTTCCTAGAGGCTCTAAGTCCTAACATTCCAGAAATTTCAAAGAAACTAGAAAGAAAGATTTTCTTCTGCAATTACAATAGGATAAAAGAGATTGTGGATAGTAATAGCTATCTGCAAAAATAAACTGGCTGAGCCTCAGATAGCCTGGGCAGCTTGTCATAAATACAGATTCCCAAGGCCTTCTTATATCCCTATTATGTCAGAATTTCTTATGTTGGAAGCAAGATGTCCGGGAATGGCCAATAATACTAGAAATCTTTGTGGGAAATGTCGTTTTGAAAGGGTTTTGGGGATGAAGTAACCCAGATGAATCTGGGGGTAACAGGTAGTAATGTTATTAATATAAAGCTACCAACTATTAACTTATACTAACATATCTGAGTTTTACATTGTTCTGTGACAGATAATAGGAGAGTGAAGGTAAAGCTGTATATCTTTATATGGTGGTAGTTGGGGGAAAATCTCTTGCAGGGAATCTAAAAGGAAGCCAGGGAGCAAACATGTGCTATTATGTTTTTTGTACCATCTGAGATGAATTGCCTGTTTCTCTGTTTCCATTAACATTTTTAAGGTCATCTAGAATAGTAAAGATGGGTAGTTTATGTAGCTTTTCTCACTTAATGAAGCATCCTTTCATAATGCCTTATTACCCTTCTCCCAATTCTATCACTTTGCACAATAATCCATCACTTGGTCTTCTGGATAGTCCTCACTGGGGAGGACACCCTGAACACATTACCATTATTGATTTTCCTGCCAGTCTTGTTATAAAATAATAGTTTGAATTATTATTTCTTCTTTCAAATGGTTTATAAACCAGTGCCTTGTGAGTTTGTGTAGCATGAGTCAGTCTCCCAGAGCCTGATCATCTCTAGGTGAACTACTAAAATTTAGTTGTTGGCTATGCAAAACTGAGGATTGGACACGAAATCTAGGACAACTCTGCTATATGATATGAACTCTATCAATGACCTCTTTATGAGGTCCTTCCTGAAATGATTTGTATCATTATTTTTTAAAAATAATCATTAACCTGAAGAAAGAGTATATTAAGATAAATTCCAAATCCATGAGATACATAGCACTTTTTCTTCGATTTTACCATATTGTAAACGTTCAATATTAACAGGCATTAAGAATCAAGAACTCTTTGACCAATGATAGGTCATACTCAATATAAAATACAGTTTGATTGGCTCCAGACCAAAAAAAAAAAAAAAAAAAGGCTTTGTAAAATTGTGCCCTTTTCATGTCTTCATAAAGTTCCTAGAGTTTATTTCTGTTATTCTCAAAATGTTTCCTCGGGAGAATTTAGTAATATTTAGATGCACTTAAAACAATCACTAGTTAAGTACAAATTAGCTTCCAAAATCAATCCGAAAACATGCTGAAAACATACATCTGCTAAAAGATGGTCTTCTCTTTTATGTACCCCCTCCCATCTAAAAGTTATTAAGGAAGAGTCTGTTGCTATGGAAACACTCGATTTGACACCATCTGTATTCAAAATTCAATTGCTGCAAGCCTTCAGCCAATCTCCGGTTTTTAATTGGCAGACCTTCCCAGTATGCTCTAAAAATCTTTTTTTTTTTTATTTTTTATTTTTGGGAAGTCAACCCATACAGCATATTGCAATGTAAAGCATCAAGAAAGTTCACAATGCAAGCCTCATTCCATTATCTTAAAATCAGACTTGTGAAGTTTCAAAGCATTACAGCCTTCTGATAATTACTTGGCATGAGGTTAATGCCTAAAATTTATTGCCAAGTGGTTTTTTTGCCTATTGGATTTCACACGTAAAGAAAATACTCACTGTAAGAGTGACTTTAGTATTAGGAAGACCCTGAAAAAGAGCCTTAGTGAGGAACTTATATCATAATACACAGTTTAGAATGGAAAACAAATATAGAAATCAGAGTTAAGAATGCAATTTTGGAATAGTCAGACTTAAGTTTAACATTATTTGGAATACCTGTTAGCTACCTTACGTAACCTTTCTACATCTTCTTTTCCTCATCTGTAAGAGATCTATTATGAGGATTATAAAGTATGCATTTTGGGGACTACACATACTTATACATATATAGTATATACATATACTATAATGGCATTTGAAAATCTGTTAATCCACACGGTCTTGAAGAATATTTCTCCAGAATATCAAGTATCTGTGTATAAGTGTTGCTAAAATTCATAGAAGAGAGAATTACAAAAAACTGAAATTCTCTGAATAATTATTTTTAAATAAGGGAAGGATATGACTGGATATTAAAGAAATGTAAATATGCTTCTGGTAGGAAAATGCCAAAAAAATGTATGCACAGTTGTGGGTCCAATCACGACATTTTGATGGGATGAAGAAGTAACTCGCCACAATTGAGCACTGCTGTGGTTTCTTGGGAGGCTCTGTCAACCTACTACGTTATAGTTATCCTATGGGAACAGACCCCATAGCTAAAGATAATTAGAATGTTGCCCTCTGGGGGAGGAGCCAAGATGGCCGAATAGGAACAGCTCCGGTCTACAGCTCCCAGCGTGAGCGACGCAGAAGACGGGTGATTTCTGCATTTCCATCTGAGGTACCAGGTTCATCTCACTAGGGAGTGCCAGACAGCGGGCGCAGGTCAGTGGGTGCACGCACAGTGCGCGAGCCAAAGAAGGGCGAGGCATTGCCTCACTCGGGAAGCGCAAGGGGTCAGGGAGCTCCCTTTCCTAGTCAAAGAAAGGGGTGACAGACGGCACCTGGAAAATCGGGTCACTCCCACCCGAATACTGCGCTTTTCCGACGGGCTTAAAAAAACGGCGCACCAGGAGATTATATCCGGCACCTGGCTCAGAGGGTCCTACGCCCACGGAGTCTCGCTGATTGCTAGCACAGCAGTCTGAGATCAAACTGCAAGCCGGCAGCGAGGCTGGGGGAGGGGCGCCCGCCATTGCCCAGGCTTGCTTAGGTAAACAAAGCAGCCTGGAAGCTCGAACTGGGTGGAGCCCACCACAGCTCAAGGAGGCCTGCCTGCCTCTGTAGGCTCCACCTCTGGGGGCAGGGCACAGACAAACAAAAAGACAGCAGTAACCTCTGCAGACTTAAATGTCCCTGTCTGACAGCTTTGAAGAGAGCAGTGGTTCTCCCAGCACGCAGCTGGAGATCTGAGAACAGGCAGACTGCCTCCTCAAGTGGGTCCCTGACCCCTGACCCCCGAGCAGCCTAACTGGGAGGCACCCCCCAGCAGGGGCAGACTGACACCTCACACGGCCGGGTACTCCAACAGACCTGCAGCTGAGGGTCCTGTCTGTTAGAAGGAAAACTAACAAACGGAAAGGACATCCACACCAAAAACCCATCTGTACATCACCATCATCAAAGACCAAAAGTAGATAAAACCACAAAGATGGGGAAAAAACAGAGCAGAAAAACTGGAAACTCTAAAAACCAGAGTACCTCTCCTCCTCCAAAGGAACGCAGTTCCTCACCAGCAACGGAACAAAGCTGGACGGAGAATGACTTTGACGAGCTGAGAGAAGAAGGCTTCAGACGATCAAATTACTCTGAGCTACGGGAGGATATTCAAACCAAAGGCAAAGAAGTCGAAAACTTTGAAAAAAATTTAGAAGAATGTATAACTAGAATAACCAATACAGAGAAGTGCTTAAAGGAGCTGATGGAGCTGAAAACCAAGGCTCAAGAACTATGTGAAGAATGCAGAAGCCTCAGGAGCCGATGCGATCAACTGGAAGAAAGGGTATCAGCGATGGAAGATGAAATGAATGAAATGAAGTGAGAAGGGAAGTTTAGAGAAAAAAGAATAAAAAGAAATGAGCAAAGCCTCCAAGAAATATGGGACTATGTGAAAAGACCAAATCCACGTCTGACTGGTGTACCTGAAAGTGACGGGGAGAATGGAACCAAGTTGGAAAACACTCTGCAGGATATTATCCAGGAGAACTTCCCCAATCTAGCAAGGCAGGCTAACATTCAGATTCAGGAAATACAGAGAATGCCATAAAGATGCTCCTCGAGAAGAGCACTAAAAGACACATAATTGTCAGATTCACCAAAGTTGAAATGAAGGAAAAAATGTTAAGGGCAGCCAGAGAGAAAGGTCGGGTTACCCTCAAAGGGAAGCCCATCAGACTAACAGCTGATCTCTTGGCAGAAACTCTACAAGCCAGAAGACAGTGGGGGCCAATATTCAACATTCTTAAAGAAAAGAATTTTCAACCCAGAATTTCATATCCAGCCAAACTAAGCTTCATAAGTGAAGGAGAAATAAAATACTTTACTGACAAGCAAATGCTGAGAGATTTTGCCACCACCAGGCCTGCCCTAAAAGAGCTCCTGAAGGAAGCACTAAACATGGAAAGGAAAAACCGGTACCAGCCGCTGCAAAATCATGCCAAAATGTAAAGACCATCGAGACTAGGAAGAGACTGCATCAACTACCGAGCAAAATAACCAGCTAACATCATAATGACAGGATCAAATTCACACGTAACAATATTAACTTTAAATGTAAATGGACTAAATGCTCCAATTAAAAGACACAGACTGGCAAATTGGATAAAGACTCAAGACCCATCAGTGTGCTGTATTCAGGAAACCCATCTCACGTGCAGAGACACACATAGGCTCAAAATAAAAGGATGGAGGAAGATCTACCAAGCAAATGGAAAGCAAAAAAAGGCAGGGGTTGCAATCCTAGTCTCTGATAAAACAGACTTTAAACCAACAAAGATCAAAAGAGACAAAGAAGGCCATTACATAATGGTAAAGGGATCAATTCAACAAGAAGAGTTAACTATCCTAAATATATATGCACCCAATACAGGAGCACCCAGATTCATAAAGCAAGTCCTGAGTGACCTACAAAGAGACTTAGACTCCCACACATTAATAATGGGAGACTTTAACACCCCACTGTCAACATTAGACAGATCAACGAGACAGAAAGTCAACAAGGATACCCAGGAATTGAACTCAGCTCTGCACCAAGCGGACCTAATAGACATCTACAGAACTCTCCACCCCAAATCAACAGAATACGCATTTTTTTCAGCACCACACCACACCTATTCCAAAATCGACCACATAGTTGGAAGTAAAGCTCTCCTCAGCAAATGTAAAAGAATAGAAATTATAACAAACTATCTCTCAGATCACAGTGCAATCAAGCTAGAACTCAGGATTAAGAATCTCACTCAAAACCGCTCAACTACATGGAAACTGAACAACCTGCTCCTGAATGACTACTGGGTACATAACGAAATGAAGGCAGAAATAAAGATGTTCTTTGAAACCAACGAGAACCAAGACACAACATACCAGAATCTCTGGGATGCATTCAAAGCAGTGTGTAGAGGGAAATTTATAGCACTAAATGCCCACAAGAGAAAGCAGGAAAGATCCAAAATTGACACCCTAACATCACAATTAAAAGAACTAGAAAAGCAAGAGCAAACACATTCAAAAGCTAGCAGAAGGCAAGAAATAACTAAAATCAGAGCAGAAGTGAAGGAAATAGAGACACAAAAAACCCTTCAAAAAATTAATGAATCCAGGAGCTGGTTTTTTGAAAGGATCAACAAAATTGATAGACTGCTAGCAAGACTAATAAAGAAAAAAAGACAGAAGAATCAAATAGATGCAATAAAAAATGATAAAGGGGATATCACCACCGATCCCACAGAAATACAAACTACCATCAGAGAATACTACAAACACCTCTACGCAAATAAACTAGAAAATGTAGAAGAAATGGATAAATTCCTCAACACATACACTCTCCCAAGACTAAACCAGGAAGAAGTTGAATCTCTGAATAGACCAATAACAGGAGCTGAAATTGTGGCAATAATCAATAGCTTACCAACCAAAAAGAGTCCAGGACCAGATGGATTCACAGCCGAATTCTACCAGACGTACAAGGAGGAACTGGTACCATTCCTTCTGAAACTATTCCAATCAACAGAAAAAGAGGGAATCCTCCCTAACTCATTTGATGAGGCCAGCATCATCCTGATACCAAAGCCTGGCAGAGACACAACCAAAAAAGAGAATTTTACACCAATATCCTTGATGAACATTGATGCAAAAATCCTCAATAAAATACTGGCAAATAGAATCCAGCAGCACATCAAAAAGCTTATCCACCATGATCAAGTGGGCTTCATCCCTGGGATGCAAGGCTGGTTCAACATATGCAACTCAATAAATGTAATCCAGCACACAAACAGAACCAAAGACAAAAACCACATGATTATCTCAATAGATGCAGAAAAGGCCTTTGACAAAATTCAACAACCCTTCATGCTAAAAACTCTCAAGAAATTAGGTGTTGATGGGACGTATCTCAAAATAATAAGAGCTATCTATGACAAACCCACAGCCAATATCATACTGAATGGGCAAAAACTGGAAGCATTCCCTTTGAAAACTGGCACAAGACAGGGATGCCCTCTCTCACCACTCCTATTCAACATAGTGTTGGAAGTTCTGGCCAGGGCAATTAGGCAGGAGAAGGAAATAAAGGGTATTCAATTAGGAAAAGAGGAAGTCAAATTGTCCCTGTTTGCAGATGACATGATTGTATATTTAGAAAACCCCATCGTCTCAGCCCAAAATCTCCTTAAGCTGATAAGCAACTTCAGCAAAGTCTCAGGATACAAAATCAATGTGCAAAAATCACAAGCATTCTTATACACCAACAACAGACAAACAGAGAGCCAAATCATGAGTGCAGTCCCATTCACAATTGCTTCAAAGAGAATAAAATACCTAGGAATCCAACTTACAAGGGACGTGAAGGACCTCTTCAAGGAGAACTACAAACCACTGCTCAAGGAAATAAAAGAGGATACAAACAAATGGAAGAACATTCCACGCTCATGGGTAGGAAGAATCAACATCGTGAAAATGGCCACACTGCCCAAGGTAATTTACAGATTCAATGCCATCCCCATCAAGCTACCAATGACTTTCTTCACAGAATTGGAAAAAACTACTTTAAAGTTCATATGGAACCAAAAAAGAGCCTGCATCACCAAGTCAATCCTAAGCCAAAAGAACAAAGCTGGAGGCATCACGCTACCTGACTTCAAACTATACTGCAAGGCTACAATAACCAAAACAGCATGGTACTGGTACCAAAACAGAGATAGAGATCAATGGAACAGAACAGAGCCCTCAGAAATAATGCCGCATATCTACAACTATCTGATCTTTGACAAACCTGAGAAAAACAAGAAATGGGGAAAGGATTCCCTATTTAATAAATGGTGCTGGGAAAACTGGCTAGCCATATGTAGAAAGCTGAAACTGGATCCCTTCCTTACACCTTATAGAAAAATTAATTCAAGATGGATTAAATACTTAAACGTTAGACCTAAAACCATAAAAACCCTAGAAGAAAACCTAGGCATTACCATTCAGGACATAGGCATGGGCAAGGACTTCATGTCTAAAACACCAAAAGCCATGGCAACAAAAGCCAAAATTGACAAATGGGATCTAATTAAACTAAAGAGTTTCTGCACAGCAAAAGAAACTACCATCAGAGTGAACAGGCAACCTACAAAATGGGAGAAAATTTTTGCAACCTACTCATCTGACAAAGGGCTAATATCCAGAATCTACAATGAACTCCAACAAATTTACAAGAAAAAAACAAACAATCCCATCAAAAAGTAGGCGAAGGACATGAACAGACACTTCTCAAAAGAAGACATTTATGCAGCCAAAAGACACATGAAAAAATGCTCACCATCACTGGCCGTCAGAGAAATGCAAATCAAAACCACAATGAGATACCATCTCACACCAGTTAGAATGGCAATCATTAAAAAGTCAGGAAACAACAGGTGCTGGAGAGGATGTGGAGAAACAGGAACACTTTTACACTGTTGGTGGGACTGTAAACTAGTTCAACCCTTGTGGAAGTCAGTGTGGCGATTCCTCAGGGATCTAGAACTAGAAATACCATTTGACCCAGCCATCCCATTACTGGGTATATACCCAAAGGGCTACAAATCATGCTGCTATAAAGACACATGCACACGTATGTTTATTGCGGCATTATTTGCAATAGCAAAGACTTGGAACCAACCTAAATGTCCAACAATGATAGACTGGATTAAGAAAATGTGGCACATATACACCATGGAATACTATGCAGCCATAAAAAATGATGAGTTCATGTCCTTTGTAGGGACATGGATGAAATTGGAAATCATCATTCTCAGTAAACTATCACAAGAACAAAAAACTAAACACCGCATATTCTCACTCATAGGTGGGAATTGAACAATGAGAACACATGGACACAGGAAGGGGAACATCACACTCTGGGGACTGTTGTGGGGTGGGGGGAGGGGGGAGGGATAGCACTGGGAGATATACCTAATGCTAGATGACGAGTTAGTGGGCGCAGCGCACCAGCATGGCACATGTATACATATGTAGCTAACCTGCACATTGCGCACATGTACCCTAAAACCTAAAGTATAATAATAATTAAAAATAAATAAATAAATAAATAAAAAAGAAAGATTACACATGTTTTGGAAGAACTGATGTAAAGTCATTAGGAAAAAAATACTGCAGAGAGCTTTTTATTGAACAAAGTGATTTGATTTAAATAATTAAAAAAAAAAAAAAGAATGTTGCCCTCTGGAGTTGTACAATGCAGCAAGCTTGCTTTACCATACCACTGTCCTACTGAACAGCCAGCCTCTTTGATAATCCTTAAGAGGTAACATTCCAACTACACTGCTTATTGCTCCTAGGTTACCACACACTTTGAAAAGCTCATGTCTTTAATTGTTAATTTTATTTAATATATTTTTAATTTATTCACTTAATCTAGTGAATGATGTAATGATTGTAATATTTTGATGATTGTAATATTTTAGTTCAGTGATGATTGTAATATTTTGGTTCCACTAAAAAACTGACTACGTTACCTTCATGTGTATACTGATATGAATCCCTTTATAGTCTTCCTTTCCTTTTTTCTTAAATTCATAAAATGTATAAATTGATGAATAATCTGGACTTACGCTATGTAAGAATAAAGACAACTTTATCTGCCTTTGGTTCTCCCTTTAAATCTGTTCAAGTAGGTTGTTCTGTTCTGTTCTGTTCTTGGGTGAAAATATGGGTAAGTTTCATGTCTTTTCTGGTCATCATTAAGGAAACAAAGTCCTGCGCCATATCGAGACATTAAAATTAGAATATCCAGCTCAATATATTAATCAATACTTCAATCTGAACTCACATCCATGATTTCTCCTTCAATTAGAAGAGGATGGAAGTGGACAGGTCCTTTACTACCTGGAGTAGTGGGCACGGTGGGCTTCCTCTTTCTGTCTTGCTAGTCTTCTCTACCATTCACCAGCTGCTATTTCTCACCCTAACAAGGGTTACTGGGAGTGGAAGAAGAAGAAGGGGTGCAGAAAATTCTTACTTCACTCAGTACTGTCACTGTTAGAGTGTGACTTTGTGCTTTCTAATGTTAAATATCACTTCTGGGGTTTCATGGAGCTGAAGTGTATTTCTCCCAGTTTTAAGATCCAGCCTCTGATCTTCTTCTTCTATGATATGTTCCACAATTACTTCAGTAGACAGTCAACACAAACTCATCTGAACCTACTTTGTGCCAAACACTGATCTAGGTTCTGGAAAATCTATGATGAAACAAGACACAGTCCCTGCTCTCATGCAGCACATGAGAAACATTTGGCTTGTTTTCATCATAGATGAAAGTACTTTCATTTTTCTTTGCTTGTACCTCTCATTTATGCTTTATATCCAAGTTATTGTTGGTACACATTTTTCTTTCCCTAGATTATCAACTTCTTTAGAAAATGATTCACATTTTACTCACTTTTATATATCCCCCTTTTCCAATGGTCACTAAAGTATTATTAAATGAAGTAATGAACAATGAATAAATGGATGGATGTACAGAGCGATAAATGGATAAATGAACAAAATCATACATTCATACATTGTTCATAAAATATTGTTTATATTACTCCTATGACACATATATTCTATCTAATATTACCCTAATTTTACTTTTTCTACCTAATAATAAACACTGTAATGAAAGAGGCTGTATCATGGCTTTCTTGGAACACCACATAATTCCTAGCCCAATACCTTGCACACTGTAAGTACATAATCAACATTTGATGAATGTGTGAATATACTTTTCAGTATTTTAAACTTATATTTTTCCTTCACATAATTTAAATACTAATGCAAATTATTAAGTATAAAAATTAGGGCAAGTTTCAAATATAATTCAGTCAGAGCCTCTGGGAAATGAATAAAATAATCTCGCTCTAGGTTGATTTCTTTGTGTAAATTAGATCCTTACTAAATATTTGCAGACTTACACATTTATAAAAAAAGTCAACAGTCTCATCTATTCTGTCTCTATTAGAAAAGGGTCAATCTATGTTTAATTTGCTGCCATAAGCTTGAAGGTGAAAATTTATTTAGGAAGCATTCAATGACTGTTTTCTAGGTACTGTTCTTAATCTAGGTATGTTAAGTGATGGTGCCTATCCTTAAGTTGCTCACAACTTATATGAGAGAGAAATTTGGAATATTCACTGCTGTCCATATTGAAGGCTTTATTATATTTATAATTAAATTCTACCAAATCACATATGGACATAATTTAATCTTCTTGTGTTATTAGCATAGTGCACTGATATACTGAAGAATCTAATTTTTCAATGAAATAAGGATCTGTCCAATTTAGCATACTAAAATAGAATAAAAATTTTATTAATTCTCATTTCAAATCAGCATTATTATATTATCTTGAGATTCCCTTTATTTGTATGCCTTAAGGATGCCAATTCTGGTTTTAAAAAATCAACTTTATATTCAATACTTTTTTGTCTGAACTAGACAACTGTATACATATGCCAAGTATTTTAGAGGATGAAATTTTCAATTGGAAATCTGACTCCTATACTCATGATGAAGACCGTTACATAATTTCTATGTCAAAAACATATTTAAAGTTTACCTGTTTTGAATGGCCATATAGCTTGTTGATGTATATATTTAGAATCAGGACACAAAAATAATGAAATGATACAATTAAATCAAAATGTAAATAAAATATTATTAATATTATTAAATTAAGGAACTCCCAAGTGCCTATCGTAGATTTTGGTACTTACTGATGCAAAGTATTACGGGCAGCCTGGTTAAGTCCTAAAATTTGTAAAATTCATTACCTACTTCATGAAGTGTAAAGTCAATGAATGTGCTGTTTTAGTGATCACAACACATTCTGTTAGTTGCCACATGTTGATATTTATTCTACTTCTCCTAGGGACAACAGGTTACTTAGTCAAACACTTTATATGTAACAGGTTACCTAGTCATACACTTTGTTTATATAATGCAAATTCTCATTCCCATTTTGTCTTAAGTTATAACATAACATTTTAATGAGTTCTCTGTACCCTCTCAAAAAACATCATGGTAATAAGGAAAAGACAGTTTTATTAAAAAACCCTAATCCAAATTCCTGCTTTCAAGATTGGGGGTGAGGGCGGGGGAGCTGCGAAATTGAGCTTTTTAAGATTAAGAGCTTTCTATATACATTTCATTTCCATTTTGCTCAAATCAGCAGATCCTCCAAAAGTAAACTGATGAACATTTCAAATGGCCTAGTATGTTGTATTCTGCAAGGATGAGGTATGTGAACTGGAATCAGACCAAGGTGCTTTTAAAATCTGTTATATGTTTATGAGAGATTGTACTAAAAAGACTCTCAATCCCTTAAGACTGAAAATTCACTTACCATTGCAAAGTCTGGGTCTGTTTGCTTTGGGTTTCTTTTGGCTTTTTGCTTGCTTTTCAAACAAGGCATTTTATTAATCTCTTTAGGGTAATTCTAGTGATGACTCATGGTCATGGAGATGATGATGGCAACTTGTAGCCTACACTAGCTGCCAGCTCCCCTGTGAGACAGTCCAATCAGTAAGTATTTATGGTATGCCTGTTTTTTTCAGAACAAGATGTTAGAATTAAAATAATTCAAATATAAAGGAGTAACAGTTTGATGCTTACTGTCCATCAGGGAGGTGAAACATATACTACATGGAGAATGTCCTCAGAGAGACACAACAACGTTGAAATTCCTAATCTATGGCATTTGTAACTTACAGATGTGGCAACATGAGAAAGCAATTTGCTCTCCCATCTCCGTATCTCTAGCTGAACCACCAGTTCTCCCACTTTTCCTACTCGAATGGTGTTTATTTTTTAAAAACATATGTTAGCGGCCAGGCGCGGTGGCTCACGCCTGTAATCCCAGCACTTTGGGAGGCCGAGGCGGGTGGATCACCTGAGGTTGGGAGTTCGAGATCAGCCTGACCAACACGGAGAAACTCTGTCTCTACTAAAAATACAAAATTAGCCGGGCATGGTGGCACGTGTCTGTAATCCCAGCTACTCAGATGTCTGAGGCAGGAGAATCGCTTGAACCCGGGAGGCGGAGGTTGCTGTGAGCCAAGATCGCACCATTGCACTCCAGCCTGGGCAACAAGAGCAAAACTCCATCTCAACAAAACAAAACAAAACAAACAAAAACAAAACATATGTTAGCCTTTTATCTTTCTAAAATGGGCTAAACATTATTTTGCTTAAAGGCATAGAAATTAATGCCTCTGAGAAATTTTAAGTCCCATGAGTCAATAAATACCCAATATATTTGGACTTAATTGAAATTAACTATCAAAAATTGATAGTTTATATAAATATATCAGTCGTATATATAAAATTGACATATAAGCATGTACTATATAACCATCTATATGCATGAGTATATAAGAATATACACACACACACACAAACACACACACATATATATATACATATATTTAAACTTTCAATAACTGACTCCAAATGTAGCCTCCTTTCAGCATAGGTTTGGGGAAAGAATACCCATCTAACACCTATTTTTAGAATCAGAGGAGTTGGATTAAATCCTGGTTCTGCTATCTGTGTGACCTTATGCAAAATATTAATATCTTTGATAGTTGGTTCTCTCATTTACTTAATAAGGACAATATCTACCATAGGGACTGTTGTGAAAATAAAATCCACTTATATATGTATAAGAGTTCCTCATCCAATTCGTATAAAGCATAGTACAAATCTAAAGTATTATTCTTTTATGAGATATCTTAAAATCTCAATAAAGTTAGATTTTATTTGTCCCATAAATAAGTGAAAATTTTGACAGCTTCAAATTGTCTGAAATGTTTCATATTCTGGAGTTCCCTGGAACATGTTTCTAGTTACCAAAATACCAAGCTACCGCAGGGAAACGTGGGCATTTTGGTTGCCCTGCCAGACATTAAGAAAAAAATGAATCCCATTCTATTTATTGCTATGTCTCTTAAAGTACGTTTGGCATGGTACCCAACATTGAGAGACACATAACCTGCTGTCCTAAAACTCTGAGCAATTTACAAATTCTTGTAATCATAGAAAGAATTCCCCGTTTTACATCCCAAAAGGATTGCGCCTTCTCCTCTTAGTGGTTCCTACAAGGGATTAGACTAAACCAAATCCTTCATGAGGAACAGGTAAAGCGCCATTGTTTTAAAACGCCAACGTGAGCCTATATATTCCTGTGCTGTTCATATTACCTTTTCGTTCTGCACAATTACACTTGATGTTCACATTTTCAGGTTGACTGGATTTTATCAATTCATGGCACACTTTTCTGTTTAATTACAGAGAAAGGTGTTTTCCCCTCATTCTTATTCTGTGCATTTGAGACTTGATTTTATCTTTTCAAACATTCTGTTGTTTGAACAGACAATTTTCTGATAACAAGTGAATCAAGGACTCCCTGCCTTTCCTTTCCTCGACCAGTTCTATGTTTTTCTGAGAGCCAGCTGTGGCCCAGGGCAACAGTTCCATGGTTCCTATATGAAAGAGAAAAATCTGACTCCAATTGTCAGGCTTATTATATCTACCACTGCCTTGTATCCTTTGTAGGGGACCCCCAATGGCTTTACTCCTATGACCCAGGGTTAGACTTAGAGATGGTAATAAGCCAAACCATGCAGTAATTGGAAACACTGAAAATAGAAAATTCTGTATACATTTTGCTTTATCTTAATATTGAAAGAAAATATCAGAGTATTTCATTTATTCATTCAGAGAATCTTGATGGAAAACCTATTTTTTTCAAGGCCCTCAACTGGAATTTAAGGGAAGCAACACTGTTAGGAAAGACAAAGTTCTCGAGCAAGTTCTAAAAGTTCTGTGCATAGACATTAGAACAGTTACCAATATTCATGCACCCATTTTCTAGATGTGAAAATTTTTTACTCTTATAGCAGGGCACTATCATTGTCAACCCTTGAGAAGGCCTAGTGGAACTCTCAATAATGAGGATAGTTGATTGTTATGGACTGAATGTTGGCATCCCCCCCGCTAAAATTTGTATGTTGAAGTGCTAACCCCCAATGGATATTTGGAGGTGGGGCCTTAGAGAAATAGTAAGGGTTAGATGAGGTCATAGGATGAGGCCTCCATAATTGGATTAGTGTCCTTTTAAGAAGAGCAAGAAGAGAGACTAGAGTACCTCTCTGTACCACCTCTCTCCCCAACATACGAGGATACAGCAAGAAGAAGGTTCTCACCAGGAACCACATCTGTCAGCACCATGATCTTGTATTTCTCAACCTCCCGAACCGTGAAAAACAACTGCCTGTTGTTTAAGCCACCCAGTCTATGGCATTATTTTATAGCAGCCCGAGCTTACTTAAGACATTAATATTTGTATAGTGAGTGGCCATTTGAAAAGGACTTTTCCATGCGTCATTTCACTGAATCCTAACACCAAACTGGTATGGAAGTTATCAGGAGCCCAGTTTTACAGATGAGAAAATTAACTGTTGGAGAGATTAAATAATTTGCCATGGGTCCCACTGTCACTAAGGGGGCAGAGCCAGTGCTTGGACCAAGTGCTCTTATTTTAGATTCAGTGCTGTTACTACTATATTACTAAAGAAATAACGGCCAAAGAATCTCCAGGATAAAGGTAGAACCTGTCAAACTGATAAACCAACATCGGCAACCATTTGTTTCCTGACTTCTAGTTTTATATGAGAAAAAAGCTCCCGTTTGTTTTAGCCACTGAAGTAATATAGTTTATTACCTTCAACTAACAAGAGTCCTAATGGTTACCCCTCAGTCCAGTCTTTTTGTGGAATCAGGTAGATAGTATAGCTTTCCTCTAATCCAGAAATCAAGAATGGGGATTAAGGAAATTAAGGAATGAAATTAAGGAAAGACATTCTTATGTATTTATCTCACTAACATAAAAGTAATAATCACAATTGCTTTCATCACCATTGTTATAATTATCTCATAACCAACTACTAGCTTCCTAGGTCTTTTTGTTAGGCCTCCAAAACTCAAAAGCTTTCTTTACAATACCCATATTTTCCATGTGGAGCCAGGCTGAGTGGACCTGAGATAATTATCATCATGTCCCGAAGCTATAAAGTTTTGGTGGGTTCTTGTTTCTTTCAAGAAACAAGAACACATGTTATTCTGCACGTGTTTCCTGTACACATGTAGGATAAAGGACATGTACAAGTAGTCTGCAATTTTTAGGGCAAAGAGTATGATTGACATTTGTGGGAATGTCTAATGGGGATATTCAAAGCAACAAAGGGGATCATGTTTCAGAAAACTCAGGGCAAAACTCATAGGTTGCTTGTCCTGGGGTAAGCCAGCCACCACATCATAAGAACACTCAAGTAGTCCCATGGAGGAACTCATTTAGAGAGAAACCAACTAGACAGCACCAATTCACAAACTATACAAGAAACTCACTGTGAAAGTGAATCCTTCAGCCCCAGTCAAGCCATCTTATGACTGCAGCCTAATTGACATCTGAGTGCCACATCATGAGTGATTGTGAGACAGAACCCCTCAACCAAGTAATGCATGAATCCTGACCTACAGAACCTATGAGTGATAATAAATGATTATTGCTACTTTAGGACACTAAGTTTGGGGTGATTGTTTTACAGTAACAGGTAACTATTCAAACTCTTTCCTGACAAAAGTAGAACAAGCTCAGCTTTCCCCTTTTCATGCAGAAAGGTCACAATCTATTAATCCTTCCTACTTACTTTATAAATGTTTTACTTAAGACAAGTACAACAGAATAAAGACAGGTGGCAAGCAATTTTCAAATCATGTATAAGTAAATTTTTGTAAAGAAAGAAGTAGTAGGTACAAAATAATAATCCCTACAATTTTCTATAACTTGAGAGCTGAGAGCATTTTTTAAGGAACAGTCCACGGCACGTGTTTAACCCTTGGCTTAGTTTTATCTAAAATGCATGATGCCACCAGGGAGTAATATTCCTATTTATGCCCACAGGTACCAAAATATAACAGAAATTCAAGACTTTAGTTACAATGACCCTGTAGGTCAAAAGATAAAAACGCTAGCCTATGAACATGTTAGAATATCTCTTTCTGGGCTCATCTCTGTTTGTATTTGTCTTATTAGCTCACTTTGTCTGAGTATAAAACTCTTTAATATATTTACTCATAATCATCTTTATCACAAAAAAGGAAGAAAAACTATTTTCTTTAATTTGTTTATTTATTTAATAGTTATGTTTATTATGTTTAATTTTCAAAGTGGATGAAGAAAACATTTGTTAACCCAGATCTTTCCCCTTAAAAAGAAACATAATGAAGACATAAACAATTAGTAGAAAACACTATTTATGTTCATAATTATGGTACATCACTTTAATAAAAAGTATTTTTCCTATTATAAACTCACTTGAAAGATTTATAATTCAATATAATCGTAACAGGTAATTTGGATTTTAAATCCTATTCAAATATGTTTTGACATTAATCCTCTTAATTTAAAAACGAAATACATTTATGAAAAATGGAAAACACTCATTTCATGATAGGTAATTAGTATTAATGTAACACAACGTATAGGAAGAAAAAACATACTTGTTTTTTATATATCAGTTTTTATATACAAGTTATAATTACTCTGATAGAACTCTGAAATTCATTAAGATATTAAAGACCATTTCTATTATTTAACATATATTTCCAGGTACCTTATTAACTAGGTACTACTATAAAAATAAAAGAACCATGAGATTTATATGTGAAGAAACACATGACATTATGAACCTCATGATGATGGTTGATGATGGTAAATTTTATGTGTTAACTTGGCTAGGCTATGGTTCCCAGTTGTTTGGTCAAACACCAATCTAGATGTTGCTGTGAAGGTATTTTTTAGATGTGATTAACATTTCAATCAGCAGACTTTGAGTAAAGCAGATTACCCTCCATAATGTGGGTGGGCCTTCTCCAATCAATTTTGAAGTCCTTAAGAGAAAAGACTGAAGTCCCCAGAAAAGGAAGGAATTCTGCCATCAGATTACCTTTGGACTCAAGATTGCAACATCAACTCTTCCCTTGGTTTCCATCCTGCCAGGCTTTTGGATTTTACAGATTTTTGACTTTTCAGCTCCCACAATCATATGAGTTAATGGCTTAAAATCAATCTCTCTCTCTCTCTCTGTGTATATATATATAATATTATTATATATATTAGTATTATTACTGATCTCTCTCTCTATATATATATATATGTATGTCGTATATATATATCTCCTAACTATTAGATACGACAGAAGATAGATGCAAAGAGACAGCAGCATTCTAAACTCTAATGATAATGGTGAATTGATAATACAGGTGAAATATTGGACTGTGAGTTTTCAGATGATGAAAACCTAGATAAATGTTCTCAGGCACAAGGACTGATTAATGCACAATATATTTCTAATGACAGAAAGGAAATATGATATTTTAATCCACTTAATTATTCAACAGGAAGAACTTCACCACATAATATTTAGCTGTAAGAATTTTAACAATCCTGTTTTGCTAAAGGATGTGGGACAGATATTATGTCATTTATGATGTTTGTGCACCAAAATTTATTTGATACAAAAAGTCTGTTGTATTTCTTTTTTATTATTTATTTATTTATTTATTTAAGATGGAGTTTCACTCTTGTTGCCCAGGTTAGAGTGCAATGGCGTGATCTCGGCTCAGTGCAACCTCCGCTTCCCGGGTTCAAGCAATTCTCCTGCCTCAGCCTCCCGAGTAGCTGGGATTACAGGTGCGCGCCACCATGCCTGGCTAATTTTTTTGTATTTTTAGTAGAGATGGGGCTTCACCATGTTAGCCAGGTTGGTTTCGAACTCCTGACTTCAGGTGATCCATCGCTTCAGCCTCCCAAAGTGCTGGGATTACAGGAGTGAGCCACCGTGCCCAGCCTGTATTTCAACTCTTATTAAACTTTCTCATAAGATTGTCTTTCACTATCTCTTTATTCTTCCATAAGAATTTGTAGAGTAACTTAGACATATACAAAATAAAAATCTAAAGGGTTCATTAGACCTACAAGGCAAATAAATAGTAATGGCTACTTTCCCTGGTATACTGAGGGCTGCATCAGAAACCTGGTCTACCTAAACACAACAATCTTTAATCCTCAGCTAAAGAGTTTCTATACTTTATTCATAGTATCATTAAGAACCAGGATGCAACTTATGTTACTTGAATGGTTGTACAGCAGCAGAAAAAGGAAACCATACAGTGTAGCACCTATAAATTCATTATTTAGGCCGGGCACAGTGGCTCAGGTCTGTAATCCCAGCACTTTGGGAGGCCGAGGCGGGTGGATCACCTGAAGTCAAGAGTTTGAGACCAGCCTGGCCAACATGACGAAACCCCGTCTCTACCAAAAATACAAAAAAATTAGCTGGGCATGGTGGTGGGAGCCTGTAATCCCAGCTACTCGGTAGGCTGAGGCAAGAGAATAGCTTGAATCTGGGAGGCAGAATTGCAGTCAGCAAAGATGGCAGCACTGCACTCCAGCCTGGGCAATGGAGCGGGACTCTGTCTCAAAAAAAAAAAAAAATTATTATTCACTGTGTGTCTAAATGCATCTATATTGTAAGTTGGCCGGGTTGGGGGCTGTGTGGGGGGTGGGTGGTGCTACCTCTTCTCAAATTCCTTAAATGTAAACCAACTTCTAGGCTTTTTCCTAGGTTCACTTTTCTTTGCACCAGGTACCCTCTCTCTGTGCAAGCTCAGCCATTCCAGGTAACTTCCGAATTCATGTCCAAAAGTAACATCACTCCTGCAATCTCTATGTTTTCAACCATTTCTTTAAAATCTCAGTATGGTCATCTAGCTTCATGTTAAGCACATTACTTTGTCTCCCATAATCAACTCCTTGTCCTGAGTTTGTCTCTGGTTACGACATTAATCTTCCAAAGAATTCAATCTCCAACTCTTAGAGGCAGGCCTTCTCTTAGATTGACAGTTTTATATATGCAATCAATGTCAAAATCCTGTTAATTCTAGCTCCACCTTATGTCTCAATTTCACTTCTTTCTTTTTACTCCATGGTCACTGCTCCAGCTTGGGCTCTCTTGCCTTCTAACTGGTCTTACTGACTTCATTTACTCCCTTATCCTCCACAACACACACATACACACACACACACACACTCCCATGCTGATATTCATCTTCCACCCCACTGTTAACAGGTCTAATTATGTATTCTCCTGTCATCAATTCCTGAAATACCCTTCCCTCTCCAGCTTCCTTCTGCTTTTCAAAGTCTTATTCATGACCAGGTCAAATTCAGCCTCCTCCTGGAAGCATTCCACTAAGCCCTCATTTAAAACTCCTCCTCTAGTTTTCTCTCAACATTTTGTAATACTGCTCTACTGAAGCACCTATCCTAAACTGCCTTGCCTAAATATACTTGTCCAAATACCCACATTTGATTGTGAGCTCTTTAAAGACAAAAGGCTGAATCTTACTTTTTTCCTGTATCCCCTCCACCGTCTCTGATATTAGATAGCACAGAGTAGGCATTCAAATGTTTGCTGAACTGAACTGAACTCTTTGGTTGCCAGCGGCATCCTAGTGGATGTAAATTTGGAGAGCTGCTTGTAGCTATAACAGGTTGACAGCAGGTGCTAGATGTCCAAAGAAGGAAATTTATATGGTTGACTCCACTTCTCCTAAAATAAACAACCATCCAATAGACAATACCTGAGAGGAAGATATTGGCTGGCATTTCATTAGCAACAGAGATTTCATAAAAACGTGGAAAACAACAGAGCCTTTTTATTTCGCCATGAAGGATTTCATAGATTTGGTTGCAGCAATGAATGATGGGTTGACAAAGCTGCTATAAAACTGTCAGTTAATTCAAAAATCGTGTGAGAGATTTTTTTTTTACTCTCATACAGAAGAACATTCTCCCCTTCTACGGCCCTGTATACCAGTTCTTTATGCAATATCATGTGAATTCCTTTTCTTAAAATTTATAAGCTATCGCTAAATTTCTCTAAGAATTCTGGACTGGGTTGAAAAATCCTTAGCTGAAAAAATAATTCCAAAATAAACAACTCCCTCTTAAAACTTGGAATTCTGTTTCAGAAGTCCTTCCCTTGGCTTAGCTAATAAAAGGCCACATTATATACCCTTCATATTCTCCCATCTCCAGTTCTCTCTGTACCAAATCCATCTCATCCTAACAATATGTACCATTTAATGAGCATCTAATATGTGCCACATATTTACTTTAGAAACACCAGTAATTTTACTTTCTTAATCACCCTACCAGCATAAGTACTATTATTAGCCCCACATGACAGATGAGAGAACCGCAGTTTAGGAAAGAGAATTAACTTGGCTAAGGTTACACAGCTAATAGATCATTGGGGTCCACTAGTCTGTACATCTCCAACACATGTAAAAGACAATCCTTTGATTAGACACTCAAATACATAGAAGTCAGAAGTATAAATAGGAGCAGCAAAAATGTATATCCAGACTATAATAACCTGAGGTTAGTCCTAATATTTTAAGTTGTCAGATAAATATATCTTCCTATTTTTTTGACTAACCAGCCTTTTCCATTTGATGTGCCTCGGGCTTTAAAATCATATAGACATGGGCTTGAATTCTACTTCCTCATTTGTCATCTTCCTAAGACCCCAGACAAGTTACATAAGCTCTCCGAGTCTCAGTTTTCTGTCTCTAAAATGGGAGTAGTAATATCTACCTATTAAATTTATAGATAATAATAAAAATTTTGCAGTATTTCCCACAAAAGGCTTTCCTGAATATTTATTTAATTCTATTGATATATCTTATTCCATCTTTTCCAAGCAACCTTCTCCTGTCGGCCTTTTAAATCTCTCTTTTTGGGGTGGTGGTGGGGGGTGAAATAACTAAACAGCTACCAAAAAGCTCATTAAATATTTTGCATTAAGCCTTCAAAGCACCCCAATAGATTATAATTAAAATAACAAATGCTAACATTCATTGAGCTTTTACTATGGCCCTGATCTAAGTGCTCTACATTAATTATTTCATCTAATCCTCCCAACCCATGAGATAGTTATAAGTGAGCCTATTTTACAGAGAAGGAAACTAAGAGCAGATAGTTTACTGAGATTAGTCATTGGTTCAAGGTCACAAAGCTAACAAGTGGCCAGTCTAGGCAGCCTGCCTTTTAAAGTAATGCATGCTATTGTCGTATAGCCCCGAAATGGTAGTGGTGGGGGTTACAGAGGGAGAAGCTACAGAAACAAGGCTCTTAAATCCAAATGTTACAGGAACGACATTCACCAATATTATTTGTGAAATAAACAGAATGATAAAAGGAAGCAGTTCTATCTTTCCAAATCCTCTTCACTGCTAAGCAAGGTATTATGGTATTATGCCTTGCAGTATTAACAGGCATGAACAAGAGTTTCATATAATTAAGACGCCTCCAAGGAAGAACATTTAAATTCTTCTAATCTTATCTGCTTTTGGTCCCCTGACCCAGCCCTTTTGCAGAAGAAAATGACCAGGAATGATTGACAAATTCAGAAACCAAAGAGTTAAAGAAAAATGAGCAATTCGAATATTAGAAAGAGGGAGAATTTTTCATTTGATCTGATTTAGATAAAATTTATTCTCTTACCTAGATTATTACTGCATGATTTCCATCAGTATAATTACCTGAATACAACAGATACCACAGTAATAGTTTCATATAGTAAAACATGGTGGTGGCTTGCACACCCAATTACTTGAAGTTTAACATGAATATTTCTAGTAGACGTAAATAGCTTTGTACTGAACTCTTCTCTTGATAGACTGCAATAACTATGTATAGATTTTCCCAACTGTTCAAAATCCCATTATGAAATGGGATTTACCAGAGAAAGAAAAATGTTTCAATATAGTATTACATACATATATTAACTATTTTTTCTTTATTTAGCTGATTTCTTTTTGAGTATTTCTAGAAGTTTCATGGCAATAAAAAGGAAGACCAAAATCATCAAATGAGAAAATACAATTTTATGAGCAAGTATTTTATTTCTGTCCTTTCCCTGAAAACCAAATCTTTACTAAGAAAAATTCTATTTTGAACACGATAGAAAGTTTATAAGTATTGAATTTCCACCCCATTTTATAGATTTCAAATGGAGAGATAAACTGAAGTGTAGCAAGGCTGCAAATGACATTGTTTAGATAAACATATCTTGTCAGAATTATCCTGGTACCATTTAGAGGCTCCAGGCGTATTTGGAACTAAGATTCCAGCTTAGGCTCCTAATAAGCACTATGACACATCTCGACAGACACTTGCTTTTAAGAAAATGCTTTCTTGGACCATTTGGATTACAGTCTTTCCACTATGCTGCAAACATTCATAAAGGTATTCATTCCTAAAAGACAAAAGCTTAGAAAAGAAGAACTATTCAAATCACTGAATATTGGCAGAGAGATATAAACTTGCCCTCTGGTCATGCAATTTTAATCTCTATCATGAAAAAGTCAATGCAATATGAAAAAAAATGCAGGGGATAATGGAAAATGTTCAGACAATGTTGAACAAATACTGCATAATACATTCATATTGTTTTCCTCTTAGGGAAAAAATTGAAGTTATTTTTCATTAGTAAAATAACAAATGACTCTCTGTATAGTATGTTCAGATTTGCATAAACATCATTGCCAGATTTCCATATTTCTCAGGCAAGAAACTGATCACTTACCTGTGTAATGGGAATTCAGTCTCATATTGAGTAAATCACTCACTAAGATTCACTCTTTTGGGTCAGTGTGTTGCAACTTGTTGGAGAACCCTCAAGGTTCCAGTATGGTGGAGGAATGCTCTGCTAAATCAATTGTACAGCTATCTATGTTGGTCATTACAAGGTAATTTTGCTCTTGCCTTGCAAGTTATAGATATGACATCCTATAATTCAGACAAACTCATAGAATATAAGTGCATTCTTCCTTGTTCAAATTAGCTATGCAGAGGCTGACTAGTTTCTTACCAAATCTGTTCCTCTTCCTAGGCTCAACAGTGTACACTATTTCCCTACTTCCCTCGCAGTTAGGTATGACCATGTGACAAGGTCCATCCAACAAAATATGAACAAAATTAACACACACCATTTCCAGGCCTGGCTCATGACAAATTTTCATGAGTAATACTCATTCTTCATCTGCCCATTAAATGCATATGAGTCTTATGCTCTGGACACAAAAGATGGAAGGAGCTTGGGTTCCTGAATGACTTCATAGAGGGCTGCTTATTTTGGACTGCACTAAAATAAGAAGTAAATTTCTACTGTAGTAAGCCTCCAAGATTTGGGAGATTACCTGTTACAGTGGCTAGTGTTACTGAAATAATACATTAGCATACATCCACATTCATTGTTTAAGCAACAACAAAGAGTTAAACTTTCAAAACCAAGAACAGCCTATTTTAATTAGCAATCACTACAACTGAAAGAAGACATGTCTTTAGGAAGTGAATCAAAACAAACATAATTTCAGACAAAAGAAGTATTTAGTCTTAGTCCAATGATTAAGGTCATTAACAAAAGCAACAAAACAAGATGGGAAATGGTAAACATACTAGAAAGAGCGCAGATTTTCAAGTCAGACAGAGACATTTACAAATTCCAAGCTCTGTTCTTTGCTTGTTTGTAAACTTCAGCAATTTGAGTAACTGTTCTTGGAACCTGTTTTCTCATCTATAAAATGGGGATTATAAAATATAGCTCACAAGATTCTGTAAAGATTTTGTACACACACACAGAAACACACACACTTGCACACACCATCTAATGCTTATGAGGTACTGAATAAATACTAGCTATTATCAATAAGTATTTACCCAATATGTGGAAGTATGACTAACAATATTTTAAAATATTAACCTTTTACTCTGGTTACTCTTTCATTTTCCCCAACATATTGACAACTAGTCATTTCCTTAGGGAAGGGTTAACATAGCAGAATATAAATTATGAAGATATAGACTCTCATGGTTTCCGAGTTTCAAAAGTCTAGGCCTGGTAAAACACAAAAGATTTCAAAGAGAAAAAAAAAAGATAGCTGAAAGGTTTTCCTCCTTCCTGCACTACAAAGGATTCTTCGGGTTGTGGGAAGGAAAATGAGGGGATATTGCAGAGGAAGCAAGAAAATTCAATACCAGTGTGTGTCCCTGGAGGGAAGGAAGGTAGAGAGAAGCGAAGAAACCAAGAGAGATCTGAGAGAACCTGAAAGCAGAGCTGACCTGGACCTCATTTCTGAGGAGAATCTCTGAGGGAAATCGGGTGGTGAGTTTCCCCTACTCCTTCATCTGTCACTCTTCCTGACCCCATGGAAACCCACTGACACAACACACAATCACTGCGAATCACTCTCCCCATTAAATGCATAGGAGTGTGTGTCAGAAGAAAAGAATATGCACAGCGTCTAGTCGGATGGGTCTTACCAAAGTTCCTGCCCACCCTAGTACGGCATAAGGTACAGTAGGATGATTTTTGATATTACAAAATGGGGGCATCAAAGTAGCAGAGAGATATCCAGATCTGAGAATGAAAGATGGCCCAGGAAGAAGCCACTGCCTGCTTGGACCAACAACCAAGGATATGAGGGAGAGACTGGCATCTCCATGGATGCCAGCCCAGATGACAACTAAAGAACAAATGTTCTGCCACACTGTGGTCACCACACCCATCAATGCATGCTTTGCAACTATATAAGCCCTGAATTTATTTAAAAATGTATTTCTTCTATTCAATGGAATTACATTCAGTTATTAAAAGGTAACATTATGGACTGAAAATCTCAGCACAACTGTTATCATTTACAATTATTTCACATTATTTTTATAAATGTGAGGGGGATATATGAACTTAAGTTGTTATTGAAACTTGTCATGCATCTTGCTTTGAGTGTTCCATGCTTGTTAAAAAACTTACTTCGATCCGTAATGATTGTTCTAGCCTCTTGATTGCTGGTCTTGTTTTTCAAATTTTGGGCAGCAGTAATGAGTTCTTCCAACTGGGGACGCCTCTGTTCCAAATCCTGCATTGTTGCCTGTAAGAACAAATATCCCTTAGTATCGGGGTTCTTCAGCATTGTGTATTCCTTTTACATAATACAAAGTAAAGTACAATTGTGAGACCAGCCAAAACACTTTTAGAAATAAAAAAGATGGTACTGTGTAAGGGTTTATAGAAAACAATTTAACAGGAAATACGTTTCATTCTTAGATATCAAAAATATTTCAAATGAAAATCTTGACTATAGATTTTCTTCTTTATTTAAAGGCTCAAATGGAGACATTCCAGAGTACCTCGGATTACTTAAACCACTGTCCGAGTGCCTTGAGTAAGAAATGTTATTCTGAATTACGACAATGTATTTAAAAGATAGATAGCTATTTATACTTATAATATCATTCTGTGTGATGTCAAAATTAAGGTATATTTATTTTAAAAACAGAAAAAGCACAGAACTGATTTAAGAGATATTACTTATTTAACTTCATTGTATCCCTGAGATTTCTCACCTGTCAAATGAAAAGGTGAAGTAGATGAGCTAAATCAGCTTTTCTCCTAAGCTGCCTGTCCGTAAGAATCACCAAACCTTTTTGCCTCACTCCAGAACTAATGATTATGTAGCGGAAAGGGCTGCAAATCTTGCATTTTAAATAAATTATCTAATTAACTTTTATGATTTAGGCAAGTTTGGAGAGCATCAGATTAGAGGTTAGTATTCCTATTCCCCTGTATTATAAATGACTTTAATATAGCACTATTTTAAATAAAAATACAAATATAATAAAGTCAACAATTTTTAATTTATAGGTAGTAATGTAAATCATTAAGATATTCTTCCCTTTCTTCAGTGTCTATTTCCTCTGTCATCTTAGTCTCTCTAGATTTAAGGACCAAAATCTCAGAGATATTTATGAAGAAATTTATGAAAAAAAGGCATCTGACTAGCTCTGGTTCTAAAACTCAGTAAATTTTATTTTAATTGGGGAAAATAAAAGTAATATTTACTGTTAGTTTACAAGCAATATGTGACAGATGTTTTATCTACATTTTCTCATTTTTTTCTTATAATAACCACACTAGTAAACAAGCCAGCAAGTTTGTATAATTTTAAATATGATGTTCTACCACATGAGGCCAATGAAGATGAAGAGATGAGAGTGGTAGATAGTAATGTATCTGAAACTTATATGAAACTTAGTTATTTACTCTGTCCTTTGACTCCTGCTGATTTTCTAATGATTTTTGGTTTTGGAAAGGCCAAATTTTGATCATTCTGTAGTGCTTCTTCTGTGAAGAGGTAGGGAGACAGGCTTTGTGATATAAACTCAATTGCTTTTGGTAATAGTAAAATAATGCAAAAAACTTTTCCAAACATTGTACATCTACTATAGGCACTTTCTCCTCTCTGTATTGAAAAATTGGAGGGGCTAACTTTTAACACATTTTCCACATTTGTCAGCTGTGATTGCTCAGAAGAAAAATCCAATTTTCAGGTTTCTAACTTTTATGGTTTCTTTATACAAAAGAGTGTTTGAAATATGGAACAAATCGCCAAAGACAGCTATTGAAGTAAGTGGCATAAGTCAGTTGGAGAGTACTGAACAAATTTTAAAGTAGGAACCATATAGTAGCAGATAGGTTTTATGAAATAAGATGTTTTCCAGTGTTAGAATGTGAAACTCTGGTCATCTGTGACATGGGAAGCTGAAAGGTTGCTTTGGAATTGCCTACCCTAAAATGTTTGAATATGTTCAATAGAATTTTTAAAACGGATTTACCCAGAAACCTCAGATGAAGTCAAATTTTCACCTCAAAGTTAACAGAGAACTTTAAATACACAGAGCTGGCAAAATACATAAATTCATTTACTCATCCATTCATTTTAATAAATATTTTTCAGCATTAGGCACTATTCTAGGCACTATGCATGTGGCAGTGGACAAATATATTCGGTATAGTGTGTAACTTAAATGAAAAATCGTGCCTTTTGATACTTGGAAATTTTTATATAACAACGATTATCTTTCTTGGGTTGTTCTTCTTTTAATTCACCCTCAAATAACCAGATTTTTTTGTTTCTCACTTTTAGATACATTATTCACTGTTTGCTATACTTTTTTCCTTCTTTTAAGATTTCAAAGTTCATTTAAGAAGTATGTTGTAAAAGTAAGTTGATCAACTTTAATCTGAACCTTACCAGGCTCTAAATTAAACCTGACCACAATGAACAGCTTTTATTGCTGAAATTAGCAAGCATGTCAACTTAGACTCAAAACAAGCCATTTTCCTCTCTAATGAACAAAATAGGTCTCAGGGTATTGTGAAACCTGTTCTCTAGTTGGGTGATTCTCTAATTCTGCTGACAGACACATGCTTGGTAAGCACCTGAGAAGATTATTAATAACATCCTTTGAAGCAGCCTCCTTAAAAATCTAAGGAGGTTCACAACTGCAATACAACTATGCATTTCTAAAATATTTCAAAACAAAATTTCAACTTTTTATCCCACTCTTTGGTCAACGCATACAAACATTCATTTCAACAAAGAAGCTGTAAAATGATAATGTATATTGCTATGGGATTTATCATACACTAATAGGCTCTTTACTTAGTGGTCTTTTAGTATAGCAGAATGGGAATTTTCTCCTTTGATTCCCTTTCTAGAAATAAAGAGAGGGATTTAATATGGCATACGCTTCAGTATTTTTTCATTAAGATATTATAAAAACAGTGGTTAAAAGAATTTCTTGCTAATAAGAACACAAGCATATAGTGAGGGTAACGATTATTTTTCATTTGGTTTCCTTTTAAGGGTATTCTATTTATTTGCTAGTATAATTTCTTTGACTTCAACTTAGTTTTATAATTCCAGAACTTCTCAAATAAACTGACCTTCAACTCTATTCCTTCGAGCCACCCACAGATGAGAAAACACCTTAGATCTAATCATTACTCAAACTACTTGCCTCCAAAATATCCATCTACAAAATTCTGTTCTCTGCCCCCAATCTGCTACCCCTACCAGATGTTACTCTCCCAAACATGCTGTTCCTAGTATTATCTTCATCCTCATATGACCTCTGGTCCTTTTCTGTTTCCTCAACCTAGCTTTAGTCATAACAAACAAGTAGAATGCTAATTGTGCTTATTTATTTCTCTGATATGATCCCAGATATTTGTTACACAAATAACTTAAGTGAACAAAACTAAAATCATTACATGCTTACCAGTACCTAAGCATGATAATTGATCGTGTCTACATGGATTCTATCATTCTAGAAGAAACAAAACACAGGAGAAGGAAGGAATCAATGCTATTTCTAAGGAGTCATAAGTCAGCTACTGGGCTTTACTAAAAACAGCTTACCCCTTGGAGATGAGAATTCATCATGGATTCCACTAGCTGAGCAAAGATGGAGGAAAAAAAAAATTCTTCAAATAGAAAGTGAATCAGAAGTCTTTAATCTTACTAAGTCCCCCCAGAGTTGAGTGAAGTAGTTATAAATAGCAACCCTATGAAATAGGAAGTTAAACAGTGAAATCATACATATTATAACTAGGGCATTTTAGGCTTTTAGACAAAATTACAATTTTTTATTGTATTCATTAAAATATAATTCCACCGAAATAATACTCAAATAAAAACTCTATATGTTGAGTTGAATGCTTAGTATTTATATGTCTAAGAAAAGACTTTAAAAATCAAACTTGTCATATTTTTATGTTTTTCTATAAAAATCAACAATCTACATAGCATAAATGCCCATGATGATTTTTCAAATGTTCCCATTTTCAGTAAATAAATATGAATTAAGCTGAAATGCAACAATGTAGAACTAATGCTATTTTATTTACAACTTCAAAAAATTAATATAAAGAATTCAGAAGGTAAAAGAGTTTATGGAACCATTTTATGTATCGAAGAAAATAAGCATAGAAGTCAGGGAGGTACTAAATCGTAGCCTTTCTAGTTACCGAAAGGGTTTTACTGGTGAGGATGCTGTAATCTATCTAGCTTTCAACCATCTTACTGAGCATCTTCTTCTGGCTTCTATTCTTGCATTTGGCTGCCTCTCCAAATAGAGTGGCCAAATCGAAAACCATCCTCATTGTCTTCCACTTACTTCCTCACTTCTCATTTCCATTTTATACTGGCTTGGATATTGATATTTTCCTACTTGGTCAACCTTCCCTACTTCTTTTTTGAATGTTCTACTAGCACCTCCATTGGTAACTTCTTAAGAATCTTCATAACCAACTTCATAAATATCTTCTAACTGCAGTTATCCTTTTTTGTTCTTTATTCACTGAATAAATACTTTATAAGATGCATTTTATTTTTATATAATTTCAAGCTTGCAGAATATTTGCAAGATAAAGAACTCCCAGGTAACCCTTGCCCAGATTCACCATTTGTTAACATTTTGCCACATTATTTTTAATTATTTATCATTTTATCATTCTGTGTGTATAGATATATAACTGTATATGTAATTTTTTTATATATATATATATTTTTTTTCCGAATCATCTGAGAATAATTTGCAGATATCATGCCCCTTTACCCTTAAATACTTTAGGTTTCATTTCTTAATAGCAAAGACTTTCTCTTAAATAACCTCAGCTCAGTTTCAAAGTCAGGAAATTTAGCGTGGCTTTAGTACCATAATCTTATCCATACTCTATATTCAGAGTATGACAATTACCCCATTAATGAACTTTATAGCTATCTTTTTATTTCCTGGTCTGGTCCAGGCTCATGCATTGCTTTTAGTTGTCGTATCTCCTTACTCTTTTTTAAGTTGAAATAGTTATTTGCCTTTCTTTGAACTTTATAACACAGTTTTGACCAACAGAGGCCAGGTATTTTGTAGAATATCCCCCAAATTTGAGTTATAGCAATTTTTTAAGTGTTTCTGTTGTGTCACTCATTGAGCTAGGTGCAGGGGCTGTAGCAGTGAAGGAGAAAATAATTCCTGTTCTCAAAGAGAAAACAAACTAGTAGTGATGACAGGCAATAAAAAAGCAATTGCAATAACCTGAGGTATTATGGTAGGGGAAACATGGAGAGTTATCAGAGCATATGGCAAAGATATCACATGAAATATAAAGGCCAAAGACTGTCTTCTGAAGGAATCAAGCTTCAGTAGTCCTCAGCTTTTCTTTATGTAAATTATACAAAATAGTTTTAAGCACCACTGCTCCTCATACCCAAGTGGCCACCATGAGAATATGCAGGTCTTCTATTATTGGGTCTTAACTGACTGAGGACTCCTGTTACTGCATTTTGAAATCCATGATTGCATTGCACCAAAGCCAAGCTTCTCACAGACTGTTCCTCACCAATGATTGGGTGTGGTGGGAACACTAAGGCAGAGAGCCTTCCTTGGGAGACATGGGACTTCTTTGCCTGGCTCTGCCTCAGTGACTTCCCTACAGCTTTGCCAAAATTTCCCTCCACTAGACCGCACACTGGGATGCTTCTACCTAGCCTTCTCTCCCTCTCTCTTCCTTGCAGAGTCAGAATTGCATCTTGATCTAACGTCTCTTGCACCTTCCCTGGCTTCCTCCTTGTTTTCTTTCACATAGATATTTCCACTAATAAAATATTGTCCCATTTTATCCTGTCTGGGTACATATAACCTCAGGCCTTGACTAATACACTCACTTTTGTCCTCCTAGACCCTAGACCTCTTATCAACTCTTCAGGTCCATGTAATATGATGGTTCCATGACACTACTACCTCAATGTGTAACTGTCAATTATTGAATATTAATTAGTAACATAGGTTTCTTCATGCCTCCCATGGGCTGGCCTCTTAAGATGCAATTCAAGTAAATATGTATTTTTACATACTACCTCTATTTAGAAATCACTGAGGCAGGGTGCATGACCATTATTTCCAAGGAGCGCAGAATTTAACTGGAGGAAAATAAGAGTATTCAGATGTGTTACATGGTAATGGTGGAGTTCCATTCAACACATGTAGCTCAAGAACTGTAGGAAACTAAAGCAAGCCACCAGGAATCCTTAACGGATAACAACCACTAGATTTGCTGCAAGACATGGCAAAAGGAACTTTGGGGCAAGTTTTCAGACGATGGAAGACAGAAAGTTAAGATTATTCCACCTCTCTGAGTGAGAAGTGCCCTAGGTAGACAGAGACCTCAACCAGGACCAGCTTCTTGAACGTATAACTTGTGCAGTTAGTTACACAAGGATCTGCATTAGAAGGGATTCATACTTGGTTTCATGCTCTACTGTTGCCATCTTGAAATTCTTAATAATTTTTTTTTAACCAAGGGCCCTGCGTTTTCATTTTTCACTGGGCTCCACAAATCACGTACCTGATTGTGACCTCAACCCTAAGGTTAGTGGAGAATAAAAGTTATGTATCTTGGCTGAAGCACTGGTTAATTGTTGATGGGAAGAACACATTTAAACACAAATTAAATGATGTCAATCAAATGCCTCTTGCTTAATTCCTGAGAATGCATTTCAAATTTCGGGAAGGAGCAGTTATGAAGCTAAAAAATGTATTTAGGGGGAAATCTGGCCTCAGGAAAAGCTGAACAGGACAGTTAGAAGTGGTTCCAAGGCGGGACTGTCATCACTATCAATGGTTATCGGAGAACAAAAGTCACTATAGGAAAAATGAAGTAGGGAAACTACAAAGAAAGTGGTGAATCATCTGAGGAAGAAATTGGAGATAAAAAGGAGAACCTGTGGCTTCATCAACAATGATGGCTGCTGAAATCTCAAATGACATTTCTAGGTTTAGCTAAGTATTAGTTGTTTCCAAGGCTAGGATAGACTTGGGAAATACATAAGAAACAACTATTAATTTGTCTTAGAAACATTTACTAAACTGCAACTATTTGCCAAGCACTCAGCTAGTACACATAGACAAATAAAACTTGTCTTCTTTTTTCAAGGAACTTATAATCTAGCAAAAAAATACTCATAAACAATTATTTTTTGTGTAAGAATACAATGGGAAGTAATACTAACAACAACAACAATAGTTGTTTATTGAGTGCATACCATATGCCAAAAGAGTCTATCACAGCATACTAGTTAAAAGAATGAACTCCGGAGTCAGGCTTTCCCAATTTGCATACTGGCTGCCACCTATTCGGTTTACTATTTTCAGTATGTTACTTAAATGCTGTCTGTATCATTTCCAGCACTGTGAAATGTAGATACTGAGTCTCCACCTCTCAGATTCATTATGAGAATTAATAGAGTTAATATTCGTAAGGTGTTTAGAACATTTCCCATTTCATAGTAAGAACAATAAAAGTTTTAAATAAAAACTATCAGTCAATGTAATTATCATATTACTCTGTGAGGTGGGTACTAATATTGCCCCTATTTTACTAGTAAAGAAAATGAATGAAAAAGAAGTTAAACAATTTGTCTAGGATCACATGCTAATAAGTGGCGGAACTTCTAACATAGGTAAGTTGGCCCCAAAGCCCACACACTTAAGAACTATAATATAGCATGATATACTTACAAGGTACTTATGTCATAGTATAATATAAAGTAGCTATATGATAGTATGATATAATATAGGAATGAATAAAGGGACAGGGATATGAAATGAGAATACAAAAGGGGAAATGAACTATTTCATTCAAGGACAGATTATATTTCGAATCAGTCATGGTTCTTGCAATAAATAGTTCATTCAAACTGGGAAGAGGAGGCTTTCCTCCTCAAGGCCTGAAAGGCTAAGGGGAGGGTATAGTTAGTAGAATCTCAGAAGTAGCTGCAGGGACAGGACCTCTTGACAGGAGCTGGGGCTGTGAGTAAAGGAACCTAGCCATCCCTCGACTCACTCTCCTCTCATCCATTGATCTGCTGATGCCTCCCAACACAAGGACCAAGCCAATAGACAAGCAAGCCCAATGCTACTGCCATATTGGTCAACCTCCTAGGGTAGAACAACAGAATAGAGATTGGATCTGAGAAAGTATCCAGGAACAGTATCAAAAAAATAATAATAATGGCAACAACTATTGAAACAAATCAGTGAAGCAAATGACCACATATGGGAATTCTCAGCAAAGACTTCATATGAAGTATGGCACTACAGCTGAACTTTGGAAGATTTGGCTAGAGAATGAGAAGAGCATTATAAGGGAAAGACACATGAACAAAGGCATGAACGTAAAATAAAGCCTCAAATGGGCTGGCTACAGCCTAGAATTCCTTATAAATAATGGCAAATAAGCTTACGTAGACATAGTGGAAGCGGTATATAGTTGGCTTTTTAAAAATCAGTTTGAGGTTTTGAATTTTATCACAAGGACAACTGGGAAGCAGCGAACTTGCAGAAAATAACTGAGGCTATAGGAGCAAAGCTTTTAGTAATCCTGTGCCTCCATATATTTTGTTCTTTCTGGTTCGGATACATTTCTCAATTCTTGGTACATTCCTAGGAATATACTTAACAGATACCCATAAGTAAAAAGTGTTGATTGACCAAATCACTGACTACAATGAAGGGAAACAGTGGTACAAGAAACAAGTAATTAGAGACTTGTGGCAGATCAAGAATACATACAAATGGCAAACAAGCATATGAAAAGGTGCTCAACATCATTGAATCATTGATAACCAGAGAAATGAAAATCAAAATTACAGTGACATATTATCTCACCCCCGTTAAAATGGCTTATATCCAAAAGACAGGCAATAACCAATGCTGACAAGGATGTGAAGAAAAAGGAACCCTTGTATACTGTTGGTGGAAATGTAAATTAGCACAACCACTATGGAGAACCGTTTGGAGGTTCCTCAAAAAACTAAAAATAGAGCTACCATATAATATAGCATTCCCACCGCTGGGTATATACCCAAAAGAAAATAAATCAGTACATTGAAGAGATATCTGCACTCCCATGTTCACTGCAGCACTATTCACAATAGCCAAGATTTGGAAGCAACCTAAGTGTACATCAGTAGATGAATGGACAAAGAAAATGTGGTACCTATGCACAGTGGAATACTATTCAGCCACAAAAAAGAATAAGATTCTGTCATCTGCAATAACATTGTTGGAAATGGAGGTCATTATGCTAGGTGAAATAAATCAGACACAGAAAGACAAACATTTAATGTTCTCACTTATTTGTGGGATTTAAAATTCAAAACAATTGAACTCATGGACATAGAGAGTAGAAGGATGGTTACCTGAGGATGGGAAGGGTCGTGGGGAGGTGGGGGTGGTGTAGGTATAGTTAACAGGTACAAAAAATTAGTTAGAAAGAATGAGTAAGACCTACTATTTGATAGCACAACAGGGGGACTATAACCAATAATGATTTAATTGTACATTTTAAAATAACTAAAAGAGTATAATTGGATTGTTTGGAACATAAAGAATAAATGCTTGAGAGGTTGAATACCCCATTTTACATGATGTGCTTACTACACATTGCATGCCTGTATCAAAACATCTCATGTACCAAATAAATATATACACCTGCTAGGTACTCACAAAACTTAAAAATATAAAAACAAAACAAAAAAAAAACCCAAGTCATTAGAATCAGAAATGTGTGGAAATTGCTAGAACACGTTCCTTTTCTAAGCAGTATTTATCAGTATTATAAAAATCACTGATCATTTGGCTAGCTTTAAAAATAAAAAAATATGATAGCTGTTTAAGAAATCATTATTAGCCATTCAAACTTAAAAAACAATAAGACAGTCTGTGAAATTTATTTCTCTATTTCTTTGTAGTAATGTTTCAGTTTGTTGATATTTTGGGGAGTTAAAAAAACCCTTAAGCCTAGCACTGCGTGTTCTCACTCATAAGTGGGAGTTGAACAATGAGAACACATGGACACAGGGAGGGGAACATCACACACCGGGGACTGTCAAGGGGTGAGGGGCAAGGGGAGGGAGAGCATTAGGACAAATACCTAATGCATTGGGGGCTTAAAACCTGGATGTTGGGTTGATGAGTACAGCTAACCACCATGATACATGTATACCTATGTAACAAACCTGCACGTTCTGCACATGTATCCCAGAACTTGAAGTAAAATTTAAAAACTAAAAAAAAAATATATATATATATAAAATAAATAAAATAAAAAAGAGCATAGTAATCTCAAAAAAAAAAAAAAAAAAAAAAAACCTCTTAAGCCTACCAAATTTGGTGACTTCTTTGAAATGGTATAATATTAATCTACTATTAGTGTGTTATTTTTAAAATAAATTATCTCCCTTTGTTGAAAAAGAGATTAAGATGGTCCTTTCCAAGCTATTATACCACACGAAACTTAAGGGATTGATTTACTTGTCATTTAATAAAACACTTAACATTCAAAAATGAAAATGCCTTTCATTTTCACAAGCCAGTAAGTAAATAATGTGGTCTAAATTGCGGATCTTGAAATACAATTTCAAAGTCAAGAAGAGAAAAGAATTTTATGCTACAATTTGTTGATAATGATTTGCAAACGCATTTCTAAAGTGATATAAAGGGCAATGATAATTTTAGCTATTCAACGTTAGATCTATTAGTTATTCTACATTGTTCACATTTCTTGAAACTCTATTGTTCCATAAATTTGGCATATTAACAAAGGATAATCAAGACAGGTTTAAGACCAGTTTTTATCATGTGCATCAGATTTGCAGGCTTTTGATATTATGGTCCAATAACATAAGTGACATAATTTTTTCTCCTACGTACATTTTAGAAGAAAGAGAGACATGAAACAATATATAGGACTGCCTTGGAATATTGTGTGTTTGGTTCCAGACTGCTGCAATAAAGTAAATATCACAATAAAATGAGGCACACGAATATTTTTGGTTCCCCAGTGCATTAAATGTTATGTTTACTGTCATCTGTCAAGTGTGCAATAGCATTGTATCTAAAAAATGTACATACCTTAATTTAAAAATACATTACTCCTAAAAAAAAAAAATGGTAACAATCATCTGAGCCTTCAGGGAGTCATAATCTTTTTGCTGGTACAGGCTCTTGCCTCAGTGAGGATGGCTGCTGATTGATCAGGGTGGCGGTTGCTGAAGGTTGGGGTGGCTGTAGCAATTTCTTAAAATGAGACAACAATGAAGTTTGCTGCATCGATTGGCTCTTCTTTATAGCCAATGATTTCTTTGTAGCATGTGATGCTGTTTGACAGCATTTTACTCAGTAGAACTTCTTTCAAAATTTGAGTCAATCTTCTCAAACCCTGATGCTACTTTATCAACTAAGTTTATGGAATATTCTAAATCCTTTGTTGTCATTTCAACAATGTTCACAGTATCATCACCAAGAGTAGAGTGCATCTCATGAAACCACAATCTTTGCTCATCCGTAAGCAGCAACTCTGGATCCATTGAAGTTTTACCTTGAGATTACAGCTATTCAGTCACACCTTCTGGCTCCACTTCTCATTCTGGTTCTCACGCTATTTCTACCACATCTGCAGTGACTTCTTCTACTGAAGTCTTGGACCCTCAAAGTCATTGATGGGTGTTGGAATTCACTACTTCCAAACTCCTGATAATGTTGATATTTTGACCTCCTCCCCTCAATCATGAATTTTCTTAATGGCATCTGAAATGGTGAGGACTTTCCGTTTTCAGTTTACTTTATCCAGATCCATCAGTGGACTCACCACAATATAGCAGCTATACCTTTATGAAATGTATGATTTAAATAATAAGACTTGAAAGTTGAAGTGACTTCTTGATCCAAGGACTGCAGAATGGATGTTGTGTTAGCAGGCATGAAAATAAAATCATTCTCTTTGGACATATTCCTCAGGGCTCTTGGGTGACCAGGGACATTGTCAAAGAGCAGTAATATTTTGAAAGACATATTTCTTTGAGAAGTAGGTCTCAACAGAGGGCTTAAAATATTCATCAAACCATGCTGTAAAGAGATGTGCAGTCATCTAGGCTTTGTTGTTTGATTTATAGAGCATAGGCAGACTAGATCTAGCATAATCTGAAGGGCCCTAGGATTTTTGGAATGGTAAATGAGCACTGGCTTCAACTGAAAGTCACCAGTTGCATTAGCCCCTGACAAGAGAGACAACCTCTCCTTTGAACTTTTGAAGCCAGGCATTGATTTCTCTCTAGCTATGAAAGTCCTAGATGGCATCCTTTTCCAATAGAAGGCTGTTTCATCTATATTGAAAATGTGTTGTTTCGTATTGCCACCTTTATTGACTTAGATGTTAGTCTGATCTTCTGGATAGTTTGCTGCAGCTTCTCCATCAGCACTTGTTGCTCTACCTCGCACTTTTATGTTATAGAGAGGGCTTATTCATTAAGGCTCATGAACACACTTCTGCTAGCTTCTAACTTTTCTGCTGCAGCTTCCTCACCTCTCTCAGCATTCATAGAATTGCAGAGAATTAGTCCTTGCTTTAGATTAGCCTTTTGCTTAAGATAATGGTGTGGCTGTTTTGATCCTCTATCCGGACCACTAAGACACTCTCCATATTAAAAATAAGGCTGTTCCACTTTCTTATTCCTGTGTTCAACAGAGTAGCACTTTTAATTTTCTTCAAGAACGTTTCCTTTGCATTCACAACTTGGCCAACTGGCACAAGAGGTCTAGCTTTCAGCCTATCTTGGCTTTTGACATGCCTTCCTCACCAATCTTAATCATTTCTGACTCTTGATTTAAAATGACAAACATGTGACTCTTTTTTTCCCATGAACACTTAGAGGACATTGTAGGGTTACTAACTGACATAATTTCAATATTGTTGTGTCTCAGGGAATAGGGAGGCCCAAGGAGAGGAAGAGAGATGAGGGAATGGCTGATCAGTGGAGTAGTCAGAACACACAAAACATTGATTGATTAAGTTTGCCATCTTATGAAAATAAGTAATGGGAAAAGGACTCTGTATTTAAGACATGATGCTGGGCTAGCTGGTTAGCCATATGCAGAAGAATGCAACTGGACCCCCTCCTTACACCATATACAAAAATTAACTCAAGATGGAATAAAGGTTTAAATATTAGATCTCAAATTATAAGAATCCTGTAAGAAAGCCTAGGAAACACCATTCTGGACATTAGACTTGGGAAAGAATTTATAACTAAGTCTTCAAAAGCAATTATAACAAAACCAAAAATTGACAAGTGGAACTTAATTAAACTAAAGAGCTCTTCACAGTGAAAGAATTTATCAACAGAGTAAACAGACAGTCTACACAATAAGAGAATATATTTGCAAACTATGCATCTGGCAAAGGTCTAATATTCAGAATCTATAGGGAACTTAAACAATTCAACAAGTAAAAAACAAATAACCCCATCAAAAAACTGGGCAAAAGACATAAACAGACACTACTCAAAAGAAGACATACAAGTGGCCAACAAACATGAAAAAATGCTCCACATCCCTCATCATCAGAGAAATGCAAATCAAAACCACAATGAGATACCATTTCACACCATTCATACTGGCTATTATTAAAAAGTCAAAAAAATGACAGATGCTGCTGACGCTGTAGAGAAGAGGGAACGCTGAGACACTGTTGATGGGAATGCAAATTAGTTCAGCCACTGTGAAACAGTTTGGAGATTTCTCAAAGAACTTAAAACACAACTATCGTTCAACCTAGTGATCCCATTGGTGGGTATATAGCCCAAATAAAACAAATTGCTTTACTAAAAAACCACATGTATTCTCATCCTCATTTCAGCACTATTCACAATAGCAAAGGTATGAAGTCAGCCTAGGTGCCCATCAATGGCAGACTGGAGAAAGAAAATATGGTGCATATACACCATGGAATACTATGCAGCCATAAAAAAGAACAAAATCATGTCCTTTGCAGCAACATGGATGCAGCTGGAGGCCATTATTCTAAGTGAATTAATGCAGAAACAGAATACCAAATACCACATGTTCTCATGTGGAGCTAAACATTGGGTTGTCATGGACATAATGATGGCAACAATAGAAACTGAGGACTACTAGAGTGGGGAGGGAGGGAAACAAGGGTTGAAAAACTAACTACTGGTTACTATGCTCAGTACCTGGGTGACAGTATCATTTGTACTCCAAACCTTGGCATCATGTAATATATCAAGGCAATAAACCTATACGTGTACTCCCTGAATCTAAAATCAAAGTTGAAAAAAATGTTTGTCCTTTTTTTTTTTTTTTCCAGACAGGATCTTGCTCTGTCATTCTGGCTGGAGGGCAGTGGAGTGAACATGGCTCACTGTCACCTTGACCTCCTGGGCTCAAGTGATCCTCCTGTGTCAGCCTCCCATGCAGCTGGCAGGGCTCCTTACAGCCATGTGCCACCATGCCCAGTTAATTTTTCTACATATATATTTTAAAGACGGGGTCTCACTTTGTTTCCCAGACTGGTCTCAAACTCCTGGGCTAACATGATCCTCCTGCCTTGGCCTCCCAAAGTGTTAGGATTACAGGTGTGAGCCACTGCACCCCACAAAGTTTGCCATCTCATATGAGTGCAGTTCATGACATCTCAAAACAGTTACAATAGTAACATCAAAGGTCACTGATCACAGATCATAACAAATATAATAATAATAATAATGTTTGAAATATTGAGCGAATTACCAAAATGTGATACAGAGACATAAAGCGAGCACATGCTGTTGGAAAAATTGTGCCTGATGGACTTGCTCAACGCAGCCTTGCCACTTTCAATTTACAAAAAGTGAAATATCTGCAAAGTGCAATAAGGTGAAACCCAATAAAACGAGATACGCATGTACATATTTGGGGATTATTACTCTTCAATTTTTTCAGTATTAATTTCTTGTTCTATCTTGAATAACATCATTTTGGAATCCTTCTAACTTCCACTTATCAAGACAAATTCTCTTGTCCCTATTCAGAGGAATCTATACAGCAAATTGAATCATAAGTGTACTAAAATACCAAAGCAGAAGATAAATTACAAGACATGAATTATGAAATGTAACTATTTGAGGGCATTATTTGTAATAGTTTGCCTGGTACATACTCCTCCTAATTTTGCATCCTAAAGATACTATCCAAAGACTGTAGAAATTCCAGATACAAGAGGCTAGAGCTGACAAGTAATTAAGCTTTGGTCAATCAAATAGCTAGAAAATATTTGTTGAAATAATTGTATGCATAATACATCACAGTAGGGAATGTGCCTCATGGATGACGTGAAAGAGACTCTCTAGTGAAATAATTGAACTTGTGATGAACTTTCAATGCAGTTGGGGAGGTGACCTTCAGGCCAGCCCATGTATGCTTGCACATGCAGTTACCCAATAATAGAAGACAATATGTAAATGACAAATGTAATAGTCTATAGACCACATATCCTATGCTAATGGGATTCTGAGAGATGGGATTTTATATGGGACCAGGTTCAGGGAAGGTGCCATAGAGGAACAGCAACCTGAACTGTAACTTAGAGGATGAACCCAATTAATAATGACCTAATGGGAGAAGGAATTTCAGGACAAGAAGTGGCTTTAAAACTAAAGTGTAGAAGTCAGAATACAGCAGAGTGGTTGAGAAAGAGTGGGAAGGGCAGCTGTGTAGTTAGTTAGCAGAATTACGATGGCTGTGATCAAGTTGAGAAGGGAAGCTGGAGCCAGAATGTGAGGGCTCAGAACACTAGATGACCAAATAAGGACATCATGTTGAAGGCAATGGGAAATCATCAGAGGTTTGAGAGCAGAAGAATGCCACAATAAAAGTGGCATGTTAGAAATATTAACCTCGTACAACTGCATCCAATGTCCTTTCCAAGACAGAAATGGAAAATTAAATTGCAGTAACCCAAGAAAAGCCACTTGTATCTCCTCTTTGATTAAATGTCCTGTCATGAAAACATGCAAAACATTTCTAATTTACCTTCATGCATCTTTTTATTTAAGAAGAATATAATAACTCCACTGCACACAAGGAACATAAATTCAACCGCACTGCTCGTAAAAACTGTCCCAGAGAATTATTAAACAAATTTGCTGATTCCACTTGTAATATTATATTTTATTATACAGGGGTAAAAAGGGATTGTAGTTTTAGTTTAGAAAAAAGGTAAACATTCAGAATGTTTTGTTAAATTCTTACATTCCTACTCTAAAGGATAAACAGAGACTTTCAGAGTGTGAGAAGAAATTGAGATCTCTCCGGAAATACAACTTCAAGGATTATTATCAGTGATAACAATTATTAATACATGTTATGATGTCACGTTTTGTGAATAGAACTCTTCAATGCCCTTAATATGTATTGCTGCATTAGACCTGATATTTTTCTTTGGGAAATAAGTCTTCAGATAGTACTCCTATTTCTAGGAAAGGAGTACTGGGGTATTGTGCTCATCTGTTCAAAAATGAAAGTCAAAGCTAACAAAACATTTGTTAAAAATGCATTCAACCTTTTCATGTTTTAAAAACATTTTGAAGATGTTATTCATTTAAGTACTGAAACAAAACCATGCTTTTTATTTCTAACTGCAGCCATCAATAAACTGAGGCAAAGCAAGAGATGTTACCGTTTGCTGATACTACCTGCAGATGGGAAGTGAAGTGAAGAAATGAGTGATTATCTAGAGGCGATTACACTCATGAACACAGTCAATCAGAATACTTCAAGCCCCCTAACCCTCTTCTGCTGTCTTCACATGGTAGATGTGAAGATTTGAATTATCAAAATAATTGGCACAGCTGTTCAATTCATGTTTCCCATATAGGGATAGAATCAGGCTCAGTTTATTCAGCTATAAAGTGGAGATAATTACATTCATATAAACCGCTCTTGTGTGATTAAAGCAATGAATCTATCTATAAGAATCCAAATATCTTAGGTAGAAATTAGTCAAATATGGCTAGTCCAAGTTTCTTTACAGTAACAGCAATTAAGACATATGTTATATAGAATATATTTAATCCATGAGGTTTCAGCCTCCTGATTTTGCCAAATTCTGAGTGCTACAAAGTGAAGATACATATGGATGGTGAACAACCATGTGTTCACCTTAAACAATGCTATATTAATGGCTTGGAAATCCTTGTGAGTTTTACAAATAAGTGTGAAACAGGAGTGCATGTGTGTATGTGTGCATGTGTCTGTAAGCACTCACACAGACAACATCCGAATGGAGAAGAGAGGTATGAATAAATCTATATCCTAAATTTGCATCAAAATGGTGTAATGGTTACCTTTGGACATACATATAAGGGGAAAAAGTGCTTAACGACTAGGTCTCATTCTTCAAAATAAACAACATCCTTTGTACATTTTCTCAGCAGTTGTCTGGGAGATCAACATTAATCTATTTCTTCTCAGAACTTACATGACTGGGAAAAGGATAAAAATCTGCCCTTGATTGGGTGCTATGTGTTTAAGCTCTGGTTTAGCTGTAAATCATTTGTGAAGATCATTTCTTGGTAGGTGAGTGGAATTGCTATTATAAAGTGTTAATATACTTGCAGTGAAGTGTTGCTGGGGGTAGGAGGTGTTAGACATTGATCAGGAGCTTAAGAGATGAGCTATTTATTTTTGCTCTTGTAAGAGCAAAGTTTCTATAATAAAACAATGATTCTGCTTCTCTGTCAAAAAATACCATTTTATGACATGAAAACTCTCTTCAGTAAACAAAGAACAGACTGTTATTGGAGAATGTAAAAATTACAATAGAATATATTTCCCTACAGGAGCACAGTGGCCTTTAACTCAATTGGAACTTACAGTATGACAGCTTTTAAAGGAAGGGACATATTCTATGGGGAGGATGTCAGACATACTTGTCTATTCCCTAGGCCGTACTAATTCTTATCATATAAAAATGGGTCTACATTAGCACATAGTGCCAGTGTATCACACACTTGCACTGCGGCATGAAAGGAGCCCAGCTCGAGGGGGAGAACTGCTTCCTGTGGCATAGTTCCAAGCAAACACATGGCACAAATGAAGCCGATTCTGAGGACTATGGAAACTTTATGTACTGTTTGATAGGGAAATGTGCACAGCTTCTAAACGGTGAGCTTCTAGTTCTGCTCCAAGAACAAGTACAATCAACTCTTAAGTGGTTTCTGTAATGTTGTGTTCCTAACCGAGCTGTTTACATTATAGGGAAGTGTTAAGTTTAATTTTCTGTTTTATTAGGAAGGTTTCTCATTATGAACAATAATTTCAATACCTTTGAAGTAATTTAAAAATAAGCAGTAATCCCTGCAGAAAGGCTGCAGTACCATTTCTCTAGTGATTCCTTTTTCTGTGTTTTATTTGTGTAAGGTGAGCAAAATTGCTTATTCTTTGTTGCCTCAGAGACTTCAGTGGCATGAGGCTAGGCAGAGACAAAAACTGATAATCATAAATAAATCAATACTATTGGCTGGTTCCAATATCCAATATCTCAATGTTCTCTGCCCTTTGTCTCTTTCTGCTATATTAATGATCTGCCTTAATTTTACAAGTTTTCCACAAGATAGTGGACAGAATACGTGTTAATGAGGTGAAGGCTTCAATTCAAACTACAAAACTAGGTAGCCTAGAGGCAACAGCTAATTCCATGCTTTTGGTTCACAAAGGAATGCTAATACACACAAGTAATAACAAAACAAACTCACAGTACATGTGCTACTGAAGAGGTGTTCGGAGCATTAAATATTTGTACAAAGGGCAGCACAAAATGGAAGGTTAAAAAATTAAGCAACATTAGGAACCTGAGAGACGCAACTAATTAACCAGTTCGGCCTTAATAAATACCCATGCTGTAATATTTTAATAGTAATAACTGTCCTTAATATCTATCCATTTATGTAATATTCCCCATTACTATCTACTCAAACGTTTTGCTACACTTTCTCGTAAAGGTCAGTGACTCTCCACTGCCTTACAATTCAAACTTCTATAGCATAGCAATTACTACAACAATAGTAATAATTAGTTATTGTGCTTTTCCTATGTGCTAGATATTGCACATGGGATGGATTTGATTTGTAATTATGTGCTAGATATTGTACACAGGAAAAGCACAATATATATTAACTTACAGACACCATTTGAGGTAGGTTAATAATGACCACCCCTCAATGGTTCTGTACTTACACCCTTTTATAGACAAGGAAAATAAAGCACAGAATGAAGCATAATTTGCCCAAGGTCACAAAGCTAAAAGGTGGTGAAGGTGGAATAAAATGGCCCATATCCTCCTTTTCCAGTGTTTTTCTCTTTTACATCGTAACTACAATTCCGTAAGCAGCTATAATGTAGCTGAAGCTGGGCTAGATGCTTTATAGTCATCATTTAATCCCAACAACAACTCTGCCTAGCTGGGTACTATATTCATTTTTTTACACATGAGGAAATAAGCACAGAAAAGATTGCCAACTTCCCCAAAGACAGCCTGTCAGTTAGGATCAGGATAGCATTTGAACTCAGGTCTTTCTGACTCCTAAGCCTAGCCCTGTCCACGTGTCATAAGGTCTCTTCACAAGCAACTCTGCTTCCTATTCTAACACTTATTCCTTACTTTCCTGCCTCTGTGCCTCTGGTTCTCATGCCACCAAATCCATCAACACTTCCTTGCAGTCCTGTTTCTAAAATAGAATTCAATGGGTTAAACAAATCATGATTTTAAAAAGCAGAAGGGAAAACTACACAATTGGCTTGCTTCTCCTCATCTTTCTCCAACTTCATTTCCAGCTGGACACTTTTCTCTTTTTGTTCTGCTTTATTATTATTTCACACAAATACATTCAGATTTGTCACCTTTTGTTCTAACACTGGAAATACAAATTCATATGGCTAAAATGGAGTGGACCATGACATTGCCCACAGACCCCACTTTTATTCCTTGTAATTAAGAAAAAATAAACCTTAATAAGAAGCTTGTGTTAAAATTGTGCAAAGTTAGTCATTATTAAACAAATGTTCATGGCTGTATTAGCTGCCTGTGGCTGTTGTAACAAATGATTACAGACTTAATGGCTTAAAACAACCCAAATTTATTATCTTACAATTTTGGAGGTCCAAAGTCCAAAATATGGGTCTCACAAGCTAAAAACAACATGTTGGCAGAGCTTGTTTTCCCTCTAAGGGATGTAGGGGAGGATTCTTTTCCATGCCTTTTCCAGCTTTCAGAGCCTGCCTGCATTTCTTGGCTCTTGGCCGTCCTTCATCTTCAATGCCAGTAGTGTAGCATCTTCCAATCTCTCTTTTACTCTGCTTGTATCATCATATTGCCTTCTCTCTTATGAGGACTCTTGTGATTACACTGGGTGCACTGGGGTAACCCAGGCTATCTCTCCGCGTCAAGATTTTTAACTTAACCACATCTATTAATACAAAGCCTTTTGCCACGTAAGTTAACATATTCACAGGTCCCTGGGATTAGGATACGGACATCTTTGGCAGGGGAGGAGTGGCCATTATTAAACCTTTCACAGTGGTTCTGCATTTACTTAGCATGAGAAGCTGTTTGTCACAATGTGACACACTGACATACTTCTTTGGGTGGGTTCAGTACTATGTGTCATCAACAAGAGTTACAATATCTCACAATCCAGAAAGCACAGGAGGCAAAAAAGCAAACAAAAAACAACCAGTCATAGCAGGCTTCTGTGTCCTTGTGGCAGACATGGTTTAACCAAAGGCCTCCAGACGTGGGAAAGGTGTACAGGTCTCTTTCACCCTGTAACCAAAAGACCATTTGAATTGAGGTGGAAACTGGAGTTCACAAAAGCGTTATATTAAAAAAATAATAATAAACTGTGACTCCCTGAGGAAATCACAGTGTTTCTGTTTGGTGACAAGCTGCTCTTCAGGAGTGAATCCTATAAGAATTTCAGATAAAGCTCTTATCTTTTGGGGAGTGAAGCCTGCAGGAAAGGCTGGGGTATTGCCTTCTGGGATGCAGAAAAACCATCTTCCTCTTAGCTCAGCTTTGTTCATTCAACTTAGCTCTTCCCCTCCACGCCCACTCATAAACATTAAGCCTTCTTCCCAGCTGTCTTCCTCTCTCTTTTTCATTTTTAAACTTCATCTACTTTTTGAATTCTTTTCTCTGCAACAACTACTACTAAAATCTGAAAGCTTCTTTTATTGTTACCATGGAGAGGGCAATTTTCTCAACAAGTAAAGGAGGTGGTGCAGAGGGAGAGGGAAGAACTACACATGAAAATTGAAAGTTAGCCTCTGTGTCTTTTCAACAATATCCAATTAAATCTTTTCACTTCCATACACAAAACAACAGGAACACACAGTGGGTGGCAAATTTAGCCCAGGGTTGTGAATGAATCAGTAGGTTTTGTGATAATATGCTGGGGGTGTGAGGGAGGTGGCGAGGCAGCCCCTCGATCCTAAAACAGAAAAGTAATAAACAATGATAACTGATAGACAACTACTCTGCAGTTGTTTGAATATATGCTGCTCTCTATCATTTTCAGGTAAATGACCTTCAGAATGGCAGTAGATGGATTCGTAAGAAATGATGAAATACAAACATGTAGACAAACAAAGCAGGCAGAAGGAAGTAATAAGTTTAAAAAATGAAGTGCTATAAGAACTGAGAGAGAAAGATTATCAATCCTCCCTTTTTCTTTCTTCTATTCTTCTCTATATAAGTTATAAAGTGGAAGAAAATACAAATATAAAATCATCTGATGGTGAAACATCAGTGAGATTTTAATTATATCTAGATTTTCAAAATCTCAAACTAGGAAAAATCTGCTGATTCATAGACATGAAAATATTTTAAAAGATCGGAAATATATTAATTCTCATGTTCTAATTCTCCTGACATGAACCATATATATGCTTTATTCTTTGTGATCATTCTGAGAAAAATCAAATTCTGAATTTTTAAGATGATGATGTTGCTCAAATTGTAATAAATCACCATATTTTCCAAAGAGAAATTCTACACAATTCCTACACATAAATTTTGTGTGGAAAGGCTTGTATCATAAGAATAATCAAAGGAAAAGAACTGCAAACTAGTAGAAGCATAAATTTAAAATGTTGCTGATGATGACATCGAGTAAAGATTTGAAGTAGAAGTAGCATGTTAACCAACTTTTTCTATGATCGTCTTCCCCTTCTCAATACCCACTCTAGCTTTTAAAAACACAACGAGATTGTTTTCTACAGCACAATGATGAACATTTCAGGTATACAAAAAATACAAAGAAAAGATTACAATTGAAGTCTATGGCACGGCTGTATAAATCCACACACACGTACGCTCAGCAGTGTAAAAGTTACCTCATTGATTTGCTTGAATTAATTACTTAAAATAAAATTTTATACTGAATTAATGTTTATTTTTATAAAATAGCAGTGTTATTAGAAAGATTTCTGACAAATAGTGCACGATTACAAATATTATCTACCTTGGAGTTACCATGAAATTAGGAGGGTAAAAATAGTAAATAAAGATCCTATTCTAGACATCTGGCCTATATGCAGAGAACCAGGCAGCACAAGCTCAAGAGTCCGCTTGTAATTTCTTTTGAATTCAGAGAAAATTAATGATAAGTTGGTTTGTTTACAACACACAATTCTCTTATTTGCAAAGCAAAACTGAAAAATACAGATAGATAGCCAGGCAGGGAAAAACAGAGAGAGAGACAGACTGACTCATTAAAAGAGAGAGAGAGAGAGAGAGAGACTGACTCATTAAAAGAGAGAGAGAGAGAGAGACTGACTCTGATTTATAGGATACTTGCTTATCTATTCCTGTTAGAATCTTCTGCTTGCCACTTCACGTGTATCAAGAAAATGAATGTATTACCGCCAAATTACAGACTATTAAATAAAGATAAAAACTAAGATGATTTCCATGAAAAGTAAACAATAAGCTTTTTACACAGCACAAACTGAGGATTTCATTACACAAAGTTATGGGAAAAGCTACATATTGCTATCTTTGTTATTATGAATATCTCAGTTATTGTGAATCTGTAAATTCCATGCCCTATTACCCCCATACAAGCCAGGGAGATGTACTTGTATAATAGCATTTCACTCATGATTGAATTGACACCAAATGGTTGCCTCTTTGCAATATATACAAAGAAATTTTTAGTTGTGGGCTTTGCGTTTTGTTTTGTAGTTAGACTGCTAAAAATAATCAAATTTCTGATATAGTTAAGCCATAAAGATGAAAGAAGTGTCTCACTTAAAATATTTATTAATTACATATGTTTTTATATCTATAACATACTTACATTCCGATGTGCAGGAACTCAGTTACTTAAGTCAGGATTTCATGTGGGGATAGAGTTTGAATTTAGTCAGAAAGGCCAGTCTCCTGGGGTGGGTTCTACCAGCATTTGAACTATTTTTATCACAGTCAACACTAGAGGCCTTGCTAATGAGCAGAATGAATATTAGAAATGAGTTTTCACTTATGAGATTAGTGTTACTTAAGATACATGCTTTGGTTAAAATATTTGAGAGAAATTCCTCATCTCTAGCTTGCTAGGTATAAAAATATAGTAAGTTATGGAACCTATATTCTTTGGAATGGTGCCCAAGATTTAATGCCTAAACTATGCTTTGTTTCCACATTGAATCCGAAGACTCTAGTTGTCTGATGCCTTCTCTAAGGTTAACTGCATTCTGCCTCTAGATTCTAGAATATTCTCACGTCTCCCTTGATTGAACCTTTTATACGGAGTATGATAACACCTGAGAGTGAGGGCATGGGAGTGTAGCTAACCTTTACCTATTATACTAAAGTTTTGCTGTGGTTATCTACCAAAAATAATCTAATAGTTGGCCTTGCATAATAGTGTTGATCTAGGGCAATTCATAACACCACGTAAGCCACAAACTTTAAAATAACCTCCACTATAAGGAAGTGTAACCAACTCCTTACATTCAACAACACATTTGACTTTATTCTTGGAGTATATTATCACATTTTTCTTTTTATTTCCTCATGGTTATATTTGTTATAAAACATGGTTTTATAACTAGGTCGTTAAAGATCTTTAAAGATTGTGTTCTTTTTTGCATACTATTATTATCACATGAATAATTTCACAATCTCGCCTTGCCTTTCATCTTGAGGCACCTATTCATATAATTATTTTTTCACAGTCCAAACAATAACCAGGCCTTGTAATTTAGTTATGAAATAAAAAGGCTGGTATTTATATAATTGTCTTATGAGTTATGCATGTGCAAGTATGTCTGAGTAAATGTTCTGCATGTTTGTGTGTGTGAGAGAAAAACAGAGAGAGAGATTGAGAGTAAACCCGATCATTATTGAGGGGTGTAAGAAATTAGTTTATGGAGATGCAAAAACCTGGGGTTCAGATACGAGACTGCGGTGAGATCATTTCCTCCCACCCTCGGGGGGCTCATCTGAGCTGCCAAAATATTCTCCTCTCTGACATTTTTATCTTGGCTCTTCGACAAGTTCTCAGTTGCCTGCTCAAGATTCATATTCTCTATTATTTCTTCCCTGGGTATCTATTTTCACAGAATAGTTGAAGACTCATAATAAAGCCTATTTTAATGTATCATTTTTCCTAAGCAAACCCATTTCAATCTCCACTTTTTTAATTTGCCAAACATGTCCTAAATACTAATTCTAATTGCAGCTCAATGCAGTTTATTACATTTCCACATAAATATTTATACCATATATGTTATTTGTGTATGTGTACACACACACACGTGCACACGCACATATGGTTTGTTGCCAATAAACCTGTGATAGAATCTGGCACTTATCAATGGCATTGCCTTGGGCAAGTCACTTAACCTCTCTGAGTTTCTCCCTTTCAAAACAAGAAAAATGCCAGTTAGCTTGTACTACTTTTGAGAGGATTAGAAATATTAAATATGATATGCATAGCACAATGCCTGGTATATACTAGAAATTAATGCATGGTAAGCATCATGAATTCTATGGTAGTATATATGACCTAACATTTTGGGCCAAAAGGAAGTTTTTGAAAGCAACTTGGTCAAAGCCAAACACTGTATGTTTAAATAATGACGGTTGGGCAACAATGCTATGTCTTTAAGCATTTCTTTCTATTTTTCAAAATCTGCTCTTTCTTATTCACAATTGTTTCTACTATTTAATATTTTAATGGGAAGAGTTGGATAAACCTAAATGTGCAGCATTGGGATTCTTTTCATAGTGATCACTTAAAGTTTGTTTTGCTTTTTTTTTTTTTTTTTTTTACCTTATATCAAGAAATAATATATAACCAATACATAATTATATGAAAACATCAATCTTTAAAATAGCATAAATAACATCAACAATCCTTCCCTATGTGTATATAAAATATTCACAGATATATATGTGGTGTGTGTTTCTAAAAGTAATATATGTGTGTTTGGGTATATAATAAATATTGCAACAAAAACAATATCACGTAGTACATACTGGCTTGAAGGTGCTCTCCTCACTATACTCCAATTTACACACCACAATCTATTTCAGCATCCCACTAAATTTTGGGCATTTAATTTTTTCCTGCTAGTCCCTATTTGAAATAATGAGCTTATCTGTAGTGAAAAGCTGTAAATATGCAGCCTAGATTCCCCTTTGGAAATGAAGGACTTATTTCCCCAGCTGCTAGGAGTGCTGCTGGTAGACAGCCTTCAGCTGTCAGCCCTTGTCTTAGTCTGGGCCGCTATAGCTAAATACCTTAGACTGGGTAATTTATAAACAACAGAATTTATTGCTTATAGTTCTGGAGGCTGGGAATTCCAAGATCAAGACATCAGCAGATTCACTGTCTGGTGAGGGCCCACTCCTGTTAAATGGCACCTTTGGTGTGTCCTTACATGGTGGGTGGGCAAGGAAGCTTTCTGGAGCCTCTTTTATAAGGGCACTGATCTTGTTTCTGAAGGCAGAGCCCCCATGACCTCATCACCCCCCCAAACCGCCACCTTCTAATACCATCACCTTGAGTGTTAGGTTTCAACATACACATTTTGGAGGGACAAAAACATTCAGACCACAGCAGCCCCCTTATGGAAATTCCCGTGGCTAAAAAGAATCATCTTGCTAAAGTTTGTTGCCTTCCTGGAGTAGCCCACATCCAATGCGTGACTTGACATGGGGTTATAAAGATCCAGTCCCCTTTCTTCATTTCCTAGCACTTCTGAAGGGTCATTCCAGCTTAAGAACTCCCTGAACGGTCAGCTGAGGCCCTTACTAAGACTGTGTCAGAGCTCAACTTCTCCCTCTGCCCCTACATGTTGACCCCAAGAACACTCCCAAATAGACATACTGCATGCTCACCTCAATCTCAGGGTATGCTTCCCAGTCACCCAAACTATGATATTATCTTTAAGTAAGTAAACCCTAGGCATTTGGGACTGATTTCTAGAATGCTCTTATTCTAAAACTCTCCATAGTATAGGTCAAAACTTTTCCATAATAGTGTGCATATTTTTTTCCCCATTGCTCCTTTATCAAGAACTTGGGAATTAAAGTAAAGAATATTTGGAAGAATTAAAGTGGGGTAGACTTCCTGCATATCTCTCAGGGGTCAAACACACCTGTTTGTGGCCACTGACTTTCGCAAAACCATCTCATCTTTGGCCTTGGGCACACTCTGTCGTCTGAAAACCTCTCAACAGAAGGTGCCCTCCTCACTACACTCCAAGACTTTCCTTTCAATCCAACTAAAAAATTTGAATCTATTAAGAAAATACTTATTTTTGGAAGCTCTTAGAAAACAATTACAGTGAAACATGTTTCTCTCTCTCTCTCTCTCTGTCTTTAAATTTGTACCATCAATTGGAAAGGGGCTTTGAGACACTACACTACCATTGCCCTTTTGATTCCCTCTCAAATTTGAAAGCTTTATTTATGATGTAAAAATAGCCATCATGATTAATTGGTTTTTTCAAGTGTCTATCATTTTTCACCAAGGATAATTGCTATGATTAGCAAGAAGAACCTCCATACAAATCTATTTAATCATCTAAAATTTATATTTGTTTTAAGGATGACTTTATTTGTTACTCTGATTGATAATGTAAAATACTACTATGATTTCAGCGCAAAGTTAAAGTGTGAAGAAAAGTAATACAGAGGTCGGCATAACCATCAATGGGAAGTTCTTAAAGAATATAGAACAAATTCAACTACAGAGTAGAGATTTATTATTTACTAAGATCTTAAAACACGCTTTTTAAATTCTGATAACAAAAATATGACATAGAGTTTGCTATCCTAGTTTTACAGTTGAACAAACTGTAATAGAATAGATCCTAAAATTTGTGTAGTTTGTCAATAACATACAGGGCAAGGTTTTAGATGCCTGACTTTAAACAAAGCTCATGCTATTTCTACAAATACAAGAAAACCAGAAAAAAATATTCACATAGTCTTAAAGCTTCTCTGTATTTCAGGAGGGGGTGAAGTAACTGAATTATATTAACAGGGTTCCTTACTATGATACCCAATTCTTGTCATGAATAAAAGGTGATGTTCAGAGATGTCATCAAATAATTGACAAAAAAAAGGGATAAGAAAAAAGGAATGAAATAAGGTAGTAACCAAACCTTCCCTTTTTATCAGTGATCAAAATCCTTGCTTTTACATGTTTATAAAATCCATTCTATTTCTCTGGATGTGTAATGAAAGAAAATGAATATGTATGTTCATTTCTATTCCATTTGAAATAACAAAAGAGATGGCATTCTGGTCCACATTCTCTTTCCAGATTTTAAGTTTTATAATTACTTACGTAACACTATCAACGAATAGGACAATAGAATAAAAACAAAAAGTGAATCCTTTTTAGAAGACAGTTTGAGTACAAACTGCTATATATTATGTACTACTCTTTAAAGCTGTCATGCAGATTTTAATAATTAATCAATATTCTAAACATGTTACTATATGTAACGTAGTAATCTATTTTTATAAATAAAACGATTTCATAGAATGCTGTGTTAAATTATTTCCCTCAGACAGTCGCTCTAGAGAAAGAATGGCTGCTTGGACCCTGGTAGGTACATCATGGTGAGAGGCACAAATGTTATCCTGGTAACAACTTCACAAATTATAGACATAGTGCTAAGAGAAAAGATTTCTAAAAGATTAATTTGGTAAAAGCATATGTAGAGAAATCAAGTGACTCAGAGGGACATACACATTCAACTAAGATAACGTTCTCTCAACTGTGCTCCTCAAGATGCTCTACACAAATGGTTTCCATGGAGAAATGACTGAGAAATACTGAGCTAACAATACTAACATTCCTAGAGGACTTTTCAGTGACCTTACTATGGAGATGTACATCATAGATTGCTAGGATAGGCAAAGTCTATGCATGTTTTTCAGCTTATTTGACCTTTTCATGAGGATCATGTATGAACACCTGATGAACCTGGTTTTCTGTAGGACAATTTTGGAAATGTTGAGATCTTTTATTAACTAGAAATGATAGTAAATTTCCTAGTCAAAATATTTTTTAACCACTTTATTGATTTTTTAACCACTTTATTGACATAAAAAGCTATACACATTTAATGAACACAGCTTGATGAGTTTGGAGATAATTACGGTTACGTGTTGCATAAGGACATTTTGATCAATGGACCACTGTCATGTGCACAGTCTGTATACATGTAGGACAGTGGTCCTATAAGATTATAATATTTTTCTGTAACTTTTCTATGTTTAGATATGATTAGATACACAAATACTTGCCATTGTGTTCCAATTGCCTAAAGTATTCAGTACAGTCACATGCTGTACTGGTTTATAGCCTAGGAACAATAGGCTACACCATATAACCTAGGTGTGTAGTAGGATGTACCATCTAGGTTTGTGTAAGTACACTGTATGATGTTTGCACAACAAGATCAATCAGCTAACAATGCATTTCTCCGAATGTATATCTGTTGTTAAGCAATGCATGACTGTATACCCCTGTGAAATCATGTCCAGAATCTATGCCATAAACCTATGCATCACCTCCAAAATTTTTCTCTTACCTTCCTTATTTACTATTATTTTTGCATGTACGATAATAACAGTTAAAAAAATATTTACTCTCCTAGCAAAGTTTAAAATATATAACATTGTTAACTACAAGCCCTAGGCTGTACAGATTTGTAGGACTTATTCATCTCATATGACTGAAACCTAGTTAGTATTTTTTTTTTTTTTTTTTTTTTTTGAGACGGAGTGTTGCTCTGTCGCCCAGGCTGGAGTGCAGTAGCCTCCCGAGTAGCTGGGACCACAGGCGCCCACCACCATGCCTGGCTAATTTTTTGTATTTTTAGTAGAGACGTGGTTTCACCATGTTAGCCAGGATGGTCTCAATCTCCTGACCTCGTGATCTGCCCACCTCATCCTCCCAAAGTGCTGGGATTACAGGCGTGAGCCACCGCCCCTGGCCCCTAGTTAGTATCTTAATACTCATTATTTTCCATTTTAATGGCACAAAACAGCTGAGATTATGAGAGACAAGAGTGGTTATTCTTATTGGAACAACCATAGAAGGAGGGCAATATCTACAAGTTTGGGCCATGGGGTGGTGCTGCTATGAATAGACTATGAATGGCCAAGTAAATATTGGGGTTTGTGACGAAAGATAGGAAAGCCTATCTCAAGATGGAAAAAAAAGTGTTACAAGAAAGGCAACATTGGCAAGGAAGAAAAACTTGATCTTTAAAACATGTTGTTCTAAATAGACCATATTACTTGTTTTCTTGTTTGATTATCATTGCTAGAACTGGTAATGTTTTTATTGCTCAGTTTATACTTTCTCTTGAACTCAGTGGGTGTATTTGGGTCTTAATAATTCAGAATATAAAAACTGATGACCTAATACCACATATATTGATGCTAATGGACATCTTTAGAATTTGTCAGACTATGTAAGCTATTATGAAAGTGACTGCTTTCTCTTTCTCCAACATAAAAATATTCAGAGGCAGAAAGATACACATGAATAATAGTTTTTTCTCCATTTTATTTCCTTGATTTCTGAAACAAATTTAAACAGAACTAAGAAGATAGGAAAACAATCACATCACATTTAGCTAAGTTAAAACTACTTATGTCCAAAGGAGAAAAATATGCATTATTAAGAGTATCTTGGCTAGCATGGCCAGCTGCCTACCCAATATCATTTCTTTCCTTCTTAGCTAAAAAAATCCAAATTCTGTTCAGACTAGCAAGGTTTTATAACTCAGTTACCAGTTTTCACATTTTGAATTATGACGAAAGAAACACGCCTATTCAGTTAAAACACTCAATCCTCCCAAGATCCTTAGAAGTTAGGAATGGTCACGTGACACATTTCTGGTTAATGCACCGTCAAGTAGAAACTCTTCTGTGTGGGGCTGCCAGAAAAGCGTTGGTTTTCCTTACAAACAGGAGCTGACACAGCTGGAATATGCTGTTACTTTTCCCGTTTTCCCTTCTTCCATTTTAAAGTACAGACATAGTGCCTGGAGGCAGAGTAGCCATGTTGACACCCCAGGAAAAGAAGGTCTTGCCGGGCGCGGTGGCTCACGCCTGTAATCCCAGCATTCTGGGAGGCTGAGGCAGGCGGATCATGAGGTCAGGAGATCGAGACCATCCTGGCCAACATGGTGAAACGCCGTCTCCACTAAAAATACAAAAATTAGCTGGGCGTGGTGGTGCGTTCATGTAATCCCAGCTACTCGGGAGGCTGAGGCAGGAGAATCCCTTGAACCAGGGAGTCAGAGGTTGCAGTGAGTCGAGATCGTGCCACTGCACTCCAGCCTGGCGACAGAGACTCCATCTCAAAACAAAAACAAAAACAAAAACAAAACAAGACAAAAAGAAAGTCTCATGTTGGAGATGACTGGGGTTGGAGGAAAGAGTTGGGACATACGGTTTTGCAGTTGCTGCACTGACCCTGGAACACATAATTCTGGAAGTCTTGCTCTATGAGAAAAAGAAACTAGCTGGATAAGTCACTGTAGTGAGAACGCTGTCACGCATAGCTAAACACAATCTTAACAGAGTAAACTGGAAAAAAAAACCTTTAATTTCTAAAATTCTTAGAGTGTCTAAAATTATGATTGTTTTTGCATCGATGCAGTAAATTTAATTCTCAGGAGACTTTCATTCATCATTGATCAAAACTAGACATGAATCATATTGCATTTAACAGTTAAGATAAACATATATATGAATATAGCTCTATAAAATGTTGCTATATTCCAAATACTAAGTAAAACTAGTAATCTGTGAAGATAAAGTAAATCAACAATATTTATAAAGCACCTAGTATATCTTTAGCGGCTATGTCAAATAGAATATTGCACCTTCCTTTACGGGAAATTTAAATGTATTTCAAGGACCAGAAAATAACAATCTAAAAAGTAAAATGACAACATACATTTTAAAAGAAAAGTTCAAGAAAACAGAAGCAGCTTTACAAGAAAATATATAGTTAAAGGACAAAATGATTTTGGACTGAATCATTGATTAAAAAGACCAATACATATTGGCAGCCGGGCACGGTGGCTCATGCCTGTAATCCCCGCACTTTGGGAGGCCAAGGCAGGTGGATCACGAGGTCAGGTGTTCGAGACCAGCCTGGCCACCATAGTGAAACCCCATCTCTACTAAAAATAAAAAAAATTAGCCAGGTGTGGTGGTGAGTGCCTGTAATCCCAGCTACTCAGGAGGCTGAAGCAGGAGAATCGCTTGAACCTAGGTGGTGGAGGTTGCAGTGAGCCGAGATCGTGCCACTGCACTCCAGCCCGGGCAACAGTGCGAGACTCCATCTCGAAACAAAAACAAAAACAAAAACAAAACAAAACAAAAACGACCAGTACATATTGGAATTAACAAAGCAACCTTTACAGAAAAGGCAGGAATAAATCTCAAAGGCTTCAAGCTGTGACACACCAGTCAACTATATAATCATTATATTAATCAACTTTAAGGACTGTGAAGAAACCTTAAGTCATTGGTATGGTTAATAATTGGATTTGGTCAGAACTCACACCTTGAATGTTTGCATGGTCCTCACCTACAAAGTTTCCTAATGTTAAAATAAAATATATCCTCATTTTTATTTATTTATTATTTTAGTTTTATATTTTCTTCTTTTTTAGAAATGGAGTTTTGCTCCATTGCCCAGGTTGGAGTCCAGTGGCGCTATCATACCTCACTGCAGCCTCGAACTCCTGGGCCCAAGAGATCATGTCGCCTCAGCCTCCTGAGTAGCTAAGGCTACAGGCCCACACCATCACAGCCAGCCAATTTTTTATTTAATTTTTTGTAGAGATGAAGTCTCACTCTGTTGCCCAGGTTGGTCTTGAACTTCTGGCCTCAAGGGATCCTCCATCCTGGCACTGATATTACAAGTGTGAGCCATTGTGTCTGGACCCATCCTCATTTTAATTTAGAAAACAATTTTATTGTAAAATCTCATTATATATAGCTTCTTGCCTGCCTGCATTCTTTCTAACTACTGATCTTTGCCCCCAGTAAATGTCCTCTTCTAGTGCCTAACATCTATTATATAACTTAAAAAAAAATCAAACTTGAGTAAGTGTGGTAAAGTGGCAGGCTAATTTTTATGTAGAATTTCTCAGAGGGGACTTTTGATTCTATCTGTGGAAGCATTTCATTAGTTTCGTATAACATGTCAGAAAGCTTAGCCTCAATGAAGTTGCTACAGGTTATTTTCCCTCTCACTACAATCTACTTCTTTCACATTTAGGGAAAAAATATGGGATTAAGAGTAAATTACTCTCTCCTCTCCACTTTCTTAAGTATAGAATCAACTCAATTTATCTATATGCTTTTGGCAAAAATCTTCTTCATGAATTTAATTTTTTTTAATTCCTAGTTTGAGGGTTTAAAAATAATCCTGGAGTTGAACATAGATTAACTTGATATGGGGGAGGGGTTACATTGGTCATTACAGTTTATTTTGCTTCCATAATTGAAGAGAGAATATGACAGTTAAATCCAAGCATTTCTGTTCTTGAAATAAATAATACAGTATATATTCTTTTCTTGAATAAATCACAGGAGATATATAATTCTTAAATATTATGTCACTTGTTTACACAGAATATAAAATATAAAGGTAAGGGAACTGAAAGCATTTGTGAATTACTAAAATTGTGTTCAAAGTTATTTTTATAAATCGAATAAGAAATTGACTCAAATCATTTTAGAAACTGTGGCATTATTTTTAATGAATTCTTTAAAAATCATAAAAGCGCAATCAAATCCTGTTGCTTTTTTTTTTTTTTCAAAAACCATGCAGCCATTACTACCTTGGAAATTACCTATCAATTCATTTATGAAATTTAAAAACATTAAAACATATGCAAAAATCAATTTTCACTCCCAAGTTATTGAATAAAAATCAACAAAATCCCTGGAAAGATAAATATAGCTTAATTTTCATCTATATGAAAAAGGCAGGCATATATTTAGAGTAAGCAATCACAATTGATCAGTTGATTTATTCATTCTAATACATATATGATTGTAACCACCATAACACTTTTTTCTTTTGTGGCAATGACTGCCCTTTTATGTTTTCCTTATAGAGAATACACTCTAAAATTAGGGCCCATCCCTGTTTTATTTTTGTTCCCTAAGAGCAGATAACACTGATGCCTTTCACCAGCAAATGTTCAATAAATAACAGATGAATGAAAACTCAGTCTTATATCAAAAGCTCTTAAAAGACAGTCAATATATTTCTAAAGAATCTTTATGACACTGTAACTTGAGGTATCAAAAGTAGGCATTTGAAGGAGGAAAGAAAATACTAGTAGTATTTAATTACAGACTATTAAAATATCTACTTAATGTATACGTTAATTTTATATAATATGTATCACTAACATAAGTAATCATATACATAAAAGTGTGGATACATGTACAAAAACACTTTTACTAATAGTGATGTGTGATCATTGCCTCATCTTATTCACACTTATTCACTATCATACACAAGGAAGTCAAATTTAAATCCAAATTATTACTCTAGTGTCTCTTTCCATTCTCCTTTCTTAACAGTGTTCAACCTGACTCTAGAGTGCTTTGTAACATGGGTTTCAAAGACAATTTGTTGAATGAAGGAATGAAAAAAACAACCATATACCTAACATTAACATTAGTTAACATTACCCTAACATTAAAGGTAATGATAAGAAAAATTTACATCATAACACACTGTAACTTCAATTACAGACTTTAAGGACCAAAAGTTATGGTGAAATGGAAAGCCTAAAAGGCAGGTACTAAACTTTAGGGAACAATAACATTATATAACTTTCAGAAAATTAAAAAAACAACCTTATTACAGTGCTTTCCTGTAAGAAAGTTAGAGAAGACCCAGATTCTACGTATTTCTATGAAAACAATAAAAATCACTCCATATAAAGGAACCCTAACTAGATCCAAGAAACAAAATTTGTAAATAGAATTCTCTAATTATTTATTTATTTGAGACGGAGTTTCGCTCTTGTTGCCCAGGCTGGAGTGCAATGGTGCGATCTCGGCTCACTGCAACATCTGCCTCCCGGGTTCAAGCAATTCTCCTGCCTCAGCCTCAGGAGTAGCTGGGGTTACAGGCATGCGCCACCATGCCCGGCTAATTTTGTGTTTTTAGTAGAGACGGGGTTTCTCCATGTTGGTCAGGCTGCTCTCAAACTCCCGACCTCAGGTGATCCACCCGCCTCGGCCTCCCAAAGTGCTGGGATTATAGGCATGAGCTACCATGCCCGGCCCAGAATTCTCTATTTAAACACAATGACAAACATAAACTTCCTTATCAGAATCCCACTGGTATTTTATGGAAAACACAGTACAGTGACTTTCATCAGAATTCATGTAAATATCCTGGATCAGTTTTGCTTGATAAGATTTTGACAGAAAAGTTCACAGTGAATTGAATTAAAATATAATAAGATATACATTTCCATTCATAGACTTTGAAATGTGTAGTTTAGTATAGTTTATAAGTTTGTATAGTTTCTTTAAGAAAAAAGCATATGGTATCATTTTCCATAAAAAGGTAACTAGGAGATTTAGAAAATATGATTTTGTATGTGTGTGTGTGTGTGTGTGTGTGTGTGTGTGTGTGTGTGTTTGCAACTCTATGACCTTTTTATTTAAGGGGCGGTTTATTTTTGTTATGACCAGAGAATATAAAATAAGTCACTTTACTGACACTGACATATCTTTACATCCTTCGGTGAAGATAATAGTGGATTTGATCTCATTAGGTAAAGAAAGAAAATTATATAAATATGGATCAGTCATCCAGATGGTCACAAGCTGTCTACCAGAGACATGTACATTTGTTGGAAGATAATTAAAGCACAAAATTTGTAAATGTCTTCAGCCAAACAGATTACAACATTAATTTCTTAATTAATTTCTTAATTGGTATTTCTTAACGAGTTTGTGCAGAAATGAAACGATGAGATGAGAAGGGCTGGACTGTTGTTCGATGAAAGAGAAAAACAGAATAATCAATCTCCTCACCCTACGATGACTGTCACCCAACCTCGTGAAATCCATTTGATGCCCATGGAAATAAACCATGTTTACTTTGTTTTGTTATAATTTGGATGGAGAAATGAGATGTGTAAGAAGTTGAGGGGGGTGGCTGAGGAAATAGAAAAGAAGTAAGAAACATTATCTATTCCCAAGAGGTCTGGGGGTCTGGGTTTATGTGAGGACAATTACATTTACTAAGTGAGTTTAGATCAATTAACTAAATTGTCTATAACTTCTCTCATTTGTTGAATAAGGGAAACTATTTGTAATACCCACTTTCTTCTGGGTTTGTGACAATAGAATAAAACCAAGAAACATTCTGTTTTGTATTGCTTTTAGTTTAAATAGCCAATGCCACTTTACCCACACATTGTCCCATCAATTCTTCCAGGGCTATACTACACAAGTTGTTTAGTAATAAGATTTTGACTGAATCTATTCAACAAAAGTTATAATCAGAATTATTCTGTAGCTAATTCAAATGCTTTTTGTGTACAGACAGAGTTTTTAAAAATCATAATTTTTAAGTACTTTGACCTTAAAAACAACAACAACAAAAATTAAACTCATTCAAGTAATTATGTCCCATTTAAATATACACTATACCCACTAAAACTGCTCATTCAATCTTTGGATAATGAAATCTCCCAGGTAACAGTGCAATGTGTGGTTAAAAATGAATCTTGAACAATGCTATTATCATCTTGTCCAGATTGGCCAATTTATCTCAACCCCAATCTGGAAAGGTCTTATTGGAGGATAAAATGCCTTTGCCAATTCAATTCTTTATTCAATACAAGTGCAGGGGTTGAGATTTTGTGGTGAATTATCCTGAACACCTGGCCAAACGGAATTGAAAAAAAGACTACAATTAACTCAGCACAGGCAATCAGACACCAGTATTATGAAAAATAATATCATATGGCCATCTAAATTCTATTTGTTGATAGCAACACTAGTCTCCACTGCCGCGAACCTCTCTTCATATTTCCCCCTCCACCTCTCTCCCTCCTGTCTCCCACCATCCCTCTTCCATTTCCTCCTTTCCTCACTCCTCTTTTGTCCTCTTTAATATTCCTTTCTTGTCTTTTTTTCTTTCCTTGCTACCTTTCTTTTGTCTTTTCTCCCTCCTTCCCCTTTTTCCTGCTTTCCTTCTTCTCTTCCTTCCTTTTTTTCCCTTTCCTCCTCCTTCATTCCCTTTCTTTCCTCCCTTCTTTGTTCTCTCCTTCCTTTCCTTAAGGGTCAGATTTAATAATCACTCTCAGAGCAAAACCCAGGACATATTTTTCCCTTCATTTGATAGATTATGTCAAAAAAGAAAACTGCTAATTCTTGTCAAATATTGTTGTTTCAGAGCAATTTTACTTACGTTTATGTGATGAAACAGAAAAAGCATTTTTTAATCAGATTTCTCTGACACTAAGCTATAAAGTACAAATCATCCACTGCTATTGATTCACAATTCTAGAAATTAAACTTTGAACTTCATGTGTGTTTTACTTCTAAAGGCTTAATTTGCATATTTCACATCTCTATTCTTCTAAAAGATAATGGTATATTTTCTACTGTCTAAAATGAAGCAGATTTGCTTAAGTTTTTAAACGGCTGTATTCTTAAAACTTAAAAAAATTGAAGTTGTAATTGTAGCTTCCATTTTTTTCACTGAATATAATTCACTTAGTAAAAAATATTTTTATTTCAAAATGGGAGCAGCTCACCATTTTCTAAAATAATACTTTAATCAAGCAATACATACTAAAGGAGACCATAAGCTTTTCACCAAATCTATGTTTTCTGAGTTCAAAGTCTAAAGCCAGTAAAAAGCTAGCTTACTTGAATGTCATGTCCTTATACCCTTTCTGTGGCAAATATTTCAATTACTGTGTGTCTAAGGTTTGGTCTGAATCTCATAACCAACTTTTCCTTGAGTCAGAAAATGTCTTATTGCATTATCTTATCTAACTTCTGATGCTTTGGAATTATAATTATAATCCTCACATTCCAATCTTTGTTGAATATGAAGTTTCCTTATCACATTGCGTTCACATTATCCATCAAGCTATCCACATTTACTGAGAACCAATTACTGTACGTGTCATGGTCAAACAAATTTATATTTCAGGTATTGGTATATGAATGGTCTTTATTTCAGGTCTACACGTTGCGAAGTTGAGTAGATGAACCTGTTGCTTTAGATCAGCTGTATCCAATCTTTTGGCTTCCCTGGACCACATTGGAAGAAGAATTGTCCTGGGCCACACATAAAACACACTAACGCTAATGATAGCTGATGAGCGAAAAAAAGTCACAAAAAGTATCTCATGTTTTAAGAAAGTTTACAAATTTGTGTTGGGCCACATTCAAAGCCATCCCGGGCCGCATGTGGCTCACAGGCCATGAGTTGAACAAGCTTGCTTTAGATCATAATAATTACCTCCTACAAATCTCCTTTATTTGCTCTATCCTCCAACTTATTCTACATGTTCTCGACCGAGTTCAGTGGACAATTATTGTTTAGTGGTTGGTCAGAATCATTTCCTTCTTCTATTGTCAATAGACCCCAGTTTCTATTCAGGAGAATTGCCTTTCCCTAATTTTGAGACTTTGGGAGGAGAGGGATTTAAATCAAAGTTTTCTGCTCCCTTCTAGCTCACGTATTAACATGTGACCCAAGCAAGGTGAACTGGACTCTCTTTTAAGACTTTAAAATTTGAACAGAGTTACACACAGGATGGAGAAAAGAGAGTATCACAAACAGACTGGAATACTTCTTGCTAGCCACATGCCCAGAAAGGCATGCTCAGATTCTTTTTCCTTTTGTAAGTTTTGTTCCATTGCCTTTGTGCTAATTACAGCACATTTACTTTCTGCCTGATTTAATCAGAGAATGATTTCTGTTGCTTGCACCCAGAGAGCTCTAATTGATAGGCAACTAAACTATATTTGATGATTTTATTTTCCTGTTTACAATCCTTTCAGGGTTGCCACCGCCTGTAGGCCATCATCCAAATTCCTCAGTCTGGCAACAAAGGATTCCCATTATTTAGCCCCAGTCCTCTCTATTCAACCTCATCAATTTCTTCCTCATCATATACCTTTAACTTCAGCCATATGGAATCACAATTCCTATGACATACTCTGTTTTTTTCCACCTCAGTGAAAAGCACAGTCTGTTCCCTCTGCCTGGATTGCCCTTCTCGTTTTATCTAGCTAGGTAATTCCAACTCATTCTTTAATGCTTGGCTTAAGTTTTATCTTCTTCAGGAATATCTCACTAGCATCCGTTCTCTCTCCTGGCTTAGTTTTCCCTGAAGAAAGCCCCAACAGCATCACTCACACAGTATATCAGAGAAGTTGAAAACTATGAGGTTTAAGGGAGAGGACTCTGGAACCAAACTGCTTGAGTTCACATCTCATCATTGTCTCTTCCTTCCTCGATCTCAGGCAGGTTATTATCCTTACTGTGCCTCTGTATCTACCTCACAGTGATGTTGTAAGCATTAAAGAATTCACATGAAGTACTTAGATCAATGACTGGCATATCATTAGTGCTTAAGTACGTGTTAGCTATTATCCTAAAATTTATCCCTATCATAGTGTTATTATTTTCTTCCTTCAACCTCTTTTACCTGCACATTCTATGTTGCACAACTTTATATTTCCCAGGTACTTAGTGGCAGCTCAATAGAAGTTGGTTAAAATAATAAAAATGGATAGGTGTTAGTAAAGTTTTTTTCAGTTTATAAAGCCCTTTTGGAATTTTGCCTAATTTTTCACACATCAAACATTAAAGTTGGGATTGCTCTATTTAAAACTTTACATAAAATTGATATTGATTTCCTGAAATTATAATAAAATCCTCCCCACACTTACTTCTCCTTCTTATTTCCCCTCTTGCACACATTTGTTTAATGATTATTTAGGGCCATTTTACTGACAATTTGGTGATTGAGGCTATAAAAGCCAGGAACTGACAATGTCTTTAAGAATTATTTTTTAATATAAGAGGAAGAGGCAGGCAAAGCATCCCCCTATTCAGCAAGCAAGAGAAGGAAGATTAGATTTTTTAATAAATATATAATATATGTACATTACATATCATTATATATAATATGCTATATATAATATTTTAAAAATATTTTTATATATACTATATATAATTTATAAATCCTGTATTTTTGTGTCTCAGAAATGGCTTTTGATTTTTCCCCCTATATTTTTTTTTTCTGAGATGGAGTCTCACTCTGTCGCTCAGGCTGGAGTGCAATGGCGTGATCTCAGCTCAATGGAACCTCTGGTCCAGGATTCAAGTGATTCTCCTGCCTCTGCCTCCCTAGTAGCTGGGATTATAGGCATGTGCCACCACACCAGTTAATTTTTTTATTTTCAGTAGAGATGGGGTTTTGCCATGTTGACCAGGCTGGTCTCAAACTCCTGACCTCAAGTGATCCACCTGCCTCAGCCTCCCAAAGCGCTGGGAGTGCAGGTGTGAAAAATTGCACCTGGCCCTCTACGTTAGTTTTTGACCTATATTTAAAGATGATCTCTGTGAGGGGGCATCAAATTAGTAGTCCTTTCTGAAAAGGACAAATTTATTTAGAGAACTCTGGAGACTACTGAGCACATCAATGGCTTCCCTAAATGCTGGACTCACAAACCTGTCACAAGGAAGTGTGGACTTTCTCTCCCAATCTATTATCTGGTAACTTCTGCAGGAAGCTATGTCAATGGTAGAATAGGCTACAGAAGTAGAAACAAGCTCCCATTTCCATATAATATTATGATGTGATATACAGTTTGCATAATACAAATGCCATCATTGGTTAGATTTCTCGAGTTCGTGGTGGTACCAAATACAATTACTAACATTTGTTCAATACTAGCAGTAAGCAGTAAGCAAGGCAAAGTGGGAAGCATTTTTCATGTACCAACCAACTTAATCCTGATGACAAAACTGCAAGGCAGATAGTGCAACTATCCACATTTTATAGCTAGATAAACTTGGGCTCAGGTAGGCAGAATAACTTACTCAAGGTCACACAGCTTGGGAGCCAAGCTTTGAACCCAGACAATGTAACTTCAAAACCTGGGCTTTAAACATTATAAAATATTGTTTCCTTTGGTAAATAAAAGTCCTGGGAGTATTATATAACTCAATATGGTATTGTGAAAGAACATACCTCTTGTTTCTGTATGCATCAGTACATAGCAACTATAAAATGCTCAGCGTAGTGTCTGACATAGACTACATCCACATCCACATACAAATCACTAAATAGTAACTGCAGTTACAGTTATTACCGCAGCAATAGTATGTATTACTTGCAGTATATAAATTGCTTGCTACATATACTGCCTGCAGTAATTAAGTAAGTAATAACACAAGTAATTAAGTAAGTATTAAGCAAGTAATAACACAAGCTTAGGAATCAAATGGACTTGGATTTGAATCCTTGTTCTGCTACTTACTGGGAATTTGACATCTATGAGCCTCAGTTACTTTTTTCTGAAAAATGTGGCTATAATTACTTTTTATAAAGCACAAGTAAAACAAATTTTCATGTACATATATGTAGTATTTACATATATTTATATACACCCATATCCATAACTATATTGTGAATGTGAATGTGTACTCTGTATGCTCTGTACTCACAATAGGAAACGAAGATCCAGAGATGGCTTGACCACAATCATCATTTGCAAATGACACTGAATTCAGGTCTTCTGTATTCAAGCTCAAGGCCTTTAAATGCAGGTTGTTTACTATCAAATTACTTTTATTCCTACAGAATTGGTGAAGTTTATTTTACAAAGAAATTCCCCTTACTCTGTCTACCTCACTTCTTGTTTTTTCAAAAGCTAGTACTTTAATACCTAAATACCTTCAGCACAACTTTGTATTTCTTTAGAAAGGCTTGAAAGCTGTTACAAGTGAAAAAACTTTCGTGTATAACAATTCCAACATTATTTTTCTTAACCATTCACAAATATAAAAGATATATAGTATATTTGATCTAGCTAGGTAAACCATATTTACATCAATGTATTCTAATGTTTCTAGTTGATGTCATAATTTTACCAAATGGATTACACTGAGGCTGAAAAATGCACTATTTGTATTAAAAACATGTTCATTTGAACATGGCATTGCATGAATGCCAACTTTAAGATCTAGGGTAATTTTAAATATCTTATGTTTTATTACTTTATAGCTCTCTTTCAATTATCCTTATCATTGGAGGAGGCAAATTGGCACAGACAACTTAGAAGAGTGGATAATAATCAATTCCCAGACTATTATATTTGATTCTGCAATATGTTGGGCTGCGTAGTGCCAAAACAAACAGTTTAAATGTAAATAGCTCAGTTGAGTGACTTATTTGGTATAAAATAGATTTTTAAAATACCAGGTTGTTTAGTAAATTTAACTGAGCCAACTATTCTTGTAAGGTTTCTGCCTTTTTTGTATATTTCCTTTTTAATGTATGGCTACTTTTGTTAATTGCATTAATTTATATCCTTGATTATACTCAGGCTGAATAGTGAGAGTAATGTGCTTGCTGAGAGAGAAAGAGTTGCCTAAGAACTGGTGGGAAATGGTCTAGGAAAGTAAAGTGGTTGGTGGAAAATCTTCATTTTAAAGAAAAACTTCTGCCAACTTTTATCACTTTTTCTCATACCTTCTGCTTGATGATCATCTCGTTGATATCCTCAAGGTCACCCACCATCACCCTCTGTGATTTTATAACTCGATCAAGCAGAGAAAGCCAGTCGGTAAGTTCTGTCCAAGCCCGGTTGAAATCTGCCAGAGCAGGTACCTCCAACATCAAGGAAGATGGCATTTCTAGTTTGGAGATGGCAGTTTCCTTAGTAACCACAGGCTGTGTCACCAGTGTAACAGTCTGAGTAGGAGCTAAAATATTTTGGGTTTTTGCAAAAAGGAAAAAAGAAGAAAAAGAAAAATTAGAAATGCAAGCTAAAGAGCCAATTTCAATAACAATAAGTCAAATTTAATTGAAGAGTAACAATTTGAGCCAAACTCGTATTCATGACATTATATATATTTTTCTAACAATGTGGATACTTTGTTTAGCAATACAGGGTAGAAAATGAAAAGATTCAACCTTTTCATTAATATACATTTAACAATTTTTAAAAAAATGATTTTGCTCATTCTCATGCCCGGACAAGTAATTTAAGTTAAATAAGCCTTCTCAGTAACGATCATATACATTGTGGAAGTGGTAAAGAAAACAAAAGTTTTCAGATCTTGCCAGGGAAATAAATTTTACTTATTTTTTTTTATTCAAGGAAAAAAAAAGGCAAAACAAGATGGGATAAGATCTTCTTTCTGATTTAAAATTCCCCTGAATAGGAAGTAAATTAATTTGGAGCTGGACCCTAGGGAAATCGAAGCCAATGAAACGTTCTTGTCTTAGCTCTGTATTTTATACTGGGAGCAGTTTATCATATTTTTTTCTTTTTATTTCAGATTGTTAGTAAACTGGCCAGCAGTGAAGAAAAACCAAGATACAATATTTTCTTAAAAATGCGAGTTAGTAGTTTTTCTATTTAGACATGAAATACTGTTTCAAAGTCATTAAATAAATCTTAATATGAATAGTGTTGGACACTGTAGAGTAAGTCAGCCTATGGTAATGGTTAAGATGCATAGTACTACAATTAAAACGCCTGGTAGACAATCCTGCTGTCTGCCTTAGGAACTCTGGGACCTTGGTTAAGCCACATAACCTCTCTAAGTTTCAGTTCTAACATTTGTTCAATACTAGCAATAAGCAGTAAGCAAGGCAAAGTGGGAAGCATTTTTCATGTATTTACCTTAAAAGAGGAATAATAATAGGGTAAATGTCATAAGGGCAGTTGTGTAGATTCAATGAGTAGTACAAGCAATACATGTATGACAATGCCAGAAACAGCAGCATAATCATCATCATCACAATAATATTATTACAGCGCCTGACACTATAGTAGGTGATCAATGGTGTTAGGTATTACTGTTTTTATAAACGCCTGGCTAGTAAGAAACACAGTGATGAACAACTGTGGTGAGAAACTGGAGATAAGGCCCCAAAATGTGAAATACTTGGGGAGTAGTCAGTCAAAGGTCCGTGTGTGGCCCTATGTTGATTGAAGAGGGCTGAACTTGCTGGTGTGAATTGATACTAAATACCAACACACAGCTGGGTTATCAGAGGTGAGTGGTGAGGGGAAGGAATGCCTAATCGAGTTTATAGACAATAGACTCAGGAGCATAATATAACCAGAAGATTGGTGGCAAAATTATTGGACTATGTAGTTTGGAATAAAAGGTTTCAAGGAAAGCTGCAAAAGACATCTCAACAGGAGACTCAGAGGCATGGACAACCAGTGAACTATTCTAAGAACATTAAAAAAAAATGAGACATTGAATTTTCATTCTGAGGTAGCTAATCATTAATTTTTATGGCTATGTAACTGTGTTTTTAACGTTGTCTCCTCATTAGAGAAGAAGATGAGTAGAATGGAAGAATGTTTCTTGTCTCTCAAGCTTCTCAGGGACACCAAGAGTTTTCTATGAATGAGGGAACTAATTTTGATCAATGCAGACAGAAAAAAAAAGTGTTTTAATTGTCAGAGAGAATAAAAAAATTGGTGTCATGAAATAATGATTGAAAGGCAGTAACACTGAGGCGATAAAGAAAAAGTTTTGTTTCTCAAAGCTATCTGACTACTCTGAGGCTCTTTCTAGAAAGAATTAAATGTAATGTAAAGAAGGAATAGTGTTTTGTGTCACAGTCCAGGAGAAGAAATCATGGAAGCAAAAAGATCTAGAAATCTTAAAAGGGATTCCAGGAAAGGAGCTAAATATCCAGAGAGGATGCATGTGTGAGGATGAAAAGAGAGCTAAATTAAAATATCACTGTAGGAACTAACTGCAGAACACCAGGCTGACTGGCAAATGTGGATGGAGTGTTCCTAAAATAGATACACAATGTATACCGAGGCAATATACAGCAATTTAGGAGGATCTCAAGCTTACGGGAAGTGTCAGAAAATGCTTTTTTAAAAAGTGACTTATTGAAAATTTGACCCTCAAATAAGAGCAGAGACAAGAGATTTCTTTTTTCTCCAGACTTACTTCTGACCATGAAAGAAGTACCTAATGAGGTGGAAATGATTATGTCACACTAAATTTCAATAGAGTGAAGGATGAGGAAGTAGAGAATTATCAGACTTCAACAAGCAGACCACTGTTTCCTGAAAAGCACGTTTGGAAAAATACAGAAAGGAAGAAGGAAAGAAGGAAGTCAGGGAGGGAGGGAGGGAGGGAGGTAGGGAATCTATTGAAAAGCAAGGCAAGACAAGGCAGGAAGGCAGGAAGGCAGGAAGTCAGGAAGCCAGGCAGTAAGGGAGAGAAGGAGGAAGGAATCTATTGAAAATCTATTGAAAAGCAAGGCCAGGGCCTGAGACTCAAAAAGAGAGAATGGTTCATGATGACTAAATATGCCATTGAGATGATAAATTAGCTGAAGCATATTCAGAGGATGATGGAGAGGTCTAGCAATGCAGCCATCTCTGCGCCAGGCATGGGCAGATAATCTCATCTATAGACCCGTCAGGCCAGTATTTCTGGTCTTCTCTTCTCCAGCATGCACCAACTGAAGAACATCTATCTGTACACTGCTGGGAAAGGGAGGGGAAACCTTATCAGACTTTCTCACTGCTCTATCTCTTGCATCTTGCACATGTCCTGGAGTATAGGAGGTGCTCAATTGATTCCCTTTGAATCTAAAGAAAAGTCTATGTGCAGTAAGCTCTTTAGTGAACTTAGAGGTCTTCTACATACAATGAGTACTAAAATTTAACAACCACCCATTAGAATGGAAGAATGGAGGCTAGAACACAAAACATGCCTAGGTTTTTACTAGTTAGGTGATTTTAGCTATTTTCACAAGAAGATAATGGAGGAAGACCCACTGCTTGGGGCAGACAATGAAAGATCAAATATTAAAGACAGAAAATACAGCCAGTCAATTTATTTGCCTCCAACCCCACACATATACGTTTTTTTTTTTTTTCCTATCAAAGGGAGAAAAGCAGGAAATAGCTCTGAATCAGAAAGCAGGTTGTAGAATATTTAGGCTTTCTAGGACCAGATTGTTGTATTTGAATCCTTGCTCTATAATTTTTTTTTTTTTTAGCTGTGTAACTATAGTCAGATGACTTAACCTCTCTGAATCTCCATTTACTCCTCTGTAAAGTGGCGATTATAATAGTACTTCCTTCATAGACAATTGGCCTTACTATTTCCTAAATAGACAATCTTGGAAAAGTAATGTTCACTGACACTGGAGGCATCTTGAGGTAAGGAATTATACTATGCCTGCTACACTGAACATCTTGCCCCTCAAGAGTTTTCACCTGTGTAACTATGAAAACAGTACCAATCTAATGGAATTGTGTTACGGATCTTATGACATGATACATGTAAGTCACCTCCCAGGATTGTTCTGACTGTAAGTACACTATGTGGATTTTTTTCTTCCTCTTTTTCCTGCATTTCTCACACAATGGTTATTGGCTCCTCATGTTCTACATTCGTATGGGATTTTATGCTCTGTACTCTGAACCAGATTTGACCCTCCAGCCTTACCTCTCTCCATTCTTTCCAGGCTCCTCCACACCCATGTCTATTCTGCATTCTCTCATGAGCACAGGCCATTTCAAACCTTGTGTCCTTTCATACGCTTTCTATACTTCTTGAAAACTTTTTCTCTCCTGTTTCCAGACAAAAATCTCATTTTCTCTTTAAATGTCAACTCTAGATTTCTGTGTTTTGGGGAGGACCAGAATAAGAAGTGTGTAACTAAAACATCTCTATGAGGAACAGAATTACACCTTTCTTGTGGGTCCTAAACACTTTTTAGTCTTTAACATTTTCTTACTTAAATCTAGTCATCACTAGGAAGGACAAAATCTTGCACCACTATTAGGTTTTGGAGGATTTTGAGAGTGTCTAGAGGATAGCTGATAGTAGTTGAGAGTTGGATTCTAAAGTCAGAAACTTTGGGTCTCAAGGAATATACTTTAAAACATAAAGAAGCAAGAGGCTAATCTTCATCGACCTCTCACACATTAGAGCCATTTCTGTTCAGAAAAACATTACTTAAAATATTTTATGTTTTCTAAAAAGACTTGCCTCTAGATTCATGCACGTATATATATATTTTTTCATTTTTTAATCAGTGTTTCAAAGGAGAGATGTTTTGAGGTCCTGAAATTTTTTTTTTTTTTTTTTGAGACAGAGTGTTGCTCTGTTGCCAGGCTGGAGTGCAGTGGCATGATCTCAGCTCACTGCAACCTCTGCCTCGCGGGTTCAAGCAATTCCCCTGCCTCAGCCTCCTGAGTATCTGGGACTACAGACATTTGCCACCATGCCCAACTAATTTTTTGTATTTTAGTAGAGACGGGGTTTCACCATGTTGGCCAGGATGATCTCGATCTCCTGACCTCGTGGTCTGCCCGCCTCGGTCTCCCAAAGTGCTGGGATTACAGGCATGAGCTACCATGCCCGGCCTATTTATCTTATTTTATTGTATATATCACACTGATTCTTACTGCACTTTCAGATGCCTTTACCTTTATCTAACACATATGAGGTTCTTTCTTTCCCATCATGTCATGGTGCTAGAAATATACGCAAATCACCTTTTTCAGTGAAGTGTAGGCTGGTCAGATTTGTTAGTGGTTTTGCACAGTCTGAGCAACCTGTTCACAGTTCTAAGGGTCAGGCAGAGTCATATTGTTGTTCCAAGGATATTTCCTGTTAAGTCGATATTTTAAAAGACTGAAAGAAGATTTGTTTCGCTAAGAGTGCCTGAATCCATAATCTAGAATGGGTAAAGAGTTAGGATATATAAACTATTACATAGAATTTTCAATGATGTTCTGGGCTGGGTCTCCAGTCGTCATCCCTAAGGAGCATGGGAAATGGCTTCCCCTCCAGCTGGCGGAAATCCTTTCCTGTGTACCCTATTTAATTTTAACCCCAAGTCTGTTCATGCCTGGGCATTCACCCCTTGTCTTATGCCCCTATCTTGGGTTACAAGAAGCTGGCTCTGGTATTAGCTGGTTCAGATCTCAGCCTCTCTAACCACCTCAGAGACTAAGGGTATTCTTCTCAAGGCCATTGGAGGAATTGTCTTTTCCTGCCTAGGGTCCTTACTGGAAATAGCCTTTCTGACGTTACGCTATTAAAGGTTCCTCCAGTAACAGATTTGGGTGGGTTTCGTTTGTTTGTTTTTTGCTCAATCACCTTATGCCAGAACCAGATGTATTACAATGTACAAAATTAAACTGTATATCTAGGTAGACAGATAGATACACACATTGTGTGTGTGTGTGTGTGTGTGTGTGTGTGTGTGTGTGTAAAGAGAGACAGACAGAGACAGAGAGGGCAAGAGAGAGAGAGGGCATCTGAATAGTCTGAGGACATACTATGTAGCATAATACCTTTCTCATGCATTCATTAGAAAATTAAAATGACTCTACTAAAATTGTGGTTTTCCCTCCACAGTTAAGCAGACAGAAAATCAAACTCAAAATAGCTGAAATGAATTGAGTTTGGCACACCAGAATGGTACCATGAATAACAGTAGGTGTAATATACTATTGCAAACCACAGCTTTGCTCTGAGTATTTTGTTAATTAAAAGGTGTTGGCTTTAGGAAGGAACTCTTATTTTTTTCAAGTGTTTGAAGAACATTTCTCTAGTCTGAAAATTTAATTGGTTTCAGGGGTACATGATTAGTCAGACTAACAGCTTTACTTAGAGCTTTAAAGGAGCTACTAAATCTTTTAAAACACACACACAATGTGTTTGGCATATTTCCTTTGAAGTATTCACACATGGTTTTCCTGTAATTCACAGGTCTCCTTTGGTTGATAAGAAAGCAAGAAGCACATACTCTATTTCCAGCTTTGTTGAATGAATGTGGGTAACTTTTTTTGTTTGCTTTACTTTTATATTTGAAAAATCACTCAACTTACAAAATAAGTTATTGGGCTCACATTAACAATTCTATGAGAGAATATCTAAAAAGTGCTGTTAGATATTCCCTTCCTCCTTATCATTCCGTGTCAACAGGACAGCAATGTTATATGTGGTCAAATTCCATTACTATATAATACTATGAGGTATAGGAAAGATTGTTAGCGACTTCCATCTCACTAGTAGATAAAATAACTCTCCTCCATGTAAGCAACATTGGAGAATATTTTCTTTTTGAATATTTGAAAGGATGGCATTTGGATTAATGAATTCCGTAAGAGTTCAAGAGAACTTCTTAAGAAAATTTGAAATCATGTCTAGATTCTAAGAAAGACAGTCCATTGTGTAGGTAAGGAAGAATTTCATGTCTTCCCTCTAAATATTTACAGTCTGCACATACAAGTTGGAAAATTAGAAACAAACACTATGAACACATAAACACTTATTTTTGTCTGCTTTCTTTTCTGTCACTCTAAAGAGTAAATAAAATATATGACACATCTATCATCAATAATTCTCATTTTAGAAAAATAAATGCTTGTACTCTACATAGGCAAGGCCAGAGTACTGGAACTCAAGGATTCATGATAACCATTTGTATTTCTGGATTTAAGAAAAAAAAATGTTAAGTTTGGGAGCTATGGATTTTTAAAGCTTAATGGTGCTATTTGCTTACATTTTAATAGATTCTTTCTTGCTATTAAAAATATAATCCAAATAAATATTTGCTACTACTTACAAGTAAGATAATTGCCACCAACACTGCCATCACCCCCATCATTTACTCAGTGATTCTTATGTGCTAGGCAAGGTTCTTCATAAACCCTCTTTTACTTCACCTTTACCAAACCATCTTCAGGGTAGATGTTATCATCCCCCTTTTACCAAGGTAACGAAACTTGTTCAGGATCTCACATTAACAAGTGATGTGTCCAAGACAATGTGCTTAACCACTGCACATATTTCTAAGAATCACAGGACATCAGGTATCTTTCTTACATGTCTCATTCAATATGCAAGAATTATTAATCACTCAAATACTTCTGAGTCTAAGAGCTATAGCTTATAATATATGGTATCCATGAAATATATCTAATATCCATTTTAATTTGGGAGAGAAGATCATTTGATATAGCTATAAAAATATGGATTGTAATAATCAAGCGCATCTAGCATCCACTCACAACTTAAATATTACCCTTGAGAAATATCTCCAACCTGACTTTAAACATATCCTTCCTTCACTAATTTGAATAGAGAAATAATCATTGCCTTTTCCTGTTTTAGTTTGCATCATCTAAGTGCCCTTCTATAACTAACATTATATGAATTCATCTACATGCACTCAGTGAAAAGCAAGGTTTCTCAATCTCAGCACTATTGACATTTTTGTCCCAGATAATTTTTTGCCGTGAGTGGCTGTCCTGTGCATTGTAGGATCAGAATTGCTTGTTAGTATCCCTGGCCAGAGTTCACTCCTAGATGTACAACCAAAAATGTCTCCTGACATTACCAAATGTCTCCTGAGGAAAGAAAAATTGCTTATGGTTGAGAATGTCTCAATTAAAAGGATTTTCCATCTCTCCCTATCTACCCACCTCTCAAACAGCTGCTTAGAATTTGTGCTGGACATCATTTATGCCTATCCAAGTTTGTTTTTTCTCATTCCTCAGAAGTGAAATTAAGAGAAATTGTTAAGGGCTTCTCTTTCCAACATGATATTGGGCAGGCACTGAAGTATCCATAAGTAAACCACAAACTTATGGCTGCCAAGGAATAATAAATAATATTACACAGGAAGTGTCTTAGTGACAAAAATGACAACATCTCTGCTGGAGGGTAAATGTCCACAGATTCTCTTCTTGCATCTACACTTTTGTCAAGAGGTATTCCAGATTCTCCCATTAAGAGCCGTAGTCTGTTTCTCCACTCCTTGAATATGGATTGGTCAAGTCACTTGTTTCGGCTAATGAGGTGTCAGCAAACATGACATAAGCAGAGGCTTAACAATGCTTGGGTGTTGGGCTATGCTTGGAACTCTTCCACCACTATGGAACTATGCTAGCCTGATGAATAATTACAGGCAAGCGATCCTGTCACCCACACCGTCTCAACTTATAACCAAAAAGTTATACCAGACATATGGATGCCACATGTGGTCATCAACTACCAGCTGACCATGAGTGCATGAATCAGCACAGCTGAGTCTAGCAAAAGAATCACCTTGATGAACCAAGCCCCAAGCAGAATCAAGAATCATGAGCTAAAAAAAAAATGATTCTTATTTTAAGTCTCTACATTTGGGTAGCTTGTTACACAGCAATAGATAGCTGATACAGCATCCCTTTTTACCTGTTAAACACTTGTACGCAAAACAGGATTTAAAATTCCCTTCCCATTACCACAGAAATTAAAAGAAAAATGCTTATCCAGCAGAGAGAACACAGCTGGAAAAGAGAGAGTCTTTAAATTAAAATGTGGAATGGAATTCCATAGAGAATGGAAGATTCACATAGTCACTCTATGAGGTCAATAAATCAGGCAGCCAGCATTTGACAGGATATTTGAAGAAAGTAACACTTTTAGCAGAAATTCACTATTAGTGCACTAAGAGCTTTGTATATGAAAAAAGTAGAGTATGTAATAATAAGAGCCAAGAAGTAGGCAGCCCAGTGCAGAAGACAAGGGAAGAAAAAGCCAGACGAAACCATAATAAAGACCATGCTATTGATGAAGGGTGGTCATCAACTGCAAAACTGATATCAGAATAAAATCTATATAACCATTTGAGTATAACCAGCTAGAGAACACTGTGTAGTTCTTATTACAGAAAATACACTGCTATTCTACCAAAATTCTGAGCACCTTAAAAAACTCCTGAATTAAATAATTTATTCTGATTTGGGTTTGTTTATTCAATTTTTTAAAATAGAGTTCCTCCTACCTGAATGTTAGAGACAAGACTCTGCAGTGAAAACTAAGCAAAATGAGGTAAGCAGTGTTTTCTACAGAATTCCGTCTAAATCTCTTATTTGTTTGGGAGAGCTACGTTTTCACCTTAAGTAGCAAAATAATTAGCAATGTGTTTTGAAGGTTGTTATATAATGAATAAGATCCTCTACCATGTGTCAGGCCCTCACAAGCCTCATCCACCAGAGGAGATGATAAGCTATTTGAGATAAGTATCAGAATCATCTTTTCCTTCCTCATAAGACCAAAGGTCTGAAAAATAACAGGGTCTCAATCAACATTTGTTGTTGTTTTCACAATTAGAATGAGGTGCAAGTTGCAATGTACTAAGCAGAGTCCTTAAGTGTAATCTCGTTCTCTCTCTAAATATATATATGCATATGTATATATAGTCTAAATATATATATTTAGAGAGAGACAGAGAAGTTATATAAATTAATACGACAGAGTTATGTAACTCTGATTTACAGTTTCCTCAGAGTTTCAATCTAGAACTTCATCAGTGAGAAAAAAGAGGAACCATTAGTGCAATGTAAATGGGACAATATTAAATAGTCTTAAAATGTAGATTCTTTTGGTTCAAATCAATTATAATATATTTGCACAAAATTTGGACAGCATAAAAATGCCTTTTTAGTCATTTTCTCCGTTGGTCCCTCATCATACCACTCTGGTGTGGATAGGGAAAACATGATTACTATCGATTTATAGAACAGGCAACTAAATTCAGATAAATTAAAATACTTCTTCAAGATAAACATTTAGTAAATTAGATGAAAGGTTCTGAGCAATCTGTATTTTAAGAAGAAAGGCTCTGAGGTGAGTAATTAATAAGGAATTCATCAAAAACAATTAACCTGATTTTAAAATGGGCAAGGATTTAAATAGACATTTCTCCAAAGAAAATATATACACAGCCAACAAGCATCTGAAAAGATACTCAACATCATCAATCACCGGGGAAATGCAAATGAAGAACAAAAACCACAATGAGATATTACCTCACAACCATGAGGATGACCATGATCATAAACAGAAAATAACATGTGCTGGCAAGGATGTGGAGAAACTGAAACACTTCTGCATTGTTGGTGGGAATGTGAAAAGGTGTAGCCACTATGGAAAACAGTATGGAAGTTCCTCAAAAAATAAAAATAGAATTATCATAATCCAGCAATCCCATTTCTGGGTGTACAGATAGTCCCCAACTTACTAAGGTCTAACTTGTAATTTTTGGACTTTACGATGGTGTGAAAGCGATATGCATTCATTAAGAAACCATACTGCAAATTTTGAATTTTGATATTTTCTGGGGCTAGGAATGTGCAGTATGATACTCTCTTCTGAGATACTGGGTTGCAGCATGATATTTATCATGAGGATAAATAATTGATACTCTACTATGTACTGTGTTGCAAGATGATTTTGCCCAGATGTAGTCTAATCTACATGTTCTGATCATATTTAAAGTATGCTAGGCTAAGCAATGACGTTTGGTAGGTTAGGTATATTAAATTAATTTTTGACACGATATTTTCAACTCATGATGGGCTGATTGGGATGTAATCCCAGTGTAAATCAATGAGCATCTGTATATCCAAAAGAATTAAAAACAGTATCTTAAAGAGATATTTGCACACTCATATTAACTGTGGCATAATTCACAATAGCCAAAAATTGAAGTAACTAAAATGTCCATTGATTGATAAACGGATTAAAAAATGTGGTATAGGACACAATGGAATATTACCCAGCCACAAAAAAGAAGGAAATCCTTTCCTCTGCTACAACGTGGGTGTACCTTGAAGACATTATGCTAAGTGAAATAAGCCAGTCATAAAATGACAAATACTGCATGCTTCCTTTTATATGATGTATCTAAAGTAGTTAAACTCTAGAAACAGAAAGTAGAATGGTCATATTGCCAGTGCTGGGGTACAGGGAGCAATGGGAGCTCTTCAGTGGGTTTGGAGTTTCGGATTTGAGAGATGAAAACATTCTAGAGATCTGTTGAATAACAATGTACGTATGGTTAACACTACTGGTTTGTACACATAAAACAGTTAAGCTGGCAAAGTTTGTATTATGTGGTTTTTGTTTTTAAACCACGTTTTTTAAATTATACTTTAAGTTCTGGGATACATGTGCAGAATGTGCAGGTTTGTTACATAGGTATACACGTGCCATGGTGGTTTGCTGTACCCACCGACCCTTCAACTACATTAGGTATTTCTCCTAATGTTATCCCTCCCTCTAACCCCCAATCCCCCCCTCTGCCCCCCAATCCCCCAACAGGCTCTGGTGTGTGATGTTCCCCTCCCCATCTCCATGTGTTCTCATCGTTCAACTCCCACTTATGAGTGAGAACATGCGGTGATTGGTTTTCTGTTCCTGTGTTAGTTTGCTGAGAATAATGGTTTCCAGCTTCATCCATGTCCCTACAAAGGACACGAACTCATCCTTTTTTATGGCTGCATGGTATTCTATGGTGTATATGTGCCACATTTTCTGTATCCAGTCTATCATTGATGGACATTTGGGTTGGTTCCAAGTCTTTGCTATTGTAAACAGTGCCACAATAAACGTACGTGTGCATGTGTCTTTACAGTAAAATGATTTATAATCCTTTGGGTATATACCCAGTAATGGGATTGCTGAGTCAAATGGTATTTCTGGTTCTACATCCTTGAGGAATCGCCACACTGTCTTCCACAATGGTTGAAGTAATTTAAACTCCCACCAACAGTGTAAAAGCGTTCCTATTTCTCCACATCCTCTCCAGCATCTGTTGTTTCCTGACTTTTTAATAATCGCCTTTCTAACTGATGTGAGATGGTATCTCACTGCGGTTTTGATTTGCATTTCTCTAACGACCAGTGATGATGAGCTTTTTTTCATATGTTTGTTGGCCACATAAATGTCTTCTTTTGAGAAGTGTCTGTTTATATCCTTCCCCCACTTTTTGATGGGGTTGTTTTTTTCTTGTAAATTTGATTAAACCACATTTTTTTTTTAAAAGGGAATTCACAGACCAGGCGAATTGTGGACTTTTTAAAATCCCCTTCTGAGCTAAGGAGATTCAAAAGAGATTTTTTTTGAGTACTATAATAAATATCATCCTGTAAATTCCAACGGTTCTGATATATTAAGGCCCAGTGGAAAATAATTGATTTATTTTATGTCCTCACTACTCCTACTTGCATTCTCATTGCAATCTTTGTGGGGTAAGCAGAATATGCCAGTGCCTCTCTGTAGTGGATACTGTAATGCTTCATCAAGATCCTCTTCTGGAGTCGATGCACCCACACCACAAATATTATTTCTAGTATGTGTGGTGTGGGTGCATCGACTCCAGAATAATAATATCTGCAAAAGGATCACAGCTGCATTTCTCCCTGGTGCCTGCTCTTGGCTAGTGCAAAGATACAAAAGTCTCGCCCATTTGCCTCAATTTGGGGGAACTCTGAAAGACCACCCCAGCTCCAGTGTCCCTGTCACATGGGCTGAAGCCTCAGTAGCAACTGCAGTGTGGATGAGCTTTTCTCTCTGCCCAATACTGCCTCCTTCACTTCCTTATAAATAGCAACAATACTTCTCAATAAACTTTCTGTGTGCAACTTTTTGTCTCAGAGACTGTTTCCAGGGAATCTCATCACTGACACCATATCTCTGGTCTATTTACATAATAGTTTGTTTTTAATACATAGAAGTAATATGATTTTTTCAGGCATTCGATAGTAGAATATTTTTTAAAGTTAATTATAGGCCAGGCGCTGTGGCTCATGCCTGTAATCCCAGCACTTTGGGAGGCTGAGGTGGTAGAACACCTGAAGTCCGGAGTTCAAGGCCAGCCTGATCATTATGGTGAAACCCTGTCTCTACTAAAAGTACAAAATTAGCCAGGCGTGGTGGCGCATGCCTGTAATCCCAGCTACTTGGGAGGCTGAGGCAGGAGAATTGCTTGAAACTAGGAGTTGGAGGTTGCAGTGAGCCGAGATCATGCCATTGCACTCCAGCCTGGGAGACAAAGCAAGAATCAGTCTCTAAATAAATAAATAAAAAGTTAATTATTTATTGGTATCACATGTTATATAATTCAATTGAATGCTCTAAAAAATGACAAAAAGTATGCAGAGGATTGTTGGCATATTTATTGTTTAAGGGCTTATAAAGTAGTTTTATACTCCTTGGGTATATTTGAGTTTCAATTTATCATCAGAGTTGCTGTTTCTTATGTGAAATATGAACACTTCCTGTAACTAAAAGACCAATGAGCTTGACAAATTCAAATGCTGAAGTCTTGAACTCTGTCTTCATAATGGCCTCGGAAATGTAACTGCTATCTTAAGTTGGTTTGAAGTGACTGTGTTGAGCTAAACTTGGGTTTCAAAGTTCTGGGTCAGTAAACATGTTATGAATTGCAGGTATGGAAAACACACTAACTGAAATAGTGAAACTAGCTACATCAAAATCAATTTGTGCTTTTATTTAACTTGTAGAAAAGCACACTATGCCCAGAAGTACAATAACTGCCAACCATACAAAAGAAACCAAAATCAAGGGGAGAAAACAGGTAACACTTATGTAGGAAAAATTGCTTGTTAGAAGCACAACAAATAAAAATTTGGTGTTTGTTTCTTTAAGACATCCCTGCCAAACCATCTCAAATTCTTTTTGAAAGTATGAAAGGTAATCATAAATAAAACATGGTTTCAGTGGTTTTAAATTATGCTATTGAAATAACAATGTTCCTCAGAGCATTAGCACGACAGTTTTGATGCACATACTTCCTATTGTCTTGGACTTGAATCTCATTGTCTTAATCCTTTTGATGAATGGGTTTAAAATTAAGAGTGTAAAGAGCATATGGAAAAGCTGTGGGCCCACAGTAAATGGTTTCTGAAGTAGAAACATATCCAACTTTGTTTATTCAAAAAGATCTATGAAGCTGTATTGTTAGAGTTGCTTCATTCTGAACTTATTTTTGCTGCTTACAAAGGGGAAATCCCATCAGATCAGGGCTAAGATAATTCCTTTTTAAACAATCAGTAAATCATAGTTAAACCTTGTTTACACTAGTACTTTTTCCATGATGGCGTTGTTTTACATAAAATACATGCTTTCAATCTTGTGAAATTTGTTAGGACTCATTTTGTGGCCTAACATGATCTACCCTGAAGAATTGTTTCTTGCGCACTTGATAAGAATGTATATTCTCCTGCTGTTAGATGAGATGTACTGTATATGTCTGTTAGGTCTATTTGATCTAAAGCATAAAGTCCAATGCATTCTTATTGATTTTTGAATGTGGATTTTCTGTCTATTGTTGAATTTGGGGTAGAAGTCCCCTACTATTATTGTACTGTAGTTTGTCTCTTTCTTTTTATCACTTTATATTTGCTTTATATATTTAGGTACTCCAATGTTGGGTGCATATATATTTACAATTGTTATACCTTCTTGATGAATTGATCCTTTTATCATTATTTAATGACCTTCTTTGTGTCTTTTTAGTTTTTGATTTTAAAGCCTATTTTGTCTAATAGAAGTATGGCTATCCCCATTCTCTTTTGGTTTCCATTTGCATGGAAACCAAAATATCTTTTTCTATCTCTTCTATTTCAGTCAACATGTGTCCTGAAACATGAGGTGAGTCTCTTATGGGCAGCATGTAGTTGAGTCTTGTTGTTTTAATCCATTTGGCCACTCTATCTTTAGATTGGTGAATTTAATCCGTTTACATTCAAAGTAAATATTGATAGGTAGGAATTTACTACTGCCATTTAAAAAGTTGTTTTCTAATTGTTTTGTAGATCCTTTGTTCTATTATGCCTTTTTTTGTTGTCTTCTTTTATGGTTTGACGGTTTTGCTCAGTAGTATACTTTGATTCCTTGCTTTTTACCTTTTGTATATCTACTATAGGTTTTTGCTTTGCTTTTGCTACTATAGGTTTTTGCTTTTCTTTACATCTTACATAAGGGTTTTTTAAACTGGTAATAATTTAACTTCGATTGCATACAAAACTCTACACGCTTACTTCCCTAATCCACATTTTGTAATTTCAATGTCGCAACCTATATCTTCTTTATAATTTGTCTCTTTTAACCAATTATTGTAGCTATAAGCACATTGGAATGTGAGAGTTCTTTTTAGTAGAGATCACACAAATTTTGCATTTTAAAATATTACTTGAAAATAAAATTTTCAATGAAGTTATATTTAAGATTTAATTATTCCAAGGTAAAGTTAATTACAAAGTCCAGAATGGAAAATCATGCTATTTTTTTCATTAGTAGAAAAATAATAATCCTTAAAAATGATGTTTCCTTTTTCCTTAGATATCTAGATAAGAACTAAAAGTAAAATGTATTTCCTCTACTGTAAAATTACAATCTATATTAATCCATTACTTTAAAACAAAAAGATATGAAGGGAAAAATTTTTTATCAAGTTATATGTTACAAAATCTCTAGCTTATTGCATGAAATTAAACCACATAAAAGAAATAATAAACCTAACTGAAACAACATTAACTCCTATCTAGGGTTTATCAAACTACAGAAAACAGAAAGGAAAGGAATTATACATCTTGAGAAACATAACTACTGAATACTGGTGGAAACTATGTATGTGCATAGTTTTGAATTGGTAAAATTCTTCATTTTTGCCCTGTAATATGGTGGAAAGAATGAAAAAAAAAGTCACTAAAGCTCTGTTTCCTACTTTTGTACTAATTCAAAGGCATGATTATGCTATACTTAATAACTATGTCTACTTAAAAATTGTTAATCCTTGTGATTTTAACACCTAACGTATATATTTTCTGTGGAATACAAGAACGTGAACAGAGGCAAAGAGCTAGGTAAGAAAGGCCAATTTCCAAAGAGAAAGTATGTTAGTTTACTACTGGGGGCCTCATGTTCCCATTCAATCTGACGTAAAAGTGGAATTGAAGGGCATATGGGCTGAAGTTATCAGAGACTGTATTGCTGAAATGGATAATCTTCCCCTATTGACAATGGGGGCCTGTGGCTACCAAAATTAGGTGACTTGAACAGATAAAACCATAACAAGTTCGGATCCTTTCATGCATCTATTTTCAAAAATGATATTTTGGTGATTAATGAATCAGATTTATTATTATGATAAAAATGAGTAAGTAAATTATTTATAAAAACGTAAGCTATCAAAAACTTACTTTTCAATGCCATGAAAATATATGTTATAGTAACTTGTGAAGATCTTCAGGAAGGTTAATTTATACTGTACATTCTAAACCATAGATGCTACATCTGGTAATATTAAGTTGGGAAGGGACTTATCTGGGAAAACACCATCATTTATCAATTAAACCAAGGCACAAAAGGTTGAATAGTTTGCCCAAAACCCCCAAACCATAGCCAACAAGAGATCAAATGAGGACTAGATCCCAGGCTTATTAATTCCCAATCCAGTGATCTTTTAACAGTGCCTGGTTTACGATATCATGAGCATGCTTCTCAGATATTAAAAATGTTACATGTCTCTATATAATAACTTTATATCTAGCATGCATAGATTGAGAAAAATAGTGACAAAATCAACTTATTCTGAATTCAGTAATATTGTAATATAATTTTGCGTTTATTAATTGCAGTAGCATTTACGTCACTTAAAAAATGTCTGCTACATGTTTGTGGGTGATGCATCACTCCTTTGATTCACAGACAACACTTCAGGTGGTTGTGGATTTGAGAATTTCTTTCAATGGTCCTGGGAAATTTTAGCTATATCCAGCACACAGGTTGAGAACTTCTATAATGTTGGTCTCCGCCTTGCAACATTACTCTTACCAAACATCTTTAAAAGTCATATTCTTTACTCTTAGAGTTGATTTCAGTTTCATTGTTGCCAAACAATGATATCTCAATCATTTGACAATGTGTTGTGTCATAGATATAAAATATCCAAATTTTCTAAATAGTTTATTTTTTTTTTTATAAATTAGAACCAACTAAAGGTTGTCAATGTAAGAGTACTCTCGCATTCCAATGTGCTTTTCTGAGTGAGAGAGGGTGCACAGTCAGAACTAGTGTGCTTGAATTTTGCTATTTAACTTCACTCACCTTTACATATCTGTAGCCCCTAACATGAATATCTATCTTCAGGCAAGTAAGTGAATATTGCCAACATCTGTGATGATATTGGTAGGATAGGGATGGGGGCAAAACAAAGGTTGAAAAATCCTATATGACCATATCCAATACCTGAATTCTCTTCCACTTTACTTACAGAAAGTGATTTCCCACTGCTTACCCCAAAAGTACACATTGTGTCAAACTAGCCAGTCTCTTTACGTAATACCCAATATGCTTTCACTCTTTACAAAATAAATTTATCCTTGTTGTTTCTTAGACTTTTTTTGCACCCATTTTATTCCTTACTAATGTCTATGATCACACTCTTCTGTGAAGTCTTTGTTGACAACTCTAGTTAACCCATATGGTCTTCTTTCCAAACTCCTACGTTGATTTCAGTCTTACATATTTATTTATATTATTATTTGCTATCTCAATTGTAAAATTCTACAATTGGAAGGAAATTACAGAAATTCCAGTGCTGAACTTTAAAATCTTTCTCCTTTGAGCATTGTAAATGCTCAGTCTAAGGACTGAAATGCTTTACATGTAATTTAGTAGATGTTTAATATTCTCAAGAGGTATGTCTAAGAGTCTTTGCAAATCAAAAAGCAGATTTATATGATCTGATAGTCTTACTTAGGAGTTAAGGGATTCATCCCTGCCCAATAGTTTCCCAGTACATGAAATCAGTACTGGAGGCCTTCCTTACATGTTAGAACCACCCAATTACCCAATAGGATCAATGCTATTAAACACACTAGAAATCACTACATATCATGGACCTTTAGAAAGCAATTTTCTATCACTTCATATGAGTTATTTAGCTTAGGACAATGTTTTGCCATTTCCTATTTAGATTATGAGAAATGTTGCATCTCATTTTAAAAATTATTTCCTAGTATATCACATCATTCTGATTATCTGCACTACAGCAAAATCTTCCAAACATAAAGGAGTTTTCAAAATATGTCCTACCATTAGAAATTAGCATGATGATTGTATTTTCATTTAATATATTTTCCAAAAGGAAATAATGGGTTCATGAATGAGAAAGCTTTTTTCTGTTGTGCCTTTGATAATCTGAATTTAGTCTAACAGAATAGCTTTCATTTAAGTATTATTACTGAATAATTACTAACTTAGTAAAGGGTTTACACCTACTTAGTAACGAAGCAGGATATTTCCCTGACCCCTTTGTGGAACTCACAACAGGGGTGCCTTATTTACTTAGCCCACCACTCTCAACTCCTCACTGGAGGGAGTGTGCAAGCAAACGAGGTGGGAACTGGAGTGCATGAGCACTGGAGCAGCATCTAGGTGGAGGCGTCTGCGACCCCTGAAGCCCCAGAGGGTGTGTTACAGTGCTCTGTTAGCTCTGCCATCCACTGACAGCTTAGGCATTAACAGCTCAGTGGGCCATTTGTCTTTTCGCAGGAGGCAGCTGCCCTCCACCGGCAAGGGCAAAGGGCCTTTTGTATTCACACTTGTGGCTCCTGAGCTCTTGTCCAGCACCTAGGAAAAATGAGGTCACATGAACAAATTGAAGGATTGTAAATGTGAGAGACTGTACTGCCGATGAAAGTGGCTCTCAGCGGGAAGGGGAGCTGAAAAGGGGATGGGGGTGGCAAGTAATCTTCCCCTGAAGTCCAGCTGGATTCTTCTCTAAAGTTACGCCATCAAGTTGTCCCTCTGAAGTCAAGCTGCTTCTCTCTGATGTCCAGCTGTAGTCCTGTCTACTAGCTGAGTCTGGGGTTTTTATAGGCACAGGATGCGGTTGGGTGGTGCCATGGGTGGTTTAGAAAAAGGCAACATTCGAGCAGGAAAACCGGGATATAAGTTCCCACTTTGAGCTGCGGTTTCAGGCTTTTTGGCTTGAGGGTGGGGTTTTTGCTGGGGACCCACCCTTTTCTGCCTAGAGCTTCTCTGCCTCCTGCCCCTATCAGTACGAGAGTTGTATAAATGCATATATTGATACAGGTGCTCCTCAACGTATAATGGGATTACTTCCTGATAAACCCATCATACGTTGAGAACATCATAAATTGAAAAACCCATCATAAGTTGAAAACATCATAAATCGAAAAATGCATTTAATACACCTAACCTACTGAACATCATTGCTTAGCCTAGCCCACCTTCAACATGGTCAGAACACTTACATTAGCCTACAGTTGGGCAAAATCATCTAACACAAAGCCTATTTTATGAAAGGTGTTCAACATCTCATGTAATTTATTGAATACTGTATTGAACATGAAAAGCAGAACAGTTGTATGAGTACTTGAAGTATGATTTCTACTGAGTGCATATTACTTTCACACCATTGTAAAATAAAAATATCCTAAAGTCGAACCATTGTAAATCAAAACATTTTCAAGTTGGGACCCTCGGTATATTTCTTTATTTCTCAGGCCCTTGAAAACAGGAGAAAATTGAAGCATTCTTATTTTTATTAAACAGGGAACATATGTGCTAACAAAGGAAAATTATATTCGGAGAAATCAGCACTTGCCCTTGCATTACACAGGAAGTGCTAAAAGCTTTACTCTTTAGAGTTAAATGCTAAGAAATTTAGATTGGTATAGGTTACATACAAGTTTTCCTGACAATTCTATATCTTGAAAAAAAATTCTAACATTGTATTATCTGAGACTACAGCACAGTTGGACTGGTTTAGACTAAAACTAGGGTAAGGGAAGTGGTGTTAAAATTGATTGAAGATTATAGTACATGTCTAAAATCTTGGGCATCATTAATAAAGCCCACTCTACTTGGACTTATTGCTCTATTCATATCCTTTCTGAAAGATAAACTACCTCAAAATTCAGGACCCAATAGTAATATACTATTATTGCGGAGATGCCATGAAACATTCCTGGGGCTGTGATCAGGATGATTGAGAGGAGCACTAAATGCTGAAAAGTGGATGTGACCAGGGAATGGCTTAGCTGTTTGCCAGTGTAAAAAATAACTTGATATCAACATTAAGCAGCAGCTGAAGAATCTTTTAATAGTTTAGGCACTTTTTCTAAATCCTTCAGTTATGCTTCACCGATTAAATTATTAAGAACCTCTGATCTAGCTATTTCATATTTTAGATGTGAGTGAAGATGTTGTGAAATCATTTTCATTATTCATGGTTTCTTGTTTTTTAAAATTAAACCTAGAGGACGCTGAGATAATCTCTTTTTTATCAGGTCTGCAGAAACCAAGAATACACCAAATGCTGAATAGCTGCATGGAAGTATCACTTTCCTTGACAATATTGTATTATGATAAGCTAGTTCCTCTTTTTTTTTTTTTTTAAGTTGAGCTATATAGATTCCAATTAATGTTGTTAAACCAATTGTTTAAAAAATGGCCAGAGGCTTCTACTGGCCTTTAGATGGAGGCCAAGATATGATTGCGTCAAAGATCAAGATAAGGATCAGAAACGAATTTAGGAAGAGCCTCCCAATGTGAATGACTAAATTGTATATGATTAACTTTTCTAAAAATACTTCTCGTTGTCATTTAGTTTATAAATAGCTTTCAGATAAGATTGTCTTCTTATAGGTTCGTTGAACAAATATTAACTGGGTACCTTTGGGCCCAGTGTCACCCCAATGGAGTGAATATTGTTGGTGGCTTAAACAACTTCCATTCAAAGATACCCCTACACCCACTCTGAAATTCTACTTTCTAGGAGAATTCCAATTGTCTTCAAGTTTCTATGGAATCCATCCTCAGTTCTAGAGGTGGATTTAGATTCACCTAAATCTTTGATTCTAAGCCAGTCAAGATAATCTCATCCTCTTGGTTCAGGAAGCAAAGTTTAAATCAAGCAGCTTATGAAATCATTCTGAATCATCTTTAGTACAATAGTAGATATATATGAATACCTAATACATATACTAATGATACAGTAGTAGATACAAAATTTTGATTGTTCTTATCTGAGGGTGAAATCTCTGAATCTGTGAGGTAAGTGTTTATGTCTCTCGCTGTAACAAGAAATTATGTTACCCATTTGTTGCTGGCAGTCATCTTGGAACCTGGAGGGCAACTAGTGAGGAGGTCAAAGCTGACACAGAGAAAAAATCAGGACAAAGAAAGTCATAGAGAAAGAGAGACAGAGCTCTGCTTGTACTTCATCTGGAGGCAGCTTTAACCTCTGAACTTCCAGTTATGTGAGTTGAATTATTCTTATTTTTGAAGCCACTTTGAAAGTGCATTCTCCTTCTTGCAGCCGAAAGCATCTTAACTATTAAATATGTCACCAGGGTTACATAAATATGCTAATAATTAATGTCAGTAAAATATTATGATACTTGCTGAAATAGGAGTAAATTTTAAAATGATAACATGGAGAGAGAAGCACATGCATTCCCCTGGAGGACTAAGTAGGAAAAAAGGTACTTACATAAATAATATTATAAACTGAGAATGTAATGATAAGTTTACCAAAGAGTCTATTATGACAAATGTATTTCTAGCAAAAGGAAGAATATATGTTAAAGTATAAAGGCAGCAGTTGGTGATTAGCGAGTTACAAATAGTTTAGTATTATTTGATTTTTCAAGAGAGAGGTGGGAAGATGTAGGAAATACCCTAGATAGACTAGTAGGTACCAAATTATGAAAGGCCTTGTGTACCAAGCTGAAAAATTTAGCTTTTGTCCTAGAAGAGAAAGAGAACTATTATACAACCTTTACTAATATATTATGATTGGCATTTTAAAAAGTGTAGTTTTAATGGATTTGCAGTGTTCCAAGATGAGTTGAGAGACAGAAGAACTAGTGAAGAGGTTTTGCAGAAGATGCTATCTGAATGAATGAGAAAACAAAATTGCAGTGCTAAATAAGAGATAAGAAATTTCAAGGTTATTTGTCTTAACAAGATTGAAAGGATTGGTAATTTATTGTGGGGCTTAATATTAAGGAATAAAGAAAGTGCCAGAAAAACTTCCTGATTTTTAACATGGTCAGTCCATTAGATTGTGTCATCCACAAAAATTGGGAATATAGTATGAGGAATAGATTTTCAGAAGATGATAACATCAATTTTACATATCCTGAGTTAGAAATACCTGTGGAACATCTACTTGGTAGCTTCTCAGCAGGTGAAAATATGAGTTTGGAATTGAAGAGAGAAGCCTGAACTAGAGATAATCATTGGCATAGTTTCAGTAGTCTTAATCTTAGATTCTCTAATAAATGGAATTGGTAGTAAAATTATTTGAATTAAGATAATGCTATAGTTCAGATGTTGTCCCCTCCAAATCTCATGTTGAAATTTGATCCTCAATATTGGAGGTGGGGCTTAACGGGAAGTGTGGGGTCATGGGGGTGGATCCTTCTTGAATGGCTTAATGCCCTTCCTGGGGGCAGGTTGAATGACTTCTCACTCTGCTAGGTTCTGCAAGAGCTAGTTGCCAAATAACAGCCTGGCACTTCCCCTCTCTCTCTTGTTTATGCTCTCTAACCAGTGATCTCTACACACCAGCTCCCCTTTGCCCTCCACCATGAGTGGAAGAAGCCTGAGGCCCTCATCAGAAGTTAATGGTGGTGCCATGCTTTTTGTACAGCCTGCAGAACCATGAGACAAATAACCCTTCCATTCTTTATAAATTGCCCAGTCTCTGGCATTCCTTTATAGCAACATACATGAACAAAGACAGATGATAAATTTTCCGTTATGTGCTGTTTGCCACAATAAAAAATTTAAAAAAATTGACAATAAGTACAGTATAGGTGATGGCCAATCAGCCAAGATGCTGGCCATAAAGCAATGCAGACTAGGAATGGGTTAACTTCCAGGTGATATTAACATTGAAGAGGGCTAACAGGGAAAAAAGTAAACTAAGTAGAAATGGTTGGAAGTGACCACAGAGATCACTGAAAAACCAAACCAAACCAGAGAATGTGCAATCTCAGAAACTAACACAATAGAGAATTTAAATTGAAGAGGGATAGGTGATACTTGGGTAAGACTATTTAAAGGCACTGAGGGTGAGATTATAGAACCCTGGCAAAGGGCAAAACAGTTAATAAATAAAATCTTGTCCAGTAGATTAATACAAATTACGTCTTAAGTTAATACTCACAATCTGATGCAATTTTAAAAAAATTTATATTTACCAAGAATGTTAGGTAAAATGTGCATAAAAATAGAATTAATTGATCTAATATATTAATAATTTGAACTCAAGAAGCAAACTATAAAGTAAGACAGACAGAGTAGAAAGTTTTCAAATCAATGGATTACTGAAGAGTACATGTGACAGGAAAATAAACACTGGTAGATAAATATATTAAGGAATTTAGAGTGGCAGATCCTTTCTGACATATAGGATGACAAAGAATGTAAAAAATGAAAGACTGGAACAAAAATCAGAGGGGATAAGGGACATATAAAGTGAAATATAAAGAACCAGGAAGATTTATAGGTGGTAAGAATTGGAAGTGACCAACTGGTTTCGAGAAAACAAAGAATCTTCAGTGAGAGGAGCTGAAGACAGGCATAATGTGGCAACCTCCAAAAAAAGACTTAAAGTGAATTTTTCTGCTACTGCAATATTTTTTTGTTCTCAAACAATATTTTTGCTTTTCTTTTATAGGTGGAAAGAGTGAGGATGATAGGACACTGAAAAGACATTTCATGGTTCTGACATTCAAATTGTAAAATATATCGGGTTGAATGATAAAATTACTTCATCTCCCTTTTAAAATTTCTATGGTACTTTTGAGTCTCAAAATCAAGGGAAAACTAATACTTTTGAAGCTCATACAGTTTTTGTTCTAGAAGTTTTGTCTTTTTTGTGAGCATAAATTTACCCAGTGGATTCAGGAAGAAGATGAGTATTTTTTTTTTTCAAAGCAAACAATGAGACAGCAGGAGGTTCAAAGTTCTCCACATGGAGTTGTCACTCAAGCACTGACATCAAAATCAATGAAAAGTGGCTCCAGTCTTGTGCTAAGTATAATTTGTAGCAGAGAGGAAGTTGGAGGCAAAGTGTGAGGAGAAGATAGCTGAGAAAAATAGGTAGTCAGATATTCAGCAAACACAGGGGAAATAAACAGGAATAAACCCTAAAGTTGGCAAAATGATCCAAATTCCAAATGGAATGAAGTTAAAAAAAAAAAAAAAAAAGTGGCAGCACCATGTAGTGCAAACATCACTGGACTGAGAATCATTTGACAACAGACACTCTGGGAGCCTACTTGATCTGGGCACCATTCTAGGCACTGGGAGTACAGTGGTAAATGTGGCACAGCCAATGGCCTCATGGAATTTATATTGTGATATAGAAAAGAGACAGGAAATATTCATTTAAAATCATTTTAGATTATATGAAAGGCAGTAAAGCAAAACAGAGCCAGGAAAAAAGTAAGAGAGTGAGAGGGTTGCAAGTTGGGCTAGGGTCTATGAAAAACTAGCCCTTAGCTCATTATGAAGGTTTGGATGAGACTTTTTATCCCTCTAAATTTCCTTAGCTCCCCTAGCTAGCTTTGTCTCTGGAACAAGATGACAGTTTATTTCATCTTTATTTCCATTTCTTTACATACTTCCTCTTTTACTGCTACTACTCATTCTCCACTTCTCTTTTTCACTCCCCTTTGGTACTCCTTGTTTCCAGAAGACTCTGATCCCCAGCTCAAGGGTTCCTTCTCTGTACTGAGTCTTGCTTGTAATTATCTTGTGTAACTTCAGGATTTCTATATTGAACAATACCCTGATTTCTATTTCTGCCTTCCTCATTCATTCCCAGGTAATGGGGATTCAATGAAAAGCGACAAGAGGGGATGCTGGTTGTATTAGTCTGTTCTCATGCTGCTATAAAGAAATACCCGAGACTGGGTAATTTATGAAGAAAACAGTTTTAATTGATTCACCGTTCTGCATGGCTCGGGAGGCCTCAGGAAACTTACAATCATGGCAGAAGGCACCTCTTCACAGGGTGGCAGGAGGGAGAATGAGTGCCAGCAGGGGAAATGCCAGACACTTATAAAACCATCAGATCTCATGAGAAATCACCCACTGTGACGAGAATAGCATGGGGGAAACTGCCTCCGTGATTCAATTACCTCTCACTGGGTCCCTCCCATGACACCTGGGGATTATGGGGATTACAATTCAAGATGAGATTTGGGTGGGGACACAGCCAAACCATATCATTCTGCTCCTGGCCCCTCCCAAATATCATGTCATCACATTTCATAACACAACAATGCCTTCCCAACGGTCACCCAAAGTCTTAACTCATTCCAGCATTAACCCAAAAGTCCAAGTCCAAAGTTTCATCTAAGGCAAAGCAAGTCCCATCCGCCTATGAGCCTGAAAAATCACAAAAAAGTTAGTTACTTCCAGGATACAATGGGGGTACAGGCATTGGGTAAATACACCTGTTCCAAATGGGAGAAATTGGCCAAAATAAAGGGGTTACAGGCCACATGCAAGTCTTAAATCCAATAGGGCAGTCATTACACTTCGAACTGCCCAAATGATCTCCTTTGACTACACGTCTCACATCCAGGTCATGCTGATGCAAGAGGTGGGCTCCCATGGCCTTGGGCAGCTCTGCCCTTGTGGCTTTGCAGGGTACAGCCCCCTCCCAGCTGCTATCACGGCTAGCACTGAGTATCTGCAGCTTTTCTAGATGCATGGTTCAAACTATCAGCATTTCTGACTATTCTGGCGTTTGGATGATGGTGGTCCTCTTCTCACAGCTCCACTAGGCAGTGCCCCAGTAGGGACTCTGTGTGGAGCTCCAACCCCACATTTTCCTTCTGCACTGCCCTAGCAGAGAGGTTTTCCATGAGGGCCCTGCCCCTGCAGCAAACTTCTGCCTGGACACCTAGGCTTTTCCATACATCCTCTGAATTCTAGGCAGAGGTTGCAAACCTCAATTCTTGACTTCTGTCCAACCCCAGGCCCAACACCACATGTAAGCCACTAAGGCCTGCACCCTCTGAAGCAACAGCCTGAGCTGTACTTTGGCTTCTTTTAGCCACAGCTGGGATGCAGGGCACCAAGTCCTGAGACTCCACAAAGCAGCACGGCCCGGTGCCTGGCCCATGAAACCATGTTTTCCTTTTAGGCCTCCAGGCTTGTGATGGGAGGGGCTGCCATTAAGACCTCTGACATGCCCTGGAGACATCTTCCCCATTGTCTTGGCGCTTAACATTTGGCTCCTTTACTTACAGGAAGTTCTGCAGCCAGTTTGAATTTCTCAGAAAATGGGTTTTTCTTTTCTATCACATTGTTAGGCAGCAGATTTTCCAGACTTTGATGCTCTGCTTCCCTTTAAAACAAAGTTCCAGTTTCAGATCATCTCTCTCAAGTTCAAATTTCCACAGATCTCTAGGCCAGGGGAAAATGCTGCCAGTCTCTTTGCTAAAGCTTAGCAACAGTGTCCTTTGCTCCAGTTCCCAAGAAGTTCCTAATCTCCATCTGAGACCACCTCAGCCTGGACTTCATTGTCCACATCACCATCAGCATTTTGGTCAAAACCATTCAACAAGTCTCTAGGAAGTTTCAAATTTTCCCACATTTTCCTGTCATCTTCTAGCCCTCCAAACTGTTCCAACCTCTGCCTGTTACCCAGTTCCAAGTCACTTCCACATTTTCAGGTATATTTATAGCAATACCCCACTCTCTGCAGTACCAATTTACTGTATTAGTCCGTTCTCATGCTGCTATGTAGAAATACCCAAGACCGAGTAATTTATAAAGAAAAGAGGTTTAATAGACTCACAGTTCCGCATGGCTGCAGAGGCCTCAGGAAACTTACAATCATGGAGGAAGGCACCTTTTTACAGGGTGATAGGAGAGAGAATGGACGCCAGCGAGGGAAATGCCAGATGCTTATAAAACCATCAGATCTCATGAGAACTCATTCACTATCACGACAACAGCATGGGGGAAAGCAAACCCACGATTCAATGACTTCCCCCTGGGTCCCTCCCACAACACATGGGAATTATAGGGATTACCATTCAAGGTGAGATTTGGGTGGGGACACAGCCAAACCATATCATTGGTCATAGGGCACAAACTTTCAGTTATAAGATGAATAAGGTCTGGGGATCTAATGTGCATTATGGTTACTATAGTTAATAATACTTTACTGTTTACTTGAAATTTGCTGCAAGACTGGATCTTAAGTGTCCTCATCCTCCCCCACACACAATAGTAACTATTTCTTGTGCTAGATGTATTAATTAATTGGATTGTGGTAATCATCTCGCAATACAGTCATATAAAATCATCATGTTGTATACCTTGAATAGATATAGTTTCTATTTCTCAATTATACTTCAATAAAGCTAGGTAAGGAGGAGGCAGAGTATGTCCTCAAGAAGCTCACAATTGAGTAGGGGGAACAACATGAATTCAGATTGTCCCACAAATAAATATAAGATTTGGTATGTGCTCTGGAAGAGGAGTATAAATAGTGCCATTTACACTAACCTAGTTTGGGAGGTAAGGAGCATCTTTCCTGAGTATAACATTTGAGCTGAGACCTGAAAAGTGAGGAGGTATGAGGTCAAAAATTCAAAAGGATAGTGTCTCAATCAGAGAGACTAATATGTGCCATGGCTTTAAAAAAACAGAAAATAAGCACTTTCATAAGCAAAACAAAACTAGGAGGGAGGTCAATGTGGAGATAAGAGAGTAAGTAGTTCATGGTATCTGGTATAAGGATGACGAAACTGAAAGGGTCACACTATACAAGATCCTGTGGGATATCATTTTTTTTTTTTTTGAAACTTTTACTGTGAGATCAATGGTAAGGTACTGGAGCATTTTAAACCAAGTTCTGTCTGTCATCAAATTTATATTTTGAATTTTCACACAGCTATGATGCATAGGAGAGAAGAAATGAATGAGGAGAGATGAGGTTTGGATGACCATATTATTTAACCCAATAACCTGGATAGTGTTACAAGTGAAAGGTGGGACTATTGGTCACACTGAGGCAATGATATAAAGCCTGTTTTCTCCAGGCAAATCAAGACTATGATCATCCTAATATAAGACTACTGTAACAGTCCGGGAAAGAGATGATGAGATTACGCAGGGGTATGCAGGATAAATCTAAAAATGAAAGCTGAACCAAGAAACATTTAGGAGCAAAACAAATCAACTGAACTTAGTGGTGGATGTCCAGCAGGGGTGAGGTGGGAAGGTTTTAAGAATGACCCCCAAGATTTTGTTACTGGATAGCTAAGTGGTGCTACAAAACCTGAAGAAAGGAATATATCAGGGGAAGGTCATGCATTTCATGGCAGTAAAAGATCATGAGATTATTTTTGAGACATCTAAGTGGAACTGTTGAGTAGGCAGTTAAATATGCAGTATGGAATGCAGAGGAACTTTTTTCATGCCTTAAAGTCTTCTCCTCTTTCAGTTCCATTTTTCTTATTATTGTCTTTGGGTCCCCTGAAAACAGGGCCCGGATGAGGACTCGGGTACAGCTAGCTTATTTGGAAGCTGATCCCTAGGAAGCAAGAATGAAAAACCAAAAGAGTGAGACAGAGGGGGAGGAAATGCAAATCAAATGTATTATCATCAAGGTAATGCTTATGGACAATGGAGACTGTATTTTGACAGAACTTTTGTATGTTCCTGAGAATCACAGAGAATTCCCCTTGCCCCCGGAAGGAATAGTGGTTAAAAATATATCCATGGGCTCCCATCTCCATTGGTTGAAGGTTGCTCACTCACTAAAACTTCAAGGGTGAGAAAGCTCACAAAATCTGTGGGCTCCTGGGATGTCAGAGAAGTCCCTTAGACAGAAAGCAGAAAAATGGGAGCCATTCCCTTGACATGGGATGCTGTCAGCTAAAGGCAAGTCTGAACTCACACAGGGCTGTCCACTGCAGCTGCAACTGCAGTGCAGGAAAATGGCGTGTGACTCCAGGCACCAGGGGAATCTGTTACAATTGTGATGATAATCTTTTGGAAGCCTTTGGAAATGAAATCTTTGGAAGTGAAATCTGTCTTATCTATAGATGATTACATAGAACATATACATAAAGTGTGAAGAATAATTATAAAGCAACACTTTATGTAAATACAACCCCAATCAAGAAATAGAATATCGCTAATACCTTGACCCCACCCTTGTGTTCACACAGCACAGTCGCCTCCATCTCCCTGGAAGCAACCATTCTCCTGAATTTTTCTCCTTTTCTTTTTCTTTCTTTTCTTTTCTTTCTCTTTCTCTCTCTCTCTCTTTTTATTTTTTGAGACGGAGTTTCACTCTTGTTGCCCAGGCTGGAGTGCAATGGCACGATCTTGGCTCACTGCAACCTCCACCTCCTGGGTTCAAGCGATTCTCCTGCCTCAGCCTCCCGAGTAGCTGGGATTACAGGCATGCGCCACCATGCCTGGCTAATTTTGTATGTTTAGTAGAGACATGGTTTCTTCATGTTGGTCAGGCTGGTCTCAAACTCCCGGCCTCAGGTGATCCACCCACCTCGGCCCCACAAAGTGTTGGGATTACAGGCGTGAACCACCGTGCCTGGCCTCTCCTTTTACTTTTTACCTGCTGCCTTCTCCAGCCTAGATGTTTAGGTGTTCCTGCCCTCGAGACTTCAGCTTTGTTTTATCATAACGCTGGTTAACTCTGGCATCCATATTTTTAGCCTAAACTTCTCTCCTGACTCATATGCTCAGTTACCTCAGTGGCCTTGCAAAACTAGACGTCTAAAATTGAACTCACGGTTCCCTTGAACCCTAAAATACTCCATAGTTTAGTAATTTCTACCACGGTCTACTCAGTTTATCAAGCCAAATGCCTGGGTATTCTATTCGCGTTCTCTGTATCTCTCCATTTTACGTCCAATCAGTTACCAGGGCCTGTTGTTTCCACGTGCCAAGTATCACTTGAATCTGTCTACTTTGTCTCCATTTCCTTTATTACTTCTTTAGTTTAGGTCATTATTATCTATCACCTGAACCACTGGAATAGCCTCCAAAGTTGCTCTTATCCAATCAGTTACCTATTCTTCAGCCAGAGTAATCCCTCTAAAACCCAAATATGCTCATGTCACCAGCCTCTCTAAAATGCTTCAGTGGCTTTCAATTACCCTTCAAATAAAATGTGTTTGATTTCTCTAACATGTCTTAAAATGCAGTTTGAGAACATGCATGCATTTCCAGCGTCATCTGGAATGTCCTCCCTGACACATCGCTCCTCACCCATTCCCAACCCCAACTCAGTGCTTCAGCCACACTGATATTTTTAAAAAGTGCTAGGCTCCATTTTGCCTCCAACTGTTACTTGTTTCTCTTGCCTAGAACACTCTCCCCTACTTGTTTGCCTAGGTATACCTACTTATCCTTCAAGTCTCATCTTCAAATTTCCTTTTTTTTTTTTTCTCAGAATGTTTCCTCTGACATCGCTCTGTTGCAATACTCCAGACTGGGTTAGGTGATTCTTCCTGATTCTTCCCTAGTATTCCACATCCTAGTATTTGTCACGTATAGTTATTTAGTTTTCTTACTTTCTAGGAGTCTAGGAATCATGCTTATCTTGATTCATATTGTATCCCTAGAATCTAACACACAGGAGGGCACACAGTAATCTTTAATAAATTATTTGTCAGATTAGTGTATTGATAAATTAAGGATACAAATGAGTAACCTACAGTTAAAGAAGGAACCGCACCAGTTAAGTCAAATAGTGTACTGGAAAATGGCTTCTTATCCCCCTGATGGTGACAACTCCTACTGCCTGTAACTATATAATTTAACTCTTCCTAACTAATTCATTATTTAAATGATAGTCAGTTGAAGTGGCATTATCATAGCTCTTTTCTGCTAATCTATGACGCTACTTTGGGAGACCACTCTACCTTTGTACAAGTGTGCCATTTCAAGCTTCAAAGAAAGCTCAGATGTGGTGTATAACATTTTAATCTCGAGAACTATGAGCAGTAATTAGATTTCCCATAATATCGAAATTATTACTTCTACTTAGGTATATTTAAGGGTACTTCAATATCTAAATATATGGGACTTATAGTCATAAGAATTTAGAAAATCTAAGACCTAGTTATTCCCTTTCTTTGTATTTTTTGATGCTGAGATAGGAAAACGTTGTCCAAAGTGAGAACAAATGTTTTAGGCTCGAGTCCTTTCATATAACTACTACTCATCATTTTTTCAAATGATAGTGGAACACTCTTAAGAGTTGTACCAAGTCTTTCACATCTCTTTATTCTTTCCATGAGTGGCTTTATAAATGTCCATTCTATGCTAAGTAAATCGTATTCTTTGTTCTGAGTAAGCATTAATAACACTGCTGATAAGAAATAAATTTTTCCCCTGGAGAAAACCTTAAGAAGATTAGGGAGATACATTAAACAATCCATATTCCCTTTATTAGCTACAAGGAATCTCTCGACTAGTATTTACCTAAAACAGGGGTCAGTGAACTACGGCTTGTGGGCCAGATCCAACCAACTGCCTGTTCTTGCAAATACACTTTTATTGGAACACAGCCACGTTTATTCATTTACAAATTGCCTATGGCTGCTTTGCACCTCGTTAGCAGAGTTGACTAACTTCCACAAAGACCTTCTGGCTTGTAAAACCCAAAATATTTACTATCTGGCTTTTTACAGAAAAAATTGGCAAAACTTCGACCAAACCCTTCTTGAAGTGACTTACATTACTAACCTATACCTCCTGCTGAAACACTAAATTATATAAACCAATAACTGACTCTATAAATATGGATTTTTTATTTGCCTCAAATCGTGTCTTCCAAGATTCAAATGGCATCCCCTAATTGCAATGTATTACGATTTGGTGAATAAATTCTTGTTCTCGCTACTGTAGTTAGAAGAAAAATGGACTAGGAATACGAAGAAAAAAGATTCTGTCCTGATTCTCCTCTTATTCAGTTTCCTTAACTGCGGGAATTTATAATCTTCATTCTTAAGGGACATTTTAGATAATATATACATGTAAACAATTTTATTATTTTTTGATCAGATGGATTTCAATATTTTGTTTTCTTCACTCTAGGGTTCACTAACTATAGTCATAACTTGTTTTAGTTGATATTCATGTGACAGTCTGATCAAACGTATCATTTGTTTAGTTATTCTGCTACCTCCAATTTATTCCTTGAGTGTGCATCCCTTGGTATGGCTTATTGCTGACCTCATTATTTCTGCCTACGCAGGTCTATCCACTCATTCATCTCAATCCACTGGCATCCATGGCCTTGCTCACACTGGGTTTTACCATGATGCTTCAGATTTATCCAGATGAGAAAAATAAATTCCAGCCAAGAAGCATGCTTAAGTGGGACACTGGCTAGAAGAAAGGTCAACAATATCCATTATGATAAGTGGTAACACCTCTGTTAACTCCCTTTTTATTTTACAGAAATTTCATTATCATCTAGTCCAGTGACTTTTAGTATTTTTAAAGCATACAACCCTTTTTTCAAGTGAACTCCTAAGAAGAAATCCAGTATGTGAAGCCTAAAAAGGGCGAGAGCAACAGACTGGTTGAAATTGCAGATGGGAGGCAAAGGGAAGTATGAACATATATTGGAGGAAACTCTACCCTTTTGAAGGCCGAAGGGGACACTTTCTAAAAGAGGTGATGAACTCTATGTTTCTGGTTTGTGTGACTGATTGAAGTTCCAGCCCATATTCATTTCTATGATTTCATGCTGTAGGCAATTGGGTCCACTTATTCACCACAGCCACCGAACAAAGAAAACACTAAAAAATACAGAGAATCAGGTCTGAACACAAAAAAGAATTTTTCAAGGGAGTTGTGGTGCCCTTAAGATTAAATGAAGTGCTGTTTAAATATATTTATTTAATTGATTTTGACTTGCAGCAGGGTGCTGGACTATGGTACCCTATAGATTTTCCAGATCTACTTTTTGTAATTCTGCTGCTGTACTGGCTTTTTGACCTTGAATTGACAGTTACAGACGTGGGAGAATAAATAAAGCTAAGTTGTAACACTGTGGGAGAATCAAGCCTATCATCTTAATGTCTTTTTCTCTCCTGATTGCCTTCTATTCTAGAGGAGCCAAAAAAAAAAAAAAAAAAAAAAAAGAAAAGAAAAAGAAAAGAAAAGTAAAGAAAAGAACCTATATATTTCTTCATATTGAAACCACTTCCATAGCTCTGAGGTTAGTATTAAGCTTCAAAGGTACTACTACTTAAGGCCCAATCCCACCCACGGAGATTTAATAAAAGATTTAGATGTCATGCAAAACAGAAAAGAAAGGGGAAGAGAGAGTATTGTTGTTTAATTTCATTTGGAAAATATGTACAAAAGCATGCACGATACGGTAGAATTGGTCCTAGAGTATATGGAGTCTTTATTCACAGACTGCATGACCAAGATTCAGTATGTTTAACATAAAGGTAAAAGACAGGCATGAACTTTATAAAGACTCAGGTTCAAGGCCATGCTGTGCTCACTTAGTAGCTGGGTGTCTTTAGATAACCATTCTCTCTAGGCTTTCATTTCCTCTCATGGTGAAAAATAACAATAATGTAGTACCTATTTCATAAGGCTGTTGCAAGATTAAACAGAAAAATGCACAAAGAATACTTAGCAAAATGCCTGGTACAGAGCAAGGCATTAATGGATGTTAGCTCTAAGATAAATATTAGGTATGTTCGGGTCAATGCAAAAGCTAGGGGGAATAATCGAAGTGAAAGCAGGTATTATTTTTGAAAATGGCTATGATATGCCTATATATTACTGGAATAGAACCAAACTGTGAGACCTTAGAGACCCTCCAGGAGAGTTAAACATGAAATGACAATGTTGCTTTGCCTGATTTACATCAGACTTTTGTTGTTAAAGCACCCCTTTTTTCAATATGAAGCATTTATTCACCCAGATAATGGATACAAATCCATGCATTCAAATGTTCCTTGGAGTCAGAGATCAAGATGGAAATCCCCAGAATCATAGAGATTTGCATCTATAAACTGGCTTATTATATTCACATTCAAAGAGGTTGGAAGGGGCAGTGTCAGCTTTTTAACTAGAATCTTTTCATTACTTCTCCCTGTTGGGGTTGCAACACATGCTGTGAGTGACCTCCAGAGATTCCTCAAGCTGTATGCAGGCAGCAAATTGAATCTGAAAGCTTTATTAGAAAAGTTTGTCTTTCAGCTGGTGGGAGTGGATGTCAGTTGTATTGGAAAAAATAAAACTTCTTGTGAAACTGGGTCCTGACCTTGAAAAAAAAGCTCAAATCGAAGTGTACAATTCAATCCTGAGTTATGTGCTTATTTGTTAAACATAGTGTGCAGGTTCAAAGCAAAAGGGCATATTTTACCTTAAAGAAATAAGAATCAGCAATAAAAATAATAGGAGTTCTGTTTTGATCATGCTGAACTTAGTAAGCAAAAGTGCCTATCACCAAATCACATAGTTATGAAAAGTATGCTAACAATCGAAGAAACAATTCCCATTCACTTCAGTATGACAAGAAAACTATTATAATCCATAACGAACATTATAGAACATTTATTTATATTGTGTATTCATACATTTCTTTGAGAATAAAGAAGAGTCCTGGGAAAATAAAGTGACATTGGAGACTGGCTAGTTTGTTTTATTTCAATATTGTCTCTCATACATACATATAAAATCTCTTATATATATATGTTTATATATAAATATATGAGTTTATATATATAGTTTCCTATATAAAAACCATATAGATATATAGCTATCTGTATATATAACTATATATAGTGACATGTAATATATATATAAACTATATACAGTTATATGTCTATATAGCTATATATATAGTGATGTAATTTAGTTCCTGGTTTTTAATATTGGAGAACAATTATGAGTTTTTTGAAGGTGTGATAATTATTCCAGAAGTAGGAATTGAAAGTAGTATAATTTCGACTTTTTTTTTTCCCTATTGTAGGTTTATATTGTAATTTAAGTGGGTACTGGTATAGTTAGTGCTGCTAGCCTAGCAATTTTACCTAAATATTAGGATACCTAGATTGTTTGTCTAATGAACTCAGCATGGGCTGGCAAGCACTTTGGAAATAAGAGTAAAACATATTTTCATAAAAATACTGAAGATGAGAGAAGGAATAAACCTTATGAATTTTAAGAGGAAGGTAGCATGTAAAGCAGAGGTTCTCAAATTTGATTTCAAGACACAGTCAAGAATGAGGGTTTAAGAATGAGATAGGGGTTATATCTGGCAACTGGCCTGGAAGATTTGCATCAATGCCATAGAATATCCCTCTTTGATCAGCACCGTAATCTTAAAAAAATAGGACTTACTACTGAGAGTGTGAAGATAGATAGATAGATAGATAGATAGATATCTGTCAGCTGTGTCTCAGCAGGGAACAAAGTTGAGATATATAAGAATACTGAAGAGCACTGAAATTAAACTCAGGAGATGTGGGGTTGGGTCCAGATTCTGCTACTAAACAGCTGGTCAAGCATGCAATCATTTAATCTTCTTGGTATTATTATTACATGGGAAGGTTGGTGTATTTGATCTGTCTGTAAAATAAATGTACTTGTTCACTTGACCAAAAAATACTAGTGCAATACCTACCATATGCTAGTCATTGAATTAAAGCTAGACACACCTGGTATGTGGCATGTAAACGTAGGAAAAGGGTATATAGACTTTATGATGTGACAGAGTCATGGGTAGACCAGTAATTATGGAACAGCATCCAATTCTGAAGCCCACAACAGAAAAATAGTACGGAAAACACTTGGAAGGGTAGGAGCAGGGCCACAGAGATGTTACAAATTTGAGAAACAGCTTTTTTGTTGCCAGACCATGGGGAATCATCTGATTTAAGATAGGAAAGAAAAGTGGGAAGGAGATTAAATAACAGACCTCAAAGAATGAACACTGTCGAAATGTACAGTAAGCACAAATGTACTTTTCCTATTCCAATACAAATAATTTAGACAGTAACTGGAACTTAGGTTAGGTAGTTGAAAAACTGTCAAGTGTAGCAGATTGGTAGAACTCCATCTGCTCTTCACTTTTTAAGAAGAGAGTTGGCAGTTACCCTTCTATGATTGCTTCTAATAGAATGAGAGCCTTTCCCGAGATAGTGGAAAAGAATGAATGACTGTTCAAATACTTTTCAGATGACAATCTGAAAATCGACAGTTCAAGTACAAAACTGCTACAATTTCCTTTCGAGATCTTGTTTCTTTGAAGGTAAAGTTATATTCAATTTTAAAACTATTCAGTGAAGTTTTAGGAGATATTAGGAATACATGTTGAAGCCTTCCATTTTGAGCGGTAGGGTACTTATTCCCATAAATATGCCTAAATAGTTCTGGTTTCTTGGTCAGAGTATGACAGTCAAGATTATGGTATACTCTGTAGGGATTTCAAGCAGAAGTCCTTTCTTGAAGAGTGTTAAATAGCATAAGAAGGTTAAAGTAAGTTTACTGTAATTAACATTTTATTTCTGTTAAAATGCAGGACATAGGTAATCAAAAAATCTCTAATCATCAGAATTGATGTTAGCCTTCTCTTTTTCCTAGAAATGATGAACCAGAGCTTCTCTTCCTTCATCAGTTCAGACTCCAAAGCACAACCCTAACTGGAAATGGTAACCATGCAATAAAACTACCAAAAGGTTAAGAGAGGGAGAAGAAAGGGAACGTCATCACAAAATGGATAATTAACATCTAAATGCTGAGTACTAAATACTAAACAGTAGAAGTTTCACATTCTATCACTGTCTTGGATGTTAACAATGATGCCACTGTAGTGCCTTTCCTGTTAACCAGTGAGCATTGTTGAAGAACCTGGCCTGTGACAAGGGACCCCCTACTGCCTAAATAGAAAGACTTCCTTCTGATGAGTGTGAGAGGTGCTGGGGCCTCACCAGCCAGGGCTTTCTGTTGTCACTCCCCTTTCTACAGTGTGACACATCTCATTGTATTTCAAGCACTCTTATCTCACTGATACAAATATGAATTTTTAAATTAATTAATTAATGTCAAGAGTTAAGGAGTCTCTCCAGCTGCTCCAAGGCCTTGAAGTATCTTGGGATAGGGTTTAAAATTGATTTATTTTGTTATTGGAACTGATTAAGGGCCTTCACATTTTTTGTACAAAAGCTTGCTCCTGACGTATTAGACTTTGAGGAAGTTTTCAAGGTTTAGAGGCTGTAACTATAAAAACCGCAATAGTATAGCCATGTCGTAAGTGTTTTTAGCAGAGAAATCATCTGTTAATGAGGAAGAAAAAGATTTGGCCTCACTGAAATTTATTTGCCTAATCCTAAAGGTTCACCTGAAGCAGAATCAACAGTGGAAACATAACCAAAACAGGAAAGGGTGTGGGTTATACACCCCTCCCCTGCCATGTTTCTATTAATGAGGAGGATCAGGACCCAAGAGAGGAATAAGAATGCAAGAACTAATTGCCATCCTCTTTTTCCTTCACTGCAGATAAATGAAGGCGATTTTCACAAAAAAATATGATCATTGCAGATAAATGTAGGGTATTGTCACAATAAATTAATCTTTTTTTTTTTGCAATTTAAGCCAAAAAAAGTAGTATGACAAGAGAACATTTAAGTGCCAAGTAACCTCATGCTTTAACTGCCTAGATATTTATAGTATTATTGAAATGGAAATGGAATGCTTTATTTAACTTTGGAGAGGTGAGTGAAGTTCAAATTAAAATGTATAAATCACCATGGAATACTATGCAGCCATAAAAAAGGATGAGTTCATGTCCTCTGTAGGGATATGGATGAAGCTGGAAACCATCATTCTCAGCAAACTATCGCAAGGACAAAAAACAAAACACCGCATGTTCTCACTCATAGGTGGGAATTGAACAATGAGAACACATGGTCACAGGAAGGGGAACATCACACACTGGGGCCTGTTGTGGGGTGGGGGAGGGGGGAGGGATAGCATTAGGAGATATACCTAATGTTAAATGACGAGTTAATGGGTGCAGCACACCAACATGGCAGATGTATACACATGTAACAGACCTGCACATTGTGCACATGTACCCTAACACTTAAAGTATAATAAAAAAAAAGTTAAGCAAAAATAAATAAATAAATAAAACAAATTAAAATGTATAAATAACCTTATATGTGAGGATTTGATATTCAATTTAAATAGAGACTTCAAAAAATTCAAACGAAGATAACTAAATCACTGCTTGATATATGGTGTACTGATTAATAGCATAAGCTCTGGAATCATGGAGACCTACTTTTGAATACCCACTCTGTCACTGACTAGCTCTGTAACCTTGGACAAATTATTTAACCTTTCTGACCCTTGGTTATCTCATCTATAAAATGGGAATTGCAACATAACTTACTCAAAAGGTATAACTGTGGCACTAATTCTAAGACTTGTATTAATTTAGATTTGCTCAGAAGTAGACCCTGAGACAAGTATTTAAATACAAATAATTTCATTGGGAGCTGATTCCAGAAAGCCATGGTAGAGGAGAAGATAGAGCTGTAGAGCTGAAGATAGATATATCTGTCAGTTGTATCTCAGCAGGGAACAAAGTTGAGATATATAAGAATACTGAAGAGAACTGAAATCAAACTCAGGAGATGTGGGGTTGGGTCCAGGTTCTGCCAAAATGGGAAGGAAGCCTATACATGGGAAGGAAGCCTATAGGAGGCATGCTAATAAGCATGCTTATCATTGTGGTCAACTGCCCAATCCACTGGAGATTTTTAGTGTGGAACATGCATTGGAGGTGTCCTACCCAAGGGGAGAAGAAGGTGGGATATTTATTGATATGCTTTGGCTGTGTTCTCACCCAAATCTCATCTTGAATTGTAACTCCAATAATCCCCACGTGTTGTGGGAGGGACCATGTGGGAGGTAACTGAATCGTGGGGGTGGGGTTTTCCTGTGCTGTTCTCCTGATAGTGAATAAGTCTCATGAGATCTGATGGTTTTATAAAAAGCAGTTCCCCTGCACATGCTCTCTTGCCTGCTGTCATGTAAGAAGTGCCGCTGCTCTTCCTTCGCCTTCTGCCATGATTGTGAAACCTCCCCAGCCATGTAGAACCGTGAGTCCATTAAACTTCTTTTTCCTGTATAAATTACCCAGTCTCGGGTATTTCTTCATAGCAGTATGAAAACTATGAAGACCAACACATTTATCCCCCAGCTTTTGTCCATTGGTTAAGTGCTATTCCAGAGATAATCTCCTCCCCAGCTTCCAGCCTGCTCTGCAAGTGGGAGAGCTACTCCTACAGCCAGAGAAAGGACCCAGGAAGACTCACAGGTACTTGTAGTTAGAAGCTTCATGGTTTATAGGAAGGCTGAGTGCTAAGGGGAAATGGGTAGCCCAGTAAGGGTCAAATCTATCTTACCTGCCTCGTTTCTGTAAATAAAGTGTCATTGGAGCACAGCCACGTCCCTTTATTTAGGTATTGTCTGTGGTTTTTAGTATACAATGACAGAGTTGACCACATGACCCATAAAGCAGAAAATATTTAGTATCGGTCCTTTGCAGAAACAGTCTGTTGATCCCTTATACAGTTGGTAGCACAACTGAGATATCAGAATTTAGGCTTCTTGACCTCCAATACTGTGCTTTCCTAATTACACTTCAGACTTGCTCTCTCCAAACTTAATTACAGGAAGAGATGATTTTACCAGTGTTTAATCAACTAGAAAACTCTATTAACTGGCTCTTCTATATGTCTATATACAATGGGTTATTCATTCCATAGTTATTACCAAGAGACATTTGAATCAAATATCCTGATTTGGAGTCTTCACATTAAGCATGTCTATATGCAATTTCTTTCAAAAATGCTAAATTGGATATTGTAGAACATTAATGTTCTCAGGCCCAGCAGCTTGTGGATAAGAAAGGATTCACATTGACATTTACAACCAGATTTGCTGGCTCTTTGCCTCCATCTGCCATGCAAGCCTTCAGACCCATGCAAAGTCCTGTCTACCTAAATGATTCTGAAAGTCTCTAGAGGAACTTATGGCTTTTCTTCTCAGAGGTCTCATTCAGGAACACTGAACAGCTCTGCAGGGCAAATACTGCCTGGTTTAGTGTGCTGTCCATCTCCTTGAACTTCTAAGCTATAACATCCTTGGGGTGGGGAGATGGGGAGTAGAGGTGCTAAAATAAGATGGATTTCCCTTTAGCATTCACAGCACTGGATCTCACTGGAATACCACTCCTTGCTGCACACAGCAGAAGGGATGAATTTATTCTTCCCCACTCACTGTATGTCTGTGGTAGTAGTTCTCAAAGCATAGTCCAGCATCAGCATAATCTAGGAACTTTTCAGAGATGCAAGTCTTGGCCGGGCACAGTGGCTCACGCCTGTAATCCCAGCACTATGGGAGGCTGAGGCAGGTGGATCACCTGAGGTCAGGAGTTCGAGACCAGCCTGACCAACATGGTGAAACCCTGTCTCTACTAAAAATACAAAAATTAGCCAGGCATGGTGGCGGGTGCCTATAATCCTAGCTACTCAGGAGGCTGAGGCAGGAGAATCGCTTCAACCCAGAAGGCAGAGGTTGCTGTGAGCCGAGATTGCACCATTGCACTCCAGCCTGGGTGACAGAGCAAGACTCAGTCTCAAAAAAAAAAAAAAAAAAAGAGAGAGAGAGAGAGAGATGCAAGTCTCACCCCAGAGCTAGTAAATCAGAAACTCTGGGGTTGAAGCCCAGTAATCTATACTTTGCGAAGAACTGGGTGGTTCTAATGCATGGTAATTTTTGAGAATCACTGAAATAGAGCATTGGATTAAGATCAACACTTTTGATCTCCAGTTTCCCCCCTTTTCCCCAATGTAGTGATTTGTGTATAAATATGGTGACAATAAAACCTTCTATCCCCAATATGCATACCCCTTTGATATGCGATGTGGCATCTCCTCCTTTCAAGAGATGAAGTAATTTCCTCATCTCTTGAATCTGGGCTGATCTTTTGAGGTGCTTTGACCAATAGAACTTAGCAGAAGTAATCTACACGTTTCAAAGCCTAGGCATCAGAAGGTCTCGTAGCTTCCACTCGCCCTCTCTTGGAACACTGCCCTGAGAATACCATGTAATGAAGCCTAATCTAGCCTACAGGATGATGAGTGGCCTTATGAAGAACCAAGGTTCTGCAACCAACAGCCAGCTGTCAGATATCTGAGAGAGTCCATTTTAGACAATCTAGCTCCTGTTCACTTGCTAGATAACTGCATCCACATAAGTAACACCAAGCAAGACCATCAGAATAACTATCCAGCTAATCACAGAGCAAACTTCAGACACACAGAATTATGAGCAATAAATTACTCTTGTTTTGAACTGTTAAGTTTTGGGGTGCTTTTATGCAACAATAGAAACTGATATGGACAGGTGTCTAAGCAACAAGAATTGCAAGTTGTTTTTTTTTTTTTTCCAGCATGTCGATTTGTCCTGAAAAATAAAACAATTTATACAGCTCAGGCAAGGCCACCCCATTATAATTTATAATTTAAGTAAGCAGCCACAAGGTAGTTTGGTTTAGTGTTCATAAAACAAAACAAGCAAATTTAGGCCTCAGCTTCTACATCTATAAAAGAAGAATACTCAACTAGATAATAATTGCAATAATTATTCCAAGTTTGGATTTCTATGGTTCTAAGAAATTCAAATAGAGTGAACCAATTTTTTCTACTTCTTAAGTAGAAAAAACACAGAAACAGGCCAATCAAGGTGGCTCATGCCTGTAATCCCAGCACTTTGAGAGGCTGAGGCAGGCGGATCACTTGAGGTCAGGAGTTTAAGACCAGCCTGATCAACATGGAGCAACCCCGTCTTTACTAAAACTACAAAAATTAGCTGGGCATGGTGGAGCGCACCTGTATCCCAGCTACTTGGCAGGCTGAGGCAGGAGAATCGCTTGAACCTGAAAGGCAGAGGTTATAGTAAACTGAGATTGCACCACTGCACTCCAGCCTGGGCAACAGAGCAAGATTCTGTCACACACACACACACACACACATACACACACACACACAGAAAAAAGAAAGAAAGAAAAGAAAAAACACGGAAACATGTATCACTTTTACTCCAGATAAATTTAAGATTGAGTTAAATTATATTAACTGCTGGCCAGCTGCATCCGTATCTGTAATTTTCCATTAGGTTCTTGGACAGAGAGATAGTGTAAAGCACAGCAACAAAACAAAACACAGGCTTTGGAGCTTGACACGTGGACTGAAACCCTTGCTTGCTTGCTTTCTAGCTGTGTGGCCTTAATCTAGCTATTTCCCCTCTAAACCTCGGGCTCCTTAATCTTTAAAAATTATCTATAACTATACGTTCTTTGCAGTTATTTTGAGGATAAAGACATATATGTTAAAGCTACACGTATATGTGTAGCTTCTACATATTTAATAGTAGGAATGCAATGGAAACAATTTGCTATAATGAATTATAAATTCTATTACATTGTAATATAGTACATGAAATAATAAACATACACAAGAAGCATAATACAAATTAGATTTTCTTTTTTCATATTGCATTTATTTCTGATTACCTTCCTGCAAGTCAGGAAGTCAGGAATAGAAACAATTATTTATTCTGATATTTGAACCACCACAGTAAAGAAAAAAGGAAATCTTATTTTAATAAAAGCAGCTCTGAATTTAAATGACTACCTGCTGGTTTTTTTTTTCATTCAACATTTGTGTATTTAACATCTTGACTTTATACTCAGATCTGTTTCGGTTTGCTAAAGAGGATGAAAAGCACCTGCTTTTGAGAAAATTCCTCTTTCCTTTAATTCTTTTTTAGCTACTACCACAACTCTGCCAGCTATCACCAACAGCTTTGAGCTGAGGGCATTCCCAGACTCTCCATACTGGCAGCAATGTGGAGGGCATAGGAGAAGACAAGAGTGGTGGGGGGTGATGAGACCCTCATGTTGGGGAGAAGGAAGTAAGGCAGTGCTATGAAAGATGAATATCTCTCATGGCTTGCATCACACTTCCCCTGACCCACTCCTCTGGTTTCACTGATCTCCTTAATATTCCGTCATCTTGTTCCTACTTCAGTATCGTTGCTCTGTCTTTTCTCTCCCTGCCTGGAACAATTTTCCCAGAAATATACCAGGCTCACCTCCTCACTTAACATCAGTTTTCTGATGTTCTCTTAATAGACAAGCTTCCCTGACCACACTATAGACAATAATACCCTCATCCCATCTCCCTGCTAAGTTGTTCTCTGTAATGGTGTTTCTCAAATGTCAATGTGCACAGGATTCACCTGGGGATTCTATTAAAATGCAGATTGTGATTCAGTGGGTCTAGGATAGGGGCCTCAGTTTCTGCGTGTCTAACAAATACCCATTGACATCAATCTGTAGACTACACTCTACAGTACTTATAATTATTGAGACAGTATATATTTTCTTCATTAGTTTATTGTCTTTCTCTTTCAATTACAATATATGTTTTATGAAATGAGAGGATTTTATCTTATTCTATGCTGTACTCGCAGCACCAGTATGATGCTCAACACATGAAAGTTAATAAATAAAGTGGATGAATTATATATGTTGCTGGAAATCAAAACTGGAACTTTCAATGTATTTTTCTTATAAACATTGTTACATTTAGGTAAGTTACACGTTAAATGGATTTTGGTGCCCTAGTTTTGGAGCCTTCCTATCATGTGTAACGTGGCTTATATGGGACATAAACTCATAAGTTCAGACTTTCACAAACTTATAAAAAAATCACTGGAACATAATCTCTTCATAGAGTTACAGATTCTGAGGCTGAACATACCAGAGACAGCCAGAAAACAGACACCAATAAATGATAACATAGGAACAGACTATGCATATTCGCTGAGGGAACCAAAAATTACAGCTCATAAAAAGAAATAAACCTGACATAGTTAGTTGCACATAACCCTGATATAGCAATTTTAGTGTCCCAGATTGACAAAAAAAAACAAAAAACCATAATGCTTGCATATCTTTTTCAAGTCTCCAAAGTCATTAAATCTAACTCTGATGACTGCCGAGAAATCCCAGAGGGCACATGAGATGCACTGTCCCCAGATTGTAGGGCTTCTTTTAATCGAAGTACTATTTATGCCTTCTAATGAATTATGATTGTGCTACCCCAGCTGTGATTCTTCCAGTTCAGTATTTTTCTACTTGACATAAAATAAAAATCAACTTTACCTGAAGAACCAGTCACCATGCTTTAATGCTTCAATCATTTGATCTTTGAAAAGCAGACAAGGCAAAAAAAAAAAAAAAAAAAAAAAAAAACACCCAAAGATGTTTTTAGTTCTGCCTAATTATGGAATGGTACAGCAAAGAAGTTTTCTGGCTTCTTTCCCCTGAGAGTCAAAGCCAGCATTAACATTGCCATGAGAATTTATGAAAACCTTCTATCAACAACTGAATAGGAAAGAAAATAAAACAGACTGAAAATATGCAGTGAAAACAAAAGTTAAAACTACAGCTAAACGAAGAAATATTCCTCCCCCAAGTCAGCTTGTGGTCCTCACAATCCATTTTTCTTTTTCTTGAACTAAAAATGGGAGAGCTCTTAAATTGTTTGCAAATGGGACAGGGAGAGGTGCTAGTAGGACTGTGTGTGTTTCTGTGGTTTCTGTGATTTTTGTAGACATATTTTTCCCTCTTCAAGAACAATGCACACATCCCTGGATGCTAGGAATATTGGTTGCTAATGGTGTTCCTTACTAAGAATTGCCTTCGGCCTCAGAAAACTTGTCCAAGTTGTCCTTCCACTCTCAGGCAGCAGCCAGCCCATGGCCAATGGCTGGCTGGATCGGGAATACAAAGGCCAGGCCCACTGCCTGCAATTCAGGACAGCTCCGCACAGCCAGCCCAGATGTAGGGCTCCTGTGAGACTGGCTTAGGCCTCTGTTGCAGACAAATCACATTTCAGACTCTCCCACAATCTCCCTTGTGCTATTCTCTTCCTTGTGGGTGTATCTCCAGAGAACACTCCCCATATCCCGTTGTCATGCAACACTTTGAATCAGAGTCAATTTCCAAGGAATGTACTCTAAGACTTTTTGCATAGTCAATAACACAAAGGTTTATTTCTATCTTTAAAATTGAAATAAATTTTCTCTCTCACCCAGTCATCACTTCATAGTTGCACTTTTGAACAAATACCTAGAGCCAAAGAGAATGGGATCCAGTATACTTACAGGCTCCAATAGTGGTCAGTCCAGGAGCTAGGTCAGGCTGCTTTGCCCTCAGCTCTTGAAGTAAACGGTTTACCGCCTTCCACTCAGAGCTCAGATCTTCTAACTTCCTCTTTAATAGAAAAGCATACACATTACTTATTCAATTAACACTTTGAAGATAACTCAATTCATGAACATCTTAATCCATTTGGTGAATATATTATTGGATTTCTATTATATTTTACTTCTAAATTAACTTTAGTGGGTAGAATTTCTTTTAAAGGAATAATAATTATTTTAGCCAACCACCCTACAAATATTTATCAATTGCTCCATACAAAAACTCTTTCTCCAAGCATAATTTTATTTAAAGGAAGTAGAGTGCAAACAGTGAAAACAAACTAACAAAAAACAGTTCCCTCTCAGCAACTAGCTTAATTCTTGAAGAGTATCTATTGTGGTTGCATACTAAAATTATCCAGATAACTTTAGAAAAATCCTAATGTACTGGCTCACCCCCAGTCAATTACATCAGAATCTCTTAAAGGGAGGGGCTGCAGTGGACATGGGAATATGCTACTCAGAGCCCCCTTCAAAGAAAGACTCTTGTTCTAGATGATGGAAATGATGTCAGTAGACATTCTTCAGCTGTCAGTCCCTTCAGGGACTACCTGAGCTGCAGAAAGCTGCCTTGTCCAAGGTCATGCCTTTCCCCAGGCAGCCCTCATTCAGTGTGACTGATCAAGGTGAAGGTATAAAGGCCTAATTTGGCTCAAAGCAGGACAAGTTTGAAGGGCTATTTCAGCTGCAGAGCTCCCCGTGGCATAAGGCAAGCCTGTATATGGCCAGTGGTGTGCTGGTAGATGTATATCAACTGGATCTCTGATCTCAAGGTGTTTAAAAACACCTTGTTTTTAGTGTTTGCCAGTTTCTGTGGTGTAAATATTCCTACCATGGTTAAATTTAAATTACCAAGAAGATAACATCAAGTGGCTCGAAAAATGCCTGGCAATATAACAGTGGGCCGTCCTGAGCTGGTTCCACTTCACTGGGCAGCTAGCTATACGATAAGTTATAGCCAGCAGAATGTGAGCAGAAGTGTTGTTTGTCAGTTTGGGGCTGAGGCTTTGAAAAATTTAGTGAGGTTTCTACGTTTTTTCCTTTCCATTGCTGGAAGCAGAAGACTCTTAGGTCCTACAGCAAATCTTTACAACTTACTGAGGAGAGAATTAAGTCCTAATGCCCTAGAGCAGTTGTTCTCATACTTTAGGATCAACAGAATCACCTGGAGACCTTGCTAATTGCTGCATAGCAGCCCCAGAGTTCTGGATTTAGTAGATACTGGGTGGAGCTCAATAATTTGCATTTTTAACAATTTTCCAGGTGATGTTGATGCTGATTGTTGATGACAAAATCCTAAGATGTCTATTATACCTAATCAGTTACCTGAGCATTTATCATAGACTAGATATGTACCATTCTTGAGAACATAATAGACCCTCAGATCATTTTCAATAGGATTTCATTCTCTTGCGAAACCCTAGCAGAGAAAAGCTACCAAGGGAATGGCAGGCAGAGGAAGAAGATGAACAGGACCTAGGTTTCTGCAATAACATATGTAAGAAAGCTGCTTGACTAGGAAAACATACACTGGGTTGTCATGTGAGCAAGAAAAAAACTCCTATTGTGTTAAGCCACTGAAATATTTAGTTCATTACAAGCAGCAATACCTTACCAGTATAGTAGCACTAGTCCCAAAAGCTTTACCAGTGTCTATAAGAGATAATAGCTGCATTTTTGTATCACTGTAAATTCCTATGCTTACCTTATGAGGAATACAAATAACTTGATTGATGTTGGGTTTGGTTAAAATAAATACATTAGCAGAAATTGCATTTCTAGTCTGAAGAATCAGAGTTGGAAAAGAGCCAGAAATTACAAACTCTTTAAATAGGAATGGGAATGAACCCAACCTAACTGGAATGTTTTATATATACATTGTAGTTTAATGCTAATCATTTCAATGAAACCATTACTTTATTTATTCCAGAAAAATAATTGTTCAGGTGCTACTCTGTGCCCCACTTTGTGCCAGTTACTAAGCTTACAAAACTGAAGTTAGTAACCTCTAAGCATTCACCGACATGTAAGTAAATTAGAACAGAGATTTTAGGAAAAAATAATGATTTCAACAAGACACCTCGGGGGAACAGCTTAACTCAGCCTGGAGAGGTCAATAGGTTACCCACAAAAGCTGACATTTGAATTTATTTTGAAAGATGACTAGGAAGTTTTCAGAAGGGGCCATTCAAGTGCCAGGTGGAGAAAGGGCATTTCAGACAGAAGGAAAACCACGTACAAAACGGCAAGAGGTATCGAGCCTTAGAAAAGAAATGCAGTGTGTCCTGGCTATCTAGACTACAGTGTTTATAAGTAATGATACAGAGCTGCAAGAATGCAATTTATTAAGACCTTGTAATGTGGGATTATTAGATCCTCTTCTAAAACCACAGAGTAGATGGAAGTGTTTAGAGAAGAAGAGCCATATGATACGATTCGTGTTATGCATTGTGGAGGCTTTATCAGAAGGGTGCAGAGATACGAGTTGGGAGGCTAACACGGTAATTGGAATGGGAAGTGATCAGCCGGACTGAAGGCTTTGGCCATACAGAAAAAGGTAGAGGGGTGTGTGTGTGTGCGTGTGTATTTTTCTTGCCTTTGATAGTTGAGATTTTGAGCTGGTAAACGACGAAGAGAAACTTGCCATCAAATTGTTTCTTCCAGTTGTGGGATATGATGAGGTTTCTCTTCAAATAATCTGATCAATCTTTTATTCTTTAATTCATAGTACCCCCCCATTTTTCTCCTTTTTCTCCTTTTTCCTTTTTACCTTTGTTAGATGCCCAGGCACACCTAAGTACCAAGCGTTATCAGTACCAGCTCACATTCATTTCCTTATTTGGAAAGAGGACTAACTTTCTAGCTCATTACAGACACCCCTTCCCCTTCCTCTCCACTTGATTTTATGTGCCCACCCTATCTAAAAAAATCAAATGTTTAGCCACCCGGCGGGGGGAAAGGGTACAGGGGCAGGACTTGCGTCAGGAATAAAGGCTCTCGTGCCCCTTTATTCAGGTGTGCTCTCATGGCAACTGGCCAAGGAGGCACCCGTCTGCGCAGAAGTAAAATTGCTTTGCTAAGAATCCTTTGTTCGAGTGTTCAATTTCCTTAGGATTTTGAGCATTATTCCTAACACAATCTACCCTGTCAGCGTGTGTCTTTCCAGTCAGACTACGTGCCCTTTGCAAGGCAGGACTGAGTCCTCTATGCCTTGTATGATGTTTTCTTTATATCCAATCTAGTGCTTCCTAATAAGAGGAGTTCAGTAAATATTTCTGAATTGAATAAAATTAAATAAAAATTGCTACTTGAATAAAGGAAAAGAGAAAGAGATAAATAAGTTTCTTTTTCCCCAACTTGATTTCAGCATGAACTACATACCATGGATGACTTTATATATATATGGGACTTGAAGGAGCCTATGTAGATTTTCCAGGTGTGCAATCATTTTATTAGGCTTATTTTTTCCTTTGAGACAGGGTCTCACTCTGTCACCCAGGCGGGAGAGCAGTGGCAAGATCTCGGCTCTCTGCAGCCTCGACTTCCTAGGCAATCCTCCCACCTCAGCCTCCTGAGTAGCTACTCAGTAGTACTACTGAGTAGTACTACTGAGTACATACATTTTTATGTAGAGATGGGGTTTTGCCATGTTGCCCAGGCTGGTCTCTGGTGATCTGCCCATCCCAGCCTCCCAAAGCGCTGGAATTACAGGTGGGAGCCACCACACCCAGCCTTATTAGGCTTTTATAAATCCTGAACCAAACTGTATTTAAAAAGTAATCTCATAGACTAGGGTCACAAATTCAGGTCCCTATAGGGACTAGGTCGTAACAAAGGGAAGAATAAGCCTTGTCTAAATCAGAGAGCTATAACTTCCGATGTGGCTGCTGACTGCCAACAGAAAGGTGGGCATAAGTTAAAAAGCAAAACACAGAAAAACAAACCAAAAACCCTGCTGATCATATTCCCTCACCAGTGTATACCGGAGAAGTTTCTCTCACATTCTTAAGGTCATAAGGAAGTACAAGAAAGTTTGTTGCTGCATTGTGGGGAAGTGAGGCCAACATGGGTGTGTATGTGAAAGAAATGGATAAGGGTATATGTAGAGCAATGTGGATGGATTTTTTTCTTTTTTTTTTTTAGATGGAGTTTCACTGTTGTTGCCCTCGCTGGAATGCAGTGGTGCGATCTTGCTCACTGCAACCTTTGCCTCCTGGGTTCAAGTGATTCTCCTGCCTCAGCCTCCCGGTAGCTGGGATTACAGGCTCGCACCACCACACCCGGATAATTTTTGTATTTTGTATTTCACCATGTTGGCCAGGCTGCCTCAAACTCCTGACCTCAGGTGATCTGCCCATCTTGGCCTCCCAATGTGCTGGGATTGCAGGCATGAGCCACTGCGCCCGGCCATGGATGGATCTTTAAAACACAATTATGAATGTTAGAAAAGCTAAGAAACAAGATTTATAGCACAATGTAGCTTTTATAAATTTAAAATATACTTATAAATAATATATTTTAAAAGGATAAAGCAGGAAAGAAACAGGAATAGAGATATTATTGTCACATTTCAGTAATTTTGCTAATTGGTTATTAAACATAACCATTAATATAGATTTTATAAATATAAAATCAACTGTGCTAAGAACAAAAGATAATATATAGTAAGAATTCATCACTTCCTAATTTAACTATCATCAGTGCTCTTGAGATTATGTCTATTGTGTCTGACATCAAGTCAAATCAAGGCTTTCAATGTTTTTATCCGGAATGCATGATGTAAATATTTACTAGCATATCAATAAATGTAACTTTTTTATTTATTAAAAATCAGTCTTGAACCCAAAAGCAAACAAAAAATAATGCCTCTGATTAGTCAGGAAAACCACCCTTGAAAGTCATCACTCATGGAAGATATTTTTCTGTCCTGACATCAGAACCTAAACACTAAAAATTAAATACGGTAAGACTAGTGAGTAATATATTTGATCTTCTGGTTTCTCTGTGAAGTTTCTGTAACCCTACAAAGACAGAATACTAAAAGCAATGAGAAGTAATCATTCTGATAACAGAAAGTAGCAATAGGAGACAATGAACATAAAAAACTTAAAACTGAGAAATGTGGTAATCTTAGTCATTTATCACTGACATGACCGTTCAACAGGCGATGAAATCTCATCCTACACCATTTAATTTATAGGAAATCACCTATATGTGCTGAGAGAGAGAAAAGGACAGATAGTGATAGATTAGGGATTGATTTAAATACTGCTGGGGGTATGCCCATCTTTCCGCTCAGTAAGCATATTGCCCCTCAGAATGAGTGGATAAAGAGAGATCAACGTTTGCTGTTTCTACCAGTTGACTTAGGTTCCACTTTCTTCTCATGGTGTAAGTATCTCAGTGATTTGAGTTAGCTTTAATATTTAAAGGTATGTATTTATCTTACAGTCTAGCTTCTAAAAGCAAATTAACCATTTCAACTGGGTCTCAACTGAAGAGAGGGTGCTTTGAATTTCATGTTCCTCATATAACACTGTATCACTAAACAGAGCAAAAATTGATGTGATAATGACACCCCTGAAAATTAAGAAAAGTTAATTTACATTGTGATTTAGAATCAGAAGTCTTAGGTTTCGTTCCTAATTCACTACTACTGGTTGTGTGATCCTTGGAAAATCAGATGGGTCACTAAGATTTATCATCCTTGAAACATGGATACAATAATACCACCTAACTCATAGCTTTGTTGGAGAAACTAAACGAGATATTTTATATGGTAAAAACGCTGTCAACTATGAAGCACTATAAATTTGTTGGTTAGATATTATGCACTGCTTAATGAAGCAAAACAGAAGATATTCAAGAAAAGTTTTCATTAAAATAGTTACAATAAAAATTTTTTCAGTGCTTTATTAAAGGACTAGGTTTTAGTTACCTGGAAAATAACATGTTTCTACATGCAATTTCTCTTTTATTAATACATAAACTCTAAATAGTCCATCCATTGACTCAAATATTATCTTTCCCACTCTTATTTCCAGATAGGTAAATAAGGGGTTACTATAATCTCTAATGTAGAGGTGGATTTTTAAAATTAAATGGCACTACCAATGTATCACAAATGTCTGAGGACACTGCAATGGGTCAAAGGCTCAATAAGCTCAGAACTGTATAATTTCCAATCTTTTATAATTATTAGCAAATACTTATGAAATGACTACAGTTTTTGATTTGGCTGTTCACAAAAACAATCTTGCTACTTTTTCAAGAGTTTGATGTACTGTAGAGTTGAAATGGATTATTTACATATTATGGAAGTTCTTTTTTGTTTTGCTTCATTTTGCTTTTCACTTCTCTGGCATTTGCCCATATTTTCAATTCTCTCATCATTCCAATTAAGCTGTAAAATTCATTTGCATAACAAAAAATGTTTGGCTGTAGCAACTAGTCAGGTGTTCATCATATAATAAACTTTAAGCAGTGCTCAATAAAAATCTGTAAAAGGTAACAATTTGCAATACATGTTAATCATCTATAAGCAAATTTAAGGAAATCAAATAAGTACTTAAATCCCAACTTATTTAAATAGCATATCAGTGGGATAATTGTTATCAAGTCCTATTCTTGACTACATCTCCATAATTTTAAAACTTTGAATATGCTAACTAAATTGCAGGTCCAAGGTTTTCCGCACAAGAGCTCCAAACTCAACAGAGTGAATTCGTGTTCTACCAAAATGGATAAACTTTGGGAATACTTTTTTTTTGTAAGTGGAAAAATTTGATTTATTATAGGTGACTTTTGCAGCTGAGCATTATTCTCCATTGTATATACTTTGCTTGAAAATATTCATTAAATGTTAAGACAATTATATCAAACTATGAAAATTCTTCTTTATGAAGAACAGGAATTAGTTACAAGAAAAAGTGATTTCTGAATATAGCTTTCTTTTAAAATTTAAAATGGATAAATATTTAAGGTGATAGATACTGCAATCACTCTGATTTGATCATTATATATTATATGCTTGTATCAAAACATCACTTGTGGTAAAAGGACGGAAAAAGATATTCCATGCAAATGGGAACCAAAAGCAAGCAGGAGTAGGTATTCTTATATCAGACAAAATGGGCTTTAAAGCAATAACAGTAAACAAAAGACAAAGAAAGACACTGAATAATGATAAAAGGATTAGTCCAACAAGAAGATATTTACTACAATACTCAATTTATATGCACCTAACACTGGCGCTCCTAGCTTTATAAAGCAATAGTACTAGACCTAAGAAATGAGACAGACAGCAATGCAATAATAGTGGGGGACTTCAATACTCCACTTATAGCTCATTGAAACAAAAACTTAACAAAGAAACAATGGACTTAAATTACACCCTAGAACAAATGGACTTAACAGATATTTACAGAACATTCTTCCTAACAATTACAGAATATACATTCTTATCAGCAGATGGACCATTCTCCAAGACAGGTCATACAAGAGACCACAAAGTCTTAATAAATTTAGGAAAATCAAAATCATGTCAAGTATCTTCTCAGACCACAGTGGAATAAAACTAAAAATCAACTCCAAAAGGAACCCTCAAAACTATACAAACACATGGAAATTAAGAAATCTGCTCTTGAATGATTTTGGGGTTAACAATGAAATTGAGATGGAAATTAAAATATTTTTTGAAATGAATAATAGTGACACAATTTATCAAAACCTCTGAGATACAGCAAAAACAGTGCTAAGAGGAAAGTTCATAGTGTTAAATACTACATCAAAAATTCTGAAAGAGCACAAATTGACAACCTAATGTCACATTTCAAGGAACTAGAGAAGCAAGAACAAACTAAACTCAAATCCAGCCGAAGAAAAGAAATAACAAAGATCAAAGCAGAACTACACGAAGTTGAAACAAAAAAATACAAAATATAAATGAAACAAAAAGCTAGTTCGTTGAAAAGATAAACAAAATTGATAGACCATTAGCAAGATTAACTAAGGAAAGGAGAGAAGATTCAAATCAGCTCAAGTAGAAATGAAACTGGAAACACTACAACCTACATCACAAAAATACAAAAGATCATTCACTACTACTATGAACACCTTTATGCACACAAACTAGAAAATCTAGAGGAAATGGATAAATTCCTGGAAACATACAACCCTCCTAGTTTAAATCAAGAAGAAATAGAAACCCTGAACGTTTCGGCTGGGCGCGGTGGCTCACGTCTGTAATCTTAGCACTTTGGGAGGCTGAGGCACGTGGATCACTAGGTCAGGAGTTCGAGACCTGCCTGGCCAACATAGTGAAACTCTGACTCTACTAAAAATACAAAAATTAGCTGGGAGTGGTGGTGGGCACCTGTAATCTCAGCTACTTGGGAGGCTGAGGCAGGAGAATCCCTTGAAACTGGAAGGTGGAGGTTGCAGTGAGCCAAGATCGTGTCACAGCACTAAAGCCTAGGTGAAAGAGCAAAACTCCATCTCAAAAAAAAAAAAAAAAAAGAAACCCTGAACATACCAGTAACGAGCAGCAAGGTTGAATATCAGTAATTTAAAAGTTGCCAAAAAAAAGTCCAGGACCAGATGGATTCACAGCTGAATTCTACCAGACATTCAAAGAAGAATTGGTACCAATTATAATGAAACCATTTCAAAAGATAAAGAGGGAATACCTCCCTAAATCATTCTATGAAGTCAGTATCACCCTAATACCAAAACCAGAAAAGGACATAACAAAAAAGAAAGCAGCAGCACAATTTGCAATCGCAAGATATGGAACCAACCCAAGTGTCCACCGACCAATGAGTGGATAAAGAAAATGTGGTATCTATATACCATGGAATATTACTCAGCCATAGAAAGGAATCTCTTTTGCAGCAACTTGAATGGAGCTGGAGGCCATTATTCCAAGTAAAGTAACTCAGGAATGGAAAACTAAATACCATATGTTCTCACTCATAAGTGGGAGCTAAGTTATGAGGATACAAAGACATACAGAGTGATACAATAGACTTTGGGGACTCTAAGTGGGGAGCTTGGGAGTGAGGTAAGGGATAAAAGACTATTTATTGGGTACAGTATATACTACTCAGGAAACGGATACATAAAAGATTTCAGAATTCACCACCATAGAACTTATCCATGTAACCAAAAACCACCTACACCCCCAAAAACTACTGAAATTATAAAAAATAAGCAAAATATAACTTGTACCCCACAAATAAATATGTACAATTATACATATATAAAATTAAAAATTAAAAAAAAATTAAATTAAGTTTCCTAAGGTAGCTACAACTGTGGCTGCTTTCTTGCCTCATACTTTTTGGATATTTAAAAAATATTAAATGATTTTTATGTTTTCTATCATTAAGACAAGGAAAAAAGCCTTCTAGAAATAGATATTATTTGATGTAGAATAAGTAAGGAAAAATAATGTATTTGTTTAATACAATCATAAAAATATCATTTGTTTAAAAAAGTAAACTAGAACATAGTTTTAAACTCTATTTGAGTTTGAGATTTTCAAAATTTAAAAATGTATCTTGTGTCAATGGCTGGCATGCAATTAATATCTACTGAATAAATAAAGGACTCTACCTACGGCTGTATATATACAGGCATGCATTCCAATATTGTAATTGAAACATCTATGTCTCTCTGTCTCTCTTTTTAAGTGTAATTAATACAACTGAGGACAAGAGGTGAAATTCAAATCTCTAAAATGCTTCCCTAATTTCAGCATGAGCTACTGAGTATATGAGACTTTTCACTCAAATATTCTCTCAGAAAAGAAAGTTGGCTCATATTCAAGACTTCATACTATGTCTTATGTCTCAATTATTTTATTCTGTACCACAATGTTGTATATTAGCCTGAAATAACCTCAAGAGATGTGATGCTTACGTAAGTATTCTGACAGAATTTGCTTAATTAAAAAGGGAGGCAAAGAAAGTTGATAAATCTTTAGCAATCATTCCTAATGTATAGCTTCACAATCACTCGTGGCAGAGATCATTGTAAACAAGTCTTTTAAAGAATTTGTTAAAAAGCCAAACAACTTAAAAAGCAGAAAGAATATGTTAGTCTATTGGGAATTTTTAAAAAATCACATCTGGCTGGGTGCGGTGGCTCACGCCTGTAATCCCAGGACTTTGGGAGGCCGAGGCGGCCTGATCACCTGAGGTCGAGAGTTCGAGACCAGCTTGACCAATGTGGAGAAACCCCATCTGTACTAAAAATACAAAATTAGCTGGGCATGGTGGCGCATGCCTGTAATCCCAGCTACTTGGAAGGCTGAGGCAGGAGAATCGCTTGAACCCGGGAGGTGTAGGTTGCGGTGAGCCGAGACCGTGCCACCGCACTCCAGCCTGGGCAACAAGAGTGAAACTCCGTCTCAAAAACAAACAAATAACCAAAATCATACCTAAGGAAAATGAAAAAAACAGTTTTCCTAATATTTTGTAAATGGGTATTGAAGTTTGGGATAAAAATTTCAGCTATAGCATTGAGAACATGAAAAATAGCTCTGCTGGTAGCTGGCATCTGGCAGCTGGCTAGGCCATGATGGTCCCAGCTGGATGTTAAAAAACACTCATAGAAATAAACTAGGCAGACACAAGGCCACTCCATGGCCGTGTTTGAAACAAGACAGAGACAAGGCCTTTCTGCTATCACAGAAATGACTAATATGAGGCATTGCTGCTCCTTTACCAACGACGTGTCTAGCCCTACTTTAATCTCATCTTCTAGATAAACACTAAGATACCTAATCACTACATTGACTCTGTTTCTTGAAAGCATCTAATCCAGAAATGGCTTCTACTTTCTGAATTCCTCCTTAGAATCATACAGCCAGCTGAACTCTGTAAGAAGCTTTTTCCAATGCCCTCTTACTGAGATGCCCACACTCTGTCTGAAGTGTTTTACGTTCTTGCCGCAATAAGGTAAATATTCCTAATTTTTTGATTACAGATATGTTGCTAGTAATCTTGGCCAGAGGGCTTTCAGAGTATTACATGGGGGTTCAAACAATGCCATATTACAAATAGCTTAGCAAGGTGATCAGCTCTACAATTCTAGAATATACATATGAAGGCTTTGAATGAAATTGTTTGATAAAATATAAATGTGCCAGGTATTTCTAAATGAGTGTGTTATTTTATAAAATGTAAGACTGCAAATACGGAAATGCTACTCAATTAAGAAATTGAATATAATTAGACATTTGACAATCTCATCCATATTTCTAAATGTTTATGTTTATAAGTTGCCCAAAAATCTACTATAATTTTTTTCTCCTCTCATTGGGAAAGTGAAGCTCTCCTCAAGTTTATGCATTGGGATTAGCATTTATTCAACCTCTTATACTCCAAGACTTTTTTTTCAGTTGTAAAGCAAACTTGTATTTATTTATTTATTTATTTATTTATTTATGAGATGGAGTCTCACTCTGTCACCCAGGCTGGAGTGCAGTGGCACGATCTCAGCTCACTGCAAGCTCTGCCTCCCAGGTTCATGCCATTCTCCCTCCTCAGCCTCCTGAGTAGCTGGGACTACAGATGCCTGCCACCAAGCCCGGCTAATTTTGTTTTTGTGTTTTTAGTAGAGATGGGGTTTTACCATGTTAGCCAGGATGGTCTCGATCTCCTGACTTCGTGATCCACCCACCTTGGCCTCCCAAAGTGCTGGGATTACAGGCATGAGCCACTGCGCCCAGCCGCAAACTTGTAATTTAAAAAAATAAAATGTTGCTATGCATTTACTTATAAATTATTAAATACCTCTAACATTGTTATCTTCTTTCTAGAAGTCCTCTCTCAACTTATTCTGGTGTTATTGGCATGGAAATTGTGCTCAATAAATCAGTCAGTCAAAATAGACTTGTTCATTTGAGGGGACAATTTTTGTCTGTTATCTCTCTATTGATTTCTGTTGCTACAAGTGATGTTACACCAGGTAAATGAGATTGTATGCATGGCAGATGATTTATGAAATCCAAGTGTTGTTTTAATTGTAATTATATTTATTTCGGCAACATTTTGACCAATGAAATACCATTCGACCTGCTATACTGTGAATAAATCTTGAGACGCACATCTGTTGTGAGTAATATATTAAAAATTGTTAGGCAAAAAATAAACCCTAAGGAAGTTTTTAAAAATGTTAAGATGTTGATGTTGGCAGTAGAACAAACTCATTGGGAGGAAAAAAAATACAGCTTAATCTAGTTAATTAACAACAAAACAGCTGGGAAAATGAAACATCCCTGGTTGTGATTGACTGTAATTGAAAATGACTAATGATGCTGTCATTTTGCAGTTCATATCTGAGGAAATGATGCCTGGAAGATTATAATTGCCCTCTTGACCATTTGTCTACAGCAATTATTTTGTGTTAAAGGTTAGGATGGAACCCTTTGGCCAAATAAAGTTCCTCCCACCTTTTTCTGTTACATTGAAAAATAATTCAAGAGCAGTAAGTAAAATATATTATTAGGTTTATGTAAGTAACATTTTTTGATAATATAAAAAGTTAGCAAAGCAAACCAGCTGGCTTCATTTTATCACTTTAGAAAGTAACCAAGACATTTAAAATTCCGTTAATGCTCTCAGCTCTAATACATGGCAGGTGATGTAAGCATTGAAAGTACATAAACGCATTTTTAAAAGTTAACTGAAAGTGTAGTTTTCCAACTTAAGTTAAAAATGAGTATGAATACCAGAAAATGGCACCTAAATGCTTAAGTTCAAGACAGTCAAAAATACAATTTTATAATAAAAATCAAATAACAAATGGCTTATTTCTTTGGTAGTTTATATTGTTGTTACTGATAGCAGTTGTTTTTGCTGCTTTTAAACTGCTAAATGGGGTGCTATTGAGGACCTAGTTATTACTGTGTGGAAAAATGGAACACATTAAAAACTATTTCATCTATGGCATTAATATAATATATTATACCAAAACTATAACTTTAGCAAAATTTTCAACAATTTATATAACTCATATAGTCAGTCTTCAATAATTTCTGAAGTTAAGATGAAGAAATAACATACAAATAAATAAAAGTATGTGTGTAGATGGGGGGGAGAGAGAGAGACAGAGAGGGAGAGAGGAGAGATTAGAGAGAGTGGAGAGAGAGGGGGAGAGAGAGAGAGAGACAGAGAGAGAGGGGGGAGAGAGAGAGAGACAGAGAGAGAGAGAGAGAAGGAGAGTTGAAGTGCTAAACAAAGATGGAGAGGTATTTGATCATGCGATCCTAAGATTTTTCCAGTTATTTTGCAGCAGAGATTAGTACTACCTATATGTCATTAGTAGTATTATTTCATAACATGTATTTGACCTTTTACAGGAAGTCCTCAAAGAAAATAAAGAAGCTGGTTAGTCAGAGATTTTAAAAAAGAAACCAGAAATATACCATCTTTGAAAATAAAAGAAATCTTAAAGAAGTTGATGAAGTGAAGGAAAGAAGAAAGAGGAAAGAAACTGAGCAGGGATGAACCCAGCTTCCAATCAGAACTCAGCTTGGGAGGTGAGCGTAGGAGCTGGACAGACAGGCTGTCTGATGCAGAATGCGGAGGTGCCAATAGACAAGTCAATTTCCTAAGAAACAGAATCGTTCCCTGATGTGTCTTCAATTAGGATGTCTGTAAGCGGTGGACATACTAATCATCTATTTAAATACTAGATCTTGCATATACATCATGAGAGATTTTCATTTTCTTTTTAAAGAATATCATTTTCTTCATAATTATTACAGTTTCCAAATGCACCTCCCCCAAAAAACAAAAACAGAAACACAATTCTCTCATGAAAATGTGCCGCAGGCTACTCAGACTCATTTCCTCTCCTATTAAGAGGTAACAAGACCCAGAGTGAAGAAGAGGCATTATAAATAGGACAAATTTTAAATTTTGATATATGGACTCAAAGATGAAAAAGGCTTTGTTCACGTTCTATCAGAGCAATGGAGTGTCCTTCAGAAAAATCATCTCTAACCTTTAAAAATAAATTTTTGATCCACGCAGAGATTTAAACAGCCCTCACAGCTTTCTGCCTTGTATTCCTGGGTGTCATGTTCAAAACCGTGAGGTCATTTTTTGAGCCTCTAGGTGTTTCAGGCTACCGCAAACCCCAGCTAATCTTCAGATGTTTCCAAGGTTATGGTCCATAGCAAAAGTTGTGCTTGAGTCAACTATTTTTTTTAAACCCCATAATTCTCAAATCAGTCTTGCATTTTTGCCCCTATCAACTTGATATATATATATTTTGAGACGGAGTTTCGCTCGTGTTGCCCAGGCTGGAGTGCAACGGCGCGATCTCAGCTCACTGCAACTTCTGCCTCTCGGGTTCAAGTGACTCTCCTGCCTCAGCCTCCCAAGTAGCTGGGATTACAGGCACCTGCCACCATAGCTGGCTCATTTTCGTATTTTTAGTAGAGACAGGGTTTCACCATGTTGGCCAGGAAGGTCTCAAACTCCTGACCTCAGGTGATCCGCCTGCCTCGCCCTCGCAAAGTGCTGGGATTATAGGCATGAGCCACCGTGCCCAGCCAACTTGATATGTTGATTTTTCTCCAAATCCAAGGGAGAAATGGGAAAACAGGAATAAATTTTCCCTTAAGTTCAGCTTTTCCCAATGTGTCAAATTGAGAGAAAATGGGGAAACAGGGAAGGAGGAAAAAAAAAAAAAAAAAAGGAAGGAAAAGAACAGTGCTGTCTGCTACAAAAATGTTTTAAGGGTTGTGAAAGAGAAGGAAAGCAACAGCTCCTGGTTCTTTCTTTTTATTCCAGAAAAGTAATTCTCCTTTTACATCACTAATGCATCAGCCGGAAGCAGACATGCTCGGGCATGGCAGATCCCAGTTCTGATCTCCAAGTGGCCCAGTAGTTGAGTGTGTGGGTGGAGGTGCGATAAGTTAGAATCAAGTGTTTGGATTGTTTTATACATAATGAAAGCAAAAATTTTCTCAGTGGCTTTTAATTAAGATATCTCTGTCTCTTTTACAAAGGCACAAAAGTAAAAGCCAAATTACATGTACCTTTGTGATCTCTAACTATTAGTGACAAACCTTAATTCATAGTCATACACCATAAGGCATAGTCTTTGAGGATCAACAAAGAGTAGATAGAAACGTATGCAATTGTCCATTTGTGCATTGCATGGCTTGCTACAATGAATGTCACCCTGTTAACTGCTCTGAGGGCTGGCTTTCTTCAGAATATCAACAGAAACTCTGAAATTTGCTGCTTTCAGGACTTTGCCTAGCTCTTCAAACTAAATACTGAGCACATTGTTAGCTTACGAAAAATGATTATATTGGGCTTGAACTGGATACAAATTACTTTTCTAGATTTTTGGAGTGGTTGCAATATATTCCTGAATAAATGTATATTGATATCTACAGAGAAACCTGTGATTTTCAGTGTCTGGTGTTTGGACATTAAGCTCAGGTGCAAACTTCAACTTTACCTAAGGAAAAGTCTCTTGTAAGCTGTAAGGAAAACAAACAATCTTCTAGAAATGAAGCTTGGGCCAAGCGCAAGGGAAACCAAGCAGCGACCTTAGAGACAGAATCTAAGTCATGGTAATGTTTGCAAGGACAAACTGGTTCTGTATAATGAGGTTATTGACCTGAACTGTTTTCAAGCAGTTTTAAACACGAGGACGAGGTTCATTGTATCCAAGCCTGCAACATTAACTGAGAAACCAAGACTGATCAATAAACAGCCTTGATTACAGGATCTCAGGCACCTTCATCATAATGGGAGCCATTATAATTTTGGTCAGGTACAGAGAAGCAGGTAACCTACTGCTAACGTGTATTTAGCACTGGACTCTCATTTGCAAATGGAAGCCATTGATTAGCTATTTTTTGAAAACTGACCTGGCTTTCCATCTCCCTCCTTATGTAATAGTCTGCAAATAAATGTGACCTAGACTTCAACATGGATATGGAGAAGAAAAAAAAAAGTAGAAAGGTTTATCCCAGGCCAGCTTTTTGCCAAAGAAATAAGCAATTACATGACATTTCACTAAAAATTCTTGACCCAATAAAATACTGAAGCCTCGATGCCGATTTTACTCTTTTATAAGAAAGAGCAACAACGAAAAGAAAGGTCACGGACCATATTGTGATTCTCTACAGCTGTTGGAGACAGACACTATGATGCAGTAGCTTGATTTGAATTAAACCAAACAATATGAAAAGCATCAAGGCTGGCAAGCAAAGCAATAAAGCCCCCAAAGAATTTAATCTACCTCGAAGGTGGGACTACTTTCGTATTGATGGCAGCACACCAGGACAGAAATGAGTCCTTTAATGCAATGACTCGTTAATAGCATTAAGATCACAATATATAAATAGGATATGCTGATCAAAAAGACACCTTTGCCTCTGCTATTACAGTATGGCCAGTATTTCCTTACAAGTTATTTCATTGATTATAAATAGTCCACGTCAATGGCAAATGTACAACAGGGGAAGCATAACCCATTATGAGGTAATGGATATTGCTAGAGGTTGCTTCATTACCTTCACTGGCTGAGTGGCTGGTTTTTCCTTGTACAAACGCTGCCCTTTAGACAAAATCTCTTCCACATCCGGTTGTTTAGCTTGAACTGCTATTTCAGTTTCCTGGGGAAAAGAATCCATATAGTGCAGATTAACTTCACAGTTAGCAATAAAATTACTACATTTAAATATACCCTTGGAGACTCCACATGTATTGCAGATCAATTTCTGCCTGGTACATAAGGGCACAAAAATGTAGCTTTTGGTGCAGAGAAAAGAAACAGAGATGTGAAACACATTAAACTTAAAAAAATTCATCCAATATCTTCTTGAATTATATAATACTCATATAGAAACACAGGCATTAACTACTTTTCAAAAAAGTAAAATGCAATAATGACAGTACAATTTATTGACATAATTTATATGAATAAACACTAGTTTTAGCTACAATAATCTCAATAATCCTAATGTTCATGTTACTTTATACACTTATTATTTTACAAAATTCTGTGTTGAGTATTGGATATAAATTTTGTTTTGAAATAAGCATCAAATAATTATTTCCACATCACTGTCAAAATTATTTTCTTTCCAAAGGGTAAACACTTAAAGCACAATATCAAAGCTTATTATTTATTAATGAGTCAAATAGGCCTTTTGAAGAACGATTAATTTTTTTTATTATTTGCTTTTCTTCAGTCTGGAGAAGGTTGAAGCATGACAAAAAAAATCCTTTAGGTATATGAATATAAGCATTTTGTTACTGTCTGCTGCCTAGCTCTCTTGATGAGACGACAAAAGAAGTGTGCAGAAATCGAAGCTGAAGGAAGTGAAGTTACATATTACAGAAGACTCTTTCGATGGAACACTTGTTAAACACTAGGATAGAGTATCAATTAATCAATGTCAGGCGTCAGTCAGGGCCTGGGCAATCTTCCCCGGAGAGCAGCTCCTGATTAACCCATATGTCTCTTCCTCCCTCGCCTACCCCGGAGCCTCCCAGCACTGCTGTATTTAAGTGTCTTCATGCCATTGTTTCTTTCATATACTGTATTTGTACCTGTTCCCTCTCAGTTCATTAGTAGGAAATCCCAAATTACTATAATCTCATACTGCCCAGTACGGTGTCTTGCAACTTACGGGTGCTCAGCACATGCTCTTGAGATAGACTATTTTTTTCCAGTTCTTATTATAAGAAATACCAGCGGCAAACAGGCACTTTGGTCAAAATTGTACATAACTAACCTCATGTGTTAATGGTTATGTATGCAAATTTCACTTCCTTTATAACAGGAGTTTAGCTACTTTACATGTAGAACTATTAATTGATGGTCTTACTGCCCCTTGCCAAGAAAACACATTGTTCCCTGAAAATGCAGCACCCGGAATGACTGTATGTCTTTGCTAGAGGTAGAAATAGCTCTGATCTCAGATCAGGAATGAGGAAAATCTAGTTTTACTTACTGAATTCCAAATAGGTCCCCAGCCACTATAAATTCACCCTTGAATACCGCATTTGCAAAAAAACATGTTGGTGTAGTAAATGGTGATATGGTCTCAAAATACTTTAAGAGAAAATAAAATATATTATTCTAAGGAAGTAGAGAAAAGAGCATATCTTCAGCAAGGTACAAATGATTTAAGAAAAGGAAAAAAAAGCAACTGAATTTTCAACCTATACATTTATCATTTATGTATACCATAAATTACCAAGCCAAATCCATGTACAATGTCTAAATTATACATTTTAAATTATATATGTATTACACATATAAACTGACAAGTTAACTTAAAGCACTGTCACCACCATTCATTTTGTATGTGTTTCTCTAAGACAAAGCACTATTTTCTATTTATTCACTGACAGCTGGGACTTTTCTTGTGATATTTATTGATACAGCTAATTACTGGTAATAGACAATGTTTTCTGATTAGCTTCATCATAGCTGTAGACTATATTATTGATGATAGCATAGTTACCATTTGTATAATGAGTACTATTTGCCTTCCCCAACCCTGATTCAAACAGATTGCCACTTTACAGATAAGAAAATGAAGCAAGGGTGGGTGGGATAGTAGTGATGGTAGTGACAATGATGTGAATAGCTTGCCCACAACCTCGTGGGATGTAGGAGAGTTAATATTCAAACACAGCTAGGTCTGAATCCAAAGTTTACGCTATTGGCAGTAGTAACAGCTATGTCTTCATATCTTACAACAACTTAACAACATATCTAAATGATTTGATCAAATTATGTTATTTCTGAGCATTAAGAAATTTTACTTTCACCATCTGAATCTGTTTGATATTATCACATATGCTGAAAAACACGTCCTACCTCTCTGATAATAGAGAATCACTATGGGTCAGAGGGAGACACACAACTTAACGCAACAGTAGTCATTCCCATTCATTGGAATTTTTTGAAAAATGATAGCAAAGACCATTGTTCCCACTGCCAACCTACAGTCTTATTTAAACTGCTCCAACTCCTTTGCTTCCTCCTTCAAAACACATCACAATTAATCAAACTATGTGTATAGGTATAGTTTTGACCATTCTTAAACAATTATCCTCTATGAGAGTAAGACCCATAACTACCTTGTTCACTCATATCCCTGGAAGTGCCTAACACATAGTAAGTGCTAAACAAAAAACCGTTGAACGGGCAAATAAATACTGTTGCAACTTTGAGCCTATGGGAATTGAGTTAAGAGTGTGTATTACTAGAGACATTGTTCACGCAGATAGTCGAAAGGTTCATGGCACAGATCATTTTCTTTCTAAATAATCTGCTAGAGTTAAATACAGAGTCTACTCTTCTGCTTTTGGGTTTCCTGTAATGATATTTTTGCAAAATTTTACATCTTCACGTTATTGATTACAACAATGTCTCAGAAAACTCATTTCCAAGATAAATTAAAATGGGATTATTTTATACTTAATTAATCCTTTCATTGACTTCCTTTAAACTAAAATTCCATTTATTCCATATTTTTCTTCTTAGCTGAATTTGTATAATTTAATCTCCATCTAGCAAACCAAGAGAAAGTCACAAATACAAAGGTTTTAGCATTTATATGATTTAGCATGAATATTTCATATAACCAACATCTGAATGTGAGACCTCTAATCAGGCACTTTATAACATTGCACTTGAAGCACAGTAAACATTTATTAGTTTTGATTCATAATTCCAGTAGAAGAGTAAACTTGGAAAGGCTGGAGGATCATGTTTCCTATAAAAAACTAAAAACTTCTATGAGTATTAAAACCTGTGATGACCTAGTATGGAAAAGCATATCTTTCCTTTCAAACACTCCCATTTCACTTTTCTTTTTCACTCATCGAGCATAGGAAGTCAATATTCTCCTCATATTCCCTTAAATTTAATGTGTCCCTCTGTCCCCCAACACAGATCATTTGTATTTGATACATTTGATCTAACTTTTGCTTTTCATGGTATTTATACGTTAAAACCTTTTGCACTGAACACCAAACTTCTTATATTATTCCAACCTTTAAAAAAGATTTATATTTCTAAAAATGGAGTGCGTATTCAAAAGATACCTGCTGCATCATCTATTCAATATATTTATCAAATGATTTGGAAGGCCCACCATAAGCTAGAGATTGGGATATAGCACTAGAAAATTTTCAATTTACAATATGAATATATGTGTATGATATACATGTATATACATATATGTGTACTAGATATGATAAATACACATATCAACATATATATAATATGCACATATAATACACATACACATATGTGTGAGTGGATATATAGACACATGTATGTATATGTACAGGTGTACCTCATTTTACTGAGTTTTGCCTTATTGGCTCTGCAGATACTGCTTTTTTTTACAAACTGAAGGTTTGTAGCAACCCTGCATCAAGCAAGTCTATCAGCAACATTTCCAACACCATGTGCTTACTTCATGTCTCTGTGTCACATTTTGATAATTCTCACAATATTTCAAGCTTTTTCGATATTTTTATAACTGTTATGGTGATGGGTAATCAGTAATCTTTGATGTTACTATTTTAATAGTTTTGGGGTGCCACAAAGAGTGCCCATATAGGATGGCAAACTTAATCCATTAATGTATGTATTCTGAACTCTCCACTGACCAGTCATCCCCCTACCTCTCTTCCTCTCCTTGGGCCTCCCTCTTCTGAGACACAACAATATTGAAATTATGCCAGTTAATAACCCTACTATGGCCTCTAAATGTACAAGGGAAAACAAGAGTTGCATGTCTCTCACTTTAAATCAAAAGCTAGAAATGATTAAGCTTGGTTAGGAAGGCATGTCGAAAGCCAAGACAGGCTGGAAGCTAGGCCTCTTGTGCCCGTTAGCTAAGTTGTGAATGCAAAGGAAAAATTCTTGAAGAAAATTAAAAGTGCTAGTCTAGTGAACATGCAAGTGATAACAAAGCAGAACAGCCTTATTGTTAATATGGAGAATGTCTTAGTGGTCTGGACAGAAGATCAAAACAGCCACAACACTCTCTTAAGCCAAAGCCTAATCCAGAGCAAGGCCCAATTCTGTTCAGTTGTATGAATGCTGAGAGAGGTGAGGAAATTGTAGAAGAAAAGTTAGAAGCCAGCAGAGGTTTGTTCATGAGGCTTTAGGACAAAGCCCTCTCTGTAACATAAAAGTGCAAGGTGGAGCAACAAGTGCTGATGGAGAAGCTGCAGCAAACTATCCAGAAGATCAAACTAACATCTAAGATGATGAAGGCAGCTACACTAAACAACAGATTTTCAGTGTAGATGAAGCAGTCTTCTATTGGGAAAAGATGCCATCTAGGACTTTCATAGCTAGAGAGAAGTCAATGCCCGGCTTCGAAAGTTCAAAGGACAGGCTGACTCTCTTGTGAGGGGCTAATGCAATTGATGACTTTCAACTGAAGCCAATGCTCATTTACCATTCCGAAAATCCTAGGGCCCTTAAGATTATGCTAATAGACTCTGCCTATGCTCTATAAAGGGAACAACAAAGCCTGGATGATAGCACATCTCTTTACAGCATGGTTTACTGAATATTTTAGGCCCACTGGCCATACCTACTGCACAGAAGAAAAAATCTCTTTCAATACATTACTGCTTGTTGATAACGCACCTGGTCAGCCAAGAGGTCTGATGAAGATGTACCAAGAGATTAATTTTGTTTTTATGCCTGCTAACACAACATCCATTCTGCAGCCCTTGGACACAGGAGTCATTTCAGCTCTCAAGTCTTATTCTCTAAAAAGTACATTTTGTAAGGCTACAGTTGCCCTAGGTAGTGATTCCTCTGATGGATCTAGGTAAACTGAAAATCTTCTGGAAAGGATTCACCATTCCAGATGCCATTAAGAAAATTTGCGATTCACGGAAACAGGTAAATATCAACATTACAAGGAGTTTGGAAGAAGTTTATTCCAACCCTCATGAATGCCTATGAGGGTCCAAGACTTTAGTAGGGGAAGTCACTGGATGTGAAGAAAATTGCAAGAGAACTAGAATAAAGTGCAGCCTGAAGGTGTAACTGAATGGCCATAATCTCATAATGAAACTTCAATGGATGAAGAGTTGCTACTTATAGATGAGCAAAACAAAGTGTTTTCATGAGACAGAATCTACTCCTGGTGAAGATGCTGTGAACAATGTTGAAATGACAACAAAGGGTTTAGAATATTCTGTAAACTTAGTTGGTAAAGCAGCAGCAGGGTATGAGAGGCTTGACCTCATTTTTGAAAGAACTACTGTGGGTAAAATGTTATCAAATAGCATCACATGCTACATAAAAATCTTTTGTGAAAGAAATCAATCAATGTGGCAAACTTCATGGTTGTTTTATTCTAAGAAATTGGAATAGTCACTTCAACTTTCAACAGTTACTACTCTGATCAGTCAGCAGCTATCTCCATCAAGGCAAGACCCTCCATCAGCAAAAAGATTAAGACTCATTGAAGGCTCAGATGATTGCTAGCAAGCTTTAGCAACAAAGTATTTTTTAAATAATTTCAACTATTATTTTAGATTTAAGGGGTACATGTGCAGGTTTGTTACATTTATATATTTATTGGGTGATACTGAGGTTTGGAGTATGATGGATCCTGTCACTGAGATAGTGCGTACTGTATCTAATAGTTTTTCAACTCTTGCCCCTTCCTTATCTCTTCCCCTACTAGTTTCCAGTATGTACTGTTGCCATCATTATGTCCATGAGTGCCCAATGTATAGGCCCACTTATAAGTGAGAACAAAGTGGTATTTGGTTTTCTGTTCCTACTAATTCACTTACGATAATGGCCTCCAGTTGCATGCATGTTGCTACGAAAGACATAATTTCATTCTTTTTTATGGTTGTGTAGTATTTCATATTGTATGTGTACCACATTTTCTTCATCCAGTCCACCACTGATGGTCATCTAGGTTGATTCCTTGGCTTTTTTATTGTGAATAGTGCTGCAATGAACATACAAGTGCATGTGTCTTTTTGGTAGAATGATTTATTTTCTTTTGGATATATACTCAGTAATGGGATTGCTGGGTTGAATGATAGTGCATTTTAAGTTGAGAAATTTCCAAACTGCTTTCCACAGTGGCTGAACTAATTCACACTCCCACCAACAGCGTATAATGTTCCCTTTTCTCCGCAGCCTCACCAACATCTATTGTGTTTTGAGTTTTTGATAATAGGCATTCTGACTGGTGTGAGATGGTATCTCATTGTGGTTTTGATTTGCATTTCTCTGATGATGAGTGATGTGGAGCATTTTTTCATATCTGTTAGCCACCTGTTTGTCTTCTTTTGAGAAGTATCTATCTATTCATGTCTTTTGCCCACTTTTTACATGGGGTTATCTGTGTTTTGCTTGTTAAGTTCCCTATAGATTATGGATATTAGATCTTTGTCTGATGGATAGTTTGTGTATATTTTCTCTCATCTTGTGGGTTGTCTGTTCACTCTGTTGATAGTTTCTTTTGCTGTGTAGAAGCTCTTTAGTTTAATTAGATCCCACTTGTTAATTTTTGGTTTTGTTACATTTGCTTTTAAGGACTTAGTCATGAATTCTTTCTGAAGGCTGATGTCCAGAATAGTATTTCCTAGGTTTTCTTCCAGGATTCTTCTAGTTTGAGTTTTTATTTTATTTTATTTTATTTTATTTAGGGATGGAGTCTCGCTCTGTTGTTGTCAGGCTGGAGTGCAGTGATGCAGTGCAATCTGGGCTCACTGTAACCTCCGACTCCCTGGCTCGAGCGGTTCTCCTGCCTCAGCCTCCCAAGTAGCTGGGATTACAGGGATGCGCCACCATGCCCAGCTACGTTTTTTGTATTTTTAGTAGAGACAGGGTTTCACCGTGTTGGCCAGGATGGTCTCGATCTCCTGACCTCATGATCCGCCTGCTCAGCCTCCCAAAGTGCTGGGATTACAGGCGTGAGTCACCGCACCTGGCTGAGATTTTATTTTTTTAAATCTTTAATCCATCTTGAGTTAATTTTTGTATATAGTGAAAGGTAGGAGTCCAGTTTCATTCCTCTGCATATGGTTAGCCAGCTATCCCAGCACCATTTATTGAGTAGGGAGTCCTTTCCCCATTTTTTTTCTTTTTTTTGTTTACTTTGTTAAAGACCAGATGGCTGTAGGTATGCGGCTTTATTTCTGGGGTCTCTATTCTGTTCTACTGGCCCGAGTTTCTGTTTTTGTAAAAGTCCCATTCTGTTTGAGTAACTGTAGCCTTATAGTATAGTTTGAAGTTGGTTAATATTCTTTTCACTTAGGATTGCTTTTACTCTTCAGACTCTTTTTTAGATTCATATGAATTTTAGGATAGTTTTTTATAATTCTGTGAAAAATGACATTGGTAGTTTGATAGGAATAGCACTGAATCTGTAGACTGCTTTAAGCAGTATGTCCATTTTAATGATATTGATTCTTCCTTTCCATTAACATGGAATGTTTTTCCATTTGTTTGTGTTATCTATGGTTTCTTTCAGCAGTGTTTTGTAGTTAGCCCTGTAGAGATCTTTCACTTCTTTGGTTAGATGTATTCCTAGATATTTTATTTTTTGTGGTTATTGTAAATAGTTTGCATTCTTGATTTGGCTCTCAGCTTGAACACTGCAATAACATATTTTTAAATTAAGGCATGTACATTAGTTTTTAGGCATACACTATTGCATACTTAATAGATTACAGTGTAGTGTAAACATGACTTCTATATGTACCAGGAAACCAAAAAATTCATGTGACTCACTTTAAAATGGTGGTCTGGAACTGAACCTTCAGTGTCTCAGAGGTATGCCTGTATATGTGTGTATATATATATATATATATATATATATGTATATGTGTGTGTATATATATATGTATATGTGTGTATATATATATGTATATGTGTGTATATATATGTATATGTATGCTATGAAGAAAGATTAAAAAGAGTAAGTAGAGAGTGACAGTGGGCTCTATTTTAGGCATTGTGAGCACAGAAGACTGCTCCTCTCTTCAGGAAATGGAATGAAGTGAAGAAATGAGTCATGTCAACATACTGAAGACTATTTCAGGCAGAGGGAAAAGCAAGTTCTATTGCCAAAAGGCAGTGAGGAGTTTTGCTTGTATAAGGATTTGAAGTAGTACAATGCTCTGTTAACATAAATATGTACAGAATCATTCAGGTGTTATAGAGGACAGAATAAAGTCTTCTCTCTCTCTCTCTCCCTCCCTCCCTCCCTCTCTTTCTCTCAAGTTGATTGTATATACCAAGAACTTAGTACTTAGTAATATTTCTTGGATACCAACCCTGATTTGACTCTTTTAAGATGATAACTCTAGCGGCAGATTGGAGGCGCAGATTGGAGGCAAGATTTTAAGAATAAGGAGCTGGTGGAAGAAACATAGGAAATGCCTTTAGAAGTCCAAGTACTTATTGAACAAACAGGAGCAGCATGGATGTTAAGGAAGTATTATTCTTATGTTGTGGATACAGGACTGGCAGGACTTGATGGGGAAAAAGAAAATTTTCAGAATCACCAAGATTTTATAACTTGGGAGAAACTGTCTAGGGGTACAGGGAAGCTAGAGGAGCCTGTATACAGAACGAATAATGTTTTCAGGATGGACACATGAGTCAAGATGCCTGTGATTAACACTGATGCAAATGTACAGAAAGTAATTGCAAAAAGAAGCGTAGTGTGCAGATTAGGGGTAAGGCTAAGAATACAGGTTTGGAGGTAAAAATAGTAGTTGGACAATATTGTCCCAGTGATACTTGCAGAGTGACTGAAGAGGATAGAGCCAGAATTAGGTATTCGCCTCCACAGGATAAGAGAAGAAAGTTGAACCAATAAAAGATAGAAAGAGCAGAAGAGATTGAAACAAGAACATGTAAAAACCCAAAAAAGAAGTGAGGAGAGAATTATATGAAAAGGGGTGCCACCATGTTACATATTACAGATAAGCAAGGAAGCTCAAGAAATAATACAAATAATAATACTGAATATATCCTTCATTGGAGGTTAAATGAAATAAGGGTTTACATCCAATGTTCTCGGTTTACTTTGTAAATACTAGCTTGTGGTCCCCCAAATTTACTACATGTTCCCATTTTTAAAATTCAGCAAACAGATTTAGGTAACAACAGTAAACTTACTAGATATATCTTACAATGGGAGCAACTATAACAAGGTGAGTAAAACAAATGAATGGGAACGTTTGCTCTGGAAAATCAAGGAATACACACACACACACACACACACACACACACACACAATCTTTAAGGATAGTTATTAATTATGGAAGAAACAAACCTAAAATTATAAGAGTATTAATTCATCCTATATGATAAAAACTCTTAACATTTTTAAAAAGTCTTGCGACATTGTAACAAATTCAAAAGGCTGGATATTTCTTCCTTTAAAATTGCTTACAAGTACAATCCAGTGTAAATTCTATACCTTTAGAAAATGAACAGAAATAGTCAAAAATTTCATCTGTGTTTCTTGTGTGCAGCCAAATGACTAGCATCCTTCTCTATCCACCCCATATTCTTCAATCACCCATAAATAGTTCCAAAAATCATGAAGAATAGATACCACTATTCAGAAGGCACTGGCAGATAGATAGGATCAGGAGTCTGCTTTGACAACTACAAGGAATTTCCTTAAGACATCCACATACAAATTTTAATTAATAAAATTGTTATTGGCGAATAAACAGAAATGGCATCAAGGCTGGCATTTGAGTAGTCCAAGTATTACTTAGAGCTCCAAAGTACTAAGCAGGTGCTTGCTAGATGATGAACTGAAGAGCAGGTGGCATGCCAAATGAAATGTCCATATTTTTCACTTGCAGGAAGTAGAATATTCCCTGTTCAAGTCACCAAAATAGCCCTAGATTTAGTCCTCTGGTGAATGAACATTGCGTAGTCACATCATTTCCCTCTGTTGAAATGTTTCCTATTACCATGTCCTTCTATCATCACTATTGTCACCTTTTCATCCTTCAATGACATAATACAGATTTTAAGTACCCAGATGAGATTCATTCTCAGTTCTATAGAAATAGAGCAATGGGTGAAAGAATTCATTTCAGCTCTAAATTCTTTGTGGTTACTTTTCCTTGGCACATTTTTGGAGAACTGGACCTCTAATTAAATGGACCTTTGATAGATCACTTTAGAAAGACCATTTTGAAGATAAATTTCTACAGTTTACCTCACTACATTTATTTGCAGGTTGAATTTATTAGTTCAAAGATAAGTCAGTTATTAAGGGCAAGATATTATTGCTTGAAGGGTCAACTGTAGTAAATCCAATTAACTTCACTGAAAATATTCTTTAGTACATATTTTCTTAAGTGAATATAAGGAAAATAAACTGTAAGAAATTGACAACTATCCTAAAAATTAAAGAATATGTGAAATAAATTTTAAAAATTTGTTATTTCTCCATGCAAATAAAATGTGACATAGAAAAGCTAAAAAACAAAGCAAGAAACAACTCCAAAGAAACCACATGAGATGGAAAGATCAGAAAATGCTACTAAAATTATTAGCTGTGCTGAAAATGGCAACTAACTGCTATAGTGATATTAACTGCTATGATAATATTAACAAGCTACAGTTGCTAAAACATTTATTATATGTCAAACACTGTGCTTTTCATGCACACATACACTCCTACAAAGAAAGTTTTATCTAATTTCACAGATGCTGCAATTGAGAGAGATTAGGTCAATTATCTAAGACCATGTGGCTTGCAAATGGCAGAGTTGAGATTATATCCAGGAAGTATGTGTCACCAAATCTCTACTTCCTTCTTTCTGAATCTGTTGTCTATACTGTGTGTGTGTGTGTGTGTGTGTGTGTGTGTGTGTGTGTGTGCATGCACACATGTATGCACATGTGCATATATGCTTATTTCTTTCCAAAATTGACGTTTCTTAATATTATGTTAATTATTTTTCCTCCTCTTGAACTCAAATACATTCTACAATATTCTTCCAGAATATAAATGAGAGAAAATCCTGTCTCTTTTCACTGAAAATGAAATAAATTTTTACATAGCCTTGTAATAGCTCTGAGGGTTTCTCTTAGTGGGTTTATGATTGCCAAACCTCTGATATCCAGGTCAGAGAATTGGTTTGAGTAAACCTTTTATCTCACAAATGGCCTCACATCTTTCTATGATTTCAGATAAGGTGAAGAAGGCCACCACTAAAATGGAAACATAGCTAATTATAGTGGCCGGCTTTTGTAAGGAGAAAGTGTTCAACTTCAAAGAACATTCAGACAAGAAAGTCGTCATGGGATTTCCACCAAAAAGTCTCATTTCTAATAATAGAACATTTCCATTAAGGTTTTTTTTTTCTCCATGCCGTATTCTTAATGTCCCCTCCAATGCAAGATTGTGTACCAGGTGTTAAGATCCTTATGATATGAGGAGAGTTTTGTTTTCTTCATAGTATTGATAGTTCACTACAATGTCAGGTATAATTTTAAGAAAATAACTTGTATTAATTAGGTAATAGGGAGTAATGGTTCACTAACAGTAGGAGAACATCACGGTCTCTTTTGAAATCCAGCCCTGATAGGTTTTTGAAATGGAGTAACTCTAAGCACCTTTAGTTTTATTTATCTCTTATTAAATGGCATTACTAATAATGGGCAGTTGCTGATCTGATCTGACAAGCAGTGAAGCAAAGACTAGTGATGAAAAGAGGTAGAAAAAAAACACCTTCGAGGGTAAAAGTAGCAAGTCAGAGGCAAATTAATATATATTTACATTTTCTAATAATTGATTTCTTCAACATATTTCTAATTCTACATCATGCCGATTGTGTGTGCATGTGTTTAACTAGAAATTTGGTGTTCTTAGAAATAGTACAAAAGGGAAAAATTCTTCCTTGTTTTCCTTTCTTGTACTCAATTTCTTTCAATTTTCTTCATTTTACCTGCCTTAGAATATATGATTATATATATATTAAGAATATATATCTCAAAGCACATTATAAGGAGGACATAAACAACCTTTCCATGTATGTTCAAACATTTATTTATTTATTTATTTGTTCATTCGACAAACATTTATTCAGTGCTTACTATGTTTCACTGGGATAGGAATGGGGAGTGCAGACACACAAATACATACCACATTTAGAGCAGGTCAGGTATAACAACTAGTAAAGTGCAATGTACAATGGAGCACAGAGCAGGAACTGATCACTTTTGTGTTTGATAGACAAGAAGGTCAGGACAGAAAGGCTGGGAGCAGAAACAGCTCATGCACCTCATTATAAGGGGATGGACGGCAGAGAGAATGTATTCCAAGAGGGAATATGGAATATGCAAAAACAGGAAGCAGAAGCAGTATGGAGATATCACGTAGGGGAATGGGAAGTAATGGAGTAGAAATAGAAAACAAAAGCCAGAGAAAAGAAGGATCTTGTATACCATCCTCAGAACTGTAGTGGAGAAGCTACAAAAGAGTTTTAAATAAGGGAATGGCACTTACGTATTCCAATTGATCTTCTAAATATATATGAATATATATTTATAAATGAATGTATATGAATATATGAATAAATAGACATAAGATCTACTATTAATGCTTGATTTTCTAATCAAATAAGCTGATCTGAATGAGATATAAATATTGCTACAGAAAAAAAATTCAAAATAAAAATGACAACTTTTTCGTAAACATAATTTTCCATTCACTTAATTTTTTTTAACTTTTAAGTACATGTGCAAGTTTGTTACATAGGTAAACTTGTGTCATGAGGGTCTGTTGTACAGATTATGTTGTCGCCCAGATATTAAGCCTAGTACCCATTAGTTATTTTTTCTGGTTCTCTCCCTCCGCCCAACCTCCACCCTCTGATAGGCCTCATTGTGTGTTGTTCCCCTGTATGTGTCCATGTGTTCTCATCACTTAGCTCCCATTCATAACTTACTTACTTATAAAGAGTGCCTTCTGCCATTTGGCTATTTTGTCAATCCCCACAATCAACAGTTTTTCTATCTAATCTATCATTGATGATAAGGGCCACTACTGTTATATAAACTAAGAAAGCCAAAAAACAAAAAAACCTAGACTTTGTAAACATTATCTATTGTATGATACATCTCAAGTTCAGAGGTGTGGAAATACTAAAAAATGCATTTTGGAATCAATGAAATCCTAAGACATCTGTGGATACTATGATTGATTTGTGAGTTCATTATTATTCATTTCCTCTCTTAATATGGCTGCCCTGCAGTGAATATACTTCTCTTCCCATTGACTTTGGGCTTGACTGTGTACCTTTGATCAATAGACCATGGGGCAGAAGGGACTGTGTGGCAGCTCTTAGCTGGAACTTTAAAGGCAATTCAAGATTTGCTGGTTCCCCTTGTTCTTATCTTCCACCATGAGAGAATACTATGCCATATCAAAGCTGCTCTTTCCGCTGGGGTCCTGGGATGAGAAGACATTTAGAGCAGATCCATAGTCTAGAATGAAAAGACCTTAACTTGATTCATAGTGTGGAGTAAAGCTGCAGCTGATCTGCAGACACATGAGTGAGTAATAAATGTTTGTTGTTATATGTCACTGGAATTTTGTCATTGTTTGTTACTGCAGCAAGAGCTGACAATTACAATATTATAGTAAAACAAACAAAAAATATGTGATTTCTGGGACAAAAAAAACCAAAGTAAGCCTTTAATATAAATGTGCCCTGGTCACATACATTGACTGCACTATCTCTCATTCCATACAGAAACTGTTTGCTAAAAAGTGTAGCAAGAAACAAAATATGAAATGGACTCAGTATTGCGTTAGAGCCTGATTTCTGCAGCCCAGATTGTCAGGCAGACTGACAAATGAAGGCTGATGGATGGAAAAACACAACATTGTTCAGTTGAGTTTCTTTGTGTTTCCTCTCATGTTGGGTGACTGTTCTTTTACTTATCTACAGTTAGGTTTGCTAGACCACTGCAACACAGCTCTCTTTCACTATAACTGCGTGCTGTCAAGTACGTGCCAACCTGATTGACAAAGACTGACAGGTTCCCTCTTTCCATTTTGAACTAATCAAGGGCAGCTCACCAAAGGGAGATTTTAAAAAAAAACTTAGAGATTTATGGATTTCAAAAATAATCTGTCCAAATATACAAAGCATAATGTAGTATTGATTTTTAAACTGGAAAGTGTTGTGAAACTGCGAAGATATAATCTAGTAAGCTGCATACTTGAAATGTTCAAGGCCAGTGAAAGAGCGGACATAGGTGTGACCATCAGGTAACATCCAGAAGCCTCTATGGAAGCTCTCCACCTTAAAGTGGGGGTTTCAAAGTCTTTTTGGCAGAATTCTTTTGGCAAATGAAATATTACCGAAACTCTTCCAAAAAATCACTTGAGTCATTCCATAAATATTGACAGATTACTTATTATCTGCTAAACATTGTTTGAGGTACTAGATATGTAACAGTGAATAAAACAGACAATCTTTTTGTGTCCTCATAAAACTTACATTCTAATGCTGATAATGTATAGTAAAAGAGAAATTAAGGTGCTTTGGAGAATGAAAAGTGCTAAAGAAAAAAAATTTAAAGCACTGGATAGGAATAAGAGACTTACGTATGGGGCAAAGGGAGGTGGGATGTGGAGAGTTTAGAAAGTGCCTGCAGGGAAAGCCTCACTGAGTAGGTGGTATTTAAATAAAGATCTGAAGGAAGTGAGGGAACGATTCAAGTAGCTATCTCGGGAAAGAACAATCTGTGCAGAGACAGCAAGTGCAAAGGCCCTGGGGCAGGAGTGTATGTGTATGTTCAATTAAAAAAATAAGGACACCAGGGTGAGTGGAATCTAGTGAGCAAGGGGAGGGTAGTAGGACTGATAGCCATAGAGTTGGGGATGGAGGAGGATAGGTCCTGCATCTTTGGAAGGATTTTGGCTGTTATCCTGAGTGAGATTAGGAAGCAAAGGAGAGTTTTCAGCAGACGAGTGATGTGATCTGACTTATTTTTAAACAGATCATTCCGGCTGCTGTATTAAGATTAGACTTTAAGAATGCAGAGAACAGATGGTAGTTAAGAACAGATTCTTAAGGGGGTACAATCTGCATTGTTTGGATGGAAGGACTTTGTGAAAACCTGAAGCCATTATTTTGGAAAACTTTATACATACAGTTCTTAACTAAGGGCCAAAGCTCTGGTCTGGTTTAATAGCAGCAAAGGACACTGCTTAAAAGGACATTCATTTAAACCGGTACTCCCAGGTCTTGCTGCCTTCCTAAGTCCTTACTGGTGAAGAGTATGGGCTCTTGAGTCTGGTTATCTAGGTTCCCATCCTAGCATGAATTGACTATTTCCAACAGAGACCAAATGGCCCATGAAGCCTCAAAAACTGACTGAAATTTTTCTATCTGGCCTTTTAAAGAAAAAAGTTGGCCAACACTGATATAGAGAAATGGTTAGGTTCAGGCTTTGTGGCTCTAAAATCCTTCAAGTATGCATAATTACTCCACAATGTAAACATATATCAAAACATCACATTGTACCTCATAAATATATATACTTATTATTTGTCAATTCAAAATAAAATAAAAAATACATGGGTATTTTTAATAATCAAACATTAGAAACAAATGTTTTTCTTTTAACTCCTTATATAGATTCATAGAAAGAGTTAACAATTTATAATTAGAATTTGTTTATTTATTTACTATTTTGACACAGTCTCGCTCTGTCGCCCAGGCTGGAGTGCAGTGGCATGATCTCGGCTCACTGCAACCTCTGCCTCCCCGGCTCAAGCGATTCTTGTGCCTCAGCCTCCAGAGTAGCCGAGATTACAGGCACGCACCACCAAGCCTGGCTAATTTTTGTGTTTTTAGTAGAGATGGGGTTTTGCCATGTTGGCCAGGCTCGTCTCGAACTCCCGGCCTCAAGTGATCCACCCATTTCGGCCTCTCAAAGTGCTGGGATTACAGGTGTGAGCCACTGTACCTGGCCAATTTATAATTATACTTTAGAGCAGAGGTTAGCAAACATTTTTTATAAAACACCATATAGTAAATATTTTAGACTTTGTGGGCCAAACCCAAATTCTGCCAATGTGGCATGAAAGTAGTCAGGTCTATACATGAACAAATAAATGTGGTTGTGTTCCAATAACACTTTATTTATGAAAATACGTGGAGGGCTAAATGTGGCCCTTGGACCACAGTTTGCTGACTCTTGCTTTAGGATATTACAGTGTTGTTGGAAATAATCAGTCTAGAAATAAGAACATCTGGGTTCTAGGCTTATTAGCCCATGAGTTGAGGCAAGTCATTTAACTGCTCTAAGATTCAGGTTTCAGTATCTTTAAATATAAAATAAATGAAACTAACAGATATTATTGTGAGTAAAGGGTTAAAAACACCCTTTGTCCATCTGTATGAGAATTTGTACTTCAATCAACTTTCTAGCTCCCTTCTCCCTAGAAAACTGATAAAGTTGGAATGTCAAATGTGTGAGCAGGCAACATTGCTTCGGATTAAAAAAAGAATGATCGGGACTGGTAAATTACACCTTGGTTAGGTGTTCTACATATGAACTATAAATGCCTAATGGAAGACCATAATTTTGGGGCATCCCCAAGTACAACAATTCTTGTAACTAAGCATGTTCTTTTTGAGGACCTTGGAAACTATGTTACAAGGCATTGGCCTCTGGGATGCATAAGGCTTCTAGGCCAGGGTTGACCCAGCATCTCGATTTGTTTCCTTCCTGTGCACCTGAGATGCCATGTGAGAGTGGACAGGTGCTGCAAAGTGAATAGCTCTTGGATGGCTCCCTGGGTGCTTCAGAGATTGCTACGCATGCTCATCCTACTAAAGAGAGATACCCGATGCTACCTTCCTGCTAAGCTATATTCCTATATCCTTCTAAGTGACTTTGATACTGAATGTGGTCATAGTATTGTTCAGTTGCACCTAATCAAAGAAGACTTACTGTTGTGTTTTACAATAATCAATTATAACACTCACATTTTATTTCAACAGGTTAACGCTGCTCTGAAATTGGGACACGTTTTATAAATGATAGCGTGTCATAGTCTAAATTGGCAGCACATTTTTCTTGGTGAAAAATAAAATAACAATGCATACTCTAATCAATGGTATCTTAAAAACAGTAAAATATGGAAAGTGTCCAGGCTTTTCATAGTAGGTCAGGATGAAATGATTTAGTATATGTAAAGGTAATACTAACTGCTACCATTTGTTGGAAACTGACTAAGCGCAAACACTCTGCTATGCACTTAACATTAATCATCTTAATTAATTTCAATCTCCATTGCAGAGCCTCTCAGCAATACTACTATCATTTTTTCATATTAAAAAACTAGAGTCATGAAAGGTCAGAAACTTGTCTAGGGCACAAGCTAACATATGGTGAATCTGAGATTTGAACCCCAGTCTTTCTGAGGCAAATCCTGCATACATAATTACTATGCTACAGGGTCTCTGGATTTAAATATCGTACCAATAAAAAGTAGGTTTTATTTGCTGAATCCCACGGCTCAGAACGGAACAAAGTAGTTTCGATTAGGATGTAATGTGAGTTTAAATCAGGGTTTCTCAGCTTCAGCCCTATTGCTATTTGGGACTGGATAATTATTTCTTGTCGGGAGCTACCCTGTGTACTGTAGGGTGTTTTGCAGCATGACTGGTCACTATGCACAAGTTGCCAGTAGCACTTTCTCCTCCCCCATGTGTGACAACCAAAAATATCTCCAGCAATTGCCAAATTCCCCTGGTATCATCTGTGGTAGAGAAGCATTCTATTATTGAACACATGAAGGAACAAATGAAAGAATGTCTGTCTGTTCACGGTCTGTATTTTCAGTGTACATGAATTAATATGACATGATATGAATATCTTTCCTTCCTTTCTCTTATATACAACATTGTATGTAATGTCATCTGTTCATATACTCTTTCAGATGCACTTTTATCACACTATGTCTCTTAACATTCATTTGAGTGTGGTTCTGACGAATTCTAACCATCATGGCATGTTTCAGTTTCTGGCTGAATTGGTCCTAATATATCTGGATTATATATCCCAAAAGGATTAGGGAATACAGTAGATCTAAGGACTAGAAAGGCACATATTAAAGAAAAGTGATTTTGACATATCTCTGAATAGTGGCCAGTGATATTTGCATTATTTTAAACCAATATAGAGCATCTCTAAGTTATTAGCCATATAGTAATTGCACATGGTTCTTTAAGTCTTAACAGAATATTTACTTAAATCTGTTATTATTAAACACTAGAAGTTTCTTTTTAAAGATAAAACAGCCATTAGGCTAATTTTCATTAAAAGCAAAGAAAAGAGCAATTCAATTCTGACTTCATGACTGACATGCACTTTAAATAAAATTAAAGATGTTTTGTTTTTACTATTAGGTTCTGTACCAGAATTATAGTCATTATCTAAAACAACTCTTTCTAAGTGCTACCATAACTAATAAACTCAAGCAATCAAGTGGGTAATTGAATTAAACTCGTGTTTTTTAAAAAAAAAACAGCAACAATATATCTGCATTCTCTCTTCTGAATACTCTTCCTAAACATGTACAGAAAACAGCAAATATGTGGGTTTCTGAAATAAAGAAAAAGGACACATTATGTAATAAAGCCAATTCCTGGTTTACTCAATATGTCAGTCTTCATCTGGGATACCAGGTCTTTAGACTGTTGCACTTAGCCTTTATACGCTTATAACTCATGATTTCCATATGTTCCACTAAGTAGCCATTTTCACCAGTCCCCTGAAAAGTCAATGATAAGATTTTGGATAAGGAATTGTAGACTTATGTATTAGGTGCATATAATCCAGAACTCTACTAGAATCTAGAATATACAGAGAACTCATATTAATCGGTAAGAGAAAGTAAACAATCCAATGGAAAACTGGGGTAAATATATGAAGAGTCAACTCACAGAAGGAAAAATCTGCCCAACAAACTCGAAAACTTGTTCAACCAGGGATATGCAAATTAAAATAATAAAGTCCTGCCACTTCTTGCTGCTGGTTGGAAAAGCAATTTGCAATATATAATAAAAGTAAAAATGTGAATACTCTAATGAGGTAACAATTCCACTTCTAGGTGTTCTCATATGTCTATCTGAGGAGACCTACAAAGAATGTTGTTTCAGCATTGTTCATTAGTGAAGAACTGGAACAATCTGATTATTCATTGTTAATCTAACAAGCACATTAATTGTTTTGTTTCTATTAAAATCAAGAATGCTTTTACCCGATTACTTCTGTATTCTAAAGCCATTAAAAATCTTTGTTCGTATTTTTATGGAGTCCAAAGTTCTATTTAAGCTAGTCATAAGCAAAGTTAATGCCACTATTCATAATGGACTCACTGAAGATATTAAAGATAATAAAATAACAATACTATCTCTAACAAATCAGACTTTAGTTACAATGGCATACACAGTACAATGTCCAAATAACATCTGTTCAGTTTTGAGTGAAGCATAGGAACGTGTATGTATGTATGTGTGTGTGCATAATTTGTATTTGTGTTATCTCTCCAATTATGTAAATCACTAATACTTATTACTATGCTAATACCAGAAGACGTATTGTAATAAAGGTCACATGAATTATTAATTTTTGTGTTTCTTATCACCTATTTCATCAAATAATTTTAAAGACAGAGATGCTATCTACCCACATTTTCTCTACTTGTCATTCACAAAAGTTCCTTCAAAAAAATCTTAAAAATTAAAAGTACGCACACATGGCTTTGTAGTTTCATGTTTCAATAAGGAGAATTTTACTTGGATCCTATACATTATTGTGAGTGCTTCCATGTTTTGCCTTCTTAATGCTTACCAAAATTATTAATGTCAAGAATACCAATCTTGGCCAGGCATGGTGGCTCACGCCTGTAATCCCAGCACTTTCGGATGCTGAGGCTGACAGATCACTTGAGGTCAGGAGTTTGAGACCAGCCTGGTCAACATGGTGAAACCCTGTCTCTACTAAAAATTCAAAAATTAGCCGGGTGTGGTGGTGGGCACCAGTAATCCTAGCTACTTGGCAGTCCGAGGCAGGAGAATCCCTTGAACCCAGGAGGCGGAGGCTGCAGTGAGCTGAGATCACAGCACTGCACTCCAGCCTGGGTGACGGAGCAAGACTCCATGTCGGAAAAAAAAAAAAAAAAAAAAAAAAGAGAATACCAATCTCATTTTAATGACCAGCATGTTACATAACCAATTATTATAAATGATTTTAAGCTGTTTAATGTTCAAATTAAAACTTTTCTTAAAATAGTCTAATTTAAATAATTATGGATGTTTTCATTAACTATATTATTTGTGCCCTGTTATGTTCAGTAACTGCCAAATATTCATTATGTCAAGGGGGTCACCAAAGTGTTCAGAATTTGGAAACTGTAGTTTCAGATGTATTAAACATGCAAACTCTACTTTTTTATATGTATCATTTTGAAATTACAGAACAAACTGAATGCATTTACACTAAGTAATAATTTAAGCAGTTAACTTAGCCCTACGGTGTTTCTTTTTCAAAATATATGTCAGATATATACAGAGTAGTGTTGAATATCCCCTATATGCACAGATACATATATCATATATATGATATATGAAATATATAAGGTATTTATATTTTCTATGTCATGAATCATATAGTGATTCATTCATTCAGTATGCGAATGCATGAGTCTAATCCCACTGACACTACTGCTCAAAGGAGTGTCAGGAATAATAGAGGGAAAAATGATGTGAATAGGAAAACAGTAGGCATATGGCAATTTTGAAGTATTTGGAATACAAAGTTATTCTAAGTTGAGTACAGCTGACAAAAAAATGCATAGTAACATCAGCTAACTTTGCCTAGTAGATGATAGGGGTACTTATATAACATAGAATTGTATTTGTTAATTAGAATCATAATATACTCTTCAGTGATACAGAACTTAATATACTAAGTGAAATCTCAGTATACAGAATTGTATATTCAAGAGGACATATTGCTATGGCATTTCTAAGTAGTAAATTCAACGCACAAAGTTTGGATGATTACATCTTCATTGGAGAGAATCATGTTACTTTATGATATATTTTCATACTGATAACATCTAAGTTTATTCTGAATTAGAATATATGAAGTATTACTTAAAACCCTTCAGAATGTTACATAGTTTTGTTAGAGACATGCATCTTTAAATTATTTTTTAGATAATATACTATTATCATTTGGTAATTTTTCTCAACTCTCAAATATGAGTGGAAGTTTAAATTGGTATGAGTTCTTGAGATGGAAACTGAAGAGTGAAATAGCTTTATTTAAAATAGATACTTCTCCTAATGCTAAAACTTACAGCATAATAAAAAAGTAAAAAATTAAAAAAAAGATAATTCTTAAAGTGTTCTTTTTAGTGCTCAATAATTTATATATATGTATAATATATATAGTTATAATGGCATATACAGTATAATGTCCAAATAACATCTGTTCAGTTTTGACAAATATATATATTTGTCTTTTTCTCCCCATTGGGAAATAAAGTAACAAAGATTATGGCCACAATTTATCTCGCTTTTGTTTTTCCTCACAGCACCCGATAGAGTGTTCTACCTGTAAACACCAAGTTCACTCCCTCCTCCACGAAATGAAAATGTAACAAGTGGCTTCAAGTTGCTCCAACTTTTTGGAAGACATCCTTACACATAATGATAATCACGCTTGTTTTTAGAGGTGTCATAATTACAAATTTAGAATTTTAACTGTTCTTCAGCAGTAACTCAGAGATTTAAGAATCCCTTTAGTAACTGATATAGTTTAGTCAGCAGAGAACCGTATTTCCTGACGAAAATAAAAGCTCAGAGCCTCAAGGTCAGCAGGGTAGAGACTTATCGGGCAGACAAGGGGCACTGTTCCAGAGAGCAGAGGGTCAGAGGAGACTGCAAGTACCTGCGTAGAGATCTCAGGTCATGTATAATGTTTCCTCATCTGTCAACCCAGCTGCCATTTTGGAGAGGAGCAGGAGGAGAGCAAGGAAATCTAAAAGACTGGTCATTATCCATGAGGTCCCAACCCATAAAAAGAGACTGGTGAAATCACTATTTCAGAGCGAGATAATTTTTTCTCACTGCCCAGTATGGGAAAGGGTTATGAAGATCACTGAGAAATAAATGAAGAAGTTGTCATTCTGAGAATCAATATTTGACTCCTGGACATACCCATTTAACTTCTCCTGCATATTTATTGTATGCGTGAAAATTTATCTACTTAAGAATCTATGACAGTGCTTTTCAAACTGTGGTTCCACAGACCAGAAGTATCAGTTTCACATTAAATTTTAAGAAGCATGGCTCTAGATAGGCTATAGTAGAATAAGGAATGGATAAGTGTTAGCCTCCCAGATTTTAACTCATTTACATACTTATGGATATAACATTTATCTTTAAATGATACAACTTTGTGAATAAACAGCTTCATGAATATAGCTTTATGAGACAATAGAGAAAGGTGGCCAAATTTTTTAAAAAGATATGATTAGAAGAATTGTGTTGTTTTAAGTATTGCAAATTGCAAGTGCAGAGCATGTCTGAATATATCTGAAATCCCAACGTGTTATTTTCTACCAACAGTCAATGCCACCAAGGGAGGTAACTTGCAAGTTTAAAACCTTCCTCATTTAACTTCCATTGTTTCTGCACCGCGTTCTGTCTGCCAATCAAAGCCATCCCCTGGGCGTTATAGTTAGTAAACCAGGTGGTCCATTCATCCACTTAAGCAGAAATTGTTTGAAAACGATTGGAAGTGTTCCCATTTTTCTCCTCCACACAGAATCAGAAAGAGATGACATCCATGGGCAGAGCAGAGTTTTCTTTAGAGTACATAAAAAAAAAACTGATAGCATGGCTTCTGATGTTCTCTCATAACTTCCTTCAAAGTATTATCTAAATTTCCTTCTAAGGGAGTAGTGAAGGATTGCTAAGTAAAAACTAAAATTCTAATATGCGGTAAAAGCATTATTTCAAGAAAGTATAAACATACTTAGGGTGACAAAATGACTTTTTAAGGTTTATTTCAAAAGCAAGAGAATGATCTAGGAGAGAGTAGAACTGCTTTAGGAGAAAATGGTATAATATTGGTGAATGGAAAATAGAAATTGGAACCTTTTAATTTCTGTTGGGTTTGTTTCTTGTATGTCAAGAGGAATGGTTTTCTAACTGCAAAGAATAAAACAAATAGCAGTGAGAGGGAATTGGTGTCCAAGATGGGTAAAGAGATTAGAAAGCCCCCAGCTGCTCAGAATTAACTCTCTTGATGCAGATAAATTACATCTCAGTACGCTAATACAACTGGCAAGTCAAATGGCAAACCACTGTGGTTACTCATGAAGACTGGGAAAGTGCAGTTTTGATTTTCACAAGGAAAAATAAGTGTGGGAATAAAATGTTAAGCTTCCAGATAGTTATTTCAGATTTGGCTAGAAAATGCAATGCAAAGAGAAGCCACAAACCTTCTTTAGGTAATGAATTTTGAAAGAATGGGAGTCAGTTGACACAGGCTCTTTGCAAAGACAAACCCTGTTCTAGCCATCAATGTATTGTTAGATAAATAAGAAAATGAAAGCAAATATTCACATATTAGTTAAAAATTTTTTAAATCTCTACTTGTGCTACAATTTGTCATCATGTTGAACTTCTGTCCAGGATTGATGGCTAAGAAGAGCAAAGACCATTCCTATGCAATTCAAAGGTTAGTTTTGATGTTTTCAGGTTATAACCTTAAGACTAGAATCTGTCTATCGTAGAAAACATTCATTAAAACCTTTATCATTAGAAAACCATGTTTTTACTTCAAGTTGTAAACTATATTTGCCTTAGTAAGAAAGAGACCAATAACCCAAAAGAGAACACTGGCAAAAAACAAAAAAAAGTAGCAAACAGTGCATAGAAAAGGAAACAAAAATGATTCTGCAACACATGAAAAAATTCAAATTCACTCACAGAAAGAATAAAGAATTCAAATTAAATTGACAGATATCATCAATTTTCTTGTTCAGAATATCAAAAAGGTTGATGACACACTGAGTGGGCAAGGGTATGGGGAAAAGAAACCTTTCCTAATACTGATGAGATGTTCTATGAAGAGCAATTTGGCAAAATGTACTAACAAGACAAATGCCAGATTGACGCAGCCATTCGACGGCTAGGAATTTATCACATAGATATATTTGTAACGTGTAAAATGATGCGCACAGAGTTATACATTTTCTTATGTTAGCCAAAAGTCGAAACAAACTAAAGGCTCACTAATTGGAGTGCTACTTAAGTGAATTATGGTATATCCTTAGAATAGAATAGTATGCAACTGTAAAAAAAAAAAAAAAGAGAGAGAAAGTTCTTTAACTAATACAGAAAATAATCACCAGTGTGTGTGTGTGTGTATATATATACACACACAATATACACACACACAAGCATTTTACTCTTCCCTTTCTTAGGAGGGAGGGAGAAGAGTGCTACACACACACACATACACACACAGGCATTTTACTCTTTCCTTTCTTATGAAGGAGGGAGAAGAGTGCTTTTCCTTCTGCCCTGCCGAGCCAAGGAAAAGGGCTTCAAAAGAACCATCTTTTGAAGGATGCAGAAACAGTATTTATAGTATTCTAACAGCTGGCTTTATTTTAAGAGGACAAGAGAAGAAAATAATACACACACACACACACACACACACACACACACACACCCCTACATCCTATTCTTGGAAGGCTACCCAGGAAACTGAAAACCTTGGCAGTACATGGGGAGAGAAACTGGGGGGCTGAAAGACAACAATGCAACAGAGGATTTCAATGCTTTTGAATTTTGTACTGGAAGAAAGTATCTATTCAACAAATAAATAAAACTATTATTATTATTGAAGATGGAGTCTTGCTCTGTCACCCAGGCTAGAGTGCAGTAGTGCAATCTCGGCTCACTGCAACCTCTGCCTCCGGGTTCAAGGGATTCTCCTGCCTCAGCCTCCCGAGTAGCTGGGATTAGAGGCACTCACCACCATGCCCGGCTAATTTTTGTATTTTTAGTAGAGACGGGGTTTCATCATCTTGGCCAGGCTGGTCTCGAACTCCTGACCTGGTGATCCACCTGCCTCAGCCTCCCAAAGTGCTGGGAGTACAGGTGTGAGCCATTGCGCCTGGCCGATTTATATTATCTTTAAAGTTTGTTATACAGGGATACATTTACCCCCAACTTTGTAATAATTAACCCAGTATGACATCACTGATAGAGTACTAATTAACTCATTTTCTATAAAACTGTGCAGATTATCTTAAAATTAGAAACAAAAATGAAGTACAATATAAGTGAAAACAACAGTTCCAGAAAACAACACTTAACCATACCACACGTAACACAATGTAATAATCTGCATTATATTCTTTGGTACCCTATGCTATCTTATTCTATTTTATTTTACCCATTAAATTGATTTCATAACTCATCAGTGGGTTGTAAGATTCTCCCCCGGGCCTGAAAGCTTAAGGAGATGAACAAGTCCTCCTTTCTCAGGCCCATTCCTTAGGCACAAGGCTACTTGCCTCAACAGCATGCACCGGTGAAATAGCAGAAGCAGGAAGAGAGCCGGCCAGAAGACAAGTACCTCTGAAGATCGAGAAAGAGGCCATCCGTGTACAATGCAGCAGTTACGTCAGGCTAGGAGACTTCCTGTTCACAGGAGACTATAAAACCTTTGTCCAGTCCTCACTTGGGGCTAACGCCATTTTAGGCCTCAGCCTGCCTGTACCCAGGCGCTCATTAAAACAGCATGTTGCGGCCAGGTGCCGTGGCTCACGCCTGTAATCCCAGCACTCTGGGAGGCCGAGGCAGGCGGATCACGAGGTCAGGAGATTGAGACCATCCTGGCTAACACGGTGAAACCCCGCCTCCACTAAAAATACACAAAATTAGCCGGGCGTGGTGGCGGGCGCCTGTAGTCCCAGCTACTCGGGAGGATGAAGCAGGAGAATGGCGTGAACCCGGGAGGCGGAGCTTGCAGTGAGCTGAGATCACGCCACTGCACTGCAGCCTGGGCGACGGAGCGAGGCTCCGTCTCAAACAAAAAAAAAAAGAGATTTGACTGGGTTTTTTCCTGTGGTAGGCACTTCATTCCAATTTTCTTGCCCACTGTTTGGTTAATGATAGACTTTCTTCAGCTTTACAAAATAAAAGCACACCTCTCTGACCTATCCCACTGGTGCATTGTAGTCAAGATACATTTATGCCAAATAAAAGTACATTTCAAAATAATGGCGACTGAAATCCTCTTTACTCAAGGTACCATCAAATACTCATCCATCTCATAATAGATTCATTTTCAATAAATATCCACTGAGTATGTTTAATAATTATTTATCAGAAGGTACATATATTTGAGTTATTTGGTTATTACTAAGTGTATTTATTATTAATACTTTAAATACTACTCAATCTAGAGAATTTTAAAAATACTTAGAGCCTTGTAGTCGCAGGAAATTGTTTTTAAAAATTGAATTTAAGTCCACATAAATATAATTTTTATAAAGAATTATGATAGAGTGGTTAATAAAACTTTATAGCATAAATATGTATCACATATTTATCACATTAGAATAAAATTCTTTGGGGAAATTGAAAAATATGATTTAAATAAAAAGGAATAATATAAAACTTCTATTTATTAAATATGAGACTTTTCATGTATTTTTAAGTATATGATGGTAGACATTATATTGCAATGGTATTTGGATTCCACGGCATACATTCTAAACTGTACTATAAACACTTTTAAAATGTCAATATTTACTATATCCCAAGGGCAGAAAATAGATGTCACCTTTAAAATGTGCAAGCAGATATTCAATTTTCTAAAATATTTTTATTGGTTATAGATAGAATGGTCTGAATACCACTATAATAGAGGTTCTTTGAAGCCCTCTTCCTTGGCTTGGCAAAGAGGAAAAGCACTCTTCTCCCCTCCCTCATAAGAAAGGGAACAGTAAAAGTCATAGAAGTTTTCTCATGTCCAACAAAGTGTTAGTCCTATTTGAATGATCTGTTCCAGGAATTCTCAATTCAAGAAACTGTTCTCAAGTTTAGTCTTTTCCTTATATGGGCAAGTTAGGTCGGTGAATGATGAAAATCTCATGACCATCTACTCTCTTTTTTGGAGTGTTTTTCTGGTAGCAACTTGCTGCTGTAGGAGTATTTTGAAGGCCTTTTTTTTTTTTTTTTTTTTTTAAAGAAGTCCCGCTCTATTCCCCATGCTGGAGTGCAGTGGTGTGATCTTGGCTCACTGTAACCTCTGCCTCCTGGGTTCAAGCAGTTCTCATGCCTCAGCCTCCCAAGTAGCTGGGAGTACAGGTGCGTGCCACCATGCCTGGCTAATTTTTTCTATTTTTAGTAGAGATGGGGTTTTGCCATGTTGCCCAGGCTGATCTCAAACTCCCAAGCTCAGGCAATCCACCTGCTTTGGCCTCCCAAAGTCCTAAGATTACAGACGTGAGCTACCATGCCTGGCTAAAAGCCTAATTTTTATTGTTAGTGTCTCTTACCATAACTCCTGATACAACAAGAAAGGTCCCATTCACTATCTTTTTCTACGCCTTAGGAAATGTGTTCCCATCTTAGTTTTGCCTTATCTAATAGAGTCCCAGGGAAATTGACTCAATTTTTCATTTTTAGTGAAGAACAAGGTCAGGTTAAAAAGGGTAAGTGAGTTAAACAATGTCGTAAAGCCAGTAAGTGTCAGCGCTGGGATTCAAACTTAGTCTTTTGTTTCTTTCCCCTTATTCTTCTACTTCAACTCAGGAATGGTTTTTGGAGTTGAGTAGAAAGAACAAAAAGTAAGAGGAAGATTATGGTACCCAGTGTTCATAAAGAAAAGCAGATGCCTAATTCCACTAATAGATGAAATTATCCACAAACTTAAACAAACACGCTTCAAGGTGTTATCAAGCCAGAATTATACTCTTGCCCAGAGGCAACCTAAACTCAGGAGAGAAACATTCAATAAATCTCTGTTTAGTTGCATGGTAAAAGGGAATAATTTGTCTTTTTGTCCAATAACTTTCATCCAATGTTTTTCAGGACACATTCCACTGATATTTTCATATCCAATATAAAACACTGAAACTTTTTTCTAAAGGTCTCTTCCTTGTTCCTTACCTCCCCAACACCACCTCTTAAAAAATTTTTTTTAAAATGAAATCAGATAACAGGTGAACTTGAGCTAGTACACATCTATCTAAGGGAGTTACTATTTGAATTTGAATTATCCATTCTAAAGTGAATTTAATGCCATTAACCTCTGCAAAGCTAATTTTGTGAATGTTGAGTACACTCCTGACTGATTAATTGGGAATCCATTGGTAAGTCTGACTCCTTACCCAGTGCTCTAGATCAGTGCTTCCACGCTTTCGTGGAAGCATGGTAACATCAGATTTTGATTCTCAATAATCTGAGTATATTCTTGAGTCTAGAGTCCCAGGCTTCTTTGTTTGAAAAGCATCATTGGTTTAGAACGTGGAAAATTCTTATTGAAATCTCATTTGGTTCAACTTCAGATTTTCAGTATTTAGAGAAATCTTTTTCTGTACAGATTACGTTTGTAGAGACCTCGTTCATGTTTCCTTTCTTTGTTGTTGCTGTTCCTTTCGTGCCTCTTTCCTCCATGAGACATTCTCACTATTCTGTTTCTCCTCCTCTAAAGACTACTGCTGATTAGATGCTTCACCTCTATGGCACAAACTAGGCTTCTCTTCTTGTTAGTATGATTTTTACTAAAGATGAACTTCAATGGCCTCTTCCGAAAACATAAGCACTCCTAAGCTGGCTCATCTAAGACCTCTCCCTTCCCATCACCACCATTCCTCCTTCTTCCTTAGACTACTTTTGATCTTCCCTTTAGCTCCCTTAAATCCTTCAACATATTCCTCTTCAAACCCGTACCTCCTCCATCTCTTTGTCCATCCATGATAGACCTTTCTCTTCCTACTCCAGTCTCTCAACTCTCTATGGTCTCTAAAGCTTTATGCTCCCTGCCACTACTGGGGGCTCTGGAAAACTCAAACCCCAGAAGCAACCACCTGAGGTTGAAAAAGCTAATTGGAAACAGACTGGATACCATATACGTTCAGATGGGATTTGGAGATACCCAGATGGTCACTAGGTATCTCCTCAGTCATTTACTCCAATTTTAGAACACAGCCTCCATAAATTACATATCAGGGCAAAAGAAAATCTTAAAAGGCTCCTCCACAAATATTGATGTAAACTTTTAGCCCTCATATTGAGTAGGTGAATTTAACTTGTATTCATAAGCTTTGCTAGTTGGCTATGAAATACTGGTATATGACAAACAGTTCACACTTAGCTAATTCCTAGTTTTCTCTGTAAAATAAGACTTACTAATGGTTAAAAATATAATCAATATATGTAAATAAAACTTCCGGAAACATTAGGGGTAAAGGGAAACAACTTTGTATGCAAAATATACAAGGTATGCTGGATGTGTTTTTGTTAAGGAAAAAGGGAATAATTTTGTCCTAAATTAAAATGACTGTGTGAAAATGAGGAAGAGGAAGGTATAAGACAAAATCTGAATGAACATTGGAAGTGGCAGAAGATTTGTGGAAGGAGAGTCTTATGTTAATAGCCAATGCTGGCTAAAATGGAATGGATTTATGAGTAAACTTTTACAAATGACCCTTAGTATCAACAGTGTATATTGATCAAAAATGAGTTGTAGTTTCTTTTTGTTACAAAATGATAAAATATTCTTGGATTATTGGTCTGCTCTTTTGAAATAAAATTGAATATATTTAAGTATACAACATATTTTGAGATATATATATGTGTATATATATATATATACATACACACACAAAATTGCAAAACAATTATTTCGGTCAAGCTAATTAACATATTCATCTTTTCTATTGGTCTTCTCTTAATAAGAGATTGCAAAATTTGTGTTTTTTTTTTATATTTTGGGTAATCTGTATAGGAAACAAATATTCTGTTTCTTATCAGAATAAGTACCTGTGTCGATTTTGTATGTCCTTGAATTTTTTAGAAAGTAGTGTTTTCTCTTTGGAAAGAACTAAAAACTTTTACAGTCATGTGGCCTTCTATATTTATTTTTGAAATCTTTTATTGTCATCTTGGTTACATAGGTAGCCATGGATTCTTTCATAGTGAGCAATGATCCTATTCAGCCAAGTATTCAAACCTTTTGTCATTTTACAACCTTTGATATTTTGCTTTTCCCAGGTCAATTCCTAAATAAAATTTTTTTTATCTCAGATTGGTTTGAAAAATTTCAAAGGATTTGTTCCTGCACCCTTGTAAAATGAAGGATGTTAAAAATAACTAGGTTCATTTGGTATGTTGAGTTGCATAAAAAGCTTTGACAAGAAGAGATGCTGAACCTTCACTAGGTTATAGTTGTATGGGTCAACTATTATTAGTATAAATACTTGAAAAATTATAATGAATCCTTAGAACTTTGTTAGTGCTCTAGGTGCTCTAGGTGTCCATGATACATCCTGGTGCTACTTTATCTGATAATAATATCATGTCATCAGTCCTAACTCCAGTTGTTATTTTAAAATGTGGCATGTCACCAGGGGAAAAAAAAATTTCTTGTCGAATGAATCAGATCTTTAATTATGGCCATTTTAAGTCTTTTGTCGTTCACAGATAGTTTTTGGTTTATGCTGATGCTTCCCTGAGCGCTCTTACAATCAGTTAGAGGTCAGAATGCATCATCTTCAGTAAAACAGGACCATCTTTGAGACCCATAGGAAGTACTATGACAGGCACTCTGGGACACAGACTTCTGATGCCATTGCTTAAATAACTTTGAGATTATACCATTGGACAGAGTCAGGATTTATGAAACTCTGTGAAGAAGCTGATGAGTTCATGAAACTACTAACTCAAGATCAAGCAAGACAAGAATTAATTACGTGGGCCTGAATGAACCGATAAAGGATTTGATTATGGCTTTTGTTTAGAATATTCCTCACGTTTTAATGTTCTGTTTGCTAAATATAAGAAACGCCTTTCCATTTTCTCTTAAGCTATCTATAACTCATGAGAATTTAGATTATGCTTTTGTAAACAGAATGAAACATTAATCTTTTTATCCCTGCCTGATCCCTGTAAAATTCAGAAATTCTTACCGAGTATTCTTATTTTCATGGCAATATAATTATTTGCATAGGTTCAATAAATATATTTATGTAACAAGACATAATTGAAAAAAATATATAACCAAGGCTTTGACTAGAATGTCATATTTGAGAATTAAGTGCATACAGTCAGATGTGACCAGTTTTAAGGAGCTGCTCTTGACTATATGGAGCTAATATAAGCTCCTTTTGGGAAAACTGTCCTGGTACGTGGCTTACAGAATTCCCAATCTTACAGTTGAGTAAGCAAGGTCTATTCTTAGGAGACCCAGGAAACCTAGGGTATTTTAGGAACCTGGAAAACAGAACACTTCAGCTGAATCTATAGGTATTTTACTGCAGGTAAAATCTGATGTGAAGTTCTTGACTTGCCTTCCTAACCTTTGGAGACTTTTAAAAAATCAAATCTGAGGTTTCATATTTTTAAACTACTTTATTGAGGTATGAATGACAAAGAGAAAGCTGTACATATTTAATGCATAGAACTTGATGAGTTTGGAGATAAAGTATATATACAAAACCAACACCACAATCTATGCCATAAACCTATGCGTTACCTCCAAAAGTTTCCTCTCACCTTATGTACTATGTACTACTGCTCCTAAAACTGAGAGTAGTAGTATTTTGCGATAAGAACACTTAAACTGTGCCCTCAGCAAATTTCTAATTGTACAGCACAGTATTGTTAACTATAGGCAAACTTATTCAGCTTGTGATTCTTCATGAAAACTTCCAGCTAAGCACACTTAAAATAGCCTATTTGGTAAATTACCATTTTTGCTACCCCTATATAAATAAATAGGCCAGTCTTATTTTGTAAACAAGGAAAAGTCTTACTTTGATTAACACTGATCAAAAGGGTGATGGTAGAGATAGAGTTTCAGTAACCCTTGGGGTTATCAGATTCTATTCCTGTTCATTGTCTTTGATCTATTTTGCATTTCTTTGTAAACTACATGATTTTTTTTTTTTTTTTACCTACCTGTAAATTGAACTGGATCCTGCTGTCTTACACATTTTGTCCGTCCTTACCAATTTTCAGTTTATTTCCTTTACGATCTGGCTATGATTCTCCAAATTAACATTTCAAATTTTTCTCCCACCATCCTGACTTGGTGTCACTGAGAACTAAAACGTGACTGCCCATATTATTATTGAGATAAGGACTCTCTTCTCTAGGTTGTCTTATAGCTGCCATTTCCCCACAATATCTAAAGAAGCCCTGCAAGCAGAAGCTGGATGACTTGCTATAAACTACAAAGGACTCACCACCACAGCAAATTATATATAGACAACTTTCATGCCTGGAGCTGCTGCTTTGCAGGCCATACAAAAAGTTCATTAAACTCCAACCTCTTCCATGCCATGCTCCAAGAAATCCATCAGATTGCTACTGCCATCCTCACTCTACCATCTGAGAATGGCTACAGCCCAGCTTCTAGGAAACTTTCTGACTTGCTGCCCTCTGGACTCAAAAACTGAGTTTGCAGCCTGCTTCAACCATTAATCTTTGTCTTCCTTCTAATTTTCATAGAAATCTCCCTCATGAAATGTCTGATTACTACCAAGTGTCAGAGTTGGTTCAGCTAGTCCTTCAACAACAGAAACCTGCTGAAATGAACTAGATGAACTAGTGTTCCTAGGTTTTTCAATGGGAAAACTGGTTTCCCTTGAACAAAATGGAGGGTTGACAAAGAAAGCTTTAAAAATACCCTGAGTTTGACTACATTTGAGACAGATTTCTTCCTGACTTTAGACCTGACCTTCCTTTTCTTAGAGCATTTACTCTAGAAAACTTTATACATTATTTCTCTACTTTTTTGAGATAAAAATATTCTCCTAGCCTCTTGCCACTTTTATACCTCAGGAATAAACTTTCTCAAGGACTTGGGAGGTAGCACTTTGATATAGAATCATCAAAAAAGATAGTGCCCCAATCTACTAGTCTTCTGTTGGGAGGATAGGAATCTAACTTTGATAAGTGCCAATCAGCAAACACAGATGGCCTAACTAAGCACATTGACTAACCTCCCTCCTGATATCTAGTACTTTCTCACTAACTCATCTCAGCACTTAAAGGCTCCCCTGCCTTTTATTTCAGCAGAATTGACTTCAATCTCTGTCCTCTATTGCAAAAGTTTTGAACACAGTCTTTCTTGCCTGTTGTCTAGTGCAGTTTTTCTTTGACAACACACACAGCAGTGTGAACACACACAGTGTTCAGTGACTTTAATGGTCAGTCACTACAATTGAGTACTTTGGTAGTTTTCAGTGTGGATTTGACATTATGGGCAATTATGCTCCTTATACTGCAAGGAAGAGCCAGCAGAGCCACATGTCATGTTTATTTATAAACCACAGAAGAAAAGTGATTCTTGAGGGGAGGAAAAAACCCCCTCCCTGTGATTAAGATGAAAGTATTTCAGTCACTAAGCCTTAACATAAAATTATGTGTCCCGCCACACCTCATATTTTAATAAAAAGTTTGGAAAGCAGTAGTCAGACAAATAGTATACCTCTAGCTCATTATTGAAAGCATTCATTAAAGATTAAAAACACAGGACCCTTTATAGCAATTCTAAACTGGTCCCAGGATCTTAGCATTCAATTATCATTTCTGAAATCTGAAATCAACATATTTTATGTCTAAATTGAGAGTATATTTGAAAATCAAAATTCAAAGGCATGCCTTCTAGTGGGCTGACTGATGGGAAAGGGCTGTGATTACGCCTAATTTTCACCCTCTACATCACCATCTCATTGATTATGTTTCTCAGCTTGCTAAGGGTTCTGTGAGGTGATTTTCAAGATGAATATTGCTATTTGCAGGATTTCCTGAATAGGAATATTTCGGGAGTAAATTGCACAAACCAAGCGATGTGCAGTCAATTTTCACTCCAGCAAAAACAATGTATTAGAACACAGCCCTTAAAGCTTTTTTTTTATTTGCGTTTCATTACACAGCTAGCTGCATTTCATCAATAAGCGTGAAGTACCAAGCAGACAAAACTGAGGCTCACGGAGAGAGGGTATTACATATTTTTCTAACAGGTGTGCTCAGAGTTTGACTAGAGAAAACAAATTACCCAAATGGCAAGGCCTCAGACCCTTTGTTTCCGAGGCAGCCATGGCCACCATGGCCAGACAAGGCAAGTTTCTTTACATTTAGGATTTGGAGCTAGGGGCGTGGCTGTTTGTGTATCTACTTTCTTTGCATTAACTCTTTCTTAAGATTTTAGTAAAGGCGGTTTTTTTTTTCCTTGTGTTAAAAAAAGGGCATGTGCTCAAAACTCCTTAAAAATTTTATTTTTGGTGTTCAGTAGTTTGAAACTAAGTAAAGCAAAGTCTAGTGTCCCATCTTTCTTTAATGGAAAAATAGTTTAATTCCTTTAAGCAGAGGAATACAGCAGGCTGTAAGGACTAATATCCTATATCTTAAATCAGAAAAACTGGGCAGTCTTACTAAATCATTTATTAGTGACAAGGAATGGAAGCTTGACAAAGAGGGATAAAAAACAAGGTAAATTATTATTCACACAGGTCACCATTTCGTAATTATAAGCTAGGGGTTTGAGAATTGTTGGGAGAAACTCTCAAGTCATCAAATCTATGATTTTATGTTTCCCCTCCCCCCACCTTGGACACAGCCACAAGCAGAAGAAAAAGGCTAAAAGAGTATTTTTGAAATCTGCACTCCAGAGATAAAAAACTCGGAATATGCTCAGAGGACTGAAGCCAAGGAGTTTTCTGCCAGGAAAAAAGCAGCTCCCTCTCCCCTCAGTGATTTAAAACAAGCTGCAGGAGACAAATATCATGACTCTCAGAAACTACACACAGCAGTGAGAGTGGTGACTTGTAGCTTTGATAAAGAAAAGTGATTAACACAGCCGAGTATGGCTTTCACTTCAAACTGCAGGGACCCATTTGGCAGAGCCCTATGGGCCATAGACAATCAAAGACCCAATGCAGGTTTTCATTATTTGAAAACCATTCTGGGGGGCACAGACTGGGACTAAAGTCATTTTGGTTGAGTAAACAGGATCTATTTGTACCAAGGGATTAAAAAAAAAAATCTTTTCTTAAATGTATTCCAGGAAGAGAGATAGCTAGCATTGAATATTTTTTAAATTATTATAATAAAGAGGCACATTTTAACCAAAGATTGCATTTAAAAGAGTAGAATGTGCTTTTACCATGAGCTACAAAAAGCTATTTCTGGTTGGGAGGAAAGACTTTATGGCCTTTCCTCTTTGCAATATTACATCAATTACTTTTTAAGAATATACTGGATATAAGATAATTGAGAATTTGGCTACGGTTATTGTGTATTGGGCCAAGTAACTGTACTTTCTTGTTGGGGTTGTTTATTGAGCAGTGAAAAATCAGTATTCATGAGATGTAATTGTACTGGTGAATAGGAGCTAGTCAAACACCTCTGAGTACATTACGTACTAGCTAAGTGGAGAAATGGTCAGGATCCTGGAACTGATGGCTTCCCTGAGACGATGATGTGTTTTGTACTCACCCAGTCTTGCCCCTTGTGATCACGTGTGACTAAAATGCAGGGTGATGGGACATCAGAAGCCACGTCTTGGTATCAAGACTTCCACTGTGCCTTTAATGTGCAGGCTGTTGTTACCCATCCTGTATAATTTCTTAAAGCTAACTAAATTTGTTACTGGGTAAAGCCTATTGTGTCTCATAAATTTAATCATCAGACTGAACCCAAGACTGTGCCACTGGCTGAGCAGGCTGAGTTTTGTACTGGTGAAATGATGTCTACTTGTGACTTCCACAGTGCCATCTGCTCTTCGGGAGTAGCTGTCAGAATGGCAGACATAAGTGTCAGGAGGAAGTAAGGTAAACATAGTGGAGAACGTTTTGCTAATCTAACTCATTTTAGTTGTAGCAAACTTCTATCTCCTTGTCACTCATGGCCATCTTCCCCAAACTTTTACTTCCTCTTCACTAGAATATTCTCAAATTTCCTTTTCCCTTTGCTCTCAGTTCCAGCAAAACAACAGCTAAATGGAGATTAAAATGTTAGGTTTTTACAATACTGGACAGTAAATAAATTTAACAATTAAAGTCAATTAAATAAAAGAAAAAACTACTCAAAAATGTTACTTATCGTTTTTACTCTGAAGTTGCCCAACAATACATTCATTAATAGATTGCAATTTCAAAGATTTGGTTTATTTGATTGGCTACTTAAAGATTTTGGCAAATAAGGAGACGCAAAACAGGGCAGCATATTGAAAGAATCTTTGGAATAGATTCCTTGAAAGGGAGAAAAGAGGATCAATCAGCATTTACAAGGACACTAAAAGAAGGAGATAGTGGTGTTCAATTCGCAGGATTGTCTGAAGCCTTATGCTTACCTGCAGTATTTCATTCATATTCTGGGTGCCTTGATACCATCTTTATTCATTGACTTAAAAACACTCACAAGTAAGCATCATTTACTGGATCCTAGGATGAGTGTGTATGATATGAGTGGAGAAGCAGAGATAAATAAGAGAATGCCCTCTGCGCTCAAAGAACAGTGCAGATGTGTAATGAAATACTCAGGTGTATAAAATTTAAGTGTAAATCAACATATGAACAATGGGAGATACGAATAAAGAGGTTTATAAGAAATCCTAACAGGGATTCTAACTCTACTTGGGGTACGGAAGAAAACTTGGAAGAGGGAACGACTTTGAATTCATTCTTAAAGAATGGAAGTAAATTCATTATATCAAAATAAACTGAAAGAAGTCATTTAAAGAAGAGGGAAAACCAAGATCACAGGTATGACATGAAATTACATGGATGGAAAGGCACCAAGTAATTTGATGTGGCTAGACTATACGGGGAGATTGCTGGCAGAATGAGAAGATAGAAAGGTAAAGTGTAGTCGGTCTGAGAGGGCTTTACAAGGTCTACAAAAGAGCCCAGACATTATATTTTAGGAACCTAATCTCATAAACAACTTCGATTTTGGATAAGGAATCTATGAATATGTATTAAGCACAATTAAAACAGGGATAGAAAATGTATCATAGTAACAAATATGATGCAGGCATTCTAGTAACATAAGTTTAATGAAGACCTTATTTCTAGTAAATGCTGAGGAAAAAGCAGCATATTCTAGTAAAATAATAATAATTATTATTATCATTATGACAACGATGATGATGATGACAAAGTTTCCCTGCTTGACTAAACTTTAGTCAGGCTTCTGAACCTTCGCCTGGGCTGGTCTTTGCACTCCCCTGTAAAATCCAGTTTCAGCAAAGAAGCCTGTCAGTTTTACAAGAACCCTTTATCCTTGGTACCTGATCACCCTCAGTATTATCCACCATTCCGCAGGGGTTGTCTGATAACCCTGGCCTATCTTCAGCAAGAATCCTGTGAGGTTGGTTTAGCCAGAATCCCACTTACCCCTGGTGTTTCCTCTTAATAATTTTCCATCTACTGACTCCTACACTGCTCCTCGGCTATAAATTCCTGCTTCCACTGTGCTGTATTTAGAGTTGAGCCTAATCTCTCTCCATCCAACCTCCTGTAATACTCCATTGCAGTGGTCCCTGTGCCTATTGTGGTTATCCTGAATAAAGTCTTCCTTACCACACTTTAACAAGTAATATTTTTTCTTTAATAATGATACCGAATGAGAAAATTCGGTACCGAATGATATTGCCATTTTTCTTAAAAAAGAAAAAAATATTTAAAGCAAAAAGTCCCTACCTTAATGTCAAATGGTCCTTCTTGGTTTGGTTGGTTATAAATTTCCAACTGATTCCTAATAGGAGATAACCACAGGAGCAGATGATTTAACTGCTCTTCGAGGTCTTCAAGCTTTTTTTCAAGCTGCCCAAGTTCTTTTATTTGAGCTTCAATTTCTCCTTGTTTCTCAGGTAAAGCTCTGGAAACCTGAAAGGAAAATGCATTTTAAAAAGGTAAATAATTCCCAAGGCATAAGCCAAAATGTTTAAAAATATATTTTCAAAAGTTATTTATCATGAAATGTTACAGAATCTTACTGATTTGTGTTATTTCAGCAGCATAATATTGATTATTTACATATATTACATGTTGGGATTTAACCAATGCATTAGAAATTATTCATTAACACGCTACAAAAATTCTTTGCTTTAAAGAAACTAATACCTTTTTGGAATTTCAAAACACACACCTTACACAAAGGCATAGCCAACTGCAACTGATAAAGTAAAGAAATACATCTTTCATTTATTCACTCAGTTACTAAATATACTGGTGTGTTGTGTATTATATGCCAGACACACTTCCTTTGCAGTTATAAAAATGAATAAGCCAAGTTATTCAGCATTAGCACCAGATATATAACACAGGTCTTCTAAATCCCAAATGAGTGATTTTTATTCAATGCGCATCCTAAAATTAAAACCAAACCAACTATAATTTTGTTTGTACAGCAATCATTTCTTCTACTATACTTGCTTCTAGCTTTCTTTTATGTCATGGAAGATTGTAAAAGGAAGTCCTTTTATGTACAAGGAAAATTGGTAAGTTATGCGTTTTTGTGAGCTATAGTTTGTGAGTCCCAGTAAACAGAAGCAGGTGGTTGAGATGAGAAGTAAAAAGAACATTTGGATTAGAGTAGACTGTAACAGAATGATTATAGGTTATTTTTATTAAGAGATCAGTATATGCCAACCATCATCCTTGGAAGTTTCACATTTGTAGACTTCCTTAATCCATCCAACAATGCTATGATAAAGATATTATTATGATCCCACTATCCCACGTGAATGATGATGTTGGGGTTGAAAAAACATTAAATAGGTTAGGAAGCAGTATGACATGGTATTAAGCACTGTGAGGTTTAGAGTTAGGCCACTTGGATTTCAATTCTGGTTCCAGTTCTTGCCTAATATTTTAGCCAAGTTTTCTCTAACTCTCAATGCCTCCTCTATAGATTGGAGACAATGATAGCACCTGCTTCATAGGATTACTATTAGGACTCAGTAAAGTCATCCCTGAACATACCTTAGAGCAATACTCTGCATGATAATGAATGACAATAAAGTTATTAAGTAGTAGTGATTACTGCTCAAGCTTACATGTAAATAAAGAGCCAGGATAGGCTGGGCACTGTAGCTCTTGCCTGTAATCCTAGCACTTTGGGAGGCTGAGGCAGGAGGATTGCTTGAGCCCAGGATTTCCAGGCCAGCCTGGACAACATAGCAACACTCCCATCTCTATAAAAAAAAAAAAAAAAAAAGAGCCAGAATAAACAAGAGTAAAGCTATTTTCTTCAGAATATCAAGAGTTAAAACCGGCATCCCAGAATAAAGAATTTAAACTTGTAATGATAGCTGTTTATGAGACTATTAATAATACCATTGTAATACAAAATATTACACTGCAATATGAATAAAATTTTATAATATACATCTGTTCCATAATAATATATTATGAATAATAATAGAGAAGATTTTAAAAATAAACTAGATAATATACTAGTGTGTCACATAAACAACGTCACATGCTTTGGAACAATTGTTTTAGATACTTTTTAAATAAGTCACTAATGAACAGTACATTGCTTAATTGGATGCAAGAGTTAGGAGATGAAAAAGAGAAAGTTGTCGAGAAAAAAATCAATTAATGTAGAGAAAAACGAATTTTAAACAAGATTGTCTATGTAAACAATATGTACAGTGAAACATCTTGTAAATGCATGTATATATGTTGTGAAAAATTCATGAGAATGTATAAGCAAAGGATTAACATCCAGCCCGGGCTGTTGCAGGTCAGTCTGGGACGGACCCTAGGCTCCCCCAGCACTGTTTCCTTGGAAACACTAACTTTAAGATGAATGGGAAATGTTGGGCCTGGCTTTGTTGCGTCGAACTGCACCTCATTGCGGGAGCTGTCAGTTGGAATACAGTCCTTGGATCCACGTGACTACAACGGTGTAAAAGATGGATGGGAAATACAGGTGGTGGCTCCTGTTGAAGGTGGCCTGCACACATCTTGCCTCTCATTCCTGGCAGCCTTTCCCTGTGTGGCTGAGAGTTGGGCAAAAGAAGCATCGTGTTTCAGATAGCACAGGGTGTCCATGAATCATGAATTGAGATATTGTTCTCTTTGCTTGATCTGTGTTTTGTGAGTTCACATCCATAACTACACCTGTGGTGCTGAACTCGTGTGTGTGTGTGTGTGTGTGTGTGTGTGCACGCGCACGTGCATACAGGTATGTGTGATGTAGGTGATGTTACAAATATACTCCTACGTCTGTAATACATGATCTAATGATGTCCTCAACTTATTTTTCAAGCATTTTAAAGGAGGTAACTAAACATTTGATTTTTATTGGATCATTTCCTACTCACAAGTAGATGTAAAAAGCGTTTTACAGCTTCAACTAACAACATCTAAAAGCCTCTAGACCCTGAAGCTACTGAGATAACAGCCATCATATTCTCCTAAAATCTCTAAAACTGAGCGATGAACTCCTTTTTGTCTGATCATGAAATTGTTCACGTTTCATTTAGGCTTCATATATAAGCACAGAAATCTGTATAACGTTTAACTAAGATTGCTGGTTTCCTTACCATCCTCCCGTACTACCCCTTCCTTGTAATAGAGGTAAAACAATTCCTGACAGAAAACAGTGTAATGGGTCAGATTTGACTAATATCTGGAATAATGAAATGATAGCTTATCATGAGACGAAATTTTCAGCTTAATTATGATGTTGCTTTAGGTTTATCCTCTCAGACCTTGTCTTTCCCGCCATCATAACATTTACCTCATGCTATTTAACTTTTTATTTACATTGCTCCTTCTCACTGACCTTCGATTTCTGGATCAAACAAGCTCTGTTCCTAAATATGATGGACCTTCAACAAAAGTTTGTTAAAAACAATTTCCAAATTCAGGATTATTATTTTTTCAATGTAAGAAGCAATATATATCTATAGTAGTCAACCACAAAAATATGTAAATTGTATCCTCAAGTTAAATAACTTTAATTAACAGACAAAAATATCAGTAAACTGGACTATATAAAAAATCAAAAGCTTCTGCATGACCAAAAAAGCCATAGGCAAAATCAAAAACAAATGAACAATTATGAAAAATAAATGTTTGTGACTCATGTCTAAGGGACTAATTTTCCTAACACATGAAAGACCTTCTGCAAATTAATAAGAAAAAGGTCAACAACCCAAAAGAAAATTGGACAAAAGATAAGAACAGTTCACAGAAAAGAAAATACAAAGGATTTTAAATGCCTGAACAGAAGCTTAGCCTTGGTAATAATGAGAGAAGTGAAAATTAGAGCTTCATCTATTGCACTGGCAAAAATTCAAGTCTGCAGATACACTACGCTGCCAAGGCTGTGGGAAAATGCAGACTCTTCTACGTGGCTGGTGGGAAGTATACATTTGTGTACCTCTTGTGGAAGGCAGTTTGGCCCTATCTATAAAAAGCATGTAAACTTTGACCCGGAAATTTTATTCCCAGGAATTTATTTTGTAGATTTGTTTCTAGAATTAAGGTCAATGTGCAGTGAGGGTAGAGCAGATGATGGGTAGGGTGAGATATTTTTAACTGTAACTTTTATGTTTTGAACAATGTAAATGCATTACTGTATTAGTCTGCTCTCACACTATTAATAAAGACATATCTGAGACTGGGTGATTTATAAACGAAAGAGGTTTAATGGACTCACCATTCTACATGGCAGGGGAGGCCTCACAATCACGGCAGAAGGCAAAGGAGAAGCAAAAACACATTCTACATGGCAGCAGGGAAGACAGCTTGCTCAGGGGAACTCCCATTTATAAAACTATCAGATCTTGTGAAACTTACTGATTATCAGGAGAACAGTATGGGGATCCTCTTCCATGATTCAATTATCTCCACCTGACTCCACCCTTGACATGTGGGGATTACCACACTTCAAGGTGAGATTTGGGTGGGGACACAGCCAAACCACGTCAATTACTTTTGTAAAAAATTATTTAATAAGGAAAACTACTGTACTAGCTCATCTTCCTACCACAATATGTTGTTGAGAAATTACACTTTGCATATTTTAATAATGAGTCATTATTATTCTGGTATAACATATCTAAAGCCATCAGTGGAAAATGCTCTGAATAGTTTTCTTTGGCAATATCACCTAATGGTTGGGTGGAAATCAAGAACTTTTAACACATATTTTGTTTGCTCTCTTCTCCACTTTAAAACAGCTTCCAGGAATTGACAGTATTCCAAACAGTTCACGGAAAAATATAACAGGTGTGAGTAATGTATAACGTGGAAAAAGAGTAAGGTTTGTATCAGATTCTACGTGTTTTAAATTAATTTACATTTATATTTACTATTTTGCATTCACATCAAAGTACAGACACAAACACCTGACCAGTAAAATACATCATTTTTCTAACAATCCTTTTATGTATTATAAAACCATGCTCTTCATACAACATGTTCCCTGTGGTGAAAGAAAACAACTAAACACATTCAATTCCCTTACGTGTTAATTTAGTATCTAAGCACATCTTGACCTAATTTCACGCAAGATTATTTTCCTTATTCTTTCAATTTCTGAATGTTAACTTCAAATGTATATAAGTTTTAATATTAAGATAAGCAAAAGTGTCTGTTTTAGAAATAAACATATTAAAATGGATTTCATAACACAAAAAATTTTAGAAAAATTAAAGTGTTAAGCATAAAAATAGTAAGAAGAACTGGAATAAAATATTGGCGTGGGGAAACCTTTTAGAAGCAAAAAAGAATATAAAAAGATTGAATATAATATGCATATTCATTTATAAATTAAAGCCAATAATCAAAATTAAGACAAATGACAACTGGAAATATTTGCAGCATATATCAGACACAGGGTAATAATTTTAGTATATAAAAAAATCTTTTAATGAGTAAAAAAAGGAAAAATCTACTGGAAAACTGGATAAAGAACATAAAAAGAAATTGACAAAAATGTAAACAGCCAATGAACAAGAAAAAATCCAAACAGTTAGTAATCAATGAAATGCAAATGAAAAAAGCAATGTTATACTATTATTTATCTATTATATTAGTTTCTGTAAAAGGTATTTGTCAAAGTTCTGGAAAACAAGCAATTTTATGATATGCCTTGGAGCTCTATTATACAGTCATTCACCACATTTCAGTCAACAACAGACTGACTGTGATCCTATGAGATTACAGTGGAGCTGAAAAATTCCTATGACCTAGTGATGTCACAGTGCAATGAATTACTCTCATGTTTGTGGTGATGCTGCTGTAAGCAAACCTACTGCACTGCCAGTTGTATAAAAATATAGCACAGACAAGTATGTACAGTATGCAATACTTGATAATGATAATAAACAACTGTTATTGGTTTATGTATTTACTATATTCTTAATTAGTTCAAAAGAAGGCATTGTTTTCATATGAGATGATGCTTTCACGAATGTTTCATTGCCCCTGAAGACCTTCCAGTGGGGGACAGCATGTGGAAGTGGAAGACAGTGATATTGATGATCCTCACCCATGTAGGCCTAGGCTCATGTGCATGTTTGTGTTTCACTTTTTAACAGAAAAGCTTAAACAGCAAAAATATTAAAAATAAAAAAGCTGCTACAATAAGGATATAAAAATATTTTTGTACAGGTGTTCAACGTGTTTATGTTTTAAGCTAAGTGTTATTACAGAGTTAAAAACTTAAAAAAATTTATGAAGTAAAAAAGTTACTATATGCTAAGGTTAACTTATCATTAAAGAAAAAAATGGGCCAGGCGCGGTGGCTCACGCCTGTAATCCCAGCACTTTGGGAGGCCGGGGCGGGTGGATCACAAGGTCAGGAGATAGAGGCCATCCTGGCTAACACGGTGAAACCCCGTCTCTACTAAAAATACAAAAAAAAAAAAAAAAAAGAAAAAAGAAAAAAATGTGTCTTCATAAATTTAGTGTAGCCTAAGTATACAGTGTTTGTAAACTGTATGGTACTGTACAATAATGTCTTAGATTTCACATTTGCTCACCACTACCACGCACTCACTGACTCACCCAGAGCAACTTTGAGTCCTGCAAGCTCCATTCATGGTAAATGCCATATGCAGCTGTACTATATTTTATCATTTGTATACTGTATTTTTACGGTACCTTTTCTGTGTCTAGATACACAAATATTGTTGTGTGACAATTGACTACAGTATTCAGTAAAGTCACATGCAGTACAGGTTTGTAGCCTAGGAGCAATATGCTGTACCATATAGCCTGGGTGTGCAGTAGGCTATACCATCTATCTTTGTGTAAGTACACTCTATGATTGTACAACAACAAAATCACCTAATGACACATTTTTTCAGAACATATCTCGTTTGTTAAGAAATGCATGACTATATTTGTTGCTAGTAATTTGGTAATTCAGACCGAAAAGTTCAGCTTCTACCCTGGAAACTACAAACGCTACTGAGACATTGAAGAAAATGTAAACAAATAGAGGACTATACCTTCTTCATGAATTAGAAAGTCCAGTACTGTAAAGATATCTGCCCTCTTCATCCCAATCAAAATTGCAGCAACTATTTCTTAGTAGAAATTGACATGCCAATCCTAAGATTTATATGTAAGTGCAAAGGGCTAAGAATATCCAAGGCAACTTTGAAGAATAACGAAGTTTAAGAATGTTTGCCACCAGACATGAATATTTATTATAATTAAGCCTGTGTGGGATTGAAGTGAGAACAAATCATCTATATAGCGTTACCTAATTTATACGATGGTGTCACTTAAGTGGGAAAAGGATGATCTTTTCAGTAAATAGCACCAAGTTAACTGATTAGTCATTTGAACAATATGAACCTTGACTCTCCGCATCATACACAAAACATCAATTCTAGATTGTTTGCAGACCTCAATGTAAAAGGCAAAAAAATAAAGTTTTTAAAAGAAAATATAGAAAAAAATCTCAACAATTAAGGTTAACTTCTTATTTCTTAAACAAGACATAATAAGCATTAGCCATAAAGGAAAAGATTGATAAATCAAACTCCATTTATCAGGAAAGACTGTTAAGAGAAAAAAATAAAGCAAAGTTTAGGTTGGAAAAAGATATTCGCAATGCATAGATCTGACAAAGGACTTGTATCCAAATAACTTCTATATCAGTAAGAAAAAGACAACCATTATTTTTAATGGGCAAAAGATTTGCATAATGACTTCACGTAAGAGGACATAAAAATGGCACTAATCGTCAGGTGATTGCAAATTAAAACACAACAAAATACCATTTCACATTCACCTAAATGGTTAAAAGGATAAAGGTTGAAAATACATACTCTTGATGAATATGTGGATCAACTGGAAGTCTTATATACTGCTGGTGAAAATGAACTGAAATGACCACACTGAAAAACTGCTTTTTGGTTATTCCAAAGCCAAACGTACACATCTTATGACCTAGCCATTCTACTTCCATGTATATTAAAAATAAATATATACACATATGCAGGAAGGGACATGAACATCACACCAGCATTTTTCCTAATAGCCCCATAATAGACACAACCCAATGTCCACTGATTAGCGGAATGGATAAACTGTGGCATATTCACACAATAGAATTCATACATAGAAAAACTAAACTAACGATGGCACAGGCAATAGCATAGAATAATATCACAAAAATAATGTTGAGCAGGACATGTCAAATACAAGGGCATATACTGAATGATTCTGTTTATAGCAATTTCAAAGTCAAAACTAATCTAGGTGTTAGAAGTCAAAAGAGTACTTATCTTTGGGAGAGGGTGGTGGCAGGGGAGAGGCTAATAACTGGGAGGGAACATGAGAGGGGCTCCTGAGGTAATGTTCTAATTCTTGATCTCGGTGTTAGTGGCATGGATACACTAAGTTTTTAAAAAAAAATCCCTGAATTTCTATTCTTATAATTTGTGTACTTTTCTACGTGTCTTTATACTTCAGTCTAGAAAATTTGATAAAACTACTTTAAAAGCCTTACGATTATTCATTCCCTTCAACTCCAAAATGCTACTTCTATGAATTTTCCTAGGGGAATATCAGAGAGAAACACAGAGACCTATGACAAGAATGTTCAATTATGTCACTCTAGTGAAAAACTGAAACGAAATCTCCCCAAATAGAATAAACTGCATTTACATAATGAAATACGTTGCATCCATTAAAGTAAATATCATGAAAAACATCCTATTACATTGAAAAATATTCATGACATATTAAAAATATATTAAAAATAAATTATGGTTTCGATTTTGTATGCATATTTTACATATCAGCATCGACACACAGCAAAGGACCTGAATAGATATTTCTTTAAAGCAAACATTCAAATGGCTAATAAGCATATGAAAAAAAAATGATCAACCTCACTAATCAGCAGGGAAATCAAATCAAAGCCACAATAAGATACCATCTTATACCTGTTAGAATGACTAGTATCAAAAAGACAAAAGAAAAGTGTTGGCCAGGATGTTGAGAAAAGAGAACCCTTGTACAATGTTGATGGGAATGTAAATTAGTATAATTATTGTGGAAAACAGTATGGAAGATCCACAAAACATTAAAAATAGAACTACCATATGATTTAGCAATCTTATCTCTGGGCATATATCCAAAAGAATTGAAATCAGTATTTTGAAGAGATATCTGCCCTCTCATGTTTACTGCAGCACTGTTTGCAATAGCCAAGACATGGAATCAACCTAAATGTCCATCAATAAATGAATGGTTAAAGAAATTGTGGTATATAAACACAATGGAATTCTATTCAGCCTTAGGAAAGAAAGAAATCCTGTCATTTGCAACAACGTGGATTGAACTGGAAGACATGATGTCAAGTGAAATAAGCTAGGCAAAGAAAGGCAAATACTGTATGATTTCACTTACATGTGAAATCTAAAAAAGTCAAACTCAGAGAAACAGAGAAAAATGGTGGTTATTAGATCCTAGTGAGTGGGGTGATTTGGGAGATATTGATGAAAAGATACACAATTTCAGTTTGACAGGAGGAATAAATCCTAGTGATCTATTGTAACTCATGGTGACTACTGTTAGTAACAATAATGTATACTTGGAAATTACTGAAAGATTTTAAGTGTTCTTACCACAAAAAATTATAAGTATGTAAGGTAATGAATATGTTATACAGCTTGATTTAGTCATTCCACAATGTTTATTTCACAATATCACATTGTACACCATGACAATAATACAATTTTTATTTGTCAATTTTTTAGAAAATTTAAAAATTTACACATAGATGTTCATATTTGTGAATGATAAGAAATATATGCACACTTCATTAACCTTTAGAGGAGTATTATAAATTATACATGATTCTAATTTAATTTTTAATATTTTTGGTCCTTTTTCAAAGTTACCACTCAGAAAGAATATTATTTTATATGTTTTGTATGTTAAATAGAAATAAATAATAAGTAGTACTGGTTTGGTGGCTATTCCTCTGAAATATTAGCAACAATAAAATTACTATTATAACTTAGGTTTACAACATATTTCAGGTACTTTATGATGGATTTTACTTATATTCACTTTCTTATTCTACCCACGATCCTATGACGTACATAACATTTTCTAAAATTATCAAGTGAGGATATTAAGGATCAAAAATATAAATAATATTCATAAGGTTACCAGTAAGTAACAAAGATGGCACTAAATATCCAGGTTTTGCTGACTTCATGTTCTACTCTCTCCTTCCCTCTTCCCTCTCAAAACATACTTTCCAGTATCTTTCAAAATTGACATCATTTGGGCCGGGCGCGGTGGCTCACGCCTGTAATCCCAGCACTTTGGGAGGCCGAGGCGGGCGGATCATGAGGTCGGGAGATCGAGACCATCCTGGCTAACACGGTGAAACCCCGTCTCTACTAAAAATACAAAAAATTAGCCGGGCATGGTGGTGGGCGCCTGTAGTCCCAGCTACTCTGGAGGCTGAGGCAGGAGAATGGCGTGAACTTAGGAGGTGGAGTTTGCAGTGAGCTGAGATCGCGCCACTGCACTCCAGCCTGGGCGACAGAGCAAGACTCCGTCTCACAAAAAAAAAAAAAAAAAAAAGAAGACATCATTTGATAAATGGATCTATTTAAACTTATGCTTTTCAAAAGTTATTTGTGTGAATACAATCTATACTCCTAATACTTACTATCATTAAAGCAATATACATTTAGAAGTCAACTTCAATAAGAAATAATATAAATGAAATGCATGCAAGTAAACATATTTTGAAAATGAATATTAATATGAATATTTTGAAAATTAAAACATTACTGTTTGACATTTGTTAATTTTATAGGGACTAGAAGAAGAGTTAGATTGCTTATCAATCAAATGCATTTTTGGATTATGATGAATCCAAAATCATGTTTAAATTATCATGATATAATTGTGATAAGCATCTTCTCTATTTTGGTAGGCTTGTCATTTATTTTATAATAGAAGCATAGATAACATAAGTTGTTATAAAGATTAAAAATAGTAATAGGGAATTTCCAATTCAAATAAGTAACAATTTACATGATATTTTAGCATTATTTTCAAAAAATTTAACGTAAATACTGAATTCGGAAACTTTTGTACTTAAAAATATAAAGACTTGATTGAATTTTAACTTAATTTTAAAATCCTATCTCATACAATTCCTAACTAAATACCAGATGAATGAAATGTTACATGTAAAAAAAATTGAACTATAAAAGTAATGAAAATATGGGAGGCTATTCTTATAATTTTAATTTAAAAGCCATAAAGTAATGACTTACATTCATAGCAGTATAAAATTTCTTTACATAAAAAATCAAATAAGCAAAAGAAAAAGGCAAAAACAATTCATCTTTTTGACAAACACTCTTAAGATAAAAACATTCTCACAAATCAGTAGAAAAAAAGACAAATAATTAAAAAGGATAATGAGGAATAGACCATTTATGAAAGAACTATAACTGACCTATGTATAGGCCTATTAAACTTGTTTAACTTCACTAGGAAAATTCAAACAGGGAGGTGTAATATTGCACCTATTGATTTAACAAAGATTTAAAACACTATCTTGCACTGCAATACAATAGTCTCATACAACAGAAATTGTGTGGTGAACTGGGTCTTCTCATTACTGATAGCAAGCAAATAAAATGAAATATCCCTGGGAGTGGGGTTGGGTGTGGATGAGGTAGGTTTTTGTAGTTCATATCTAAAGTCTAAAACATTTGATTGTGCTTAGACCAGAGATTTTACTTTTAAAATTTCAAAAAACTTTTCTGCAACGAATATGTGCTTCTTTTAAAAAAGAAAATCATTATTTTAAATAGAGGTACACATGTATAGTTCTATAGAAATAGGTATATGTATGTAGTGCCTAAAATGTGCCAAGCATATCTATCAACAACATCTAATAACAACTCTATAATACAGGTAGTATTATTGTTCCCATTGTACGCATGTGACTTGTACAAGGTCAGATAGCTGTTAAATGGTAACCAAGCTAGGATTTGAACCCAAGAAGTTAGGCTTTGAAGCCCATCCTGTTAACCACTATACTATTTTACCTCTCATTCCCTTTAGCTATATGACTTTGAGAAAATATACTATATGAGTGCAAAAGAAAGTTGGCTTTTTGCTTACAGCGTTTCACAAAATAAATTACTTTAGGTACTGATTGGACCTTACTACAATTTCTTCATAACTTTGAAAGTAAGTGGGATGATAGAGTCCTATTTTCCTTGCCACTATCAAATTCAGTTTTCAAAATTGCCACTCATTGATTCTCTTGCTTAAAATTGTATGACTGATTTCCAATAGCCTCCAACTTCTCTAGCCTGCCTTTATCTAAAAAATAGTTCTTAACAATCTGACGCTATCTTCCATTCTTCAAATCTTCCTAATAACAAGGCACTTCTTTTGGTCTGTTCCTCTGACATTGTGTACTCTGCCATTAAAATGTCTTCTTTTCCCTCAGTAAAATATCTCTTTTCCTTATTGACACATATAAAACTCTTCCCAGTCCTTCATGTTTTGGGTAATAAAAGTTCCACCTCCTCAGAGAAGATTGCCTAATCCCTCTGGAAGGAAATAATGATTCTATCTAATAAACTCTAGCATTTATTACCTGGGCTACTTCATTAGACACTGTCAGTTATTACTTTTTTCTTTATTTTACTGTTCTCTTCCAACTTATGTCTTCTTTCTTCTCTTGTCTCTCCCCGAAAGCTGGAATACTCACACATACACACAGCCACAATTGAATTTTACATCTTTATATACTGTTAGTAACTTTTCTTACATGATATAGCATTTGTTAAATGAACAATCATACAAAACAATCAATCCTTCGCTAATAAAACAGAAAAGAGAAGGTAAATCTCTTGAAAACGCTTATGTTCTTATACACTTTGAAAACACTTATGTCCTTATACATGACATTTCTAACTCTGTTTCTCATTTTAGGCTATGTGTGAATATCCAAGTTCACTAGCACAGTCACGACAGGTGTTACTTGGCGGTTGGACTAGCGAAATTTGCTTTGAGGAACACAGAGTAGAAGAGGGTAGCATCCGGTCAGTCAAGAGGACTAAGGAATAAAATTCTTGATATGTTTTCTGTTAGTTAGCTTGATGTCATGGATTCTGGGGCTGGAGACAGGACTAGGTATTAATTAATTGCAGGACTAGTGGTAATATCCATGTAATTAATTCAATCAATATTTACCTAGTAGCTATTTTGTTCCAACTGCTGCCCTATATTGCTTCTGTAGTTGATTGAAGTTGGCCATTGCATGGCTACATATAAGTCTCCAATGCCAATATCCCTCTACCTTGAAAATAGCTAAATAACAGTGCACTCTGAATGCATTTTAGGCAAATACTCTCTTGCCCCCAACCAAAAAAAACCTCCCCCAAATTAGTAATACCAATTAAATAATTCATGTAAACCATTATCTTCTTTTGGATAAAATGCATGTAGTATGAAATACTTGGAGAGTTCATTTTGCCTCACACATTTTTTAACAACAATAAATTAATGTCACTGGAGAACTAGACTTAGCAAAGATGTATTCCCAGGCACAATACTCGATTATTTTTACAACTGGTCTCATGGTAAAATATCCCTCACTAGGAGGTAGGTCATTTATTTTCTTACCCTCTGGAAATTTAATAAAATAATAATGAATACATAACTGAAAAATACATTGTGGTTATATGCCACCAGATATTTTAAAACTATAAATCTATGTACAATGTAAAAGTGACTAATTACAAATCATTTTTATGACAGTCAGCCCCCAGTGGCATAGCCCTTGGAAAATTACTTTAAAAGTAAGTGGATTTCTTTTTTAAAGTATGTGGATTTTACTTACGATGTTTATACATCTAAATTTCCTACACTGTTTCCAGTTTTAAGTATATGATAACAGTGAAGTCCCCTGTATCAAATCACAGTGTATGTTAGTTTTATTGCATAACCACTTCATTACCATACACGGATTTTGTTATTTTTCTTAAGACCTCAAACATACAATACATTATGAGGTAAATGAACATTTCTAGCAAGATTTCAAAGTCAGTAAAATTTGATGTACAATAAATAGGTTGGCAGTCCTTGGAGGACTCTGCCCTTATTACCACACTAAAACCATATTGACTTTTCAATAAACTTTGGTGTTCATGAGCAGCATTGTTATTCATTAATTTGTTTGCAGTATAAGCAACTAACTCCATGGTCAAAGAATACTTAATAATATATGTGAGTACATGGATAATATTTTTTGACTGTTCACCTTGATCTAAACCTAACCTAAAGTTGGGTAACAAGCCCTTTAATGGCTCCTGGAGGCATTAGACAAATGAAGTGAATAGGTGACATTGATTTGCTCAGAACTCAATAGTTCTAAAATGGATTTTATAGGGATTTATACTCATCTAACTATCCACCTACCCACAAACTCTTCACTAAATAATGTGATTTTGGTCACATACTGTTTAAACCCTGAGGACAATAAAATTTAAAGAAGTTAAATATAATTTAATCTCTCTCTCTCTCTCTGTCACACACACACACACACACACACACACACACACACACACACCACAGAATGTGTTGTTACAAATTAACCCCGTATTTTTCTCCCTCTCTCCCTCCCAGCCGTACTCTAAACAAAGGCTCTGTAAAGTAGCACTAAACAAGGGCTACTTTATTCCCACACTCTCCAATCAGAAATCTTTGATCTTATTTGCTTGAAGGACCTTAGCATCAGCCTGGCTGATACAGAAAAATGTCCCTTGGATTCGTATGAAATATCATTTTTAATATTTTTGTTTACTTGTTTTGTTCATTTGTTTGATAAAAATTCAAGGAAAACTAAGTCATGATCTGTACAGTTTTATCCAAGCAACAAGAACCATAACAAATAACAATACCTTGATATTTATTTAGGCCCTGAGGTGTCTGTTAAAATTTGGTTTCTTAATAGAATTTTTTTTTTTTTGAAAAAAACAGACTCCTTCTTTTTACTTTTATATAAATCACTGTACTACAGAATACGGATTTCAGGGGGGAAAAAAAGGGAAAACTACACCACATGATCACGTATCCTCAAATTCAGAAGTTTCATTTAAGAAACAATTTAGCTGGGGATAGTGGTGCACGCCTATAATCCTAGCACTTTGGGAGGCTGAGGAACGAGGATTGCTTGAGCCCAGGAGTTGGAGACCAGCCTGGGTGGCAACATAGTGAGATTGTCATTTCAAAAAAGAAAAAAAGAAGAAGAAAGAAAGAAAAAAGAAAAACAAAGCAATTTATCAAAATATAACTTTAAATTTAAATTTATTAAACTTAAATACAATTTAAATATCAGTTCCTTAGTTGCACTTACCACATTTCCAATGCTCAAAACCCACATTGTATTAGACAGGGCAGAGAAAGACTATACTCATTATAAAAAAGTTATCTTGAACAGTGTTACTAGCCATACTACACTATTTGCTTATGCATCTAAAAAACTTGCCAATCTTCATGATTTTTTAAAAGCATAATATTTTAGAAAATAATCAATGGTGTTCAAATATATATACCAATTTGACAGTTTTGATAATATGACCATGAATTGCTGGTTTTAATTTCAATCTTTTCTGTCTAGAAAGCTTGTTTTTCTCCAAAACTCATTCTCTAAAAAACAAAACAAAACAAAACAAAAAAAGAAAACCACCACACTGAAAAGAAATCCTATTCCTTTGCTTTCATCTGAATGGAATCATTTTTTGTCATGTTTAAACATATAAATATAAAAAAAATTTCTATCAAATGGCGTGACCTACATAACTCACATTTATCTTTTCTATGCGTAATATTCATATTGTTGCAATTTGATGCATTATTGTTATTTATACTATGAAGCAAATGCATATTGCTTATCCACTCAATGAAACATGGCTAACAAAGAAGAAAATCAATATCCCTGGAACTTTTAATCTTACCAACAAGTAAAATAATAATATATAGAACTGCTACTCCTGGAAATGGTGATGCTTAGGAAGGTTTTGAACACAACATTGGGAAGAGCTGGCATTGGCATATGTGAAGTTGTAGCTTTACTAGCTGTGCGACAGTATGAGGAAAATGAATACAATTCAAAGATGAGTTGGTCTCTTCCTGCTGGCCAGAAGAGAAGAGAGCAAAGAAAAAAAGAGAATATGGATATAAATTTGAAAAAGAAAAATACTTGATTTCTTTGGAAACAATAAAAAAATCAGGGCAAAAGTCAGGTGCCAAAATAGTTTTATATTCTGCGAGGATTGTTGCCATAACCCTATTTCAACAGGAGACTTGGGCAGAGGGCAGCAAACTATGGCTTATGGGTCACATTCAGCCACCATATGTCTTTGTACAGTTTGAGAACTAACAATTGTTTTAACATTTTAAGAAATTGAAAATAATTAATAAATGGGTGAGACATGAATATTATATGAAATTCAAATTTGTGTTCCCAAGTAAAGTGTCATGGGACACAGCCATGCCCATTCGTTTACGTGTAGTTATGTATTATGGCTGCTTTTGATCTACAATAGCGGTGTTAAGTAGTCGTGGCAGAGACCTATTGGCCTGCGAAGCCTAAAATATTTACCATCTCGACCTTTATAGAAAGTTTGCTGACCTCTGCTCTAGATGTTCAAGGAGTTGCGGCCCAACCTCCAGTCCATCTAAGTCTTGGTCCTGCCTGTATTTCAGAGCTGCTTTAATGGGTGAGTTGGTGAGGGCAGTACAGGGCTTCAACGTATGAGAAATAAAAAAAACTTTTAAATGTAGTATCCATTAATTTACCCAAATTGGAAAATGGACAAGACAGCACCTTTCAGTGGAAATTTTTTAAAATCCACAACCTTCCTGGCCTGTTTTTGAGACACTTTGTAGCCAGTATGCACAAACGTCTGATTTAGCTGGGCCATCCATCTGGGACCAGCTAGCTGAAGCTTGCAATCGCAGTTAGCTGAAATTGGAAACTTGAATATTTCAAGTGGTAGACATTTAGAAATAACGAATTATCTACATCATTATTTGATATCTTTTAATTTGCATTCCAAGAAGTTGTGCGTTTCCAAAACAGTGAAAGAAAATAAACCAAAAATTTTAAAAATGGAAATGAGATGTCAACATAAAAGCCAGAAAAAAATTAATTTTTAAAATACTATTATACCCTGTAAATTACGTGTAGGCTTGATGGGCATAGAACTTCACCGGTTAATATGGTAGCCACTAACCACGTGTAGCTATTGAGCACCCAGAATATGCCTATTTGGAATAGATATATGCTGTAAAATACATATGGGATTCCAAAGGCATAGTACTGAAAAAAAAAAAAGAATCCAAAATATTTTAATTCATTCATGCATCACTTAATGACAGGAATACATTCTGAGAAATGGGTCATTAGGTGATTTTATCCTTATGCAAACATCATAGTGTGTACACACACAAACCTAGGTAGTATAGCCTACTATACACCCAGGCTATATGGTATAGCCTAATGCTCCTGGGCTGCAAACTTGTGCAGCATGTGACTGTACTGAATACTACAGGAAATTCTAACGTAGTGGCAAGTACTCGTGTATCTAAACATACCTAAACATAGAAAAAGGTACGGTAAACCTACTGTATTATAATCCTATTAGATCACCAATGTATATATAGTTTATCATGGACCAAAACATCATCACACACGGCATGATTGTATTTTTATACTGATTGCAATGTCAAAATGATACAATTTTAGATACATTGGGTTAAATAAAACATATAATCCAAATAAATTTCACCTGTTTATTTTTACGATTTTAATGTGGCCATTAAGATTAAAATAACGTATGTGGCTCACACTATGCTCTGTAATAATGCAATAGCAGCATTCATTCTATAGTAGGAATAGCAGAAAAATATTAAATGAAAGATCATCCATATATGTCAAAAGTCATGTGACTTTTTGTATATCTTCTAAGTTGATTATTTTAACAAAAGGTAAGAGGTAAAGAGGTTTTCTTATTAACATAACATCAGTTTTTCTTGCCCCCACTAAATAAATGCTGAACAAATATTTTCAGCAAGCGTATGAAGGAGCATCAAATATTAGCTTGTCTTGAACAAGCTGTCCCCAATGTGTTTCCTAGACTCATTGAAGAGAAGCAGCCTTATGTATGTTAATCCCATGTGGTTAATTTCCGGCCTCCATGTTTAATTGATTTCTCATACTAGGGCCTCTAGCAACCATCCTCCAAGTTTGTGCGTGAAACCAGAACTCTACACTTTTGTTTGAAGCACACTGCTTGTCCAACATTTTTGGCCCCCAGGCTGCATATCAAGCAACCCTATTTTTCATTAACTTCTGGTCTGAGGGGGAAGGTACTGAAAAAAGGAACAGCTGTACATGAATAATGCTACTGTCACACACAAAAAAAAGGGAAAGAGAGGGAGGGAAAAGACCTGGCCTCCATTCCCGGGTCTCAGATGAGGATGCCTGGTGGTAGTTTCCCTTGTAGGAGGGTTAGGCAGGGTAATCAAGGGAAGGAAAGAGAGAGAGGCATGTGGCGAAAAAGGGAAGTGAGAGTTGGGGGATTACACCAGTGCTGCATGCAGGCGAGGGGACAGTAACTAACAGAGGATTGGAAGTCAGGCAACCTGACTTCTAATACCACCTCTACCACTACTTGTAGAATCCGAGGGCCTTCGCTGAGTAACCTTGGAACTGAAAAATGCAGACATTTGATTAGATTAATTCTGAGGTCCCTTCTAGCTTGACTGTTCCATAAACATTTTGTCTCTGGCAGGGAATAGAGGAGTATACACAGCCCTGAACGTGTCACTGAGCTTAAAGAAGACAAAGACTGTGTCTGCCTGACACCTGGATGCCTGTGAACACAAAAGATGTTCTCTGAGGGTTTATTGGGAGCCTGTGACATAGGCCTAAAATATGGAAAATCCCGTGACAACAGGATACCCTGTCACCCTAAGCAGATGTAAGCTTAATTTTCTTCACAGCAAGATAATGAGCAATATAATAGAACATAGCAAAGCAATTTTGGATGAGGGCTTAACACAATCAACTGCTATGGTGTTCCAGCCATTTATTTACAGGATTTAAACGTCTTTCCTCCAAAGCCGGGATTCCTGCCAGATAACCTGTGTAATGGACCTAGTGCAATGACCTACACCAAATGACTAACAATTTTGTCCAGCCCAAGGGCTTTGCTAGTGGGGCTCATCTCTTGGCTCTGGCTAAGTATGCAGCTACATTCCTGATGATGCGGCAACATTTTAGGCTCTGGTTTCCAGGAGAGAGCTGAGACACTGCTATTCTCAGGCCTTGGGAACCACCGCTTTGAGAAACAAGTTAGGAAAATGCAGAGGACCTTATGTCCTGAGGGAGATTCACAGAAGTTTTGGGGCATCTTTATAATATTTGTCAACGAAAGGGAAAGGAACATTCCTTTGAAAGGCAAACACAGAACTTGCCCTGTTCCCAACTTATGCCTCCAAGGCTGTGTGAGGAGGAGATTCTTCTGAAGTCTACACATCGCTGTCCATTAGAGCATCTCTATTAGACAGACGTTTTAATTTTTTCATTGGGATGACAGTTTGTAAACAGTAGATACTGTGACTTTGTAATGTTTGTATGAACTGAAGCTGGAATTAAAACTACAAATTTGAAGCCATGGTCTTTTTCATCACTTTTATATAAATTACTCAGAGTTCCAGATTGCAGTTCATCTACATATTTTTACAGGTGAAGCATGAATTTAAAAAAATTTAAAAGGTGGTTTCACTCATTTAAAAAACTGTTGAATTGGTTAGTTGGTTAATGGTTAAAAGAAAAATTATTTAGGGCCTTTTATATGCCAGGCAGTATGCTACGTAAATCATCCCTCCCTTCCATGAGCACTTATTCTGGAAGAAAAAAAAATGTATTTAAACACAGAATTCAATTACCAAGTGATGAATATTCTAATAAAGACAGATACAATACACTACAAAGGCATGGAGTCTGGAGGGCCTCTGTCTCCTGGAGAAAGAATGGAGAGACAGGAGGCAGGAGAGAAGGATGATTTCACAGAGGATATCTCATTTGAATTTTGTGTTAATTAATGGTTAAACTATCAAAAGCTATTCTGCGCAGCCCATTAAAAGGTACTCTGTTGGCTCAAGCTTGACAGTGTGTGAGGAAGAAGAAAGAGATCTTATGACTAGGGTTGCCTTATAAAATACAGGACACCGTTTACATTTTGTATAAGCAATGAATACTTTTCAGTGTTTTTTGTTATAGTATTTGGGACATAGTTATGCTTAGAATTCTGGATGTTTCATATATTTATTTGCTAATTCTTGGGATCCCAGTTATGACTGGAATGTGGAAGAAAACAATACCAGCTGAATATGATTTGAAGAGTTTTGTGTGCCATGACATGGAGTTTTGAACTTATTCTATAGGGATAAACACTTTTGAAAAGAGTTTCTACAAAGTTGACTTTAGAAGGATTAGAGTGAAAGGGGGACTTGAAACCATTAAGAAGCCAAGCCCCAGTAATGGCATGAACAGAGCTCATTCTGCTTTCCAAATATCTAATCTGCAGTAGATACTTAGTGGCTGGAATCACCTCTGACATGGCTGACCTGTGACAGCTATTTCATTTGCACATTGCCAATATCTCTGTGCTTAGGAGATTCTCTAAAGCGGGGCATAATTTTTCTTGGATTTCCCCTTTCCTGTTTCATTAACCCTATTCTTTCACTCTTAAATTTGAGGATGAACTTCTCTGCTTCCAATTTCTTGTCTTACATTCTGTTCTTGAGTGTATTTAAACTAACACTTTATCCTTTTCCATTTCTTCCAAAAAGTAAAGATAAATGGCCCTTGATTTATTTGCAAGCTACTTCTTTCCCTGAAAAAGTTTGGGTGATCCTTCGCATCAGGGTTTAGTATGACTAAAAGAAAAATATTTATTAGTTATTGCACAAGATAACTTGAATGATCTTAAATTTTACAGTTCATATGTGAAAGAAACTTGGCAGGGTCTTTCTAAATGGGACAATAAATTGTAATAATTTATGTGACATCACCAATAATAAGTTGAAAATGTAAAATAAACTTTTCTGAACTATCAATGATAGAAGTCAAATTTTAATTAACAATGCTGGAGGAAAGAGTAAATTATCTTTTGATGCTCTCACATGAAGAGGTGCTGAAAGAGGATGCATCCAGAAATATAGAAAAAATTATTTCAGACACTGTATATTCTAGTATTGCAGAGATGGTTCATTATTAAGAAAACATTCTGCTTATTTTTTCAATTTTGTGATGTATGTGGTATCTGTCTTTTTAAAAACGTATAATTTGTTATGATTTCCTTTCTTTATATAATCATGTTCATACCTAATTTTATATTTGTCCTGTTATATTCTTTGACTTAAAGAAAACTGCCAAATTAGAATGTGCTTCAAGTTTCACAAAACCAGATCTATCTCTGCTTATTCTTTTACCTTTATTGAGTATAGAAAACCATTTCATTCAGTATCCTAAAATAACTAATTTGGTATAGGCATTGCAAAATGAATGTTTTTCTTTTCTTTTACTTTGAAGACCCCATTGTTTCTTATAGATGTAAAAACAAAAAAAAAAGACAAAAATAAAATATGATTTTCTCTGATTTATAAATAGTACATTAAAAATAGTTGAGTTTTTCATCTAAAATTTAAAAATAATTAGCCGAGTTTCTGATAGAACAACATTTTAAAATTTCTTTTCTTAAGGAATGATGGTTTGAGTAATCCTTTAGGGTTTTATCCTTTACATGCTGCCATTAAATTGTCATAATTAATCATCATGCAACAGGTTGTAACATGTAAAGTGACAATTTAGAGGCTGATGCAGAAGAATAGAGAATAACAGGGGTTTAATTTTTATGCATCATTTCTTCAGGAAAACACATCATGAGGGGAAATAGCTTTGAATAAGTTCAGTGAAGGTTGCCATTTAGTTAATTAACTTAACCATTTTCATTAGCAGACTCAATATCGACTTTAGAATACTGTCTGCTTAATTTCTTTCAAACAATGAATATGTATGAAACACCACCAAAGGTAAAGTGAAAATGAAGACAATATAGGTAAAATGTAAAAATTAAATTATTAAAATATATCAGAAAAGTATGTGGAATACATTTATAAACTTATATTCAATTGCAGTGTGCTCCTCCAAACTTTTAAGATATGACCTTGGCATAGGCACATTATTTCAGCTGCTTAGCATGGGATTTGTAATAATCTCAATTTTATAAGAAAATGCATTTCTAAATTGGTTGGAGAAAGCTAAAACAATGCATAAATCCAGTGCACTGAATATGATTTTCTGCTTCAACTGACAATCTAGTCTTTTGAAAAACAGGCTTTTTTTTTTTTTAACCATTTTTGGCCATATTCATTTTCTGTGTCTTCATATTAGAATAAATAAAATCAGCAGGTGCCTATTGATTTTTGGAGGGAGAAATCTCATTTGTAAGACTGAAAAAAACTGAAGTCCATCATAACCAATTGATTAATAAATACGTGTGAAAATTGAAGAAAATAATAACACACAAACAAAGGGTAAATATCGATACAATTATTTAATATGACTGATTTTCAAATCTGGATTTGTTGTCTCTAGGAGTTGGAAGGTGGGAAGGCCTGCAAAATTATTTTTTATTAATTTAAAATCTTATGATAAACATTCCATATAGCAATTATTTATTTCTTAACCATAATAGTCTTAACTAGAGCACACAGCAGAAACAATTGGGTAGGAGTTTTTGTTTTATTTTGTTTTAATATGTATATCCAAGCTCCATACCAGAGAATCTAATTCCATAAAGTTTGTAATGGAGTCATGATAGCTCAACCTAATTTTTATATTTACAATTTGGAAATAGATGCTTCTCTGCTTCTCTTTTTAACATTTTGTTCTCATTCTCAATCTGCATTTACCTCAGATTTACTAAGTCTAAAACTCAAGTCAAGTGTAGTGTAGTAAAACAAGAAAGTTAAGAGCTGGAAGAACTCGGTGTAACAGTGTGCTTTATGACTTATGTGCCTTTGGATTTTAGTTTTGGGGGGGACCACTTTAAGCCCATTTCTTCTTTTGTAGAACAGAGTTAATTCTCACAGTATCTATACTTCCTAGTTCCTCTTCCTGTTCTCCATGTGTAATTTACTCCACAGTCTTCTTTTATTTTGCATCACTGATACGGTTTGGCTGTGTCTCCACCCAAATCTCATGTTGAATTCCCATGTGTTATGGGAGGGACCCAGTGGGAGGTAATTTAATCACGGGGGCAGGTCTTTCCTGTGCTGTTCTAGTGATTGTGAATAAGTCTCATGAGATCTGATGGTTTTGAAAAGCGGAGTTTCCCTCCAAAAGCTCTCTCTTTGACTGCTGCCATCCACATAAGATGTGACTTGTTCCTCCTTGCCTTCCGCCATGATTCTGAGGTCTCCCCAGCCAAGTGGAAGTGTAAGTCCATTAAACCTCTTTCTTTTGTAAATTGCCCAGTCTCGGGTATGTCTTTATCAGCAGTGTGAAAAGGGACTAATACAGTAATTTGGTACCAGTAGAGTGGGGCACTGCTGAAAAGATACCCGAAAATGTGGAAGCGACTTTGGAAGTGCGTAACATGCAGAGTCTGGTACAGTTTGGAGGGCTCAGAAGAAAGGAAAATGTGGGACAGTTTGGAACTTCTTAACCTCTTACATCCAGCCTGGCCTTTCACATTCCCAGAGCAAGAAGTCTGTTCAAGTCCTTATTATCTGGGCCACTGGAAAAAATATATATCTCAAACCAGCTTGTAGACCTCCAGTCTCTACCTGCTGTAATTCAACCCCTGCATTGCCATCAGACTGAGTCTTCTAAAATAAAACTTAATTCTTAAAAATGAGTCCCTCCCCTGTGAGTGGATTATCAGTATTTGTTGTATGTGCATACAGGGAAAGGTTACACTACCCATGCTCCTCTAGACATTCTGATACATTCTCCTATGGAGACATACAAGGCAGAGCCAACGCCTTCCTTTATGAACCATTTACTGGGGGAAAATAATGTATTGGATCACTTTATTCCCTGATATGGACTAATGCTAGAAGCAGTTGAATCTACTGTCTTTAATGGGACAGAGTTGTGCTCAAGGATCATTAACCACAACCACTGCCCTTACTCAGAGATAAAGATTTAAGATCCCTTAGCATGGTGGCTAAAGGTTTTCAAACTCTTGCCCAAACGTACCTTTTCAATTTCAAACACAATCACCTTACTCTATTCAGGAGTAATCCTACCATAATATTTTGTTTACAGTCTCTCCACCTATAATAATCTTTCCTCTTCTCTGGAGTACTGCAAATTCTACTTCAGAATAGAACAATGTCTACATGAGGGCCTTCTTTTGTGGTCCAAGGCCATTTTGCTTCTGCTATAGTTTATTTGAGAAAATAATTGCTTGTCCTTGGGCAACTCCTGTATTACCGTCCTTTGTTGCAACCTCAACTTTCCACATAATTACATTCCAAGCTATACTACGAGGCAAAGGGAGGATTATGAAGGGTTTAGGGTTACTCTGTCTTCCACTTCACTGTAATTTCTATTCTTTATTTAGAAACATTCTGTCTATTCCTTTATTATTTTGTAGTCTACAATAATCATGCAACATTTTATTAATATGACACTATATTTTGGATATACTCTCTGTTATATTACTAATATTCACATAAATGTAAACATTCTTATTTCCATGATCCTAGTGATTTTTACTTTTTCTAATGTATTTATTTTTAAATTAACACATAACATTGTATATATTTATTGTGTACAACATGTTTTGAAATATGCATACACTGTGGAATGGCTAAATTGAGATAATTAACATATGCATTACCCCACATTCTTATCATTTTTTATGGTGACAATGTTTAAAATGTAATCTCTTGGCAATTTTCAAGAATACAACACATTGTTATTAACTATAGTAATCTCCATTCCTTTTAGGTATCTGCTTAGGCTGGTATCATACACATAATAAATGTTCAATTATTTATGGAATGAACAAACCCAATGTTTTATTTCTTTAATGAATTAATTCATTCTGAAAACTAACACTTCTGTCAATCAACAACAATCAATCAACCAACGTCAAAGTAACTTCTCTTCATTAGACATGACTAGCAGCCTTAGTATCAAACTGGTGATTATTAAGATGGGCAACATGATAAAATATTCACCCCATAACGCCTGCTCTCCAAGGTTAATTCTTTAAATCTCTTTTGATATGCAAAGTTCAGTGAGAAGTGAACACCTTCTGTCACCTAGCAACATGCTGATCTTAAACAAGGTCAGTTAACCTCGCTGAACCTGGATTTCTTTTTCTGAACAAAGAAAGACAAGATCCACCTCCTATAACTTCTGTGACTCAAATGAGTTAATGTGTAGGAAATACGGTGCAATATATAGTGGTTTATAAACCAGAAAATTCTGAAAAAATTAGCAGATGATGGTGCAGCTGATGCCACTGCTGATTGAACCAGTGAGTTGAGCGTAGGCATAGCGATATAAGAGCAGTACTAATTTGCTGATTAGGTGATGAAAATTAGTAAACACTCAGATTTTGCTACTAATAAATATATTGCTGCAAAATGTAACTGATGGTTAAACTACAATCATTCAATAACAATTTGTTGAACATCTCCTAGGTATAAAGCATTATAAAACCCAAAGAAATCCAAGAATTACATCCCGCATAATCCTAGTTGTGGATTTATGTTTTTCTTTTTGATACTGGGTGTGTGAAATAGACTCAAAAAATGATTTTTCCCCTTTAAGATTTTTGTTTGCTCATTGAATCATGGTTGGCTACATCAGGCAGAGATTTTAAAGGAAAACCTATTTTCAATAAAACAGAGTAAGTCAATTCTAAGCAACTCTGCGGCTAATACATATTGTAGGGTTAATATAATTTATTCTTCACAGAGACAATTGTCCCTATTATGACACCTCTCAACATTGTCATTGTTTATCTAGAACAATGACATCCAATAAAATTACAATGAGAGCGATACATGTAATTTAAAATTTTCTACACATTACAAAAGTAAAAAACAGGTCAAATTAATTTTAATGTTATATTTTCTTTAACTTAAATAGCCAAATTGTTGTCACTTCAACCTGTACTCAATATAAAAAGTACCAATGAGATATTTTATTTTTTTCATACTTAGGTTTTGTAATTTGGTGAGTGTTTTATACTTACAGCACATTTCAGTGGGGACTAGCCGTATTTCAAATGCTCATATGGTAGGCTGTTGTTACCACATTAGAGAGCACTGATCTCAAAGGAAAGTTGGATATTTCGTCCAAGTTTTTGTTCAAATAAAAAACTGATTAAACTTTGAACAAATATGAATTATTCTTATCAGTCTCTTATTTTTCTTTCCTCTCAAGAATATTTGCAATATTATAAAACCAGCAATGTTAAACATACTGAACTCACCATTTGAAAAAGATGGAAGATAAGAATCATTTTCACAATAAATGCTGTATCATACTATCCCCACACCAAAGCAGCCATTTTGTTATTTTAAAAAATACATATGAAAATTCTTCTGTGAATACTGAAAGCAAATGTGGGTATAAATCTCTGCTTATGCAATAAAATGTATACTTAAAATTACATTACAGATGAAAAATTGTAGCTCTACCTTTGTTGTATTTTGACATTTCTGTTTGCAATAAAAGCTTTTTAATAGAGGCACAGCTCTTCATGAATACAGTAAGGATTTTAGTTACTAGGAAATAAGAAAAAACATTACTTCAATATTCAGTTCTTAACATAAATGAGAGCATAAAAATTACGTCAAAGATATCTTTAGATTTTACTAGGAAATATTTGCCACAGTACTTTTGAAAAAATAACAGGAATTTTATAGACATTCATTATATAAAAAATAAAACACCATATATGAAAATATGAGAGTTTAAATCAGCATAAGAAATTTTGCATTAAAACTAAATACATATGAATCATCTGCATTTGGGAGCCTCAGTGGTTTCAGCCTTATATTATCTCTTAGAGAAAAATATTTCATAATCCATTCCAATCATGTATGTATTAAAGTTTATGACAACATAGCTGTCCCCCAACCCCATGTAGTTTTTGAAATATGATGGAATAAATTCAATTTCTTAATATATTACTACACATAACAGATTATGACAAATACTTTTCTAATTATAAAAATAGTGCTTATACCGATACAAAAAAATTAGGTTTGGAGAATCCTAGAGTATTAGCTGCATTTTCAAATGCCAGTAGGTGAAGGGAAATAATCTGTGGTGGGCAGACTCTAAAATGGCACTCAGTGATCTCTGTCTCCTAGTATTTGAGTCCTTTAATAATTTCCTCCCCTTGAGAGTGGTCAAGACTTTTGACTTGCTTCTGACAAACAGAATATGTCAAAGACAAAAGGATATCACTTCTCCAATTAGGCTACATAAGATTGGGACTTTTGTCTTGCTAGCAATTTCTCTCTCTCTCTTTCTCTGTCTCTTCCCCCCTCCCCCACTTTCTCTCACTGGTTTTGATGAGGCATATTGCCATGTTAAGAGACTGAAGGAACTAAACGCGGCCATCAGCCAACAAGAAAAGGAAGACTACAGTCCAATAACCCATATGGAACTGAAACTTACCAACAACAGGTGAGTTTGGAAGCAGGTCCTTCCAAGTCAAGCTTTCAAACGAGACCCCAGCCCTGGCCAACACCTAGTGTGCAGCCTTTGTGAGAGACCCTGAAGAAAAGAATATGGATAATCTATGCCTAGACTTCTGACCCATATGTATCCTGATATTCTAAAGATATAGTTTTAAGGCCCTATCTTTGTAGTAATTGTTATGCAGCAATAGATAACTAATACATAATGTTATAATCTTTTTAAGAAACAAATACAGTAACATAAAAATTAAATAATGATGAAGTTGTAGGGTTTTCAGTATGGGAATATTGTAAATATAAAAACGGACCACATTTTAACGAGTTACTGAAAAACAGTGGCGAATTTTAAAGTTTCAGTGTCAGAAAGAAGAAATCAAATATATATTCAGATGAAATGATAAAACCATTAAGGTTTCATGCACTCTCTCACATTTCTAACATTAATTTTCAAATTTTAAGTAGAACAGTGATAAAGATGAATAATATTGTCAATCTTCTAGTTTTATTTTAGCACCTTGCATTTAAAACAGACAATTTATCTTTGAGTTGTTGCTACTTCAAAAGGTTTTTTTAAAGTTTCCACAATTTCACACAGAGATGAATGCTAAGAACCTGTTAAGCTTGCTTTTAGGGAAAAGGATGCCTCAAAGTCACAAAACTTTTTAAACTTGGTTCTTTGGGGGGTGAAAAAGCAGGCATATTTTTCACCAATTTTCTAAATTTTACATGTTACATTGGAAGTAAGATTTATGTTAAACTGTTTATTAAAACATATTAAAGATAAACCACGTGAGAGAATGGAATCAAAGTGGAGAATTTCCTACCTTGCTCACTTCAACCAATTAAGAACATAATTGGTAGCAAAAGAAGAAGAGGGAGATTTCAGGTAAAAGAGAACAGAAATTAAAAAAAAAGGAAGAGGGGGAGAAAGGCAACAAGAGACAAGATGGGGAAAGGAGCAAAGGGGATTAACACATTTTGAGAGGGTGAGATGAAAGTGTGAGGAAAAGGTAAAAAATTATAGTATGAAAATAGAGATGCAGTGTACTCACATGTAATATAGAGTTGATGAAGACATGTTGGAATTAACTTCTGAAAATTGTTGATGAATGCACAGTTTAGAAATGACAAATAATAGTTCTATTCCTTTTCCATTTAAAGGATAAAGGCTTCAAAGTGCATGAAAAATTATAAAGTGAATTTTTAAATGGTTCATAAAATCTTAGCTTTCTGAAACTAAATTAGCTTCTTTTGTTTTTCAGATTCGAAACTCTATGATATGGCTTGGCTGTGTCTGTACCAAAAGCTCATCTTAAGTTGTTGTTCCCATAATCCCCACATGTCCTGGGAGGGATCAGGTGGAGATAATTGAATCACGGGGGGCGGTTACCCTCATGCTGTTCTCGTGACAGTGAGTTATCACGAGGTCTGATGGTTTTATAAGGGGCCTTTCCTTCTTTTGCTCATTCTTCTCCTTCCTGCTGCCATGTGAAGAAGAAGGTGTTTGCTTCCCCATCTGCCATGATTGTAAGTTTCCTGAGGCCTACCCAGCCATGCTGAACTGTGAGTCAATTAAATCACTTTCCTTTATAAATTACCCAGTCTCAGGTATGTCTTTATTAGCAGTGTGAGAACAGACTGATATATTTCATTCCATACAACACCAACCTTCTCTCATACCAGGTCTTGTAGATGATACTAAATAAACTTTCTGAAAAAAATTTTTCCTATTTCTTTTTTTCCCATTAATTGTGAAATTGTACTCTTTCACCTACAGCAAATATTGGAAAGTTTCCGCATCTGGAAGATTTTGAAAATGAAAAGAATTATCTTATATTGCCATGAATGACATAGCCCTTGATAAATGAGTAGGAATATGTGAGATATTTAATTTAAAATTGTCTTTAAAGGCAATATCCATTCTTTTATTCGCATCATAACATTGAGTGAACATATTCTCAGCCAGATTTAGTAAAACTGTACGGTGAATTTTCCAGAGATATCCTTGTATAACATCAGTCATCTAGTCTCCACAGAAATGATTGAAATTCCTTGACTAGACTAAGCAGCTCCATTGGTTACAGTAAATCCAAACAATTTCCCCCTCCAGCCTCACTTTCTACTTTATGCTCACATCTACTTTTGTTTATAAGCTCAATTTCAGGTCCATGTCTTAAATGTAGACCTACTAAAATAGGACATTTACTCCAAATTTCAATTCCTTCCCTGGTTGCGGCCATGTTTTGAGACACCAGAACGTAAGACATACAGAAACAGAAAATATTGTGGAAGGAAGAATCAACATCTTTTCAACTTATTGTGATATAAATTTGAAAAGCTATGACATGGAATTGTGATTCAATTGATATCCATGGTCTCCTTGTAAGTACCTGAGTATTGAAGCCAACTGTCTTGATTCGGGTCTCCCAGAAGCAAACCCAGAAATAAAAATTTGAGCTCAAGTAGTTTTGGGATGTGATTCCAGGACACACCAACAGAGTGAGAAGAAGTGAAATAGGGAAGATAGCCAATAAAGGGTATATTATCATGCAAGTCACCAATGTGAACAACTGTACCTTAATACTCCCTGTTATCCCTAAAAGAAGATGTAGGAAACTAAGGCTACTGTAACCAAAACAGCATGGTACTGGTACCAAAACAGAGATATGGACCAATGGAACGGAACAGAAGCCTCAGAAATAACACCACACATCTACAACTATCTGATCTTTGACAAACCTGACAAAAACAAGAAATGGGGAAAGGATTCCCTATTTAATAAATGGTGCTGGGAAAACTGGCTAGCCATATGGAGAAAGCTGAAACTGGATCTCTTCCTTACACCTTATACAAAAATTAATTCAAGATGGATTAAAGACTTAAACGTTAGACCTAAAACCATAAAACCCTAGAAGAAAACCTAGGCAATACCATTCAGGACAAAGGCATGGGCAAGGACTTCATGTCTAAAACACCAAAAGCAATGGCAACAAAAGCCAAAATTGACAAATGGGATCTAAGTAAACTAAAGAGCTTCTGCACAGCAAAAGAAACTACCATCAGAGTGAACAGGCAACCTACAGAATGGGAGAAAAGTTTTGCAATCTATTCATCTGACAAAGGGCTAATATCGAGAATCTACAAAGAACTTAAACAAATTTACAAGAAAAAAAACCAACCTCATCGAAAAGTGGGCAAAGGATATGAACAGACACTTCTCAAAAGAAGACATTTATGCAGCCAAAAGACACATGGAAAAATGCTCATCATCACTGGCCATCAGAGAAATGCAAATCAAAACCACAATGAGATACTATCTCACTCCAGTTAGAATGGCGATCACTAAAAAGTCAGGAAACAACAGATGCTGGAGAGGATGTGGAGAAATAGGAACACTTTTACACTGTTGGTGGGACTGTAAACTAGTTCAACCCTTGTGGAAGTCAGTGTGGCGATTCCTCAGGGATCTAGAACTAGAAATACCATTTGACCCAGCCATCCCATTACTGGGTATATACCCAAAGGATTATAAATCATGCTGCTATAAAGACACATGCACACGTATGTTTATTGCTGCACTATTCACAATAGCAAAGACTTGGAACCAACCCAAATGTCCATCAATGATAGACTGGATTAAGAAAATGTGGCACATACACACCATGGAATACTATGCAACCATAAAAAAGGATGAGTTCGTATGTCCTTTGCAGGGACATGGATGAAGCTGGAAACCATCATTCTCAGCAAACTATCACAAGGACAGAAAACCAAACACCGCATGTTCTCACTCATAGGTGGGAACTGAACAATGAGAACACTTGGACACAGCACAAGGAACACCACACACTGGGGCCTGTCGTGGGGTGGGGGGCTAGGGGAGGGATAGCATTAGGAGAAATACCTAATATAAATGACGAGTTAATGGGTGCAGCACACCAGCATGGCCCATGTATACATATGTAACAAACCTGCATGTTGTGCACATGTACCCTAGAACTTCAAGTGTGTATATATATACATATATATATACACATATATATATTTCAATTATATACATATATATATATTTCAAGTATATACATATATACTTCAAGTATATATGAAGGATACTTTAAGTATATATGAAGTATATACATATATACTTCAAGTATATATATATATAAAATATATATATATAAAAGATGTAGGAAATTAAGCTTGGAGTTATTAGATCTGAACGGCAAGGGGGACAGGGTATTGATCTATCAACTGCTGCTCTACAGGGGCATAACTGCTACATTTCTGCTCTCTTCCAAGAATGAGCAGAGATAGCCCCAAGCAAAGAGATGCAAGTACAGGAAGCCGGAAATTAAGAAGCATGTATAAAAATGGTAAGTGCTAAAGGGATATCGGTGGGGCACCAACAGTATCTGCTACAACACTTAATATATTTTTTCCTTAAATGAGCTCCACAACCTGCCTACATTTGGAAAGTATTGTTGTAATGTCAAAATTACTATTCAGTTTCATTAATTGACTAAAAAATCAAGTCAAAGTAATGTGACAGTTATTGGTTGGTTATCTTTTCCTAATTCATCTATGTATCCTGTCTACCTGTCTGTTTATCAATCAGTCATCTTTCACTCTTACGTTCCTTTGAGGAACTTTGCACCTACTTCTCTACCTTTGTTGTGGTGCAGCTGTAGAGTTTGGTTGAGATATAATGACTTTTAGCTATAGAAGTGAGGTCTGATTTAGCACAGGAACGAGCATGTGACCTAATTCAGGCCAATCAGTTTCAGAGCAGTCTTTCCTGGATGCTTTGGGAAAGAAGGTCCCTAAAGAGATGATTTTCATCAAAAGTAAGTTTGCAGATGTGGGTTCTGAAACTGCTTCAGGCCATTTTTGTCACCAAGAGGGAAGTCAGATGAAGCTGCTAGGTCAACACAGAAAAATAGAACCCAGAGAAATGTGAAAAAAAACCAAAAACCAAAAAACAAAAAACTGGAACCTTGATCATATTAATTGTTTAAATCAGTTTGAGACCAGTTTTCTGTCACTTACAGCACTAAGAGAACCAATATACGCATTAAGTCAGTTACTTACAGGCATATTAGTTAGGACTAATCCTCCATGACACTTCACAGAAAGTAAAGATTCATGCATTTTTAAAATAATTCATTCTATCATTTTACTTGAATATCATAAAAATCTCTCAGTTAGTGTTAACAAATAATAGTTTTCTTTCATTTTTCTAACACCTAAAACCATATTTCATAATCCCATAATGTGAAATAGTGTGAATAATATGTAACAGTTCAAACATTATGTTCCAGAAGAGAGCGATTTTTATTTTTTCTTTCTATTTTTTGAACTCCAGAGAGAGATTTTTAAATTTGCAGTTTGAGATTAGAGCTTTCCAACAGCTAAAGTGTTTACTATTTTGAGAGAAGGCTTGCGAAAGAAAAGGTTAACCTAGTAGTACCTGCTGTGCTTTCGTTGGCAAATGAAGGAAAATCATACAGATGGTGGCATTTGCCTGGGAGTTGGGTGCCAGGGGTGTCCTCTCAAAGGCACACAAAATGATAGAATGAAACATCTATCTTTTCTTAAATACATGGATGTGGATTTGTTGGAAAAAATTACTTAACCCACACTTTAAAAGTCAACACCACTGTCACCACCACCACAATCAATCAATTTAATAGTGAGCATTTATTAATCCTTCAGTATGTACCACATTCTCCTTGCCAGGTAAGCAAGGAATTCAGCTTTGTTCTAGACTGCTGTTTGGCACAGTCTTAGGTTATTCTCCTTCTAACAGTGCAAAGCGCTTAGAATATAGTCGATACACAGTAAGTTATTAATAAATATTAACTATCATTACCTAACACACTGAGGAATCTTTAACTCTCCCAAGGAGTGGGGAAGACTACAAAACAGGAATCAGTTAAATTTCTCCTTGGACAGTCTAGTGCAGGCTTGGTATAGATATAAAAAGAAATAAAATATTGGTACAAACTAAATGCCTGACACATCTGAGGTAGAAACTAACGAACGTTGTAAGTGAAATACTGCTGTGGGCTGAGAATAACAGGGGGCCAAGATGGACCTTGTTTGGAGGTGACAAGGCAGGCTCTATGGGATTAGAAAGGAGAAGTCAGATTTAGAGATTAGTGGTATTAAGAGAGAAGGAAAAAAGGTAGACTTCCTAGGAGGACCAGGCAGGGAATCAGAGACAAGGAAGAAAACAGAACAAATGGAAAGAACGTTGGGTAGTCTCATTTTGATGGCAGCCTGAGTGAAAATGATCAGTGGGAGAAAATATCAGAAGATTTCTAGAGCTGAATGACACAGGGGTTGGAAACCCAGGACTAAAGGAGAAATTTATCAAGGAACTGTTTCCCTTACTAAATCCACAGCATCGCCCACATAGGTACAGACTTGTTTGTGTAGGATTTTGTGACTACATGGCAATTTGCCTTATCAAAGTGAGTGAAAGGATGGGGAAAAGGGAAAGCAAGACAGGAAGAGAAAAAGAAATAGGGAGAGTGAGGCTCTTGTCACAATCAACTGGGAATTGCTGAACAGTGTGTTGGTGCTTTCATGTCAGAGGTAACATTTACAGAGATGACACATTTTAAGGCCCTGAGGGGAAGGCAGATTAGGATAGAAGCTTATAATGTATTGCTGCTTTATAGTTTTATCACTGTTTGGAAAGCATTTCATTTTATTTACAGCTCTGTAGGAAAATTACTAAAAAATAATGATAACTAATACTTATTGATGTCTTACCATGTGCTGAGCACAGGTTTAAGCTTCTTAAATGTGTTATTAGGTGACTACAAAAGTAAGTGTTGTTTTCACATTCATGGAACTTGCCATTTGATATTGAAATACATTCTTAAATAAATATGATTATGTTATACATCATTTTAATGAGCATTTCTTGCTTTATGTTTTTTTGCTAGTGACTCATTACTTGCTGTTTATTTTATGTTTATTTTAGACTATGGAAATGATGTTAGACAAAAAGCAAATTCGAGCGTTTTGCTTATTCGAGTTCAAAATGGATTGTAAAGAAGCAGAGACAACTCACAACGTCAAAAACACATTTGGCCAAGTTACTGCTAACAAACGTACAGTGCAGTGGTGGTTCAAGAAGTTTTTCAAAGGCGATAAGAGTCTTGAAGTTGAGGGGCGTAGTGGCTGGCCATCAGAAGTTGACAACGACCGATTGAGTGCAATCATCGAAGCTGATACTCTTACAACTACACGAGAAGTTGCCGAAGAACTCAATGTCAACCATTTCACAGTTGTTCAGCATTTGAAGCAAATCAGAAAGGTGAAAAAACTCGATAAGTGGGTGCCTCATAAGCCGAGCGAAAATAAAAATATCGTCATTTTGAAGTGTCATCTTCTCTTATTCTCCGCCAACAACAACAAACCATTTCTTGACCGGATTGTAACGTGCAACAAACAGTGGATTTTATACGACAACTGGCGATGCCCAGTTCAGTGGCTGGACTGAGAAGAAGCTCCAAAGCACTTTCCAAAGCCAAACTTGTACCAAAAGTCATGGTCACTGTTCACTGGTTTCCTGCTGGCCTGACCCACTACCGCTTTCTGAATCCCGGCGAAACCACTACATTTGAGAAGTATGCTCAGTAAATTGATGAGATACATCAAAAACTGCCATGCCTGCAGCCAGCAGTGGTCAACAGAAAGGGCCCAATTCTTCTCTGTGACAACGCCCGACCGCATGTCGTACAACCAATGCTTCACAAGTCGAATGAATTGGGCTACGAAGTTTTGCCTCATCTGCCACATATATTTACCTGACCTCTCACCAACTACCACTTCTTCAAGCATCTCGACAACTTTTTACAGGGAAAATGCTTCCACAATTAGCAGGATGAAGAAAATGCTTTCCAAGACTTCACTGAATCCCAAAGCATGAATTTTTATGCTACAGGAATAAACACACTTATTTCTTCTTGGCAAAAAATGTGTTGACTGTAATGGTTCCTACTTTGATTAATAAAGATGTGCTTGAGTCTAGTTATAATGATTTAAAATTCACGTTCCCAAACCGCAATTTCTTTTGCACCAACCTAATATATCTCAGTCCATTGTTGTAGGGCCATTTTTGTTCCTGTTTCCAGGTGAGAAAACTGAGACCACAGAGAGATGACACAGCTAGTAAGGAATTTGTGGAAGGCGATTATTTGGCAGCCCCACAATTAATCATGCCTCTTGGAATTCATGTCTTTGTGTAGTCCCTTCTCATTTTGATTCTGAACTTGGCCATATGCTTGGCTTTGGCCAATGGGATAGTAGCAAGTGTGATACAAACAGAAGCTTGATAAGTCTTTGATGATTGATGTGCTTGTTCTTTTGGAAGGCTTCTTCACAGAACTCAACCACTAAGCTGTGGGGAAGCCAAAGGAGACACATGGAGAAGACAATGGAAACAAACTGAGGCTCATGGCCAATAGCTTTAGCTGAGTTCTCAGCTGATAGGCAGCACCAACTGCCAGTCATGTGAGTGAGGCCATTTTGGACTTTCCAGCTTTCCCAGTGTCTTGGTTGATATCAGGTGAAGCAGATGAATATCATAGTCACCTCTCAGAATTATGAGAAATCGTAAAACCATCTTATTTTAAGCCAGTAACTTTTAGAGTGGTTTGTTGCATAGCATATATAACTGGAACAGAGTGAAATCAAAATTTGAACCAGGCAGAGTAGTAACATGTCGAACTAACTATGCAGGATTAAAAAAACAGCTTCTCAAAGTGAAGCAGAACTTTATTTTTATTTGTTTTTTGAAATAAATATTCTACATTGGCTATACCTGACTATGTGATACACTAGTATGCTATTTTACCTTACTGTGTCTCTCTTCGTGTTTCCTGCTCTTATGTGAATATACAGACAATCCTTTCTGGTGACATTATCTTTGCTCTCAGGAACAAAGAATGACCTTATTACATTTACCAATATCATCACTACCCCTTTCACATTTTAATTAGCACCAAATTGTAGAAAAACAATTACGTAAATTATTAGTGGAGATAGTGGCCTCTCTGTCTCTTTCAAGATTAATATGACTCTGAGTTGTGGTGAAGAGTAAGTCAATGACAAGTCAGCATCTATTCCAGAGGAAGATTTTGAAAGCAAAACAAAACAAAACAATACAAAACAAAACACTTAGGCATTTGGGGAAAGGCTGCTCTTATCACTGAGACATTTGTTTAGGTAAGAATTTTTCGATAGGTGTATCTAGAACTAGAGAACTTCAGTGAGCTTTGCCTTCAAACCAGATCACAGTATCTTCTCTAATAATTATCTAAAAACAACCATTCCCTCCACTTCTGGACTGCGTCAGATTCCCCTGTTTTATGCTCTCTTGCTTTCCTTGTATGCATCATCACAATTTGAACTACACAATTATTACTTTGATGGTGGGATTATGTAAAAAGCAACTATTTTTCTCATCCATGACTTCAAAAAGCTTTATTGAATCATTTATCTTAGCTTACATTTGAAAACTCAGAATGGAGTGGTGGGTATGGGGGTGTGGAGAGGGAGAGAAGTACGGGATTTATAGTCTAGGTCTTGTATAGGTGGTCTAGCACTTACTGCTGTCTTTGTGCCTGTGCTGGAGAGAATGTGGAGAAAAGGAAAACCTTGCACACTGTTGGTAGGAATATAAATTAGTACAACCACTAAGAGAACAGTTTGGAGGTTCCTCAAAAAACTAAAAATAGAGCTTCCCTATGATCCAGCAATCCCACTGCTGGGTATATACCCAAAGAAAGGAAATCAGTATATTGAAGAAATATCTGCATTCCCATGTTTATTGCAGCTCTATTCACAATAGCCAAGGTTTGGAAAAAATTTAAGTGTCCATCAACAAATGAATGGATAACGAAAACGTGGTACTTATACACAAATAGAGTATTATTCTGCCATAAAAAAGATTGAGATCCTGTCATTTGCAACAACATGGATGGAAATGGAGGTCATTATCTTAAGCAAAATAAGCCAAGCACAGAAAAACATCTCATGTTCTCACTTATTTGCAGAATCTAAAAATCAAAACAATGGAACACATGGAGATAGAGAGTAGAAAGGTAGTTACCAGAGGCTGGGAAGGATAGTGGAGGAGTTGGGGAGGGGGCAGTGGGATGGTTAATGGGTACAAAAAATAGTTAGGAAAAAATGAATAATACCCAGTATTTGATAGCACAACAGGGTGACTATCGTCAAAATAATGTAACTGTACATTTAAAAATAAATAAGAGTATAATTGGATTGTTTGTAACACAAAAGATTAATGCTGGAGGGGATGGATGCACCATTCTCCATGATGTGATTATTATGCATTGCATGCTTGTATCAAAACATCTCAAGTACCCCATAAATATATACACCTACTATGTACCCACAAAAATTTTAAAAATTTTGAAAAAGAGAGAATTGGTTGTGATAGGAGCACACAGCATAACTTTCACTTTATTTTTTTATTTTTATTTTTTTAATTTAATTATTATTATACTTTAAGTTTTAGGGTACATGTGCACAGTGTGCAGGTTAGTTACATATGTATACATATGCCATGCTGGTGTGCTGCACCCATTAACTCGTCATTTAGCATTAGGTATATCTCCTAAAGCTATCCCTCCCCCCTCCCCCCAACCCACAACAGTCCCCAGAGTGTGATGTTCCCCTTCCTGTGTCCATGTGTTCTCATTGTTCAATTCCCACCTATGGAGTGAGAACATGCGGTGTTTGGTTTCTCGTCCTTGCGATAGTTTACTGAGAATGATGATTTCCAATTTCATCCATGTCCCTACAAAGGACATGAACTCATCACTTTTTATGGCTGCATAGTATTCCATGGTGTATATGTGCCACATTTTCTTAATCCAGTCTATCATTGTTGGACATTTGGCTTGGTTCCAAGTCTTTGCTACTGTGAATAGTGCAGCAATAAACATACGTGTGCATGTGTCTTTATAGCAGCATGATTTATAGTCCTTTGGGTATATACCCAGTAATGGGATGGCTGGGTCAAATGGTATTTCTACTTCTAGATCCCTGAGGAATCGCCACACTGACTTCCACAATGGTTGAACTAGTTTACACTCCCACCAACAGTGTAAAACTGTTCCTATTTGTCCACATCCTCTCCAGCACCTGTTGTTTCCTGACTTTTGAATGATTGCCATTCTCACTGGTGTGAGATGGTATCTCATTGTGGTTTTGATTTGCATTTCTCTGATGGCCAGTGATGGTGAGCATTTTTCCATGTGTCTTTTGGCTGCATAAATGTCTTCTTTTGAGAAGTGTCTGTTCATGTCCTTCGCCCACTTTTTGATGGGGTTGTTTTTTTCTTGTAAATTTGTTGGAGTTCATTGTAGATTCTGGATATTAGCCCTTTGTCAGATGAGTAGGTTGTGAAAATTTTCTCCCATTCTGTAGGTTGCCTGTTCACTCTGATGGTAGTTTCTTTTGCTGTGCAGAATCTCTTTAGTTTAATTAGATCCCATTTGTCAATTTTGGCTTTTGTTGCCATTGCTTTTGGCGTTTTAGACATGAAGTCCTTGCCCATGCCTATGTCCTGAATGGTAATGCCTAGGTTTTCTTCTAGGGTTTTTATGGTTTTAGGTCTAATGTTTAAGTCTTTAATCCATCTTGAATTAATTTTTCTATAAGGTGTAAGGAAGGGATCCAGTTTCAGCTTTCTACATATGGCTAGCCAGTTTTCCCAGCACCATTTATTAAATAGGGAATCCTTTCCCCATCGCTTGTTTTTCTCAGGTTTGTCAAAGATCAGATAGTTGTAGATATGCGGCGTTGTTTCTGAGGGCTCTGTTCTGTTCCACCGATCTATATCTCTGTTTTGGTACCAGTACCATGCTGTTTTGGTTACTGTAGCCTTGTAGTATACTTTGAAGTCAGGTAGCGTGATGCCTCCAGCTTTGTTCTTTTGGCTTTGGATTGACTTGGCGATGCGGGCTCTTTTTTGGTTCCATATGAACTTTAAAGGAGTTTTTTCCAATTCTGTGAAGAAAGTCATTGGTAGCTTGATGGGGATGGCATTGAATCTGTAAATTACCTTGGGCAGTGTGGCCATTTTCACGATATTGATTCTTCCTACCCATGAGCGTGGAATGTTCTTCCATTTGTTTGTATCCTCTTTTATTTCCTTGAGCAGTGGTTTGTAGTTCTCCTTGAAGAGGTCCTTCACGTCCCTTGTAAGTTGGATTCTTAGGTATTTTATTCTCTTTGAAGCAACTGTGAATGGGAGTTCACTCATGATTTAGCTCTCTGTTTGTCTGTTGTTGGTGTATAAGAATGCTTGTGATTTTTGCACATTGATTTTGTATCCTGAGACTTTGCTGAAGTTGCTTATCAGCTTAAGGAGATTTTGGGCTGAGATGATGGGGTTTTCTAGATATACAATCATGTCATCTGCAAACAGGGACAATTTGACTTCCTCTTCTCCTAATTGAATACCCTTTATTTCCTTCTCCTGCCTAATTGCCCTGGCCAGAACTTCCAACACTATGTTGAATAGGAGTGGTGAGAGAGGGCATCCCTGTCTTGTGCCAGTTTTCAAAGGGAATGCTTCCAGTTTTCGCCCATTCAGTATGATATTGGCTGTAGGTTTGTCATAGATAGCTCTTATTATTTTGAGATAAGTCCCATCAATACCTAATTTATTGAGAGTTTTTAGCTTGAAGGGTTGTTGAATTTTGTCAAAGGCCTTTTCTGCATCTATTGAGATAATCGTGTGGTTTTTGTCTTTGGTTCTGTTTATATGCTGGATTACATTTATTGATTTGTGTGTATTGAACCAGCCTTGCATCCCAGGGATGAAGCCCACTTGATCATGGTGGATACGCTTTTTGATGTGCTGCTGGATTCGGTTTGCCAGTATTTTATTGAGGATTTTTGCATCAATGTTCATCAAGGATATTGGTCTACAATTCTCTTTTTTGGTTGTGTCTCTGCCAGGCTTTGGTATCAGGATGATGCTGGCCTCATAAAATGAGTTAGGGAGGATTCCCTCTTTTTCTATTGATTGGAATAGTTTCAGAAGGAATGGTACCAGTTCCTCCTTGTACCTCTGGTAGAATAACTTTCAGTTTATAGGTCACTAGACCATGAGGAACCATATCTTGATATGATGGAGAAGACACTGCATCATCCACAGACAATGGACTTTTAGCTGGATGCAGTAAGTGAATGAGACTTTGACTGGTCTCTCTTGGGAAGGCATTGTGTGTTCTCTTGATAAGAAAGAGAGTGCACGGATATTTGTGGGACCAGCATGGAGATTTTTAAATGCAGCATTATATTGAGAATAGTATAGCTGCCTTGCTAGCCTGTGTTCCTTTTTAGAGCAGAGACTATGTACCTAGGCTGGACTTTATGTGGGAAAGATACCCATATCTATATTGTTTGAAAAATGGAAACTTGGGATATTTTTATTATAGTAGCTCAGTCTACACCCTGAGAAATCTAAAAAGACAATGAGAACAGCTGCACTTGTAATTATATAATCCATTTTAATGTTTGTCCCCCTCCAAATGTAAGATCCATACAGACAAGCGTCTGTCTGTTCATAACTCTATCCTCATTCCTTAACATTATATCATATTGGAAAGAATAAATACTGAACGTATACATAAACCAATGTACTGTTTTCTACACTCCTAGGATTTTGCATAAAGTGTCTTTGAGGATCTTTGTGACCCTCTAGACTATTGGCTTTTGAGAATATAGCTACTGTGTCGATATTACATGAGAGTCAGGATTAGTTGATTAGAAATCTGAATACATAGGAGTGCATCTTAATTGAATACCTTACTTGTGAGGGGGTGAGAAACTTAATAGGTTGCAAGGTGTGGTAGATTGCACTGATGATCTCTCTGTATGCACATCTTTTTGCAATGTGACTTTTAAAGTTGCTACCATCAGGAGTTGTAACCTATTTCCTTAATCCTTGAATATGGGCCTGCCTTGTGACTTGCTTTGGTTAAAAAAATGTGTTAGAAATGAGTGAGCCAGCTTAAGCTTCAAGAAGTCTTGTTTGCTTCTCTATCAGAATCCTGTTTCTTGCATGAGAACAAGCCCAGCAGAGCTTGCCGAAGGATGAGAGACCATATGGAGCAGAGGTGAATCATCCTAGCTGAGCTTATGCTGGATAAGCCAGCCGCTAGCCCACCCATTAGCTGACTGAAAATGTATGAGTGAGCCAGAACAACACAACAGCTCACGGGACCCCATAGACTGTGTGCAGTTATAAATGGTGATAATTTTAAGCCAGTAAGTTTTACGGTGATTTGTTACATAACACCATTGCAAATTTTACACTATTGCAGTTATTACATAACTGATATATAGGGGAAAGCCATAAATGGGAGTGAGGCTTGGTACAGTTAAGAGTTCCTAAATAATACCAGAGTCCTCAATCCCACAATTACTGATTTTGATTTTGAACGAGTATCTAAAGTCAGGCTCAATTCTTTGCAAAGACGTCTGAAGAGATATTCATGGCAAATCAATGGGGGTAACCACTGAAAAAGTGATTTTAGAAGATCATTATTAGAAGACCTAATAACAGCTAGTATTTTTTGGCCACTTACTCTGTATAAGCTGTTGCCCAAAGCAGTGAAGGAGGGAAAGAAATACCCTGAAATCTCCCCTTCTCCTGCTCTCCAATCTTCTGTCAACGCCTCCCCCCTGGTTAAATCTATATAGAAGACAGCTGAGAAGAAAGCCTGAGGAATAAGGTGAGTGGAGGCGAGCTTCTTGCGATATACAATATATTGCCGAGGAAGAGGAAGGAAATTGAGTGGATCTGTGGGAAAGTCATACTTGGGTTATGAACCCCACAACGATCTATGTTTCAAAGGTATAAATCATTTGAATGTGTTCATATTTTCTGTCAAAGTTGATATGTATCTTCTGTGGCCGGATGAATGTGATTCATAAATATCAAGAGACAAAATCTTCTAGCAAAGACCTTTCCTGTATCTCAGAATACACTGTATGCATTCCAATGGATGGGATTGGTGGTCAACTCCTACACAGACTCTTGATAGCCACTCTCTACATCCCTACCATTTAAGAAGTAGAGCAAGGGGACCAGGGAATCAGCATCTTGAAATTAGGGGGACAATGCAGAACTTCAGGTCCTATGCAAGAGCCTAACCTGATTTTAACAAGATCTCAAGGTGAATCCTGTTTCAGGAAGTCATCAATTAATGTTGTTGGCAGATTCTTGGAAACTGTGACTTAGGCAAAATGACATACAATGAAACCAATCTTACCATAGGCTAATTGATAAACAAGAATTAAGTTCCTACTGCATACCTGTGTTCACAAAACATGACCAAACATCTAAATAAAGACCCCAAGCACTTCTAATGTTAAACCCAGAAATAAACGTGAGATATACATCCACTTTAGAAAGAGTAATAAAAACCAGTAGGAAAATTATTTACTCAGTTTTTGACGAATCAGTGAGTGACAGTGTTTGCAGTGGCGGTGGTTCATTCAAGGAATAAATGTTTGCAAAGCGTAAACTGCCAGGATTGCCTTCTCTCACCACAAAGTTCAAAAACAAACAATAATCAATATGGCAGCTCACTGAGCACTTCTGTAGAGCATCAATTATTGTCACGCATCTTTATGATTAGTGAATACTGTATGAATTTTTATTTCACAGTAATTTATATTAATTCGGTCACTCATTTTCCAAGCCACATATTCCAGTTCAGGGACTTGGGAGGCCAGAGCCAAGCCTGGCAACTCAGAGCACCAGACAGGAGCCAACCCTGGCAGGGATGCCATTCTATCACAGGGCACAGTCACAGACACATAAACGCTCACATAGGGACAATGTAGACACACCAATTCCGCTAACGTGCACAGTTTGGGATATGTGAGGAAACCAGAGTACTAGAAGAAAACCCACAGAGACAAAAGAAAACCCCACATAGACAGTGCCCCCCCAGCTGAGATAATTTTTCCCTTGCCAATATTATAACACAGTGATGTTCAATGAAACAACATTATTCAAGGACCTGCTGTACATTAAAGTTTGAGAAGTTCTGCTCTACGTGATGGCACGTGGATCTTTTCCCCTTACCACTGCTATTAGAATTTTGTGGTAACCTACTTTGTAATAGTAACCACAATTTAACTCCTTATAATAAAGTATGATAGTATATATTGTGTTTTTAGTTCCTCACTAGACCCTGGGAGGTGAGCAAACATGCTTCATAATGCATCACTGTTGGACAAATGAGGAACTAGAGGCACTAAGAGATTTAAATAAGTGGCCCATAGTTATGAGTTAGTGAGTGTTGAACCTGGGTCTAGACTGAGTTATGAACTGCAAGTTTAGTGATCTTTCCAGGACTGAGATGAGGCATGGAGAATGAGAAGGTGGAACAGTAGCACTCATTACACAAACCATTAGAATATTTGAGGCCACGTTGGGAATTAACCACATGTGAACTGAGAAGCTGGAAAGGAGTATCTTTAAGAAAACTCATCCTTCACCCAAAGTAGAAATGATTATTTAATCATACTGCATTCTAGTTTCAGCATAAAGACTTGAACATGTTAATGTCAACATCTTTCTTTTTATCTTTTTTGTTTGTTTGTTTGAGACAGAGTCTCACTCCGTTGCCCAGGCTGGAATGCAGTGGCGTGATCTCCTTTCACTGCAACCTCCGCCTCCTGGGTTCAAATGATTCTCCCGGCCTCAGCCTCCCAAGTAGCTGTGATTAAAGGCATGTGCCACCACGCCCAGCTAATTTTTGCATTTTTAGTAGAGACAGGGTTTGACCATGTTGGCCAGGCTGGTCTCGAACTCTGACCTCAAGTGGTCTGCCCTCCTTGGCCTCCCAAAGTGTTGGGATTACAGGCGTGAGCCACCGTGCCCGGCCTCAACATCTTTCTTAATTATTTTAGTAATTAAAATAGATAGTTTTTGTCTGCTCCCAAGCTATATGAAATCTTACCCATAGAGTGTCTTTTCTATTAATTTTCCTGTTTTGCGTGTTGTCCTTTATTTGTTCCCAATGAATCAGGTGCCTATATAGCACCTGAATATTAATTTTTTTCTCTTCCTTAACCAGTATCTCAGTGATTCTAACGTCACTGATAAAATACACATCACTGATAAAAATAAAACAATAAAGCAACCTCTAGGAGATAACTGCAATGGTCTAAGATTTATTACCACAGTCATAGCATCAACAGAAGCCATCTTCATGACAGTCACTTACACTGCAATTGAGTTCAGAATGTTCATTCTTTTATAAAAGTTTCAATAAGTCCAAGAATTATTGTCCTATTCAAAACTGTTGATGTCACCCACATCACAGTCAGAATGTGTCACTTTCATAAAAAAAATTTTTAGACTGCATTTGAGGTATAAGCATCAGTCGTCAGTCACAGGTTGCCTACAGAATGTAACTATCAGAACAAATAGAGTTTTCTTGAAATACCCTTTTGATGACTTTGGTTTCTGGCCCATTTGCTGGTCCATCTCTTTTCCCCCACACACGTGGCCAACCATGCCAAAGATGGACTATACTTGTCCCGGTGATAACTGAAAATGTTCACAAAATATAAGTGCAACATTCAGCTCAAATGCTTTCATTTCCACAGCAAAACTGATTGATTTTCTCTAGCAACAAACAATGAAATGCTCTCGTCAATGTCTTGCAATTGGTTCTAGTATCAGCAAGCCAATTAAAAGGGAGAAAACCCAAATTTCTCCATCAGGCCCTTATCAGCCCTTCTGTTACCCATACAGTAGCCTTGCCCTGAACCATAAGGTGGATAAATGAGGGGAATGCTGATTTTGGCATCCAGCTTACTTTCAGATAATCTAGCTCATCCTTCTCAGCTGACACGAGACAGAAATAACATCAAAGGGTGATAAACTCTTTCTTGCAAACCTGGGGTTCCATGGTTCGCTGGCCCCAGGCCTAATCTATCAATCCATTTTCTACACAATAAAAGGTAAGAAACCCATTACAGATCTGTTATAAGCCTTGGCAGGTGGTCTACGGCAAAAATGGAATACATAACCAATCCAGCATTTGGTATCCCTTTTCTATGGTTTGAAGCACTAGGGGTCAGCCGACATGAATATAGCAGTCAGCATTTAGTATTAAATTATTTTAGCTACATAAATAAACTCACATCTTGATGTATGAGTATAAAGATCTGACAGAAAAAGTTCATTTTTGGTATGATTCTGATCTTTAATAAAAATCACCCTGTTATTTTACTTTTGTATTACATATTGGCTTTGCAGGTGATATAATAAATGAAACTGGGTTAAAATTTACAATATGTGCTCTTAAATATGGCCTTTAGTCTTTGTTCCTTATTTAACCTCAGTTTAAGGAGTTGGCATATGAAAACTTCCATTTAATATCATTTCACGATTATTAAATTATTAGAAAGGAAGGAAACTCCCTCTAGTCTCAGGGTTGGTGCTATATAAGTAAAGCCATTGCCGAAACAAAAGGAAAGAAAAAACATTTTATATTAGCAAAATCCCCTTTTATTATATCATTTCTTCTCCTTTCTAGAATTCATTGCTTTAGGCAAATGCCTTTGTGCTAATAAAGGAGTTACTTAAAAATGCTACACTGAAGATGCAGAGTTACGAAATTTTTCTCCTCCTTTCTCTTTTCATTATCATTTATACCCTTCATCATTTTAAATCCATCATGAACAGGGAGGAGAGATTGCCAAGAATAGTCGAATTTGTTTTTAGTTGAAAATTAGCTTAACTTTTAAATAAAATCTAGGGCACAGCATACTTAAGTGACACATTTACATGCTTGATATACATTGTCAGTACATAGATAGTGGCAACAATAAAGTTTCAATATGGAAATTAGTTGTTACACAAGTATCAGTGCTTCACAATTTATGCTGGATTTTTGTTATATTTTTTAAAACATTATTATATTGAAATGAACAAATTATCTTGTATTTGGTGAGATTTCCTAGTAGAAAGTTATCTGGCTTCAGTGTAACCTTCTACAAATGGTTTTCCATTACTTTGCCAAAATGGGGGAAACTGATGTCAAAAATAAAGGTAGGGGGAAGGGATGGAGAAGCAGTGTGAAAGTTTAATTGCTTTCTGCTTGGATTTCTGGGTTAAAATCAGGCCAACAGGTTGATAAAAATGATGTACGGAATTAAAAAGTCCTCTGAATTATGTTCATACTTTAAAAGTGAGAACGCTGGTGTTTGAAAACAATGCTGGCTTTGTTGGGCTTCTTAGGCAATATGAGGAGAAAAATCTATCATTTTCCAACACATTTTAGCTGAAATGCTAGTTGGTCATAGAAAATGAAAATAATATCAGCGGACTAGGAGAGCAGTGGCTGAAAATCCACTGTGCCTTCCACGAGAGCCATTTGGTTGTCTTGCTGCCTCTAACTCTCCTCTCCTTCACCTGTTGCATTCATAATAGTAGCACATAGTTCTGCTTTCTCCCCAAGAGCCATATTTATAACTTTGATTAAGAAGGTGAGACTTTTGGAGAATTTGGAGGTGAGAACCAGAGATGATTTTGTGCTTGCTCTTTGCATTCTTCTATTTTAGTATTACTCCTACTGTTTTTAATCTAACATTTTTTGAGCAATTACAATATGCCAGATACTGTAGTTACACATTTCCCATTTACTACCTCATTGAATTTTCACCACAACCTGGGGAAGTGTCTTCTATTAGTCTCTGAATTTTATGGATTTTATAACTTAGGTATGGACAGAGTGGGTATAAGATCACATAGCTGGTAGCAAGTGGAATCCATAATTCATAATCTCATCATTAATGCCTGCAGTAAATTACCTCCTCATCACTCCTGTTTACTTTTTCCTTGTTTGTAAAGTGTCTGATCCATATTCTTGGCATTGCCTATAAGGTATTATAGTACATACTGGTTTCTATCCAGGTTCCTGACTCATAACACCCATAGCCCTTGTTACAGTTTTTTGTTATAATGTTGGTTGTGTCGGGTCTCAGGGGCAGGCCTCTGACGTTCTCCTGCTCTCCTTTCGCTCTAATGTTCCCCCGCCTTTCAGATGATAGGTCTTAAGAACCTCCTATTAGAGGGTCCCACCATATACCCTTGGGGAAGGAATGCTGATGTCATGAAGCTTCCATAAAAAACAAAGAGGACAGAGTCCAGTGAGCTTCCGGGTAGCTGAACAGGTGGGGGTTCCTAGAGGGTGGTGCACTCAGGGAGGGGATGGAAGCTCCATGCCCCTTTCCGTCCCTCCACCCCAACCATACCTCACCCTATGCATCTCTTCATCTGTGTCCTTTGCAATATCCTTTATCATAAACAGGTGAAAGTGTTTTCCTGAGTTCTGTGAGCTGCTCCAGCAAATTAGTTGAACCCAAAGAGGGGCTCATGGGAACCCCAACTTGAAGCCCATGGGTCAGAAGTTCCAGAGGCCTGGATTTGAGACTGGTGTGTGTGTGTGTGCTGGGGGGGTGCAGAGGAGGCAGACCTCGGGACTGAGCCCTCAATCTATGGGATCTGACACTATCTCTGGGTGGATAGTGTCAGAACTGAATTAGAGACACCCAGCTGGTGCCTGCTGTTTGGTGTATGGGGAAAAAATATCCCACGAATTTGGACATAAAAGTCTTCTTCTGTGTTGACGATTGTTACGATTTGAGAGTAGAGAAAAAACATGGTTAGAAAGAGTTTTCCATACACAGCGTAACATTTCAATAATTTGGAAAGTTAAATATCACGTATTCTTAATATACTATTGTCATTAAAGAGTGATTAATTCGGTAATAATGGCAATCAGATTTCTTGGATAGGCCAAAATTCTTAGCTTAACTAAAGTATTAGGAAGGTAGATGATGATGACAAGGACGATGATGCTGCTAAGAACAAAAGCAATAATGATAATAATAGTTATTGAGCACTGGACCAAGCCTAGCTCTAAAAGCCTGATGTTTGCTCTTATAACTAGAGTGACCCTCTCTATATATTTTATCTTCTAAAGTGGCATACTTATGACAATGAAAGAGGGAGCTATTAAAAATTATGATAGGATAACAGGCAAAAACCAGAACTGTCAGAGCAAATTGAGATGTACTCATGACACACAACCTAGTAATAAACCTCATGTCAGTGTGAAATTATAGGAGGCAAAGTCAAGGATGCTTATGTTATAAACTTTAAATTACTACTCCCTTCCCCCAACCCTCAGCCTCAAACTGTTTAGCAACTATAAATTAGAGATATGAATATTTATAATGCCAAGCCCTATAAAATTATGCATGTCCTTTAAATAAGGGAAGGGTGGGAAGTGATTATGAGATGCTTAGAACAGAATGTGGCACATAGTAGTCCTTCATTATATAGCTGTTGAATAAATAATTTAATTACAGCTTTGCTGTAATTATTAACTGCATAAAGAAAACATCCAAATAATGGATTTCCAGGAACTTACATAAAGAAGACATTCAAGATAATGGGTTTTTGGGAACTATCAGACTACTATATGCCCAATAAACAGGTGAACACCCTTTTTTTTTTTTTTTTTTTTTGAGATGGAGTCTTGCTCTGTTGCCAGGCTGGAGTATAGTGGCATGATCTTGGCTCACTGCAACCTCCTACTCCCTGGTTCAAGCGATTGTCCTGCCTCAGCCTCCCGAATAGCTGGGATTACAGACACACACCACCACGCTCAGCTAATTTTTGTATTTTTAAGTAGAGACGGAGTTTCACCATGTTGGCTGGGATGGTCTCGATCTCCTGACCTTGTGATCCGCCCGCCTGGGCCTCCCAAAGTGCTGGGATTACAGGCGTGAGCCACCGCGCCCGGCCCGTTTTCTTATATAATAGCGTTTTAGCACACAGATGTATAAAATTAAAAACTGTGTGAACTGTGTTACAAATACACTTTAAGGGAGAAAATCATGAGCACATAAAAGCTCCAGTGGAACTATCTGGTCCCTGCTATGACTTCCAGCTAGAGAAATGATTTCCTATAATGATTATTATCCTTCCTACTATATATTTTACAGCAATTTTTTTTCAGAGTTCCATAAATACTAGTCAATATGGTAACAACGCCAGTGAAGATTCTATTCTTTGGTTGAAAAAAAATCACATTAAGGGCAGGACTGAATGGTAACTATTAGAACAATCTATTAATCATCATCTTGTGATAGGAAATTGATTGGACAAAGTGTCCATTTTTGAGCAAGGAGTGGGAAAGCCAAGCTCTAGCTTTATTTAATTTTCTCCTTTTTGCTATTCACATTTATACTGATGACTAATAATGACTGTCATTACATAGCAAATATGTCTGGAAAAAGACTAAACATTCATTTACCTTATACAAATGAAAATAAATCTAAAATGTTTACTCCTCAGATACATATTTAGAAGCAACATGATTAGAGGTTAATACAAAATGAACCAGATTTCTGGCAATTTAGATACAGCCAACTGTATATTGTGGAAGATAGTTTGTGCTAGGAGTTGCACTATATTTTTACTTTCGTAATTTTTATCTGGTGATTTTTTGAAAATAATACCTGTACTATTATCAATATTACAAAAATGATTCCCATATTAAAGGTTTGTTATATATGTTATATTTGTAAACCTACCTTTTTCCTTGGTAAAGTGAATAAGATTTTTAAAGGTGCACTTGACTAAAATTCACTTTCCAGCAAAATTTCTTAATTGTTTTCCAAAATGCTTTTTTCTTTATGTGCACCATTTTATACTGTCTGGGCAGTAACAAATTCAAATAGTAATTTACTATTTACATACAAACAGTATATTTTATTTGTAAATGGTATTTTATGTGTAGATAGTAAATTACTGTTTACGTGTAAAATACGATGAAAAATTAAACTTATTTAACAAAATAACATAGTTATTAAAACTAATAGGAATGCATAACATACACCACCTGTAAAATTACTTGACATTAAAAATAGTAGGATTTTAACTAATTCTGAAACAACATAAACATGTTTTGCTATATTACACAATTGTAAATGTTCCACAGCAGAGAAGGTTCTAGAAAGTAATTTTAAAACATAGCATCTAGTTCTCAAAAAGGGCAAAAGCCAAAGCAAAAACTCATATAGTTTTTTTTAAAAGAAAATAAATCCCCATTTTAACATTTAAAGGAGCAATGGAATGAAATGGGAATCCATATTTTTTCTTTTTTTCTAGGATATTATCCACATAAAAATCACTTGAGCTTCACCAAAAGGTTAAAACCCCTACTCTTTATTTTGGAATCACTTTTATATTTAAATAGAGAGCTACATGGTCTCAAATAAGTCACATAACCTTTCTAGGACTCGGTGTTCTAATCTAGAAGCTGTGAAAATAATTTAGTTTCATGAGGCTCCTTCTACCTAAATAACCCTGAGCCTGCAAAATGAATGTTCTATTTTTTCACCTTTTAAATTAAGGAAACATACAATATGATTCAAAAATAAAGAATGATAAAGCATATTTTGGTTTTAAATAAATGGGTAGTTAAAAAATACCCACATATAACATGTACAAAGAACAAGAAAGAATGAGGAAAGGGGACACAAAATAAAAAGACATGAAAAGAGATGAAACTGGGATTAAAGGGGTCAGGGAAGGAGAGTAGAAGAGAATGTGTTACATAAACCACTGGGGCAGAAGAAGAGTGGCAAATATGCAAATAGAAAAGTAGATTCATGGCCAGGTGCGGTGGCTCACGCCTGTAATATCAGCAATTTGGGACGCCAAGGTGGGAGGATCACTTGAGGTCAGGAGTTTAAGACCAGCCTGATCAACACGGTGAAACCCCATCTCTACTTTAAAATACAAAAATTAGCCAGGTGTGGTGGTGCATGCCTGTAATCCCAGCTACTCGGGAGGCTGAGGCAGGAGAATTGCTTGCACCCAGGAGACAGAGGTTGCAGTGAGTCGAGATCGCGCCATTGCACTCCAGCCTGGGAGACAGAGCAAAACTGTCTCAAAAAAAAAAAAAAAAAGAAGATTCCTAATAAATATAGTAAGGTGTCAATTCATAGATGAGAATTAGCCTACCAGTGAGAAAGATAGAGGAAGAGAGTGATGATGATGGCGAGAGAGCCTCCTATACCCACATGCATGTTCGGAGAAAATACAAAGAAATATGAAGAGGGATAAATATTAAAAACCCCTGAGTCAGAAGTGTGGGTGAATATCATAGAATGAGATGATCAGAGAGAGGAACACAGAGGCTAGCTTTAATAACATCCCCACTTTGTGGCTCTTATGGGTATTATTGTTAAAGACTGTAAAAGGTCAAGTTGTGTATTAGACAAGAATGAGGAGATCATTTCATGAGCCTTCATTGCATGAAGGTACCCATACATTTACGCTAATGGCTATATTCAGTTTAAAGCAACCCTTTCCATTTCTGCTTAAAGAGAAGCTACCCAGGCCAAGGCAAGGTAACACGCTTTTGCAATGAACTCATTATACGGTCCACCACTCCCTCAAAGAAATAGCTATATTATCTTCCCCTGCTGTTTTCTCTCTTCGGTAATGAAACATAAATGTACAGGCCAGGCGCGGTGGCTCACGCCTGTAATCCCAGCACTTTGGGAGGCTGAGGTGAGCAGATCATGAGGTCAGGAGTTCGAGACCAGCCTGGCCGACATGGCGAAACCTCCATCTCTACTAAAAATACAAAAATTGGTTGGGTGTGGTGGTGCCCGCCTGTAGTCCCAGCTACTCGAGAGGCTAAGGCAGAAGAATCACTTGAACCCGGGAGGTGGAGGTTGCAGTGAGCCAAGATCGTGCCACTGCACTGCAGCCTAGGTGACAAAGTGAGACTCTGTCTCAAAAAATAAATAAAAAAATAAAATAAAGGTACAAAAGTAAGTGGTCAGTTGGCTCAATACGCAGAATGCAGCATATTAGAGTTAGCTGTGGAGAAAGTCACCTGCCAACTGATTATGATATTAGGATATATTTGCAGATACTATGTACTAAGGAATTGACATATTCATGTCGCAGTAACTATGACCCACTAGTTCCAATTATATCACCCACTCTAAACTTTGGATGAAGGGTAGGGCTGGAGAACAAAGGGAGGGGGTCCAGTTTATTTCTACCCTCCTGTAATAAGTAAGAGCTTGAGATTTAATGAAGATCAAGAGTGTCTGCCAGTGTTATAAGCCATTTTCTTTTACTTTTAAAAAAAACTTGTGTTATTTACCTAAATCTGGTACTGATCATTTGCTTTCTATCCCTAAATCTAAACTAACAGGGATACAGAGGCATATGGTTGGAGACAAGATGATTAAATAATTTTAATATGACTAATGAATAAAATTCCAAATCCTGTGGCATTTAATGGCAAAGACATTGCATTAAAATTATAATTTTGGCATAGGAAACAGATATTGTGGATGTTGTAGTAATATAAGTCTATACATGATGGTGTTCGTAACCTCAGTTTTAATTTTCTATCATAAAAATTTGACTTCTTATTCTGTTGCAAGACACATAAAACCTTGACTCTTTCACAACCCACAAAGCTGCTATTGTATATTTTAGATGGTTCTCTCGTATTTCCTACAATTATAATTTTTGTTTTTCTTTTTGTCATAAGATGTACTGAGATATTGTAGAACATTTTGGGTATCCTTCCTCCTTGTTCTCTTTTTATGAGAGATGATTTCATTTGTATTGTTATGTAGCTATAAAATTTAACTGCTGGGACACCACCTTCCCTCCATACATAAGAGTCTGTATCTTTACACAGATGTTTTGCAATCATTAAAGGTAGAAACTAAGAAGGGATTTTTTTTTTTTCAAATAACTACTTGCTTGAAATAGACTTAAGTGCACATTATGGCTTTAATGTCATAAAATTGGTACTTATTTTAGTTACTAAATATTTTATCAGTCGTGTAAATGATCTGTTATTAGAATGTCAGCATCATCAATTTAAAAAATACAATAAATAACCTGACACAATTCAAAATGTTCACAAATTAGATGACTCAGTATTGTAAAGATGTTAACTGAGCTCCAGATTCACAAAATTTCAATCAATATCCTGGAAGGCTTTATGTAAAAATAGACAATATAGTTCTAAAATTTATTCAAAGAACCAAAAGTAGCCAAGGCAATCTTGAATAGGAAGAACAAAGTGGAAAGTTTACACAACCAGATCCAAAATGTTTAAATAAAATCATTGCATATATACATACAATGGAATATTATTCAGTCATAAAAAGGAATGAAGTTCTGAGACATGCTACAACATAGATGAACCTTGAAAATATTGTGCTGAGGGAAGTAAGGCAGACACAAAGTGGCAAATATATAATTCCAATTTTTATAAAAGATCTAGAATAGCCAAATTCATAGAAACAGAAAGTAGTCCAGAGGCTACTAGCGGATGGGAAGACAGAGAAAGGGGAACTATTGCTTAATGGTTACAGACTGTCTGGTTGCAGTAATAAAAAATTCTGGAGGCTGGGCGCGGTGGCTCACGCTGTAATCCCAAGACTTTGGGAGTCCAAGGTGGGCAGATCACCTGAGGTCAGGAGTTTGAGACCAGCCTGGCCAACATGGCAAAACCCCATCTCTACTAAAAATACAAAAAATTAGCTGGGCATGGTGGCAGGTGCCTGTAATCCCAGCTACTAGGGAGGCTGAGGCAGGAGAACCACTTGAACCTGGGAGGCGGAAGTTGCAGTGAGCCGAGATCGCGCCACTGCACTCCAGCCTGAGCGACACAGCGAGACTCTGTCTCCAAAAAAGAAAAAAAAAAAAATTGGGGGTGGGGGATAAATTGTGGTGATGGTTGTAATAAATGCCACTGAACTAGACATACAAAATGACTAAAATGACAATTTTTTATGTTATATATTTTATCACACCTTAAAAAAGTAATACCGAAATACAATACGATTGAATCGTTCACGTTTATGTGATTTATAGCTCGGTAGAATTGTTTTAAAAAAAGATTGCAATTAAGCCAGTGAATTACTCTTAAAGTACAGATTTAATCAAATGGAAGAGGATACAGAATCCAGAAGCAGATTCATACATATAAGTTCTCTTGATTTATGACAAAGATGCCATGACAATACAGTGGGGAAATGATTATCTTTGAATAAATAGTGCTGGATCAATTGATGTTGCTTTTTACTATAAATTCATACGTACCACTTGCTTTATATAAAATAGATATGCATTAACTTAATAAATAGTATTAATATTAGATTTATATAGTATTCAAGGTGGAAAGATGAAAACTCACAAGTTAATAAATAGTAGGTAAGTAAATAAATAAACTTGCGGAGAACGTTAGTGTACATTAATTATTAGGTCTATACCACAGGTGTGAATAATTAATTTTGATTTATGACACTTGTTTAACTAGAACCAGACCACGTCCTTTCAGCTTAAATGCTGTCGGTACATGCCTGGCCACTGAATTAAATACTTCGTCATTTCTTCAGTCTGATTCTTCAGAATAATTTATGCAAAAAATTGTGGTATAAATTTTGGCATTTCGTCATTAACGTAAAGCCATTCACCATCATCATTTTTTCTAGCCACAACAAAACATATAGCCAAGGCAAACGGTCAGGTTAAAAAACAAAACACAACAAAACAACAATCCACATACCAGCCTCCTCCCCAACCAATGAAGCACCCAGGAAACAAAACACATACAAATACTTGCAACATTTAACACATGTGACAGAAGAGATGGTTAATGTCTAACCTTTATCCACTGGAGATTTGTCTGCTTGAGCTTATTTTCGAGTTTATCTTGCTCTTCTGGGCTTATGGGAGCACTTACAAGCACGGGTCCTCCAGTTTCATTTAATTGTTTTAGAATTCCCTGGCGCAGGGGCAACTCTTCCACCAGTAACTGAAACAGACAAATGCAACAACGTTTAAAATGAATTACAGCACAATTCCAACTACCTTGCCTTCGCTTCTATTGATTAGTCTATCAAAATGAAGCGACTTGACCGAGGGCCCAGTGGTACCTCAAATACCAACAGTTTTCTATCTGAGCACAGAGCTGATTGACTGAAACACTCACTCCCCAGTGGATAAATCTTTGTAGAAAATAAATGATTATATTATCCCTCATAAATTTTTTAAGAGAAAAATGTGCGATGGTAAAGCAACACTCCAAATAAAGTAAGTGTCTGAAAACCTATCTCTATCAGAAATAGAACAATGTGAATAAATTCATCAGCCTCTTGGGTATCATAGCATGCCATAGCATACCGTAGCTTGCCGCTGAGAAATTGCATTATCATCTTAAGAGGTAACTGACATTGAGAGTATTTACTCTCAATATACACAGTGCCAGGCACTGTGCTAACCTTTTCACATTTATTATCTTAGTTTATCTTCATATTATCATAATTATATCAGGTAGATCCTATTATCTTCATTTTATATGGAAGGAAACTGAGACAAAGAGGTTAAATACCAGCTCCCAGCACACAAACCTAGCAAGCAAGAAAGGTGTGGTTCAAATTTGGGTAGTTTCATTCTGGAGTCCTCATTTTTTACTCCATATCCCTAAACTTCCCTAACTCATTCACCATCACATAGTGTACGCCCTTTCCCAAGACCTCCAAAATCACCATGATGTTAACACTTCGTTTTTGTCATCTAAAGTTACCGTGTCTGCTACAGTACCCATTAGCCATACAACACTATTAACATTTAAGTTAATCAAAATTCGCTAAAATAAAATCTCAAGTTCCTCAGTCACACTACCAACTCTCCAGGTATTCAAAAGGCACAAATAGCTAGTCGTTACAAAAATGGATGACGCAGAATATTTTCATCATCACAGAAGTTCTATTTGAAAGCACTGATCTAGATTCTTTCAGAAGAAAATAGAATCATGCATATTAATTAATAAGAAAATGCCACTAAACATGTATCAAATGAATTATCAATTATATCACTATATATGACACTCAATACATTTAGGAAAGATAAATCTCCAAGAAAAGACTGAGTTCATTGTTCTAGGGTATAACCATCTTCAAATGATTCCCACTCTTTTCTATTTTTGAATCCCAAATACCTAGTAAAACATCTGATGTACAGTCAGTGCTCCATATTTGTTAATTGAATTATGCCATATTTTATTTTTATACTTTATTTCTTGTTCAGGTGTAAATCTCTTGTTTCACAGAAATAAACGTTTGACATTGGGCTCTAATTTCCATGTGTAAACCAACTGAATCATTGATAAAGGACCAATTTCATTTTCCTTTGATTATATGACCTTGTAAAATGAGGATAATAGCAACCATTGTCAAAATTTGATATGAAGATTAAATAAAATAGTGGCTGTAAATGTATCTAATACTTGGCACATAACAGGGAATGATTAAATATTAATTTCTCTTCCCCTTTCACCTTCTGTTTGACAACTAAAATGAAATAGATCCAAAAGAGCTGCTTTCCTAAGACTAAAACCATGAAAGTTAATCCAATTGCACAATCAGAGCATGTCAGTCAGCCAAGGGAAGTAATCAGTAATAAGCAGACATCACAGTAGGACGGCATGAAAAGCCACTGGAATAAGCTGGATGTCTATTCAACCAAATGGAATGTGAACCAACACCACGTCCCACACCCCCAGACAAATAAGCTAAAACAAAACATTGCTTCGGGGGAATATAATGCCTTTAATTAGAGGCTGAAGTAGTGAGACTGATTTGGCAAACCAGATCTTTCCTAAGCAAATGGATTCTTCTTTTTAAAGACTCTTCTCAAATCTCCAGGTAGGTAACCAGGACAGATTAAAAAAAGTGATTCCCATTTAGATTTAGATTTTATGATTCCACAATCTGGTCTTCAGTATTTAAAATTATTTGAAGTTGTGAAGTTCTCAAGTAAATCTAAAATTAATTTCAAATTAAAGATAAAAACTGTGAATTATATACATTTAGATGTATTGAATCTATACATCTATATGTGTAGAAGTATAGATGCAATATGTGTGTGTGTATATATAAATACACACACACACATATATATACATATGTTCTTATGTGCACTGGTTGAGAACTGCAGGGTTAAGAAAAAATAAAGTTGTGAGAAAAACACTTTAGCAAGGAACTATAAATAACCTAATGGGCAGAAAACCAATGATTAAATTAAAAAATAGATTCATATACTTCTTTATACAAGCAGGCCCTGGGGGATTTGAGAAAATAAAATTACCTTGACTTGCTCAAGCTTTTCTTTTAGTTGCTGCTCATTTCCAGGTTCAAGTGGGATACTAGCAATGTTATCTGCTTCCTCCAACCATAAAACAAATTCATTTAAATCTCTTTGAAATTCTGACAGGATATTCTTTTGTTCTTCCAGCCTGGAGAAAGAAGAATAAAATTGTTATTTTTTTTCCAACGTATTTCTCAAACTATTTTTTAATGCAAACTGGGAAACAAACATGGCAAACAATCTAAAAATAAGCAATTTAAAAGATGTTAACAATACATAATTTAAGAAAATTCATTCACTTTGAACAAAGTAATTTCAATATTTCAAGAATCTCTAAATGATAAGAGATTAAAACTGATCAAGAAAAATTCTGATTCAAAAATTCCTGACCAGGCGCAGTGGCTCATGCCTGTAATCCTAGCACTTAGGGAGGCCGATGTGGGAGGATCACTTGAGGTCAGGAGTTTGCGACCAGCCTGGCAAATATGGTGAAACCCCGTCTCCACTAAAAATACAAAAATTTGCCAGGCTTGGTGGCAGGCACCTGTAATCCGGGCTACTAGGGAGGCTGAGGCAGGAGAATCACTTGAACGTGGAAGGCAGAGGCTGCAGTAAGCCGAGATCGTGCCACTGCACTCCACCCTGGGCAACAGAGAAAGACTCCATCTCAAATACATACATACATACGTACATACATACATACATACATACACACACACATACATACATAAAATAAATAAAATAAAAATTCTAACAACATTATGTCATTATATCTGAGCAAGGTTTCTCAACTTTAGCATTCCTAACATTTAAGTTTGGAAAATTCTTTGCTGTGAGTAGCTATCCTCTGCGTTGTAGGGTATTTAGCAGTATCCCTGGCCTGTTGTACACACTGGATACCAGTAGTAACACCTCGCCCCTGAGCTGTGACAACCAAATATGTTTCAAGGCATTGCCAAATATGCTGGGGGGGATGGGGGTGGGGACATATTGTCCCTGGTTGAGAACCAACTAAAGTAAGTATATAACCTGAAGTTACAAGTTTTAAAATGTTTAATTAAAGTATACTTATGGAAAATTACAGGACAAAAATATAAACAAGGTTTTTGTTTTGTTTAAGTTGCCGCCATTTTATCTGCTTCTTATTCTGTGGGTCAAGGATTTGCATAGGGCTCAGTTGAGCAGTTCTGCTCTATGTGGCTTCAGCTTGGTTTAAAATAAAACGCTAAATTATTACATGCTAAACAGTTTTCCGAATTATGACTCACAACCTTATTTGAGGAAAGAGAAAAACTGATTTAAAATACTTAACATATGTTGTACTCGTGGAAGTTTTAATTATGAAAATGCATATATACTCTATGCTAATTAGCCATAAATTTATTCTTACATATTCGATTGTAAGACAGCTGAACAAAATTGTTTGTGCTTAAAATAATTGAAAATTTTTTGTTTTGTTGTCTTTTGGGAACTATGTATAGCTTCCATGGAAGCTTTTAATTGATTGAAGTGTAATATACGTACAGGACACTGCACAATTTAACTGTATAGCTCAATAGTGTTTTAAAAATTGAACACACTGTACAACCAGAGAAGGAAATAGAATATTATCAGAATCTCAGAAATCTCCTCTTATCCCTTTGCAGTCACTACCTCCAAGTATAACCAGTACCCTGTCAACTTTGATTATTTTGCTGGTACTGAATATTATGAAAATGGAATTGTATGGCTTTATACTCCTTTGTGTCTTGCCTTTTTCATTCAAAATTATGTTTACGATAATCCATGTTGCATATAATTTTAGTCTGTTCGTTAACCTGGCTGTATAGCATTTAATTGTGTAAATATAGTACTTTAGATGGACATTTGTGATAATTCAGTTTTTTGAATGATTAGCTATTTTTTTTTTTTTTTTGCTTCAAATTAACAAATGTGTATTGGGAGCTTACTACCTTCTAAGAACTCCATTGGGCATTAGGATTAAAGATATATACGTTATATACCTTGTCTTGAGGATTTCATAATCAATGAGAAGAAACAAGCATGTAAGCCAAGGATTACGATTAAGTATTATAGGAGGAGAAGTTATTTCTGGGGCAGTGCTTGGGAGACATCCCAGAGAAGATAATGATCTGAGCCTTGAAGCATGAAGATAGAGCAGCACGTTGCAGGAATAAGACACAGCCTGTTCAAAGACAGGGCCTTGAGAGAACTACAGTTACAATCATTCTGTAAATCAGAATCTGGTTATTGGACTTATGCTTGCATATATTCAGTTTTCCTATATCATAAGAGCCTGTTCAAAGTCTGTTCTGTGACATGTAAAGTTACATTCTCCCCTCTGTCTATTCTCTTTTAAATTCATTTATACATTTATTCACTTATTTTTACAAATATTTACGATTTATTGTTTTTAATTTTTGTAGGGACATAGTAAGTGTATGTATTTGTAGGGTACATGAGATATTTTGATACAGGCATGCAATGAGAAATAAGCACATCCACTGTTCATTCCTGGGACACTGGGACCAGGGTCTGTTTTTAACCGATCCCGAATATAACATCTGATCTAGAAGTACTTCTACCTTATCTGACTGGGGAGATGAATGCCATTTACTTCAGCTGAGAGTATATTTCGTTGTCTCATATATTTTGGGGAAACTACTAGTTTAAAAAATCAAGAGATCTGGAGCTCAGGGGGGAGAGGAAAGCTGGAAATAAGGACTTTAGTCATTAGCAATCCGTTGGCAGAGAAAACATGGTAAACTAACTTTTGAACTAATAATTAACATTTCATGTTTGCTATTTTCTGAGTCCATTCTTTCTTCATTTTATGAATTTTAATCATTGACAATTCTCTCTTATTTAAATTGAAAAATAGGAAAAGTCCATTTCAAAGCCTTTTGTTGATTTCTTATGTATGGTTAACCCTATGGTTCCTCCTCTTCTTCTCCTCTATGTGCTTAGGCATGGAAAGCCAAAGGAATGCCTACGGTGCTCTTCTGGCCTCTCCAAAAGCTACATGGACCTGTGAAGGAGGTCTGCAGATTCCAAACATTCAGTGAAGTGAGAGGATGCTTTTTCCTTCTTGGAGTCTACATACTTACTCTCAGTGATTCTCTCGAAGTCTCTACTTCTGACTCAGAGAGATGAAAGAGAAGGAACTGTCCCTTACTACAAACTGCACTCCCCACAAAGCTTACTACCCCTTCCTATCTGAGTCTTTTTAATCTTGCCTGGGACATGGAGTACAGAGGAGAATGGAAATTGCTTGGAATAGAGATAATATCCCTGTCGCTTTAGAGTAAACCCTATGGGGAAGTGGCTGGTCTCAATTGCTGGCAGTTTGTTTTAGAATGTGGAATAGCACCATTTCCCCTCAGATTCAACTGTGGAAGAAGAAAATGTCTAGTATAGTATAGGCATCCTTTATTTGTTTAAATGTTCCAAGCTGATTTAATTCCTTGGGTCCGGATTTTGAGGGTCTAGCTCATCTTTTTCTCTCTCTCTTTCTACTCTGCAAATCATTGCCTCCATTACTATTTGACTCCAGATGATTTTGCATAGTGTTCTGAATACTTTTAGTTAAGTAAAATCTTGCTAAAATCTGATTACATTTGAAAAACCTAGACACATTGGCAAGGCTTTTAAACATTTTCAGCTTTCATCTAGAAACAGACACGTTTAAGGAAAAGAAAACCCCAAACCCCCCAAAAACAAACAAAAATTTAAGGAGCAGGAAAAAGTAATATCAAACCAAAAAAATAATAATAACCCTCAAGTTTAGAAAATTCTAAATCAAACACTCCCCTCTTTTCAAATATGTCTCAAATTATTTACTTGCGTATTTTTTCTATCAAGAATATCCAGTAAAGAGGAGAGATGTTGTGCTTATTCATTATAGTTGAGATTTATATGTATCACTGGATTCAAACTCTATATTGTATGCTTATTTTCTTCATTTATTATTCTACTATATGTCTCTGTAGGTCATTAATTACGCTTTAAAAACTTGATTTTTTAAGATCCTAGTAATAAGATATATAGGGGTACCCTACATTTCACCATTATTGTGTTATTAGGAATTTTGTTTGCTTTCATTTTTTATTACAATGAATAACCCTACAATAAACACATTTGTTTATACATTTTGAACCATATATCTGCTGGAATAAGAATGAAAAGTTAACAATGGGAATCCTAAGGATTTAGATACACATTGTCGAATTTCTGCCAAGGTTGGTACTCAGAACACTCATAAACTCCCACCAACAGTTAGAAAATACTTGTCTCACTACACTTTTACCACTATTGAGCATTACAATTTATATACCGATAAAACAAATAAAAAGCTTGCCATAGATATTTTAAGTATTCATTAATAGGAAAGTCGAAAATGTCGTATGTGTGTACATGTTTGTCATTTATTTAGTTTCTACTGTCATTTATCTGCAATGTCTGTTGCCCATTTTTCCTGTGTTTTCCTATTTTTAAGAGCTCTTTTCAAATTATCTGAAACATAGATTAATTGAGACTATGTTTCCAGCTTCCTTTTTGCCTTTTAGTAGTTTTTTCTAAATAAAATTTAACAGTTTATTTCCTTGATATTATGTTCATTGACAGTATCCTTAAAACTGTGGCCATTTTACCATTGTTCAGATATTCTCATTTATTCTTGATCCTTACTCTTTCATTTGTTAAAACAGAACAACCAAATATTTAATCCATCTTAAATTTATATAGTGTTGTTTCTAACCTTGAAGAGTTTTCCAGAAATTGATATTTTTTCCCCCAGCACCATCTCTTCTGAATTGATTTATGGTGCTTTCTTCATGATATTTTAAGTTTCTGCTTGTTGATCTACTGTAGATTTTTGTGACAGTAATGCACTATGTCAATTATTGCAGCCTTAAAATACATTTAATTTCTGGTAGGTTAACCCACTCTCCCACTTTAGTTATTCTAACTTATGTAATGTATCATTCGGTCAAATTATAAAACAATTCTCACTGAAAATTTTTAAATGGGATTGCATTATATCAATAAGTTAATTTGTGAAGAATTACTGCCTTCCAGTATAATTCTGCTACATTTTCGGTATTTACAGTGTTTTTGGACACAGAGTATCTGGGACTCAGCGGTGCACTATAAATAATTAAGTACATTTTATAATTAACCTTCAGCATCAGTTTGAAAGACAGCATCTTGCATATGATTTTATGGATATTAACCATATACTAATTTAGAAAACTCTTAAGAACTCTCAGAATAAATCATCACTTAAACATTAAAAGCTTTGGCTAAGCTTTTTGCTATCTTTCTTTTTACACAATATTTGTGGAAAATTTTTTTCCAGTGATTTAATTTTTAAAAAAATACAGCATCTTTTAAATATGAAAATATTTGGTAGTCATTTCTTATCTAGATTTTTATACTTTAAAATGTAAAAAAGATGGTGACAAAATCCCATTGGGACCTTGTTATAATCTGCTTTTCCAAGTGCATGTGTTTTCTGAAATTTCAAAAGCCTCGATTTGAAGTTTTAAAAGCTGCAATTTGAATTTATGTATTCAGATGATTGCAGAAAAGCAAAAAAACACAGTTAGCATTTCCAGGCTTGTCTCCTGACAGAACAGTTTAAACGTGCTTTATATTGGCATTCATCACACGAAGTGTTATTTCTTTGTTTACCTACTTGCTTAATGCTTATGGTAGGATTGATTCAGACAAGTGGTAGTAATATTAATGAATGAGATATTTAACATTACCCATCTGCAAATAAGTGCTAAATATTTTACTTTTAGAAGCATTTCAATACATTTAGACATTTAGCTTTTTTTAGAAAGAATGGCTTCTGTTTGAAATATTGGCTCTGTTACCATTTACATTACAAATGTTCCTAATGAAATTAAAGGAAGCACATATTACGATGGTGAGAGATTTGCATAATCAGAAAGGAAGCGCTACTCATGTGTTGCTAAATTCAATGAATTTAACATTAACTCTTCATGAACATTTTCTGTAGGGCTACTCTTACGGTAAGAGGAATAGACTGCCAAATCACATGGCATGATTTTGGTGAGGGGATCTAACAAGTGTTTCAGGCAAAGTGCTAGGTAGTTTCACAGCTGAATCTCTTTTAATATTCCATACGTCCTTTGGATTGCCTTTTATATGCTTTCAACGAAGAAATTGAAGTTCTAGAGATTGATACATCATATATCCAAAGGTGACTATCCCATTTTCCAAATGAGAAGTCCCTCTCTCCAAGTTTTTTGATCACCTTTAACACAGAAACTTTAGAAAATGGAGATATAATTATCACCTGTTTACATATAATGTTTAATTCATTAATTTGATTGTGTGTACTACTTTAAAATTATATAGTACAAAATATTATATCATTAGATCACACTTCTTCATTCACATTTCATGCAACAATTTTGTTCAAATTCTTCACAGGCACCTTCAACATTGAAATGTGCATCCTCACGGATGCTCTTGTTGTTGCCTAACTCAGTTTTCCAGAGGGCATCATCTTTACTTACATCCATGTGGCCTGAGGTATAGTACTGCTGAATCTAGAAGTAACGTTTCACCAGGAATTTTATTCCAAGCCACAAGCACACATTTATATAACAGAATACAGTTTTATGTTATGTAAAGACAGCTTTATCTTTTTTCTGTGCCATATGTCCATGAGCTACACCATGTAACCACTTAATGGGTTACTTTTAACAGTATTCTTTCCATAGCTTGTTTACAATGGCATCCAACTCTGGCAATTGTGATGTCATACAACAAAAGTCAATCCCTAAACTGTGTTAAATTTATTTTCTCCCAGCATGTGTGTGTCTGTGTGTGTGTGTTTTTGCCCTCCTCTATCAGGTTACTTCTACGAGCCTCCAAAATAAGCATAAATTGAGAATGAGTCAAGGCAATACATCTTTCCCAGACAGTACTTTGTTGTTTTGATTGAAGTAAAATAAATGACCATCTTGTAATTTGAGAAACTTCAGAAGGGTTCAAGTATAAGTTGACCCTTCCCGAGGGAAAACCAAAACAAAACATTGATTTCTAGGCACACCTAGTTACTTCCTCAGGCCACACCCTCCGTAGGTCATTATCAGAATCAGAACCCAAGCATCAACTTTATTTTTAAGCCAACATGTCTACCATACCTGGTTGATGCTTGAGTTGTACAATTGGACATTTGTTCATTTTCCCTACAGTTTGTGTCTTGTCGGAATGAAGTGATCCTGAGGGGGATAATATATCAAGATTTCTCAGTCATTTATGCCTCACTATTAAGGAAATGATTAGCAACTTTTGAGTAGATGTGGAAAATGATGAGGGAAAACCTGAAGGTTAGCAATGCGAATATCTGCATGGAAAGTAAGTCCAAATCTAAATGCTGCCAGTTATCAGCTGAGTATGTGAACACGGGCGAGTGACTTAATCTTTTTAGCCCTCAGTTTCCTCGTCTTAAAATTAGAACAATAAACACTTTATAGTGTGGTTGTGAGGATTAAATTTTTTTTGCAGAAACCCAAGATTTAGCCTAGTGCTTCACTAACAGCACTCAAAAAAATGGTAGAGAACATAAAAGGAGGTACAAAAAAGGGAAAATATGAATACAGAGCTTTCTATTTTAATCCTAGAATTGTGTCTAAGCCCACGTGCTTACATAGATAAAAGTATTTATAAAACATTATGAGTACACAGGGGGACTACTCAAATTTGAACTTTTGATGAGCCACCTGACAACTTTATTTCTCCCTACTGACAAACTACCTTGATAAATTTTGCTGGGGAAAAAACAATAGAGAATTAATGTCTATCTATGAGTAAACGTGCCACCAGATGAGACTACTTCTAGGTGAAGCATATATGTAATCACAATGCAACAGCCATTTATTGAGGGTCTGCTAGTGTCCAGTGATATGGCCGTGAATATCGGCAGCAATCCCTGCCTCACGGACCTTACATCCGATTGGGAGGAAGGGGAGGCAGACAGTAAACAAGATAAAGAAATAAAATCTACAGATTGTGATATAGTAAGTGCTACAGAGGAAAAAAATGAAGCATGGAAAAGGGATGGAAATATTGAGGGGAAGATGGGGAGCAGTTGTGATTTTATAAAGGGTGATCATAGAAGGCTCCATGGAGAAGGAGACATTTGAGCAAAGTCCTCATGGTAGGGACTGGCTAGCTGCCCATTAGACAAGTTTACTCATTTCTCTTAATTGTGCAGCTAGCTGTCATTTCCCAGTCTCCCTTGCCATTAGTTTGGCTACATGACTGAGTTCGAGCCAATGGAGTGTGAGCAAAAGTGATGCTCATGAACATGAAGCCTGGCTCATAACCCCACCTCCACTAACCACCACCACATATGTAATATTCCTTGTTCTTTTTCATTCTAGTGTACAAGAGCACAGTGATTTTGAAATCCATGTGTTAAAGGCATCAGAGCCACAAAAGCGAAGTGCCCTGGGTCCCCGATTCACCATTTGGAGGAAAGCTACTTGTTGACCAGAAAACTTTTGTAAAGTTTGCATGAACGGAAAGTTTCTATTATGTTAAGCCACTGAGGTGTGGGTTTTTTTTTTATAGCAGCTTTAATAAAGATAGGTAATATAGAAATAAAGAAGTGAGGGAGGAAGCCATGCAAATATTGTGGGAAAGAATGCCTTAAGCAGACAAAACAAGTACAAAGGCCTTGAGGCAGGTGTGTACTAAAAACAACGAAGAAGTGAACAACAAGTTCAGAAATGGAGTGAGGAAAGGAGAGTACTAGATGTGGCCCAAAAGCCTTCTATTCAGAGATTCTATCTAGAATCTCAAGGCTTTTATAATCCCTATCCCACATCGAATTCAGTTTTTGGATAAAAATAAATTATAGAGTAATATGTTTGGGAAATCTCAGATTGAACTGTGTTCTCCAATGCTACTTTAATAGATCCAATCAACTGACTGAGCCCTAGGACTTCCCCCCAGATTTTTGTGTGTGCTGTCTACACAGTTGCTGAAACAGGCTTCGGGAAAATCTGAGGATGCTTTGGATCTTCATCTGTCAGAGGCAGAGTTACATCACCTATCAGTAAAGCCTGTCACAAAGCCATTACCATGTGATAGAAAATGCAATTAAGAGGGTGTGACTTCAAACCGTTTTTCCTGATTTCAATCCCAGTTCAGTTTTTCCCTTCGCAGACATTCAAACACCATCACCTTCCTGCCTAAACGTGCTCCTCTGTCAAGTTCAATGGATGACTCCACCAGCTCCCAGTTTTTTAAGCTGAAAATCTAGAAGTCATCCTTGATTCTTCTCTCTCCCTCACTCCCAGAGTGTATCAATAAGCATGTCCTCATAAGTCCACTTGAGAAATCTCTCTTGAATCTGCCCACTTCTCTCCATCCTCCTGTCACTGTCTCCTTCTCTCCTTCTCATTCTGATTTCAACTTTTATTTTTGATCCAGGTAGTATACGTACAGGTTTGTTACCTGAGTATGTTGTGTGATGCCAAGGTTTAGGGTAAAAATGATCCCACCACACAGGTAGTGAGCATAGTACCCAATAGGTAGTTTTTCAACCCTTGCCTCTCTCCTTCCTCCCGCTTCTAGTAGTCCCCAGTGTCTATTGTTTTCATCTTTATAATGACTACCCAATGTTTAGCTTCTAACTATCTTTGGTTTTCTGTTCCTGCATTAATTCACTTAGGATAATGACCTCCAGCTGAATCCATGTTCCTACAAAAGACGTGACTTTATTCTTTTTATGACTGTGTAGTATTCCATGGTGTATGTACACCACATTTATTTTATTCAATCCACCATTGGTGGACACCTAGGTTGATTCCACGTCTTTGTTACTGTATAGTGCTGTGATGAACATGTGAGTACATGTGTCTTTTTGGTAGAAAGATTTGTGTTCTCTTAAATATATACCAAGTGATGAGATTGCTGGGTTGAATGGCAGCTCTCTTTCAAGTTCATTGAGAAATTTTCAAACTGCTCTTCACAGTGCCTAAACTCATTTACATTCCCATAAACAGTGTATAAGCATTCCCCTTTCTCTGAAGCCTCACCATCATCTGTTGTTTTTTGACTTTTTAATAATAGCCATTCTGTTCTGATATCTAACAGCCTCTCTGAGACTGCTTTCTAATTAGCTCGTGCCTCCTACCTTGTCTCCTTCTTATCCATTCTTTACACTCCACAATAAGAGATCTTTCTAAAATAGGTTGCTGATCATGTCCTCATATACTCAACAACATCCCAGTGCCAATGGGATAAAATATAACTTCTCTAACGTAGGTCAAAAAACCCTTTGTGATCTGGTCTCTACTTCTATTTCTTCATCTTTCTTTGCACTGTATAGTTCATGGAACAACTTACTCTTCCTTAAAATCCAGCACTATATCCGTATCAGGATTTATCGTACAATGTTTCCTCTTGCCTGGGATGTCCTTCCATACATCTTCATCTAGGTAGCTCCAGGTTGACCTTTCCAATCTCAGGTTAGACATCACTTCCTCTACAAAGCTTTCCTTGATTAATTAGACATCCCCAACCCAGGTATAGGTCATAGGTCCTGTTATGTAGTCCCATAGCCCCTCATAATGTTTCCATCACAGGAAACACTGTAATTTCCCATGTTCATCAAACTATTGCAGATTTTCTATCTATTGTGATCACACCCTATCCTCAGTACTTAGCATATAGTATTTGCTTAGTTCCTATATTAATAATATCCTAATGACATCATCTTAATTGTATATCTCCAAGTAATAACATTATTCATAGTAGTCTGGGGAGATTTTCCATGAAGAACAAAGTGTGTGTGTATGGGAGGAAGGTTCTGTATAAAATTAACGAAATTCAACCAGGGAAAGCTATATAGCAAGTGTTTGTAAACTATGGCTCATGAACCAAGTTGTGCTCACCACCTGTTTTTGTAAATAAAGTTTTACTGGAACAGAGCTACACTCATTCATTTACATATTGTCTATGATTACTTTCATGCTACAATAGCAAAGTTGAGTAGTTGCAGCAAAGATTGAATGGCCCACAAAGCCAAAGACATTTATTATCCAACACTTTACTCAAGTTTACCACCATCTGCTATGTGATAAATCTCTTTCTTAGACATCTACTAGGGAATTAAAGATATGAGAATTCTGATATAAGAAAATCTGTATAATCTTTATAAACCAGTGGTATGCGAAGTCATGAAAATGTCTATGATAATTAGAACTACTCCTTACCCCTTGAAACAATCATGAGCATCTTACACAATTATCATTTCACAGGACAAACAGAAAAACTAGACATTGCATCTGATTATAAACGTTAATTCTGTTTAAATTTATGAACATTTCCAACTATGAGAAACTATATCTACTTACCTTGGAATCAAGCACGGAAAATAGTCAAAAGATCTATGCCTCTGCCTCACTTTTCTTGTCTTGGCTTTTACATTATGCCAGTTTCTTTATTTTTCTCTTTCTTCCTAACCCACAACCAACTTGATCATTTATTTTATAATTTCACCTCTTTTTTGTTACTCAGTTTTATAATTTCACCTCCTTTTTTGTTACTCAGTTTTTTTTTCCTCCCTCTGGGCTTTATGGTGATTTTTATTACTGTGTCTGTATTTTGAATTCCTCGTGGTAGTAATTCTTTCCACCCCCAGAAAAAATGTCATCTATTTTCTCAAACTATGTATGTTTCCAGTGGAATATGAATACATTATATAGAGAAGGAAACCCGAAGTTCCCCAGAGAGAGAGAGAGAGAGAGAGAGAGAGAGAGAGAAGGGAACATTTTGATCATCACTTTCATCCTCGAGCAGAAAGGCAAAGGGTATTTCCGTTTCACTTATTTAAACTCTGCACATAATTGCAGCTAAGTTCCTCAGAAACAGAGGTTACTGTTCTTTAAAAGAATATAGCCACAGGAGGTACAAAAATAGTTATATTCCCTTAAACAGTATTTCCTTAAATGTGGTCTGGGGACCCCTGGGAGTCCCTGAGACCCATGCAGTGGTTCTGTGAGGTCCAAATTATTTTCGTAATAATACTAAGATGTTATTTGACTTTTTCCTCTCTCATTCTCTATGAGTTTTTCGGAGGCTACATGATGCAAGATATGACAGCACATTCAATGCAGAAACAGATATAAGAACCAGCTGCCTTATCTTAAGCTAACTTTTAAAGAGATTTGCAAAAATGTAAAACAAGATCACTCTTCTCACTATATTGTTTCTGTTGTAGAAAAGATAGTTTAAAAAGTAAACATTTATTTTTTATTTCAACATGCAATTTTAAAATGAATTAATAAGTAAATATTTTGAACAATTATCACTTTTTTTTTTTTTTTTTTTTTTGAGACGGAGTCTCACTCTGTCGCCAGGCTGGATTGCAGTGGTGCGATCTCGGCTCACTGCAACCTCCGCCTCCCGGTTGAAGCAATTCTTCTACTTCAGCCTCCCGAGTAGCTGGGACTACAGGCGCCTGCCACCACTCCTGTTTGTTCGTTTATTTGTATTTTTAGTAGAGACAGGGTTTCACCATGTTCGCCAGGATGGTCTCGATCTCTTGACCTCGTGATCTGCCCGCCTCGGCCTCCCAGAGTGCTGGGATTACAGGCGTGAGCCACTGCGCCTGGCCAAGATAATTTTTTTTTGGAGAAAAATAATATGTCCTTGTCACCTGGCATAAGTAATGACAGCTTATCATGCACGTCGAGTTTGTCATTATAAAGACCTCAGACAAGTAAATAATACAATATAAAATGAAAATGGAAATAATCCATTAGGTATGAAGAAATCCACCACAAACATTCCAGTTGGAGTTCAGAAATTTGCCAATGAATTTATTAGAGACAGAGGAAGGTGAATAATGTAGGCCAATGACTATGAGGGCCAACTTTTAGAGTTAATGAACTGCCTAAATATTTACTGGGAATCTCTGTGATATGCTAGGCTAAGTAGGGCACCTTCAAATGGTATACACACTGCTCACTTACAGATTATATTTCACTGAGGCAAGCTTGCCTGTCATTAATTTACTGTATTTTATCAACAAATATTTGAGCATCTACCACATACCAGGTACTGATTTTGCTACTTGATGAGGTAGTTAACAAAATGTTGACAGGCTACTCAGTGATACAGACACATGAATGGGTTTCTTTTTTTTTTTCTTTTTTTTTATTTGTGGAGATGGAGTCTTGCTCTGTCACCCAGGCTGGGGTGCAGTGGCACGATCTTGGCTCACAGCAACCTCCACCTCCTGGGTTCAAACAATTCTCCTGCCTCAGCCTCCGAGTAGCTGGGATTAAAATGCGATAAGCATTGAAGTGTAGCTATGCATTCACCAAACGTTTATTACACATCTACTAAGGGCCAGGCACTATACTGTTTTTGCTGGATATTCAGGAGTAAACAAAACAGAGCCAGTCCATACACATAGCTTATGGTGTCATGGGTGATATCAACATTAAACCACTAATCATACAAAAGAGTTTAATGCAAACCATACATATATAAAGAAAAAAATTAAGATTGTTACGAGAGTACTCCTTTTTTACAAACTTTCACTGTCAGAACTTTCATAGATATGTTGCTCCTAAAGGCAAATATGCATCAAATTTTACTTTCCATGAATAAATGGGGTCACTGATCAGCTATAGTTATTATAGTTTTTGGTTTCATGTCTAACTTTAGACTAAGATGTGTCTCCTCTGTGTGTATTTTTGAAATGTTTTCTAAACATTATTAATCTCATTATGTGCCGCAAGTACAAAAGCAAAGCAAACTTGTTGAGAGTCCTGGGAAAACATAGAAAAGAAGCAATAATAACAATAATAATCAAAGTCCTCAACATTTAGAATTTTCTCAAAGGGCTTAACTGAATATCTATTGGTCTTTTGAATGGAGACATATGGTCTAAGAACAAAAGCACTTATAGTCATTTGGAATATAACCTGTTTCTAAGAAGAGCAGTGGATCTTACTTAGATTGAAAAGGGTGTGGTGGTTGTAACAGTGAGTCCCTCTGAGTAAGTAACATTGAAAATGAGCCCTGAAAACGATGTAAACATCAGCCGGAATACAGATGGTACAAGACAAAGGAATTAGCTTTTATTAAAGTAGAAAAATACTTAGCGATTCAGAGGAATTGAAATTAGACCAGTGTGGCTAAAGTTTAGAGAGAAAAATGGAGAGTTGCAGGAGATAAGTCCAGAGAAATGGACAGGTAATATCTTCTACTACATTATCTCTGGGCATTAAAATTTGATTCTGCATGAACTTTATTAAGTGTATTATTTATTTTACATCCATGTCAATTACTAAATTCATTAAAAATTTGGTACAAGGTGGATCACGAGGTCAGGAGATCGAGACCATCCTGGCTAACACGGTGAAACCCCGTCTCCACTAAATATACAAAAAATTCTCCAGGCATGGTGGCGGACGCCTGTGGTCCCAGCTACTCTGGAACCTGAGGCAGGAGAATGGCGTGAGCCTGGGAGGCAGAGCTTGCATTGAGCAGAGATTGCGCCACTGCACTCCAGCCTGGGTGACAGAGCAGGACTCTGTCTCAAAAAAAAAAAAAAAAAAAAAAAAAAAATTGGTACAAGGTACAGATGAACTTAGGGAGTCTACCTAATAGATTACTCAAGATTGGTTTTGACCCATGAAGTAGACCACTTCTCTTAGCTAAGCATACATTTTAAAATACTAGAATCCAAAGGGTATCTCCAAGGATTTCTTTTTTAAACAGACCTAGCCATGTACAATAGAGTCAAGGCAGTATAAACTAAAATATATGTTTTCTGGTTCTTAGATCAATAGGACATACAGCAGACTGACATAGCATTTAGGAGAAAATTTCTCTGTATGTTTATGAAAACTGAAGGTAGTTTCTTTTTCTCCACTGGGAGCTGACCATCATTACCTTCCAGCTGAATATATGAGAGAATTATGTTCCCATTCTCCTGAATTAATAGTTGCTAAGAAAATGCCACATAATTTATTTGCTATATGACTTAAAAGGCAAAGCATAATGAAAATGAGAGTAAAATAAAAGGCCATTAACTAGAAAATATTGCATATATAAATTTGTGTCATATATATAGTAAATTTGCATCATACCAATATCAGGGAGAAAAGTAAGATTACCTTGTCAAGCATCAAGCATAAGTAGCTAAACCTTAAATACAGTGGATAACGAGGAACACTGAGATACCAATATTTTTTAAAACTTCTATTTATTTATTTTGAGACAGGGTCTCCTGGAGTGTGGTAGCATGATTATAGCTCACTGCAACCTCAAACTCCTGGGCTCAAGAAATTCTCTCAACTCAGCCTCCCGAGTATCTAGGACTACAGGCTAGCACCACCACAGTCAGCTAAATTTTTAATTTTATGTAGAGATGGAATGTTGCTATGTGCCCAAGCTGGTCTTGAACTCCTGGCCTCAAGCAATCCTCTTGCCTTGGCCTCCCAAAGCACTGAGATTACAGGCATGAGCCATGTGCCCAGTTACCTTTTAATTTTCATTTAACAGCTTTATTAAGTATTTAAGGTGTACTTGAAGGGTCCATAATTAACAAACAGATCTTCCCCAACTTGCTACGATGGTTCGACTTACAATTTTGAAGTCCACCATTTGCAAAAGCGATACACATTTGGTATAATCCTGAACTGAAGATGGGGTTATATCTGGATATACTCACTGTAAATTGAAAATATCATTAATTGAAACTGTACTTTTGACTCATAACATTTTCAATTTATGATGGGTTTATCAGGACATAACCCCATCCTAAGGTGAGGAGCATCTGTATATGATGTGATGAATTGGGATATAAGCATACAACCATGAAACCACCCCCATAATCAAGGTAACAAGTATATGCATCAACTCCAAAAGTTTGCTCATGCCCCTTCATTTTTTCTTTCTTCTTCTTCAGTTTCTCCTTCCCCTTCTTTTTCTTATGGTAGGAACACTTAAGACCACAAGACAGGGATGCACTCTCTCATCACTCCTATTCAACATAGTGTTGGAAGTTCTGGCCAGGGCAATCAGGCAGGAGGAGGAAATAAAGGGTATTCAGTTAGGAAAAGAGGAAGTCAAATTGTCCCTGTTTGCAGATGACATGATAGTATATCTAGAAAACCCCATCGTCCCAGCCCAAAATCTCCTTAAGCTGATAAGCAACTTCAACAAAGTCTCAGGATACAAAATCAATGTGCAAAAATCACAAGCATTCTTATACACCAATAACAGACAAACAGAGAGCTAAATCATGAGTGAACTCCCATTCACAATTGCTTCAAAGAGAATAAAATACCTAGGAATCCAACTTACAAGGGATGTGAAGGACCTCTTCAAGGAGAACTACAAACCACTGCTCAAGGAAATAAAAGAGGATACAAACAAATGGAAGAACATTCCATGCTCATGGGTAGGAAGAATCAATATCGTGAAAATGGCCATACTGCCCAAGGTAATTTATAGATTCAATGCCATCCCCATCAAGCTACCAATGACTTTCTTCACAGAATTGGAAAAAACTCCTTTAAAGTTCATATGGAGCCAAAAAAGAGCCCGCATCGCCAAGTCTGTCCTAAGCCAAAAGAACAAAGCTGGAGGCATCACGCTACCTGACTTCAAACTATGCTACAAGGCTACAGTAAACAAAACAGCATGGTACTGATACCAAAACAGAGATATAGATCGATGGAACAGAACAGAGCCCTCAGAAATAATGCCGCATATCTACAACTATCTGATCTTTGACAAACCTGACAAAAACAAGAAATGGGGAAAGGATTCTCTATTTAATAAATGGTGCTGGGAAAACTGGCTAGCCATATGGAGAAAGCTGAAACTGGATCCCTTCCTTACACCTTATACAAAAATTAATTCAAGATGGATTAAAGACTTAAACGTTAGACCTAAAACCATAAAAACCCTAGAAGAAAACCTAGGCATTACCATTCAGGACATAGGCATGGGCAAGGACTTCATGTCTAAAACGCCAAAAGCAATGGCAACAAAAGCCAAAATTGACAAATGGGATCTAAGTAAACTAAAGAGATTCTGCACAGCAAAAGAAACTACCATCAGAGTGAACAGGCAACCTATAGAATGGGAGAAAATTTTTGCAACCTACTCAGCTGACAAAGGGCTAATATCCAGAATCTACAATGAACTCCAACAAATTTACAAGAAAAAAACAAACAACCCCATCAAAAAGTGGGCAAAGGATATGAACAGACACTTCTCAAAAGAAGACATTTATGCAGCCAACAGACACACGAAAAAATGCTCATCATCACTGGCCATCAGAGAAATGCAAATCAAAACCACAATGAGATACCATCTCACACCAGTTAGAATGGTGATCATTAAAAAGTCAGGAAACAACAGGTGCTGGAGAGGATGTGGAGACATAGGAACACTTTTACACTGTTGGTGGGATTGTAAACTCGTTCAACCATTGTGGAAGTCAGTGTGGCGATTCCTCAGGGATCTAGAACTAGAAATACCATTTGACCCAGCCATCCCATTACCGGGTATATACCCAAAGGATTATAAATCATGCTGCTATAAAGACACATGCACACTTATGATTATTGCGGCACTATTCACAATACCAAAGACTTGGAACCAAGCCAAATATCCAGCAATGAAAGACTGGATTAAGAAAATGTGGCACATATACACCATGGAATACTATGCAGCCATAAAAAATGATGAGTTCATGTCCTTTGTAGGGACACGGATGAAGCTGGAAACCATCATTCTCAGCAAACTATCGCAAGGACAGAAAACCAAACACCGCACATTCTCACTCATAGGTGGGAATTGAACAATGAGAACACATGAACACGGGAAGGGGACCATCACACACCGGGACCCGTTGTGGGGTGGCAGGATGGGGGAGGGATAGCATTAGGAGATATACCTAATGTTAAATGACGAGTTAATGGGTGCAGCACACCAACATGGCACATGTATACATATGTAACTAACCTGCACGTTGTGCACACGTACCCTAAAACTTAAAGTATAATAAAAAAAAAAAAGACCTACCCTCTTAATAATAATTTAAGTGCACAGTACAGGCACTATGTTGTACAGCAGATTTTTAGAACTTATTTATATTATATAACTGAAACTTTATACTCATTGAACAGCAACTCCGAGTTTCCCCTTCGCCCAGCCCCTGGTAACTACCACTCTATTCTGTGGTCCTATGAGTTTGACTATCTCAGACACCTCATATAAATGGAATCATTCAGTATTTGCCCTTTGGTGACTGGCTTATTTCACTCAGCATAACGCCTTCCAGGTTCATACGTATTGTCAAATATGGCAGGACGTCCTTGCCTTTTAAGGCCAAATAATATTCCCTGTATGAATAGACCACATTTTCTTTATCCGTGCATTCTTCCATGCACAGCTATGCTGTTTTGATATCTTGGCTATTGTGAATAATACTTCAGAAAAGATGAGAGTGCACATATCTTTTTGAGATTCTGGTTTTAATTCTTTGGGATATATACCCAGCAGTGAGGTTGCTGGATCATATGGTGGTTCTGTTTTTAACTTTTTCAAGAACCTTTCTACTGTGTTCTATAGCAGCTGCATCATTTTCTATTACCACCAATGGTGTACTAGTTTTCAGATTTCCTCACATCCTCAACAACATTTCTTATCTTTTGTTTTTGGTTTGTTTTCATAATAGCCATCCCAACAGGGGTGAGATGATAGTGTTCCTCTCACAGAGGTTTTGATTTGCATTTCCCTGATGACTAGTGATGCTGAGCACCTTTTCATATAACTGTTGGCCATTTGTATGTCTTCCTTGGAGAAATATATATGTAAATATTTTAAAAATCAAGTTATTTGCTTTTTTTCCTGTTGAGTTGTATAACAATCAGTTCTGTTTCTATACACTAAGAATAAGCTACCCAATAATAAGCTTTTCTTCTATTGGATTGTCTTGTCACCTTTGTCATATATTGATTGACCATAAATATAAGAGTTTATTGCTGGACTATCAAGTCTCTTCCATTGTCAACATGAGGAGTGCAGTTAATAGATTCAAGAAAAAAATATGAATAGGTTTGTTTCATAAACCTACAGGTGATCTATAAGCCTGTCCTTATGACAGTACCACACTGTCTTCATCACTGCAGTTTTACATCAAGATTTGAAATCAGGTAATGTCCTGATTTCAAAGTCCTCTAACTTTTTTCTTCTTTTTCACAATTGTTTTGGCTATTTGGTACATTTGAATTGCTACATAAATTGTGGGATCAATTTTTCAATTTGTGCCAAAAAGTCTGCTAAGATGTTGATGGAGATTGCATTAAATCTATAGAACAATTCGGGGAGAATCACTACCTTATCAGTATTGAGTCTTCCAATTCATGAACATGGAATATGTTTCCATTCATTTAGATTTTTAATTTCTCTCAGCAATGTATTACAGTTTTCAGAGTACAGGTTTAGTACTTATATTTTTAAATTTATGACCATTTAATCTATTTTATGCTACAAAGAATGAAATTATTTTCTTAGTATCATTTTCAATTTTTTATTGCTAGTACACAGGAATGTAGTTTATTTGTGTATATTGATTATCTTGCAAGCTTCATGAACTTATCAGATCTAGCAGTTATTTTGTGGATATCAGATTTTTCTACATACAGGATTGTATTATTTGTGAATAAAGAGAGTTTCATTTCTTCTTCTATACTGTAGATGCCTCAGATTCCTATCTTTCTCCTGGACCTGGGTTTTTTTGTTGGAAAATTTTAAATTACTAATTCAGTTTCTGTATTTGTGTTAGGTCTATTCATATTTCTATTTTTTTCTTGAATCAATTTTGGTAATTTATGTCTTTCTAAGAATTTTTTCATTTAATATATTTTGCAGAAATTGTTGACAATGTTGTTCATGCTATTACATTCTAGTCTTTCTAATTTCTGTAGGGTTGGTAGTAATTATCCCTTTTTCCTTTATGATTTTGGTAATTCTTTCTTTTTTTTTTTTTTTGGTCAGTCTAGCTAAAGCTTCTCCATGTAAAAAATATTTTCAAAGATTAATTTATGGTTTCATTGATTTTTCTTTCTTCTTCTTCTTCTTTCTATTTTATTGACTTCTGCTCTAACCCCCATTATTTCCTTCCTTATGCTTCCTTGGAGTTTACTGTGTTCTTCTTTTTCTAGTTTCTTATGGTGAAAGCTTGAGTTAATGATTTAAGAATTTTATTCTTTTCTAAAATAGGTATTTAAAACTAGGAGTTTCCCTGTAAGCACTGCTTTAGTTACATCCTATAAATCTTGACATGCTGTGCTTTTATTTTTGTTCAGTTCAAAATATTTTATAATCTCCTATGTGATTTATTTTTTAACCAATGGATTTAGAAGTTGTTGAATTTCAAAATATTTTGATATCTTCCAAATTTCCTTCTGTTGAATTCCAATTTAATTCTGACACATTAAGAGAACATAATTTTTATGAATTCAAGCCTTTTAAGTGTATTGAGATTTGTTTTTTGACCTAGCATAGAATCTGTCCCAGAGAAAATTTCATGCGCACTTTAAAATAATATGTATTCTGCTTTCATTTGGTGGCGTCTCCTATAAATGTTAGTTAGGTCAAGTTGGTTGATAGTGTTGGTGAATTCCTCTATATCGTTGCTATTTTTCTGTCTAATTGGTCTGCCAGCTATTGAGAGAGTAGGGTTTGAAGTCTCCAATAATTATTGTTGAATTGTCTAGTTCTTCTTTGAAGTCTGTCAATTTCTGCATCATAGAATTTGGGACTTTCCTATTAATTATATATGTTTATAATTGCTATATTTTCTGCTTAATTGACCCCTTATATAATTAAAAATGTCTTTGTTTTTTCTCTTGTTACATATTTTGTCTTAAAGTCTATTTTGTCTGATATTAGTATTGTCACTTCATTTTTTATATGTAAACAATTTGCATAGTACATCTTTTTTCTTTGAAATTATATGGTTTTGGCTCTAATACATTTCTCTTTTAAACAAATTATGGTTGGATATTTTAAATAATCCTGTCTGAAATCTCTGCCTATAACTGGAATGCTTAGTTCACTCCCATTTACTATAACTATTGATATATAGGTTGAGTATCCCATATCCAAAATGCTTGGGATTGGAAGTGTTTTGGAATTTGGATTTCTTTAGATTTTCTAATATTTGCATATACCTAATATCTTAGAGATAGGATCCAAGTTTAAACACACATACACTTATTTTATATATATATATATATATATATATATAACCTGGAGGTAATTTTATAAAGTATTTTAAATAATTTTGTGCATGAAACACAGTTTTGGCTGTGTTTTGACTGTGACTCATTACAGAAGGTCAGGTGTGAAATTTTCCACTTGTGGTATTGTATCAACCTTCAGAAAGTTTCAGATTTTAGAGCAGTTCAAATTTCAGATTTTTTAATGGGAATTCTCAACTTTTAGTTGCAATTACATGTGCCATATTGTATTTTTGCACATCTTATTCATGTCTTTTTTGTTCCTGTTTCTCCTTTACTGCACTGTCTTGTTAGTTATTTTTAGTGTGTAATTTTAAATTTTGTTTTTAACTATTTATTTTCTTAGTGCTTGCTCTAAAGATTACATATGCATCTTAATTTATCATAATTTACTTGAGTTCAAACTAATTTAACACAGTAATATTTAGATGTTTTTCTCTGCTAAGCTCCATTTTTGCTCCTCCTGCTTATAAACACAATAACACAATGTTATAATTTTTACGCAATCTTAGGTCTTTTAAAGAAGTTAAAAGAAGAAAAATACATATCTATATTTGTACAGTCTTTTATATGTATCTATATATTTATCAGTTCTGTGATTCTTTATCTCTTCATTTGGGTTCGAGTTACTGAATATCACTTCTTTTCAGCCTGAATGACTTTATTTAGTTTTTCTTGTAAGTCAGGTCAGCTAGCAAGAAATATTCTCATTGCCAACTTGGTAATATCTTTATTTTACCTATATTTTTGAAGGATAGTTTTGTTTTATATGGAATTCTTGGGTGGCAATTTTGTGTTCTTTGAGAACTCTGAATACGTCATTTCAATACCTCTGGTCTCTATTGTTTATGATGAGAAATTAACTATCAATCATGTGTTCCCTGTACATGAGGAGTCATTTTTTTCTGGTTGTTTTAAAGACTTTTCCATTTGTCTTTCAATAATTTCAAATGAAACTATTTCAATAGTTTGACTCTTATGTTTTAGGGTATTGTTCTCTTAGTGTTTATTCTATTTGGGGTTTGTTGAGCTTAACCATATTTGTGAAGTGTTTGGCCATTATTTCTTCAAATAATTTTTCTGTCTCTTTAACATTCTCTTTTTTTCTGGAACTCTTGTAACATCTACATTGATATGCTCAATGTTTTGACACAAATCTATGACTCATGTTCATTTTTTATACTGTTTTACCTCTGACATTCAGATTGGATAATTTTTATTTATCTATTTTCAAATTTACTGATTTTTTTTTTCTGTCTTACTATCTGCTCTTGAGCCCCATTAGTGATTTTTAAAATTTTGGTTATTCTACTTTCCAATTCTAGAATTTTCATTTGGTTCTTTTATACAGTGTGTATCTTTTAGTTGAGATTCTCTATTTGTAGTTATTGTTACCATACTTTCATTGAATTATTTAAACATGCTTTTCTTTAGTTGTTTGAAGGTATTTATAGTAGGAGCCTTTAAGTCTCTATCTGCCAATATCTGGGCCAATTCAGAGATAACTTTTATTGACTGCTTTTCCCCATGAGAATGGGTCACATTTCCCTGTCTCTTTGAACGGGGAAATTTTTCTTGAAAATTTGACATTTTAAATAACACATTAAAGTAGCTCCAAATTCTGATGTTCCTTCTTATGCCCAGCGTTTTTTAAATTGAAGTTTTAATAACTCGCCTAGATGAAATCTGTGGAATCTGCTTCCTCACAGTGTGTGGCTGTTGATATTCTTTCTCTGTCAAACAACAGAAACAAACTTTATGCCTAGTTTCCTAGAGGTAAGCATAGCTTAATTTGCATTAGTCAATAGTTGGCCAGCAGTTGATCTTAAATACTTCAAGCCAGTAAGACTTCCAAATTTTGCAAAAGGTTCTTTATATGTGTTAAGGGGTATATTCAACATGCAGGCACATTTTAAGTTTTCATGAAGGAGACACAAGGAGTCCTTACTGAGGCCCATTACGGCTGCCTCATTTTGCAGATATGCTGGTTAAATTAAATTTCTGGCCAGTCTGCCAGTCAGTTACTTGTTCCAATCAAGACTGCAGCTTCAGGCCAGCTGAGTTGCTATTCTGCCTTTTTGTTTGCCACCTAGGTCTCCACCATTACTGACAATGCTTCTGGACGTGGAGTTTTAAACTTCTGCTTCAAATAAAATCAGTCCCTGTGGTGATGAAGCTGCTGATTTCCATGGCTTGTTCTACCTTGATAGAACTATCATGCTTGACCAAGCTGGGAGTGGGGACTGAGGGCAATACAGGCAAATACACCACAAATTCATATTGTTCATATACAAAGTTCAGTACTTTTTATAAATAATCACTTTTTAATTTAGCATATGCCATTGGTTGATATCCACGGTCATAAAATGTTTTGTCCAGTGTGTCCCATTTTATTGATTCTTGGGGAGATTTATCAAGCTACTCACTTTATCATCCCCAGAAGTCACGTACCCAGACACTAACTTCTAAGCACCTACTCATGTGCTAGGCATAGAGCTAGCCAATTTATTTACATTATCTTTTACTCTTACAACATCTCTATAAATATGTACTATTATCTTTATTTTTGAATTAGTAAAATGAAGCTCAGATAATTTAAGTAGCTGGTGCAAGAGACAAAGGAACAAATTAAAAATATAAACACAAAGATACCATGTTACATAGTTCCAAAGGTAATAAACACAAGTGGGAAGATAGGTGATTATTACCCAGCATTTAGTTGCCAGGTTTATTTAATGGCCAACCTGAAGTCCAAGTACTCTGATTTTCTACTGTCTAGTATAAAGGCTAATTAGCAAGAAAACACCAAATAAGTCAGTAGGAGAAACAAGCTGTTTTTGTCATGGATAGACTCTAATCATTAAAAAAACAATCATTATATTGGCTCATAAAGTTAGAATTTGATTCGCACATGTAATTCTAATAAAATCCAGGGTCCCACGTGACCCATATTCGTTAAAGAGTTACACCAACAGAGAATCAGCCCAGCAAAAATAGATCATCAAAAAATAATTATAATCTCAATTTACATTTTAAAATTAATATAGGGAATTCATCTACAAGTTACAGAACATTCCAGAACTTTCATTTCTTCTCCTGCTCACTTTTGTTTTATACCCATCCAGTTCTTCACAATCTTTCAACCTCTGAAACACTCCAGAAACCATATCCACATTCAGAGATTCTCTTGTTATCTGTATTGGGTAGATAAACCTTGCTTTTGTAGATACTTTCCTTTTACACAATCGTCATTTTTCCTTAAGTATTCTCCAAATTCCACACCATTTAAAATTTATAGGATGAATGGATAAAGAAAATGTGTTATATATGCACTATGGGATATTATTCAGCCATAAAAAGGGTGAAATCCTGTCATTTGCAGCAACGTGGATAGAACTGGAGGTAATTATTTTAAGTAAAGTAAACCAGGCACAGAAAGACAAATATTATGTGTTGTCACTCATATGTGGGAGCTAAAATCATGGATCTCATGAAAGTAGACACTACCTTGGTGGTTACCAGAGATCAGAAATAGGAGTAAGGAGAGGGGACAAAGGGGAAAAATAACATAAATTTACTTATTAGCACTGAATTGTATACTTAAAAATGGTAAAGATATATTTACGTTTATTTATATAGAGGTATATTTTACCTCAATAAAATTAAATTTAAAAAATTCAGGCCAATCACATTGGCTCATGCCTGTAATCCCAGCACTTTGGGAGGCTGAGGTGGGTGGATCACTTGACCTCAGGAGTTTGAGACCAGGTGGGCAACACAGTGAAATCCTGCCTCTACCAAAAAAAAAGAAATAGCTGGGTGTAGTAGCCTGTGTCTGTGGTCCCAGCTACTCAGGAGGCTGAGGTTGGAGGATCGCTTGAACCTGGGAGGTCAAGGCTGCAGTGAACTGTGATCATGCCACTGCATTCCAGCCTGAGTGACAAACCCAGAACCCCATCTCAAAAAATAAAGTTCATAGAAGCATATCAAATATAGTACTTTTCCTTAGACATAAGAGGAAGCACATATCTGAGAAGATACAGGCTTGAAGCTGTTGAATTGGCAAAGAATCATAAATGTAGTGAGGAATATTCACTTGCTTATTTGTTCTACCCTGTCATCATTATTAGCTGCTTTGTTCACATAGCTAGATATGGTCATATGTAACAATAAGGGAAAAGGCACAGATTTGGGTCTAAATCACTGACTTTTAGTTCTCCATCCTTCTATAACTTTGGTTAGCCTTGGACATATATCTTGTTTTTTTTGTGCTTAATGTGATAATTTGTAAAATGGACATAAGAACGCTGCCATGCTTTGCTTATCATCTCGAAGAGTCAGGTGAGACGATGGACATATAAAATCTCTATAACTGAGATATTGTGACAATTAAGTGGGAAACATTTGTAAAACTCTTATCAAAGTCCCATTCACAGAGTAAATACACAAAATTTAGTGTCATTAATACTAGCTCTTGTAACTTCCAAATTTATAGTTTGGGTACATGAATAGATAGTGATATCACCCGCAGTAGATTTTGGGAGAGGAATATAACATGCCGAGTTTTGGATATGCTGACTTTGGGATGGCTTTGAGACATAGAAGAGGAAATGCTCCATTTGAAGCTAGACATGTAGGTCTAATCTGAAACTATATATTGGGCCAAGTATTAGACTTAGGATATAAAATGAAATTGATGACTTTGGTAGAGACCGCTTAGCTGCTTACCCCATGATCCATTCCACTACTGGCCAATGATATATAAGCTAAAGTGTTGTGTAGATCTTCCATGAAGTCCCTTTAGAAAGGTAGAGGTATCCCTTTTTTGTCCACTTCCTACATCTTGCAGCCTTTGAAAAGCAGTTGTGATAGATAGAGAGCTGATAGTCATCTTGATCCATGAGTGTAAGGACCTCACCAAAGGATGGCAGATCTGTGAGATAGAAGGGATCTGGGTCTTCAACATCATAGAGCAATGATACCAACCTTGTACTACCTACTGGAAGATTCCTTCTACAAGAAGATGAATATATTTCTACTTTGTTTCAGTTACTATAATTCTTTTTTAATCTCCCTAGATATTATTCTAATTGATACAGTGAAAGCTACATTTGTTGCTACGGATAACAATCAGGGAAACTGTATAGAATGAGAAGAAGGGAGGGTTCAGAACATGTCCTAGAGAAACATCAGGATGTAAGGGGCAGGTAACGCAAGGAGTGTCATCAATATAGTAAGGAATTACATAGAGAGGTAAGAATAAATTCAGATCAGATTAGTGACTTGGAAGACAAGATAGGACCAAGTGCTAATACGGCAAGTGTTCAGTTAATGGCACATGGCCTACAGATAATAGGACTAAGATATGTCCAGTGGATTGAACTACAAGAAATCATTGGTGTTATTGGCAATAATGGTTTCTGAGCAGTGGTTTGGATCAAAAGCAAACAACAAAAGAGAGGAGAGGGAAATGTGATAATAGAGAATGTGTGTTTAAGTAACAGTGACTATGAAGAAGATTCAAATGGGAATAGTAACAAGAAAGGGGAAGTAAGAGACATTTGTTAACTTTGTTTGCCCAGAATCTGAACACCCTGATTATGTCAAACAAAATCCCCAAATAAGAATGGAATCTGATGGGGGAAGTTCAGTTTTTGAATCTGGAATGAGTGACAGAATTATAAGGCACTATCTAGAATTCTTTCCAGTAGCAATGACATTCTTCGCCCAGTGTCTGCAGTGGTAGAGTGGTGCATGGCAACAGTTACATCTAGTGTATGAGGGCCAGACGTCGTGGCACATGCCTGTAATCCCAGCACTGTGGGAGGCTAAGATGAGTGGATCGCTTGAGTCCAAGAGTTTGAGATCCAATCTAGGGTATGATTTGGACTATAGTTCTTGAAGCTGAGCCTCTTTTTTGAGTTCTGCCCATTTTGAGCTGGCTTTCTATCCCTTTGTTTAGGAATGGGAACAGGTCTGTATCTTTCTCCTAAAGTCCATTTCTGCTTCTATCAACAAAAACTGGGTTCTGTTATTCACAGCTATGAACCCTGACAAGTACAGGGGAATGCATTTGGAAAGGAATGTCTGAATATATTTATATTGTAATCTAGGAACTAAACACAGTCACTTGATCAGGGATAGTGAGGCAGTAGAAAAAGGGTAAAGATATGCTTGTGTTTGTGTGCATTTAAGAGAGAGAATAATTAACTGGGGCAAGATTCCTGTGAAATAAGAGGTAAGGCTTTCTGCTGAATATAAGGATTGTTATATATTCACCATCATAATGGTAAATGATAAATTGTTAGATTGGCAGCTTACACAAATATAGTACTTTCATTTTACAAACGATTTTTAAAAACATTTATCATAGAAAGAGAGAGAGAAAATAAAATATTTTAATTCAAATTAACCTTTGTAGTAAAAATCACATTATAATAAATTTAGACATATTAATGGTCAAACGATGACAACATATAATTAGTAAAACAAAAGAAAATTTTAAAGGGAACATGATAATAGACTTATTATACATATCTAAGACATCCATTAACTATATTAAATCAAGGTAAGGAATCAATAAAATGATCAACACTTTTTTCTCTTAGGACTTTGGGTTTTCTTTTGTAAACAAAGGTAGGTCACTCACCTGTGGATAGTGTGTTCCTTTTTAGGAGTGTTATGATTTGTGATTCTAACATAAAAAGCACTTTGTAAATAAGTGTTTCTAATTATAAAATGTGTCTCAAAGGACAGGCTTTGAGGGTAAACAATTCAAGTTTCTTCAGCAACAAGGAAAATAAATGCAGAATGCCATTTGGCCTGTTGCTTTAAAAAAAATGATACAGTCTTGGTGCAGCTGCTGTTGGGTCCAATCAACAGATAGACTTTAAGTGCAATAACCTTAAAGGGAGAGTGCATTTATAGCAACCCAAGTAAGGGGTCTGACTGGGGCATGTATTTCTTTGTGTTTATTTTGCATGTTATGGGCTCTGTAGCTACCCTCGTATTGACCATTTGCAGTATATTCAAATAAATGCTGTATTCATACTTTAAATATACATATAGGCATCTACTCTTTCCCTAGGGTGCCCCAAATAAAAAGGGCTCATTTCTTATCTGCAATCTGTAGGATGAAATCTTTGAACTTATTTTCCTGTATGTTGTGATAGGTTTTCCCTGATTTACCCCCAATATTTTGTTTGTCAACCCTTCTGATTTGTGATAGTTTACAGTGGTACTCTGTGGCCCCATAAAGATCACCCATATTCCTTTGGTCCATTTGTCACCACTAGTGCTCATCTGCCACATTGGCTTCCTGACACCTGAAATCCTTTTCCACAGCAGTGCTTAATGGTTAATGTGTACTCTGGGAATTCCGGTTTGTTTACTGGTTAGCAAATTAGTGACTTGAGAAAGGTATCTTATTGAGAAGCAGTTAGTTCAATGGAGATTGCCACCATCTCTACATTGAGAACAAAATGTCTCAGTGTCTTCAGCCCTTGTCTTCCTCCTGATGTTCAGACTTACACATTCAAATGTGTGTTTTCTGATCACCTTATTTTCGATGTTCCACGAGCTCCTTAAGACTATTATATCCCAAGTTGAGCTCTGTATGTCTGATTTGCTTTCCTCTTTCCATTCAGTTACTCTCCTTTGTACTTCCTATCCTAACTAACAGCATTCCATTCAGCCAGTTCCCCCAAGCAAAAAAAAAACCTGGAAAAGAGATCATCCTAGAATTGTCCCTTCATTCCCCTCATCATCCTGTCTACTTAATGACTAAGTTGTTGCACTTTCATCAAGTATTTCTTGAATCTGTCAGGTTTTTTAAGTTCTATTCTGCTTACTCATTGTCTCTAACTTGAGTCACCCTGCCACTAGTTTCACTCTCTTTTTTTCACTTTGAGCTCAACTGTCAAAGGGACATATGAGGATGCAAATCTAAAGCATATAAAAATGTCCCAACATCCTTATATTCTACCCTGGAAAAAAATCCTTTAAGATCTCAAATCTTCCATGACCTGGTCCATCTTGACAATTTCATTGGTCATGGCGTCATTTTTCAGCCTTTCTACATATAAAAGGAAGTCCGCTTATCAAACTTGATTAGGGTAAGTGGATAGGTGGTTTTTGGAAAAATATTGTAAAATTGGAGGGATTATATAAATGTGTTTACACATCTTCAAACGTTTTATTTTTCTTAGAATATACAAGTGGTCACTCATTTACTTCTCATTTGGTATGGGGTCCGAGACTTTTCCTGGAGTAAAAGCCCACAGGTTGAAGTTAAGCATATTACTTTTTGCATAAAACACTTCTACATTTCATAATCTGTGACTTTTAGTTTGGTTTCTTTGAATTACAGTCAGATTTGGAGATGCTGAAAATAATCTGAATGCAAAATACCTCCATTTTTTGGGGATTCTATCTCTCACACGCAATCTTAAACAGTTGTCTTACCTACATCTAATTCAACAGCACCGTGTTTTTTTGTTTGTTTGTTTGTTTGTTTTCTCACTCTGTCACCCAGGCTGGAGTGCAATGGCATGATCTTGTCTCACTGCAACCACCGCCTCCCGGGTTCAAGCAACTCTCCCACCTCAGACTCCCAAGTAGCTGGGACTACAGGCCCACGTCTGGCTAACTTTTGTATTTTTTTAGTAGCGATGTGGTTTTGCCATGTTGGCCAGGCTGGTCTCGAAATCCTGACCTCAGGTGATCCACCCGCCTCAGCCTCCCAAAGTGCTAGGACTATAGGTGTGAGCCACCGTGCCTGGCCTTTTTTTTCTTTTTTTCTAATCACCTTTATCAAGTCTTCCAAAGCATTCAATTTAGTATTCATAGAAACCACAATTCTCTTATCTTTTCATTTCTATTTCATTAGTTTTTATGATATTTAATTAAATAGGACAATTTTAATAATAAGAATAACTTGCATAGCCAGGTTAAGAACCACAGACTGTTGACTCTTGGAGAACATACTCTCAAATGGTCGGAGCCAAAGTACATGGCACCAGAAAGGATACTTGAACACCTTTCAAAAACATCTATAGGTTACTAATATCCATCAATAAGTTTGGAGTGGGAATTGGGCAGTTTATATATAGAAAACGAAGAGTTTAGGGTAAGTCAATGGTGCTTGCTTAACAGAGCCTTTTTATATTGAACTGTGTATAGTCCTACAATGTAGGCCATTTTTTCTTGCTTCAATGATTTTGCTCCTGTCACTTTTTCTCTCTGGCATGTCCATTTATTCTTCATTTGCCTCTTCTCATCCTTTAAGACCCATCCCAGAGATCATGTTCCCTAACAAACTCTCCCTAACTCCTACTTTCCCAGGCACATAAAATTTCATGGAAGGCCACGAATAAAGTACATTCACTTGTATATCTCCACACAGTGGTATCATTAGTACCAGCCAATGCAACAACATATTTGGTGCCAGCTAGTCAGTTTCACAAGAACTAGCCAAGTTGAAAAAACAAAATATGACATAAAACAATTAACTATGAAGCTAATTTTTCGTAGTCTTTTGATGAAGAATTATGAATGCCCTTGAAAGCTTTTCAAGAGTCATCAGAGAACAGATGGGAAGAGACCAGCTTTTCCATAGACACCTGTGAATAATAATATCTGTATGATTCTTTCTGATCAATCTAAAAATAGCTCTTTGGTGATACGGATTGCATCTAAAACATCCTGTGGCTATATGTAGGATGAGGCTAAAACATTCAGTTTCAGGGCTAATTCCTACTTAATTCACTTAAAATGTATTAGTTGAGATACAGTGAGACTAGGATAAACAAATGTACAAAATGTTTGAATCAAAGAGCTGCTTTTTGCTATAACTAGCTAAATAAATTGAAGTTACTTGTCTCTTAAATGTACTAAATTCTGAAGAACACCTAAAATATTATTAATCAAACTCCTTCCATTTTTTTAAGACTAGAAGGGATCAAGGTCAATTTCTAGAATTGCAAACGTATCCATGGAAATGTGATAACATGATAAAAACATAAATATTGGTCTGGCTCTTTAGATCTATTTTTAATCTATATAATAATGTCAAGTATAAAGATTTAAATCTTCAGTTTAATCTGAATGTGAATAAGATTCTTACCATTTAAATTAAGAAAGTACTTACTGGCCATCTACAATGTATCAGACTTTCTGTTAAGTACTGTGGGTTATAGAGATAACAATAAGATAGTCCTCTGCCCTCATGAAGCTTTTAATCTTGCTGGGGAAAAAGCATATGTAAATAGGTATGATACATGATATATACATAAAATATTACATGAGTGTTAATAAAAAGGGGCAAGAAAACCTTAAGAGAATAAACTGCTTATGTTTGAGAAGAGCAGGTCACATTCATTGAGATAATAACAGTTAAGATGAGTCTTGAGTGATGTGTAAGATTTTGGGAAGGAAAAATAAGGGGAAAGAGAATTCAACCAAAAGAAGCGTTTTTTTTTTTTTTGTCTTGTTTTTTTTTTTTTTTTTGCAAAAGCTGAAGAACAGAAAACTTCAGGTCATTCAAAGCTTCAGACATAAACAGAAATAGTGGAAATTATGAAAAACATGGTTGGAAAGATAGGTCAGAACAGATTCTATGTTCAATTCTTTTGCTACTACGTGTGGCCATCAAAGGTAAGGGGAAGGTTGGTAGGAAGAAATTGCAAGTGTATACCAGAAAATCCTGAAGGACAAAACTGGGATAAATAATGCAAAATCTGATCTACAGTAAGGACTCTGGAGTCAGACTGCGGGACTGCATCCTGGTTCAAATACTTGCTAGCTGTGTAATCTTGGGCAAAGAGTTTTATCAGTCTGTGCCTTCATTGCCCTCCTGTAAAATTAAAAGGAGAATAGCAACTATTTCATAGAGTTGTTATAAGTATTGAGCTACGTAAAACACTTGGAACGTGCATGGCAATATTAAGTGTTATCACCATCACTTCCATCACCACCCTAACCATCATCATCATACAAAGGTCTGTATGAGGTACTATAAAATCAAATATCTATGGAAAAGCAATTAATATAAACGAGCAAAGTGGGACAGGTGCTGCAAAGTGAGGACAAAGTTTGCTTACCCAAGGCAATGCTTCTCAAACTTTAATGTACCCATGAATCACTTGGAAATCTTATTAAAATGCTAACTGTTATTTATTAGATCCTGCATTTCTTAGCAACTCCCAGGTGATGTCTGTGCTCTGGACCAGAGACCACACTTTGAGTAGCAAGAAGAAACTGAAACATCTGTTACTCAGTTGTAGCTGATGGTGCCAAGAAAAAATACGGTAATGAGTGCCTAGTAGCCAGACCTAAATTTTCAAAAGAAAAGAGAAATCCATATTAAAAAAAAAAATGAGGTCTCTCAATTTTTAAAAGTTGTCAATTATTTAAAAACAGTGGCTATGCAAAAATATTGCATGCATTCAGGATTCAGCCTGTGGGTACTCAGTTTACAAACTCTGGGCTGGATGGAGAGTCAAGGTCAAAACCGGCAATGAGAAAAAAAGGAAGTTTGAGTACAGAGCAAGTGGACTGGACAGATCCTGGGGGCAAAATGTGAATGTGTGAGCAGGCTTGTAGCACTGATTCACACGGATATACTGGGTACATTGAAAATATTGCACACAGTGTAAAGAGCCATTTGAGTCATTAAAATGTTGGCTTTTAACTTGTAGGAAATAAGATGCTGAAAAGCTATTTGGTTGAAAGCTATTTGGTTGGGGTGGGGGGGGGGGTTCTGAATTTGTAAGAAGCCAAAGTTAAAGAAAACTTAAGAGAAAACAGTTGTCTTACAAGGAAGTGCATAGAGCCATATGAATTGCTAATGGAGATTTTCAAGAAGAGGACCTACCAGGCCTACTTTAATGAATTAGATAAGGCTCATTTCTAATCAACAGCATGTATTTGCATGCAAACAATGAGCTAAGGTCTTTAAATAATAATTTCTTCCTTTAAGTACATTTACGAATGCCTCCCATTATCTTATTTACACCATTAATTTGCATGGCAAACCAGCATAGATTATATACTGGTACATTTTGGTTTAAGAATTCAGAAGTAGAGAGGTTTAAAGGAATAGTAACTTAATGACTGTACATGAAGTCTCACACAAGAAGGGCTTTTTAACATGTCTAGACTTAACTTTTAACTTCCATGTATTCTGAAAGAGATTTGTCAAGAATCCTTTCAAAAGTAATCTGAAAATATTAACTCCTTTGGGACTGCTTGCCGGAAAGGTGCACATATTCTATTGAGAAGGGGCTACTACCCAGATGTAGGTTTCTACGTCCTATTCACCTCTAAAAGTAACCAGAGTTCCTTGAAAAAGATGGGTAATTCTAAATCTGCGGGAGGGAAAGTCCAAGGTGAGCCTGGGACAATTGAGCAGGAAGCTCTGGGCAAGAATAATAAGTGTAATTCATAATAATATATTGAATAAATAAAAATTTATGAGTCCATTTTGACATAAATATAGAGGAAAAACCTTTTTTTTTTTTTTTTTTTCAAGCAGAAGAAAGCCAGCTGGTAAATGTAAGATCATGTCAGATTAGGAAAATCTCCATTTTGCAAGCCCCAGTGTAATAACTGAGTTAGGGAAGGATCATCAATGGATACTAAAGCCATTAGATGATTTATTAATTGCAAAGAAAAAATGTGACATTATAATGCAAGATCTGTCAGTCACCACCTGAAGCAAGTAATAAAACTTTGCAGCATTTAGTGAGACTACTTCATATGATGCATCTCCTGATGTGATGTAATACAAAATACACAGCATCTCATATGAAGTATTCTCGCCAAAAATGTTTGACATGCATCTCTTGAAGTCTTATTTAGACCTAACTTCCAGTTTACTAGAAATTCAGAGAATAGAGAACAAGTTAAGTCACCCCATCAGGGGAAACAAAATAAAACAAATCCTGGAAGATGAGACATTTTTTGAGGCTAGTGTCCTGGACATTTTCAAATTTCAATATCAGTGAAAAAAATGTAGAAGGGCTATTTTAGACTAAGAAGGATAAAAAATCATAATAACCAAATGTAATGCATGAGCTATGATAAGATATTGGTACTAACTCCCCTGCAAAATATAAAAGACATTTTTGAACTATTAAGGAAATGTGAATATGGAATGGATATTAATAATAATGCAGTATTATATTTAATTTGGAGGAGAGCATAATAAACAGGCATGGTTATATATGGCATGTCTGTATTTCAAAGTGACACATGCTGAATTATTTAGGGGTAAAGTATAATGGTATTTATAAGTTACTTGCAAATATTTTAAAAAGTGTGTGTGTGTGTGTGTGTGTGTGTGTGTGTGTGTGTGTGATGCCCTATATATGAGAGATACAGAAAGGGAGTAGAGAGAGCGAGAGAAAAAAAGCATATATGGCAAAATGTTAACAATTATTGACTCTAAGAATTTAGGGGGAGGAAAACAGCGTAAATGGGCATATGTTTTGCTATTTTCTCAATTTTTCTATATGTTTGACATTTTTCACAAAAAGACTTGGGGAAAGAAAAAATTCAAAATTATTTTCATTAAGGTAACACTTAAATTAAAACCACTATTCCTTAATGCATATTAGTAGAATAATTGCCTTATCTGTGATATGGGATAAGCAATATCAGACTTGTCTAAAAGAAGAAAGAATTATAATGTTTTGAAATCTTATTATTATTGCTAAGGGTTATGATTCAGAGGTTCCTCAGTTTAGGAATTCCACTTCCCATTGCCTCGCTTCCGTCTCCCATTCAATCTTTTATCAACTGACAGCATTCTAAGTAAAATCCTCTTCATTATGTTGTCAGCAATCCATTGCTTGAAAGCCTGGCTCCCCAGAACCCCTTGACTGATACGTCTTCTCCTAGAATACTCCAGAAGAAAAGGAGTGTATGAAGATAGTGACTGCACATTAAAATGACTGAAACCATGGTAAATTAGGATGAGATTCTGGGCAGATAAACAGACAGCTGGCTAGGATCATTTTTTTATGCCTTGGACTTCTTTGGCAATCTGTTGAAGCCTGACATTCCTCAGAATAATGTTTTAAAGCCCAACAATAAGATCCTGTAGCAGTATAATAAGTACTGCCGTTTTGAAGTAGTGATAAGCATAAATGATATTTTGATATATTTATTATAACTGTAATGAGATATGTACATATCTGTGACTTCATAGGTACTGCTAGTATTACTGTGATTTTTTGCTTACATTCAAAATGAAAAGGAATGCTTAATTTCAGTTAGAGGTTAGTAAAGACAAACAGGTAATTTTTTTCTCCAGTGAAGAGCATGGCACCCCTTGCTATTCATGGACACTTGTTTAAAGACTTGCACACAGGCTTGCTTTGTATTAACCTATGACTTCCTCTTACAGCCGATAGGTTTTTATTTGCACATCCTTCATGTACAAAGATAGTTTTGGTGGCTACGCCATCATTAAACTCATTATTATCATGCTTAAACCTATAGATGTATCCAGTTCTTCCGTTAGATAATTGAAGCAGTAGTGAATTGTCTATCTTAAACTGCATCGCTAACTGACTACATTTCATACTTCATTTGCTTCCAACATAGACTAACCTTATTGGATGTCCACCATTATTTGAACTTTTGAGATTTTTTTTTCCTATTTCTAATATCTTAAAATTTCAAAAGACTTAAAATTTTGCAACTACAGGGCTCCATATAGACATCTAGCTTGAATTATACACTTCCTTTCATTGATGTCCCTGGACTAAAAAATGTTAAATATTTCTAACCGCAGTACAAACTAAGACTACTGTTGTTAAGTTGAATAGGCATCTTATTTTTCACCGGTGCAATAAATAACTTCTATTTCCTTCTAACATCTGCTTGCGTTGCACTGAGAGTACACTATTGATTAGCAATAGGTTCATGATTACAGCCCTTCTATAATTATTAGGTTAACATATTATTCATAAAATATTATTTTATTAATTTTTACTTGATTTGCTACTGGATGCTTAGAAATAGCTATGAGTATATTGGTAGAACCAGTACTTATATTTTATTACATTTTTACATTTCATAAAATTTAAATGATATAAAAATCCTGAGGAAGTATGCCACAAAAGTGGTCTCAGTGGAAATTTAAATATGTTAACATCTATTTTTAAAATGTAGCGTGAAATAGACAACTTTAAAAGCTCAGCTTAAAAAAAAAACTCAAGGAAGCTGAACTTGACTTTTTAAAGCACAAAAGTGCAATATTTAATGTAGGTCAACATGTTTAAATGGGAAAATTTTTTTCTAATTACAGCCAAATCCCTAGCTGTAATTAACCTAAAATTTGTATAATATTTCACAACTGAGTCAGCATATACCACTTTCTTATAAAATTAGAAAGATCTAAAATTTTAGAGCTTATTTGGTGAAACAGGCATATTGCTACATCTTTGTTTATAAATTATAATGTGCCTTTAGAGCCCAATAACAGATAACAAGATTTTGAAAATTCAGGTGAATTAGAGTTATCAGAGGGAATATTAATACACTCTATTCAAATACTATATGAGTAAGACATTTAAAATAGGAAACAATATATATTATAGAAAAATAATCTTCCAATCGATTTAATCCACTTTATGAATTCTCTCCCTATATATATATTTATAGTATGGTATTCAATTTTTTTTTAATTTTCTCATTTCTTACCATCTTAATTTGGATTAGATTGAGGCTCGTTCAGAAATGACACTATACAGGTTTATACCTGTTCATAGTATAAGCACATCAGTTATCTAAATAATAAAATACTTGTATGATTAAGAGAAGAATTTCATTCTGGGAAAAAAGTATATGACTTACCTAAGGAAGTAGTTTAACTACAAAGTTTAGTTCTTTATTTTATCTATCTATAATCAAGAAGATTTTCAAAACCAAGACTTAATTCAAAATATCTTTTGATGAGGCTATAATTCTTTAACTTTGGCAAGGGGTGTGTGTGTGTGTGTGTGTGTGTGTGTGTGTGTGTGTGTGTATTTAGGTCAACTAATGTGTTTCTTTTGTACAAAATATGAATTGTATCTACTTTCCGAATAATGTAACATGAATAAAGAGGGAAAGAGGAGGTGGGCAAAGACAACTGACATAATTCCAAAATCTTCTTTTTAATACATCTTAACGAAAGACATTCATCAATGAGTTGTTCTAGCTTCCTGAATATTAAAATCCACCCATTATGTGGATGATGGGTGGGATGCAAGAGCTTGGCAAAAGAACGAAGTTTTCATTGTTCATAACAATAGTCTCATTTGGTAAATAAAGGCCAAGTCTTCCTTTATGAAACAAGACACATTAACATCAACAACTGGAAGCATAATACAAAATCCCATTTATAAACTATCTATGCTTTCCAACTGCAGCAGCACGCATTTGGCTTTCTGTGCCTTCAATACATTCCAAGGGAAATTTAAATGATGATTGAATTTGACAGTAACCTTTTTGAGGCTTTGTTTTCCCCATTAAACTTGTACATTTTTGGCTCAAGTTCCCCTTCAAGAATGTATTCACAAATGTGGTGAAACTAGAGGTAAATATCACTATCACTTTTTTTAGCTTCATAGGCATATTCACAGCTATTTTTAAAACTAAGCAAAGATCTGTCTTTCCTACAAAACAATCATTTACAATTGCTTTTTAAAATCTTCTTGAAAAACAACTGAGATTCAGCTTGTTGAAGTTAAAATATATTGAAGATATTCACCTTTAAGCAATCATGTGTGATTTTTAAAGCAAACTTTAAGTTTAAAATAGCAGAAAACCACTAACTAGCAACAAGTATGTATTTTAGTATATGAAGAAAAGAAATAAAAAATTTCTTTACTGCTGTTGATTAATGGTTGATAGGTTCCTTAATGTTAGTGCCTTTCGCCATGCTTATAATCTCTCATGAAATCTTTTTTTAAAGAAAGCTTAAAAAGGTCTGCTAAAATGTTATAATTCCTATTTGATCTGTCACCCTACCTCTTTTTTCTTTCTGACAGCTGTTTGCAGACCTCCTGCCACCGCAGATGCAGGCTTCCCAATTTTTCCTGTAGAATACCGGCATCTGTTTTTGAGGACTGCTGAATTATTTCTTCCCCAGTTGCATTCAATGTTCTGACAACAGTTTGCCGCTGCCCAATGCCATCCTGGAGTTCCTGTAAGATATCAAAAAGGCAAAACAAAAATGAAGCCCCATGTCTTTTTATTTGAGAAAAGATTAAACAATGTGCTACCACATGCAGTTGTACTGGCAAAGAAAGAAATATAAAAGCTCCATGTGAAAATTTCCCTATGAAACTGACATGCCCATATCCAAAGGATACAAGACAGAAAGACACCTTTTATGTGTCAGGGAAAAAAGCACCCTCTCGGTTAGCTCCAGTTTTTATTTTTGTAAGCTTGTCAGCTAGAGGATGTTATAATGTCCTACAAATCAATTAGCTGGAAACCTTCTCAAGAGCAAATTCGATTTCTTGTCCCCACAAGGATGTTCCATGTTTAATAGTCTATGGAATGTTGTAAAATTTAAACATGAACAAAGTATTTGGGTTTCTTAGTGACTGTGGATATGAGAGGTGAAAAAGAACAAACATAGGTTAGTCACAGTATTAAAAAAAACTCTAGAGATATTTAAATAAAATTAATTGCTATATTAGAAGAAAATTCATTTCAAATTCTGTCTGCATCAATGTATTTTGCATTATAAGCCACATAAAACTGAGAATTAATTGCTTTCAGGAGCATCCCATCAAGATATCCCTAAGGTACAGTAATAAATTTTAAAATAATCTATAGTCACCAGAACATTTTTATGATCGTCAAGCTTAAATATTGTTTACTTTTTTCCTGAATGAAATTTTTAAGAGTAAAGTATCAGAAAAATAGTTCAATTGATAAGGAGAATATTACAACCAAGTACACACAAAAACAAAAATGCTTTTTACCATTAAATAAAATGGCAATTATGCTCTATTTAACTTTTTAAAAAAGATAATCTAGAATTTGTAAGGCAATTAAAATAGCATATTAACTAAACATGAACCTTAGAAAATGAAATAATATCTGAGAACTTGAAATACCTACCATATTTAAATCTAAATGACTCAAATCCTTATGTCACTGACAGAATAATGTCAATATGTAGAAAACTCTCTAAATGGATGTGATTCGAATTCTCTAATATTTTTATATTCTCCTACTCCTTGACACAATAGCAAGCTTATAGTAGACCCCAGTACATGCTTACTAAATGAAGGAATGAATGCATGTTTTCTGAGACTGAGGTAAAGCTCCCTTAGACTTTCATTGCACATAAATTTCTTGGCTTTTTTTTTCCTACATTCAAGCAAAATTATTTTCGAATACTGGAAATTTTGGTAGCATACTTTTGGCAATTAAAATACTCTGTAAATCAGCAAAAAATGATAACGAGGTCATTATTCCAGTGGCACGGTGCCTCACAATGAATATAAAACTATGCACAGTTACTGAACTATTCACAAGCTGTCCTGGCCATACTCTCTCGAATGCCCATGAGATGTGCTCTAGTAAACATGTGATATTTCCTTGTAACTAGTTGGCTTTGCTCCATTGCTTACATCTCACTCTTTACCACCTGTTCAGTTCAGCGTTGCATGTGACAGTCATTGCTTAGTAACGGAGATGCCAGTCATAACAAACTGTGTCTATATATTAGGTTGGTGCAAAAGTAATCACGGTTTTTGCCATTACTTTTATATCATAAATTCTTTGAGGTCAGATATTGTGTCTTATTCATGACTGTTTCCTATTGTTTAGTACAATGTCTGGTGCATGGAAGGTTTCAATAAGCATTTGCTGAGTGAACGCATGAATTTATGAATAAGGGAAGTGGGGAAGAAGTGGAGGGAGGAAGAGAGGAAGGAATGGAGGAAGAAAAGAAGGGAGGAAAGGAGAGAGGTAGAAACAAAGGAAGGGAGGAAGTTCAGGCTCATCATCACCATGGTGTCATTAGTATTAATACTCATTACTGATCCTCCTAGAGATTCAAATAAATAAGCACAATTTTCTAGGTCTTAGGCAGTACATAATCTAGTTGAAAAAATAAGACACAGTTGTAAGTGATAATTTGTTATACTACATACAGTAGGAGAAAAAAGCAAGGTGATCAATAAATGGTAGGCCAGAAGAGGGATGATCTCAGTGAAAAGGATGAGCAGAGGAGACTTCTGGGTCAATTTGGAATTTAAAGAATCGTAGAACTTAGGCATATGGAGGGTTAGAGGCAGTGAGAGTACGGCAGAAGTTAAAGCCTGTGGTATGCAATCTCCATGATGTGACCGAGAGTATAAAACTGGGCTCTATGTCACTGTACGAGAGCAGGCATTAGGGGAGGAGTACAGCCCTTGGTGTATATTGGGGCCTGGGCAGAGAACTTGAGACAACGTAAATTATTAAGGCAACATGAACTATTACATGACAATCACCATTGTTTTGGAATAAACTGGCTCACGCAAGCATCAGTGACTACTGAAATGGGAAAAAAATTTTGCCTAAAACATAGATGTCAGGGAGGTATTTAGAGGGTAAAGACCATGGCTCGTATTTGTTCCTTCAAGAGTGTCCAATACTTACAACTATTACTTCATACTTTTAAAAAATGCATGGGCACACATCAGATGTATACCATAGCGGTGCTTCCTAGACTTTAATGTGCATAAAAATCTCCTGGAGATCTTATTAAACTGCAAGTTCTGCTTCATTAGGTCCGTGGAGGCACCAAAATTCTGTATTTCTTACAAACTTCAAAAAAATGCCAATACTGCTGGTCCAGGAATACCTCTTTGAGTTGTAAGGTAATGGAGTAAATGCCTTTTGAGTCTTTGTTAAGCAATCAAGGAATTCTTATTGCTGCTTATGATGCTGTAAACTAATGCTGCAGCATTTTTATCTCAGCCTCTTTGCTTTGTAGTTTTGATCTTGGCCCTTTTGCTTCATGGCTGATGGCTACAGTGACTTTTACAACCTAATTGTAGAATTAGCAATGGTTTTATTATTTCGGTTTCCCAAATAAGAGATAGAATTGAATAGCTAAGAGTGAAGCAATAATTTAAAATTGTTGGATCTAAATCTCATTTACATAGAGTCTCAAATCAGGGCTTTCAGGTTTCTTTAATTTTGTGAAAGAAGAGCTCATTAAATAGTCTGCTGCATTTGTATGAGAAGGTTTTGCAACCAGGAGAAATATTTACAGTGCGTGGCCTGCTCAAGGAGAGTTTTCAGTGATAAAGCATAAGAAAGAAAAATAAGGGATCAAAACAGAAAGTAATAGCTTGTATGTGGTGTTTTCTGAGCTGGAAAAGATAACACTGGATTTACAAAATTAAATGTAAAATCTCAATCAACTTTATTCACATAGTGAACAACATTAATTAATTTTAATTCTATAGCTTCTAAATATTTTAAGTACCGAATTATTCATTACCAATAAAATTTCCAAGCTTTGATATCATATTAATGTACTGTTGTCATAGGCATTCTTATCTATTTGTCTGGCAATTAACATCTAGTCTTGGTTCTGGACAAAAAGAAAATCATAATTAAATCTGTTGGATTATTCATCATAGTTAGAAAGCTTATTGTGTTTCGATTCCAATATTAAGCATTCATTCTTAATAAGAAGTGCATATCTAACTCCCGTGGGGAGCTTTTCAAAATATAAAAGCCCAGAATTCCATTCTAAGTCTACTGAATCAGAATTTCTGGGGACAAAGGTATATGAAAGAGATACACTAAAAAAGAAAGGGGAGGTTACGAACATGTGGAGAGAATTGGGAAGCAGGAAGGACATGTAGAATTACTACATTATTTTCAACTTCTCTTCTGCTTTTTAAGTCAAAAGGTATTCCTAAATTATAGAAAATAACGCTGTTATATATCTAAGTCCTTCAAGTCTGGTCAAATTGGGGGAAGGAAAGAGGAAATATAGGCAAAGAAAGAACTGCTACATTTTTATTTTTATACAGGGAAGGATATAAGAAAAAGAAACCACTACCTTTTCTATGAAAACATTACATATATTTTTTTAAAAGTCTATTTGTAAAACTTTCCAAAACTGTATGAAAACACAATAGATGAAAAATAGAATGTGACAAATGAAGAAAAGGAATAAGCTAAGAAGCAGTTATAAGAAATTATACAATGACAGATGGGATGAATTATGTAGGAAATAAAAAATTGGCAAAAAATCACAAACTAGGGAGCAAGATAAAAAAACCAGAAGAGATAAAATGCAATTGGAAGAAAAGATAAATACAGGGAAATAGAGGGAAGAAAAAGGAAACGTCATTGAACAAGGAGATGTTTCAAGAATCCAATACTGAGATTTACTTGTAATTTTGTTCATGAATTATTTTGAGACAGGTTAATCGTTAACCGAGTTTACTGACTGCTCAAGAGAAAAGATGCAATAAAATGAAATTTGGGAGAGTTGTGAAACAGACTTTTATGGTGCAATTTCCTACAAATATGGTGCTTTATCTTGTTTTTTTATCCTAAGATCATTCTCATTGTGTCTCTTTGTCAGTGCCAAGAATTCAGGAGTTTGAAATACAGTTTCTGATACTGTTCTCAATGATAAATTAAGCAATTTTACCAGTCATGCTAATTATTAGAAAATATAGCCAATACTGTTTTCAGAGATTTTAATGTGCTTCAGCAAGTTTCTTTCAACTTCTTTCGGATGACGGATTTTTGTAAAGAAGCAAAACAAATGCACAAATACTCAAGGCATATGCTCAGCACAGCAACAGGACCCATTCAACTTAGCCTGTCCATAGACTAAGGGATTCCATCTTGGTGGAAGGTCTGATAACCTTGTGGGAGCATCTGAGGATAGTCAGAACAATTGAAAGACGGCTAAAATTGGGGAAATCTAGGAGTTAGGAAAATGGAGAGAAGGGCAAAATAGTATAGAAAAAAAAAGAGTGGAAAAATAGTATAGAAAAGCAACTAGGAAGGATAGGAAAACAGTGAAAAATGGCTGAAATAAACAGCCTTTTTTTGAGTAAAGAAAGAATGAAAGTTATAGGAGGTAAGAATCAAGGTCAAGGAGAGCTCAGAATGAGAAGGACAAGAATCCAGTCCATATATGAAGTATAAGATAATATCCAAACATGTTAGGACAACAGGGAGCATGGAAAGGACCATCCTCTTCTCCCCACTGCCTTCTCGGCTCCGTCTCCTGCCGCTTCTCCTCCTCACTTTCAAGCTTATCTCCAATGCCCAGTAAAACTGGGTAACTGTCTGTTTCCTTGATGATACTGTTAAGTTGCGTAGGACAAATTCGTTACTCATCTTTAATAGTTGGCATAAAAGTACCCTCTTTCTAGAGGCCTAGGGGAACTAAGAGCCCCTCCTTTGTATAGGTATTTATAAAATATTTCTATTTGTGTCATTCTCATATGTTTTGGACTTTACAGCTGAATATTAAGCAAGACCGAATGAGGGCTTTCTTCTCTTGAACAGAAAATAGCATCTCTAAATTTGAACTGCACTACAGATTCAACTTTTAACTAAGGACCTCTAGATCTTTTATTAGTAATCTGCAAGTAACTCAGTCAAATAAAAAGGTCCTGCCTTGTGCTATTCACAATAGCAAAGACATGGAATCCATCTAGTTGTGAAATAATGGTAGATCGGATAAAGAAATTGTGGTAGATCTACACCATGAAATACTACAGAGTCATAAAAACAATGAAATCATGTCCTTTGCAGAAGCATGGATGCAGTTGGAGGCCATAATCATAAGCAAATTAATGCAGGAACAGGAAAAACAAATACTATATGTTCTCACTTATAAGTGGGAGCTAAACATAGAGCATATATGGACGTAGATATGGGAACAACAGATACCGCGGACTAGTAGATGTGGGAAGGAGGGAGGGTGCACACTGGTTGAAAAACTACCCATCAGGTAGGTACTATGCTCACTGTTTGGGTGATGAGATTTGTACCCCAAACCTCAGCATCATGCACTATTCCCCTGTGACAAGCCTGTACATGTACCCTCTGTATATAAAATAAAATTTGATTATTTTAAAAAGGAGCAGTCTTTACATTGAACAATCAGAAATAAAAAGCACCTTTTTAGCCTCTTCTTTCTCCTGTTATCTTTTTTTTTTTCAATTTCAGTAAACATTTATTGTACCTTACTAATACAAACGCTGAAACCATATAAATGTTTGTGTTCGTTTGTTACAGGAACTAGAGTCAGGAGCAGGCCTTGTTAGATTTCATTTAATACTCTCTTTTTCCTGTGAGGTAGAATAGTAGATATACTCTTGGTACAATTTCCCATCTGCTCCTGATAATGGTTGCTATAAAAGAATAATGAGAATTCCTTCTAAAACTAGAAATAGACTGTTTCTTTTCCAAAGCAAACATCCTGCCAATGAACTGAAGGAAAATTATGTACAGTAGCAATTTATTTTAATGGGACATTTACCTAATATCAAATTATAATGAAATTTCCTTTTGATGTATTTATCTTATTCATATCAGTTATATATAGATAGATAGATTTGTTATTATCACTGTTATTAATGTGTATACCAAAATTAATTCATCATAAAGAGCTTTAAGTACTACATGTTTTGTAAGGGTATCTTGGGTTGTTTTCTTTCTCTTCCAAGAAATGATGCCCTGGGCCAAAAAAAAAAAAAAAAAATCATATGTTCTTCAATTTCAAGCAGAGATTCAATACAGTGTTACCTAAAGTGAGGAAAATATAAATATGTTAAATTTTGGCCCTCTGAAACTGAGGGCTACATTTTAAATCTGGCCCCAGACATGTTTTGGCGTTAGAACTTTGTTTGATTAATGATTTGAATGCCTTTAGGTGGGGCATAAAAGCATTCAATCATTCTGTAAAGGCATTTGAATTGGTGGCTCTTGCTTTAAAGAAAACTGTTGTTACAAAGTACAGAACTTTGCAAAGCGAATAGGTTTCAGTTTGTTAAAATAAATGTTAGCTCTCTCTACGTTCACGGATTTATTTAATCCTTCTCACCTTCTAACTCATTCATGAGAACTTCAGGACAAATAGAAAACATTTAAGGGCTGTGTTTTTCTCTCCATTTACTTAGATTTGTTAAGAAAATAAATTGGCCTTTCTCTGATAAAAAGGCATCTTGTCCACAGCTGTACTTGTTTTCTTATTAAGTGATTCTGGTTATAGAACATGTGACTTCAGGCATAAAATTCTTTCTACATAATTACTAGCATGACCCTGAACACATTAAATGTTTCATCGTGGAACATATTGCACGTAACTCAAAAAACACTGTCTCAGGACATGATATTTGAAAGGAAGCATAGGTCATTTTAAAATTTCTAATTTCTCTTCTCTCTAGAGGTATTATCAATTTGGAGCCACATAAATAATTCTTCAAAAGCCATTTGGCGGGTAGCGGGTGATACAATATGTATGTGTGCATATAGAAAAAGACAACAAAATTGTTTTCCAAAAATAAGACAACGTGTAAGTAAACTTGATTATAGGCTGTAAATATTTGATTGAAATATCTAATGTCATTGGTTCTAAAACCCTGTAGTTCTCTACTTGTATTTGCCATGCCTATATTTTCACTCTGTAAGTTAATTATTGATTGGATACCTCCTATTAGCCAGACACTGTGGAAGGTGCTAGTCATCATTCTCTGCTGGAGGTAGTTAAAGTGAGGAAAGATGGTCGCTTGGATTGAGGAGGAGTCGGTGGCAGAAATGGAGAGAAGTGCACGGAACCAAGTGACATTTGGAAAGTAAATACACAGGACTTAATGCATTGGAGATAGAAATGAAGGACGGAGTATTAATCAGACAGTTGAAGATACTGGTCTGGAACTCAGAGGAAATATTAGGACTGAAAATATAACTGAGAGCATTATTGGCAGAGCTATGTCTAAAATTTATGATGTGAGTTTTGCTCCAAATGTGTTTGAGTCCCTTATTTTTATTGAAATGATTCTGGGCAAACTCAAAGCTAGCAATCATAATCCAAACATATTTTGGGAATCCCTGAGTATCTGCATGATGACTAATTTTGTCATTATTGACATTTGCTACATCTAATATGTATTATTTTCATTTGCTGGCAGAGAGATTAATATCATAATTAGCATAATGTAGAAAATTGAGAGGCCGTATGATTCCCCACAAATTTGAAGAAAATAGAATATCGTTTTGATGAAGCTGCTTGTGTTTTCCTACCCTAACTCCCACCCACCTATTAGTAAAAAAAAAAAAATGGTCAAAGATGATTTCAAAATATGTTTTGAGAAAGTGTTATGCTATAAGAGAACAGAATTAAGCTTGTTCCTTAATACACTTCTATTCTGTGTTCACAAGAATTCCATGGGCCTTTGCTGTGGCATAGTCTTTAAATGCTGTCTAATGTAGGTAAATTGTTCAATGCAGTAAGTGTTCTCTTTAGTGTGACTTGAGACTCCAACAAATATTTAATTTAGGGTAACTACTAGGTGTCTGAAGCTTTACAATGATAAATAAGCTTGTATTTTCTTGTTAACACTCTCAATTTAACGGGGACAGCCTAGAAGATGCTGTGTTACAATATAACTATGGTGACTGCTTTGAGAACAAGATAGATTAATGAATTTGGCAAAATGGTAAGGAAAAGAAACAGACAAGTTGAGGTAATTATTATTATAAAGGCCTTAAAGACAGTCTTTTCCCCATTTCCTATATCACCAAGTACAGTGCTGAGCACTGCTCAGCTTAATAATTGCTTAAGAAATATTTGTTGATAAATTGAGCAGAAAACTAAGCAAGATATTATTATCTTCTTGATTGCTTTCTCATTCTGGAAAGGTTCGAAAGTAACGTTTTGAAATATATACAACAGCCTAGAGTGAAAAAGAGACATTTAAAAATAATTGTGTTTTTATCAAAGTTTCATCTCCAACCACAAATAACAAGTTATTAAGGAAAGCTTTCGTTTCTCAGGCTCTTGAGAATGGGAAGGCCTAGAAATACGATAAAGAGGGATCAAAACAGATCTCTGTGTCTAACACCAATTAATTGATTTTGAGCATTTAGCTTAGATTACAGAACCCCCAAGACATCAACTAACAATCCACATCTAAGCACATGTTGGGCATCACTAAGCTTTATGTCCCTCTTGCCAAGTTATACAGGCATTAAACACAAATTACTTTTTTTGTTTCCCCCAAGCCTTAAGTTCTGAGGTTAGGTTTCTTGTTTTCCAACTCATTATCTGTTGTATGGTAATACTACTCTCCTTCATGGAATTAGATGAGAAGAGGTGATGATAAAAACAATTGTGCATCTCTTGTTGACTGGGCATGCCCTCTGCAAATCAAAAAAAAAGAATGCACAAGCATGGATTCTCTCCCCATTATCAGTACATTGTACAATATCAATGATCTGTATTTTATTGAACAATATATACAAGCCAGAGGAACCTAAGGATAAAGCAGACAAATGACATAAGGAAGTCATCTGTTAGATTTTTCTCAATGATTCATGTGAATATCTAAAAGGTTAGGGATATTTGTAAAAAAGTGGTGAAAGCTATAGGTTTTACTTTCTTATCAATTTAGCTTGTATGAAGGAAAAGATTAAATTATCAAATGTAAATCTTTTCTAATTTTTTTCTCTCTAGGAACGCTTCCTTCTTAAGCTACCACGTAGCATTTCAGGACCTTTTCATTTGACTGAAACCTCAAAGGAAATATTTTCAAGCCAACATCTACATCACTCCTAAAACTGGTTTCTTATATTCATCACATTATTTATTTGAATGACATCTGTATTTTCCAGTATGGATACCACCAGTTCAACTGTGTTTTGTCCCTTTTTTTTTCATTCCTCCAATCCAAATTCTATTTTACCAATCCTAATTGTTATACTTCTTGCCCAGCTGATTCCATCATTATTGCTTTTCCTCCAGCCTGGTTATTCATCACACTTCACCTATGTTATTAATACATCCTCCTAATTGTTTCCTCTCAAACTCTTTCACTGCATAACATTCTACACAATCTTTCCAGATTAATCCTCCAGATGCACAGTTCTTCTGGTGCATTCCCTGCTCAAAAATTTATACTGAATACTCAGTGCCTGCCTATTGAAGCCCAAATAGCTTATATAACATTCAGAACCTCATAGCATCCCTGGGAGATGCCTTTTCAGGCTTCTTACAATGACTTTCCAATTCTTCATCCATGCTTTAGTGCAATTAGACAACTCACAGTGACGTCCTGGTCATTCTCCAGACCTTTGACTATTCTCCATCCTCTATCATGTGTGTCTTTTCCTCTACTTATGTAATCCTTTCATTCCAATTGACTAGACCATGAGATCCATGAGAGCAGGAACTATAATCTTTTCTCACTCTAGTGCCTAGTAAAGCGTTGCTACCTGGTAGTGCTCAAAACATGTTTGTTAAATGCATAAAGATGTGCCCCAAATACTATCTCTATTGTGAATACATTTTCAAACAAAAGTTATCTATCCTATAAATTGTGAATACATTTTCAAGCAAAAGTTATCTATCCTATAAATTGTGAATACATTTTCAAGCAAAAGTTATCTATCCTATAAAATCATACCGTACTTGAACCGTATCTACATAATGGTTTTTCATAGTCTATAAAAATTAAATTTTGTTATTATTAGAGGCAAGGACTCATTCTGTCATGCAAGTATGAGTGCAGTGGTACAGTCATAGCTAACCGTAGCCTCCAACTCCTGAGCTCTAGTGATCCTCCACCTCAGCCTCTTGAGTAGCTGAGACCACAGGTGCATACCACCACACCCAGATAATTTTTAAAACTTTTTTGTGGGGACAGGGTCTCACTTTTTTGCTGAGGCTGGTCTTGAACTCCTGGCCTCAAACAATCCTCCCACCTTAGCCTTCCAAAGTGCTAGGATCATAGGCATGAGCCACCATGCCCAGCCTAAATTTCATTATTTTGATTGAAAATTTATGATTGTCTTTATTTCAGGGACATTGTCTTCTTTACCTTTGAGGTTTCCACTATGCTCATCAGTTAATTTTTTCTTTTTACTAAATGACTAAATGAGTGACTGAGTTTCTTTTACTGGTATGTGGTGAAACTGCAGAATTTTTATGCGTGTTGAAAGAATCTCTAAGAGCATAGCACATTTGGTAGAAATCATGATTAAATTCTATTTCTGTACTTTTAGATACCTACTAGGGGTCTAGCAAAAAAAAAAAAAATAGTGCTGATGCTGAAGTTGGTCAAAAACAATTCAAATGTTCTGCACTTCATATTAGTGATGGGGATGCCCTGGAACAGAGCTTTTAGAAAGCTAATGCACTGCTGCTCAAGCAGCAACACTGCATTCTAGTAGACTCTTCAGATAAAGTAAAAAGAAACAAAACAGGAAAATGTCTGTCATTCCCAGTCTTCAAGTTATATGAATGACCTCAAAATGATACTATTTTCACCCAATAATCATAAAGGTAATAATCTTCAACAGACATAATCTATATGAATGTCCAATAAATCCATGAAAAGATGCTTAATAGTGCTAGTAATCAGAGGAATATAAGTTAAAACCACAACAAGATACTACATATCCTATAAAATAGCAAAAATTAAAACGACTGACAAGACCAAATATTGACAAAGATGTAGAGTAACTGGAACTCTCCATCATCACTGGTGGCACTGTAAAATGGCACAACCACTTTAGAAAACTGTTTAGGTGCTGTTTGACAATATCTCATAAATGTAAACATTTGACCCAGCCATTCCACTTCTACAGAGTTACTCAAACTAAGTGAAAACACAAATGGCTTGTACACAAATGGCTTGTACACAAATGTCCACAGCATCTTTATTCATAACAGCCAAAAACATGAAAACCAAAAACATTCATTTTGAATGTCCATCAAAAGGAGAATAGATAAACAAATTGTGGTATATCTATACAATAGAATATTAATCATCAATAAAGGAATGAACAATTGACATACTTACATGGATGAATCTCAAAAGTAGTATGCTGATCAAAATAGTACATATTTTATGATTTCATTTACATAAATTTTTAAAAAGACAAAACTAATCTGTGGTGATATAAATCAGAAGAATAGGTGCCTATTGGGGCTGGGAATTGACTGGAGGGTAACATGCAAAAGCTTTCTGAGGTAATGGAAATTTTTATTTTATTGAGGTGTCACCTTTTCAGTGGGACCACTTCACAAAAGTTAACAGATTGAGCATTTAATATCTTTACTAACTTATACACCTGCCACCGTCACACCCAGTAAGAAAGCGTGGAAAATATATTAGATGGCAGAATCTGAATATTACACAAAGTATCTTGACAGATTGAAGTTCTCAACTAAATATGACAGGTTGAAATGTTACGTAAGAACAAACTCGTCCTCCTCTCCCAAATAAGTCTGTTTCATCTTATATAAAATTTTACCTCAATTAAGAAATAAAAACAATATCATTTTTAACTGCTCTCCTTACTTACACAATACCTTAGCCATGCTAACAATCAGGGCATCCAACAAATCTAAGTACTTTCTCTCTCTTACTTCACACAGTACATACGGACTCTTCTTATGCAAGAAAACAACTAACTGAAATAGGCTGATTGCCAAACCTCAGTCATTTGCAGAAAGAATTTAAAAGAGTTCAGAAGACTAATCAGGTTATACGGGAACAGACTTCGTGAACCATCAGGGATATTATACAATTCACCCTTTTATCCCCACACACAATGATCAATTTAGACAATCTGTAAGACGAGTCAAGTGGCATCTGTCTTTCAGGAACACACGTGTGTATGTGGGGGCGTATGTTTATTAGATTAAGAAGGAAAAAGTGTAGTGATCCAATGATCTTGAATTTAAAGAGAAAATGGCTCAAGAAAGCCTGTAAAAGCTCTTTAGAATAAAATTTTGACAATATAATGGCAAATCATCCCAGTGAGTATAAAACAATGCGTGGTGTCTGACAATATGTGTGCCACTAGTACGGACAACCTCAAAGGTGCTCAGATTCTAATAGAGTATGCACATGGGAAGAAATGAGGGACAGAGAACTGAGGGCAAATATTAGAAGAACAATATAGAACTGTATAAACAGTGAGGAAAAGCTGAGCTTGGAAAGAATTGAGGCTTGTGATAATGTTAAAGACATCATTCAGGGCCTTTTTACTTCCATTTGGAGGAAGAAGAACCAGAAAGACGAAGGTTCACTGATTGGGGCGGAAGGGAGAAGGTTAGGGATAGAGATGACACAGAAAGCAGCAGCGTGCAGCTCCTTTTGCTTGTCTGCTCTGTCAAGGAGAATGTTCATTAGACTGGAAAAGGCATAACCGTATAAGGGAAATGAAGCCCAAAATAGGTGAGGGAATTTTAAAAGAGCACCTTGCTGCTCTAAATGAGCTAAAACCTCTGGCCCTGGACCAATTATATTCTAGGGAAATGAGAGAACTTGCGCAATACAGTCCTACCCCACTGTCAGTGGTCTTTGACGAACTATGTTAACACTGCAGATGGGCAAATGTCATCTCGATTTTTAAAGACAGGAAGAGGTCACTGCGACTGTGTTCCATCAATTCCTGCTAAAGAGCATTTCTGAATGAGGGAACAAGGAGCAAACAAACACTTGGTAACAAAGACAACGTGGAGGCAGCTCATTTGGGTTTGTATGACAACTCGTTCTTACACCAGACGTGTGTGCCTGTGTTTGCAGTTGAATCTCTTTTGCAGTATGAAAATTGAATTTCACATTTCTAAACAACTTAAAAATCACTTCTTTTTTTATCCAGCTAATAAAAGTTAAATTTTCTCAAAATGAAATAACCATATAAATAATGAATTGTGTTCTGTTGTACAAGGAGCAGCATGACATCCAGTTGCCCGCCACCTGAAAAAGTTTGAGGTCCTCTGGCAAATAATGGACAGAGACAATGATCTTATACGTGCACCATTTTGTGTATTTGACATGGTGACAATGGGTCTCCTTTCTACAAGAACAGAACAAGAGGAAATAAGATTGCAGAGTAGTTGGGGAACCTACACAGGAGGGAGTCTTCTGAAAAGAGATTTAGACTGTATCAACATCCAGAAAAATGTCGAAGGTGATTTTTGGAAAATGGCATCATTGTTTATTTACATTTATTCTTTTGGTTTTCTTCTATCACTTTGAATGTATTTTTATAATGAAGAGACATACGTTTATGATCAGAAAAAAATAACCCTATACCCATTTGGGAAATAAATTGATATAATCTTACCAAAACAAGGTATTTTTTTCTGGATTTTTTAATTCAAGAGTGAGAGAATAGATAAAATAGTCTTTCCCAGTACTGTATATTAATTATTTAAACATTCTATTTTAAAATAAAGTTATCATACTTTATCTACTATGGTATCAGCACCTGTAGACATAATTTACTACCATATTTGCATTAGTACATATTACTAAAGTTTTTCATAGATATGGCCATATATAGTGGGTAAAATATATCAAAAATCATAAATAACATTTTATTCTTTCTCAAGTAACATTATTCAGCTCCTCCAATATAATTTCAGAGCTTTTGTTAATGGTATTTTTCTACATACTAGTTTTGAGTGAATTCATGTCTACCATGAACTATCTAGGGAGAAAGGCTGTTAAAAATGTTGTTACAAGTTCCATAAACTTAGTTTACGTGGTATCTTATAAACATACTGCCTTTTGCAAAACACAGATTACTACTGAAATCAGGAAAGCTTACAATTATTAAGACAGATGTATTGTAGGGAAATAAGGGAAAATTGCTCTAATTTTGTTCTGACATTCAGAATATAAAGATAATAGGTATTATCATGATGTGAACATGTTCTATCAAAACTCCCATTCAATACCATTCTTTTTCCATATATACTTACTTTTTTTTTTCCTTATCCTTGGCCTGAATACAAAACTCAATATTTCATTTATAGTTTGAAATTTTGTTACATACTGCCGTAATCCTATGTGGATTGAAGAAGGGTATAAATCCATAAAACTTAAAACTCAATTTGCTCCTTTAAGCAGTTTAGATATTTTCATTAGTAAACACAAACAAATAAGGTTAGCTATGTATTGTACATTTAAAGAAATATCACACTGTCAATGTGAAAAGAAATTTGTAAGGAAAAAAAGAACAAAGATCAATCTGGGACATCTGCAATACACTCCAGATTCAGGAACAACAAGTTAAGTATCTACCTACTCATCTTTTCTGGCATGATCTTTTGTTAAAACCAGGAAAGGCAGTTACCATACAGAAATGCAGATTTTGTCAAACAGATAAAGACATCATTAATACTATGCCAAAGAATAATTGCAATTATCTTATTGTGATAAATGTATTGCTTTTATATACTTCATAAAGTGCTATCAGATGATTGTTCCATTTGAGATCCACGTGAAGTATGAGGTCAGAAAAATGTGTTATTATTCCTAGGGTAAAGACGAGGAATTGGGGGTCTAAATATTTGTCCAAGTTGTCCTGCAGATAAAAGTCCCAGGACCAGGCCCCAGATTGTTATCACATTTCAGTGAGATTCCCATTATTCAGTACTGGCTCTTTTCTGACTCAAATACTTAGATATTAAAGAGATATGCCAGACATGAAAAGTAGAAAATACAAAAAAATTGGCAAATTGTACACTTTTAAATTATTGTGAACATAATTAACCAAATACTTCATAATTATAGAGGTTTTTGGTAGAAAAAAGATGATTTGATACTCACTTTCCTATTAAACATCTATTTTGTCTTTCATTTTGATAATGCTGTTATATTCAGTTAAATATAATCATTATGTGAATAAACAATGTGGATCAAAAAAGAATGAGAAATATCAACCCAGAATATGTTTGAAGCTGATTTAAAGAGGACAACAGCATCCCTAGATTAGATTACATGTTTTTGTAAAGCTGCTATATTAGAATGTCATGCTGACATGATTCTTGATAATGTATTTAATGGGTAAAGTATGCATGGTGAACATTTGTGTAGAGTTCATCACATCTAATTTTCTGTTTTCTTTTGATACACGAAGGTGAATGATGCAATTGTGGTATTTCTGCTGTTAAACTTAATGAAAATTCTGTCCACTATCAATCAAATAGATCTTTTCTCTTGTTTGTTGTCCAAACAAATATGTTCAAAAGTAATTCATTTTTATTGAAAAGTCTTGTACTCACATGATGAAAAAAACCCAAGCAAGGCTTTAATTTATTTCACATGCACTTGCCTGCAAGATATACACTGGAGAAGAGGGGAAGTTTAGTTTTATATTTATGCAATTCAAGTTATGTAGATAGACCAGGTGTTATATAAATGGACAGATTTTTAAACTAGTATGTTTCAATAAATAATATCAGCCAATCTTCAGAAATGAATATAAACATGTGGCATCCCTCTCTATAAAAACACAAGGTTGAACGGGGCTCATCTGAAGTGTTGCTGCAACAGTGTGATGTCTGTCCTGGCCCAGAGTATGTGGGATGATTTATCTCAATATGTTTTTGCAGTAATAGGTCATACTGAAACAATGATGGGACAACAAATCACAATGTATGCCATACAAAGAAATGATATAGGAAGAATAATTTCATTCCCAAGTATTTAAAATTGATATTCTATTTTGAAGATCCCCATAGAATTAGAAACAATGTAAAAGAATAGACCTGGTAATAATAACTATAATTTCTTTCAAAAAGAGAATTCATACAAATAGAAACCAAGGACTCAGAGAAGAACCATTTATAAACATTAGAATATTACCTTCTGCCATTCCTGATTTAGCATATGAAGGTAACTTTTTAAAATCTCTGCTGTTCATAACTGAGAGCCAGGAACAAAACTTCTGCATGATGATTAAGTGTTCTTTGTATATAGCAACATTATCCCCTTGCCAATTTTAACAATATTAAGAAACATATGCCCCACTCTCCAGAATAAATAGTTGTGTAGAAGAAAATGCTTTGAAAAATTCATTGTCTTCTTAAAATATGAAAATCAACATTTAGGAAAATATTTATGTCGCTTCTACACAATAGCCTTTGGGTAAGTACAGATTAACTTGACAGAGGTCTTTCACGCTTAAACATCGACATTTAAACTTTGATTGACAATCAACATTAACGCTTTCATTTTAGACATTTAAATATACAGAAGTAACATTTGCCTGCAAGACTGAGCAAATGAATTAATTTGTTCAGTAAATATTTATTGAGCGCATTGCATCCTGCATCAGACAGTTCCTGACCTTAGGCATTTCATTGCAGGTACAGACAAACAATAAACAAACAAATATGCACATACACGGAATAAACACATATTGTGGTAATAGCGACAAAAGAAAATCATGGGATGCTTTCACAGAGAATAATGGAGAATAATGATAATGGAGACTAATAGTGCTCAATAGTTGAGGATTTGCTAGATTATGGTGTAACTTTAGATAAAGTGACCTGGAAAGGCTTTGGAGATGAAGTTACTGAAACGGGAGATGCACAAAGAAGAATATAATTAACTACTTATACAGATGGAGAAAATAGGATGTATGACGCTCCTGAGTCAGGAAGGAACTTTAGATGTCTGGATATAAAGAAGCTGAAGGAAAACGAGAATGGTTGGAGCCCCTTGAATGAAGGGGAGAGTGGAATGAAATCAACTTAAACACAGAGATTCATGTACAAGGATGTTCACTGCAGTGACCAAAATGTGGAAGCAGTCCAAATGCCCAATAATGGGAGAATAATTAATTATTTACAATCACATCTGGGAGTTTACTATATTGTATTGCATTTTAAAATGGCATATAAAATTTAAAATAATTTTAATTATTAAATATCAATAAAATATTAAATAAAAGATGATAAATTTTTTGGTACAATACTACTTGCTAATGGGACAAAACTCAAGAAAACATCAAAAGGTGTAAAACCTATTAAGAAGGCAACCTATGGGAGAAAGACTACAGGTGTTTCTTTGTTTGTTTGTTTTGTTTTTTTTCTGAGACAGAGTCTCGCTCTGTCGCCAGGCTGGAATACAGTGGTGTGATCTCGGCTCACTGCAACCTCTGCCTCCCAAGTTCAAGCGATTCTCCTGCCTCAGCCTCCCGAGTAGCTGGGAGGTATTTTTAGTAGAGACGGGACTCACCATGTTGGCCAGGATGGTCTCGATCTCTTGACCTCGTGATCCACCCACCTTGGCCTCCCGAAGTGCTGGGAATACAGGCGTGAGCCACTGTGCCCAGCTGTTTTAATTTAATACTTTTGTGCATTTTCAAACTTTTCTACACTGAGCTTTAAAAAGTATAAGCAAAAATGAAAAACAAAGTGAAACCACCATATTGCCTTTCTCCTGAAATATTAAAAAATAAACTAAAATGGGCACAGAACAAAAACTATAATATTACTATATGCATGTTCACATTGAGAAAAATAGTGAGACAAAATGTTTGAATCCTGGTAACTATGATAGAAATGGAGTGTGCCTATATGCACGTGTGTGAAGGGAAAAGTATTCTCTCTCAATTATCTATATTTATCTATTTATCATTTATCTGTCATCTATTAGTTATCTATCATCTATCTGTTTACCATCTAGCTGTATATCATAAATAGAAGACATTTTAATTAATATTTGCTATTGATCTATTATCAAAAATCACTACTGAATTGTTTACAAAACTCAGCATGCTTTGCCAAATAATTAAGACCTTTATTTGTATTCATGAGTCTTAACTGCCAAACAATTAAGACCTTTATTTGATCAAATCAAGATAATTAGCATATCACCTCAAACACTTACCATTTGTTTGGGGTAGAAACATTCAAAACCCTCTCTTCTAGCTGTTTTGAGATATGCAATACCTTACTGTTGAAAATAGTCTCCATAGTCCTGTGCAACAGGACACCAGAACTAATTCTTCCTTTCTAATCCTGACTTTGTACCCATTGACAATCCTCTCCCCATTCTCGCCTTTCCCCTACTTCCCCCATTCTTTGGTAACCACTGTCCATTTGCTGCTTCTATGAGATCAATGTTTTTAGATTGTGCATATGAATGAGAACCAGCTGCATTTGTCTTCCTGTGTTTGGCTTAGTTAATATAACATATGAAAAAATGTTCAACATCACTATCAGGAAAATGCAAATCAAAACCACAATGAGGTATCATCTCATTCCAGTTAGAATGGCTATTATCAAAATACAAAAGATAAAAAGTGTTGGCAAGAATATGGAGAAAAGGGAACCCTTATGCACTGTTGGTGGGAATGTAAATGAGTACATCCATTATGGAGGATGGTATGGAGGTTCCTCGAAAACTTAAAAATAGAACTACCATATGATACAGCAATTCCACTACTGGGTACAGAGACAAAGCAAATAAAATCAGTATGTCACAGAGATATCTGCATTTCCATGTTTATTGCAGCGTTATTCACAATAGCCAAGATATAGAATCAACTTAAGTGTTTAATAATGGATGAATAAAGAAATTGTTCCATATATATGCAATGGGATATTATTCAGCCATATAAAAGAATAAAATCCTGTCATTTATGACAACATGGATGAACCTGGGGATATTATGTTAAGTGTCTGAAGTTTTGACTCCTGAAATGTTATAATGTCCTTGGTTTAGGATATTAGCTTGAGTAGAATGGCAACAAGGTTTGCACAAATATTTAAAAAATGACTCACAAGAAAAAGTGCTATTTAAGCCGGGCACGGTGGCTCATGCCTGTAATCCCAGCACTTTGGGAGGCTAAGGTGGGCGGATCATGAGGTCAGGAGATCTAGACCATCCTGGCTAACACGGTGAAACTCCGTCTCTACTAAAAAAATACAAAAAATTACCCGGACGTGGTGGCGGCCGCCTGTAGTCCCAGCTACTTGGGAGGCTGAGGCAGGAGAATGGCGTGAACCCGGGAGGCGGAGCTTGCACTGAGCCGAGATCGCGCCACTGCACTCCAGCCTGGGCAACAGAGTGAGACTCTGTCTCACAAAAGAAAAAAAAAAAAAAAAAAAAAGTGCTATTTAAAAATAGCAACACTACGAATAATACAATATTAAATTCTCATAGTATTTTAAAGCCTACATAGCATATTAATTTATTCCCATAACTTTCAGGACACCAGAACTAATCCTTCCTTTCTAATTGTGACTTTCATACATTAACTCTATGAAAAATTGAGGTCATCTTTTATACCAATTTTATAACTTTGAAGAGTAACCAGTGATATTTAGAGAAATTATATTAGGGCATTCTCACACTCAGGTTCTTGTGCTCTCATTTCTCTCTCTGTCTCTCTCTCTCTCTCTCGAAACCAGAGAGGGAGAGACTTATTGTAATAAATTGGCTCATTACGAACCTGGAGAAGTCCCAAGATTTACAGTCAGCAAGCTGGAGACCCAGGAAAGCCAAAGATGTAGTTCCAGTCTGAGTCTAAAGGCATGAGAACCAAGAAAGCCAATGATGTTAAGTTCCAGTCCCAGAACTGGAGGCTTAAGACTCAAGAAGACCCAAGGTTTCAATTCAAGCTCAAAGGCAGGAAAAGATGGGTGTTCCAGCTTTAGCTATCAGGCAGGAGTTCCTTTTAATCAGGTTTTTTGAATAGGTCTTCAATTGATTGGAGTTAGGTCTTCAATTGATTGGATCAGACCCACCCACACAAGGGAGAACAATCGGCTTTGCTCCCTCTACTGATTCAAACGTGAATCTCTCCAGAAACAGCCTCATAAACACACCCAGAATAATGTTTGACCAAATGTCTCGGTACCCTGCAGCCTAGCCAAGTTGACATATGAAATTAACCATCACAGAAATTAAGTAATTTGTTGAAGTTAAATTGATAGAGTTGAGATTTTTATTACCAATCGGTTCCAAATTCTAGCCTGATGTGTTTTTTCCTTTTATTATATTAAATTTATTGCAAAATGTTCTTAAAGCAAATTTGGAAAAGGCTAGATTTCTTCAGGTCTGAAATTCTGCCGTATTCAATGCATGAAGAAAGCTCAAATGAATCTATTTGACAGACCTGGAGCAGTTATTTTGTCTGATGCTAAGGTTTTGATTTACAAGCGCAAGAAAAAATTGTCTTTGTGCTTTCTGATTGTGGCATCCAAGACTGAGTGGGGAAAAACAGGAGAAAAACATGCTAATACAGGGAAAAAAACATAAAGAGAGGATTTTTGCAACTCAGAAATGAACTTATATACAATGAAGAGCCTATTTTATTTCTAAAATAATAATCTACAATTTTATTTTAAAAATGAGAAAGCTTGAGAGGTATTTATTAGATTATATATTGATTTCCTTTTTTTAATCTCTATTTTTAATTTAGACTCGGGGGTACATGTGTTGGTTTGTTACAAGGGTATATTGCGTGATGCTGAGGTTTGGGCTTCTATTGATTCCATCACCCAGATAGTGAACATAGTACCCAACAGGAAGTTTTTCAGCACTTGCTCCCCACCCTCCCCTCCTCCTTTTGGAGTGCCTAATTCTTGTTGGAAATTCGCTTTAATCTTAGGGGAACATTCATAGAAAAAACTGTACAAAGGGTTTCTTTGCGCATTCTCAATGATGAAAATCATGTTGACATTGTTCTGTCATTAGAAGACATGTACAAAAATAGTTTTTTTGATAAACTGGCGCTTAATGTCTTCACAACGTAAGTGGAAGTGATGAAAATATACTGCAAGAAACTGTTTTTCAAAGTCTTTGACATTTTCACTTTTTTTCAACTAAACACTTCAGTCCTTTTGGGTGAGCTCTTTATATTATTTAAAATGTTCTTTTACTAGATAGTTTATGTAACTGCCTTATCCTGGAGTAACCTTTAAGGCATTATTTGGAAATAACATAATTTCTCCTAAAGTACGTCTGTTTTTATCTACAACAGTAGAGTAGTAGGTAAGTGTGTGCTAAGAAAGTACAATATTCTGTTTGTCACTGTACATTATCGTAGTTACCATATGAGCTAAGGGACTCTGCTCTTGTTAAGGTTGCCTTTATAGTATGATTATACCCGTTATTTTCCTTCCTTTAAGTTTGTTGGCATTTCACAAGAAATAATACGTACAAACACAAAGTTAACTTGAGCTGTGATTATGAGAACACGGTACAATAAGTTAAGCAACACATTTAAAACAAATAGTTCAGTTACTCAATTTCATGCGGTACAGTTTTAACATTGCCAGTACATCCTCAGATTAAATATACGAAAACATTAATAACTCATGTAAGCAATGTATAAGGCAGTTACACATCCTACTACGTGTAAAGTATGCTACTAAATCTGAATTAAAATAAATATAAGATTAAACTATTACTTTCCAGTAGGTTAACGCTCCATTAGGAAACAAGATGTAAGCATATAAAAAGTGAAATGAAGTTTTAATTAATGTTCAAGACAATACAAGACATGTCATACGGCAATACCTGATTAATTTCCAAATTGATTATACAGACAAAATATTGTAGTTGAGAGAGAGATCTTCAAAGATGACAAACAAAAGGTCTACAGAAGAAGAATTTATGAGTTTTCCTGAAAACCAAACAAGTTTTGAGAGTTGATAAGACATGGTTGATGGCATGTATAAGAAATAAAAAGCGCAAGAACACAGGGGGATTTATGACGCATAATATTGAGATTATGTTAAAATAGGCATTGAATATCAGGAAGGGTGATTTTATACTGGATCTTGTAAATAGAGGGGATCTACTAAAGGTTTTAAGGAGACAAATGATATGATAAAAGTTATTTTTATGGCTGATCACAGTATTATAAATGGATTGGAATGGATAATGTGATTACAAATGGAAAGGAAAGAAGGCAGAAAGACCAGACCAGCGGCAATTACAACATAAGGTACTATGACTTTTATCTAAGAAATTGGGAAAAAAAAAAGAGGTATTGAGAAGGAAAAGAGTAGCCTGCAAAGGAGGAGCAAAAGTGGGTTTGAACCTTAATAGGTTGGAAGGAACAGGAAGTCAATTGTGGGGATAACTTTGGAGGGAAGAGCAGGGATGAATTTGCAAAGTCGTATGGAAACTGCAGTCATACAGAGATATCCACATGTCATATCCAGGTAGTAGGGCTAGAAATACAGGTTGGAACAGAGATAAAAAACAGGATAGCCAAAGCCAGAAGATGAGATGTAAACAAAGGTGAGGTCAGAGGGAGAAAGAGAAAACAATAAGCCTCAACTGATGATTTTGACATATGACAGGAATAAAAAACTAGGAATATTACAGAAGCTAAAGGGTTACAGAGTTAAAAAAAAAAAAAAAAAGGAAGGGGAATATCGCAGTGGTATTGAACAAGATAAAATGGCAGAGAAGCCAATGGATTTGGCAAATACATTATTGTTGATTTTGAAAGTTTATTCTACAGCTATTTAAGGAATGCCCATTATGTTCCAAGCACTGCTCCATGTTCTAAAGATACGGCAGTGAGCTCTCATGGAATTTATGAAGGCGACATAAAATAAACAACTAAGAAAACTGATGCATGATACAAGATGATAAAGAATATGAAGAGACTTAAAATGCAGCGGTAAGGAAGTGGAGAGTGAGAACAGCAGGGATTACTGTGGTCACGGTAATGGGAGATAATAGATATTCCTGAGGGAAGTTAGAGGGCAAGAAGTGTGGATAGCTGAAGAAAGAAGGTTGAATTTCAGCAGGAGGAATCAAAACCAAATCTATAGAGAGAGGATAGTGAAGGATTTATGTTGGAATGACTTATGGTTTTGTGTAGCTAATTTTTCTTAAAGAATAAACTGGCTTATCCTCTTGATAAGGAATTAGTGGTGAAAGAAGCTTTGAAGACATTTAATATTAGGAAGCAAGAAATGAGAGTTGGGAAGAGATATGTTAAAATTAGTGCATTGCCTCCATGAGCAGGCCATTAAAACTGTCTGGAAATGTTGAAAGGATTATGAAAAGCACTAGATGATGGTGCTACATTTCTGAAGTTATCCCTCATCATTGGCTCCAAATATGCATCGCATTTAAAATTCTATTTTATGATATTTTAAAGTACACACACAAACAATTTAAAATAGGTGCAAAAATATGATCACGTATGGTCCCTCTTTTTTCTTGGCTCACTCCTCTCCTCCTCCACCCACAACAAACCTTCCTCCACTAAAATAACCTAATTATTTATTTCTGTAATTTTGCACTTGATATTTTTTTCAATTTATATAGTCATATATACTTTTGTACAGCAGAGGGTGAGAAGAGATGGATATAAATGAAAATGAAACCGGAAATAAATTAAAATTCTTTACCAATGTAAAATTAAATCTTATTGGTCTTATGATCATGCATTGTCCTCTGTGATCGCCAAAAATCTGCAATACAAAGCCAGCCAATCTCTTGGGAGAGTGTAGAAAGTTTAGGGAAATGTAATTATATTTTATTTGCAGAAGGAATCAATATGGCAGTACTTTTCAAGTTCAATTCAATCACTGATGTAAAGAACAGATTTGCATTTACATCTAAGCAGAAGCATGGTGGATTAAAAAGATTTCAATAAAATTTAGTCATCTCTTTGTCAAAACAGGGCATTCACTGAACATAATGATACTCAAGGCCATCCTTCCAATAAATTACCCTATAAAACTTCCATTCAAAATTTAATATGGTACAGGTTGGGGAATATAGGTAATTACATGTGTTGTAGAGGTAGAAAGAAGACCCTGGGTAAAGGAAAAGATTGCAATTAAGAGTTGAAAGAATAATACTGAAATAAATAGGTTATTTGAGGAAAATCTTATCAGTATGCTAATCACTTTAGGTCCCTTATCATAGGAAAGAATCTTAAATAGGTGCTTGGGACAATGGTGGTCAACCCCTTAGCGTTTTCAAATGCTAGGAGTCTCATGACACACAGGCTCTAAACCTTGATTACCTTTCTATAAGAACGTTGTTGCTTGTTGATCTCCAATCTTTTTAATACGCTAATGTCAGAGGGAAACAAATTCGACTCCTGGATGGCAAGCAAGCTGCACTGGGATTGGGTAAGGCTAGAAGCCATCATCTGCAACACAGAGATAAGCGAGGCTGAATTCTCTGTGGCCTTTTGAGACTGTATTATGTGAAATGAAGAATTTACAAGCAGAAACAGTAGCTAAAAATCTCATTATTAATGACTTTTGAGTAGCCATGGTTTCTGGTTTTTCATGTGAATCTGTAAGAGACTTAACAAAGACAAAAATGTGGGCACAAAAAATGTAGCAAATAAACAGAATCTGGGACTAAAATAGAAAAATGTAACTGTGTCTCAAAAGTGTTTATATACTGGCTGAAAGAGTGGACTGTACAGGGTTTGTTTAAACAAAAGTTATGTAAATCTTTGCTCAGCTGGTTGTTCAGGAAAATAAATGGAAGCAAACAGAGGAAAACAGACCACAGGCTGGAAGAGTTTGTCGAGAATGATAACGGGCATTGAAGCAACAGGATTTAAAATGATAGCCCAGCCTCTGTAAATAACGCAAGCTCTTCAGGATGCACTAGAGACCCAACTCGACAGCATGATAATTTTAGCTAAAAACCTGCTATTCCCTCCACAAGACTCCATAAACTAAAGAAGAAAGCTGAGGGATTTTGTACACCCAAAACGCCAACTGTTAGAAGCGTGGGAAACCTGGCACCTTTAAATCTCCGATTTTATCCCTTAGTTGCCCATGACATTGCCTGGGAGATTTTGCAGCACTTAAACTGGGATAAGGAAGACAATTAAAGCATCTCAGTTTTTGTCTAACCATGCTAAAAATAAGAGTGACAGGTCTGAAGCAAACATTTTGTGCCTTTGTATGCAAACAAAATTCAGTTGACAAAACACAAAGTAAAATGACTACCAATGAGCTAAAGATACAAAATTAAGTCAGGCAAAATTCCCATGAATGCTGTCCCTTCCCCCCTAAATATTTTACTTCCCCCACTGAAACCCTCTAACATCAGTGAAATAAACATAAGTTGGTAGGACAGGTGAGAAAAATCTTCTTAAGGAGCTCAAACCAATAACCCGATGTATCATCTGGAAAACAGTCTGGCAAGAGGTCTTCTTTTCTCATTAACCTTCTGTGGGCTCCGCACCTGACAAAGCATGGGGCTGCTCCCCGAGAAACAGGACTCCCAGTGACACAGACTAACTGGAGAAAAATTGGCCTGAAGTTATACATCAGTCATTTGCAGAACAAGACTTGAGGTTCATCAGCCTTTGGAAATGGTTTTCTTCCAAGTTATACAGGAGTAGGCACCTGCTTCATATCTGCCCTTAGCACTCCAGATTAACCGCACATATATAGGGAAATGAATTTCTCCCTGTTGATCTCTTCATTGCAATCTTCTGCCCACAAAATCTCAATGGAACTGCGTTAACGGGTTTAAAAGACCAAGTGAGGTAATCCTCTTGTCACTTGGTTCTCAAAGTGAACTCCAAAAGAAATTGAAGAATTCAAAGGGGTCATGGATATTTCTTCAAAGCTCCAAATAGTTGTTTGGTAGAGATGATGAATTTTGAGCCATCTGGGCAATACGAGAAGGCTCCCCTGATGATCCTTCCTTACGTGCTTATCAACTCACTTGCGGCTCTAGGGAGAGGATGGCATTTCTGAAGTTCCAAATTCTCTCTTTGTGTATCTGTGTGCTTGAGTGCATAAGTGATTACATTTGTATTTATTTACTTAAATATTTATTCATTTACTGAAAAAGAGCAAGAGGTAGTAAAGTAAGTCCACAGAGTGAAAAATGAGTAGGTAAATTTGAAAGTCACCAGTGATTACTCCATTGGTTGAAAAGATGCATTATCATAATGAATGCATTAGAGATAACAAACATATGTACAAGTGTCAATAGGTTTGTAGCATTATGGTTGATTTTATTTGTCTTCCGTGAAATTTCCTGTATTTTTCAAATTCTATAATGAGCATTTATGACCTTTATAATAAGAAAAAAGAAAACGCAAACAAAAATTGAAAAGTTTTACATTTTGTGGATAATTTATGGCACATCTTTGGAAATTTTCTGTTAGGGGCTTTCACTGGCTAATCAGAAATTGCTTTATATATTTTTCTTTGTTGAATGGAAAGACAGGAGGGAGGCAGAGGGGAATAAGCAAGGGAGAAATAATAGGGCAAATAACTGGTTCCATTCAACAGTAAATTAACTTTCCTTCATGGGTAGTCAGTAAATGTTAATTGATGATAATTAAGAAAAATGAGTTTTCTTTTTTGTGAACACCACCACACAATTCCATATTTTCATATTAGCTAAAGGTTAAAGTCAAACTGATACAGTACAGCTTTGCAGTTGGATGTTAACTACTTTTCATAGAAGGGGCCGCATTCATGGTGAATCTCAAGACCTCATTTATTTGTTAAATGCATCTTTGCAACTATTTTCTATTTCTCCCTATACCATTAATGACACCCACAATAGTACACAGGACATTTGATCACTATTTCTTGTATGTCCGCATTTTCTTTGCTGAGAAATAGAGAAATACATAAAGAACAAAAAAGGGCTTTAAATCCCATTCAAAAATTTACAAACGTGACCGCTGAACCCCTTAACAAAAGCATCCATGGATCGGCCATGGCTTTATAACTGCCAAGGAACAACACATAGGCATGGAGAGAAATTGGAAAAAAAGAAAACAACGTGAATTAGAATTTTGCCAATAGTGTTAGTGCTAATGTCACCAACATGACTTAAGTATGAATCTTTGAAATACCAAAACTTCGAGTAGGTAAAGTGGTTCTCAACAATGTCTTTCTTCTCAGGGTAATCATAGTGAATATTAGGATACGTCGACAGGGAAAAGAACAGTAGGTAATTTGGGGGAATTTTGCAGCACTAATTTAGTCTCCAAACACTGATTATTTAGTGGTCATTATTCCAAACTGCAAGGGACAGTAATGAATCCAAACACTATTCAAAAGGCAAATTATTACAGAGAATGTTGCACCCTTCCTGAGTTGCGAGTGGCACAGATTTATGTAATGGCAACTGGGAACAAACACAGCAAGGTCAGTGGAAACCTACTTGTAGTACTTTATCTAGCTGAATAAAAATCCACATTTTTTTAGCACTGAATTTTCAGTAATTGAAAACAAAAAAAAGTGGGGCTTCAATTTTATATCAGCTATGATAAAAGACAGTAACTCAAAGCCTTGATACCTTAAACTTCAGGGTTGTTTCTTGTTCATTGTAATATCCTTAGCCTTACATAGTGCTGCAGGCATATAACCGGTCCAAAACAATAAAAACCATGTTGAATTAATTAGTGAGTGAGTGAACAATGAATGTAGAAGTAGATAATAAGCCAGGATAATAAATGATGAACTGTGTCAGAACCAAGATCAACAACAAGAAACAACCAACCTAACTACACCAATGCAATGATGTCATCTATGGGAAGGGAAGAGGAAAGGGCAGTATGCTTTCATGAATATTAATCATTTATAACTTGTAAATTGTATATCTTCCATTCCACGATGTGGGTTCAGTTCTTTTCAATTAAGCTTTTTCTTTTTGCCCATATAATGATCCAATCAGAAGAACCTTAGTCAAGTGCTGCTGCAAAGAGGTGCCTGAATTGGGTGAACCCTAAAGAAAATTCTGATGCCTGCATTGGCAAGAATCAACAAGCCACTCTGTATTACTGCATCTTATGTGAATCTTCTATCATTTGTATATTCAATCTTGAATAAATCAATTTGCCCTCTTAGGTCTTATGATCTTCATCTATAAAATCAGGGTAGGTGATTGCTAGGTTCCGCATAATATGAGATTTACCTTAAGTCAACCTAGGTGGCACACTAGAATCACTAGGAAAGCTTTAAAAAAATTCCTATTCTCAGGTCTCGCACCAGAAAAATCAAATCAGGATTTCTGCAGGTGGGAATCTCTATTTTTTTTTTTTTTTTAGAGCTTCCAGAGTAATTCCAACTTCTAGCTAAGACTGAAAACTAACTCTTTAAAGACTAATTGTTGTCACCTGAGTAAATTAAGGATACTTTTAGAGCCATAAAATAATTTACTTTTTGTACTTTTTTATACCTAAAGTTATATATTTCTAGAATAAAGATTTGTGCACGTATTTTTAAAGGGCATGTGGCTTGTATTTTTTTTCTTTGCAACTTAATGTGATGATTAATATTCCAAATTTGCTACCAGTTTTCATTATTACTTAGTATTTTCAGGCATGGATGGCTCCACAGTCCAGGATTTCTGCCTATTTAAAAGCAGTCGCCTTAAGCACATTTTCGTCTGTCAGTAGATGTACATTCTTCTTGCTTTTAATAATGAAAATTTCATTTTAAGTGATAATCCCTAAAAAGGATTTCCTGGCAGAATGGTTTATATCACAAGAGCATATGGGAGTTAAGAATAATTATGCAGAGAGTATCTTTCTCCAAAGAGCTTAAAGCACTTTACGGAATTCGTCTAATTAATGTTCACACTATATCCATGAGAAGGCAGTGGACAGTGAAGCATGGCTGGGTCTGAAGTGAACTCCCATTCCATGCCTTGAGAGGGTAAGATTAAACCCAGCAAACGCAGAGTTAGTGTAGTCTACCACTGTTTGTCAGCCCGTGACAAAAACTACATTTTATTACATTAAAATAAAGAAGAAGAAACGTATAAATCAGCTAAGTTTCTTTACCCTTTGGATTTCAAGTATCCTAACACTTAAAAACACAAAAACTATCAGTTCCTTTAACAATTCCAGATGCTCTGGCATTTTAGAAATACGGTCAAAGTTTGATTAAAATGTGGCGCTTCCCTAGTAGAAGACACAATATTTACATTGCTTTTCATTCACACAATAAGTGGTAAGCATTTTCAGTATGTGTGGGCATATTTACATCAACTCAAGTGTTACCCAAATCTGACGGTGTACTTTTATCCCAGACAGCCTGACAGATGAGGTTATTTTAATATTATCTCAAGAAAAGCATTAATTATATGCATGCCTGTTAATGCGTTCAGATGGAGAAAAAGAGATATAAGGATGGGATTACATAATAGTTAGAAAGGCTGATTTGTAAACAAAAATAAAAACAACACTTCAGTACCTCTTCCCTATTTTAAATCACAGTCCATAGTTCAGCTTTTCCACTTGGATCACGTCTTAACCTGACCTGATTTCCCTAACCTGGTCAGATTTTCTTCAGAAGAAAATTAATAAAAGAACTCACAGAAGACTTACAATTTCATTAAAATAGATAAAATAGTTCCAACTTCATAAAAATTTTATTGGCAAATTCAAAGACATAAATTCTACAATGCATAATCTGTGAAATCTTTTTATTTTAAAAACAAAGTATTTAGCAAATAGCATTGTCTCTCCACATAGTCATACCATGCTGACAGAAGATAAACATAAGGTCAGTAGGTCTTCCTCAAAGCCATCTATCCATACATTTGAGACACGATCAATTCATCTCATCACTTTCATAGTAGGGGAATAACTAGCGGATACTTTTTGCCTAAAAGCAGATTTGACTCTGATGATTATCAATACAAATTTAAAACATCAAGCCTATTTAGAGAAGTGCAAGCAAAGGCACCAACAAATCAATAGTTAAGATTCTTTGATGTTCATCTTTTAAGATTCTCCTTTGTACTAACTCTTGACTCATACTTTCCCATTTAAAGTAACTGTTTATTAATTTAACATTGAATTACTTGAAATTTATAATACCAGCTAATAACTGGATAAGCTCTTAAGTGTATTTCCTTACCTGTACCCAACATACAGTTGAAAATTGCAGATTATTTCATGGGAAATTTATCCTGACTGAAATTGATAGCAATGCCATACGAAACTTCCATGAAATTTAAATATATAGCAATGCATAAAATTAAAGCAAAATAATACCACTTGAATTTAGTTTTAGCCTTTTGAGTTTGGCTAATTTTACTCACTGGATGACCATTGGCTTCAACATAGAAGAACCATATAAAAGGAAAAGTGTACAAATTACTTTAAAGTAAATGATTCATAATTTCTTAAATATCTTATAAGGACTATTACCATACTGTTGCCTCTACCTTTCTAGACATGCCTAGGGACTAATTGGATTACTTTGAAACAATCTCTTTTACTGCAAAAGGAAAGAATTTGCAAAGGCAAAGCTCTATAGCCAATGAGTTAAGAAGTTACTTACTGAATTCCAGAGAGTGTTCCATATTATACTGTGATAGTGAATGTGGCAGTGGTTGAAGTGGGTTCTTAATGGATGAAAAGTGGTTCTGAAGTCGTTTAGGGATCATGTGGGCTAAAATTACCATGATAGCTTCATTAGCAACACCACCTGAAGTAGAAACTGTCTCTGTATAATCTCACTCAGAACCAAGTTACTTTTCCACTGGTCTCTCCCCAGGATGTCTTCCTATTAGTTGAAAATTCTTACAACAACCTTATGGCTAATGAGGATTCAAAATCCAGAAATGGAGAATTTGTTCCTCTGAAGAAAGTTAGAATTTTAAATAAATACTACAATCTCTGGAGACTTCTCAATTTAATGTGACTCCGTAGTGACCACATGGGTAAAACCTCTTCAAATTGATAAATAAAATAGAATGTCCAATTGTGTATCTTGGACAATCCATGCACAATGAGAAACAGATGTAACAATGGCTTTAGACACATGACTGATAAACTATAAGGGCCACAGTTGCACAGTACTCTGACTCTATTATAAAGTGTACATTTTAAACACCTTAAATGCCTTCTAAAACATAAGAACAAAAATCGTTCTGGTAACTTCGATGACTTCTACTTAATCGTTGTCTTTCTCAGAACAAATAGGTTGAACGTAAATGCAATGCTGTTTGATAATTTTGTTAAAATGTTCAAATAAAAGACAGTGATTTACTAGGTCCCATCTAAAATTGCCTATTTATGTATACAATAAGCATGAGAAATCCAAAGGAAATCTTCATGAAATTACCTTAAATGCTAGTTTTTAACCTCCTTTGAATGAGCCAATGTGTGTTCCCTTGAGAAGGAAACTTTCTCAGGTCTGTGACTATTTAAAGGATTTATTTTTCTATTATAAGTTTTCTTTTCACATAACACCAGTAACCCTGGTGATAGTAAAGCTTTAGCACTTGTTAAACTCCTGCGTTATAATGTATCATATTATCATATTGTATAGAAGCTGTACTTTCCAATAGGATAGTCATTAGCCACATGTGCCTATATAAATTTAAACTAATTAAAATTAAATAAAGTTAAAACTTCAGTTCTTCATTCCCACTGAGCACACTTCAAGTTCTCAATGGCCACATTATAGTGCATTTCTAACACTGAAGAATGTTCTATAAGATAGGGGTGATATAGAGACTGCTTCTTTGTCTATCTCTGCCACTAGTTTATCCCTGGTGAGGAGGGCAGGGGTTGAGCATAATGGGTTGCATACAACGGGCACATATAAGTGCTCAAAAATACAGTGAACCAATGAATAAATCTTGTTATTATTACCGCTGACACTGCCATACATTAAATACCTTTCAGATTAAAAGTGCTTTTACCTATCAGTGGTTTCCAGGGGCTGGGGTGGGGCAGGAGACTGACTGCAACGGGAGTACTAGGAAACTTTTTGAAGTGATAAAAGTATTCCCTATTCTGATCACGGACGTGGTTGTAGGACTGCATATGTTTGTCAAAACTCATCAAACTGTACACTTTAAAAAGGTGATTTTTTTTGTGCATGTAAATTATACCTCAATAAAACAAAAAGGAATTGGAAAGAGAGAAAGTAGGCACCTTTATTTGCATTTTAAAATTTCACCCTTGACTTTTAGAGTGAATAAACCAGATGATTACTACCGAAAAACAACAATAAAAATATTTAGAAATGTAGGATGCATCAAGTGTGTTTTGGATGTCAAGCAACTTAGGGGCACAGATTTCTAAAATTGTCTTGGGTTAACATACTGCTCAGGGAAGATGCTAGCGGATCTCACTGGGAAGACCTCTCCCCTCCAATCTCACCCCCACCCCACTCATTCTCTAATCACTTTTGATTTTACCATCTGTTCCTCCTGGCACAACAAAGGTTCAGAAAGAAAAGTGACAACTTCAATAACCTTGTCTTCAATGATATTTTTGAAATTATTAGAGGTAAAAATCAAATCTGTTGACTGAATCCACTATTTATTGAGTGCCTATTCATGAAGTATAAATTCATGGCTATACCAGTCTGACATGATTTCACTAACATTATATGAATCTAAAACAGTGGCTGGAAAAACGTGTGACCAATTCCAATTTCCACATTGCACAAAAGTTGACAGTGATGCACTGACTGTTCTGAGAAACTTTGAGGGTTAACTAGGAATTAGGATCATGATTTCTTGATCACAATCCCTGGAAACTAAACCTTGTGATAGAATATACCAAGCAATTTGGTATGTGCAAAGAAATGTAAGATTTCTGTAAGCCGTTCCTTTCTGGGTGCAGCAGGACCTTGATTGGGGAATTCCATTAGAAAAATCTCCTGCTCACCATGATGGTCAAAGCCTGACCCAGCTTGTTAATCTTCAGAGCAGAATGCAACGCACAACTGTTTGCACTATCCTTTTACTTTCATAAATTCCAGTCGCTGTTGCCTCTCTGGTGTCTTTTAATTCAATGTCATTACTTCGTGTTTGTTCTCTATGGTGATGTTTATTACAAAGAGCACAAAGGGAACAATTTACGCACTAAAGGTATGTCTCTGCTTATCAGAATAAATTATCCGCATAAGGGTCTGCAAAAATAATCCCATCTACTTTTCTTGGCGAATATTGAATAAACCATTAAAAGGGCAGTGAAGCATTTGATTATCTTCGCAAGAGAATGAAGACCTTCATGGTCATCCTCCTTCTAGGACTGAGAGAAATGCTAATTTCTCCTCACCAAGGTTATGAAGGTAGCATATCATCTTTACACCTAGCATTAGCTAAGTTCCTCAATCTCAAAATTGAAGAAATGTTTCAGTTTGTTAAGCCCATGATGAAAGCTTGTCTTTTTCTCTCACATTCTAGTCTATAAGTAGCACAACTATGCCTGGGGTCTTAGTTTTTTTTTAGAATAAGGATGATAGTTCTGCTTATCTTCGACGAGGGCCTGAGCTCTAGGCCTCTGGATAGCAACAGACCACATAGTGGACATGATACACCTGAATTTAGTCGGCCCACGCATTCCCCTTCCTTTCATTAACCTGTCATTGAAGAGGTAATCTGTCCTACACGTGAATTAATGTGAGGAAGGAATGAGAAAGCAGATATAAAGTACCTAGTTACTATGATCATAATATACAATTTATAAGTGAGAGCTCCTAATATCAGTAATATTGTTACTAGTATAACTCGCTGTCTTTCAACTGGTTTATTCATTTAGCTTTCTCCATATATATGGTAAGCCCCAAAGCATTTTTTTGTTCTCCTCTTTCTCAAGCCTTTCTGGTCCTATGGAAAGTGTTGGAGTTTACTGCTACAGAAATTATTTCTTTAGTTTATTGTGATCCATAGTTTGGAAGTTAAGTCTATTTTTATAGCTGTTTTTCTCCTTCAGAGCATATTTTCGATTTAACTTAGCAAACAGGCACTGTTTTTAATTCCAAAACAAAGTAATGCATAAACAAAAACTCTAACCCCAAGAGGTTCTTGATTTAGCTCTGCTACTATGTATCCTCGACCAGATACTTAAATTTAAGAAATGGAACTTAATGTCTTTGTGTACTAGGTGAAGCAATTGAACTGTATGACACCTAATGTCTGTGCCATCTCTAAAGCTACTGTTTAGTATTCAGTGATTTTAGTTAGCCAGATAACACAGTTTTTAAGCAATTTTAGCACCCTAGGCAAATACACCCACAGAGTGAGGATTCTGGCAAACTATTTTAATGTTATCATGGACAGTGCTGGAAAATACGGGCTCCTCAAGACAAAAATCTTACCTTGCCTATTTTAGACCCAGCTTTTTGAGAGCAAAGAATCAAGTTTTATTTTTCTTAGTTTCTTCTCAAGACTTATCCCAGGGCTTTTCTTATAATAAGTGGGTGGTAAATAATTGCTGAATAAATTATAGGGAATCTTAGAGCTATAGAAAGATAGAATTTGGGATTACCTGTGTTGTTTATTAGAAAAGTTGTTAAATTAACTAAATCATTTTGTGAGGATATATATGAAATCAGTTGGCCTCACATTTGCCTTGAAGTTTTATGTTCCTGCACTGAAATCAACAGTGCTTTTTCTCATTATCTTCATTTCTTCGGACTTTTTTCCCCTAACATAGTTGATAAAATTCCTTCTGCCCACACTAAATCTTTAAAAACACAGAGTAGTTGGAAAAAATTTGTGTTTTGCTACATATGTATAATTAGTATTCTGTATAAAGATATGACTGTAGTTCTCTTGAATCCAGATGCTGCGTGGGGGTTAAATTTTATAGATTCAGCCATTTGCTGAGAAAAATAAGGTCAAAATTTTAGGGTAAGAAAATAACGAGAATGATTTAAACTTGTATAGCACATTTCAGTTTATAAATTTCTTTCTAATATAATATTTTATTTAATTTTGACAACAAAACTGAGATGTGGACAGGTGTGCCACTTTATAGAAAAAGCTAAACAAACTAAGATTCAGGAAGCTAAGTAACTTATTTAAGGTCACACACCTAGTTTTTGGCAGAGACATATGTTCTGGCTTCAAGTTCAAAATCCTTTACACTATACTACAATTACCCCTACTTTACATCTAAAAACACTATCTAGAAATGCGTAAGATAAAAGTAGTTTTTGTTTTATTCCTAAAATAGATTAATCATGGATATCAGAGATATTACAAGTTGAGAATTAGCAGGATGAAATTTTGACAAAACCAACAAGATGCAAACTGAGATAGTTTTATAATAACAGTATCCCTTTTAATAAATTACAGAGTGAATAGTTTACCAAATGATGGGTTAAAGCAGACTTTCAGCCAGAAGATTGAATCTGCTGTTTTATCCACAGATATGTGGTTTTTATTGATCTTATACGTCCATTTTATTTTAAAATGTACATTTTATGTTACCATCCTGGGATCAAACTAACTTTAAATAATAGGACCTTAGGTAAATAAATCCTTCTGTTGGGATAAGGATGAACATGTCCATCAGAGTTGTCTCTTTTTCCTTTGCTTTTTAACTTGTGTTAGGTAATTGACAGAATATGTTTTTGTTGTTCTCCGATCCCAATCTTATTCTTTGTCACATTTCTTTTCTGCCAAACAAATGCAGTATGTTTCAACAGAAAGAGTGTTCCAAATCTTTAATCATTATGAAAAACACAGTACCTTGACCTTGTATTTTAAAGTTAAATGGAGTGGCATTATAAAAATTAAATTGGTTCTTGCTCATTTCCATAATGTCCTCTAAAAAGCCTTGCCTAACCTAGAGTGGATGTCCTATTTCTTTGTCTTTCTTGATGACCTCTCATGCCTGCAAGTCAGCTCGTTTTTCTTTGCTGAAGACCGCACCCCACTGCTGCATGCACTCTAAAAGTTCCATTAAAATCTAGGGCATCATCACTCATTCTTATCTGCAGCAGGCTGCTGAACAGTGCCATCCCAGCAACTGCATGCAAACTAGTCTCAAAGGACAATATTAGTTACATACATTGTCATTCTGTAAAGAGAAGATTCCACCTGGATCTTACCTTATCTCCCAGAGCATATCTAGCCTTTCAAACATGGCTCCCAGTGTCAGCGCTACGAATGGGTCTCTTGTAACAGCAAGGATTACTTAAAAAGCAATTTACCAGCAAGAAATTTGCTTTTTATAGGACACCCTTTATTCAACTTGGTGTGAGATGAGCTAGCATCCTGAATTTCCCCTTGCGCCCACTGAGACCACACGGGCCAAAAGCTGTTTCATTTTAAATACTGTACTATAAAAAATTATATGTATTCCTCTCTGATCTTGATGAATTCTTTCTTGGGATGGATGTGTTATTAGGATAATAAGGCTTGAGAGTTGAACAATGGGCTAGGATTTGGCACTGCTCCTGTTGTCCTGAAATGCGAAGAAATGTTGATGTGACTTACTCAGGGAGATGTTCCCTAACCACTGGGAATAGTTCACTGACTGGGGACGCCAGAGGAGAACTACAGAGTTGGGGGAGATTGGTGAAAGAGCTGGGGTATAAAGATTTAAAAAAATAAAGAATATTAGCACCTTTTCCTTCTTTATTATATCAAATATCATTTTTCTAAACCAATAACAGTATTTCTGTGGGAACGAATAAAAAGATAATGATAATATCAAATATCATTATTGTCAAACTTGATGACTTATTTCTCCATTTTATATAACTTGTAATACCATCATTAAGTGGTATTAAATAAGATACCCATATACATGGTACTATAAATAATTTCCTGACAAGTATTTTACTCCTTGTCTAATGAAGTGAAGTGAAGCACTTTAATGAAGTGGTGGGTGTACCAGTCTCAGAAACATTCCGAAGACTGATTTCCTAAGTCTTCCAATAAACTTTAGCTTTAGACGGTGGGTGGGGTGCAGGTGGTTAGATTGTCAGTAAAAGCACCTAAGCCCTGGGTAAATTCTCCAGATATAATAAGACTGACTCTGAAAGATCTTTGTTGAAAGGTGCTGGATACCACTCTGCCATATCTATGTAATAGTATCCATTCTTCCAACAGATAGATATCTAGAATCAACTTTGCAGTATTTCATACGAAAGACTCTTTTTCTTAGAGATTTAGTTGCCATTGTTATTTCCTGTAGCTGTCTGGAGGGTGTCAACCAAGGTGAACTTTGGTCTAAACGATTTTTCCTCAGTTATTAAGTAGTGCGAAGACAAAAAATAATAAAATAAATGTTGGGAAATTAAGAGGTATGCTGCTTCAGTTATGGAATCTATTTCACATAAAATAGTTATTCCAAGTCTAAAAATCATAATAAATCCAAAACCAAAATATCGGATTTGTAGTTTTAATCAAGCAAATAAATGTTTTATAGGGCCTTTTGATTAAGAGCTCACAGTGAAACTTTTTAGTAATCTATAACCGTGAATACTTTCCACACTAATTTATCAGAAGCCTTTATTACTACATTTTCCAGAATTTTCAAGGGGGATGTGGTGGGATGAATAGTTTCCCCTGAATAGTCACATGTCCCTGAAATCTCCAATGTCACCAGATTTGGAAATAGGGTCTTTGAAGTTGTAATTAGTTAAGAATTTCAAAATGACATCACCATGAATTTAGGGTGGGCTCTAAATCCAAAGACTGGTGTCCTTATAAGAAAAGAGAGGACACAGAAAGACACACAAAGAAGAGGGTTATGTGAGGTCAGGAGCAGATGTTGAACTTGTGCTGCTTGAAATCAAGGAACTCCTGGGGCTACCAGAAGCTGGAAGAGGCAAGGAAGAATTCTTCCCCAGAGCCTTCAGAGGGATAATTGACATTGATTTTGGACACCTAGCTTCCAGATTGGTGAGAGAATAAATGTCTATTAAGCCACCCAGCTTGTGGTAATTTATCTGTGTTAGGAAACAATTGCAGGGAGTATGGTTGTTATTATCCTATATTGCCAAGTGCATACAAAATTTGGTTTAGCAACTATTGGTCTCCCAGAGACACGTCAATCTTTTTTTTTTTTTTTTTTTTTTTTTTTTATTATTATTATTATTATTATACTTTAGGTTTTATGGTACATGTGCCCAATGTGCAGGTAAGTTACATATGTATACATGTGCCATGCTGGTGCACTGCACCCACCAACTCGTCATCTAGCATTAGGTATATCTCCCAATGTTATCCCTCCCCCCTCCCCCCAACCCACAACAGTCCCCGAAGTGTGATGTTCCCCTTCCTGTGTCCATGTGTTCTCATTGTTCAATTCCCACCTATGAGTGAGAATATGCGGTGTTTGGTTTTTTGTTCTTGCGATAGTTTACTGAGAATGATGATTTCCAATTTCATCCATGTCCCTACAAAGGACATGAACTCATCATTTCTTATGGCTGCATAGTATTCCATGGTGTATATGTGCCACATTTTCTTAATCCAGTCTATCATTGTTGGACATTTGGGTTGGTTCCAAGTCTTTGCTATTGTGAATAATGCGGCAATAAACATACGGAGACACGTCAATCTTAAAGGATGCTAAAAGCTGGTAGGCTTTAGGTCCAAAGATTGACTAGAAGTAAAGATTTCAGGCCAGATACACAGCAGCACAGGTTTGGGGGGCGGTGCGGTGGGGGGAAATCTTCTAAAGCCAACAATCCATTTTCTAGTTACTATCTAGTCATGCATTATAAATGACACAAACAGCTCACCCTTGAAGTCTTAACATTATGAACGTCATAAATTTTAAAAATTAGAATAAAGTCTCTGAATATTCAGCTAACAGTAAAGTCTTTAATCTAAATGGATGATTAAAATGGAGAGAATTTATGTTAGCTAGAAAATTAAGACTACTGAATAATTTTTCTTTCAGCTAGTGTTCCATATAATGGTGATATTTTGGCATATATGTAAGATAACACTTACTAAAAAAAATAAAATTATCTGATGCATGTGAAAATTTAGAGACAGGTCATTACTACTGATCAGGATGATTTGCTACTGCCCATTTGAGAGTATAAGGGTACAGTGGACTTGTGTGTGACTATGAAGATATGCCTTCAGTAAGCAGGGCAGCTTGCATCCCTGAGAAGTAAATGAGTATAGATGTGCTCTCCTCAAAAGTTTTCCCTTCCCACCAGGAGTGTTTGTAAATGTTGAGGCTAGGTGGAAAGAGTTGGAATAGGATATATTTTTGCAAAAGATATAAAGAGGGTAATATGAATATAGAATTGTGGAGCTTTGAAGAGAAAGGGAATAATGATTAGCATTTACTGAGTACTGATTTTGTGCCAAATCTTGTTGAGCGTTTTTAATACACTCATTTATTTAATTCCAACAAGAGTTCTGCAGTATGAATAGTACCTATTTTACAGATGAGGTAATTGAGGATCATAGGGTTAAAAAAAAATTACCTGAATTTACACAGTATGTGTGGATTTAAACAACGTGCTTTGCCATTCTCTTGTATTCTTGGAACTAAAAGACCTTACAGTGTGGTTGTATAAACAAAATGGATAGACTCGAAAGTTTTAGTATAAATAGGAGACTGTGGTATAAAAACATTTTTTAAAACTGTAGATTTAATTAAGTCTCAGAAGTGATGCATGAAAAATAAGTGCTATAGGAGGTAAGAGGTGGGAGAATCATTTCACTGTTCACAGAGGAGTGAGGCTGTGAGCTGAAGATGGAGGATTAAAAGAGAAGCAGGATATCATAGTCTATGTGGCGTCTACGTAGAGGAAGAGGCAGGAGAACTTCTGGCTTGAAACATGAGCATGATGGAACCTGAGGGTTCTCCTAAGTAGGTACAAGTGGGAAAGTTGAAAAGTTTGCATGAACCCAGAATACGAAAGTCAGAATATGCCGATTAACTTGAGCCTGTGAGGACTAGAAAGCCACTGATACGTTTTGAGCTGGTAACTAATGTAATGAACCTGATATATTTCTTAGGAAGATTAATAACATAGTGGTATAGTGAGAGATTGGTAATGGGGAGATGGGAAAGAAGCTAATCCTATTTTCAAACATGATTACTTTTAGAAGCAAATAGAAACAGAGGAAACAGAAAATAACAAGAGGAAGGAAGAGATATCCACAAGATCGCACATGACTAGAAAGGCACAGGAAGAGGTCAAAAGTGTCTGAAGGGATCACTGAAAATAAAGGGAGTCAGTCAATCTTTTAGCTGCTATTGCTGGGGGTCTCTGTAAATAAGTTGTTTTCCAAGTTCATGGCCTTTGAAGTACCCTTCATTACAATCAGTGCCTTCTTCTGTAACACACAATGTTATCATAATTTTGTTTTATGAGACATAGGGCAAAGAGGCAATATGCATTTTTAAATTATTGAAATCTATGCATATCTTTAAGTTAATAGATATAATTTTTAAAATCCTTCCTGAATGAATTGAAGTAATTATGTTGACTACATATTCAATGAAAATGACTTCATTATTCTCTAGAGAAAATGGACAGAGATTACTATTTTTATTTGGAGAAAGAAACACTTAAGTCTATGGGCCTGAAAGGGTTAATACAATTAATGCATTTTTAAAAGTCTATGTTACTCTCAGATGATAACTAATTCACTTGAAGAACTTAGTTTAATACATTTAGAGATTCCTTGGAGTTCTTCAAAAGAGGTTGCTACAGAGTTCCAGGGTATCATAATCATTATTAATTGCAGTATTTTAAAGTTCAACACCAGATAAGTTTCCAAGAAAAATGACCCAAATTTATTTGAAAGGTCACATAAATTTATTTTACTTATCCAACCACATGGTGATAAAAATAGGGAAACCATGATAAAATCCAGCTCAAACTAGGTAGGTAGTATGGTATAGCAGAAATGAGCCCCTGGATTTAAAATCTGAGAGCTGATTTCCTCTTTGATTCCTTCGTGTACCAATTGTGTGATTTTAACTATACTGCTTAATCCTCATATGTCTTAATTTCTCAGCTGTAAAATGGGCATAATAATGTTTGTCTTACCTCAGTGAGGACAAATTTTTTTTTTTTTCAATGCTGTAATCCCAGCAGCTAGAACTGCGTTTGGCACAGAGTAGAGGCTCAAAAATGTTTGTTAAATTAACACTTGAATGAATGAATAATGAATGTTGTGGGAATTCAGTAACATGAAGCACATGAATGTACATATATTTAAATTTTGCATCTATATCTATTAAATACTATCTGGATATTTTATCTATTATATCTGGGTAATGAAAATAACTATACAATGCTGTGCTACTGCCCGTTTCTTTCCAATTCTGCATTCAATGACATCACACTGGTAGCTTGAAATTGGCTATGCTGGAGCACTTGTGCAACAAAATTTGCCAAATGCTACAAATCAGACTCTCTCTCTCCCCGCCAAGAGCCTCTTGTTAAACATTTACCAGCAAACCACTGTTCCAGGTCCTCATTATCAGGCCTCTGCTTATACTTTGCTGTCTTCTATCTTCTCTGTAACTTTTGCTGAAGTCATTCTGAAATACTAGCAGTCACCAAAATAATCCAGGCTCTGGGGGTCACTGCACAATCTCCACCTTGCCTTGAAAATTTTCCTCCTAGAAATACATATTATCTCTTAGCTAACACTCAGATATCCTTGAAAGCAGTCTCTGACTACCCCAAGTTAGACTTGGGTACCTCTTCCATATGTTTGGCTATCACTCAGTGGTTATCACCATGATGGTATTATCCTAATGTATGATAATAATTGCTTGTTTACTTGTGTGCCTCCCCTAAGAGCTCTTTGAAGTACAGGGACTGTCTTATTCCTAATTAGAGTTTCTATATCTTGCTTCTACAGGAGCTACCCAATAAATGATAGTTCCATGAACAACTAAAAAACCCCCATCTGGTTTTGTACATGTTGGCAATTCAGGAAGGCTAAGTGTGTTACTAGTCCAAGAAATGTAGTGAATAGACACAACCACTCTTACACAGGCACTCTGTGCTTGACATGATTTCCTGAATGTTAGTGGGGGAATCCATTACACTGATCTACACAATTAGTCGTAATGTTGCTGGCAATTTCCCAGACATTAACAATGAAGATCATTGGCTTAATGCAAATCATTGATGCCTGTGACAGATCAAGTCAATATTAATTCCTGCCTGATACTTTTCTTGTGACATTTGAAGTCATCTCTGTTTTGTCTAAAAATCTTATTCATAGGACAGCCACCTACAGGGCCACCCAGAATGGCTCATTAAGCCAACACATTTCTTTTGCATCTTTGTGTATGAAGGGATCTAGAGAAAAACTGTATTATTCCTGTTTTTCCCTCTTGCCTCACACAGGTCAGTTTTTGCACCAGTCATTATCTATTTCCCTTAAGATCACATCCTCCTGTAAACTACATTTCCCGGACTCATTTGCCAATGGACTTCTCTGGATGGAATAGGTCAATGTGTGGCAATAGCAGGGAACTAAATGGCAGGGAAAATACAGAATTCAGGGTATTTCTCCTTCTCTCTGCTCTGGAAGGTATTTTGTGGCTTATGGCTGAATCTCCTCTTGTGTTCCAACTTCCTGCTTGACACATCCTCCTCCTGTGGTTGCAGTCCCTGCCAGACAGGACAGCCCCCACCTGATCCTAGCTCCCTCCAGATGACTTCAAATTCTGAAATCTCATAATGTCACCTTGTGCTTAAAGCCCCAGCCATAAGTGACAACAGCTTCCTGCGATTGCTAATCCCTGGGTTGTTTTGATCTTTTCTTGTTTGGCTTCTCAGGACTCTCATCATCTATGGAATTAATTTCCTCTATTAAACTCCCTCTCTTGGTACTATTTGGAGGAGTTCTCTTTATTATTATTGTTTTTTTTAACCATTTTTTCTTCATAGTACTAGTATCTTATTTGGTGATGAAAATCAAAATCAAAATATTCTGAATTATCTTTGGCTTCCTATTTTATCTGACTCCTCAAGTCTAAACAGTTGTCAAGCCCCCCCAATCCTTTCAACTTTCATTATCTTCTTTCATTTCTATTCTCATTTCTGGGACAACAATGTGATGGCCATTGCCTTTTCCCTGAAATATTGCAATAGCCTACTAATTGGGGCCTTTGCCTTCAGTCTTTTTCCCTTCTCTGTTTACTAGGAATATGGATCATAGAGTTTACTTAAGCCAGCTTGGATGGACAGAAAGATAGAAGGGATTATTGTAAGGTTTGAGGTGAGACGGTAAGGGAATCTCTGGGGAATTCAATAACAGCAACTGTCATAACTCTGAGCATTTCAAAGAATGAACATATAGGTGGTCCTGGATTCAAGGCATCAGTAGAAATCTCATCAGTAAGAGTTCAAGCAATTTCACTGCACTTCTCTTCCATTATTGTGCCTCAGTCACCCCCTAGGTGTCCCCCTCATTTGGTTCTGCATCTACCCGGCTGCTACTGTTTCTTTAATTTCTTCTCCCTCATAATTCTGACTTGTACATAGCTTTCAAGGCTACAACTCTGTCATGTTATTAAAGCTATACAGCTTCTGTATATGTGGTGAAATTCTTGGGTTTTCCAAGAATAGAAATCTGATTGGTCAGCTAACTTTTTAATGCCAAGCTCTGGTTTCAATCAACCATGTAGTGGAGGCAGTTACAAAGGGCCCGAATGCACCCTTTTACTGGGATAGGACACAGGGCTGTTCATTTAGGAATAGAGTGATAATCTATTATCCAAACAAGGATATTTTTGAGAGCAAAAGGAGGCCCAATAAATGATTACATAGAATAAACAAGTAGAAACTGAGATTGTTCTGAGTAAACTGCAAATTACAGTCAACATACAGAGTACTCCAGGCAGGCAAGTATTGTAACTTGAGTCTATTTCCACTTGTTAGTTTCTCTACTGCTCTTCATATATATACTGAATATCTCCTTCTCAGTGTAGAATGTCAATCATTCTTCCCTAACATCAGCCTGATCCTACTGCTACTTCAAGTGTGTGCTGAAATATTTTTTTCTCCATGAAGCCTTCCTTGATTTAGCTAATAGGAATTTAATCTTTTCTTTCCTTTCCTTTTCTTTCTTTCTTTTTTTTTTTTTTTTTTGAGACGGAATCTTGCTCTGTTGCTCAGGCTGGAGTGCAATGGCCAGATCTTGGCTCACTGCAACCTCCATCTCCAAGGTTCAAACAATTCTCCTGCCTCAGCCTGCTAGGTAGCTGGGATTACAGGTGCACACCACCAAACCCGGCTAATTTTTGAATTTTTAGTAGAGATAGGGTTTCACCATGTTGGCCAGGATGGTCTCGAACTCCTGACCTCGTGATCTGCCCACCTTGGCCTCCCAAAGTGCTGGGATTACAGGCATGAGCCACCGTGCCCAGCCAATTCATCTTTCTTTTTATAATAAATGTAAATTGTACTTCAACTGTGTATTCTAGGGCTTGTATTTATTTTCTATTTTACATTATAATTTTTATGCATGTACTTTGTCTAATAGGTGTAAGTTCTTAGGGAGAATGAGCCATATTTAATACATTTTTGTATACCCCACATGGCCTAGCCAGTACTTTGCTTATAGTTGGTAGGCAATGAATATTTATTAAATGGATGATTGCTGAGTTTTCTGAAAACATCATTCTTGCTATTGTTGTCTTGAGCTCACTCAATTATTCTGGATCCTGATGCCTATGAAATGCAAAAAGATAAGATATTGATCACGTCTAAATTAGAAGAGTGGTGAGATAAACAGAAATAAGAGGGGTTGGAAGTTAACATATTTACGTAATCTGAAGAATGTGTAACTGGAAATAAAACGGACAGAAGACATTTTGCTTCTGAAGAGATAAACAAGGAATCCTAGATAATTGAAAGAAAAGGAATACATTTATTTCTCAATGAGTATTTGTTCAATCATACATGATTTATTTAGACAAATATCTAATTTTAATATCCCCTTGGTTTCTATAATTTATAAAATCATTTACAAGTTCAATTTAATCTATATGGAAATCATAGTGCATAGCAGTTTTGCTATTTTTAAAAGTGCTTCCTAATGAAAAGTTCTGATATTGCAGAAAACATTTACATTCTTATATGAGAAGCAGTTAAATAGTAAACTTCCATTAGTAGTTAATTAAGAAGCATTATATCACTCTTCTATATTTGTTAGTGTATGTAACATGAATCAAATCCACCTGAAGTAATTCATGGGGTCATAACGTGCACTTTTAGTGAATGATGCATGTTATTTAATTTCAATTAAAATAAAGTTTCAATTGTTCTTCACACAGGACTTTTTCCCTTAATAATACACATTCATTTCCGTAATACTTTAGGTGATATGTATGATCGTATGATAAATAATAGGTTTTTAGCATTTTTAATACAACTCTACACATCCAGGAATCCAAGCACTAGAAATTGACCCCTTGGGCCTCGACCAAATCAAGTATGTGAGAGAAATATGAGCCTTTGGTACAACTATAGTAGATTTATTTTATTCCAACAACTATGCTCCCTTTAGCTGTCGCATATTATGACCTGGGAAAAGTGGCTAACTTCTCTATAGTACAGTTTTCTCACCTGATAAGCAAGGAGGATCCCTACCTTCTACCTCCCAGAGTTGATGTGATTATTAAAAGCCAGTTAGAATCTTCACGTAGTAAGTGTTCAATAAACACTTGCCATTACTATTACTAGTAACACACGAAGAATCCTGGAAGAACATAAGTGAAGGTCAGAAGGCAAGGTGGAGACTATTATGAAAATGTTTGGAAAAGTTCTAGTTGGGTCAGAGATTAAAGATTAAAACGTTTAGACCCACTTAATTAAAAGACAAATTTTAACATATTAGTAATAAGCCTCATATTAGTACTACTAAGCATACTCAAAATAGGTAAGACTACTGAAGGTAAAATCAAAGCAGCACCAGAATATCTGAGGCACATCCTCCTTTGGTGAAGGTGGTAGTTCTTAACACTCTTGTGATTTGCCTAAGATCTTAACATACTCTCAAACACATTAATCCTTTAATTCTGGAACAGTGTTTCTCAACCTTAGCTACACTCTGGGATCGCTCAAGGAATATTTTAAAATACTGATGTCTGGGTCGTGCCTCCACAGATTCTGATTCAATTGGTCTAGATGTGATCTGGGCCCGGAAAAGCTCGACTGTCTCCCCAGGTGATTCAGATATGCAATCAAAGCTGAAAACCAACAGTTCGATCGATGCTTTTCAAATTTTGACATGAATAAGAATCACTTGGAGACCTTGCTAAACCACAGTTTTCTTGGCCCTACTCCCAAAAACTCTGATTTAGTAGGCTTGGGGTGGGGCCAAGAATTTCTCGTTCTAACAAGCTTTCAGGTGATGCTGAGCATGATGGCCTGTGAGTAGCAGTGCTCTATTTCAGTGTTCTGAAACTTGAACATTTGGAGTGTCAGAACCCCCTGGAGAGCTGGTCACAACAAAGACTGCCGGGCTACACCCCTAGAGTTTTCAAGTGAGATCTGGAACGGGGCCCATGCAGGTCTAAGTTCCCAAGTGATGCTAATGCTGCTGATCCCGGGACCTCCCTTTGAGAACTACTACTCTAGATACAAAGTATTTACTCTCCATCTGCATTTTTAAAAACATCACTTTAATAATCTATTGGCTTTCAAGACATTTTCACCACTAAACACCTTATTATAGCAGCTTCCTTGGATTGCTGTGCCCTTGGATTAGAGAAACAAGTACATAAGGCAAAGGACATATATATTCTCCCTGTCTACTTGGATGCACAGCTGCCCAGCACCCAGAAACCATCTGATACCATTCACCAAGTTGATGGACTGTGTGTTGTTCATTCTGCTCCTTATCTAATAGTTCTTTTATTTAATTAATGACTGTAATTCTCATTAGATGCTGATAGAACACTAAGAGTTTGTTTGTGGAACTTGGCAAAACTACTCATGGCAGGACATCAGTTGGTGAGCATTACCTAGGCAGCAACACCCAACCCTCCAGCTGGCCTGAGCAGCAGGTGCTGGTGCTGTTAGTAATGTCGACATAAGGAGACAATGGTTTCTCTGGCCATTGAAGATATGTTGTGATTTAATTCATGAATTCCTTCAGTTTAGAGGTCTATTAAATGACCTTCTGTTTTGCAATCTGCAGTCATGAAATTTTAAACAAGAGAAAACACCTTTGTTTTAGCCTAATGGAGAACAATCACAAGGATCTGGGAATACTACTATATTCGATTTCACCTTAATGTCCTCGCACTTGTTGTTCTGAAAGCCCCTCTCTTTCCCTCCTGCTTCTGGGTCACCCTTACTCAGCTATCACATCTATTTTAGCACCCAGACTAAGATAGTACCACCTGAGTGAAGTCTTTCTCAAATGTCCTATCTCTGGTCATGCTGCCTAGTTCTTGGAGTGCATTTCCATCATGGTACTCATTACACTGCATGAGAACTGGGATTATCCTACTCACCTCCCCACAAAGCACAAGCACCTAGGACAGAGGCGGTATCTAGCACATCTTTTTCTCTCCAGCACTTCCTAGCAGTGCCTGGCACAGAGAAGGTACGTACATAACATCTTCCACAAGAAGTTCTTTGAAGCACCAATCCCAGCATCTGCTATACTTGCTAGTGTTTCCAAGATACTTCTGGATCCCTCGGTATTTCTTCCAAATGTAGTGTTTATGCCTTTGATCATCAGTGATCATTTCACAAGTGTGTATGCTAGCCCTGACCATAAGCACCATGAGAATCTATTGTGTTCACAGTTTTATCATCAGCATTTTTAGAATATATGGCACATGCAAGTTCTCAGTAAATATCTGCCTGATGAAACAAACAAGTTTCTGTAAAATGGGCTGTTAAACACAGATGAAAAGTTTTTAAAAACATCAGGGCTTCAGTTAAGTAAATATTTGGGATAAGTAGCTGTAAATATTAACGTGGAGTGCAACAACTATGTCAACACAAGAAGTCGTTGAGTAGAAGTATTGTCATAAAATGTGTTGGGAGCTTTTTATGCTCCCATAAAATGCTTGGGGAGCAATACTCTTGCATTTAGAGACCATTTAGCATTTCTTTTGGAAACGGCTTTGTTTGAATTCCCGTTCCATTTACCTGCTTTTTCCAAAGAATGTCTTCTCAGATATGTCTGGAATCTCCTTTTTACCTTTTGATTGGTTATTGTTTGGGCAAACACTCATTGTCAACTAGCAACTGATAAGTAAAGGGAAAAATACAATTACCAGTTTTTAAATAATTTTGAAGCATAAATAAAAATGGATTAAATATCACATTGCCTTCAAAAAGGGGCGAAGGTAAGGGAGATAAAAGAGGCAAACGGGAATTTGGAAGCTCTGCTCAAAGTATTATGAATGTTTTATAATGTATTTCAGGTCAACAAACATTGTCATTGTCATTGCATTTTTCAGAAAAGAATGTAAGCTGGGAAAAAAGTTTAGAGGCAAATTAAGACTTGAGAGACAGATCTAAGTGGAAATAAGGGGGATGGGAAAAGAACCCTGTATTGAAACATCATTGATTTCCTTCTCACCCTTAAAACCTACACTCTGCTAAAATGTGTTAACTGCAGCAAAATGATTAACTCAGTGAGTCTAGCTAGCATCCCTAATTCCGCGCCTTTCACCTCTTTAATGAAGCATACCCACATGCTGTGCCAAAAAAAATAAAATAAAATGTAGAGGGTACATCCTCATGCATTTAAAACACTGTAACATTTTTTAAAGAGCCTGCATTTTCACATTAATTGCCCACCACTGCACAATTTTGGCTATCTGCATCTCTCAGATACTACAGTTTCCCAGATAGGTGAGGCCTAACACTGAGTGTGTCAGCATTTTAATTTCAATTCTTGTATTAAATGAGGCTTTTCGATAAATGTGTTACATACATGGATCCAATTCCTTAAACAGAATATTTGTGTCAGTACTAAAATGCTGCTTCATACTTTTGGCGAACATTATGAAGGAGTGTCATAGATGGTGATGAAGGTGTAAATGTGGGAAGTGAATGAGATATGTAACGAAGAACTGGCCGGGAGGTAGCGCCAGAAGTATATCCAAGATGACAAGATGAAGCAAGAGTACAACAACTTCCTGGGGTAGTGTCTTTCAGAAAATCTCCCTCTGTTTTGTTGCACATGACTTCTTTATCTTACTCAGTTCATTGTGTAATAAGGTAGAAGTAGAAAGAACATCCTTCAAAATTATTGGAAAGTGACAGAATGTTTGAGTGGATGGCTTTGCAAAATGTTGAAAATGTTTCATCCTTAATACCAAATGACACTTCTGCTAGCATAATGCCATGCTTTATTCCCCCTTCTAATACTATGCAGTATTAGGTTTTACATGGAAACCGCTCCATGCATCCATTCGACAATTTATTTATTGAGTACCTGTTTCATGTGCTATGTACTGAGAACACGCCCACGAACATCACGAACATGACAGATAATATATCTGCACATAATTTACAGTCCAGTAAGAATTACAGCTTAGCTTCTTCCTGTCTTACTCCAGATAAAGACCCTTTTCCCTCATTCCACCCTCTCAAGGTGCATAACTTAATAAGTCAGCATGCCTAATACTGTTAGATCTAATTGTCTTAAGCATGTCATTTTTTTCCCACTCTACCTTTTTCAAAAGCATTTAATGACGCCTTTTTGCACAGAGGTTCACATTCAAGCTCCTCAGGCTAACAACTCATCCCACTGTAAATCTGTATTAATCATATTCTAATTGTCCTCTTTTGTCCCTCAACATGGGCCTGCCACTCTGGTCACTGCTTGGCTGCTCAATATACCACCCACGTTCTTTGCGGGGGAGCTCAAGTCATTTGTTTTTTCCTTTCATCTGAAGACACATTTGGGTGAGACTTGGGGATTTGTATGTTTAAGCACCCAGAGTGACTCTGACATACCACTACTCTATCTATAAACTCTACTTACAATCCAAGGCCAATTCAGATCCTACTCTTTCTAGAAAACATTCATTAACTGTTACTTCTCATCATGATTTCTTCATTCTTTAAAGTACAGTAACACTTACTGTCTCATTTATTTCAGCATATATAGTCCCAGAGCTATGTAATTATACCTATTTCATAGACACAGGTCTTATCCCTCCAAAGAGAAGACATGCTCTACAGGAGAAGCAGCTATTACCTTGGACCTGTATTGAACCTCTCAACCGCACCTAGCATGGCTCTAAGCATATTTTCAGCATACATTGTGTACTTATTTTATTTTAATATCTTGACTCTTCTAGCAACTTTTGTGAGTTGCATTTAACTTTTTCAGTCCCCGTAGTGCTCACTTCACAATAGGTCTCAATGAATGAATTAACCCTTAGAGTGTCCATTTCATCTAAAGGAGGATTGCCTGTTTTTGCAAGATCCAGCATCTAATGTTTCACCTTGAAAAATATTAACCCTAATGTAGGTAAAATATTTGTAAAGCTGTATTAACTTTGTTTTTCAAAGACATCATCTTTTTTTCTTTTTTCTCTGTGAGGGCTTTTTTTTCTTTTATAAAGTAAAAATCATTTCAAAAATCATATTGTTCTCTTGTGATGAGAAAGCACATTCAAAATTTTATTTAAGCAACTTGAACACACTTCAAATTGTTCCCTTTGACAAAAAGAGAAAAATACTTGTCTGGGCTCACTAGATTACCGGGTACTATGTCACAACGAATATATTTCTAAAGCCAAACATGAAAATTTAATTATCTTGAGCTATATAATTGTTCTTCTTTGGCTTCTTGCCTAATTTTATAATTTTTTCAATAGATCAAATTGAATTTACAAGATAATCTTTGAATTTAAAACAAATTACATTACTTTTTAAGCCAATAAGTTAAAATTCCAATTCTAAAATATTACAGTGCACTCCCAAAGCATTGTGGTTTAAAATATTCAAAATTATATAATGATAATCTCAGTGCTTTTCAGTTTTAAGGTATTCATGTTTTAGTCAAATGTGATTATACTTTTATTCGTATCTTTCTTACACACGTTTCAAAGCTTGTAAAATAATTATCTTATTTGTTCTAAAATTTCTTTATGTACACTGTAATTTGTCCCATCTCAATGAAATTACATGCAGCAAATTTGTTCCTAAGTCTTGTGTTCAACACTGAGACTGTAATTCCTGACACTGTCATTCTACTTTTTGAAAATTTTACATTCAAATAGAATATGTCAACTCTTTCTATTTGTCTGTCTTCAGATAACTTATTTTAGTTTGTTAAATCTCAGAATTTTCACCCTATTCATGGCGCTAAGTTGAATTAATTCTTAAACTGTGAGGATTTGGGGAAATTATAGATATTAAAGCCCTAGCACAAGTTCTGAAACATAGTGGCTTTTTTGCAAATGTTCATTTTACCTATGGATCCACCTCAAAGGTGGGCAAGGAAAGGGTTTGTGGTTCTAATGGATAAGGCTTTGAAATTTACTAGTAGATCACGATCAGTGGATTGAATCTGCTGCCTTACTATCTACGTAAAAGCCAGTTATCAGTCTTGCTGGCACATCAACAAAGCCTCTTTCTTTTAATTAAAAGTTGCAGTTACAACTTGCTTTCTTTTAAACCTCTCATAGTGATTCAACCTACTTGTCCCCAAAGCGTATTTGATTGAAAATCATGCTGGGCCCGACCAATTTCACAATTACGAGAAATTCACCTACCCTTCTCATATCATCAGCTTATTACGCCATCCAAAAGACATTCCCAGTAAAGTAACATTAACTGTTTAGTTAATTAAAGACCATCTTCAGAATATAGAAACTGTTATGGACTGAAGTGTGTCTCCTCAACCTCATTCTTATGTTGAAGTTTTAACCCCCGCAAGCGGAGGTAGGGCCTTTAAAGGGGTAATTAAGGTTAAATGAGTTCATACCGGTAGGACCTTAAACCAATATATCCAACGTCCTCATAAAAGGAAGAACAGCTACAAGGGATGCACATACACAGAGGAAAGGTCTTGAAGGAGAAGGCGGCTATCTGCAAGCCAACGGGGGAGGACTCACCAGAAACCAACCCTGTCATCACCTTAATCTCAGACGTTCAACTTCCAGAACTGTAAGAAATACATTTCTGTTGCTTAAGCCACCCACTGGGTGTTTACCTTGCTTAAGTCATGGATATTTTGAAATTTTTATATACAAACAAAATTAATGCTAATTAATAATTATATCTATTTAACAACTAGCTATATAGTTTATATATCCAAAGTTAATCAACCGAATTAACCCAGTAAGTGTAATCTTTGCTTATGTAAACAATACAAACCCTTAGCTCATTTAGATTGGCTCCAATAAAATATTTTTTAAATTCAAAGTCTTAAACATGGATCACTTACATAGCAAATATGTGTGCACTACAAATTGCAGCTAATCAATCATTTCTATTTATGTATACATACCCTATGACCTGACAATACTACTAGCGAATACTGCTGAGAATTTTTTAAACATGCACTATAAAACATATAAAAGAATACATGTGTGTTGTGGTTTGTGATGAACAAAAACATAAAAACAACCCAAATGTCCATAGGTATGTAAAATATATACACTGTGTTATATACATACAATGAGTTGCACATTGATTAACATAAATATGTAAAACATAGTATTGAGAGAAAATAATTCACAGAGAAGATTACAGATGTGGTGGTTCCCTTAATATAAAGTTCAAATCTAGGCAAACTAAAACTAGCTACTGTTTAAAGATACAAATACAGGTGTTGAACATATGTTTTTTTAAAAATGAGCACTATTATTTTTATTTTTTTAATTAATTTATTATTATTATACTTTAGGTTTTAGGGTACATGTGCGCAATGTGCAGGTTAGTTACATATGTATACATGTGCCATGCTGGTGCGCTGCACCCACCAACTCGTCATCTAGCATTAAGTAGATCTCCCAATGCTATCCCTCCCCCCTCCCCCCACCCCACAACAGTCCCCAGAGTGTGATGTTCCCCTTCCTGTGTCCATGTGTTCTCATCGTTCAATTCCCACCTATGAGTGAGAATATGCGGTTTTTGGTTTTTTGTTCTTGCGATAGTTTACTGAGAATGATGATTTCCAATTTCATCCATGTCCCTACAAAGGACGTGAACTCATCATTTTTTATGGCTGCATAGTATTCCATGGTGTATATGTGCCACATTTTCTTAATCCAGTCTATCATTGTTGGACATTTGGGTTGGTTCCAAGTCTTTGCTATTGTGAATAATGCCACAATAAAAATGAGCATTATTTACTAGAAATTCAAGATAATGGTTACTTTTGGCTCTGGGGGAAAGGAAGGTGATTAGCAAGGGGTAACATAGGGAGCTTCTTCGAAAATACTGATGGTGTTCTTCTTATTTGAAACTCAGAATGTTGAAACACAGATGTTCATATTATTCTTTAAACCTGTGCTGTCCAATATGGTAGCCATTAGCCACCTGTGGCTATTGAACAATTCAAATGTGACTAATGTAAATTGCAAGGTACTATAAATGTAAAATATACACTAGATTTCAGAGACTTACTAAAGAAAAAGGTTAAATACATAATTAGTAATTTTTATATTGATTACATATTTAAATAATTGTGATATGGATATGCTAGGCTAAATAAAGTTTCCTATTACATTAATTTCTCTGTTTCTTTTTCTAATATGGCTAATAGAAAATTGAAAACTACGTATTTGACTCACATTATATTTCCATTGGACAACACCACTTTAAACACTCCCTATACATGTTTATATTTTGATACATTTCATAATAAAAAATAAATATGTGCTAATTGTATAATAAAATCCAGGTTTTCACCCTTAAGGATAAAAGAAGTAGTTTTTCTTTCTAAGTACAATATAAACCAGTTCAATGGAACTTATAAAACTATGGACACCTTCTACGTAAGTCATTTTTTTTAAAGTAGTAGGTATACATTACCTCAATGATTCAAAAGCAATGAGATGTGGTTAATTTCAACACATATACAGAATCACTTTTTTATAATATGCTCTAAAAATCCAGAAAAGGAGCCTGGATTTTCCCAAAGGCAAATCTGAGTGGTGAGTTGATATATTGAAGTATCACTGAGAAAGAAACCAAAATTCAATGAAATCTTAATATAGCCTACGTGGACAAGTATACAAAATTGGAGCATAGAAACTATACAATTTAAGGATTTTGCTCTAAACTAATTCAATAATTAGGGAAGCTACAGAATGCCTATATTAAAAATTATCTCTCCTTTGTGGAACTCAATCTGACCATACAATTTGCAAAGCAGATAAATTATATAATTTAGTATTGAATACTTCATCTGAATAATAAGGTATGAATATCTAATAGCCTCTGTGTTTTCTAAAATCTGCTAGAGTCAGAATGTCATGTACAAGTTCTATAGAATTTTTCAGAGAAAAGGGGAATTAAAGGTTATTAAGGCTTTGAAATCTACTTTTATCAGTTGACACTGGAAGATAAACGTGGGTATACACACATACATGTATCTTCTGTCTTTATAGTTTATATAGATTCAATGGAAAATAAATTCAGAATCTGAAAATAAATTTTGATCAGGCCACAGGATGGGTGATACACAGAACGGGGAATGCAAACAGGGAAACAATGTCATATATTGCAAAAAAGGATTTGTTTGGGCTTGGAATCAAAAAGAACTTGGTATAATTCTTTTTTTTTTTTTCTTTTGAGACCGAGTTTTGCTTTTGTCGCCCAGGCTGGAGTGCAATGGCGCGACCTTGACTCACTGCAAACTCCGCCTCCTGGGTTCAAGTGATTCTTCTACCTCAGCCTCCCAAGTAGCCGAGATTACAGGTGCGCGCCACCACGCCCAGCTAATTTTACTATTTTTAGTAAAGACGGATCTCACCATGTTGGCCAGGATGGTCTCAATCTCTTGACCTTGTGATCCGCCCGCCTCGGCCTCCCAAAGTGCTGAGATTAGAGGCATGAGCTACCGTGCCTGGCCAGAACTTGGTATAATTCTTCCATTCACTTTCTTTGCAACTTTGGAAAAATTTCTAACTTATGAACATCAGTTTTCTCAATTACTGTACAATAATTATGCCATCACTTTGAAGGATTCCTAGGAGCATTAAATGTAGGGTGCCTGTCCTACTGCAGGTATCTAAGACCTGGGAGGTATTATCGTCTTAGTTTATCATCAAATAATGCTAGAGAAGGAAACCAGCATTAGTTCTGCTCTTCTACCCTCTTCATTAACAGAATTTGATAATCTACATTTGAGTGAGACCTCTAAATAATAGAAGACATGTAGCTAGTCACAATATCGACATGTGTATATCTCACTCTGTCAATAAAACTGCACTTATAAGAACAGAAAAGCAAAAAATATTTTATTTATAATATTAAAGGAAGAGAATGGTGCTCCTAAAAGGAAAAGGGACATAAATATGTTAAATTGACATAAATATGTCAAGAGGAAAATAGTATTTCGGTTTGAATATACCAAAAAGTACATATAACATCACAGCACTATTCACAATAGCAAAGACATGCAATCAACCTAGGTGCCCATTAATGGTGGACAGGATAAAGCATGTGGCATATATACACCATGGAATACTACACAGCCATAAAAACTAACAAAATCATGGCCTGTGCAACAACATGGATGCAATTGGAGGCCACTATCCTAAGCACATTAACGCAGGAACAGAAAACAAATACTGCATGTTCTCACTTAAAAGTGGGAGCTAAACATTGAGCGCACATGGACATAAAGACAGGAACAATAGACACTGGGGACTACAGAGGAAGGAGGGAGGGAGGGAAAAGGCAAGGGTTGAAAAACCAGTGCTATGCTCGCTACCTGGGTGGTGGGATCATTCATATACCAAACCTCACCATCATGCAATATATCCAGGGAACAAACCTGAACATGTACCCCCTGAATCTAAAATAAAAGTTGAAATTATAAAAAGAAAAAAAGAAAACCTCATACTAACATTCTTTGGAAACAGTTAAATGAAATTTTTAAAAGAATGACGATCATACATGTGTACTTTGCTTAAAATATTAATGTATGGGCCGGGTGTGGTGGCTCATGCATGGAATCCCAGCACTTTTGGAGGCCGAGGTGGGCAGATTGCATGAGCTCAGGAATTCGAGACCAGCCTGGTCAACACGGTGAAACCCTGTCTCTACTGAAAATACAAAAATTAGCCAGGCATGATGGTGGGCACCTATTATCCCAGGTATTTGGGAGGCTGAGGCAGGGGAATCACTTGAACCTGGTGGGGGCAGAGGTTGCAGTGAGCTGAGATTGAGACAATTCACTCCAGCCTGGGCGAAAGAGTGAAACTCCCTCTCAAAAAAAAAAAATGTATGAAACAAACAAAGAATATATTATTTTACTATTTTAGAAGAGAAAGGCTCTAGGATAGGCAGCGAAGCATATGGTCAGAAGCAGGGACACTAGAGCCACTGTCTTGGCTGTATGACCTTGGGCAAGTAACTTAACCTAGTTATATAATTTGCTAGCTAAATAAGTATAATAATAAAACCTGTCCTGTGGGATTGTTGTGATGATTGCCTGAATTAATGTAGAGAAAGTAATTTGACTAATGTCTGGCTCAGAAAAAGCATTACTACAACACTTAGGCATCATCATTATTATCATCATCATCTCCATCATCATTATTACTATTGCCGAAATGAAAATGAACAGAAATTGAGTCTCTGAAAAGTTGGAAGCTCCACTTTATGAGGGATCATGTGTCCAAGAAGAGCAGTTGCTTTCAAATATCTTTTTGGTTGCAAAGTTTCTTTTTCTTCTTCAATAAATGTAACAGGGGATCCCAATACTACAATTAAATCAGAGTGCATTTAGTTGAACCTGGTTGGTAGCCTCAAGTCCTCATGTGTGTGTTTCTTTCTACTATACTTGGTGTTCTCTGAAGCAAGGCAATGTCAAGTAGAACAGAACCATTTAATGTTAAAATATAACTAAAATAAGGCAACAAAGAACATGTATAAGGATGCATGAAGATTGTCTCTGGGTTGAGAACTATTAAAACAGAAATCTTGCATTTGACTTAATATCACTTAAAAGCACTTGGAAATATTTTAATTTAAAAATCCTACTATTAAAAATAGGTTTAGTATTTAAAGAGGTAAATTCTAATTTTCTATAACTGCACTATTTGATGACAACCACTAGCCACATGCGGCTTTTGAAATTTAAATGTTAATTAATATTAAATAAAAATTTAGTTCCCTAGTGTCCCTGGCCATATTACCATTGCTCAGTAGTCATGTATATCTAGTGGCTATTGTATTGGACAGCACAGACAGACACAGAACATTTTTATCATCACACAAAGTTATATTGGACAGTGCTGATTTAGGACATTTTGTTACATGGAAAATTATGCTGACAATATTAGGTGTTCGGAATATTACTATAAGCAATAGCAAAATACTACATGGGTTTGGGAACACTTTTCCCTTCTTTATGCACTGCAGTTAATGAAAAAATTTAAATTTAATTATCTGGAGGAATTTATTTTCTTAAGTACTTCTCTTAAAGTGTCTGCAATATGATTTTTACCTGAGAAGTGTGGCACAGTAGGAAAAAAAACACGGTCAGAGTTAGCACCTTCATGACCTTGAGAAGTCAAGAAGTCTCCCTAAGACCCGGGGGCTCCAGGTAACAGGGACAATGACAGTTGTCCACCAAACCAGTTTACATGAGGATCAAGTGAGAAAGTGAATATAAAAGCCCTTTGTAAACTCTGAAATCCTAAACAAATGTTAGTTATTATAATCATTTCTACATGTATTTTTTTCATCTGGATGAATGCGAATGAAGTATATAATTTCCGTAGAAGTAGTCGAGCTAGTCTAAAGCAAAATGTCACAGTTAAAGCATTTGAGATAAGGCACATTTGTGGTCCAAAGACTCCAGGGCTACTGATTAGAGAAAAATGCATGTCTGGTTAAATACATTTATATGATGATTACTAGATAATCTGTACTTTATAATTCAGATATAAAATATTTTGTTAAATTTGATAAAATGTTGCCTCATCTCCATTTCATCAACTGAGACATTTATTTTGACTTTAGCTTTAGAGATAATAAGCAAAGAGCTGCCACTTAGAAGCATATTAAAACTTCAGGAAGTTTTACAACATGCTAATTTAATGCTTTATTAGCTTATTTCATTTAAGATTACAAAGAACTAAAATGATCTTTGTGAAGTGTTGATCCAATCTCATTCCACAATGGGACTTAATTTCTGCCTAGAAGGCAAACTTAGACGTTTAAATTTGGAAATTGAAAGAAATAAACTGTTATATATCAGTGTTACTAAACCTTGAAGACAAAAACATATATAGAGAATTGAAAATTAATGTAATTCAGCTGCCTGAGATTTAATATTCTGCCAAAACATAAAATATTATTCATAAAACACTTTTCAATTGTAGAGACTAAATTGTTTTCCTCCTAAATATGTTTCTTTCTCCTCTTTCAACTATTAAAAAATGTATCTATTCCTCTTTGCAGCACATAGCTGTATGTATGTGTAAGAGGTTAATGCCAGTAGCTATAACAAAGATATCCCACAATTTTAGTGGCTTAAGAAAAGAAAGAATACTACAAAATGGGCATTGCCATCTGCAAACAGCTTTCCTCTACCCAATAATTCAGGGGCTCTGAGTCCTTCCATTTGAGGCTTTTTCATCTCCTAGGTCTTTGGAGTCTTTTCCATAAGTTTAGCAAATGGGAAGTAAAGAAGATGGAAAAGGTATGCCTGCAGCATAACTCCCACTCACATTCAATTGGTCACAACTAGTCACATGGCTCTAACTAGATGCCAGCGGAGCTGGGAAATGTAGTTGCTGGCTTGCAGCTGGATCCTAGCAAGAACTCTATACTATGAAAGAGGGACCACGAATTTTGATGGACACTTGTCTCTGCCACAACATATGCTTGAAAGAAAAGAAAGGTTAAGTTGAGTATTATGACCCACACACGCAAACACACACACACACACGCACACACACACACACACACACACACACACACACAGAGAGAGAGAGACAGAGAAGCGGGGGGAAGGATGGGGAGAGAGAGAGAGAGAGACTTTCATATTTTTCATACCTTTCATCCTGTTCTCTAGCATCAAAGTAAATAGAAATGCTGTACCTCCCCTTCTGTTAACTCATTTTTCTCCCTTAAACATGCAGAAGACAAAATAAGTGCTGGCAGAGAAAGAAAGCTTGGTGTAAAGAAGAAAGGAATTCTTGAAGTTGGGGACACTAGAGATCGTTATCAGTTGTTTTTATTTTTCCCTGCATCAAACCTGGATTCTTTCCTAATGCCCCTTGGTTTGTAGTTCTCATTATCAGCATGAAATGAAAGAGGATGTAACCCAGGGTTATAGCCCCACCATAAGAACCCTGAACTACAGTCTTAAGAAAGTTTAAGACTGAACCCTTTAGCCTGTTACCTTACACAAAGCACTGTGGAGTCCCTAGAACTTGAGAGATCCCTCAGATTACTGTGGCAGCCTCTTATTTCACAAAAGTTATGTCATTTGAAATACAGAATCGTTACATCCATCTTCTCTTGAGGAATAATGCGAGTGCTATCAAATGCCTACTAAAGGACTGATGTAGCTATCCTGACTGCAAAATGTCCTTCTTGACACAACAAAGAGCACATCAGACCATTCAGTATTTATACAACTTGTTCATTCATCTACCACAGATTTACTGAGCACCTGCTATGTGTTAAGCCCTAGGCCGGAAGTTAGGGATACAAAGACAAACACGAGTGGGTCTTTAAGCAAGGGAGTTATAAGGTCATATTTGCATTAATAAAAGTCACTATGAACAGTAGGGAATAAATTGAAGGAGCAAGAAGGGAGGCAGGAGAGGGAGGGAGAACCAGTGGTGAAGAGACTGCTGCATCAATGCAAGTAGAAGGTGCAGGCTACCCAGGTAAAGAAATGGCTGTTCAAATGAAAACAAGTGGATAAATTCAAGAGAGTTGATTGTAGATTTGGTAGGACCTGATAAATGAACGTGCCTTACTCGAGAATGGTGGTGCCACTGTCTGAAACAAAAAAAAGAAAAAGAAGAACCCCGCTCTATGGTAGGGGAAAGCTTATGAGCTGAGTTTTTGATCTTATAGAAATCAAAAGATATGTCAAGTGTATGAATGGAAGCAGTTGGATATACAAGTCTGGAAGAAAGAAGATGCCAGGATGGAGGGAAAATGTAGTTGGAATCATGGAATGGATGAGGACGACCAAAGGAAAGTCTGTAATATGAAGAGTCCAGGAAAAATCCAACTTTTTGAGGAATATCAAAGGGAGAGATGCCAGAAAATGGGCTCAAAAAGGAGGGATTACTAAGACTTAGACAGTACATGTTCATTCAACAAGGAGATTCTGGTACTACAGAAGCTGAATTCCCTTAAGAAGGAAGGCATTTTCACCCACAGCATTTGCTACAGAATGCTCGAGTATAATCAGCACTAAAAAACATTTGTCAGGTTTGGCAACAACAAAGTTGCTGCCGTCCTTCTTGAACTGAACTGAAGGAAAGGAGGAAATTGAAATTTATTGAACACAAGGAAGTGTCTGAGGAAGTGTCTTATTAATGAGATCCCGATGCGGCATCATAAGCAAGTGATGGTAGTCTCCGCATATACCATTTTTTGTGTGCAGTGTTATAATGCTATATTATCAAACAAAACACTTTCTTTTTCTTCATCCTCACATACACATTTTCGTTTTAGAAGTCAACGTGCTTTTACTTAGTACTAGTAAATATGTCTTGCCAAAAAGCTAAAATCATGTAAATCATCTAAAGTCTATAATAATAATAATAATAATTAATGCTCTGTTTTGAACACACTGAAGCCCAGGAATTGCCTTATTTCCCCCAAGAATCCTGCAGCTTTTCTGAAGAGAAACCTGAGGTTCATGGATAGTAAATTATATGCCAGAGATCAAGCAGGTGGGAAGATGATAGAGATGAATTTTATCCCAGCTCTGCTGGTTCTTTCCTCCTCATTTAACATTCCACCTCCTTATTCCTTTAAGCTCCAAGTACCAATCTAGAGATTTGTATAATTAATTCCTAATGTCTGATGAAACCTGACTGACCTCATGCAAAAATATTAAAGAATACTTATTGAATAAATCAATCCAAGATACAATTGAAAACGTAATTTAATTAGGTAGAGGTCAAACTTCACAAAACAGAATCTAACATAAATAAGCAACACCATAGGCCATAAGATAGATACCTTATTGCCTCAATTTCTGCAGCGGATAAATTGGGAAATAAGGAACACCTAGGAATCAGAAATGAGGTAGAAATATTGAAATAAAACTTGATCTAGAAGATTACGGTAAGTTCTTAAAACGTGGTCCTCCTAGGACCCAGCACAACACGCAATAAATGTTGCCTGGTTTGAATTGAACTTAAGGTAGCGTTAACAAGAACTTGGGAAGTGCTGACACAAAATGGATTCTCTTATTCCAGACAATTCTTGTACTGAATGAATTTAATTTCTTTCACTTCTAGCATAGTTTGGATAAATGTTCCTCATAACCATCTGGTTGTCTTCCTTCAGTTCTGTGCTGCCAAACAAACTTCTGTTTTTAATTTGTTTTGCTAAGTAAACTTAGTCATGAGGAAAATGTTAGTCTATGTGGATGGCCGTGTAATATTCTCAGGTAACCTTTCCCCCATTACAAATAATCACATTGACATTGTGCTCATTATCCACTAGTTTGAACCCATGGGGTTCAATGAAGAAATGCATTTCTATGTCTACATGGTTAGCAACCAGATCCTGGTCTCAGAGATAAAATGCCAGGAAGAAATTACTCAACAATAAATCCAGGTCTCAGAATTTGCTCTAAGCCTGAGAGGAGATGACAGAGTTATGAAGTGCTAGATGTTGAAACTCATATGCGCAGACTTCTTGAGAATGGAGTTAAAAAATAAAAACAGAGAGAAAATCAAAGTCAAAGATATAAAATGTTGAGAAATCAAACACCTGACATTAGCTATGAGAAATGTTTATGGCAAACACTGATCCTCGCTTTCTCCCAACAAGCTGTTATCTACTTGTTATTTGTTGTGTGATCTATATCCACCATTTCAATCAAAGCATGAGCAAGACTTATTTCAATAGCCATAGCATTGCTCCCAGACAAACTTATTCATTCCTCCTCCATTCATTATATTTAGCTCTTTTACAGCATAAACTGTGGAATCCTGAAATAATTATCTTACATGTCTGCCTCCTTCACCAGATTGTGGAGTCTGTGAAGGAAATTATGTACTCTACAAATATTTATTGAACACCTAATATGGACCAGAGACTGTTTTAGATGATAAGGAGATAGCAGTGATCAAAAAGTCAAAAATTTCTGTCCATGTGAATCTTACATTTCAAGTAAGGGGGGATGATGTAAATTTGGCATTGAAGAGGTTTGGCTTGTAACTTGGAATCATTATTTTCTAGCTCTATGACCTTGGTAAAGTCACTCGACCAAAACTTGAGCTGTCTTATTTATAAATTGAGGATCATAATACCTTACAGCATGGCTATAAGATTTTAATGAAATGATACCGTATGGCCTAATAAAAAAGTAGCTAAGCTTTACTGTATACTTGTTTTATAGTAGCACTGTTGTGCTTTAATTCTTACAACAAGTCTTCAAGACAGGTATGATTATAGCAAGGTTAAATTACTTAGATAGTCACAAGTTAGCTAGCGGAAGAGCTAGAATTTAAACAGGCAGTTTAATTGCAACATCTGCCCTCTTATTCACTGGGCTCTACTCTATATACTGCTTTCTTTAGTATCACAAAGTGCCTGCCATATAGAGGGCAGTTGTGACAATGAGGATGCTATTAGTTGCTCATAACATAAAGCTGCACTCAAATTAATCAAAAACAGTAAACAAAGGGATTCTACTGGTTCACGTGATTGAAAACTGCAGAAGGGGGCTGCAGGTGAAGTTCAATCAGGGGTCCTACTCCATATCTCTCAGTACTCTTAGGTCTCCCTCTTGTGTATGCCAGCCTTATTTCAGGTTATCTTCTGTCATGGTATTACAATGGTTGTAGCTCTAACTATCAAATATGTATATTACTTAGTTCAACGCAAGAGAAAAAGAATTTCCCAGAAACCTTTGCAGTAGGTCTCCTTGATTTTTATTAGTCCCCAATAGGTCACGAGGTCATCTTTGAACCTGTTACTGTAGATTGCACTGGTTCATCTGGGCCTGAGGTATATGCTTTATTTTTAGAGCAATACCATTTGGGCTCCAGAGGAGAGTTCTTACCACCACAAAAATCCACATATTCACCAAGGGAATCTCTCTCACACAGTCAATATAGTTTAGTTGAATTAATTAATGTCTCAAAAATAAATTAAGAAGTTCTCACATATTTGTAGATAGTATTTTCTAACTACTAAATGAAATAACAAAAGCAAAAAGAAGGCAAAAGAAGACTCTTTAAACAATCTCAAGTAGTAATATTCATTCACGTAATCATTCCTGGCATATTTCTGTTTGAAATTCAGTCATCTACATGGAAACAGCAGAAGGGGAGCTCGGGACAATATGCCATTAATATTTCATACACAATCTGTTTAACACTATACAATTCATTTTTATAGGAGTTTTACTCATCTCCCACAAATTCAAATGTTTGTCTTCCTAATTTTTCATATTTAAAATTTACTTTTCAGCTAGCATTCATTCACTAAAAAGTCTTTGTACACCTAATACTTCGAGTTCAAGCTCATGCAGAGCTATTTTATTATTTTCTACTAGGAAGAACAGATACACAAACATTTCGTTGCAAATGTGGCAGAGTTCTGTTTTTAACTCCAATATTATCTGTGTTCAATGCATTATCTCTTATGAGTCACATATTTTTGGGGGGATTACATTTTTTAGATGTACCTATTTAGTGTTCCGATTAGGTTAATGCTGACCGAAAGATTTTATACAACTAAAATAAAAATAAATTGATTGAAGATATATTTTATTGTTTATTTTAAACAATACTTCATAAGTGATATGATTTTAGATTTACACTGTCTCCATTTCACATTTTCATTTTTAGAGTACTTTATTGTTATTTAGTCACTGAATCTTTTCCACGTCCCTCATAAGTTCAATCTGGAATGTATATGCTAGTGATTTGTTAAACATGTAAAATTAAAGTATTGATTTTTAAATATAATGTGTATATATTTATTTATATTGATATATAACAGTTGTATGTATTTGGGGGCTACATGCGATATTTTGATACTTTTTAGAATGCTCAATGATCAAATCAGGGTAATTGAGATGCTGATTTTTTATTTTGTAAGAAGTAAAAGAAATGGGAAAAGAAGCACATGGAAAGCGCTTAGATGTAAACTACTTTAGTGTCACTGCCTCTGGGTTAGCCCAATTTAGGCCATCTACACATAAAAGCTCGATGTGGTTATTTTAGAAAAAAAATTTAGACCTTAACAAGTAGGGTCCTTGCCCTTGGGCCCCATGCTTTCAAAGGCACAGCTCTGATTAGGAGTCTGTAGGACCAAACCAACATGCTCACTAGAAGCCCCACTCCCATGATCTGGCATTCAGAATCCCTCAATTCCCCGGGCAAATGTTTCAAAGTCAGTTACTGGGTATGGCTAAGGGGTAAATCTTTCCATGAGGTGAGTGGGAATAACTTGAACATGTGGGTGGGAAATGGGGTGACCAGATCTATGTGCACAGAGTTCCTCACGGTGCAGGATGGAGTAAAGGAGGTAGGGAAAAAAGGCAACAGATTCACAATAGCTAAGATGCAGAAACAACCTAAATGCCCATTGGCAGATGAATAGATAAATGTGGCATACATACACAATGGAATACTATTCAGCCTTTATAAAAGGAAATTCTGCAATATGAAACAATATGGATGGACCTTAAGATTATGCTAAGTGAAACAAGGCAGACACAGAAAGACAAATACTGCATGATTCCACTTACTTGAAATAAGGTATCTAAAATAGTCAAACTCATAAAATCAAAGACTAGACTGGTGGTTGCCAGGGGCTGGGGATAGGGAGAAACAGGAAGTTACTGATCAACAGACATTACATTTCAGTTAAGTAAGATGAATTAGCTCTAGAGATCTGGTGTCCAACAGTCTACCTAGAGTCAATGATAATGTATTGTACATATAGTATTTATTAAGATGATAGATCTCATGTTAAGTGTCATTAACACAGTAAAATTTTTTTAAAGCTTAAAAAAAGCCAATGTACCCTAAATAACAGGCTCAGGGTTAGCTCTTACCAAGCTGCCTCGTTGCAGTACAAAACTCTAAGGAATTTATTTTATTGTATCAAGTGGTTTGCTATTTGAGTTGTTTCCAAATTCCTTGCCGGGGAATAAACTGCTTGCACTGTTTAAAAAAAAATAAAAAAAGAAGGAAGGAAGGAAGGAAGGAAGGAAGGAAAGAAAGAAAGAAAGGAAGAAAGAAAGAAAGAAAAGAAAAAGAAAATGAGAGAGAGAGAATTCTAAATTGAATCCAGATGTTCATATCATTATGATGGTATAATTGTCAAGGAAAGCAGATAGGATATATTTAATGGTCTGTTGACTTTACACCTTATAAATATTAAATACATGGCATGCAGGCAACCATTTGCACACTTACTATAGGCCCTGCAAAAGTTATGGGGCAGTTCTAACCTCATATGACTATGCAGAAGACTATGTGATATAGATTATCAAAAGATGACAATTTTTTAAATTCCCAGACCAGGATGGTATGAGGAGTGAGAAGGTTTTTTAGACACCAATGCATAGCTCTTACAGCTGGGATGCTCTCCAAAGGCATTATTATTCCCTTTTCTTAAGGGAACGAAGCTAGACATAACAAAAGTTATAAGTTACAAGTTAGAAGCCATGACTTGAACACATTCAAAAGCATTTCCCTGGCATACATTTCTACTGTGTGAATCTTTTGGGATCCATTTGCTTCTTTATTTCTGGCACTATAATTAAGTTTCTAACTCTAAGCTCAATAATTAAATTGATAGTTCATTAGCATTTTAGAAGAAGCACTTCAAACAACAAATTTAGCTTTAGAAAAGAATAGGTAGAATTTGTTACATTGATCACATTTTTGAAATGAATTGTTTTAAGTGTAACTGAATAGCCTATGTCCTATAAACATAAATTTGACTATAGAATCACCATTTTTTTTAACATCACACAGTTTCTTTTTATTTCAATGTGGAATAGCATGTTGTCTTTTTTTTTCTTTTATTATAATAATAATAATTATTATTATTATACTTTAGGTTTTATGGTACATGTGCGCAATGTGCAGGTAAGTTACATATGTATACATGTGCCATGCTGGTGCGCTGCACCCACTAACTCGTCATCTAGCATTAGGTATATCTCCCAATGCTCTCACTCCCCCCTCCCCCCACCCCACAACAGTCCCCGAAGTGTGATGTTCCCCTTCCTGTGTCCATGTGTTCTCATTGTTCAATTCCCACCTATGAGTGAGAATATGCGGTGTTTGGTTTTTTGTTCTTGCGATAGTTTACTGAGAATGATGATTTCCAATTTCATCCATGTCCCTACAAAGGACGTGAACTCATCATTTTTTATGGCTGCATAGTATTCCATGGTGTATATGTGCCACATTTTCTTAATCCAGTCTATCATTGTTGGACATTTGGGTTGCTTCCAAGTCTTTGCTATTGTGAATAATGCTGCAATAAACATACGTGTGCATGTGTCTTTATAGCAGCATGATTTATAGTCCTTTGGGTATATACCCAGTAATGGGATGGCTGGGTCGAATGGAATTTCTAGTTCTAGATCCCTGAGGAATCACCACACTGACTTCCACAAGGGCTGAACTAGTTTACAGTCCCACCAACAGTGTAAAAGTGTTCCTATTTCTCCACATCCTCTCCAGCACCTGTTGTTTCCTGACTTCTTAATGATTGCCATTCTAACTGGTGTGAGATGGTATCTCATTGTGGTTTTGATTTGCATTTCTCTGATGGCCAGTGATGATGAGCATTTTTTCATGTGTTTTTTGGCTGCATAAATGTCTTCTTTTGAGAAGTGTCTGTTCATGTCCTTCGCCCATTTTTGATGGGGTTGTTTGTTTTTTTCTTGTAAATTTGTTGGAGTTCATTGTAGATTCTGGATATTAGCCCTTTGTCAGATGAGTAGGTTGTGAAAATTTTCTCCCATTTTGTAGGTTGCCTGTTCACTCTGATGGTAGTTTCTTTTGCTGTGCAGAAGCTCTTTAGTTTAATTAGATCCCATTTGTCAATTTTGGCTTTTGTTGCCATTGCTTTTGGTGTTTTAGACATGAAGTCCTTGCCCATGCCTATGTCCTGAATGGTAATGCCTAGGTTTTCTTCTAGGGTTTTTATGGTTTTAGGTCTAACATTTAAGTCTTTAATCCATCTTGAATTGATTTTTGTATAAGGTGTACGGAAGGGATCCAGTTTCAGCTTTCTACATATGGCTAGCCAGTTTTCCCAGCACCATTTATTAAATAGGGAATCCTTTCCCCATTTCTTGTTTTTGTCAGGTTTGTCAAAGATCAGATAGTTGTAGATATGTGGCATTATTTCTGAGGGCTCTGTTCTGTTCCATTGATCTATATCTCTGTTTTGGTACCAGTAACATGCTGTTTTGGTTACTGTGGCCTTGTAGTATACTTTGAAGTCAGGTAGCGTGATGCCTCCAGCTTTGTTCTTTTGGCTTAGGATTGACTTGGCGATGCGGGCTCTTTTTTGGTTCCATATGAACTTTAAAGTAGTTTTTTCCAATTCTGTGAAGAAAGTCATTGGTAGCTTGATGGGGATGGCATTGAATCTGTAAATTACCTTGGGAAGGATGGCCATTTTCATGATATTGATTCTTCCTACCCATGAGCATGGAATGTTCTTCCATTTGTTTGTATCCTCTTTTATTTCCTTGAGCAGTGGTTTGTAGTTCTCCTTGAAGAGGTCCTTCACATCCCTTGTAAGTTGGATTCCTAGGTATTTTATTCTCTTTGAAGCAATTGTGAATGGGAGTTCACTCATGATTTGGCTGTTTGTCTGTTATTGATGTATAAGAATGCTTGTGATTTTTGTACATTGATTTTCTATCCTGAGACTTTGCTGAAGTTGCTTATCAGCTTAAGGAGATTTTGGGCTGAGATAATGGGGTTTTCTAGATATACTATCATGTCATCTGCAAACAGGGACAATTTGACTTCCTCTTTTCCTAATTGAATACCCTTTATTTCCTTCTCCTGCCTGATCGCCCTGGCCAGAACTTCCAACACTATGTTGAATAGAAGTGGTGAGAGAGGGCATCCCTGTCTTGTGCCACTTTTCAAAGGGAATGCTTCCAGTTTTTGCCCATTCAGTATGATATTGGCTGTGGGTTTGTCATCAATAGCTCTTATTATTTTGAGATATGTCCCATCAATACCTAATTGATTGAGAGTTTTTAGCATGAAGGGTTGTTGAATTTTGTCAAAGGCCTTTTCTGCATCTATTGAGATAATCATGTGGTTTTTGTCTTTGGTTCTGTTTATATGCTGGATCACATTTATTGATTTGCGTATATTGAACCAGCCTTGCATCCCAGGGATGAAGCCCACTTGATCATGGTGGATAAGCTTTTTGATGTGCTGCTGGATTCTGTTTGCCAGTATTTTATTGAGGATTTTTGCATCAATGTTCATCAAGGATATTGGTCTAAAATTCTCTTTTTTTGTTGTGTCTCTGCCAGGCTTTGGTATCAGGATGATGCTGGCCTCATCAAATGAGTTAGGGAGGATTCCCTCTTTTTCTATTGATTGGAATAGTTTCAGAAGGAATGGTACCAGCTCCTCCTTGTACCTCTGGGAGAATTCGGCTGTGAACCCATCTGGTCCTGGACTTTTTTTGGTTGGTAAGCTATTGATTATTGCCACAATTTCAGCTTCTGTTATTGGTCTATTCAGAGATTCAACTTCTTCCTGGTTTAGTCTTGGGAGGGTGTATGTGTTGAGGAATTTATCCATTTCTTCTAGATTTTCTAGTTTATTTGCGTAGAGCCGTTTGTAATATTCTCTGATGGTAGTTTGTATTTCTGTGGGATCAGTGGTGATATCCCCTTTATCATTTTTTATTGCATCTATTTGATTCTTCACTCTTTTTTTCTTTATTAATCTTGCTAGCGGTCTATCAATTTTGTCGATTCCTTTCAAAAAACCAGCTCCTGGATTCATTTATTTTTTGAAGGGTTTTTTGTGTCTCTATTTCCTTCAGTTCTGCTCTGATTTTAGTTATTTCTTGCCTTCTGCTAGCTTTTGAATGTGTTTGCTCTTGCTTTTCTAGTTCTTTTAATTGTGATGTTAGGGTGTCAATTTTGGATCTTTCCTGCTTTCTCTTGTGGGCATTTAGTGCTATAAATTTCCCTCTACACACTGCTTTGAATGCATCCCAGAGATTCTGGTATGTTGTGTCTTGGTTCTCGTTGGTTTCAAAGAACATCTTTATTTCTGCCTTCATTTCGTTATGTACCCAGTAGTCATTCAGGAGCAGGTTGTTCAGTTTCCACGTAGTTGAGCGGTTTTGAGTGAGATTCTTAATCCTGAGTTCTAGCTTGATTGCACTGTGATCTGAGAGATAGTTTGTTATAATTTGTGTTATTTTACATTTATTGAGGAGAGCTTTACTTCCAAGTATGTGGTCAATTTTGGAATAGGTGTGGTGTGGTGCTGAAAAAATATATATTCTGTTGATTTGGGGTGGAGAGTTCTGTAGATGTCTATCAGGTCCGCTTGGTGCAGAGCTGAGTTCAATTCCTGGGTATCCTTGTTGACTTTCTGTCTCGTTGATCTGTCTAATGTTGACAGTGGGGTGTTAAAGTCTCCCATTATTAACGTGTGGGAGTCTAAGTCTCTTTGTAGGTCACTCAGGATTTGCTTTATGAATCTGGGTGCTCCTGTATTGGGTGCATATATATTTAGGATAGTTAGCTCTTCTTGTTGAATTAATCCCTTTACCATTATGTAATGGCCTTCTTTGTCTCTTTTGATCTTTGTTGGTTTAAAGTCTGTTTTATCAGAGACTAGGATTGCAACCCCTGCCTTTTTTTGTTTTCCATTTGCTTGTTAGATCTTCCTCCATCCTTTTATTTTGAGCCTATGTGTGTCTCTGCACGTAGAATCACAATTTTTAAACACCGAGTCTCTTCATAAGTTACTAAACTATATTTTTCACTGAGAAATTAAAACTATGATATTTTAGCTAAAATGTATCATTTTGAAACCCAAAATATAGATTTCACTTTTCATGTTCTTGAGGTTATTTTTCCTGTAGAAAATGTATATGCTGAAAGTGGTCATTAAAATAATTATGGCTCTAAAACTGCAAAACATTGCTAACATACTAAGATCTAATACAGTTTCATGTTGTCAAAAATAGAATATTTCAAAGAAGATTTAAAATGGAAATTTAATGAATTGAAATCAACTCAAACATAAATTTCACACATATTTAGCTTTTTTAACAAAAGCCAGTGTTACTTCCCAAAATGTAAATGTTCTGGTAAAGGAAGATATGTACGCTATTTTCACCAATTAATTTTCATAAAAAGAAGCCTTGTAAATATAAAATAAATATTTAACATCTTAAATACTGAAAAATTAATTATCTTCCTAAGGAACTGTGAGAAAAAGAAAAATGTGATTTCTTGCTTTGTAGGTCAAAATACTTTATTTGCTACTTAAATTTCCAATTCCATTCAACAACTATTTACTGACTTGTTCTTATATGCCAGACCCTGTGTTAGAACTGTGTACACAGATTAATGTGACATTGTCCATATTCATATCCATAGTCCAATCCATCTTAGGGACTTTAAGAAGCACTTCATCTTAAGACAAAAGCTATTATTTTAGGTGTATTTATAATATCTAAACCAAAATTCTGAAATACAATTATTTTGCAAAAGATGACAAAAGCATCATTTTACTCAACTGATCCTGAAGTTTTAAGGAATATTTGATTTAAAAAATTTAAAAAAGAAAGAATTGGGGTTGGGAAAGGGGAGTATAAACTGATATAAAAATTACTCAATTTAGACTCTAGTAAGGACACAAGAATTACTAAAACAGTTACTTCTCATTTAATGATTTTGGTTTGTTTAAACTCTTTAGTTATTTGGGAAAGAAATGTATTGAGCACTGGCTGTGTGTTAGATATGGTGCTAGGTCCTATATGTGGACGTGTGATATGACTGATCCAGTTCTTACCCTACCGTAACTTACATTCTAGTAGGCAATTGCATGAGAGTTCCTTAACAGCTATAATAGCAGAAATACAGGCTTCTAAAAAACAGAAAGAAATACACCTTCTCCTCTACTAGACTGTTGGAAAAATACATATAATAATATTAAATATATACAGACATCTAATCAGACTTATGGGTTTAGAAGGTGGGATAATAAGGCTAGTAATGATTTCCTGGTAGAAAAAAAATATGTAAGTCTTCAAGAGTATGTATAAGCTCAGGTAAAGTAGGAATGGGAGAGATAGGCAGGGGTGGTGATGTTCAGAGCCACTGTGAATGAATTCATGTCCCAATGAAAAAAAAACAGGAAACGTTAGGATCGCTGATTCCGGGAATTATAAAGACCCTTTTCCTTGTGTAAGCTAAGTAGTTTTTAGAGTTACAAGGAAAAGAGATGTAAGAGACTGGAAGAAGAAACATTTAAGAATCTGAAAGGACTTAAGTCCATCTGGGAAGGAAAGGGGAAAGGGAGGAATGGCAAAGGTTAGGGTGAAGTGTGTTAGGGGGAGTAGACAACTGAGAGAGTCCTTTGTGGTTAAAGAAATAGCTAAAAAACTAGGTCTGAAAGTTGTTACTCGATCCCTGGAAGAACAAATAAGAATTACTGAAGGCTTTTAGGCAGAAAATGAACACATTCAGATTTTTGTTTTTTAAAAAATTACTCTAGCTTTTGTGTAGAAATAGATTGGAGAGCAGCGAGACTGAAATTCCAGAGTCTAGGCAAGAGATGGTGTTTTGAAATCTAAGCAAGAGATCAGGGTCATCTGACTTTTGGTTTTGGGTGTAAAGATGGGGAAAATAAGACATTCTAGAGAGAAAATGTAAGAACGTATTTAACAAAACTTAGTGATTAATTGGAGGTATAGATGGTATCCAGGCTTCTGCTTTATTCAGCTAAGTGGATGGCGGTCATATTAAATAAATCACGGAGCCAGGGAGGAGAAGCAGAATTTACAGATGAGGTGATGAGCTCAGGTGAGTATTTTAAGCTTGAAGCACCTGAGGGACATCTAAATAGAGATCTAATAGACATTTGTGTATTCTCGTAGCTTACTCAGAAAAATGATTTGGGCTGGAATTATAGCTTAAGGGTCATCAACATAAGAATGGTAATTGCGTTCAAAGACAAGATTATCCACATAATGTCAAGTAAGAGGAAAAGAGGTCCTAGATCAAAACTATAAAGGATGATGTCAATACTTAATGGAAGGGCAGATGAGGAATTCACAAAGGAGATAAGAGTCATATAAGCAAGGAACAGAGTGTTTTAAGCAGAATAGAGTTGACAGTGGTCCATAATAAGGTGAACTAGGATAAAGACTGTAGAGGACCCATCAAATTTAGCAACATGAGGACCATCAGTGTCCTTGACGAGAGTACCTCCCATGAGCCTTTGCTGCTAGAAGTCAATGTGCAGTGTGTTAAAGCAGGGCTGGCAACATGATGTGGAGACAACAAATATAGATACGTTGTTTATGATAGAGGGTTATCTGTAAAGGAAAGTCAAGAGGGAAATAACCAGTGTAGCACGTAGACTTCAAGGGTTGTTTTAAAGATAAAAAAAAATACTAGAGAATGTTCAAATGCTCATAGAATATCGGATCAGTCTCTTTCTCAAAATACTCATAGGATGATGTGAAAAATCATGTCTTCATGAGCAAGCAATGTGGAGACAGTATATTCCCACAGAACATATTCACGGAAGTGTTAACACAAAATATTTTACAAAGTAATGACCATCTCTAAAATCACATTTGTAAAAACTAGTGTGCTTTATTAAATCTTCATGGGCAAGATCAACTGATAGACACAGAGCATTTATTTGTACAAATGTTGAGAATTACAAATTGAGGAATAATTATTTCTAATGATAGATTCTTAAAACTCTTATTATTAAAGATATAATACACTAAAACTATAATTTTCAGTTATAGCCTCCTTCCATTGATTCAAACGAATGACACAAAAAGTGTAACCGTGCATAAATACTGTCAAGCTTTGAGGAATATCGATTTCTGGAAATGCTCCATTTTATTGGTACAGAGATTTTCCACAGAAACTCACTAAACGCCTCTTTTTGTAACTATCCCGTGATACTCAGTATACGTGCCATGCACACAGTCAATTTCTAGTAAATTAGAAAGTAACTATCATAATCCTATTATTTATTTAATTTCAATGATGTTATCAATGAATCTTCAGTATTCTAGAAATTCTTTGTTTCCAGTGTATATTCATATATGGAATAAACTACTATTTATTTTAAATTATAGCAATTTTAGAAATAACCTCATTATTCCAATTTTTCATGTTCTGCAGACATCTCACAACTGAACTTCCCAGGCTACAACTTTAACGTGGCAAACATATAACCAAACCAAAGTAGAACTGACAGGACTGTGGCAGAGCACATGGTCATTTGTTCAATCACTTGGTGATTCAACAAACATCTTCTAATCAGCTAGAATGTGTGCCAAGGTCTGGCCTTAACATAAGAGATACAAAGAGGAATAAACTGTAAATAGTCATTGCTCTCTAGGGCAAATCTAGGGAGGAATTCAGACAAAAATAAATCCTCATATAATAATAGTAGAAAACTCAAAAGGGACATTAAGACAGATCTATTGACTACCTTAAGCCATGATGTTGGACTAGGGAGATTATACACTAGGTTCGTCTGGAAAGGTCTGGTGTACACCTATTGTCCCGTGACCTTTCCTACCCTTTTTATTCTCAAAATAAATACATTAGCAATTATCTTGTAAGGTGAAACAAAAGTCCATCAGAAAAACAGGAGTTGGCGGGTGGGAAATGGTACCTTATGAAGAGAACAAAGGAAACAGTAGCATGGGATATCAGAGAAACTGTAGCAAAACACAGTATAGCTGCGATGAAGAGTACCTCTGGGTAAGGTAGTCATCAGGGACAAAGTCAATTAGAGGGATAGACAGAGTTCCAAGTGTCAGGGACCTTGTTGGTCAGACTAAGCAATCTGATCCATTTGGAAAGCAAACAAGGTACCCTTGGAGGATTCCTGAATTTCAATCTAGAATCACACACTATACTTTTTTTTTTTTTTTCAATTTTGTATGATGACTTCAGGGAAACACGCCAATGAAAAAATCAAGTTAAATCATTACATTAGTAAATTTACTTAGTCTAGGATTTGGAATATTTATTGCAAGTCAAACTAACCTGTTAGTCATTGCATATAAACAGTTTGGCTAAAATCAAATTTTAAAATGTAGATATCAATAGGTAGTCTCTGCTCTCAAAGGGCTTACAATTTCCCTGTAATTGTGTCACTTGGATCAGCTTACACATATTATAATCAGAAGCAGAGACAGTAGAGATAACTCCTGAATAGAGAAACTAGGTTAAGAAAAATGGGCATAGATATGTCTGTGTGTGTATGTGTGTGTTTTAGATAAGTTACTGATCTTCTCTGAGCCTAAGTTTTCTCAGATGAAAATGAGAAGCATGAAGCCTTCCTTACAGGGTGAATAATGGCAATCAAATGTAAAGGAAGGGGGGATATTTATTCCGGGCAAAATGAACAAGAGAAGCAGAAACAACATATACAGTGCTTGCAAAGTGTATAATAGGCCTTCAAGAAATGAGAATTATCATGCTGTTATTCTAGTTCATGTTAAGTCTACACTCTGCCCTTCTGTGGCTGTCGGGAGGAGGATCTCTTTGCTTTTATAAGAGATTTTACAGAGAAAAACCTGAAACCAATGTCATATGTAAATTTGATATGTGCAAACTGACAGGATAGTTTCAAAACCCATATTGATAGTGTGCACTACAGTTTTCAAAGCTATGTCACTGTCTGATCTCATTAGATACTCTCAAGGGCCTCATGAGAAGGATGGGAAGGAATATGTTTCTCCCATTTTACAGGCGAGGGCACAAAGAGAATAAAAAATCAATTATTTGCTTCAAATTATACAGCTATTTATTGGAAACACTTGGGCTCAAAAATATCCCGTTTCCAAGTCTTTACCCTTTCTGAAATGCACACTGTCCATGAAACATGCCAAATTGATTTTATCATCACTAAGATGAACTTATCCATAGATCCTTGTGCCCCCAAATCTCACTGTCTCAGTTCTTGGGTGCCTCAAGTCCAAGTTCCCAGGGCATCTGTCTATGAGTAGGATATTCACAGTGAGTAAAAAGGTAACGCCATAAAAATCTAGGTGTGGGTTAGTAGAATCCAAATAAAGGATATAGAACATCATAACTCATATTCAAATATGTTAACTAAAGTAATGATTTCCTGTTACTTAGAGTGAGGGTCTCAAAATATTCCTGAAATAGATCTCAAAATGTATTCCCTCTGTCTAGTTGAAACTTTGTAATCTTTGAAGAGTAACTCTCTATTCCCTCACTCCACCTCCCAAGCCTCTGTTAACCATGATTCTACTCTATATCTCTATGAATTCAACTTTTCTTACATTCCACATTTAAGTGATGTCATGTGGTATTTGTCTTTCTGTGCCTGGGGGAAAAATGTTCATGTACCTCAGAAGTAAACACATTTTAAGCATGTACTCTATATAAATATATATTCACAGACATATGTAATTTTAAATTACATTGACACTAGTTTTGTAGATACAACTTACACATTACATATACTATAAAATATACAATCAAAATATTAATTTCTAGAGAACAAGATAAATAAAAAATATTTTTTCTCACTACCCCAATTGTTTAGCACGCATATTATTGGGCATGTACATTCCACTTTGGTAACAACTGACCTAGGTAATGAAATTCAAGGTTGCTGGAGTGACAAAATCCTTCATAACTTCACTGGTGTGTGTGTGTAAGGGTGTGCGTGTATATGTGTGTGTGCTGCTTACAATCCCCACTAGATTTTAAACCCAAAAGAGAACCAACAATGCCTTCATATTTTTTCCTCTCTCTCTTCAATCTGTGTTCCCTGAGATCCTTTTCTATTTGGTTCACTGGCCCTTTAACCCCGAAGGAGTTTCCACTCTGTGGAAGAAGGAAATAGTTTCATTATATTTTGGCTTTGGGTTGTTTCTTTATTTAAAACCGTAGCTTAAGTCCAGACCAGAGAATGATTTGAAAAACATACCTTAAGAATAAGTTTTTCCTAGTACAGTAGACATTAGAACTCTCTGGGTAGGGGGAGTCAAAAAGAAAGCTGGGGAGGAAGCAAGAAAATTAGATGCTTGTAGGTTTCCGAAGAGGGGGCCTGATGTGGCAGTATTTCATGAGCAAGAAGGGCAAAGGCAGATTCACTAAATTTCTTGAGGCCTTAGAGTGCAGCCAGGAAGTGGCTACATTTTTCCTGTCCCTGAAAAAGAGTGTGGGAGTTGACTGAGGAAAAGAGTTGGTCATAGCAAGAGATACTTAACTAAAAAGCTGCATGGGCCATGCAGTGTTAAACTCAAGAAATTGAGGCCTTGAGAAGTGGACCCATGGGCAGATGCTCAAGAGTAAAGACATTCAGAAGCAAGGTGCAGACAAAACTGTGCATCCATAAGATAACAGTGTATACAGACATATCCCCTGAAGGCCATACATGCTTCATGAACACTTGGGAACTGGGATGCCTACACAGAAAGAAGATGGGGAGGAACAACCCTAAACGGAAACCAATGAAGAAAACGGGAAATCAATATGGTTATGTTTTCTGTCTTCAAGTAGAAAGGGGTCATGTCCATCCATTCAAAAGAATGACTAAGATGAGATTAATCTTGCATTTCCCGGATGCATTTTCCCCAAGTTGGAGCGTAAGCCAGCTCTTTGGAGCTTTAGAACTAAGCATCATCTCTTCTTCCTTGCTGACATATGTTCTATTGAACATCTTTTCTCAAAATAGACCTGTTTCGCCCACATTGAAAATCTGTCAAGGCAGGTCTCTCCCCCCTTCCTGGTGATCTCCACAAGTGTTGGAAGGGATGTCCTGGCAGTCATGGACCTGCCCACTTACTGCCAGGTGGTGCCGATTCAACTGGGCGCAGAGCCCATATGGCATCTGTGGCTTGAGACATAAGTATCATCAGCCACAGTATTCCCCAAATTCTTAAAAACCCTCTGCTTTCTGAGTTAACATTAGGCTTATTGTCATCTAGTACTGTTGCTTTTATTCTAACTGTATACTCATATGTTTGAGTGTTTTGCTTACTGATACTTCCTCAGTTTTTGTTTCTTTCCTGCACATCACTGTAATAGCAGCACATTCTCCACACATTGAAAGATTCATTGTCTGTCCTTGAGCAGCATCTCTACTGTCAAATGATAGCCCTCGTACACACATCCACTACATTCATCATTGTCTCACTATTTATGTTTTGTATCTCTCATTATTATTATAGGTCTTTAGTTTCTAACACTTTCAAATTAGCACTGTCTTTGAATTAGGCATAATTAGATTTAAAATTTTGCTAAAGTACTCCACAACTAAGGAAGAACAGGGCTCCAAGTGGTTAACATTAACTTTGGTGGGGGTATGATAGGAGAGTGTTGACAAACCTGTACTTGGAGCTAGTTTTATTTCTATTTAGGCTATTTCTCTCTCTTTCTCCATCCTTCCCTCCCTCTCTCCCTTCCTCCCTCTCTCTCTCTCTGTTCATATATATACATATATACGTATATATGTATATACGTATACACGTGTATATGTACGTATACGTACGTATACACACACGTATACGTATATATACGTATATACGTACATGTACACACACGTATACGTATATACGTACATGTACACACACGTATACGTATATACGTACATGTACACACACGTATACGTATATACGTACATGTACACACACGTATACGTATATACGTACATGTACACACACGTATACGTATATACGTACATATACACACACGTATACGTATATACGTATATATACATACATATACACATATGTATACGTATATACATATATACACACACACACACACACACACATACACACACATATATGTGCAATAAAGAACTGCCTGAGACTGGGTAATTTATAAAGGAAAGAGATTTAATTGACTCATAGTTCAGCATGGCTTGGGAGACCTCAGGAAACTTACAATCATAGTAGAAGGTGAAGGGAAAGCAAGGCACCTCCTTCACAAGGTGGCAAGAAGGAGAATGAGTGAGGAGCGAATGGGGAAGAGCCCTTTATAAAACCATCTGATCTCATGAGAACTCATTCACTATCGGGAGAACAGCATGGGGAAAACCACCATCAAGATCCAATTACCTCCACCTGGTGTCTCCGTTGACACGCGGGGATTATAATTGAAAGTGAGATTCGACATGGATGAAATTGGAAATCATCATTCTCAGTAAACTATCGCAAGAACAAAAAACCAAACACCGCATATTCTCATCATAGGTGGTAATTGAACAATGAGAACACATGGACACAGGAAGGGGAACATCACACTTCGGGGACTGTTGTGGGGTGGGGGGAGGGGGGAGGGATAGCATTGGGAGATATATCTAATGCTAGATGACGAGTTGGTGGGTGCAGCACACCAGCATGGCACATGTATACATATGTAACTTACCTGCACGTTGCGCACATGTACCATAGAGCCTAAAGTATAATAATAATAATAATAATAATAATAATAATAATAATAAAAAGAAAAAAAAAAGAAAATGAGATTCGAGTGGGGACAGAAAGTCTAACCATATCAATGTGTGTGTATAATTTATTTCTGGTAGATGATCATGTTCATCAAAATCAACTATATAATCACAATATTAACTGAAATATCTGACATTTAAGAATTTTAAACATTTTAGAGGTTGCCTACGGCTGTACAAATAAATAAATTGATAGAGCACATTCTTTTAAATATAAAATGAGAGGAAATAATCTTAATTAGAGTATTACATTTTCCCCATGGATGTGTCGTAGTACATTATAGAGGAAAACAGTAATTTCGTATATGAAGATTAGGATAGGTATATTTAACAAGCAGATAGTGTTTGTGGAAATGCTCTAAGATGTTAGAAAAAAAGAATAAGATCTATTGTTTCATAGCACAATAGGGTTGCTATAGTCAGTAATAACTTAACGGTACATTTTAAAATAACTAACAGAGTATAATTAGATGTTTTGTAATACAAAGCACAAATACTTTAAGGGACAGATAACCCATTCTCCATGATGTGACTATTTCACATTGAATGCTTGTGTTAAAACATCTCTTGTACCCCATCAATATATACACCTTCCTCATGCACCCCGTCGATATATACACCTACTATGTACTCACAAAGATAAAAAACCCATTGAAAGAAAAAACTTAAAAGAAAAAAGGAAATGCTCTTAGAGATGACGACAGGTAATGTACTTCTTAGTGCATTTATGTATGTGTTTATTTTTGCAAGAGATAGACATAACTGTCAGCCCCTGGACACAGCTCAGTGGATAGTGACTTTTGCTAACACTTAATGGATTCCATATGTTGAATAAAAAATCATTATGAGAAAGTTCACTGAACCTTTACACAAACTAACCATGCAAAGCTCAATTCAAAAAGGCAGCTAGGAAGTGAATGCAATACTTGCATATTTCCTTTGAAATGAATAAATACAAAGGCATTTTATTTTAATTGATTTAAAGCATGATAGTTTCTCTTCCATAAATAATTAAAATGGAAAGAAAAATAGCATATAAGGAGACTTACTGATATCAGGCGCTGTCCTAAGTATATTATATACACTGAAATATCTATCAAAACAAGCCTATGAGAGATTATTATTACATCAATTTGAGAGAAAAATTAACTGAGGCTTACGTAAGTTAACTTCCCATAGGTTATACTAATAGTGATGTAATAAACCAGGAGTTTCACCTAGGCAGTATGCCCAAAGCCCATGTATTTTAATCATTATATCAGACTTCTACATTAGATACCACTGATTTTAATTTGGAAAGTTAATTTATTTTCTAGCAATGTTTCTCTATAGTATTTTGTTCTAATACAAATGTTAATACCTTTAAAATAATAAAAGTGTTAAACAAGTTGGGGGATAATAATCTGACATTCTCCCAGGTAAGGGGATTTCGAATAAGGTCTTCCTATGGCATGGCAACATTAAAGTCCTCACTAAGCAACATGTTATTTAACTTCATGACACTGGGAAGAGAGTATTTGCCAGCTTTAGAAAGCAAATGATAAGAATCTAAACATCATCAAGGGGACTATTTTGCTTAATTTTGAGCTTTCAACACTAAAGAAGTATTTAAAGGAACATGGGTATAGTTCAATGATTACATAAGGGTCCAGGCTAATCAAATCACCACTGAGGTGGCTATTATACACATCAAACATATAATCAGAAAACTGTGGCTCATGAGAAGTTTAACTTAAGACCTTCCTATTCCATAGGGGATGTCTTAGGACCAGGATGTTTGATGATATCCCTGAAATCACAATGCCTATTAATGTTAACAGCCTATTTTTTTAAAAAAAAAAAAACCTAAACATATCCTTATATCATTATTATTTATTTATTTATTTATTTATTTTGAGACAAAGTCTCGCTCTGTCGCCCAGGTTGGAGAGCAGTGGCGCGATCTGGGCTCACTGCAAGCTCCACATCCCAGGTTCAAGCCATTCTCCTGCCTCAGCCTCTCAAGTAGCTGGGACGACAGGCGCCCGCCACCATGCCCAGCTAATTTTTTTGTATTTTTAGTAGAAATGGGGTTTCACCGTGTTGGCCAGGATAGTCTCGATCTCCTGACATCGTGATCCGCCCGCCTTGGCCTCCCAAAGTGCTGGGATTACAGGCGTGAGCCACCGCACCCAGCCTATATCATTGTTGTTACTATTGTTATTATTACTATTATTCCAATGTTAATATGGTGCCCACTGTTTTAAAGTAGAAATGCTATCATTTAATCTTCTTGTGTTCGTATTCAATAAAGAAAAATATAAGTATTATGACAAGGCAGTGATTTGGACAGGATGTTTCGAATGCAGGCATGTTGACATATAACTGGAAATGAGCCCTGATATAGTTTGGATATTTGTCACCGCTCAAATCTCAAGTCGAAATATAATTCCCAACGTTGGTGGTGGGGCCTGGCGGGAGGCTTTTGGGTCATGGGGACAGATCCCTCATGGTTTCGTATTGTCCTCAGTGTAAGTGAGTGAGTTTTCATGAGATCTGGTTTTTTTAGTGTGTGGGCATCACCTTCTACCATGAGCAAAAACTCCCTGAGGCCTCCCCAGGAGCCAAGCAGATGCCTGTGCCATGCTTCCTGTACAGCCTGCAGAACCATCAGCCAATTAAACTTCTTTTCTTGTTGAAATATAATGCCAAGTGTTGGACTTGGGGCCTGGTATGAGATGTTTGAGTCACGGAGGTGGATCCCTCACAGCTTGATGCTGTCCTCATGATAGCAGGTGAGTTCTTGAGTGATCTGTTTTTTTTTTTAAAAAAAAAATGTGTGGCAACCTCCCCCTGGCTTCTGCTCTGGCCATGTGACATGCTTACTCCTGTTTCATCTTCCACTATGAGTAAAAGCTCCTGGAGGCCTCCCCAGAAGCTGAGTAAGATGCTGGTGTCCTGCTTCCTGTACAACCTGCAGAATCATGAACCAATTAAAGCTCTTTTTAAAAATACATTACTCAGTCTCAGCTTATTTCTTCATAGCAATACATGCTAACACAGGCCCACCCTCCCCATCTATTCTTGATACTCTTGTTTTTCTGCCGATTTTATTCCTTTTGTATCTACTCTTTGTTTGATGTTAAGAAAGAGAAATGATCTTTGCTTCAAAAATTCAAATTATAATCCTGCAAGCTCTTTGATATAAGTGTTCAATTTAAATTAAAAAGGCAAAACCAAAATAAGACTAAGCATAAGAAAATAATATACTTTCCCTTAGTTACCAGAGTGATGTATTTGAACATTTTAAATGCTTTCAAAAAATGAAATTTCTAAACTGTTACCTCTACTTAATCCCACAGAGGTGATAAAATTATTGGCAAATGATGATCACATGGATACACTGACAGACAATTTCATTCATTTATTCATTCATAGTTCCTCATTGATATATGTACCCCAAATGTCTCCTTTCCTTCTCTCAAAGAGGCAAGCAAAGGAAATGCAAACTGTAACAGTGAAAGCCATATACTCTAAGATGGACATCAGAAAGTCTCTTGGTCTACAGGTGATTTTTAATCCTAAAGACAGAATAATCTACCTATATAGAAATCATTAAACAAACAGAAATTTTGCCTTATAAATAGTAGGAAAATACATACCTACATTTATGGCCTGAAAACCAGCCTCAGCTATATTATAGTTGTCCACATAGAACTAATATAATGTAATGGGTAGAAAGTGACCATTTTTCTCCATTTTGACCCTTGTCATCACTGGAAGAACATAGATTCCATTAAGGTTCCCACATTCATTACCCTTCTCCTCACACAGAAATTCAAACATTGAAAAGTCTCTTCGTGGAGAGTTTTGTTTTGTTTTGTTCTTTTTGCATTAAAAGCTCAATAATATTTTCTCAAGTTTATCAAGCAGAATGAACAAATGGCCTATTATAATTGCATTTCATATTTTGGGCCCTTAAATTTTCAAATCTACATTTCCAAAGAGAAAATTAAAAACAGGGGAAAATGCTGCTAAATTATTTGATGAGCTTCATATTTGTGACGCTCTCATTTCAGTTATATTAAGGCAAAAAGCCAAAATAAAATCCCAAGGCCTGGAGTTTGAAACAAATGGTGAAAGGGAAGGGAGCATTGATAAGGGAGGCACGAAAGATAGATTTAATGGCATTTTTAAATTTTAAATAATGCTTAAGAAGAAAAACTATGTTTATTACACTCAGTTTATTTCCCTGTGGAAGAACAACCTTTTCCTCTCCTCAGTCTGGAACTCATAGTCTTTGCCACATTACTTGTGGGAAATTGACTTGAACAGATGTTTTGGTTTCATATTAAATCTACAAATTATTTTGCGTAATTCCCTAGTGCCCATCTACTATAATTTTTACAATGTCTCTACTCTTTGTTTTTTACATACTATGAGAAAAGAGTCATAAGACATAGTGCATAGTCAATAATTGGCTCACTGAAATGCTTAGAGTTTATATATTTGTAAGACCACACAAAATATCAATCAGGAACCTTTCAGTTATCAGAATCTTTCTGAATACTTTGTTGAAATTGACACTTTTTAGGCTTCATATGCCAAAAAACATGAGAGTAATAATTGACCTTATGCTTTAGGACATGTTTCTTCTTAAATACTTCTTATTTTAATATTAGTAACAATTCTACTACTAATAATATCTACGGTTTATTGAATGTTAGTCTACATAGGTGCATAGATACCTGGATATAGATGATAAATAGATGACAGAGAAAAAGATAGAAACAGAGAAATATTTTTACTTTGAATGAAATACATTATCTCTCTCATCCTAATAACCACCTTCCAAGATAAGTTCACATCGTATTATTAGAGATGAGAAGATTTAGTTTTAACAATAGTGTTTGACTGAACTTGAAATATACAGGTGTGTAAGTATTAAAACATTAAAATATTCCTAATATCTTTGCAGATAATTAGAAAGAGTCTAGCAAACATTATCTGTAATAAAAAAATATATATTTAATTTGGAATGTGCTTTAATTTTGTGGTATTTTGTGACCACTCTGTTCCTTGTCCCTTGCCTGTGTTTAGTGAATATAGAGTGTTCATTTATTGACACTTTTATCCACTATCTCTGGAGGACAAATGTGAAGTAGTTGCCAAGACTCTACTTTAGGCAGTTCCACATATCATTAAAACAAAAATTTACAGATTATGTATTTCCATGAAATATGACAATAACAAGTTGGAAGGCTGAGGGCTAATTTTACACATAATTTTACAAATCTGTTTGTTAAGGATGAGTATGCAATTTATACACTGACATTCTGGTAGTTCATCAGTATATAAAACTAGTGAAATGGAAGAATGCATTGAAATTTAATTATTGGTATCTTCACACATTTGCTGACTATATTAAAACAAATACATTGAACTGAGTGGTCCCACCTCCTAACAATTTATAACATCTTCAGTTTCTGCCACTAATATTTATCATTATCTTATGAACAGGTCTGTGCATTTAAATAATAATAAAAATGATAATGAAATAAGTAGACATAACTATCATTTATTAAGTGTATTATTAAGTGTATGATATAATGCCAGGCATCCTAGATATATCATCTCATTTACTCCTCACAGTGAACCTATTAGGTGGATGTCCTTGTGCCTATTTTAAAAATGAGGAAGATAAAACTTATAGAAATTTAACATTTTGCCCAAGATTGCAAAGCAAACTAAATACATGAGCAAGGATTTGAACTGTGTTTTTTTTCATCTGGAGGCCTCCGTTCTCAAGTATGCTTTTAATTTTTTTTTTCTCTTGACACATATCATAAGGTTTCTTCTCATTCTTCACATCATATCAACCAGTCTCTTTGCTGTTCCTAGAACAGCATATTCACATCTCTGGGCCTCGGCTCTTACTAGTTCCTTATCCTGACTCATTTCTTTAGATAGTAGCATGTTTCATTCCTTGACTTGATTTAGGTCTCTGCTCAGATGTCACACTCAGCCTCGTCTCCTAACCACTTTTGCTAAAATACTGCTTCCCTTTTTCCTTTACCCTGATGATTTTTTTCATCGTACTTTTAATCTGATATTTTATCATATTTATTGGGTTGTTTGCCTCCCCTGCTAAAATGTAAATTCCACAACAAAGAGACGTTGTTTTCTTTATGGATGGATACCTGGTACCTGCAACAAAACCTGGCACAGGCTGATTGACAAGTATTGGTTGAATAAGAGCAAAAATGAATGACTACTGAGATTTACCCTAAAATTTTCAAATATTTTGATGTATAAAAATAGTCCATGAATGTAACCAAACTGTGTGGACAGAGGCAGATGGGATCTGAAGTGGTGTGTGTGTGAAGGGTAAGACATTTTAGAAGAAGTAGCTATGCTGGATTTTGAAACTCTGAAAGGACAAACGAATGGAGGGAAGAAATACTAGACTATGGGATACTTGAGAACAAGAAGAAACAAACAAACAAACAAACAAACAAAAATGAATGAAAGCCACTGCCATTTCTTGGAACACAGAGTTGGGAAAATGTATTATCTATATCTGGAGAAATACTCAAGTCAGGGGAAGGAGAACAGATGACTGGCAATGAAGGGACCTCAAAGCAAGGTCTAACTGAGATTTGAGACAACAACATGCATCCACTTGGAGTTCTCACAAAGAGGAATACTATGTTCAACTGACTCGTACATTTGTAATACGTCTTTTAAAAATCCCTATTGCTATTGGAAATGAGTATGGAAAGCTTTCAGAATGGAAGTTTTATTTCGTTGTTGGCAAGGGGTGCAATAAATTATTCATGCATGACCGTAACTGCAAGGAAATGGGCATAAAGAGGTGAGGTAAGTAGGAATAAGTGCTAGTGCATATATAATTACTAAATGGAAATGGTTTGACAAGTTTGATACAAAAAGGCTCTCTGGACCCCAAGTTCAAATAAAAGACCTGAAGTGATACATTTATTCCTTATCCCTTCAGAGTCTCCATTTGCTATAAGCGACCCCCCTCCACAAACGCACCGTTAAACCTGTATAATCTATGACAACACTGGGAATTTATCCAAGATGTAGAGGTAGAAGTGATGGGTCAAAGTGATCCACAGTTTACATCAGATACCACTAAGTGTTTTCATAGCTCTTTACCTCCTCTAGTATAAGGACTCAAAAATGTTGCTTGAATGAACCAGAAAATTGAAGGTATCAGGTTTTAGTGATACCTAACAATTAGTTGGATGAGGTTCTGCACTTGAAAGGCACTTGGTTTTTCAGGAAGAAAGATTTTTTTTTCAGTAATTTTTGTATTCTTACTGGGATATTCCTTACACTGTATTCCATCCCTAAGAAAATGCTATTTTCTCATTATCAGTTGTACTGTATCTTGACATCTAATTGGCAATACACATTTCTCTATAAATTATCTCATTTAAACAGTTACTTTCCTAGTTAAGTATATTTAACAACTCAGATTCTGACCGTTTTTTAATAAACGTATTTTTGTATTTTTAATTAAAATCAGTAGAGTATAAGCAAATAGAAACACATTAAAGAAAATTATGCATTTTAATAAAACAAATGTGCAGGTCCGGAAATGTTCATAGAATCTTGATTTTATTTACCTTTAGTATTATACCAAATGTGATCAGTCATTTTACAAATTTGAGCATGGATTATGTTATTTTTCTGCCTATATCAAATCGTCTAGGGGTCCAAAACAGGTTTTTAGGGAGTTACTAAGTCTATAGAAAATTATACTTTTAGGAAGTGTTGTGTTTATGCCAAGTGGGAGAAACATAATAATAAAATACAAAGTTTACAAATTATAGAGCCTAGGTTATACAATTACTACATAATTGAAAATAAAATTTAACTGCTGTGTACATCATTTATCTAAATCAAAGTTACCTATGCTTAATTTGAAATCACTGTAATAATGCTGATAAATGAAAGAACTAAATTGGTTTCTACATTAAAATGTACAATTAAACCTACTAAATACGCAACTGTACTTTTTATATGTGCCTTTATTGTAGTAAGGATAGAAATTGTTGATTGTAAATGTAAACCTTATGTTCTATAAGGAACGATTTCTTAAAAAGGGAGTCTATTACAATCAGTAATATCACAAAATTTTAAAGATAATAGACGTTTTTCATCCAGTTCAAAATGCTTCACCATGTGGGCTTTTTAATCCCATCTTTTAAAGCTTTTGTGTCCATTAGAAGTAAGAGTTAGGTAAGTTTTCTAAGTTAACTGAAATAAAAACACATTGAATTTCTTAAAATCCTAGCAAAACAGTGTAAAATAACATACCTATAGTCTTCCCTGGCACATCTTTTTATGAATAACGTGAATCATGTATAAATATCCTTGAAATATGTCTTTCATTTACATTGCCTCAGGCTACCTTCCTCTTTTTTTTTTTTTTTTTTTTCTAATAGAGACAGGGTCTCACTGTGTTGCCCAGGCTGGTCTTGAACTCCTGGGCTCAATGGACAATCCCACCTTGGCCTCCAAATGTGCTGGGATTACAGGTGTGAGTCACATCACCCGACTTTCAGGCCGCCTTCTTGATCACACAATTACTGATTTTTTTTTCAAATAGAAATGTATTTTCTAACATAAACTATAGGTTAGACAAATGCACACCAAGTGTTAAATTCCTTTCTGTGTTTATTCATCTCTGTAATTATGCAGAGACAAAGTTTAATAATATGGAAGCTGATAAAGGAAAAATAACCCCATAATTTATGAATGTGCATTCCCCAGAGTGAAAATGGCTCTTGCTAACTTAATTTTTAATTTCAATTATGTATTTTATATAAAGAAAAATCACAAAATAGCCTGCTTACTGTAGTGTTGAAATATAGTGTAATGATAGAATGTAATTTTAAAGAAATGTTTAAATAAATAATTTAGAAAACTAAAAATGGCCTACTTTTTATGATGTTGAGTATATGGAATGCTGAATTAAGAGAGTAAATTTTTCTTGGCAAGTAGTAGACACACTAGATATAGTTGAAGTGAATGAATATATAGAAAATCAGTTCCTTAAAAACTGCTCAATGATGATATTTAGAATCTAGTGATGATTGAGTCTTAGTTTAAAAGTGAACTAAGATAATTAAAATATTTTCATGTGCTTATTTACATAATCAAGGCATAGGAGTTAAGGGTCATCGACAGCCCTGGAGAAGGTACGAAAGACAAATATGAGACTTTTAATGATATCTGATATTTTGGGGCACTGCACTGTCATCCTTTTAAGCAAACTAGATTCTCTCTCCACCACAAAAAAACCCTAAGTGGGAGATGCAAGTACACCTTGTTCTTTAAACTCTGGATCTTTGTATTCACAGGACAACATTCAATAAGGCCACCTATCCATTTTAATGGATATCATGAAATAACCTAAGTTTACTTTTTGAAGTAATTTGGGAAATGTAGAAAAATATGTTCCCAGGAATTTTAGTATTGGGTAGAAATATATGCTTTTCTGCAAGTGCAGTATAAAAGTATGAAAAATCGGATGGAGTAACAGGAAAATAAGTTTTCTTAGTTGGGCAGGCCATCTAGGCAAAGAACCTGAGTAAGTAAATTCCCCCAATAATTAACCTTAAGGTACACTTTTCACATAGAAGTTAAATCACATAAAGATACACTCTTGCTCCTCTAGCTATTAAACCAAGGTCCATAATTTTTTCTACTTAGTTTCCACTCCCAGGGATATGAAATTTAGATTCTTGACCCCGAATGAATCTTAATACATGGATGAAACACTTCAAAAAGTATAGCTTCTTTCCTGTTTCACCAGTCACCTGACCAAATCACCTTATCACCCCTTAATTCAAAATTGATTGTGCTCTGTAGTCTAGACTTTGAGTGACCAATATTTTTTGCAATTTGTATTTTTCTTTAATTTCCTAGCCCACTTTACTGGTCTTCTCATTATACGTTCAGAATAAAAGAAAAGGACCACAAGAAGAATATCCATTATGGTACTCTATGAAAACGTGGCATGAATATGACTCGACTAATCATACAAAAATCAGTAACATCACACTACTGTCCACAGATATTGGTTTAGTCAGATTTCATTGGTTTAGTCAGGTCATCGAGAAACCTGCTTGAAATTAAGTGTGAAGGTGGGGACAACGATAATCAAATTTTATAACATAGCATATTGAAGTAAATCTAAAGCTGACATTCATTGGAAATGAATGAGAGTAGTAGATCCAAATATCTGCAGTACCTTGAGCAGCAGGGGATGAACTGTAATTGTCATAGGCCCTTTAATTACACACTGAGGAACAACTCCACCAAAACATCACTGCTCCGGAATAAAAACAAACCATAAAAGGAGAGTTGCAATGCCTCTTTCTTGATGAAAAACTTTGGGAAGACTTGGGCAATAAAGAATACTCATAAATTGTGAGTTTAGTTTCCTGAAGAGTCTTTCCCCTTCTCTCTTATCTATTCCCACACCACTGCTAGATATATCTTCCTAAAATAGTTTTAGAAACTTGCACAATTGAAAATACAAAATTGACAATCAGACTAAAAGAAGCTGTAATAGTTAGGTCATGCATTCATGGATCTTAGAATGGAACATAGTGGTCAATGAATCTAAGAAGCTCTCAAATGTCGAATTCTCGTCTAAGCATGCCTAACAGATGACAAGTCAATTTTGACTTAGTTTCAGCTCATTGCTTTGTGATGCTCAAAATACTATGGGGAATAGCTACAAGGAAGTTATCTCGTAAAGTATGCTGAAACATTCTTTCCTATACATTTTATCATTTGGTCCTGTTGTAGTTTACTAGATCAACACAGAATGAATTTCCCCCTCAAGAAGTATATGAATAAGGGAATGAGACACATCAGAAAAGGTACATTTCTTTACTTTGTTAGCTCTTGTTCACTACTTTCAGCATGGCTGGCAAAGCTCTTAATGTCATGCCTTTGTCTACTTTCCTATTACAGAGGCATTGTTGTTTTTTCTCGCCCACTCTCAAGCCACACATACCACTCTCCAGTCCTAAATATACCCTTGACTTTTGTCACTATGCCTTTGTTCCCTCTGTCAGAGATTCTTCCATGTTCTAAATGTCTTCAAAGACTTCTCACCTGTTAAGTTTGGTTCTAATGACATCTCCCTGTGCAATCTCCTAATTGCATCTTTGTTGGCACACACACATACGCATAAATAATATACGCTTTGTTCATAAATCACATTTTATTCTGCTTAAAATAGTTCTTTACATCTTGTCCATGTTCCTCTCTCTAATTCTGTAAACCTTTTGAAAGTAGGATCTATACCTTAAGGTCACCTAATTTTTTTTCTCTTTTTTAAAAAAAGACTATATACCTAAATCAAAGGGGGGAATTAAATGCACATAGGAAAATATTGATTTTGTCTATTAGACTTCTAAATCTATACACAAGAAGCTTTCACTATTCACATATATCCTTAATCATATTGTATATGTGGGGTGTGTGTGTGTGTGTGTGTGTGTGTGTGTGTGTGTGTGAAAGAGAGAGAGAGAGAGAGAGAGAGAGAGAGAGAGAAGAGGACTGAGGAACCAAAAAGAAAATAAGTCAGGAGCATAAGGAGGTATTTTCATATTTTTTTTATTATTATACTTTAAGTTTTAGGGTACATGTGCACAACGTGCAGGTTTGTTACATATGTATACATGTGCCATGTTGGTGTGCTGCGCCCATTAACTCGTCATTTAGCATTAGGTATATCTCCTAATGCTATCCCTCCACCCTCCCCCCCACCCCACAACAGTCCCCGGTGTGTGATGTTCCCCTTCCTGTGTCCATGTGTTCTCATTGTTCAATTCCCACCTATGAGTGAGAACATGCGGTGTTTGGTTTTTTGTCCTTGCGATAGTTTGCTGAGAATGATGGTTTCCAGCTTCATCCACGTCCCTACAAAGTATTTTCTTCTTCTACAAAAAAATTCTAGTTGACCTGTGCACTTTTTTTTCACTTTGGAGAAGTGACTTCTCCTCAAGTAAGCCATAACAAGTGTTTGCCAAAGGTAGAATTAGCTAACCACTTGCTCATTTGCTTACATATCCCCGAGGCACCATATAGGACATTGCTGATACTATGGAAATGACCTACGGAAGTTTGGCCATTTGGTGAGGATCATTTTTCACTTTTTTTCATTCCTTTCTCTATGTGAAGGAAATTTAATAGTATTATGTATGCTTTAATACCTTAACTCTCTCTCTAATGTGTGAGAGAGGGAAGGGAAGGGAAGGGAAGGGAAGGGGAGGGGAGGGGAGGGGAGGGGAGGGGAGGAGAGAGAGATCAAAGGACAAATAAAATAACTAGAGATACAAGGATACAAAGAGAATTTCCTTTTTCTACTTCTAAAATCTAGTTATTCTGTGCAAAAACGTTAAGAACGAACTTTGGAAGAAAACTATGTATGGTGAAAATGCTGCTGTTTAAAAACTACAATAAAACAGCCCATCATAGAGTAGAAAAAACACCGGCCTGGGAGGACAAGTGCCTGTGTTCTATCACAGAGCTAATGTTAACAAGCTGCTCATTGACAAAAATCTCTTCCCTTTTATCAGACTCAATCTCCTCATTCATAAGATGAGAAAATTGGACTAGATTATCACTGAAATTCGCTCCACCTCTAAAATGACTAGGGTTCCACATTCTGGTAAATTAAACAGAGTAATTTTTTAAATTAAAGATATTATCACAGGTGTGTAATCTTACCTGTTGAGCATAAATTAAGAATATTTTCAAAAGACTGTGACATTCAATTTATAGTAACAGATTCAAAAAGCATATTTAAATTATAGCTAGATAGGAGAAATAAGTTCTAGTGTTCTATACGACTGAATGATGACTATAGTTAGCAATAATATATAGTTTCAAATGGCTAGAGGGAGAATGTTGAATGTTCCCAACACAAATAAATGATCAATGTTTCAGATAATGGATATGCTAATTACCCTGATCTGATCACTATACATTACATATATAAAAACATCACTAGGTTCTCCATGAATACGTACAATTATTATTTGTCAATTAAAAAAATTATTCAAAAGTAAACAATGTAAAATAGTAGACTTGATATGAGGTATAAGGAGAACTTCCCAATCAATTTTGGAACATAAAACTTCACTTCTGAGGCAAAGGAAAAACTTCACATTTTATATAATTCCTTTGCCAGAATCGAGTGGATCTACTATTTTTCTGAAGAATGCATAAAATCACAGTATCATGATACTTTGGAATTTAGGAGGCTGCTATACTGGGTTTAGTCCTGTCTGTTTGTATCTAACAAAGAAATCTTTCTTTTTCTCCAACCCTCAGTTTCTCCATCTTGGAAATAAGAAAGTTAGATGTAATGATAACATGAATGTCCTTACCTCTTAATCTTTCAGTTTTACGTGATCATATGAGTATCTCCTCTCTGATCAAGCAGTCTGCTTAGTGATTTGATAAATTAAATGATAAACTTCCATTTGCTTTCAAAAGTGTTTTATATTTTGTTTTTGTCATTATAAAAATAATTAATTTTTTAGTATTTACAGCATTGTCCTTCCAACTGCTGAAGAAAGTCATGTCCTTGCCATTTTCTTCCTCAAAGAATTAGAAAAAGAAGGACAAACTAAGTCCAAAGTTAGCAGAGGGAAGGAAATATTAAGATTAGATCAGAAGAAAGCCAAAATTGAAATAGAAAACAATAGAAAAATCAACAAAGCTAAGAGTTTTTTAAAAAACAAATCAATAAAATTGACAAATCTTTAGGTAGATTAAGTAAAAAAAAAAAAAAAGGGAAAATTCAAATAAGTAAAATCAGAAATGAAAGAGGAGACATTACAACTGGTATCCAAAAAGAATGAAAATGATTATAAGAAACTGCTGTGAACAATTGTATGTTAACCTAGAAAAAAATGAATAAATTCCTTGAAACATACAATCTACCAAGATTGAATCTTGAAGAAATAGAAAATCTGAGCAGGCCTAAACTAGTAAGGAGATTGAATCAGTAATCCAAAACCTTCCAACAAAGAAAAGCCCAGGACCAAATGTCATCACTGGTGAAATCTAATGAACAGTTAAGGAAGAATCAACACCAATCCTTCTCAAGTTCTTCAGAAAAATTAAAGAGAAGAGAACACTTCCAAGCTCATTCTACAAGGGGCATCAGTATCCTGATATCAAAGTCAATAAAAGACACTACGAGAAAAGTACAGAACAATATCGCTGATAAATATAGAAGCAAAATAACTCGTTAAAATACTAGCAAACTGAATTCAACAGTATATTAAAAGGATTATACATGATAGCCATATAGGATTTATTCTTGGAATGCAAAAATGGTTAAATTTATGAAAATTAATCAGTGTGATACACAACATTAACAGAACAAAGGCTAAAAATCTATGGTCATATCAATAGCTGCAGAAAAAGCGCTTAACAAGTTTCAACACTTTCATGATAAAAACACACAACAAACTAGGAACAGAATAAAATTACTGCAACATAATAAAAACCATATATGAAAAACCCACAGCGAATATCACATTTAATGGCAAAAGACTGAATATCTTTTCCCCTAAGATCAGAAACAAGACAAGAATGCCCACTCTTGACACTTCTTTTCAAAATCACACCAGAAGTACTAGCCAGAACAATTTGATAAGAAAGAGAAACAAAATACATCAAATTTGGAAAGGAAGATGTAAAACTATATCTGTTTGCAAATTAGATGATCTGATAACATAGAAAATCTTAAAAGTTATGCCACACAGAGACATGGTTAGAACCAATAAACAAATTCAGCAAAGTTGCAGGATACAAAGTCATCATTCGACAGTTGCGTTTCTATATGCTAGCAACATAAAATCAAAACAGGAAATTTAGAAAACAATCTCATTTACAATAGCAATAAAAAGAATAAATAACTTAGTAAATACCCAACCAAGAAGGTAAAAGATGTGTGTGCTGAAAGCTATGAAATATTGTTGAAAGAAATTGAAGATGACAAAAATAAAAGGAAATACATCTGATGTATCATTTAAAAGTCTATATATCCAAACCATCTACAGATATAGTGTAATTCCTATCATAATCCCAATCGCATTTTTTACAGAAATAAGGTAAATTTCCTAAAATTCATATGAAACCACAAACGACTCCAAATAGCCAAAACAGTCTTGAGGAAGAAGAATAAGGCGGAGGCATCACACTTCCTAGTTTCAAAATGAATTACAAAGCTACCTCAGTCAAGACCGCATGATAGTGTCATAAAGGCAGACATATAGACCAATGGAACAGAATAGAGATCCCAGAAATAAATCTAGCATGATCTTCAGCAGGGGTGCCAAGAATATACAACTGGGAAAGGATATCCTCTTCAACAAATGGTGCTGGGAAAACTGGATATACACATTGCAAAGAATGAAATTGGACCTTTATCTTAAACCATACATAAAAATCAACTCAAAATGAAATGGAGTAAAGTCTTAAAAATAAGATCTGAAACTACGAAACTCATAGAAGAAAACATAAGGGAAAAATTTCCTGACATTGGTCTTCACAATAATTTTTTTTGGATATGACACTAAAAGAACAGCCAACAAAAACAAAACTAGACAAGCAGAAATATATCAAACTAAAAAGCTTCCACAAAGCAAAGGAAACAATCAACAGAATTAAAGGCAACCTATAGAATGAGAGAAAATGTTTGCAAACCATATATCTGATAAGGCGTCAATATCTAAAATACATGAGGAACATAATAATAACAACAACTAAAATTCGAACAACCCAATTTTTAAAATGAACAAAGTAAATGAATAGATATTTCTCCAAAGAAGACATTAAAATGACCAACAGTTATATGAAAAGATGTTCAACATCACTAACTACCAGGGAAATGCAAATCAAATCCACAATGATATACTACCTCACGGATTAGGATAACCATTATTAAAAAAAAAAAAAAAAAAAAAAAAAAAAAAAAAAAGCCCCAGATCATTACACGTGTTGGTGAAGGTGTAGGGAAATTGGAGATGTAGACTGCTGGTGGAAATATAAAATTGTGCAGCTTCTGCGGAAAACAATATGGAGTTTCCTCAAAAAAATAAAAAATATAATTACCATAAGATCTAACAATCCCACATCTGGATATTTATCCAAAAGAATTCAGTTTAGGATCTTGAAGAGATATTTGCATTCCCATGTTTATGGTAGCATTTTTACAGTAGCCAAGAGGCGTGAACAAACTAAATGTCTATTGACAGGGGAACGTATAAAGCTATGTTATATACATACAATGGAATATCATTCGGCCACAAAAAGGAAATCCTATCATATGCTACAATGTGGATGAATCTTGTAGACATTTTGCTAAATAAAATAAGCAAATCGTAAAAGGACAAATACTGCATGCATCCACTTACATGAGGTATCTAAAGTAGTCAAAATTATAGAAACAGAAAGTACAATGGTGGTTGCTAGGGGCTGGAGGAAGGAAGACATGGTGAGATGCTGTGCAATGGGTATAGACTATCAGGCAAGCAGGGTTAAAAAAATTATAAACATCTGCTATGCAACATTTTGCTTATGTTTAACAATACTGTATTGTGCACTCAAAATTTATTAAGAGGGTGGATTTCATGAAAAAAATAAAAACAGGTGCTTCATTAAGAACAAAAAATCTTTTTCAACACATACAATTCTTTGTTAATGAACTCAATCATTGAATGCCAACTGGTTGGGAAATGGTGTACCTGACAACATAGAAAGTCATCAGACAGCTAACATGGTATTTGCAACTTCTAGTGAGGGTGGGAGCACCATAAACACATATATGAAGAGATAATAAAAGTCCAAGGCAACAATATAAGATGTAGCATAAGTGACCTCATAATGAACTGAAATAGATATTAAGTTGATATTAAATGTTGTGTATCAACAGCAGTGTGAGATCATTGTGAACTAGAATAGTGTAGCATATCTTTTGGACTAAGGTAGATTATTCCAGGCTTTAAATTCCAAAATTAAATTTAGAGAGTAAGAAGGACATAGAGAGACCATTCAGACAACAGTTGGAACGAAAGTAGAACTGAAGGCCAGAAAGAGCTCAGCATGCACAGGGATAAAACAGGAAGAGCCCAGTGCTAAGGATTCACTCAGGGGAAGGGTGGGTGATAAGACTGGATGCTTAAGTTGGTATAAGATAGTAAGATACCTGAAATATGAATCTGATGTTTTAGTTTTTTAAAGAATTTTATAAAACAGATTTTTAAATAGCTGTAGAGGTTCAAAACAGAAACAAAGCAGTTGTACCCAAAAGTAGGATAATAAAGATCTCTTGATGGTGTTACGTTATAAATATATACTCCATCCATAGGGTGATGCCAAAGAAGGAGGAAACAAGTAGTTTGCTATTTGTCTGCAATTTATGCTATGCTTCTTCTCTGTTTGAAGAAGTTGACCTGTCTGCTCAAAAGCCATATCCAGCAGAACCACCGATTACTTCCACAGTGATAGAATTTAAGGGTCAATTATATTCATGAACTAATTTATTTTCACTAGGTTTACTGATGACCCTAGAAAATTTAAGCGGTGACACAGGACTGTAAATTCTTTGTTGCATTATAAAGCTCCTTCAAGAAATTAAAATGCTTAAGTGAAAATAATAATCTATCCAACTCTGAGTGGTTTCTCTACACTTTTTAGTGATCACTTTCTAATAAGAGACCTAGAAAAAAACTGCCGAATGAATCCTCAATTTGTCAATTTTTTGGAAAACCAATACCGTCTACAGCTACTGAAAATTCAGAGGCCAGTTTACAAGAAACTTAATCTATATCATCCTTCCTCCAACCTTACCACAGCCATGATTTTATCTTCATTTAAAGCACGAGATTGAAAGATGCACTGTGAGAGAAGTTCCGGTTTGCTACTTCCTTCATCGTTATTTTTCATCTTTGAGATATACAATAAAGCCTCATTAACTTGAAAGAAAGAACACCCCTCCAGAACACGCAGTAATTAATGGCAAAGTTAATTGGAATTGAGTTCTTTTAACAATTCCACCTTAGCAATTCTACAATGTTCCGAGTGATAGACAGTTTTAATCAAAGCTTGGAGTATTTGAAAAAGAGACAAATAATGTAAGGAAGGAGATAATTTATCACTAAAACCTAGTCTTTCCACTAAGGATTTCCTTTTCTTTAAAGTTTCAGGTTTGGAGCTGAAACACTTTTTGAGTAGAGAAGACACAGGATTGGACAGTGGTTGAAAAGAAGTTGGTCTGGGTGCAAATCCCAACTGCAGCATGTTAGCTGAGCCATCCTGGACAACTCACTTAGCCTCTCTGCGCTGCAGCTTCTTTGCCTGGAAAATGGGAACGATAATAAAACCCACTTTCGCCTGGCACATAGTAAGCCTTCCACAAAACAATCGTTATAATTTTTATGAAGAAAGATAAAGCATTCTTCTTGAACCACTTCTCTATATTTTTTTCTGAAAGGTTAGAGCTCAGTGAGAACCATAACCCCAGGCCAGGGCAGAGTAAAGAAAGATATACAATTCTTCAGATCTAAGTAGTTATTTACGGATGCCTCAAAATGACTGTAATATTACCAACATACCTAAAAGAAAAGACAGGTGGGTCAGGCTAGTACATGTTTACTTCCTACACTGAAAGCATTTTGATTGATGCTATTCTGACTCTTCCAAATTTTAATGGCTCCTGTTAACCAATTTCAACTGCACACTGGGCTCCTATTCCTCATCTCGGCTGGTAAGAAATTAAAGTGTCTCAGTACAATGACAAGAAACTACTGAGCAGGCCATTCATAATTCTGAAAACAGTATGAAACAGCTGTTATCATACCTCTATAAATTAAAATGTTATTTTCTTTCTACAGTTGTGCTCTGACTACAAGCATATCAGCCATTCCTGGTGGGGTCCAATTCATTATTTCAGTAGACGTAAATAATTTTTAGTACAGGTATTTGAAATCAGAAGGCGATTCAGCGTTGGAATTGAGAATTGTCCACACCACTGCTTACAACCTTGGAATTAAGAAATGTGGAGGTGCCATTGTTCCCTGGGGTCATTTCGATCATTCTCTAATAGGTCTTTTGTTTTTGTTGGGACTGTTGTATTTGCCACCTTTGGTCAAATGAATCTGAAACAATTCTATAGCTAGAGCAACACCATGAAAGAGTGTTTTGTCACTAAAATAATGAGCTAGAAAGAAACACATAGGAAAAACGTGCTCAGCCTTCCTATAGCTAAGAAACCAATGTATGGGGGCCAGAAGAGTAGTTCAAGTTCTTCAGAAGCACATGAACTCTTTATTCTAATAAATTACAGAGGCCACATGTGGGAGATGTTTCACTATTTAGTGAAATCATTTCACGGAATAATATAGATCAATGTTTCCCATGCTGATTTCTCCAGGTCTTAGAAATCTGAGGTTTCAGTTTTAAAATCTCCTGGAAAATATGTGTATACCTATTCTGGGTCATTCAGCTCAACTGAAACTGATAGCTGATTACAGTGTTCCTGCTTTGTTGATATTTATAAGGTCTGGCTTAGCATCAAGCAGTTATGTAAAGTGTAAAGAATTGATGAGAATGAACATTAGGCACCCTCCATGAAAGAAGACCAAATGACAACCAATTGTATGAAGAAATGTTAAACACAATTAGAATGGAAGAAAACAAGTAGATGAGGAGTTAGTGAATGCTACCTAAGAATACAGATACTAACCTAGAAATATGTTCTTGAATAATTACGTGACAAGAGCTAGACACAGAATAAATATATCATATAATTTCATTTCTATTTTAAAAGGAAAGTTTATATAGAATTCTATATACAATGTTATAAATATATATGTATTAAGACATGTTCATATGAGTACAGATAAATGTCTTGATGTGAATGGATGATTCACATGAACACTTAACAAAGTTAAATGGGGCAAAGCAGAAATGTATCAGCTCTTTATACAACACTATTTTTAATTTGTTTTAATGAGCATGTGTTACTTTTGTATATCGGAAATACATTTCTTAAAAAGTATAAGTAAAAAGGATTTTAGAATAAATGGAAGTTTTAAAACAAGCAGCTTGCCATATGAAGAATTCATACTTGTCTTTTTGGATGAATATTTTAAATAGGTTAACACGTTCAGTAAAATTTAATCTGCACAAATGGCTTTGTCTTACACAGAGAGGATCTATGTGGAAAACAGAACCAAAAGCCAGTCCAAACAAGTAAAACAGAAACTGAATGTAGAGCTGGAACTGATATTCAATTTTGGATTAGAAACTGATTATTTAAAGGAAAAAAAAAACACAGTAAATTCAGATCTGTTGTTTCAGTAAACCTGACACTAACTAATCTGAATTTAAAAAAAAAAAAATTCTGACAAAGCTTGAGATAATGTTTTAATAGTGAGTCACTACTAAGTAACTATTAAGCATTCAACATTCAATTAAGTCAATTCAGCTTTTGATGTTTCAGCCAGGTAAATGCTCAACATGTGTGGATATAACACATGTTATACTTTTCCATTTTTGCAGAATTTTCTACCCAAATAATGTTTTAAGTATGTCCAACACACACACACACAGGATTATATATCCATATCCTTCAACAAAATCTGAATATGCCTTCACTATAAATCTTTTGTTTGGGTTAGAAAAGACAATCTATTCTTTGGAGTGATCAATTGCCTATGAGTTTTGTCCCCCTCAACTGCTGCTTAGTCCATAAACTGAACCTCAGAAGTTCTGGTGGAAGCTACAGTTGAAGTCTTTCTATAATGTTCTTGTTGCCAAGACTTTAGAGCTAGTCCCAGAAACAAACTGCAAATGTTATTTATGCTTTATGTAGTAAAATGATAACCTGAATATAACACTGGGTCTCGATTATTTATTTCATTTATTTCCACACTCCAAAAAGTCTAGATCCACAAAATGCAAACCTAGGATTCCATGCACAAAAGGGTGCAAACACAAATTTTTATGATTCTCATATCTTTCAAATATACTTACGAATAGTTTATTACTATGGGACAGGTATGGATAAGTGTTGATTTCTTTCTTTTTATTATTTTTTGTAGGTACATAGTATGTATATATATTTATGGGTTACTTATTGAGAATTCATTCAACAAGTATACAAAGATTGGGGATATTAAAACTGAAAAGAAAGAAAATCTGGAAGTTAAAATGTTTGACATTAAGATTTACTAAATAGAAAGTTTACAAAATTTCACAAACTATAAAAGTTCATCTGATATGATGGATGCTTCCAATTGTAGAATACAGAAATTATATTCTTGAGTTTACATTTTAAACTTGTGAGATGTTTGGCATAAATATATAAATAGAAATGACTTAAAATTTTTCATGAATAATTTAAGTGGATACTATTACAAAGCTCAAAGTGGATGTTAAAAGTTTTGACTCACTCAATTTATTCTTAACGAATGAATTATCTAACATTTCAATGTATATGAGATAAACATGTTTATATCAGAATGTCACCAATTCACTCTTTAATATACAGCTTCAATTATGTTTAATCTATAAAACCACTAAAGTTAGAGACTATTCATCACATATTCACTATAAGATAAACACTATAGAGAAATTATGCACAAATTTGTTACATTAAAATACTATTAAAAAGACAATTTCTATGTGTGTGTGCATGTGTGAAGAATCATTCGTTTCTCTATCCACTTGACTACTTGTCATTTCTCTGTTATATATAAGTGTAAAACGCAGACTTACCAGAATTTTTGCATGCTGAGTTTCTGGGCTTTCTAGGTGTTAAAAGTGCCTAATTATTCCAAACTGTTAGATCATTAATCCTAGCCACAAAAGCATCTACATTAATTTAAACCTTGGCAAACATTAAACAAGTAAATTACTAAAGTATGAACCATCATGTCCTGCTTCTCTTCCATTGTTTCTCAGCATCTTAAAGGATTTTATTTACAAAAACTTAGTAATCCCTTAAATACATTTCTTCAATATATCTGAATTTCCTGTTTGTTGTGTGTATGTGTCTGTCTGTATGCATGCATGCCCATGTGTGTGGGTATATGGTGAGCTAAAGAGGCAAACAGTATATACATTAGCTAACTACAAGTTTTCTACCCAAATTTTCCCACAGGCCACACTCGACCCATTCTTAAAATGTTGCTTAGGCATTCATCTTCTCCTTCAGGATAATGGGGGAAAATGCTTATGCTTTTTATTTGCTTCTTGTAGATAATTAAGATTTTATTATTCACCCTAGCATGCTATCGATGTTTCAGCTGATCCTTTAAACATCTGGCCTACTGCTTAAAATGCATAGAGTGAACTGATGTCAGCCCGTGCTGATAATCAGAGGACCTTCAATTAAGTACCTACGAAGCAACCAATGATAAACGAAGAGAAAAGACAGTGCAAGTTTGCCAAAGAATTCTTTCATAGTCTGATTCTCAAAAGCAATTAGAATCACTTCTTTTGGCCTTGGAATTAATGAATTTTCATTAAAATTTAAATTTCAAATGATTCCAAGGATATCAAACTTGAGAAGTTGAGCTGATTGTCTACATAATAAATCACACCACAGGAACATGTCAAAAAGACTAATGCAAGTTCTTTGCCATCCAAAGTTTTGTTTCTCCTTGTCAGTGCTATGTGAACATACATAATTGCTTTCTTTTCCTGGAAGCAGCTTACCCAAAGACCTACCGTTATTACACTCTGTATTTCTCTCTGTTTAAAATTTTTGAAATTATAACTCCAAGATTAACTGAAACTAGTTCAAGTCTACAAAACAAATTTGCTCTCATAATTGAATGTGATATGATTTTTATAAATTGCTGCAGTTATATTCTTCACAGTATGATTTGCTTAAATGAGGAAATAAAGTTGAACATTCTAATATCAACATATCCTGTATTTGAAAGTGGCTTTTAACTTAATAACACAGACATTGTCTTTACTTGACAGAGAACAAAATACATTGGATGTTTGTGTATGTGTAAAGTAAGTGTTGTATTTTGGACTGTAAAGAAGTATAACCATGAAAAGTGCTAAACATTTTTGGCCACAGAAAGCAACATGGGTGGTTTTAAATGGTAATAAAATTGAGCAATAAAGCAGAAAAATAATATTCATATAAAAGTGGTCTTGTCTGTGGAAGTTAAATATTTTAATCTTGAATTAAAACAGCACAACACATAAGTACTAGGCACATTTTGTTCACTCTTTTACTCATTCTGACAAAAGTATGTGCATGTTTTCAATAACACATTTCACAGCACCTCTTTCTTTCCTCGACAGAGTGAATCTTCTTTGTCAAGAAAAAAAATCTCAACAGTCTAAAGAAGAATTTTCTTAAACATGACATATCCATATCAAGCAGCCATGAAGGAATGTTTCTAGTACTTACTATAATATTTTTCTTGCCATGTCCCTCTTCATAGGTGTACTTTGAATCAGATTGATTAAGTTATCAGTGGTTTAATTGTTCGATATTTGTTCCATGTATTAATATTTTATAAAGGATTTTGAACCTGGGGCAAAACCTCTGTACTAAATTTACCCCATCCATCTATCTTTTCCAACTCAGCATTTCAAGAGAACTTAAATCACAGGGGTGCTGGCTTATAAATAAATGTATAACAATAAATAAAAATAGATGATTGTGGCTTTAAGATATGTTCAGAGACTGGAAGAAAGAGCAGAAGTCCCCAACTGACCATCGAACTGTTCTAATATCCATTTTATTTGCCCCACATAGTGTTTAAATATTTCAGTATATAGTCAGCTTGGAACCTACTGCATAGCCCTTACTACTTCATGCTTTTCAGTTACCTGACTACCCATGTGTACATTTCGTTTTGCAACACCTGCATTAGATGCTGACATGTTGATTGTACTGTATTATACTGACACTGCATGCCTAGCTTCATCTCATCCCTACTTTCACAACTGAGATCTAGAGCCCTGTTGCAAAAACATTTTAACCTCTGTAGAGAGCGGGGCGTTTTTGTCTTCTGTTTTTACTGTAGGTATCATTAAGTCCTCTATATATTTGGGTGCTGAAGAGATAATAATAATGAACATACTTATGAAATAAATAAATCAGCTCATGATATGGTGACTGGAATTACTTTTGTGGGCACAAACTAATGCTAACATTTTTTGGATGCACAACATGTCAGTACATAGTTACCAATGATGGATGGATAGAAATAATGTTTTAGAAAGTCTGAGTTTTAATATAAAAATGGATGAGAGAAGGAAGTTCCTACATTCATACAAATCACCTATAGTGGAAATTGGGATATGTAGAAATAAAATAAATTAAGCTTAATATTTAGCAATACAGTTAAAAGCAATTGAATATATAACCCATGGATTGGGATGATTTTTCAGTCTACTACTTACAATTTCAGTATTAATATGCTTTTCTCACTGAAAACATTAGAAAAATAGGTTAAAAATTTTCAGACACATGGACAAAGAATGTTTTTATCTTTCTGAAAGATTATCAGAATATGTAATTATTAGTTCAATAAATAAAGAAGTGACTGGTCACAAAAATATAAAAGAATTCACATTGTGATCAAAGCAGAATAAGATCTCTGACATGAGTTGATACAAAGAATATGCTTCCAATTCACCCAATTTTTATTTTTATGTATAATACATTAGACACTTTCAGTGACCATAAATATTTATATGACATCTTTTTTTTTTTCAACTTTTAAGATCCAAAGGGTACGTGTTCAGGTTTGTTACCCGGATATATGGCGTGATGCTGAGGTTTGGGATACAAATGATCCCATTAACCAGGTAGTAAGCATAGTACACAATAGGCAGTTTTTCAACGCTTGTCTCCCCCTTTCCTTTCCCCTTCTATTAGTCCCTAGTTTCTATTGTTGCCATCTTTAATTCTATAAGTACCTAACATTTAACTCCAACTCATAATTGAGTACATATAGTATTCGGTTTTCTGTTCCTATGTTAATTTGCTTAGGATAATGGCCTCTAGCTGCATCTATGTTGCTGCAAAGGATATGATTTTCTTCTTTTCGTGGCTGTATAGTATTTTATGGTGTACATGTACAACATTTACTTTATCCAATCCAACACTGACAGGCTCCTATGTTGATTCCACTACTTTGCTACTGTGAATAGTGCTGTAACAAACATGTGAGTGCATGTGTCTTATTGGTAGAACCATTTGTCTTCTATTGGATATATACTCAGTAATGGGATTACTGGGTCAAATGATAGTTCTATTTTAAGTTCTTTGAGAAATGTCCAAACTGCTTTCTACAGTGGCTGAACTAATTTACATTCCCAACAACAGTGTATAAGCATTCCCTTGTCTCTGCAGCCTTGGCAGCATCAGGTGTCTTTTGACTTTTTAACAAAGCCAGTCTGACTGGTGTGAGATGGTATCTCCCTGTGGTTTTGACTTGCATTTCTCTGATGATTAGTGATGTGATGCATTTTTTTATGTTTATTGGCTGTGTGTATATCTTCTTTTGAGAAATGTCTGTTCATGTGTTTTGCCCATTTTTTAAATGATGTTTTATGATTTTTGTTTGTTCAACTGTTTAGGTTCCTTATAGATTCTGGATATCATACCATTGTTAGATGCATAATTTGCAAAAGTTTTGTCCCATTTGGTGTTTGTCTGTTTACTCTGTTGATCATTTATTTTGCCATGCAGAAGCTCTTTATTTTAGTAAGTCCTTGCTCATTTTTTTTTTTTTTTTTTTGCAATTGCTTTTAAGGGCTTAGTCAAAAATTCTTTCCCAAGCCAACGTCCAGAATGGTATTTCCCAGATTTTATTCTAGGATTCTTATAGCTTGAAGTCTTACATTTAAATCTTTAATCCATTTCCCAATGCTTATTTTTTTGTTGACTTTGTCGACGAACAGTTGTCTGTAGGTGTGCAGTTTTATTTCTGTGTTCTCTATTCTGTTCCATTGGTCTATGTATACATGACATCTTGGTAGGATTTTAAACCTGTTCAATGCCCTAAAAAAATATAACTTTTAAGTGATTTGAAAAAAACTGCCTACTAAATCTAAACTTGGAAACTGCCTACTTAATTCTATAATGAGCAGGGTAACCTCAGCATAAATTTCAAAAGTTAGGCTAAACTCCATATCTACTTGACAAGTAACCATGAGCTTAAATATAATTTGAGATCATCCACCATAATATGGACGTGAGGTAGGTGAGATTGGCTGGTTTGGGAATAGAGATACAATGTTATAAATTCCAAATTGGAACATATTGACCTGACAACTGGATAGAATATTTGCGATCAATATTGTTCAGAGACATTTTAGTCATTTGGCCCTTCTGTAACAGAGTCATAGCCCAATCCTTATCATGAAATACCCGGGACAAAGTATCTGAAATGTTAAAAGTTTGGGGGACATAATTATCGTTTGTGGTGGTATCGAATGCGTGTATCTAAAATCATGGCTGTCCTTATATTTGAAATTCTATTTACTTCCTTTTGATATGATGGCATTGAAAAGAAGAAATGATAAGTGTTTCAGATGGTAGACATCCCAATTACCCTGATTTGATCATTACACATTATACACTTGTATCAAAATATCACTAGTATCTTAGAAATATGTACAATTTCTATGCATCAACACAAAAATAAAATACAAGCTAAATCTAAATATGTTTCTTTAGAAAAAAGGAAGAATGTCAGATTTTTAAAAGGTAATAATAATTATTTTATATGTAAAAATATTTTTCTCATTTACATAATTATGGTAGAATTGCGTGTTGAATACAATAAAATATTCTAATAGCAATAGATGTGTGGGCACTGTAACTTTCTAGAAGCAGCAGAGAAAGTTCTGTAAGTATCCAACCAAGTTTTATCTATGTTATATAAGGGTTTTGAATGCTTTTCTATAGCATAGTTTGATCTTTTTTCATTTGAAGCAGTAAAAGAAATTTCAGTGAAGCATTTTAAGTATGGTGATAGATTAATGACTGCATACAATTTCACTCATTTAATTTTATTTCACCAAATTAGGCTTCAAATACTCCAGACCATCTGTGAATATCTGGTTGACTTGTCAGAGTGCATTTTGCCTGAGTTCAGGGGCGCTGTGAATTTCTCACTCCAATTTAAATTTAGGACCTCTGAACACTGTTGCTCTATATTTGACATCTGATGGGAAGCCTTGGATAAGCAAAAACACATTCATTACCTGCATTCCAGAAAGTAAACCGTCAGCAACGTGTTGCTACATTTTCACCCTAAATTGACAAGGAGGACATTATACCACGATGGAAAAAAATACGTGAGCAAATAGGCTAATTAGGTGCTATTGGTTTAGATTATCTGTCAGCAGCAGGACTGTAGGTAGCCACAGGGAGTACAGGCAGGGGAGGAAAGCAGGCTTGATCTAGATTCAAGCATGAAACCAGCACTCTAAAACATGATGGGTGTAATCTGGAGCAGATAAACAGAACCTGTTTCATGATAGCATTTATGATTTTTTAGGCCAATCAGATGGTTAGGAAGCAGGTGCTCTCCCCACTCCGCTCAAACTGCTGAGGAAGGTGAACCATGCAGTTCATCAGAGGGCTATAAAGGGGTATCAACACTTCAGTTTACCATATGGGCACCTTGGGCTCACAAAACCAAACAGATTTTTGGTATCAAAAACAGTATTGCAGCCTCTGTGGAAACCACCCATGGGGTTTCTTATCTATGTAACACTGACACAGTAGAAACTCAGGCTGCCTAGAGCACATTCAGAGAACAAGTAAATGGGTGCAGTCTAAAAAGTAAGTCTCTGTCACTTACATCATGCTTCCTGAGAATATCACTTGCAATTGTGAATTATGCTGCTATAAACATGTGTGTGCAAGTATCAACCCAAATGTCCATCAATCGACAAGTAGATAAAGAAACTGTGGTATGTATATATGTATGTACGTGTGTCTATATATATATGAATACTACTCAGCCATAAAAAGGAATGAATTAACAGCATTTGCAATGACCTGGATGTGATTGGAGACTATCATTGTAAGTGAAGTAACTCAGGAATGGAAAACCAAACAGCATATGTTCTCACTGATATGTGGGAGCTAAGCTATGAGGATGCAAAGGCATAAGAATGATACAATGGACTTTGGAGACTTGGGGGGAAGAAAAGGGGTGCTGAGGGATAAAATATAACATATATGGTGCAGGGTATACTACTCGTGTGATGGGTATACCAGGATCTCACAAATTACCACTAAAGAACTTACTCATTGCGATAGTTTGCTGAGAATGATGGTTTCCAGCTTCATCCATGTCCCTACAAAGGACATGAACTCATCATTTTTTATGGCTGCATAGTATTCCATGGTGTATATGTGCCACATTTTCTTAATCCAGTCTAACATTGTTGGACATTTGGCTTGGTTCCAAGTCTTTGCTATTGTGAATAGTGCCACAATAAACATACGTGTGCATGTGTCTTTATAGCAGCATGATTTATAATCCTTTGAGTATGTACCCAGTAATGGGATGGCTGGGTCAAATGGTAATTCTAGTTCCAGATCCCTGAGGAATCGCCACACTGACTTCTACAATGGTTGAACCAGTTTACAGTCCCACCAACAGTGTAAAAGTGTTCCTATTTCTCCACATCCTCTCCAGCACCTGTTGTTCCCTGACTTTTCAATGATTGCCATTCTAACTGGTGTGAGATGGTATCTCATTGTGGTTTTCTCAGCAAACTATCACAAGGACAAAAAATCAAACACCGCATGTTCTCACTTATAGGTGGGAATTGAACAATGAGAACACATGGACACAGGAAGGGGAACATCACACACCAGGGCCTGTTGTGGGGTGTGGGGTGTGGGGTGGGGGGTGTGGGGTGGGGGTGGGGGTAGGGGGGAGGGGGAGGGATAGCATTAGGAGATATACCTAATGCTAAATGACGAGTTACTGGGTGCAGCACACCAACATGGCACATGTATACATATGTAACAAACCTGCACGTTGTGCACATGTACCCTAAAACTTAAAGTATAATTTAAAAAAAGAAAAAAGAAAGCAAATCTCAGAAATATCAAAAAAAAAGAACTGACTCATGTAACCAAATACCACCTGTACCCCAATAACTTATAGAAAAATAAAATGATAAAAAGTAAATAAAATAAAATAAAAAAGAATATCATTTGCTAGGAGAAAAAAATAAACCTTAATCTTTAAGATCATAACAACCCTAGATGAGAAAGCAAATGTATTACCTGATCTTTTTATTTTCCATCCTCATTTTCTCTTCAATGATATGTATGAAGAGAAATATTAATGTTAGAAAGGTAATCCAACTTGTTAGTAATTGCTCTGAAATTGATTTCTCTATTCTGTTGGCATTTATCAGAATTATTTAAATTTCAAAGCACAATCTAAGAATTCCATGAGATAAATCTTACTGTAAATGAATTATATTACCATGGACTTGCTCATTATTTGTGAAAGTGACTTTATCTGCCTTGCTTATTATTAAATATAGTTTACGAACAAGGTGGCATATTTCCTTCTGTTTGATTTTTGTAAAGAACTCTGTATCTTGAGGGGTTGGGTGCTGATATATGTGCCGTGATATGTAATATTAAAAACCCTTTGCTCTCCAATGACATTCTTATTATATGAAGTCATTTCTTAATGTTTCTACATTATTTTTAAAACATCGCTCTTTTGAGACTTTAAAATTGTTATTTATATTGCAATATTTTATATAAATTAATTTACTCCTTAGGAGGAAACTATATAGTGCACAAATATTTTTTATTTTACCTTTTCAAAAATAATGTCTTCTGTTTGGGGAAAAAAAATGCTTTACAAAAGAGGTTCCTAAACCCAGAGGGGCCCACATTCATTGTGTTCTCTCTTGACTAATGAATTCCCTGAGTGCTGTTTCAAGAACAGATCGTAGTATCTATCAATGTCTTACCCAAATTTCCCTGTCAGTGTTTCAAATATATTTTAATTCCTGTAAAATAATCTGGGATGTGGTAACAAGTTATCATACATACATTAAGAAAATTTGGTTCAGGACAGGTCCACTGATAAAGTTTCCTGGTGTGCACGATATTCTAGTAATTCCTTAATAGAAACCTAAGAGAAATTAGCTCTTTTATGATCATCTTAGGTAGCCTGGAGAAAAAAAATCACTCCAGGTACAGCATCCTTTCCTATTTTATCATTTCCTTTAACATCTAGTTTTATTATCTTAATGCTTTGTCATTTTGTTAGTATTTTCTTAATTTTTTTAGTGTTTTATACTTTGCAAAGGACAGCCATAGCCTGTGATGCAGGTAGGGCTGCCTCTCTTAATGTTCTTTTGACAATAAAGATTCAGAATTAGCCCATTATCAACCAACAAAGAAATGAGAGGGTTGGAAATAAGTGAAATGGTTTCGGCCAAGAATAAACACAAGGCCAGTATGCTAAATTCATGTGTTGCAAAAATGTACTTACTAATTCACTTAGCCTTTAAGAAAGACATGGGATGAATTGGGATTTTTAAAGTAAGAAGGGGAAAAAAAGCAACACTCTTAGCTCCTTTATCCAGTACTCCTGACTCTGCAATGTAGATTGTTTCCTCCTCTAATTGGCAAAATGCTGCAGGTTTTCAGTCCCTCGGTGAAAGTGACTTAGGAAGGGGCATTAATTCTTTCAGTTCACTAGGGCGTCATTTGGCAAATTACTATATGTGAGCAATAAATCAAAGAGTTCGAAGATGCCTTGAGAAATCCTCCAGGATTATTCTCTTGCCTTCTGGTAAATTAGAAACATACTACATTCAATAACAAGAGTATATATATTTTCTATTATAAACATTATGGCTAAAACATCATGGAAGAACTATTATTATTTTACAACCACCTCTTTTTAAATGTTTTCCTAAACATATATGGTATGTACGTATATTTCAAACTGTCAAAAATCCCTGGTTTGCAAGTAAAATTCAACTATCCCACTTGCAAAATGAATGGGTTAATTGTTCTTACTTTAGACTCATAAGTTTTCAAAGAATAATATAAACTGTTAAATATTTAAAACAAATATACTTTATTTGGTGACTTAATAGATAACAGAACAGAATTAGTTGTGAAAATTTATACTAATCAAAATAATGAACTAATGTCATTTTGAATTGACACCTATATAAATTCTGATTTAAACATATTTTTACATCTTAAAAGAAAGAGCATAGCATTAAGTATAAGAATCCATTTCAACCATAGATTGGCATAGCAATTACCTGATCTGATAAGGTTAAAAATATGAGAACATTTTCATAATGATATTAAAGTATTAATTACTAAAACAGTTGCTCGATTATATTCCATAAAGATAGACAAAGAAAATTTTAAGATAAATTCCTATTTAGTAGGTAAATATTTTTCCCTCAAATAAAGGAATACATAAGGAGATGAATAATTCTCAAACTTTTTCTTTTTATAAATAAGAAAAAAAAATCAACCACATAAAAACCACATGACATCAAAAGCTGTAGTTCTAAATGCTAGCCATAGAAATGCATTATTGTATTATGATACTATTTATCTGTTCATATACATGACCTGCCTCCCCAGTGCAATTTTAGGACCAATGAAAAGAAGATCCTACATCCTTTTAAATTCCCCCGAACCCTAGTGCATGGGAACAATATATAGTATTTTCTCAAAATAAAAAGCAGGATGATGAAGAAATTGCATTTACTATGCAAGGGCTGAATACAAAGGGAGATTAGTGGACTATTTGGAAAAAGAGAAAGATTATTACTGTTTACTATAAGATATAAAGTCAGAAACTATAGCCTGTGTGACAATTCTCATTTGCTGCTTGTGTGCGTATGGCACACAAGCTAAGAATGGGTTTTACATATTAAATGGTTGGGGAGAAATCAAAAGAATAATAAAATACTGCAACACATAAAAATTACACGATATCCAAATTTCTCTGTGCATAAAGTTTGCTAGGAACAAAACCATGCTCATTCAGGTATGTATTGTCTGCTTTCATACTACTAACAGCATAGTTGAGTAATTGCGACAAAGACGACAAGCCTAAAATATTTACTAACTAGCCTTTCAAAGAAAAAGGCTTCTGACTCCTGGTTTAGGAGAAAGCACGTACAGGGAGGTAAAAATAAACCTTTTTTTTTTTTTAATTGCAATCAGATTCCAGATGGACCCTAAGAGCTCAATTACGGAAGCGGAAGGGGAAAAACAGCAGCAGCAACAACAACAACAAAAAAAACCGAAGGGGAAAAGAGAGCTGAGTGGAAAAAGTCTTTGAAAATTTAGTCCTAAAATTTATATTTACATTCTCATGCTCTCCTGAAGTCACAGAAAGAGAGAACTTCTGCTTTAAGGGGACATTTGAATCGACTGGAGAGGAATAAAGCATTGACGAGAGAGGAAGTGAACTCCTCAGAGAAAGCTCTAATATGAGAAACATAGTTCCAGAGAGAAGTTAATGTTACTTCATTTTTCTGTCTCATTTCTTTCAAGCTCTAAGCATGAGTAAGTGTTAATGGTAAGTAAATATGTATTCTCTCTGCCATCCTAAAAACAGAAGGAGGGGGACCACTTGTAAAATTAAACACCGGCTATAAAAATAATTTATCCATATGTAGGATTTTTTTCAGTTGGAGAAAGCAGCCAAGCCTACAGAGTGTGTGCCTAGGTTCTGCAATAACAATACAATAGAAACAGTCACAATTAACATACAGGCACACAAACACAGAAACACATTTTCATGCTTTCGCTATAGTTACTGATGGGAAAAAATCAAATAAAATGAGGGCATTGGAAGGCAAACAAAACATGCAGATACTTATTTTTTGACAAAACATTAATGTGAAGTATTACAACTGTCTGAAAATTTAACTCTCCAACAAGGTCTTTCTTGTGAAACCGTTGTTTATCTTGCAAGTTCCTACAGATTCTCAATTCTGTACCCATAATTTTCCTATCCCTTGAGCACTGGTAAGGTTTTCATGGAAAAAAATGAATGTTTTTGAGATTCTGCATTTAATCTCTTAATTATTCTAAGGAAACAACATCTTTCCAGTGTTACAGATTTCATACCAAAAAAAAAAAAAAGGTTATTTAGGGCTGGGTGCAGCAGCTGATGCCTGTAATCTCAGCACTTTGGGAGGCCGAGTCGGGTAGATTTCTTGAGACCAGGAGTTCGAGACCAGCCTGGGCAACATGGCGAAACCCCGTCTCCACTAAAGATACAAAAATTAGCCAGGCGTGGTGGCAGACACTTATAATCCCAGCTACTGGAAGACAGAGGCATGAGAATCATTTGAACCCACGATGGGGAGGTTGCAGTGAGCCGTGACCATGACAGTGCACTGCACTCCAGCCTGGGTGACAGAGCGAGACTCTGTCTCAAAAACAAAAAAAAAAAAAGAGAGAGGGAAAAGTTATTTAGAACAAACAGTATGCAAGGCACTGTGCTGGCTGCTATGGGAGACACAAAGGAATGCAAAGTCATGACCCTCCAGAGGAATATAACCTCAGCGGAAAGACAGGTGTACAAGCAACTATGATACAAGGCAAATGGAGGTAATGGTTTAAAAGAGCTAGACAGGGGAAGGAGAGATTACCTCTGGTGGGAAATTTTAGATGACTTCATGACAATGTTGTGCTCTAGCCAAAAAGGAAACATAAGACTTCTTTTTTTTTTTTGAGACAGAGTCTCGCTCTGTCACCCAGGCTGGAGTGGAGTGTCGTGATCTCAGCTCACTGCACGCTCCACCTCCTGGGTTCACACCATTTTCCTGCCTCAGCCTCCCGAGGAGCTGGGACTACAGGCGCCCGCCAGCATGCCCGGCTAATTTTTTATATTTTTAGTAGAGATGGGGTTTCACCGTGTTAGCCAGGATGGTCTCGATCTCCTGACCTCGTGATCCGCCGGCCTCAGTCTCCCAAAGTGCTAGGATTACAGGCATGAGCCACCCTGCCCGGCCCATAAGATTTCTTTAATAAGAGATCCAGCAAAGAACATTCTAGGAAGACATTATTATATTATAGAGGCATGAGAGGGTATAGTCTTGTCTGCCTCACTCTCAGATTCATAAACCATGGGAGGGGCCTAGGAATCTGCATTATTAACAAGCTCCCTAGGAGATTCTGATGGAGGGGTTCTGCAAACTGCACTCTAAGACTGATATAGAATATCTACCAAGAAATAGAGTAGGGAAGAGCAGGAACAAGGTATAGTGTGAAAGCTATAGGCTTGATGATAATAAAGTGAGAAAGCAAGTCTAAGCTTGTGGCAAAGAGTCAATGTAATTTTCAGTGTAAGGCAATGAGTGCCTTACTATGTCAATGTTATAGATTTACAATTAGGTGAAAAAGATCCATTTGCATAGAATTCAAAAACTGGCAAAACTAATCTATGGTATTAGAAATCACGATAATGCTTATTCATGGGGGTAGCATGGAGAGACTGAAAAGGAGCAGAAGGGGGTCTCTGAGATATCATTAAGGTTCTGTTTTTAATCTAAGTGCTGGTTAAAGGGACGTGTTCAGTTTGTGCAAATTCATCTAACTGCACCTTTATATTATGCATGCTTTTCTACCGAAGTATATTATCCTTCAGTAAGAAGTTTTAAAAATTAGGCTGAGTGGGTGTATTTCAACTGAAAGAAAACATCCTATATTTGTTATCTTATTAATCTCATAAAATTTCATAATAACTTAATACCTCTTTCAATTCTCTGAAAGTTATATAAATGTGATACAATAGAATATAAGAGAAATGTTCAAAAACATTTTTCAGATCATTCTAATGGGGAAAATAACTTCTTAAAGCTTCCTTGCTAACACTTAAATCCCATCACATTGAAATTTCTTATTCTAAAGTTATCATCCTTGAGTCTATTATTTATCCTCACTGTCTCAGCTTGCTGTGCCCCTTCACAGTAAAACTTCTTGAAAAAGTTGTCTATAATCTTTGTATCTATTTTCCCACCTTATATTATTTACTCAACCTACTCCTCTAGACCTTCCATATCCATCATTCTGTTGAAATTGCTCTTGTCCAGATCACCAAAAAATTATATGTTGCCAAATCCAATAGTCACTTATCTTTTTATTATACTGAGCCCCTCATAACATGCTAGGTTATTAATTACTCCCTCCCTTCAACACTCTTTTTGTATCTTTCATATTACCACACTCTCTTGATTCCCCTCCTAATTCTTGGTATTCTATATTGGATGTCCCTCTTCTGTTCCACTTCTAAATATCTGAGTGTCTCAGGGCTTGATCTTGAGACTATTTGTGTTCTCCTAGAGGTCTCTAGTGCCATGGCTCTAGACAGACCCTTAATATGTATCTCCCAGCCCTAAGCTCTTCTCTAAAATCCAAATGTATATTCAGTTTCCTAGGGTCTCTAATAAACATCCCCAAACTAGCATGTCCAAATAAAAATTCTTGATACTTTTTGTCCAAATCTGCTCTTACTTTAATATTCTACATCTTAATAAATGGCAATACCCTGATGATAATTGTTCAAGTTAAACATTTAAGAGTTAACACTGATTTATTTTTTTCTCCTACCAATTAAGCCTTGTTGACTACAAATCTGAAATCAGTCACTTCAATCTCTCCAGTACAATCGTCCTTGTCCAAGCCACTATCATCTCTCACATGGACTACTCATTTAATGACTGGTCTTTTTATTCCACTTTCACCCCCTACATTCCATTTTCGATAAGCCAGTCAAAGTGAAGCTAATACTCTCCAATCACTTGCCACCATAATTACAATAAAATCTAAACAATTTATAAAAACGAACAAGTCTTTATATGAGCTGGCCATTGCCTACTTCTCCAACTCACTCATCCTCAATGTTTTAGCCATATTGGCTTATTGTTGTTGTTGCCCCATGAATATGCCAACTTGTCTTTACACCAAACGCTATGCATTAGTGGTACTCCTGCCTAGAATACTGTTCCTTTTGATTGTTACTATAGGAGATCAATACACACCACTCCAAAATATGGCACTTCGACATAAAGATTACTGTTAGTTAGAGGTAAGTAAGAATCAATATAAGCAAAAAGAAGCCTTCCCAGTGCTTCCCTTGTCTAACTAAAAGCAGAAACTTCTGAGAAATGGTAACTGCTATAAGCCCTCTCTCCTGGGAAATTGTTATGGCCATGAAGAATATGAAAAGTTGATCTCAAGATAGACTTCGCATAAACAAACTATACTCCACGTTTCTCCCATATATTTACCTTCCTACAGTTTGGCAACCCTAAATACCTAAACCCCTTTTTTCTTTGTTTTGTCATTTCTCTACAAGTTTACTGTCCTTTGTTCAGATGCTATATAAACCCAACATTCTAACCACCCCTTTGAGTTACTCATCACTGAGTTTCTACCAGGTGTATGTGCACTGAATATTTTAATAAACTTTCTAGGGTTTTTCTCTTGTTAATCTGTCTTTTGTCACTCTAACTTTGTAGGACTCCAGCTGGGTAGCCTAGAAGGGTAGAAGGAACATATTTTTCTTCCCCTACATCACAGAGCTGGCCCCTTCTTGTCATTCAGATCTCTGTTTAAATAATATGGCTCAGAAAAAAATGTCCTTGGTTGGGCCTGGTGGGTCATGCCTGTAATCCCAGCACTTTGGGAGGCTGAGGCGGGTAGATTGCTTGAGGTCAGAAGTTTGAGACCAGCCTGGGCAACATGGTCAAACTCCATCTCTACTAAAAATACAAAAATCAGCTGGGCACGGTGGTGCATGCCTCTAGTCCCAGTTATTTGGGAGGCGGAGGCACAAGAAAAGCTTGAACATGGGAGGCAGAGGTTGCAGTGAGCTGAGATTGCACCACTGCACTCCAGCCTGGGCAACGGAGCAAGACTCCGAAAGACAGAAAGAAAAAGAAAAAGAAAAAGAAAGAAAGAGGGAGGGAAGGGAAAAAAAAAAAAAAGAAAAAAATGTCCTTGATAATCCGAACCAAAGTGGTCATCCTGTCACAACCTGTAATTTTACACTATTTTAAAGTCTCTTTATGCATATTTTTCTAGTTATTTTGTTTTCTGTCTCCTGTAAGAGAATGTAATATCCATGTCGATACAAATCATATCTTGATTGTTAATTGCTGAAATCCCAGTGCGCCCAAAATTGCATGTCCTGTAATAGGTGTTTGATAAACTTTTGTTGAATTCTGAATGTCAAACCCTTTGACAAGTGACCTGACATGATAAATAAAAAATTATAGGGTTTAAGGATTAAAAATATTTCCATACAGAATTGTTTACTTAATTCACAATGGCTAGGACTTGCCAATGGGTATAGAGGCCACCAGAAACTGGTGAACTATTTTTTAAAATCTCCTAATATAAGAGGAATCATATTATTAACTGGCCACTATCCTGAGTTTTGAAAAACATTTTACAACTTTAAAAAATGATTCAAATAAAGCAAGGAGATGAGTAATGCAAGTAATGCCAAGTATGACTTGTGTTTATCTAATAATGGACTTCGTTACTTATAGCCACATGGAATTTTAGGGCTGCAAACAACAAGGAGAGGTACCTCCTTCTGTAATCACAGTGTTGCTATAATTACAGATAAAGGTTTGTCAGCATTTCCATTAAAAGAACTTAACGAAGCTGTTAAATGTCCATTAGCCTAATATATGGCTTATAATATCTTACCTAACTGCCTATTAAAAACAGCTAATTAAAAATGGATGGATTTTTAAATAAAATTATGTAAATACCCAGAAGAAATCAGCCCTTTAAGTGTGCACATTTCTATAACAATATAAGTGCAAGTTTTTTTCCCCAGTATTTGAATTGTCTATTTATATGCATTACTTTTAAAACTTAACCTAAAATGTTCTGGAAAGGGATGACATAACAATAAGCACAGTGTTGTCATAAGAAGGAAGAATGAACGGCTTGACTACTGTGGTGGACGCTGATGAACCACTCAGATTTCCCTTAAATAAAGAACTTGTCCTAGCAGGTGGAAGGGCTGGTGGCAGACAGCCTTCAGCTCTCAGTTTTAGGGGTTGTCCCAGCCATGAAGAGCCCCCTTGCACAAGGTCATGACTTATTTCTGAGAAGGCTATCATCCAATGACTGATTAATGCAGGAGTAGTAAGGCTCACTGTTCTCAGGACTACTCTGGAGGGTCATTCGAAGCTCTGAAGCTTCCCATATGTTTGGTCAATGGGGAAACAGCTCTACGGAGGTGCCCAATGATGTTGTAAGTATCCACGTAGGCCACATACACAAAGTTCAACTGCAGATTGACCCACGTCTTGACAAATGCTCTGTGATCCTTCCAACATGGGAAGATAGGCAGTCTTGAGAGGAAGTCTACCAAGGCAATATTCTACCCACCTCTGTATCTTTAGGGAAGTCCCTTACCTTGTGGGAGGTGGCGATAGAACATTTCTCATCTGTCTTTCTGGTTATGGTGAGACATATGATGTTCCATCTCAGCTCCCCTTAAAGTACAGCTGCAGAGTATAAAACTGCTTAATTGCATGGCAAAACTGGCTTCTCAACAACAGAGTGCACACTACTTGTGTTGCATGTCATCTGGTCTCTTTAATTTTGGTATCATACTGTGGGACAAGTGACACAGGAAACTGACACCATGCTGATCATACTTTTGATGCCTATAAAACTGTTTGGGTTGACTGTCTCATTAACTGCTGAATCTCTCAGCCTGCTTAACACTAAGACTGTTATTGGGCCTGCATTACAGCTCAACTTCTCTTTCTGTCCAATCCTGCTTCTAAGCCGTCTCTTGAATATGTATTGGTCCAGTGGGCTTTCCCTGGTAAGTATTCTGCATATTAAACTTTATTTTACAGTCTGGCCGGGCGTAGTGGCTCACACCTGTAATCCCAGCACTTTGGGAGGCAGAGGTAGGTGGATCACCTGAGGTCGGGTGTTTGAGACCAGCCTGACCAACATGACGAAACCCCATCTCTACTAAAAATACAAAATTAGCCAGGCATGATAGTACATGTCTGTAATCCCAGCTACTTGGGAGTTTGAGGCTGAAGAATCACTTGAACCCATAAGGTGGAAATTACAGTGAGATGAGATTGTGCCATTGTACTCCAGCCTGGACAATGAGAGCAAAATTCTGTCTCAAATAATAATAATAATAATAATAATAATAATAATAATAAATAAATAAAGTAAAAATAAAAATGTTTTAGAGTCTATCTCCCAGAGAACCCAACCTGTAACACCTACTTAGTATGTCAAAGCAACCAAGGAGGTCAAGGGCTACATTATTTCTCTTTTTATTTGGCTGTCAGGAGTTGTGTTTATTACTGTATCTGAGGAGCCTGGAGTGATTTTATGTACACTGTCTCTTTTTGCAGTTTCATATTACATGTTCTTAGTTGCTTTACTAGATGACTGCTGAGCAGGCATCTAGGCCATCTGCACTTAAGTCGTGCAACCTCTTCCAATACAACTCCAGCAGGCAGCCAGGTTTGGAAGTACTCTATTCCATTACATCTAAAAAGTATGCCTTTTGTTTTCGAGACAGGATCTCACTCTGTCACCCAGGCTGGAGTGCAGTGGCAGGAGGGAGCATAGCTCACCATAGACTTGACCTCATGGGCTCAAACGATTCTTAGCCTCCTGAGTAGCTGGGGCTACAGGTGCACACTACCTCGCCCGGCTATCTATCTATCTATCTATCTATCTGTCTATTTTGTAGAGATGAGGCCCTATTTTACTCAGGCTGGTCTTGAACTCCTAGCCTCAAGCGATCCTCACACCACAGCCCCCCGGTGTTGGGATTACTAGTGTGAGGCACTGCACCTGGCCATTATTTCCTTTTATTATTTCCACTCATTTGTTTTTTATTGCTCCCTTTCTGAGCAAAGATGATGCTTTAACATCCTTTGTAAAAAACAGCCTTTGAGGTTAACATACATCTACTTCTCAGTTTTCCTGCAACTAGATTTTTCTACCCCATGGAAAAATAGTCTCAATTACAACTAGTCCTAAGATCAGCTCTTTGGGGCTATTTGATTATTCAAAAGTCCTATGTAAATTGAAGATCTAAAGGATAAAAAGATCCCTCCCAACCATACCTCCCCTACATGTGTGATGAAAGCTTCAGCTGAGCTACATGGCCCCTTTAATGGTGTTTTTAATTTATACCTGCTCTTGATGGAAGAGAAAATAAAGGAGTTCTCCTAAGGGATTTAGGCATGGGAGTCAATATTAGATCCAAAGCAAGGGTCATTCTGTTCCTATGTTTCTAAGGGCTTTCTCATTTACTCAATCTAATATTTTTTAAGCACCTCTTATTGTCCTAGCTAACACCCTGGATGAAATGGTCAGAAAGCACTACATGTATTTGATCTCAGAAAAGTAATAGAAAGCCTATTCTGACTTTTTAAATAACATTTTAAGAAGTCCTGCACAACTCCTTTCTATTATTTTATGAACATAGTCCATGGAGGCTTCCAACTAGCAACCCGTGAACTTAACCTAAGGCTTCTATTTAATGAGTCTGATAGCCACCTGAATCAAAAATCTTTTTTTTTTTCTTTTTTTGAGATGGAGTCTGGCTCTTGTCACCCAGGCTGGAGTGCAGTGGCAGGATCTCGGCTACCGGGTTCAAGTGATTCTCCTGCCTCAGCCTCCCGAGTAGCTGGGACTACCGGCACATGCCACTACGCCTGGCTGATTTTTTGTATTTTTAGTAGAGATGGGTTTTCACCGTGTTAGCCAGGATGGTCTCTATCTCCTGACCTCATGATCCGTCCGCCTCGGCCTCCCAAAGTGCTGGGATTACAGGTGTGAGCCACCATGCCTGGCTCTGAATCAAAAATCTTTTGCATAGATAAGGAAAAAAAAAAATCAACAGTGTTGTATAAGGGGCTCATAGCCACTTCATGGATCGAGGTAGCTTACAAAGCAAAATAACAGGGACGTGCCACAAGACAATTCAATACACTACTGGATTCTTTGAACCAAAACCTTGAAAACAGCACAAATCTGTTCCAATACTTGGGAGATCAACCATTTAAAAGTAACATTTCATTTACAACTTCTGCCTGCTCTTCTGTTCTAGCCTGCTCCTCTGTGGCTGTTCATCGCAGCCACATTTGTAGGTTTAAATGTTCAGATTGCCTAGAAAGCTTTGCATATGCAAATATATGCATAATCATCTGGTTATGCTTTCCATCAGACTCATAAAGCTGCTTTATTCTCTCCAACATTCTTCCTCTAATATTTCAGAAATAGGGCTGTAACCTCAACCTTAAATTCCAAATATTCTGAATTTTCTTTTTGTCTATAATTGTATTCTGTCAAGATTTTTTTTTTACTAATATTTAAAATGAACTCTAAATGTTTCTGAATTTTAATATTGAAACCTCAAATCCTCACACACTCACCTTAGGTAAGTAAAAAAGCTTTGGAGCTTGAGTTAATAAGAAGGACTTAGTCAAAGAAAAAGACAATACAGAGAGTGAGTGAGTGTGTGTTTGTGTATGTACATGTGTGTGTGTTGAGGGGTCATTTGTGTATTGCATATGACATCGAGAAGTGAGGGATGTGAAAACCAAGATGTTTCCCTCCCGAGGCCATGTGACCTGATTCAGAGCTGCATCTCATTCACCTCTTAGGTCCCTGGTTGGAGTGCCTTTTTCAAATGTCTCTGCCCAAAGTGAGGGACATCTTTTATTAAACCATCTAGTCAAAACGAGTGATCTTTCTAATACATACAAAGACTCAGGATATGCCAAATACAGATACACAAATGACCAAGGCCTATTTTCAAGCATTATTACTAAAATAATTATTTGGGATAAAACTTAATAAACACAAGTAGTATCTGCGTTATAGATAGATTATGGTGCCAAATTGAATATGAATATCAGTTGTTTGCAATAGGGAACATATTTTCCACATAAGCATTGGATACTTAGTAGCTCAGTTGCCAATGACACCGCTGAATCTAACGTAAGCTATCTAATGAGGACAATAGACCTACTATTGGGATTACGGAATTCAGGAAACAGTAAATTCACTCTGAGAGCAACTGAGATCCTCTGAAATGGGGTCTTGGAAGGCGGGGAATTAATAACAGGGCCTTTGAGTGTGGCCTCACAAATTGTAAATTGCTTCCAGGGGCACTGAGCTGAGAGGTGCAGAGAAGCTGAACTCTTCAAGCCACGAAACCTGGCCCCGGGCTCTATCTGCCCAGTAAAAGGACCACTGTTTTACTTCTCTCAAGGGATCCACATGGGTTAGCACGTGTCTTAAGTGTTTGGGTTATCATGCTGACTGTACACTCTTGAAAGGCAAGCCAAATTATTCCTTCCTAGACAAAAGCAAGAAATAGATGAAGAAAAAAGAAAACAACTTGAGAGGTGAGATACTTGCCACAAGTTTGGATGGACAACACTTGTAAATTGAGCATTCATTGCAGAATCCATGCTTATTTTAAGTGTAAGTTATATACACACACACACACACATATGTATATGCATATATATGTATGCATACATATACACATATTTATTTATATTTAAATAATTTTTTATTTGTATAAATGTAAGGGGTACAAGTGCAATTTTATTATGTGAGTATGTTGGATAGTGGTGAACCTTGGATTTTTAGTGTATCCATCACCCGACTTATGTACATTGTACCCATTAATTTATCATTGATCCCCTTGCACACCCCCACACTTCAGTCTCCAGTGCTTATCACTACACACCCTATGTCCATGTGTACATGTTTATACATTATTTGTCTTTCACTTATAAGTGAGAACATGGGGTATTTTTCTGCTTCTGAGTTGTTTCATATATATATATAGACACACACACACACACACACACGCACACACACGCACACACTGATATTGATGGCTTTTCTCTAGTATAAATCTCTATATTTATCAAACTATGCACTTACGATATCTGGCAATATCTTATCTACTAAAACAAAATGTATACAATGTGCCTCAATATTTAGCAATCTCACTTCTGGGTATACGCCCATGTGAAATGTGTAAATTCTTATACCAAAAGATATATCATAGAATATATGTCTGCAGCAGCACTATTTGTAACAGCTAAGTTATCAATAAAACTGTTATATTTACCCTATGGAATATTATGCAGCCCATAAAAGGATTGTTTAATAACTACACACAAGAGAATAGCTGATGCACAAATACAATGCACTAAGAAGCCAGACATTAAAGAGTATATATTGTATAATTCAGCAAAAATACAGTAGGGCAAAACCAATCTATGCTGTCACAAATCAGATCAGTGATTACTCTTGGGAGACTAATGATTGCAAAGAGGTACCAGGGGTGCTGTTTTGTTTTCTTTCTTAAAGTGGATGCTTTACATGACTGGCTTTAGATTTTGAGGTATATACTTGTGATATGTGCACTTTTTATTGTATATGCACTTTAATAAAATTATTTAAAATAGAGAACAGATCTCTAAAATGTTGGAATACTATAGTTTTCGTCTTTTTGCTATTGCTATGAACCACATCCAGAGTAAGGTGTTTCATGTATATTATCTTTAATTCATAAAATATGGATTGTATGGCCTGTCTGGTCAGGATGATTACCCTCATTGCACAAGTGATCCGGCCTTTGATGCAAAAACTGAATACATTAATTGGCATTCATCCTTTGTTGTTGGGTGGGCGGGGAAGAAGCACAATCATCATCATTGTGGATGTGTTCATGATATGAATTGTCACTCCGAGTCTCCTTGATGCTTTAGGAGTACAAAGATGATGTAGCTGCTTGAGGCCACTCATCCTAGAAGCAGTCTGGAGAGGCATGTGACAGTAGATGCTAATGGACATGCTTATTTGTCTGTGTCAACAATCTAATCAAGGTTTTTTCCTGCCTAGTAGATTGGTCTAATTTTAATTCACAGTACCAAAAAAGAAAGACTTCCAGGTAAATAGAACAAAAAAAGTCTTCAGAAGAAAAAAAAAAAAAGTACAAAAACCAACTTAAATGGCCTGTAGCTCCAAAAGTACTTTGTTGACAAAGAATTCTGTGAACACATCATATATATTATTGACTAAAAAACCTTCAAAGTTCAGCACAATGCTCTGATCCCTAGATATTTTATTTTATAGTCTACACACTGTTAAGGTTTTTGATGTTAATAATTGAAACGAGAGTAGTATCCTTATAAAGCATTCTTGCCTATCTTCACCACCACTCCCTTTCTAATGACTAGGAAAGAGTATAATGTAAAATAAAAAATTGATTCAAAATTTTTGAGCATGAAAAAATTATCATGAGGGAATTCTTCTCCTTAACTTATCCACTGATGTAGAAATGTACATGTAATTGTTTGAGAAAAATAATAAAATGGATGTTGATGATATTTCCCAGAAGAATTAAAAAATTCGAAATTAAGTTAGTAAAGCTGTTATTCAGTCATTATTTCAGGGTCTTTTTTCAAAGCTCTGAAGTACATGTGGGAAAATGCTACATAAACTTAGCAGAAATGTTAATTTCTGCAACTTATTAACTTAGTTGTTCGCCTATAATTCAAGATCTTTGAGTATCATTAAAGGATCCACACAGGTACATCATTTTAATGATATATGTGAGAAAATAGATATATAAAAGTAGGAACATGATCTGGACATTAAGAAATAATTTGGAGGTTCTCCTTACTGATACATCGTGTTGTGTGTTGGAATTTTTGCCCTGATATTCACCCCCTAGTCTGAGTCAATCAGACCTGGAATTCTCCTGATGACTGGTTCTAGACTAAGAGCAGTCTCATGTCCTAAATTGGCTCAACTGGATTGAAGAGACATATTCCAACAAGGTGGAAGAGGTTTTCTCTCTCTTCAGCTTGTAGCTTAAAAGCCTATTTATGACTACAGGAGGAATAAAACTTAGGAATTCATGAGCACAAAGAGTAAGGCCAGTAATCAAAGCATCCCTATACTTGGCAAACCTGGCCACTCTGAGAATTCTCTTTGGAGGATTCCACCTCTGCTACATCTAGACAATGACTCAGTGTTATTTCTGGATATAAGGCACTGCTGGGAATACACAGATGAATCTGACATGAATTCTATAATGAGTTTCTAAGGAGAATAATGAATTTTGGTAATGGGAAATGAAAGTGGGGAAATGTACTATATTTTATGGGCTTGACCTTAGTCTATAATATGGGTGTCTGCCACTCGTTCTACAATCCACTAGCAAATCATTTAACTTAAAAATATTTTATCCATATGTTAAATTGGGCTACTAAAACATATAATGAAAGGACATATAGAGATATGGGCTTCTTTAAGGAAATACAATAACAGCTAATATTCCTAGGAGCTTTATGCATATCAGGCACTGTGCTAAAGACTGAATAAGCAATTTCTTAATCTTCACATGAACCCCATGAGATAGACATGGTTTTCCCCCATTTTACAGTTGACGAAATAGAAGAGATTTCAGCCACTTGTTCAAGGTCATTTGTTTAAGGTCAGACAGGTTCCATGGTGGAACCTGGAAAGTAATCTCAGATAGTTTCTCAAATTGAAGCTCTCAACCAGGAACTCTTTTTACCTCCAACATATATTCAGACATGGCATAAGCAGAGGACAGAGGCTGTTCTGTGAAGCAATGACTAAAAAAAAAAAAAAGTAGAAATATTTATTTCAGCCATCATAAGCTTTAAAAAAGTGAGTTTTCCTAAGTAGTTTCGTAGTAGGAGAAAAGCTGATGAATAATGAGATAGAAGGGTTGGTTTTGAGGCAGAGGGGCTTTGGAGACTAAAGCAAATACTTAAATGAAAAGAACTCTGAAGTGTGTGTGTGTGTGTGTGTGTGTGTGTGTGTGAAAACAGAAGTTCCATAATTAATAATCTACTATGTGCCAAATACTGCTATGCACAATCACTACGAAAGTGAATGGCCTTGATCCTTTCCTTTTACTACAGAGAATGACATATATAAATAAACCATGTCAATCTGCTATGACAAGTGCTAAGACTGAAGTTCATTGAGTGTTCAGTCAGAGCCCTAAAAGAAACTACTGATTGCCACATGTATGTAAAGGCAAGCAAGACAAGGTTTCCTGGATGAGATGAGGCCTAGGCTGAAACATGAACTGAAAAATGTGTTTTTCTGGGGATCCATTCAATACGCAACATTTAGGTATCCCTTTGCTTAAAGACAAAGTATTTGTTATTTGAATTTACGTATAGTAAAACCCGCTCCTTTTGAAGTAAAGTTCTGTGAGTTCTGACAAGGGCTTAGTCGTGTAGCCATCATCACAGGCAAGACACAGAACAGCTTCATCACCCCCCAAAATTCTCTTGTGCTGTCCTTACCCCCATCTCACCTCCTCAGAACCAATCTCTTTTAATCCTTCTACTCTGTGGTGTATTGTGCTGAAAATAAGATATGTTTATTTTATAACTTTTAAATTAGGTTCAGGGGTACACATGCAGGTTTGCTATACAGGTGAACTGCATTTTGTGGGGGTTTGGTGTAAAGATTATTTTCTCACGCAGGTACTAAACATAGTACCCAATAATTATTTTTCCCGACCTTCTCCTTCCACTGTGTTCCACCCTCCAGTAGGCCCCAGTGAGTGTTATTCCCCTCTTTGTGTCCATATGTTCTCATCATTTCGCTTCCACTTATAAGTGACAACACGCAGTATTTGGTTTTCTGTTCCTATATAAGTTTGCTAAGGATAATGGCCACCGGCTCCATCCATGTCCCTGCAAAGGACATGATCTCATTCTTTTTAATGGCTGCATAGTATTCCATGGTGTATATGTACCACATTTTCTTTATTCAGTCTGTTCATTGATAGGCATTTGAGTTGATTCCATGTCTTTGTTATTGTGAGTAGTGTTGCAATGAACATACACAACATGCATATGTCTTTATGGTAGAATGATTCTATTCCTTTGGGTATATGCCCAATAATGGGATTGCTGGGTCAAATGGTAATTCTTTTGTAAGTTATTTGAGAAATCACCACACTGCTTTCAATGACTGAACTAATTTACATTCCCACCAGCAGTGTGTTAAGTGTTCCTATTAAGAGATTATTAAATCCCTATCCTTCAAGGAAGTTATTTGAAGTAGTCAAGAACTACACAGTAATCACTGAGTCAAAGATTTGAAGAACAATTGGAATCTTACAGCTAGCTACTATCAGAAATAACAACCCGTACTAAATATTATGGAGTTAATAATTTTCTACTTACATTATGTTTAATGAGTACTCATCAAGAAACCATGAGTAACATAAAGTTAATAAAAACAGATGACATAATAGAATCTCCAGAAGTTGAATCAGAGATTACCTTCAAAGTTTACCTGAACAAATCAACAGAAATTGCATAGAATTAGAAAGCTCTAGAAGTCCATTAGGAGGGGAGTTAGAATACCTTCAGAGAAAAACAAACAGGAAAAGTGAAATTTGACTATCCAAGGAAAATGTGTGAAAGACATATTTAAATCCCTGTCGCTAACAAAGCTGAAGGAAGAGTGTCTTCAGATCGCAGGTATTTCTTCTACTTACGTGAAAACCTGGGAAATGGGCAAGTGAAGAGCACAGATTTATCTCTGAAGAAAGAACCCTCCCACCTTACAGCTACTAGAGTGGTCAACCCACTTGTAAGGTGGGGATTATTCATCAGCATTGTCCACAGCCTCAGGGAGATACTCCTCAAAGACATCTCATTCCTTGCTCCATTGCTTCTGATCATGAAGTCCGTTTCGTGATCATTGCTCTCTAACTCTAAAACTTCTAACCATGAGATAAGTTTCTAAGTTACCCTCACACACTCAGGTATCCAGTTTCTGAAAAGGTAGTACAAGTAATGTGAATGAAAGAGTATTCTGGTCTGGATATGATTCTGAATTTTAGTTTTGTTTTTCTGCTGGGACAATCCAATCTAGGTGAGCCAACCCAATGCTGAGGGACAGACCCCGGTTAAAGGAGATGCTTCAACACAGGCCATCCTATGAGGTGCTGTCTGAGAGGCCAGTCACCCTCTCTGAAAGCTCTGCTCATATGTTTAATTTTCAGCAACAGATATTGCAAGAGAAAAGCATGCTCTGTCATTTTTCTATGATTAGACAACTAATAAATAAGCCAGCTCTGGCTTCAATGTAGCGCTTTTAACTCAGGCCATGCCCATTTTTTTATGCCACACATCTTCTCAGACACAGCGGGAACACACTTGCGGCTTAGTAGCAGCAGATGGTTTTTTCAAAGAGAAGAGAAGACACCTTTGGCAAAACAGTGCTGATAAACTAATAGTCAGGAGCTTTGACAGAATGTTAAAGAAAAGCTGATTTTCTTAGATTTTTTTCAGGACAACAGATCTGTTATCCTTGAATTGTATTCTTATTCCACACATCAAAATCCATATCTGAGAAACACCAGAGAATTCTTCCAGATACATAGAAACTTACATATTTTTTTCAGTGATAAGCAGTTTGATTATAAAAGATATAAAACATGACTGATAAAAAAGCGTGGCTTAGATGTTGAGTAAATATTGTAGCTAAATCCTGAAAGCTCAACATCAATAAATAATGGAAGCTTTAGAAACCAATGCTCTGGATAACATCCCTATTTCAGAATACTCAAAGGGCTGCTAAAGCTATTTTTTTGGCAGTTCCATTCTCCACAGGTGATCTATAGCCTGAACTAAACCTAAAGCCAGCAGATTTTCCAAGTTTAAAACATTTTAAAATGGTCACATCTAATCCACAGATTTTTAAAGTTACAGTTAATAATCATGTTACTAATAACATACACCTGAAGAAATGTTATCAAAACATTAACTAAAAGTCATGTTGTTAAAATATATACAAGACATACACTAGAATTTTGAAAAATATTATTCACATATTAATAAAATGAAAGTAAGGAAATAATACAATAATTACAAGAACTTCAAGAATTTCTGATAGCTAGTAGTGAACATACTAATCCGTATAAGGGCTTGGGGGTTTATTAATATTTCTGAGGCATAACTGCCTTTAAAAAAGCCAAAAGTGAAATCTGATAATTTATCAGATTGTCTAAGAAAATGTTAATATTCATCATCTATAAAATGACTAACTTTTCTTTGGTGCACATGATTTTCAAGAAAACATGATTCATTATTTCAACATTTAAAATTTGCCTGGAGGGCAGCAGCATCCCTGACAGACTGGCTCATGCTATGATTCGGTGTCAAGATGAAAAGGCTGGCTTAGAGACACGTTCTGGGTTCAATTTCCAGTGGTTTAAAAGATTTCTTGGAATTAGGTTGTGCATGATAATGTGCCTCAATCTAGAAGAGGCATGGGCAACTCCCAGCATGCAAGCAGAGCTCCTGGTTAACATCTGAAAGTATTCACCCACACCGTAATCCGCTGGTTTATTCCACCTTTATGAAACTCCTATTACATTTGTTCACCCTCTGCTTAAGCAGCAACAGCTTAAATGAGGGACGCTTCAGAGAAGGCCCCTTCTGGGTCTCTTTCTCTTTCAGTACCACAGAGAAAAAGATAGAAAAAGATACAATAGCAGCAACAGCAGTAGATGGAATTTTTATTTGAAACACCACTAAATAGCTTTCAGATGAGGAATACAATTCTTTGGTATTTCTATTTTAAATAGTGCAGGGGCTGGGCTATGAGATTTTCATATGCCATCTCATTTATTTCATTTATCTATACACGTTTAATTTAGAGTGATGATGTAACATTGGCTGTGGAGACTCCAAAGCTGAATAATGTAATGTATCAATACAATACCTGCAGAAATAGCTATGTAGTGGAGTATTTTGGTTTTATACTTCCTCAAAAATGTTCATCACGTTATTTTCACTTTTTTTTTCTTTTTTTTTTTTTTTTTAAAGAAACACAAGACTGGCTTTGGAGTTATTTAGGGGAAGAGCGCCTTTGGTCCTTAGAGAAATCTTCCTGGACAATTCTTGTAACAAATAAAACATCAAGGTGTAATTATATAATATCAGTATTAAAAAGCAACTTATTTGTACTATATTTTAGCTGTTTTAACACTAAGTGACCATACACTCATTCACTGTTTCTATTGCTCCATGTTATTGTTCCTTTCTAGAAGAATGTTCTCCCTTACATACTGTACTATCACCACTGCTTAATTAGTTTTTGTATTCAATAGTCTTGCTCATTGGTGCTAACATTACAGTATGAAATAAGTTAAATATAATGGAAGAAAATAATTTCTTACTTTAAGAGTCACTTTAGTCTTCACAATAGAATTCTTTAAATCTATAACTCAATACTTAACAGCTGAGAAGAGTATGAGTGTGTTTAATATAAATTAAAGCATCAATTTCTGTTTTATACCACATTTTCTTTTCCATTCATCCACTGACAGACATTTAGGTTGATTCATATCATGGCTAGTGTGAAAACTGCTGCAATAAACATGGGAGCGCAGATATCTCTTCAAATATACTGATTTCCTTTTCTTTGGACAAATACCCAGCAGTGGGATTGCTGGATCATCTGGTAGCAATTCAGGTTTTATTAAGAAAGTGTTTACAACACAGATGCTCAAAAACCTTCAGCTATCTCTATACAATGCCATTTTAAACACCTTTAGAAGATTATTAAAATATGTTAATTATTTTGTCAAAAAACTAAATATTTCAAAAGCAATACAGGTCAGCAAATGCCAGATTAGAAATTACCATAAATTATTAAAGTCATAAAACATATTGAAATCTTTGGGATGTAATTTAACACATGAGATTTATGACTAATCAAGAAGCATATTATGTAGTATGTCACTTTTGTGCTTTGAGCAAGGAACATACTTTGATTCCTCTGTTTCAGTGGGATGAAAACAGCTTGTACCTCTAGAATTAAGACAATGGCCCACAGAATTAATAATATGATAATGAATTAAATTCTCTATATTTCACAGAAAATAACAAATTTTTATGACTGTCAATAAAACCCTCAGATAGTTCAACTCTGTATAACTAACAAGAAAAATTAGTTTAAAATGTCATTTGAACCCTCCTTTAAAAAAAAAGCTTATCTAAATTTACTGGAGATGTCAATGAGATTATGGAGGATTATTTTAAGAAATGTAAAAAGGAACCACAATGGTTCTTTGCTCATTAACATAATGCTACATAATTACAAGAGATGGTTTATAATTACAAGAGGTTAATCATTCTTTGCAAGTTGTAAAATTTATTCTCTTAGGAAATAATTTCAAGAGTCCTACTGATTGTTAACAGGTTAAAAAACCTTCAGTGTTTGTTAACATATTAAAAAGTCTTCATATATCTGGCCTTTACCAAAGTAGGCAGTAGTGACTATGGTCAACTGTACTTTACTAGTTTTTAGAACAACTTATAAATAGTTCTTCAAATGGCAATAAGAATTAGTGGCAATAATAAATAAAACATTTATGAACATACAATATTGTTAAAACTCCAGTATTCACTTAGATATGTAATCTATGTAACAATATTGCATAATTGAAGAGTTTGCCAAGATAATTACTGGTGTATATATATTTTTCTTTATTTACAAATATTCATGGCAAATATGTAATATCAATAATGCCAAAATGTTTAATAATTTTTGTGAGATATCTCAATACACAAAAAAGATAATAGAAATATAAATTAATGTTTGTTAGAGTCTATTTATTTTAGATACACATCTCTTCCTTCAACAGCATTAAGAAATACACAATCTCCAGTGTAGGACCTCCTTATAGAAAAACATTCTATCACTTTGCATAGGGTTATACAGATGTACAGGGAAGAACCAAGAAATAATTATTGGTTATCTATTATACTAAAAATCATAGGCCTGAAGGGTACATCAAACAAGGAAGATAGCCAAGACATGGTGTTCATTTTCAAGTATCTTTACTCAAGCTAAGTCTGTAAGTCATGTATTCATAAAACGATGCTTAGTGGCTTGTGGCAGTACACTGGAAATACCAAATGAGCTGTATAGGACTTTCAGGAAATGATGGTTTTTGAGAGTAGGTGTGACAGGTCTTCATGGGGGCAATGGGACTTGAGCAAGTGTCTTGTGATGACGGGTGTAATTTGTACCTTGCATGAGGGTAAATGGCGAACAGGAGAGCATGGGGCTAGAAAAATATGAGACAAATCAGAGGACAGTTAATGGTGGCATTTAGAAGATATGCTGGAGGTGAATTACCAAAAGAGTCTGAAAGGGCTTGGAGATTATTCCTCCTTTCAGAGGTGAAGAAACAGGCCCAGAGTCGTTGCATAACTTGATCAAATAATAGGGCCCTGTCTTTTTGAATCATTGTCCACCGCCTCGAGCTACTTCCATTTCCTCTATTCTTTTACTGGTTAAAATGTACCTTTTCACTTTGTGAAAATGATGTGAGTGAGAGTAATATAAAATATCTCATTATCCATAGTTTCAAGCCTAGATTTGTGGAAGTCAGAATGACAGTTTCTTTTAATATAACAATTTTCATTGATAAAATTCTTTTCAGAAAATTCTCTAAGTACTCTTGAGTTGTTTAGAGTCCTTACTTCCCTCCCCCCAAGAAAATCTTAAATTCCTCGAGACCAGGTCTGTATATGAATCATCTGAAATCCTCCCCAAAGGGATGGATAATGCCTTTGTCTAAATGTAGGTCCTTAGTAAATTATGGATAAAAGTTGAACAGCACTGGCAACAATAATTTACATCAAAGTACATTCTAGTTCTCTATATCACATAGAAATAAAGAATTTTCTTATAAATTTTGTAAATGTGAAAGAAAATATAACCAATTTAGAAAATAAATGTCAATCTTTCATTTTAATTCTTGCTTCTTTCACATTAATTTTACAAAAACTTGTTTCTGCTTTGATTTTCTATGGATTAAAAGCATTTTTATGCAGTTGGAAGCTCATTATTAATCATGATAACTGTAGTGGCTGCTAGTATGAATTAAGCACATATACCATGTACCTGGCTAAATGGCAAGCCATTTAGATCTCTTTCTACTACAGTTGATTATAAGTTTTTTTAAAATTATACTTTAAGTTTTAGGGTACATGTGCACAACATGCAGGTTAGTTACATATGTATACATGTGCCATGTTGGTGTGCTGCACCCATTAACTCATCATTTAACATTAGGTAAGTTTTTAAGAGTCAGGGATGATATCTTAGCCATCTTTCTATCCAAAATGCATGGCATGATCCCTGACATGTGTCATGTGTAATCAAAATTTAAAAATAATAAATCCCCTACCAAATACATTTTCATTAAATATTTCACATGAGTTATCTGGTTTAATCATCCCCCAAACCTCACTTTACAAATGGAGAAACAAAAGTTTCACAAATGTAACACGCCCAGTGCCCCACAGATAGAAAGCGGTGGAGCCAAGATTTGAACTCAGGCTCTTTGACTCCAGAGCCCCTGCAAGAAAATACAACTCTATGCTGCGTTGACATAGCTCCTAAACTAAAGAGCCATTCAATTATGCTCAGTGATTTCCATAACAGTTTCCAGAATTCTAGCCATGAGAAAAATAATGGTTACTAATTTGAATAACGTAAGAATTATATTACCAAGAAAAAATGGGACGCCATGCTTAGGAGACACTGTGATAACAGTAGAAAGCTCAAATAAATAATTTTTTTACAGTTCCAAGGGATCCATTCAAAGAATACGAAAAAAAAATCCATTTCTAATATTTTATTAACAGTGACGGGCCTGAGCATAACATAAAGTGAAGGCTCTTACCATGTTAGAAAATAAACTTAAAGTAGAGATTTCACTGGAGAGCTGAGGTCCCAGGTAGGTGAGGTTCTGCGTACATCTAACAGAGGGGTTATTAGCCACATCATTCAATCACTTAAAATAAGATTATATACGCATAGCATTAGGGAGTCAACCATCATTAACACAAAGTGGATTTTTCGGAGACTTTAGCATGAGTCCAGATGACCAAACTCCTCTGCTCTGCAGATGCCATACGTAAGACAGATTTGCATATTTCTAATGTATTCAGGTATTACTGTTTAAAATCTACTAGAATAACGACAGCTTTAATAAAATTGAGTTTGAATGGCTTCAATAGCAAAGAAAATTCTTAAAGATTCAAGGGTTCAAGAGTAGTCTACTTAGAAATAATCATTTAACCCCTGTTAATGAACATTTTTTTGGATCAGTATCTACAGTTCTTTTTTTAAAGTTTTTTAAATTTTAAGTTCTGGGATACATGTGCAGAACGTGCAGATTTGTTACATAGGTACACATGTGCCATAGCGGTTTGCTGCACCTTTCAACCCGTCATTTAGGTTTTAAGCCCCGCATGCATTAGGTATTTGTCCTGATGCTCTCCCTCCCCTTGCCTCCTACTCCGCGACAGGCCCCGGTGTGTGATGTTCCCCTCCCTGTGTCCATGTGTTCTCATTGTTCAACTCCCAATTATGAGTGAGAAAACGCAGTGTTTGTTTTTCCATTCCTGTGTTAGTTTGCTGAGAATGATGGCTTCCAGCTTTATCCATGTCCCTGCAAAGGACATGAACTCCATCTTTTTTATGGCTTCATAGTATTCCATGATGTATATGTGCCACCTTTTCTTTATCCAGTCCATCACTGACGGGCATTTGGGTTGATAAACATATATAAAATCACTTTCTTATCCTAAGGAAAACTAGATACTTGTATAATGGGATCAGATATATAAAGTGACTTAGTTAAAATACAAATCAACCCTAAGTATAAAACTAAAGAGAATTCTAAATACAACAGGTATATGGAAATACCTATAATAACTAAATTCCTAATGTTGACAAAGGACTTGACAGTTTACAAATTCTTGTACTATATCATATCATTTAATAATGTTAATGAAGTCTGTCAGGTAGGCATTTTGCATGTTTTACAGTTCAGAAAATATTTTCTTCCAGTAAATCTCAGCTAAAAACTGCTGAAGCTAGGGCTTGAACACCTGTCTTATTCCCATATTTAACATGGACTATGTTACATTTTCATCTACTTTTTTTTTTACTAATAAAGTTAATATGAAAGCCAGTCTAGATTCAGGCTTTGTACATCTTCTTTACCATGCTAGCGAGTTTGGGGCAACCAGATAAACACCAAAAGCACTCAAAGAACATCACCATAAATTAAAAATGAATCCATAATAAATTCAGATACTATGCTCTTCAAGGAAAAAAATCAAAAAGGGGTACTGAAAATGTGCCTGTATTTGTGTGATATATGCATATATATGTATGTAGGTACACATCTTTGTAATTTATGTGTATATATGTATATAGTTTATGGATGTGTATACATGTAAATGCACATATATGTAAAAATCATATAAATATATAGAAATAAATATAGATCTATAGTACCATTTTAGAGAAACAATAAAGCATAATTTCTGGCAAAAAATTAAAGTTGGGTATAATTCAAATATCAGTCCATTATACAGAAAAAGTAAAAGTTTGTCCTATCTTGAATTTTACTGATTATAAAATGAAAGCACAAATGATTAAAATTTCTAGTTTTACACCAGGTACTATACTGATGGCATGCCCATCCTGTCTTGCTAATAGTCCAGGTTTCATAAACTACCTAGTTTGAAAATGAGAATTTTTTTTTATTTTTTGTTTTTTTATTTTATTATTATTATACTTTAAGTTTTAGGGTACATGTGCATAATGTGCAGGTTAGTTACATACGTATACATGTGCATGCTGGTGTGCTGCACCCATTAACTCGTCGTTTAGCATTAGGTATATCTCCTAATGCCATCCCTCCCCCCTCCCCCCCATCCCACAACAGTCCCCAGAGTGTGATGTTCCCCTTCCTGTGTCCATGTGTTGTCATTGTTCAATTCCCACCTATGAGTGAGAACATGCAGTGTTTGGTTTTTTGTCCTTGCGATAGTTTACTGAGAATGATGATTTCCAGTGTCATCCATGTCCCTACAAAGGACATGAACTCATCCTTTTTTATGGCTGCATAGTATTCCATGGTGTATATGTGCCACATTTTCTTAATCCAGTCTATCACTGTTGGACATTTGGGTTGGTTCCAAGTCTTTGCTATTGTGAAGAGAATTTTCATGTGAAGTCAGGGCTCCCCATTGGAAAACACTGATGTTTCTAACTCATTCTAGATATTTCATTCTCTCTTTCTACCCATGTAATTTTGGCATTGCTTGCTCCTAGCACAATGTTACTTGTTGCTTAATACAAGTTCTTTAACCCAAACAATATAATCATCTCAGTAAATTCAGTGCCATATCCATACTTTACCTTCTCTTATTCTCCCTGGGCTAAATATGATGACTTCAATCAGAATACTCATAAAACAAAATCATCTGATTAATTTATGTTTTCATGAAGTTTACATCAAAATCATTTTGTTTATCTCTTCATTTAAAAACCCTTTTAAAATAGATTAGTCTACTTTATTGCCTTGGTAAATATAGAATGTTCAATATTAATTTTAATCATTGCTAATGATTGGGGCCATTAAAAAGTTCCAGAATCATCATCTTTACAAATAGTCTCTGGGTATACTGCTGTGCATGTTGAGGGCTTAGGCCTTTAAATTTGTGAGGCACATCAATGGCCTACAGTGTGCTCTATGAAAATTGCTTTTAGGAATAAATTGATGTTAAGAATGTACTAGTTTACAGTCCTACCAACAGTGTAAAAGTGTTCCTATTTCTCCACATCCTCTCCAGCACCTGTTGTTTCCTGACTTTTTAATGATTGCCATTCTAACTGGTGTGAGATGGTATCTCATTGTGGTTTTGATTTGCATTTCTCTGACGGCCAGTGATGGTGAGCATTTTTTCATGTGTTTTTTGGTCGCATAAATGTCTTCTGTTGAGAAGGGTCTGTTCATTGTGGAAGTCAGTGTGGCGATTCCTCAGGGATCTAGAACTAGAAATATCATTTGACCCAGCCATCCCATTACTGGGTATATACCCAAAGGACTATAAATCATGCTGCTATAAAGGCACATGCACACGTATGTTTATTGAGGCTCTATTCACAATAGCAAAGACTTGGAACCAAGCCGAATGTCCAACAATGATAGACTGGGTTAAGAAAATGTGGCACATATACACCATGGAATACTATGCAGCCAGAAAAAAGGATGAGTTCGTGTCCTTTGTAGGGACATGGATGAAATTGAAAATCATCATTCTCAGTAAACTATCACAAGGACAAAAAAACCAAACACCGCATGTTCTCACTCATAGGTGGGAATTGAACAATGAGAACACATGGACACAGGAAGGGGAACATCACACTCTGGGGACTGTTGTGGGGTGGGAGGAGGGGGGAGGGATAGCATTAGGAGATATACCTAATGCTAAAGGATGAGTTAATGGGTGCAGCACACCAGCATGGCACATGTATACATATGTAACTAACCTGCACATTGTGCACATGTACTCTAAAACTTAAAGTATAATAATAATAAAATAAAAATAAAAAGAATGTGTCCTACCATGATGTGTCTTTTTCCTAGGACTGGCATAAAATAAACTAATCTGGCTAACAGACAATTTCAGTTTATCCTCATTTTATCACCATCTGACCTCGTGCATAACTGAATACGATCTAATTTTATGTTACTTCTGGATTCAATGCATTTGCCTCTCTCTGAGATCTATTTGTATTCAAATTTGTTAATTCCATCCTGAAAGTGAGAAGGAAAAAGGAAAAAAATTAACATCTTTCTAACATTTCAACTTTTAACTACCTCATCCCCAGAAGAAACTGCTATTAAAGATAAGTTTTGAAAACTACACAGGGGCCTTACATTACCTTGAACATATATATTATTTACAAGATCACCTAACTTTCTTCCTCATTGAACTGAAAAGCTTTCAGAGAGCCTACTTTTTTCTCACGTAAGTAGATGAAAAAAAGAAAGAAAATCATTGTCTATTATTCTCCCAGCTATATATATATATATATATTTTTTTTTTTTTGGCTACTACAGAAAATGTAAATGCATTTATCTCATAAGGAAGTTTAAAGCCTTGGAGCCACGTTTTCTGTATTAACACGCATTTTCATCGCTTCTTCCTTTACAATTGTTTTTTAGATTTATGCTTTTTCAAAGCATAAATAACCCCAGTTTGTCTTCAGCTGCAATGAGAAAACATAGCATGGTATATATCTCTTGCTATCTGTCAATTTGCCTATTAAAATATTGTTCACCTTTTCTTTGGAGGGTTTGTCTTCGCCTCCTCTTTCCGGACTAAAGTTTGTTGCATCCCGTGCGTCCTTCAAAGGCTTAGCTTTCTGTATTGTTTGTTCAATGCCTGCCTTTTGGGAGCTTGGACCCATCTTTGCTTCCCTCCTGCTATCATCTCCTTCTAAGCATTCTGTTTTTAGCTTCACATCACCCTTCGCCATGCTTCTTTTGCTTAGAACAATAACCCAGCAGCAAGTACATCAATTGCTTTAGGAGGATTGTATCTTGTACTCAGTTCCATGTTCCTATTCATTCATCTGTCTTTATTTCTTTAAGTTTCTCGAGGCAAATATTTAGCGTTACAGATCCATGCCTACGAGTCGATGTCTGGTTGCCAGAATTTTATCAGATACATGCACAGTTCATCACAGACAATGTGATTAACACTTCTCCATGAATTACGTAAAATGTTTACATCGGAGTCTTTTTATAGTGAAGTTATTAGTGATATTATGTATAAGTGTTTATATACATTATATTTTGTTATATTTTGTTGCATACCATTTTCTGAGTTTTCTTCTTTTCACCTAGATTTGGAGTTTTAATATGGAGAAGCAGTGGTGGTTTAAAAGACCACAGAGTGATGTCAGACAGGCCAGGATTCAAATACAGGTTTGACTACTCTATGGCTCTACGAGCATGAGTAAGTTACCCTAGCCTCTCTCCAGCTCAATTTAGGATTACTATGAAGAAGCTTGGAAGCCTCATACAGGGAAAAGTCATGTAGTGGGAATAGCACAATTAGAACTATAACACACCCTCAATTAACATTGATACCTGCTCTTATTCTCATCCTCACCATTGCTGTTGTAACTATTTTCTCCCCTTGCAACTGGTTCCCAGAATTTCACATAGACTATGAATCCAGTTTGTACTTAATATTTATTGAATTATTTTCTTCTAAACATTTCTAATTTTCCCATTTCCTTTTTATTTTTTTATTATTTATTTATTTTTTTTAACTTTTTCAAGTTGGCTTTTTTTATTCAGCATAATTTCCTGGAAATTCATCCAAGTTGGTTTTTTTTTAATTTAATTAAATTATGATTATTATTATTATTATACTTTAGGTTTTATGGTACATGTGCGCAATGTGCAGGTAAGTTACATATGTATACATGTGCCATGCTGGTGCGCTGCACCCACTAACTCGTCATCTAGCATTAGGTATATCTCCCAATGCTATCCCTCCCCCCTCCCCCCACCCCACAACATTCCCCGAAGTGTGATGTTCCCCTTCCTGTGTCCATGTGTTCTCATCGTTCAATTCCCACCTGTGAGTGAGAATATGCTGTGTTTGGTTTTTTGTTCTTGCGATAGTTTACTGAGAATGATGATTTCCAATTTCATCCATTTCTTGAAAAGAGCTTTTACCAGATGTTATTCATACTGAATTATAAATTTAAAACTATTATAATAAGCTGAAATGTGTCCCTTGGTTAGAGGAATTAACACTTTACCAACATAACAATTATAATCAATAAGAACATTGCTTCTATGTAACATTTTATTACAATTCTGCTATAGTTTAAATGTGTCCCCCAAATTTCATGTGTTGGAAACTTAATCCCCAACGTGGCAGCACCGGGAGATTGTGCCTTTAAGAAGTGACTGGATCATGAGGGCTCTGCCCTTATGAATGGATTCATCCATTCATAAATTAATAGGTTAATGGGTTATCATGGGAGTAGGATTCATGATTTTATAAGAAAAGGAAGAGAGACATGAACACATTAGAATACTCAGCCTTCTTGCCATGTAATGTCCTGCACTGCCTCAGGGCTGTGCTGTGTCCCCATGAGCAAAAAGCCTCTAACAAGTCTACAGCCACACCAGCCTAAAAGCACCCACTCTTATCTGATCTTGGAAGCTAAGTGAGGTTCGGCCTGGTTAGTACTTGGATGGGAGAAGGCTCTGATCAGATGTGGCCCCTCAACCTTGGACTTCTCAGCCTCCATAACTGTAAGAAGTAAACTCCTTTTCTTTATAAATTACCCATTTTCAGGTATTCTGTTACAAGCAACAGCAAACGGACTTAGACGAATTCTTTCAAAGTATAAGATTTTATTGACACAGTGTGTTGAATAAATAACAGACTGATTTCATCTTTTTTAATCAAAATTAAGTTTGTATTGGTTTCCTTTATTGTTCCTAACTCATTCAAAGATCAGGCGGATGAAGGACAGACTGGAAAATTTTAATGACTTTCCTTAAATATGTCATTTACTTATTTAAAAAGTCACATATTTAAATGAATAATTTGGTTGTATAACATAGCTACCTTAGAATAAAAATATTGTATCTATAATATTTTAAAGTAATAAATAGGACCATAGGCTATTTATGAAATATAACATGACGAGAATTTAGAATTTCGATGCATACTTTGTCTATATTTATTTAAATGGGCAATATGGTTTGAGAACAGTTGATATGAAACACGATGATGAACCCATCTTCTGATGAAAAAGAAAAACATTCAGTTGGCAATGGAGCTGATCATGCATTCATTGAAATTAAATTGGCTTTAAGTTGTACTAGTCTTCCTATGCAACGAGTAGCTCCTTATTTTGATGAAAATTCCCCAATTTATAACTAAGACTGGATCTTGTTATTTTGATCAGAGATGTAAATGTCTTTGTAAAAAAAGTTGGGGTTCTTAAGCACATGACTTATCACTGAGAATTTATAAAAACATTTTATCCCCTTGTAGAAATCGATCTCAAACTTAGGGAACATATAATTTAGACAAACTATTTTTAGCCCAGCTGAGCTGCATTTAGGTTAATCCCTGTGATTACTTTTGAACTTGGTAGCACTCGTCTTGGTTAACACTGTTGTTTTGAGACAATATCATACGAGGTTTATCTTGTAGGACATGTTCAGTAATTTCCTGGATACTGTTCAAATTATTAATAGCTAATCATTATTCCAGTGAATATACAGTGTACTTTAAAAGTCACCATTATATATAAGTTAATGATAAATGAAAAGTAATCATATGCAGATATGAGAACTATAATGTTGGAATAAAGTGCTTCATTGCTGCCCCACACTCGTTAGCACTTGAATAAGTGTGGATATAAAGTAGAAAGAAATATTAAATATCAAGTGTTATTCCAACCATTAAATGATTTTTACTAAGAGAAGAATCTTTCTTCACATGGTAACTCTATAACTTAGCTGAAAACAAAAGCACATAAATGGCCTCTCCTGAAGTTATGTCTTACACTCCTTCTGATGACATTTCAATTATAAGCTGAAGCTCCACCAAACAATCGATTCCTAAAGGTCTAACAATTGATCACTCCGTACACTGAAGTGCCTCTAATGACTACTGTTTATAAATGTTTTGCTTTAAAAAATAAGGCACACTATTAATAAACTGTTTGCTTTAATAGAACAAATGCAACTTTTCAAAATATTTATCAGACCACGACTCTTCCTGACTCAGATTGGCTTCATTCAGATCTATGTATAAGGAAGGCCTATTATATTCATAAACACTGCTAAGTTGAGAGACCTGTTTCTAGATCCCAGTAAATGGTTAAGAGAAATTCACGTCATTGATCTGGTTGCATCAGTTTCACAGAGTGCACAATCTTATATAACCTTTTTTTCCCCCCAGTGGCTATTCATTTAGGATATCCTTTCGAACAAAAGAATAGGATTGAGTGTCATTTAGCAGAAAGAAGGGAGCTAAGCTGACAGGCATAGTGTTCTGCTGCAGTATTTTGTGTTTTCATCATTGGACAGCAATGACTACAGAACCGGCCACGGCAGCAAACCCCTCAGAGTTCAGGGCTTGGGAGTGGGATGGACAACAACTGAGGAGGCAAAGACAGAGAACTGCTTAGCAAAAAGGAAGAAGAAATCAATAATGATTATCTTCTCTCCTTGGGCTACTGCAACTCTGTTAATTTAGGCATGATTTTTGTACTACATATTCTTTGAATTGGAAAATATATTTTTGATGTATTTCGGGAGGTAATACATAATAATTCTGATAAGCAATATTTGTTGAGCATTTTATTTGCTCTAATTATGTCAGGTGCTTTGCTACTTCACAGTAACCCCATGATAAAGCTCTACGAATAGCCCCAGTTTAGAAATAAAAGTAAAAACTAGAGAGGTAAAGCAACACACCCGACATCATATACATAGTGAAGAAGCTGCCAGGACTGGAGGCGAGATTTGCCTGTGTCCTCTAATGCTAAAAGTGCACAGGGCTTAGAGCTGTTCTGAATCCTGTAATACCCAATGTCTCCCTTTTTAGAACCAACATTTAGTAACATCCTCATTTACCGCCCTGAAATGAAATGCATAGATCTCATAAACTTGTCTGCACAGTGCTCTAACCATCATATAAAAAAGAAAGAAAATAATTCATAACACAACAAGATTTATTTTATTTTAAAATACTTTGAAACGTGTGAATGTTTTCATGGCCACACCAGAAGACCTACTGAAGATGCAAGACGCTTGCGCCTATGTTTAGAATCCCCTTTAATGTAGAATTTTTCAAATGTCCCCTGAATATAGGTGAGTTGTATGGAACACTCAAGTACCGTGAGTAGCAAGGCTATTAAGACCTAGTTTTCTGCTATGGAAAAGAGCTCCTAGGAAACTTCTAGAAATTGTCGCTGCATTCTTGAAAAATTCAGCAACTATCAAAACTGCATTTCCTCTCCTGTCCACCTGCTCCAATAAAAAACATCCACACAAAACACGCTTTGTGTTTATATGTTAAATGGATTTACATTCTAGGGGAAATTAACTATAAACAAGGTTTTCCTCTATTTGAATGCTCAGGGGTATGAGGAAACACTGTTCACGCATCATGAAGAGTCTAGTAGCTTACCAACACATGTTAGTGCCAGTAGTGTCCACCTTTCATCATAACAACCAAAAATGCCTCCCTTGTTCAATTCAGAGGGACCATATTCCAGCAGAAACAGAAATGCCTCAGGTAAGAATTGTAACATTAAGAGAACATATGCAAAGATCTCAGTGCGGTACTTTTGCACTCAACAAGCACTAAATAACTGGTAGCTATCATTGAATAATGAAAATTTTATATTTATACAGAATTGCTCTTACAAAGCTTATATTAACAGCTTAAACAGAAATTGTAACATTTATAGCTTAAAATTAATAAAGCTAGGTGTGATAAATGATTTAAATTTTAAAAACTGTAAGAATTAATGTGGAAAACTAGTTTTAATTTTAGTTATTTCACGTATACAAATGTTTGCCCTTATACACATTTTATTGCCCACATGATAGACGTAGACTTTCTTCTAAAACAATCATATTAATGATTTAAACAAAAACATGAGTTTAATATGCCTTATTATTCATGCTTCATAATAATCACCTAATCTCTTCAAATTTAACTGTCACTCAAAGCTCAGTTCCTTTTCATTGCTATAAATTACATTTCAGAACTTTGTGTCTTTATACTGCTAATAAGTCATATTTGATAATCCAGCATATAATAAAAGGATAGTGTACAACATTAATTACAAGGTCAGTTAGATGTCAAAGCAGAAACTCATTAAATAGTATTTTTGTGGAAGTAGCTAGACTCTATTATGTTTAAACTTCACCATAATGAATAATTTGTATCAGACTTAATTCACGAGAGAAAAATGAAAGTTCTGTGGCAAAGTGGCTTTTTCTCCCGAAATAATGTTAATAATTGAAGGCTTTGAAAATTTTTTCCTGCAAATTTCAGATGTGATTAAGTGTTGGGTTTATAAAGGCTGGAAACGTCAAACACTTTAAAATAAAATCGTGTTTTCATCTTAATTTAATGATGAAAAACATACTTCTGCTGTCTCATAGATCTAACCAAGAATTTCTGATTCATTTGATTGGTCTACCTGGAAAATAATAAAATTAATAAAGGAGAGTATAAAATGCATATTCTGTAGTACGTAAATGATGTGTCTTTTAAAATGTCAACTGCAATAATATTTTTTAAAATGAAGCCATTTAAAAATGATTTTTAATGTAAATAAGATGCCAGAAGATGGACAGATATAAAATTAACCTCTACCCATAACCATAATTTCGTAGTAGTTAATGAGCTCAACTCAAGAAAAGGATAGAAGTCTAGTCAGGAAAAGGGTAATGCAAAGTGAAACACTAAAGTTAAATTATTTCCCTCATTTTTGGTAACAGGTTATTAAAATAGACTTGAATGGGTTTTTCAATACGAAACACTAGAATGAGCTTTCTGTGCTTCAGTTTCGTCATCTGAAAGAGAGGCTGTCTGAGTAGGGGACCATAAGAATCCACTTCAGCTTTTGTAGTCTATGACATATCTGCATTTTTATCAGGCATTTATTATTATTCCCATGTAGCAGGGAATGTTCTGCTCCCTCCCTTGAGCCAGGAAGTACAATTTGTATCAGGATCTCGAATTATGTTTTGCTCCATCTAATCCCAGTCATTTATCTACGTATCTATATTTTTCACCATACTTAATAAAATTATAGGGATTTCTTCTTGTTCTACCACTTCACTTCAAGGTCTCCACTTGAGTAATGCAATCAATTGGCAGGTACAATTACCATGAGGCAGAGGGAAATGTTTCTTAGGACCCAGGCAAAACTGATGTTTTTTCCTTTGTGCCAAATCTTACATGTACTTTTACACCAAGTTGACCTGCTTAGGCAAAGGGAGGAGCCGTCTTTTTCAAGCTCTGCAATGATCCTTGAGAAAGCAGAAAAGTCAATGGGATCTAATATTTTTATGGTGTGAGTTCCATCTGGGGACATTTGTATGGGGTTGAAGAGGAATGCATTTGATGAGGCAGTGACAGTTTGGTATAAATACCTCCTGTTCTGATCTTAGACAGGTACCACATTCCTCAGTATATGGGAGTGTAAAGCTTCATGAACAAATTATTTTCAGTTGAGCTAAATGGGTATGAGTTGATCATTAATGATTAGGAAAAAGAGCCAGGATGGAGGATTATGCTCTTGGCCTTGAAGATCTCTAAGGCAGTAGAAAGAGTAATAAGGAGTATATTAGGGTTCCTTAGAGAAACAAAAGGAATAAGAGAATATGTATACACACACAGAGAGACACACGCATATATATATAATTATATATATATATATATATAATTATGTGTGTGTGTGTGTGTGTGTGTGTGTGTGTGTGTGTGTGTGTGTGTATGTGGTAAGAAATTGGCTCATGCAATTATGGAGGCAACTATAGAGACTGACAACTCCCAAGGTATACAGGGTGAACAAGCAAGCTGGAGACCCAAGAGAGCTGATAGTGTAGTTCCAATCTGAAGTACAGCAGACTTGAGATACAAGAAGAGCTAATATTGTGGTTAAAGTCTGAAGGCAGGAAAAAGCCCATGTCCCAGTTTGAAGGCAGTCAGGCAGAACGATTCCCTTTTACTCAGGGGAAGGTCCATGTTTTTGTTCTATTCAGGCCTTTAATTAATTAGATGATGTCTGCTCACATTAGGAAGGGCAATCTACTTTACTCAGTCTACCAATTTAAATGTTAATCTCATCTGATAACACTTACACAGAATCACCCAGAATAATGTTTGACCAAATATCTGGGCACCTTGTAGCCCAGTCAAGTTGATGCCCAAAATTAACCATTACAGGCAGTGTTGACAAATCAAAGTAGTGGTAACAGTAGGTGCAAAGTGAACAACAGTATCATTAGAATGTCCAGGGACTTTTTCAATTCCAGAAACATATTGACTGGGTTTGATGCTCCATAACTTTACAAGTAACACCTATTCCACATGATACTCAATGCTCATATGACTGCCTTGGAGGAATAATGGACATTCTCTACCCCCTGTCCCAAACTTTAAAAAACATTTTGTGTACTGAAATGATTTAGGATGAACTGTGACCAGAAACAAGAAAATAGTAACTCACGGGGTCCAAGCAAGATGACAGCCAACTTTTTGTTTTTTGTTTTGTTTTAGATTCTTAACGCTTTAGTGAAGTTACATCCACATTTTGATCACTGCAAATATTAGAAACAACTTACATGTTCAACAAGGTAAGACTGGTTAAAAAATATCAGCACAAATACAACAAAATACTATCAGGTCATTTAAAAATGTGAAAGAATGAAATTTAAGAGCAAAGAAGAATCTCATGCTACAGAGATTTCTCTTACAAAGAAAGACATCTCAATTCTCATGGATAGAATGCAATAGATTAATTAGGAAACAGTATTTATAGAAACAGGATTGTTACTCGTTAAATTGCCATAAAATTAGAACAAGAACAAACACTAGCTTAAAAGAGAAAAGTGCCTTTTTCTGAGGACATGTGATAAAATGATGGCATTTACAGAAAAATGAGTTAATGATACTGAGGGACCGACAAAAAGAAAGAAGGCCATTTTCATGGAACCAAGGAAAACTATATTCAAAGGTGGTATCTTTTCTCTGCTATTGGTTTTATAATCATATACCTATAGCTACACTTAAAAATTAAAATGCTTACAGAAAATATAACTTTGATATTGATAGTCTGAAACTCTCTACCCCAACCTCTTCTCTTAATTGATAATTATTTTTAAGATGGTTTTTTAAATAACATGAGGTTTTTTTATTAGTTAAGAACACAAGGAGCATGTCGGAACACACTGCATGTCGTGAAGTTCAGAAAGCCTATTATAAAAGAGCAGTATTTTATCGCCTTTTCATAAACATATGAATGTTTAAAATTCATATTTATATAACAGGAAAAAAGACTATTAGGAAATGTTTGAACATGAAAATGTATCAAAATGTTAAAAGTGGTTTGCTGAGGAAAGTGATATTAAAGAAGATATTTATAATTTTTTTCTCTATGCTCATCTATCAGCCTATACATTTTTCATAATAAACCAATATTATTTGCATATTCTGAGAAACGTGTTATTTACTTGTTAGCTAAAATTTCATGCTATTTGATTCAGACTGTGTTTCTTCTGCTCAGTTTTTGGAATGCTCTCTCTCTACACTTAATGTATCTGAGAAGAATCAACAGCTACAATACAATTTTTTTTGCATTTAGAGACTCTATGCACCCAGAATAATTCTGTAATATGTATTTCTCTTTATCTAAAAGTCTAAATAGACAAGGGGCTCTGATACATGGTTTCTTCTTTAAGCCACCATCGAATATGCTGCATGAAAGTTAATCATGGGGATATCCAACAGAGACCTGTATCAATAATATAAGAAAATGGGAAATTCACCCAATACTTTTGTTTCCTAGGGTGAAAAAGAAATTAGAGCCAGGTAATATCTGGTATAAAAATAGGTAATATCATACAAAATTCATTAAAGAAAATGTGAGTGCGGAAATTACCAAATCACAGAATATTAGAGCTGGAAAAGACATTGTACAGATACAGAAATTTGAAAAAAAAAATACAGAGATGAAGTGATCATTCTGCTGTCCTCACAGAAATGCCTGCTACTTCTATTGAATTTTCCTCTCGTCTTCCTTTAAGCATTTCTGGAGCGCGTGGTGTGTGTAATCATAAAGTCTTGTGTTAAATGCCAAAAGGGAGGAAATTATAAAAGAGCAGTGTAATTTTTCTATTATATTTTGATAGTCCTGCCCTCTGCATAATTATTTTGTTTCTAATGTCTCCAACATAATCTCATAAGCATTTCTTAAAATTTTTTTTATCCTAAATGCGAGCCGACTAAGGCAACTTCTTGACAAACACACGTCAAATAACACCGACATCAAAATCTAACCATTCATATCCATGAGGTAAAGAAAACAAAATTAACTGCAGTAATTATTTTTCAATGGCTATGACTTTTATAATATTACAGCTTAGTTTCTATGTGTCCTCCTTTATTCTGAGATTCAGCATTATACATTTTCAATTTGATTTTGCGAATCAAATTACATTTGTTCTTGTTTGATTGGCCGGGGTTTACCTATTTAGGTGCTGTCTAAAAGATCTATTAGATCTATTCATTTTTACATTCTCTGGGGAGACAAACTGCACACGAAAGTTTTGCCAATTTAAATGTTTAATTCTGCAACATGTTGCAGAGTAAAATCTTCCTCGATTTAGCCTATAGAAGTTTCCTGTGACAAAGCAAGTGAAAAACCAAAACTCAAAGTGTGGAAAGTTGGAGCTAAGGCTGATTCTGGAATCAACTAGTTTCCACATTAAAAAAAAAAGAATGAGAATAAGACATAGATTCACTACTTAAATCCAATAGAGGTAGTTTTCATTGTGTTATCATGCAACAGTGTGTGATAGTCAATGTTGAAGTCATATAAACAAGTTATTTGGTTTTAGAATTTAAAATAAAGGAGTTCTATCAATTTGTGGTAAACACAACTACCCATATTGTTCTCTTCCTTTAGACTCTAACTGGAGAGGAGAGTATATTTTCTGCCTCTTTTCCCAAGTAATAACATTTATAGGATGAGGAGCTGGCTAATGGCTTCAGTTCCACATGGCTAGCTACACTAGGGGGGAAAAAAAAAAAGCATAATGCTGCAAGCAAAATTCCAATGTAGTCACAAGAAGGACATTCTATCTCCTGTTGAAAAAATGTGTTTCAGGTTCTTGGGTGAATCTGGTGGTGGAAAGTTTACCACCCGTAATTCTGTAATGTGATCCTCCTTTATAAAATTGCTATTACTTGTGGCAAGAAAAGAGGAGGCAGATGGTACTGTGTCAGATGCTGAAAAAGAAAGTGAGCATCTCCTAGAATATTACAGTGGAAGTATCCAAAATTCAGAAGTAAATAAAATAGACATTCTACAAACAGTGACCAAATAAATGTCTGGACTGTGAAACAGTTTATCCATTGTTTATATAAGAAGTAATGCTGATTATATTGCATAGCTAGTATGTACCCCAAACCAACAAATATATTTTAAAGGTCCATCAAACAGCCCAATAAGGTTCCATTTTCACGTACACATGCAGCATTTTATAACAATCCTAAGGATATGTATATATACAGAGAGATGGAAAAAATACAGTTTTAAAAGACAGAAATTTACCCTATATTTTATTGCTATCTGGGCAGAAACACACGTTCCAATATTTTCGTTTCTCCGTGGCTTCTCCAAAAGAGAAATAGGCCTGCTTCTTTAAACAATTTTTTTTATAAGAGCTATCCCTTCTTGAAGTTGAGTATAGCATAACAATATTACTAAAATATTTTTCATAAGGATAACTGTAGAATAAAGAACAACGAGCCACTTTGTTACAGAGGTAAGCCATGTCATTCTTTTGGTTTATAATGTATTTGTCCAAAAGTATTATGTGGCTAGCTGATAGCTGCATAGATTAACTATAGCTTTTCACTATTTGTGATACACCAGGTTCTCTTTAATCAAACTTCAGTTATCTGTATCTATATTCTCCTTAGGATAAGCCTAGATTGTCTACATTTAGAGCTTGCTACCACCCCAGACATTCTTTCTTTTTGGTTATCATATCAAGTCCCAACTGTGCAGTCTGGAATTCAATGTCAACTACTTTCCATACTTCACACAATCCCTGTGATTCCATCAGCTCTGACCGAATCATAATAAACAACAGTTTATTATGATTTTTCAAGTCCCATCTCTGCAGCAAGTGCTTCTCCAGGTGATTTAATTACCAATAATCTTCTTAAAACCTCAAACCCCAGTCCCATTTTTGCCCATTGAGCAGAGGCTAGGATTTATTATACAGATGATATTGTTTTGTTATCTATGGCAATAAATTATTCTCTTGTTACTCTATAGTCATATATTATATTCTGCAAACAAATTTCAGATACCTCAAGGGCATGAACAATATATTTGATTAGCTGATTTATTGGCACAGAAAGCATTTATCGAGCTTTAATTATGGGCCAAAAAGTCACGAAGTCAGACTTTTACTATGCCCTGAAGTCAGAAAGATGACAAAGAAATGTTCTTGGCTTTCAAGGAGATCCCGTCCCTCTAATTCATTCTAATAATTTTTAGAAGAGAGTTATAAAAGAATGCTCTAGACCAGTGGTTCTCAAACTTTAGTGTGCATCGAATCACCTAGAGGGCTGATTAAAATACAGGCTGCTCATCTCCACTCTCCAATGTTTCTGATCAAGCAGGTCTGAGATGAGGCCTGAGGATCTATATTTCTAATGAATTCCCAGATGGTGCTGATGTTGCTGGTCCAGCGAAAGAGTGATTTAGAGAATGGAAAGGCAGTTAAATAGGCAATGCAAAGACACAACGAGGTAGAGGGCCAACGTATTCAAGTAGCAGCAGGAAGGTAATATGGTGGGTTTAGACGGTGCGTAGGGTGACCGCAACATGGCACTTGGAGACGATTAGACTTTAATAGATTTTGGACATCATGGTAAAGGTAAGGAATGTAGATATTAGAAGAATCATCATCATCAGAAATTTGTAAATAAGGGAGGGATGTCATCACACCTGGGCTTTAGCTTTTAGAAAGAAAACAATAGGACAGAGGATATGTCTACACAGAGGATTGTATCATACTGATATTTAGACCACAAAGATGAGATTTGATTTTCTTTCAACACTGAGGGCTAGGTAGCGTGCTTCATATTTATGGTCTGCCTCAGCTTTCCTTACCTGGCCAATTTTAACAACCTCCTAGGGAAATCACAGCCTCCAGTCAACCTCCTCTCTCCCTCCCATAATGGCAAGTAGATACCTGGAATCCCGCTATTAAATAGCATCAACATCTGAATTCATGTGTTTCACCGATTTCTCAGGCTATTATAGCAGGAGAAACTCATGTTGTAATTTTACTTATCAGGAATTTGAAAGCCAAATTAGTTAAGTATATTAAAGTAACCCAGCTAGTTAACAGCAGAGTCAAAACTAGAGCTCAACTATCTAAATATTATGTTTATTACTATAATAAATGCATATACATAAATGTAACTACTTAATTGACAACAATATGAATAGTTACGTTTGCACCTGCACAGGCAATAATAACTAATGCACAGCTGTGACACCATCACCTATGAGACATATCTGTTTTCAGAAATATTAAAAACAAGGCGCATCCAGTAGGGTGACTATAGTTAATGACAACCTATTTTATATTTCAAAATAGCTATAATAGAATACGTGAAATGTTCCCAACACAAAGCAATGGTAAATGTTTGAGGTGATGGATACAGAAATATCCTTATTTGATAATTACACATGGTATACATGCATCAAAATATCACATGTATCCCATAAATATGTACAATTATTATGTATCAATTTAAAAATGTACATCTTAGTTGCAGTAAAATACAGCAAACACAGGTGACTTTCCAGGGCCTCGATTTTGTTCATGGGAAGAATGAAAGATGACATGACTCTGAGGACTTTTTCCACACCCTATTTCAAGGCAACAGAGTGTCCTTCTAAACCAGAAGAGTTCAGCTCTAACACAGAGGACTATTATAAAAGTTAGACTCCTTTGAGAGCATTGGCTGTTCTTTATTTTTGTGTGCCTTTCTCGATTTCATAAGCAACTCCTGATAATTCTAGGAATGTATTGTCCAATCTTAATTTCCTGATCATAGTTATAGCTTTGAAGTTCATTATCAAACTTTGACCTCATGCCCTCATTCCAACCTCCCAGACACAAATTATATTATTACAGGGATATATATTAATATTTCAACATTTCTGCCTTTACTAAATCCAAATAAAACAATAGAATATTGAATTAAATTATTACGATAATTTATCATTGTTTCTAATATTTTCTTGTTTTTTTCTGAGAATGTGATTATTGAATAGAGACTACTTTTTTGATTATGCAAGGCTCAATGTCAACATTTTGTTGCTAAATTATAACATTAAGTAATCCAGATCACACAATATTTTTCTTTAGCTAAGAAACATGTTTAACTCCCAGCTACAACATTTTCTCACAGAATAAGAATTACATTGTTTGTATTTATCTTTAGCTTCAGCACTGATTGCAGTTATAAAATATGTTAATATCATGGGCATAACAATTGAAAGTGTACTTAATTGTTCAACCTTGGGAACCATATAATCTACATCAGATTTCTATGGGTTTTTCATGTCTCTGGTTATGATTGCATCTTTCCAATTTGTCTCTGTGCCTAAACTCTCTCTCTCCCCTTATCCATCCTATGTAGCCCTTCTAAAAAGAATCTTTGAATATGTGCTTTTACTCATTTTATGATTGCCTGTTCCTCCAGCTAGCTTCTCTTTGACCTCATTGACTCAATTCACCTTATGCCTTTCCCCTAATATCTTGTTTCTAATCATGTGAGACTTCTTAATATTTCCAAGGCAGACCATCCTCTTTTGTCCTTTCATGGTTATTCAAGCTGTGGTCCACACTTCTGATGTTCTCCCTCTATAATGACAAGCTTCTACTCAGCCTCCCAGATGAGCTAATCTACCACCTTCTCCGTGAAGCTGGGTCTTACACTCTGTTGGAGAAGAGACTACTCTGATTCCTTCACAGATTTTACTGTACTTATCTTGTGATACTATAATGATTTTGATGTTGTTCTACCTGACTAAACCCAGCTGTTACTATTTAACAATGCATACAACATAGTAGATACTCAACAAATGTCTTTTAATTAGTACATGAGCAGCAGTATCTGTACAGTGAAAGTCACTGTCTTTATATCCTCACCTCCTACTATCTTTTAACTTATGACAAATAGTTTTTTGATGCACGCTTCCAGTGAAAATGTCTTTTATCAAGGTCAAGTATGAGCTCCATATTGCAAAACCCAATGGTCTATTCTTTTGTGTTTGTCTAATTGTATTTTCAACATTTGACACTGTTTTCGATTCTATCATGAAGGACTTTCTTCATCACACTTGCCTGGTTTTCTCTATAAATCACAGATGTTGCTTTTTAGTCTCCTTTGAGTATTTTTTTTTCTTCCTCCTGTCTTGAAAGGTGCAGTCAATTCTCAGGCTCTTTTCCCAAACTCTCCTCCTAGAAGACCTCATCCAGTCCCATGTCTTTAAAAACCATCTAAGAGCCTATGACTGCCATATTATTTATTTATTTACTTTGAGACAGAGTCTCACTCTGTTGCCCAGGCTGGAGTGCAGCGGTGTGATCACGGCTCACTGCAGCCTTGACTTCCCAGGCTCAAGTGATCCTTCTGCCTCAGCCTCCTGAGTATCTGGGACTACAGGCACGTGCCACCACACCCGATTAATTTTTGTGCGTGTGTGTGTGTGTGTAGAGGCGAGGTCTCACTATGTTACCCAGGCTGGTCTTGAACTCCTGGGCTCAAGTAATTCTCCTATCCCGGCCTCCCAAAGTGCTGGGATTATAGGAGTGAGCCACTGTGTCCGGCCAACTCTTACATTATTATTCCAGTCACAGTATCCGTCTTCAGCCTCAGACTGATCTACCCAACTTTCTTTCCAGCATTTCCACTTGGATATCTAATGAGACTCTGATAATAAGAAAGACTCTTGTCAATTTTGGCTTTTGTTGCCATTGCTTTTGGTGTTTTAGACATGAAGTCCTTGCCCATGCCTATGTCCTGAATGGTAATGCCTAGGTTTTCTTCTAGGGTTTTTATGGTTTTAGGTCTAACATTTAAGTCTTTAATCCATCTTGAATTGATTTTTGTATAAGGTGTAAGGAAGGGATCCAGTTTCAGCTTTCTACATATGGCTAGCCAGTTTTCCCAGCACCATTTATTAAATAGGGAATCCTTTCCCCATTTCTTGTTTTTGTCAGGTTTGTCAAATATCAGATGGTTGTAGATATGTGGCATTATTTCTGACGGCTCTGTTCTGTTCCATTGATCTATATCTCTGTTTTGGTACCAGTACCATGCTGTTTGGGTTACTGTAGCCTTGTAGTATAGTTTGAAGTCAGGTAGCGTGATGCCTCCAGCTTTGTTCTTTTGGCTTAGGATTGACTTGGCGATGCGGGCTCTTTTTTGGTTCCATTTGAACTTTAAAGTAGTTTTTTTCCAATTCTGTGAAGAAAGTCATTGGTAGCTTGATGGGGATGGCATTGAATCTGTAAATTACCTTGGGAAGGATGGCCATTTTCATGATATTGATTCTTCCTACCCATGAGCATGGAATGTTCTTCCATTTGTTTGTATCCTCTTTTATTTCCTTGAGCAGTGGTTTGTAGTTCTCCTTGAAGAGGTCTTTCACATCCCTTGTAAGTTGGATTCCTAGGTATTTTATTCTCTTTGAAGCAATTGTGAATGGGAGTTCACTCATGATTTGGCTCTCTGTTTGTCTGTTATTGATGTATAAGAATGCTTGTGATTTTTGCACATTGATTTTGTATCCTGAGACTTTGCTGAAGTTGCTTATCAGCTTAAGGAGATTTTGGGCTGAGACAATGGGGTTTTCTAGATATACTATCATGTCATCTGCAAACAGGGACAATTTGACTTCCTCTTTTCCTAATTGAATCCCCTTGATTTCCTTCTCCTGCCTAATTGCCCTGGCCAGAACTTCCAACACTATGTTGAATAGAAGTGGCGAGAGAGGGCATCCCTGTCTTGTGCCAGTTTTCAAAGGGAATGCTTCCAGTTTTTACCCATTCAGTATGATATTGGCTGTGGGTTTGTCATAAATAGCTCTTATTATTTTGAGATACGTCCCATCAATTCCTAATTTATTGAGAGTTTTTAGCATGAAGGGCTGTTGAATTTTGTCAAAGGCCTTTTCTGCATAATTGACAAATGGGATCTAATTAAACTCAAGAGCTTCTGCACAGCAAAAGAAACTACCATCAGAGTGAACAGGCAACCTACAAAATGGGAGAAAATTTTTGCAACCTACTCATCTGACAAAGGGCTAATATCCAGAATCTACAATGAACTCCAACAAATTTACAAGAAAAAAACAAACAACCCCATCAAAAAGTGGGCGAAGGACATGAACAGACACTTCTCAAAAGAAGACATTTATGCAGCCAAAAAACACATGAAAAAATGCTCACCATCACTGGCCATCAGAGAAATGCAAATCAAAACCACAATGAGATACCATCTCACACCAGTTAGAATGGCAATCATTAAAAAGTCAGGAAACAACAGGTGCTGGAGAGGATGTGGAGAAATAGGAACACTTTTACACTGTTGGTGGGACTGTAAACTAGTTCAACCCTTGTGGAAGTCAGTGTGGCGATTCCTCAGGGATCTAGAACTAGAAATTCCATTCGACCCAGCCATCCCATTACTGGGTATATACCCAAAGGACTATAAATCATGCTGCTATAAAGACACATGCACACGTATGTTTATTGCAGCAGTATTCACAATAGCAAAGACTTGGAAGCAACCCAAATGTCCAACAATGATAGACTGGATTAAGAAAATGTGGCACATATACACCATGGAATACTATGCAGCCATAAAAAATGATGAGTTCACGTCCTTTGTAGGGACATGGATGAAATTGGAAATCATCATTCTCAGTAAACTATCGCAAGAACAAAAAACCAAACACCGCATATTCTCACTCATAGGTGGGAATTGAACAATGAGAACACATGGACACAGGAAGGGGAACATCACTCTCTGGGGACTGTTGTGGGGTGGGGGGAGGGGGGAGGGATAGCACTGGGAGATATACCTAATGCTAGATGACGAGTTGGTGGGTGCAGCGCACCAGCATGGCACATGTATACATACGTAAGTTACCTGCACATTGCGCACATGTACCATAAAACCTAAAGTATAATAATAATAATAATAATAATAATAAAAGAAAAAAAAACATTCAAAAAAAAAAAAACAAAGTTAGTTGAGATGAAGACACTTTTCAAAGTCCTGCATTTTTACAGATTCGGAACTGCTGTCATCAACCATGAATCACTTTCTCATATTAAACTCTTAAAAAATAAAAAAAAAAAAAAAAAAAAAGAAAGACTCTTGATTACATCACGCCTTGTACCCTAACTTTTTCCTCCTCCACTTTTCGCTAGCAAAGAACTTAGAAATAATTCTCAATTATTCTCATACTTTACATCTAATTCATCACAGCAAATCCTGTCAGCTTTGTCTTTAAAATGTATCCTAAATACAAGCTCTCTAACTGACCCCACCACTCCACCCTAGTCTGAACCACCTCTGATGTGGACTAGTAACGTGGCTTCCAGTGCTATCTCCCTGTATTCACTATTGCTTCCATTTCAGTCTAATCTCTACTCAGCAATGATGAATGAACTCTTTGAAGAAAACAGATCTCACTATTGCTTCCATTTCAGTCTAATCTCTACTCAGCAATGATGAATGAACTCTTTGAAGAAAACAGATCAGGTATCTTCACTCTATTTTTCTAAATTCTCCAATGACGTCCTGTCAAAACTACAGAAAGAGTTAAATTCTTTTCTCATGGCCTGCAAGATCCCGTGTGATCTTGCCCTTGCCTATGCTTGCACCTCCTTCCTTCCCCACCTTCTCTTACACTGGAATCCTTGCTATTTGTTGGATAGGTCAAGTCTCTTTTGAACTCAGTGCCCTTGCCCTTATTGTTTCCTCTGCCTGGAATGTTTTTGCCCAGATTGGAGAATATCTGCTCTCATATCTCCTCAAATATTGCCCCCCAGAGAAGCCATGCCAATCCACCCAGTCTAAACAAGTCTACCTTCAATATCATTTTCTATTCCCTTAACCAGCTTTATTTCCAATACGGATCACTATCTGAAATCATATGTGTATGCATATAATAAATAATATCATTTATTCTCTAGCTCACTACTAAAGTGTAAGTTATACCATTGTGATGTAAAAAGTGTTTTGAGCTAAAGCCGTTTGAGGATCAACAGATACAGGAAGGGGCTTTTTCTGTACTCCCCCTATCTGCCTAAAAGCAAAGATTCCTGAAATAATTCAACTGTTATAAACCCTCCTTTAAGGAAAGTTTCTTGCACCAGGGGTAAAGAGTGACTCCTGTCACCAGAGATGAGAAGCTGTCTCTGGGAAGAGAAAATTACATAAACAGACGTTACTAAAACAAACATTACCTTTCATTAGTTTCTCTCATATTTCCCACCAACTTTGTTGCTTGAAATTCTAACACTCTTCTTTTCAAAACCCTTGTTAAAACAGTAGATAAGCTCCAAATTCTAACAACTTCATTGAGCTATGTTTTCTGTGAGCTCCCACATACTTCTATGAATAAACTTTGTCTTTTCTATTGCCAATCTATCTTTCGTCAGTTTAATTTGCAGCCCCCCAAGTAATGAACCTAAGAGGGGAGTGGAAAAGTTTTTCTTCCCTGACAACATAAATGGACACATCAATAAATGGATAGCTTGAGTAAATTTCCTCATGTTTCTAAGCCTCACTCCATTACATTTTTATTGATCACACCACCAGTGCCAGACAAGAAATGGGAATTCTTAAGAGAAAGGGCATTAGAAGTGTTAAAAGGCAACCACAGAGAGCTGTCACATGGAGAAATGGTCCATGCCGTCTTCATTCGATCTCACTCCTAGTTGGGAGTGATCAGAATGGGGAAGGGAGATATCTTTCTGCAAGGAAGTCCCAGTGATATGATTAATAAAAATATGTCAAAGACACACGAGAATAGACGTTCATTTGATACAAGCAAAGGTTATTGTTTATTCTACTAATACGGTTCCACAGAATCCAGGTACCAGCAGTGCCCCCTCTTAGAAGGACAAGCCTCCCTAGTTTCCAAGTCTTCACAAATGTGGCTAGCTGACAAAATACCATCTGATCAAGTCATAATCTTCTCAGATCCTTCATAAATCTTCTTACTGCCATGCTCATGTTTTTAACCCCTTCCAACCTCTTCAAGCTGACATTAAGTAGCTTCTTTTAAAAACAGCAGAAGGTTCATGAATGCATATGGGAGAAGAGTGAATTTTAGGTCAAATTTCCAGGCTATGATTTAACCTTATCTCAATTCGTACTCTCCCAAATTAGAGAGGAAGCCTGCCTACAGGGCACTTAGAATCTAAGAAAGTGGCTTCGGTGAAGAAAATATTTAACCAATAGGTTTGTTTGGGGGATGGTTTGGATAGGGATCTTCTATATGGACCTAGAAGGATTATCATCAGAGACAGAGAGCATGTGAACTTTCTGTTAATGCCTAGAGATGTGACAACCAGAGAGGCTGGGCAGAACAGAATCTCAGAGGGCATGTGGAGCAACCGAGAAGACTATAGAGGCATTGTGTTTTCTTACCTCAAGTTCACATAAGGCTTATAACTGTAAAATCATCTATTTTTGGATTATCCATGAAATTCTCAATCTTAGGCTAGCAGTTTTCTGCAACTTACAGCCCATACCTCTTCTACATTCAAAGGTTTCCACTAACATTACACCCAGGAACAAGAAGCATATTATTTTATTGGCTTGTGAGGTGGGGGAAGGGGACAAAATTTATATAATAAAGTATCCTATTTTACACAGTAAAGTTTATTGTTTTACTTTATTAAAAACTGATCACTGATGATCTGTTCTATAGCTTTCCCAAAACCCTGTGTTTCTGGATTTTCAATTATGCAGAGAAAAAAGTGAAATCTCCTGAGCTGGCAGCTCTTCCCCTCCATCATAGTTCAAAAGGTGACAGGGAATAGCAGCCTACAGAGTGAACAGAACATAACTGTCTGAACCATGGTTAAGCTCCAGCAATTTTGGCGGTCGCAGTAAACACTGGGCTAAACCCAAGGAACTTCTCCCCCTCTATGTGGCTAGAGAATTGGTTATCAAAGCAATACTAGCATGACCTGGGAACTTATTAGAAAAGTAAATTCTCGGGTCTCACCCCACAGCTACCTTATCAGAATTTCTAGGAGTGGGGCACGGCAATCAGTATTTTAATGAGTCACCTGGAAATTTTGAGGCAGGATCAAATGTGAAAACCATCGCCCTATAGCAGCAATCCCCAACCTTTTTGGCACCAGAGACTGGTTTAGAGGAAGACAATTTTTTCCATGAATCGGGGCGGGTGGGGTCGTGGGGAGAGGTGCGTGGGAGGTGATGGTTTGGGGATAAAACTGTTCCACCTCAGATCTTCAGGCATTAGATTCTCATAAGGAGCACACAACCTAGATCCCTCATGTGCATAGGGTTCGTGATCCTATGAGAATCGAACACCGCTGCTGATCTGATAGAAGGTGGAGCTCAAGTGGTAATGCTGGCTGCCCTGCAGCTCACCTCCTGATGTGGGGCCCTGGTTCCTAACAGGTCACTGACCCGTACTGGTCTGTGGCCCCAGGGCTGGGGACCTTTGCTCTATAGTGTTAAAAGCCAAAGGAAAGCGGGCGGATCACTTGAGGTCAGGAGTTTGAGACCAGTCTGGGCAACATGGTGAAACCCCGTCTCTACTAAAAATGCAAAACTTAGCAGGGCATGGTGGCGCCAGAGCACCTGTAATCCCAGCTACTTGGGAGGCTGTGGCATGAGAATCACCAGAACCTGGGAGGCAGAGGTTTCAATGAGCTTAGATCATCCCAGGGCACTTCACCTGGATGACAGAGTGAGACTCTGTTTAATAAAAAAAAAAAAAAAAAAAAAAAGCCAAAAGGATTAGCATAGAGGATTGGCAGTCTTGAGAACTAAGGTAACCCTATTTGCAAGGTGACAGTATGTATATTGAACTGCATCAGGTCCACAATGCAGCCTTTCATGTAACTAGGCTCCTAGTGCGGTTGTATGCTAATCCTAGTCCTAAAACCAAGATTAGGCAAAAACAGAGTTGAGATTCACTTGAGTCAAGGTCCCATTACTCAGTAACTCCTGTGATGAACACAATGCCCATATATAACTAGGATCTCCGGTGTACCCTCATCTTCTGATACTGCCTCCTTCTCATTTGCCTTGTCCACTGTGATGTGGCCCTTTCTGTCTTCCATGTAGATGCATAAAGCCCTATGCCAAGCACTGCAAACATATAGCTGAGAAGGTCCTCAGACTCCAGAAACTTAGTTTTGTCTTAACCACATCTGATTGATTTTTATCTATGGGTCTTTATGCAAACTGTTTCTTCTTTCTGAATTACGCTTCCCTGCTTTCATTCTTCATTTTGGGACTGATTCCACAGCCCTGGGTGGCCATCACACCCTGTGGTCACACTTTTCAGAGCACAGTCTTGCAATTACTTGATTATACAGCTGACTCGCCACCTCACCTAGGAGCTGGTTGAAGGGAGGGGCTGTGTCTTTCATCTCTTTATCACCAGCATCTTGCACAGTTCCTACCTATAGTTGATAACTTTTGATGAATGAACGAATGAGAATCAGACATTACATTTTCAGAAGGAAAAAAGTTTATCCTTAAACAAATGTGTTGGGATTCAGAAGAATCATTTTCCCTTCGACTTTATGCTCACAAATGTGTTTGGGATTCAGAAGAATTCCAAACTTTTCATTTGCCTTGTCCATGTTATATGGTTTCTTATAGCCTAGCTAAAGCAGTGGTTTTCACAGCACGATCAAGGCCAGCAGCATCAGCATCACCTGGTAACTTGCTAGAAATGCAAATTCTGGACCTGCACCAAAGCTACTGGACCAGCAACTCTGAAGGCTAGCCTAGCAATCTGTGGTATAGCAAACCCTCCAGCTGATTCTGATGTGAGTACTACTGGCCTAGAGTTGCTTCTAAGACTTTGGTATGACTACCAGTCAGAATCTAGGTCTTCACACACTGACACTGATTCAGTAGGTTTGGGATGAAGGGCAGGCAGTCTACAGCTTTTATCAAACTGCCCAGATGATCCTGAAAGGTGTTTTATGGATTCAGAAGAGTCTCAACACATTCGTGAGCATAAAGTTGAAGGGAAAAACTGTTTAATGAATTTGCCTGGGGTTTTGTTACTTCTTCCACTCCTAACTTCATTTATAATCAAGCCCCTAAGCAGCTTGTTTCCACTTAACCTTACCAAACTCATACAAATTCAGTTGGAATTATTTACAATTTCCAGGGTTACTTGCATTGTATACTGAGTCTCCAAGGTGGTTAATGAGCCACTTTGGATGATAACAACCACCTTGGCTGATAACTAAATTGATAGGTAAGCAATGTATTTTAATAGCAACCAAACCCTTGCTTCTCTGATTTACTGACCTGTCACAACTATGGACCAAACCAAATTTCTGAAGTTCTGGCTGCTCAAATCCTTACTGCAACCTGATTGAGGCATTATTAATATTGGAGTTTGAAGTAAATAATACAAATGCATCGACTGAAATAGGTAGAGAACAAGCCTGGAAGTGCAAATGTTCGTTAGAAGTTACTGATTTGTGCAGAACTCTGTGTGGCTTGGGCAGTCACTTCTCTTTGTCAAGTATACACAAAAAACGTTTGCTCCTTCCGATTGCAATAGTATCCATGGTAGATATGTGCAATGCATTTGAAAATAATAACTTGAGATCGAAAGACAAAAAATGAATACGCTAAGGAAGTGTGGCAGTCACAAAGAGGAATTTATCTAGTTCTTAATCAGGGCAGACCTGAATATTCACATTTTTAGCACAAAAACCAAAAGGGAGGGCTGGAATTTAAAAGTCCCTTCATCTTGGTTAGGCTCTGTGGGGAGTTCTCCCTGCAGCTGGTGGGCTGCTTCCTGCTTCTGATGTCTCCACCCGCAGGTGGTAGCGCTGGCCCCTGACCTCCTGAAATAAGCCTGTTGATCTTCTCCCACGTTATGCCTGCTGCCTGTGGACTGCTGACAGGAAGTTAGGGGATGACAAAAAGTCCCTCAGTGAAAGACTTGATTAAGCGGCTAAATAATGTTTGCTCCGAAAGCTTTCTTTTCAAATAAGGTTTTCAAAATATGTGTGCATATATATATATATATATTCATATATATTCGGTTTTATTCAGAATGCAGAAGTGTATCTGTGGAGAGCAGAAGGGCATTGGAAGGAGTCAAAAAATGTGTGTGTGTGTGTATACACACACTCACTATATGCCAAAAAGAAAAGCAAACAGGAGAAAAAGATGTGTTGAAATCTTGACAGAGCACAGACAACAGTGGCATATTTGAGTTAGAAAATAAACAAGGGTGTGCATTTTAGAATTCTCAGATTTATTTGATTTTTGTCCAACCATTACAAAGTAAGGAGTAAATGTGAATATGAGGGGGTAAGAGAAAATAAGTTGATTTAATGGTGAACTAGGGACAAAGTCCTAGGGTTTTGCATTTGCTCTGTGACCTAGGTGTTGAGCACCTTTCCTTGGCAAGTCAGGATGATTTTTAACTAGCTCCTAACTAGCTTTCTTGTGTTAGTTCTGTTTTCTTCGAATCTATAGGCCAAGCTGCAGAAGGGGGCTTTCTAAAATTCAGACCTATTAAGTCATTGGCCAGTATAAAAGCCTTATATGGTTTCCTATAGCGTAGCTAAAAGCAGTGGTTTTCAAACACGATCAAGGCCAGCAGCATCAGCATCACCTGGTAACTTGCTGGAAATGCAAAATCTGGACCTGCACCAAAGTTACTGGACCAGCAACTCTGAAGGCTAGCCTAGCAATCTGTGGTATAGCAAACCCTCCCGCTGATTCTGATGTGAGTATTACTGGCCTAGAGTTGCTTCTAAGACTTTGGTATAATTACCAGTCAGAATCTAGGTCTTCACACACACACACACACACACACACACACACACACACACACACACACACTGATTCAATAGGTTTGGGATGAAGGGTAGGAGTCTACAGCTTTTACCAAGCTGCCCAGATGATTCTGAAAGGTGTTTTCTGGATTGCATTTAGAGAAATGCTGGCCACAGTCTAAATAGTATCGGAACCACTAAATACATCTATCTGTGCCCCCTGCCCATCCCATCTGTGAAATTTTTTGAGATCATCTTGAGCTCCCAGTCATAGCACAATGCCTGCAACAGAACTGACACATTCCTCTCTAAATGTTTCTGAATAAATAAACTGCACTTTGGCAGACAAATTGCAATCCCTAATGTGAACTATTTTTCTCCTATCTAGACAAATGAGGCAAAACTACTCTGACAGACTTCAGTGGTAGTTTTTAAATTGTTATTTAAGGAATACACTACTCACAAGGACTTTTCTTCTCACATTGAACATTACAAGATAAATAAAAATAATTTTATCTAAGTAAATGTCCTGACACTAAGTTCAGCCAGACTTCACCCCTTAATCGGTTTTCTAAAACACAAAAAGAAAAAAATAACATCTACATGGAAATTCTACTTTTGAAAAGCAGTGAAAGAAAGCAGTGAAGATGCTTTGATCTTGAGTAAGATTACAGCCTCTGGTCCCCAAATGAGACACGTGTAGTCTTACCTTGTCTTAGGTAAATGTGTGTTCATCTTGCGTACATGCACACCACATGTATACAGGAAGGGGAATACTAAAACCTAGTAAGGTGAATGATTTTGTGAGCATGCATATATATATATATGGTCAAAATTGATGCTAATGAAAAAAATCTGTCTTGTTACAGGACGGACCTTCCTTCCCGTGGTTCTTTAACTTGAGTGTGCGTTAGAATTGCCTACAGGGCTTGTTCACAGATTGCTGGGCTCCACTCTCCAGGAATTTCTGTTTCAGTAGATCTGTCATGAGGCTCAAGAATGGGCATTTCTAACCATCCCCACGTGATGCTGATCTGGGACCCACACTTTGAAAACAACTGCTCTACTCCATAGGGGGAAATGAATGTGTCAGGAAAAAGGTGCTCTGTTTCTGAAGAAAGAGAAACATGAAAGGTTAGACAAAGAATATAAAGGTAACTGAAATTCTCCAAGTAAAATCAATTCCACCTCTTAACTATACCTATAATCCTTTGTTTCACAGGCCAGCCTAAATTTACCACTTTATCTTATAGAGTTGTCCGTGTGAATCCACTTTCTTATGATATAGTGAGCTCCTTTAAAAATCGTGGCATGGTTTATTCATCTTTATGTCTGTCAAAGATTAGAAGCAGTAAATGTTCAATAAACATTTGTTGCATTAAAAGAATTATAAAGGAAATAGACCGTACACTTTATTCTCGATTGGTAGAAATTTTATGGTGTAATACTAAGGTAAGGTAAACCATTGATTTCAATGTTTGAATTTTTTATTTTATTTTCTATCTAACACAATTCACATGTATAATGAATTGAACATCTGTCTTTTGTGAGATGATACTTAAAAAATACTTAGAGACACTTAAATAAGGAGTATAATGCTATATAGATACCATATATAGAATCTATTCAATTTAACAAAACTTTATATTGAGCTCCTACCACATGCCTGATAGTATACTCAATGCTGGAAATATCTAATATAATAATGTTAAGAGCTTCAATTTATTGATTAGTTAGCATACAACAGGCAATCTGCAAGGTGTTTACAGCAAATTATGCTTATTTACTCATCACAATACCTCTATGAAGTTGGCTTTATTAGCATCTCCAGTTTAAGGAAGAGGAAATCAAAGCTTTAAAACATTAATTTATTCTAAATCACACAGCTAAGAAATGACAGAACCATGATTTGGACCAAGGTTGTCCGAAGGTAGAGTCTGCTATCAACAGCTCTGCTGTATTGACTCATTCCGAAGAGAGGGTTAGCCCTTAGGAAAGCCACATGCAAAAGAGACCCAATTACTTTCTACTGTTTAAACCTAAGTGAAACTAGGGTTAAGTTTACCTAGGTCCAAAGTTCTAATAGACCCCAAAGGGGAGCTCTTTTTTGGATACATGTCAGGAACATGTTAAGGTACAAATTTTCATTCATCAATTCAATACATTTCTCTTGAATATTTGTTGTGTACAATTACTGTGGTTCTATGGATTCACTTGTGAGTAAGCAAAGAATGCCCAATACCTAGTGGGTGACACAGATAATAATCAAATCCTCACACAAATAACATGTAATTACAAACTGAATTAAGTATGAGGAGAGGAAAATAAAGAGCACTAGGAGAGCATGTAGCAAGAGGACTTAATTCAATTTGTGAAGGGGGTGACCAGGGAAACCTTCCTGAGCAAGTGACAACCGATTAAGACCAAGACCGGTAAGACGGGCAGGAAAACGTGAGTGTGTGGAGTGGGTGGAGACAGTGAGCGGATTCCCTGACAAACAGAACAGTACGTGCAAAGGAAAAAGAGATTACAGCACTGTAGTTAGAAAAATCTAAAAAAAAAAAAAAAAGTTAGTGTAGTTGGAGTACAGAGAATGAGAAGATGAGAGGGATAGTAAAAAATACTGCCAACATAGCAAAGGACAGACTATGCAAAGCCTTGCACACCATTTTAAGGCTAAAATTAATGTGAACCTTTTGAAGGAGAACAGTGCCAAGGCTAGATTTATATTTATTAAATATCACACTAGCTGTAGGCAGAACAGTATGGTCGGTAGGGGGTTACTGTGTTAATTCCAATGAGAGACGATGGTAGCTTGCACTAGGATAATAATGGGCATAAAGAAAAACTGTAGAGATATTGAGAAGGTTAAATCAGTAGGACCGGGTGACAGATTTAATATGGTAGTTGACGGACAGTGAGGAAGAGCAAGGAAAAAAAATCCAGACTTTTGGCTTGCTTAACTGGATAGTGTGATTCACTGGGATGGAGGAACCTGGATGTGTATCGGATTTGAAGGACAAGATCGAACATTCAATTTGGTCCTCGTTGAGTCTGAGTTGCCTCTGATACATTTAAGCGGAGATGTCAATTAGGCAGGTGGGTATGTGTATAAGACTAGCATTCAAGTGAGAGTTTCAGGGCTGGAGATGTAAATATTAGAAGCTTTGCAGGAACATTAGTTAGGTTAAATCAGGAACACAGATAAGATTACCTAGGGACAGAAGACAAAGTAAAGAAATGAAAGGAGATATTATTCCTTCTTTGGAACCTTGTGTAGTGAATCAGAATCAAACCCTGTTTAATTTTAAATTACAAAGCCAATCTAACCACTCACCGTATAGATGAAGAGAACTGAAGTCCTGTGAGTTTTACCCATTTTGCCAGATTGTAAAAGTCAAGCTGGGGCAAGAACTCAAGTCTTCTGAACTGCAGTTTAATTCTCCACCTTTATTGATATTTCTTAAAATGTGGTCCTGGAACCAGCAGCATCAGCATCACTTATACACTTTAAAATGTAAATATTTAGGCCCCATCCCAGATCTACTGAATCAGAAGCTCTATGGCTAGGGCTCAGATGCATGTTCGGGTCAGAGAGCTCCTGCTCTATTTTGTGTAATCCCCTTCCTGAGTGTTAGCAAAGTGATGGGTTCACACTTACGGGTAGAGAGGTAGCAGGAGGAAAGTGAGGCTGTTCTTGACTCTGTGCCAGAGGAGATTATAGAAACTGACCCTCTCGAACTCAACAGAAGCTGCAGACCGCATTGGTACATGTGTTTTATAAACTACAGTCATGCATGCCATTTCTGTGCTTTGCAAAAGAGACAGATAGTGGTGCCAGGGGAAATGACATTAGCAATCCAAGTTGATTAGGTAAAATATCTGACACAGTGAGGCAAAAGTTGATTTGGTAAAACTTGACATAGACGGCACTTTCAACCATCGGTATCCACTTAATAGATATAAACAGCTATTTTCACGACACAAACACCCACACTGACATCTTTGGAACATTTCTAGCAATTCTGTGTGCTTGACAGATAAACTGCTGCTACAAATTATCCTCCAGCCATGAGATTTAAAACCAAGAGTTTCTAGTGTTTTGTTCCTTTGAAATATGTAACCTTAAGCAGATGTTTATACCCTGGGTCTCAAAATCTAATTGAATAGTTCACTTGATGTGTTTGCACAATTAAGAAACTCTTCTTCCTTAATAGGGGAAGGGGGCAAATTGATATGTTTAATTTTCAAAAACACAGAGAGTTCTCTGCTCTACAACAGTCTATCAGCTAGAAATTTCTATTAACCGTCTCTTCTCTACTTCATAAGCACAAAGATAAGTTGTGGTTTTAATGATCCTTTGGGGATATTAAGAGATTTTGAGGTAAATGCTAAACCAAACAGTTTAGTTTGTATTCAGGACAGTAGACACGTTTTATATACTATCATCCTACTTTAAAATTAATTATATTTAAAAAGTCTTCTTTTAACTGGGCTATCTAATTAATACGGCCACCACCATTCGTTGACCAGTATGCTTGTATAAGCTTAGTTTGTTTTTGTGTATAGAATTCATATATTCAATTGTACTGATGAAAAAAGTATCAGCAGCTTCTGATCTTCCTTTGTGACAGTGAAAAATACAGAACTCTCAGCACATAACAATTCTGTCCAAACCCTTGCACTAAGACTTGACGAAACTCTAGTATGGTTTCTAGCCCCATGAGCCCATGTCCCAAGGATGACCCTAGCCTTCCTTTAAGTGCCTGCTTGAGAAAGCTCAGTGCTGTCAGGAAAATTTAATATTTGTTCTAGCCAACACACATCTGATGATAGGACTCTTACCTCCATTTCTTAGAACATTTACTCAAAAGGGCTTACAACTGTGAACATGTAGCTCTTGGAAATCAGAAGTGTCTCTCACTCAAGGACCTGAAAGCCATTCTTTTCAAATGACATCATCAAGAAGGATAAGTCCTCTGTCTCCTATTCTCTGTGGGAAGATACAATCCTAACTTCAATAACTTCCAGCTAACAGAGCTGGCCTAATCACATTTACACTGACCAGCCCTTTGTACTTTTTTACTTCTCTAACTCGAATGAACACCCACTCCTCCTCCCTCCTTCTTCCCTTAAAACAACCAAGTCGCCTCTGCACAAATTAGAATGGATCTCAGCTCTCCCCTAATTTCACTAGGTATTGAACAAAATCTGTTTTTACCTCTTTAATATCCAGCTGTGTCTATCTCTGACAACATATATGCTCTCAAAAGCATTCCGATAAATAAATTTTCCTTAATGATCAAGCGTAATAAAATGCATCAGCTTTGTTAAATCACCTAAATACGCAAACAACTCTACCTTAGTATTTGAGGTAGCTTTGAAAGTATTTCTAATTTTTCTTTCTCTTTAATATGCTACAGGAAGGGACAAGGCCTTTATTTGAACCTTCAATTATATGCTATCATAGTAAGAAGATGATTGGACCATAAAGGAAAAGACATGTATTTGCAATTGCATTGCTCAAGAATGCCAGTTATTTACATTATCCATCCCTTCAATGGAAACAAAGACCATCCATTTTCTTTTAGAGGTAATCACTACTGTCCAATGCAAGACACAGAAAATAGGCAATTTGGAAGTATAGTAACTAGTTAGCAATATTCTTGTAACTTTCTGTATAGGTATACTTTTTACATGCATTAATTTCACTGTAAAACAAGTAAAATTATCTGATTAAAAAGAAAACTAGCTTCTAAAATTTTGAGAATGCATTGCATACAATGGTCAATGTTAATCTAGTCAACAAAGAAATGTTCAATAAAACATGTTTGTTTATAAAATCAGTGGAAGACTTCCTTAGAAATATTTTATGTAACAAATGCCTAGGGTGGGCTGAAGAGAAAAATCCAGTAAAATGGCATTTCAAAATTTGTATTTTCCTTTACATGCCTCTAATTTAAAATAAATATCTGATACTTTTAATAGATTTAGTTTGTAGTACAAAATCATGAATTAAATCCTAATGATTTGAACTATAATTTTAAAAATTGTATTCCAAATAGCAAGCCAATCAGTTGACATTTACAATCTTCTGACAAACGCAAAGTACCAATTCCCTAAACATAGAGTTTTATGGTTACTTTTTCAAAATAATTACGTCATTCAAAACTATTGAGTTGCCTGTAAAACACAAATTGCTTAAACATTAATTCTGGAGAAATTTTCATGATGCCTTTAAACTCTCAGTGTCAAATTCAACATTTAGGCTTTAAAGCGTATGGGTGGTATTTATCACCATTCAACACTCGCCCTTATCACGTAAGGAAAACATGTTTAAGAAAGAAAAACTGAAATAGGAACTCAGGGTTTAAAACATTTCTACTTATAACCTGTGTTGTTCCTCTTTGTGTAAAGTCTATGACCTGCTCTTTGGAAAGACACCAGATGTGGAGAAGATTTTGAAATGCCCAAATCTTTATAGCAAAGCATCAAACAGAGGGTCTGAAAGAAAGAGCACAACAGAAACTCAATGAAATATCTAGCTTATCAGCCTGACAATTAATCATATCTAAGGCCCCACCTCTAATCTCAGTACCTTAGCCAAAAATTAAATACCAAGGTCAGTTACAGTTTGCTCTAGATACCTAGAGGAAAGAGAGCTTCATTTTCCTTATCTTTTCCATACTAAAAAATTTATATTGTACCTTTCAGATTAATATATATCAGCTAAAATTTTGTTACTTCAATGAACCATTTTTGCAGCATAACTCTTCACTGCAAATAAAAGTATATATACTGACAATCCTCAAATTTTGTTTTTCAGCTTTGCTTCATCAGATTACTAGAATGAGGCAGTGTCATGCATTGATTCAATAAAATTTACACAGTCACCTAATAAAAGTACATTTTATGATGAGAAAACAACACCAAAAAATAGTTACCAATGCTTGATACCTCTTGAGATGTGGACCTATTAGAGGCCAATTTGACAGTCAGAAGAGTATCAGTAATGTTTTTCAAAAGTTTCATGAGTACAAAATTAAAATCCTACAATGTAATACCAGCTTCTCTCCCTACTTAAAGGAGATCATAATGATTGAATCAGGATTACATTCAAATAAGCCAATGACAAATGTGAAATGAAAGAGTTATTCTCACCAATAATCATTGCATCCTAAAAGCAAATGAAAAACTGCTTTAAGAGACTTCTCAATCAGTCCCTATAGATAGGAATTGGTAGTTCCTACAGAATATATATATATATATACATCTATCTATCTATCTATCTATATATAGATAGATAGATAGATAGATATGAAGAGAGAGAGAGGGGGAGGGGGAGAGAGAGAGAGAGAGAGTGAGAGAGAGAGAGAAAATTGGTAATTCTACAGAAAACATTATGTCCAAGGTTTTTTCCTTGGCTTCTGATTTCGAGGCCAATGAGTTTGGGTCATTTTAAAGGGCAGACATCAGCAAGTGCCTGCAGTGACAAATAGTTATTAGCTGCAACACAATACTTTTTATTTCCAAAGGTTGGCCAGATTGACCAAAGGAGAATCTTTTCTTCTATCCTTTCTTTCTCATTTTTCAAAGACTTTTTTTTTTTTTTTTTTTTTGTCCCAGAAATCTTTAAGTCTTTTTAAGCTGACTTTTCCCCCCCTTACGCTTTAGCTTTGCTCTTTTCTTAGAGGTCTCAGTGACATATAGATCAGGGACGTCTTTACCAATGTAATATTAGTGGAGAGTTATAACAAGGGGGTGAGGACACTGAAGGCTGACACAGACACCTGAACAATTTGCCTTATCACTCCGCACTGGTCCAAGTGGTGCAGAAATAAGAGCAGATTATGGGTTTTGCTACATATACTTTTGGATTTACAGATCAAATGTAGGTTTTCAGAAAGTTTGAGTATTACATACAATTATTACCACCATACCCACTATTATCAATGCCAGAATTATCAATGGATAAAATTTGTTTTTATTATTTTCTACTTACACTGAGTCATATATATATATATGTGTGAAGTCTTTTTTCTGTATAAATTCCCATAATGCACACTCCATCCAAGAACAAATGAAATTTAACTATACATCATATCACATAACTCCTCTGGTTAAAAACCCCAATGGCTTGACATTTAATTTATAAACAAACAAAAAAAAAGCCCAACTCTACAACGTCCCGGAAGACTGCACATCATCTGATGCATGCCAGATCTCTCCCCTCATCTCCTGGCACTTACCTCTCCATCACCAAAATCCACTCACACTTTTCCTCAAGTAGGCTAAGTTGACTATGCAACTGCATGCTTTTTGTTTCCTTTGTCTGGAACATATTCTTTACATATCTGCCTCTGTCACTATTCAGGTTCCTTTTCAAATGTCATTTCCTCGAACAAAAGTCCTTTCTCTGACTTCTCTGTCTGGTGTTACATCTCAACTCACATTCCAGTTACACTCTACCACACTGCTCACTTTTCTTTATAAGACATATTGATATTTAAAAATTGTTATTACTTTTTAATGCCAGGTGCGGTGGCTCATGCCCGTAATCCCAGCACTTTGGGAGGCCGTGGTGGGCAGATCACCTGAGGTCAGGAGTTTGAGAACAGCCTGGCCAATATGGTGAAACCCCATCTCTACTAAAAATACAAAAATCAGCCAGGCATGGTGGCGCGTGCCTGTAATCCCAGCTATTCGGGAGGCTGAGGCAGGAGAATCATTTGAACCCGGGAGGCGGAGATTGCAGTGAGCACAGACTGTGCCACTGCACTCCAGCCTGGGTGACTGACAGAGTGAGACTCTGTCTCAATAAAATAAAATAAAATAAAATAAAATGAAACAAAAATTGTTATTTTTTAACATCTATTTCATTAGCATATAAGATCCTTGAGAGTAAGAACTTTTTGCTTCTGATTCATTCCTGTAATTCAGCACCTAGAACAACATTTGGCATATAGAAGATAATCAATAGATAGGTGATTGAACAAACAGCTCTTTGAAACAGGTACCAGTTTTCTTGTTATCTTAAGGATAAAAAATTGCTGAAGTTTAGAAGGGGTAAGTGACAGGCTCTAGATCACATAGCATCCAGCAGAGCCAACCATTGAAATTAAGACTACATGCCTGTCTAGCCAAATAAAATGAATTTGGACACATTGTGATGGAGCTAGGGATTGTCAAGATCATATATAGACATCCTAACATTCTTGTCGCATTGGATAACACAGGTATTATCATGTATTATGAGAATAATTTCTTAGTCAGGGATGGTCATTAGTGATGAAGAAAAAACCCTTTAAAACTAAGATAACTTCAAGAAAATGGGTCATTTAATCCTTTGTTCTACTGCTGCTGTTTTAGACCACATTCTCCTCTAGATATTACATATTCAGTGGAAAATATTTAGTGCTTGTAATAAAGTAAGCCAATGGCCACATTGTGAAGTATAGTGCTCTACACTGGATGTCAGAAGACCTCAGTGCCAGACCCTGCTTCTTCACACAGTAGTTGGAGGGTACAGTCATCTGAGAGTGTCAGTTCCATAATTTTAAATTAGAAAAAGCGTATCTGTCATATCAACCTCAAGGGATTGAGAGATCAATGGAGATCATGGCTATAAAAGCACATTTTAAATGCCAGAGGGATATAAAAATGGAAGGTCCCATCATTGCTATTTAGGAATGAAGGCTTTTTAATCTATAGGTGTTCAGTAACATATATTGCATGAGTAAATAGGTGAATGATGAATATTATAAAATAATACAAAAATACAATATTAATAGATATAATGCTTACCTATAAGGTCAATTTGTTTGGACCTAAATTTAGATTAGACAACATGTTGCATAAATGGGTGGGTCAGTAACGGAAATGTCACTCTAAAAAATGTGCAAGGAAGCAACTGTCCATCATGGTCAAATTACTTCAGATGCTTGAATTCATGAATAAAACACTCCATCAAATTTTATGCATCTCAAGCACTTCTCACACATTTAAATTCACAACATCCTAGTGAGGTAGGGAAGGAGGAATATTTCATTTTTCTTATTTGGTGAAATGAGGATAATGAGGCACAAGGAGGTTAATGATAGATTTGAAGTTAATGCAAGCAGTCAGCAGCAAAACCATAGTTGGAATTTAGGTTCCCTGAATTCCACTTACGGTTCTTTTCAAGATACTACGTTAACTACATGTCATTGTTGGAGAAATTTAATTCAGTCATGTAGATACAGATGCTCACAACATCTTTTTTAATCCTACTAAGGAATCTTGCTGCTAATTCAACCACTGAGACAAATAATACGTGGACCCGCACTGGAGATACAGCTTCGGTGTTCATTCAAGTCATTTCCTGAGCTAACTTCTGTTCCTTTCCCTATGAATACTATATTTTTTCACATTATACCACTGAATTATTCAGATTCATTGAATACCCTTAGAGTTATTAACATGATATATCTAAAAAAATACTGCTTTCTCCTTTTGGTTATATAGCTAGAAAGTCAGGATATAGTAAAAGGAGACCCAAAACGTAGGTTTTGAAAATAGAAGGTCAGTTTTTCAGGACACCGCACACTTTTGTTTTTCTTCCCACCTCATTGATCACTCCTTGTCTTTTCTTTTCTTTTTTTTTTTTTTTTTTAGATGAAGTCTCGCTCCATCGCCCGGGTTGGAGTACAGTGGCATGATCTTTTGGCTCACTGCAACCTCTCTCTCCTGGGTACAAGCAATTCTTCTGCTTCAGCCTCCCGAGCAGCTGGGACTACAGGTGTGTGCCACCACACCCAGCTAATTTTGTATTTTTAGTAGAGATGGGGTTTCACCATGTTGGCCAGGCTGGTCTCCAACTCCTGACCTCGTGATCCGCCCGCCTCGGCCTCCCAAAGTACTAGGATTACAGGTGTGAGCCACCGTGCCTGGCTGATCATTCCTTTTCATTATCCTGTGCTGTTTTCTCCTTTTTCAATCCACCTCTTAATGTTAGAGTCCTTAGTCACGTTGTCATTTCTATCTATATTCTTCCTTAGTGATACAATCTGATATCACAGCTTTAAATGTTATCTTATACCAACAACTCCGAAATTTAAATGTCCAACCTGGACCTTTTTTGCTGAATTCTAAAGGTATATATTCAATTGCCTATTCAATATATCTGGTGATATGTCTAACAGATAGCCAAATTTAATGCCTTCCTAATCGCCCCATTCTATCTATAGTCTTTATTATTTCAGTTGGGGGCAACTTTATCCCTTCCGGTTAATTAGAGCAAAAACGCTGGAGCCATTCATGACTCCATTTTTCTCCCATGCCCCTAATCCAATTCATCCAGAAATCCTTGTTGGCCCCACTTCCAAACACGTTCAGAATATGACTGTTTCTTATCACCCTGGTGTCAGTCAGCATCATCTTTACATGTATTACAGTAGTAGCCTTCTAACTTGTCTCCTTGTGTTGAGCACTGCCCACCTCCAGCATCCACATTAATTCTTTTAAAACAAATGTCAGATCCATTAGCTCTTCTCACACTCAGAAAGTAAAAGAATGTCCTTGCAATGGCTTCAAAGGTCTACCCTCACCTCACTAACATCCTCTCCTAAACCTCTCTCACTTACTTCACTCTAGCCACAATGCAGATAACCTGCCCAAAATAGCAGATAAACCTATGCCTTAGGAATTCTGCATTGACTGTTTACTAAACCCAAAAGGAGTTTACTGCTGATATCTACATGATTCAACCCCATGCCTCATTCAGATCTTTGCTCAAATGTCACCTTCTCAATGAAGAATACCTTGATACCCTATTTAAAACTGGAACGTACTCCAGCGCGAGCCATCTCTTATTTTACCCTTCCTCTTCTTTTTCACAGCACTTATCACTTTTGAACATACTATACAATATACTTATTGTATCTGTCTTTCACCATTTGAGTCCCCCAAGAATCCAGAGGGCAAACATCTTTTCTGCTTTGTTCACTGACACATTCAAAACATCTACAGTAGTGGCTGACACATGGTGGTGACTCAATAAGTATTTTTCAAATTAACCTGATGCTAAGTCAAGAACTTTCAACTGCCCAGTCACAGAGCTAGCTTCAGGGCATTCAAAGAACTGAACAAACAGATAATGGAAGTGGGTTCATGTAGACTGAGAAGAAATTAAAAGAAGGAAGATCAATACATGAGAAGACAATGGGGAATAGGGATACACATGTCCTTTTTTTTTTTTTTTTCTACTGCAGGCAAGGCACAGAGGCAGGGATGTAAGCAAAGGAGACATCTGTAAAGATGCTAATATAGGTTTTCACTATTTTAAAAAAAGATAAAACAAATTATGTGTTTAACTGTGACATGGTTTTAAAGAGTTGCTGAATGATCAATCTCCCTTTCCTTTTCTTTCTTCCAGCACTATATTATTTCAAAGGGTCACTGGTTACTTCATGGGAACCAGAGGTTGTTATTGCCACTTGTGTAAGTCAGATGAATAAAGAGAAATTCTTGATAAATGAGGTATACTTTGAAGGCAAAATATTCAGAAAACAGGGTATACGTGAGAAAAAGGTACATGTGAGATGAAAAAGTATCCTCAGAGATGAAAGGATTTGCCAAAAACTGATATAAATTCCATGGGTACAAAAAGAGTTCTAAGCCTACTGCAATAAGATTTGACTTTATTGGATTATTTATGAAATATATTATTGTAGTAGGGGTCTATTTTTATGGCCACATCTGGTCTAGACTTCACAAAAGAATTACAGTGGGAATACACTCAACCAAGATGCCAAAAAACACATATCTGTTCATTCCTGAGAGATATTGCCCAGACTGTCTAAATCTGAAAATTAACAAGGATTCTGTAATTACTTAATTTTCATCTACATTTCCCCAAACAAAAAGGTATCCTAGATTATTTGAGCTATAGACGAGTTTTTATGTACAGCTTTTCTAATTAATAGTCCACTAGCTCTATCAGTAGAAGCAGTAATAAAAAAACTTTTATGGAAAGTTCTCTGAGACTAAAAGTGATTTACATGCAAATATATGGAAATGATTCCCTTCTTAAAACAGTAATAAAAGGTGTGTTTGGGAAATTCATGCTTTGGAAGAATAAGTGATTTTCACATAATCATTCTAGTAAGTTGTTTATTTTTATTGACATGCATCTTTCATTAGCTATTTAATGGTGGTTCACAGGGGTGAGTGCAGTGGATCACGCCTGTAATCTCAGCATTTTGGGAGGCCAAGGTGCGCAGACTGCTTGAGCCCAGGAGTTTGAGGCCAGCCTGGCAACATGGTGAAACACCATCTCTACAAAAAACTACAAAAAATTAGCTGGGCATGGTGGCGTGCACCAGTAGCCTCAGCTACCCGGGAGGCTGAGGTGGGAGGATCACCCGAGCCTGGATGGTTGAGGCAGTGAGCCATGATTGCACCACTGCACTCAAGCCTGGGCAGCAGAGCAAGACTTTATCTCAAAAAAATGTGATCCACAAAAAACAAATTTAAGTTGCTGAATATTTTAGGCTAGCTCAAATACTTTAATTTTCTATTAAAATATATACCTTATTTAATGCTAATGGTATCTAATTTGCAGCTATCGTGACTATACGCATAAACTGCACAAATCAAAATAAATAGAAAACAAATATTAATTAAATTTAGTCATTAATCCTTCTGGATGACATGTTATAATTAGGATATTAATTGGAATTGGCATTATAAAACCATTTAGAATTCATTGTATTAAAAAAATCTGATTCCATAAATCACGGGGAATTTTTTATTTTAATGACTCATGTATTAGACTTATAGAAAATTGCGGACTTTAAGTAATGTTTTATTAAAATGTTCTGCTATTTAATTTGTCATATTTAAAAATAGCTAAAATCATAGTTTTAATTTTGGTGATATTGTTCATTGTGTTCTAAGTAAGCCAACCCTTAAACATCAAATGCTTTCTTTTGGGATATGTCTTTTCAACTTCTGGTTCCCTCAAGTTTGATCCATTGACATTCTAGGCACTGTCGGTCTGTCCCACCTAGTATATGCCAGCCAGGCCTTCTATATCATGCCCACTGGGCAAAGAAAAACTGATTCCATTTATATTAGAATAATATCATTGTTGTCACTACTTATTACCTAGGCAATTGGTCACACTCTACTCCCTTCTTATGTTACTTTCATTAAGGCATATGTTCCTTTATGAAAAACATTCCATTCCTGGCAGCTGAAGTCAATCTGCAAATAGCCAGGTAGCAAATCAATGCAGATTACAAGAGAAAGTGAACAAGCAACAGAGAATAAAACAAAAAAACAAAAAAAAAACCAAATGTTAGAGATTGTGACTTGAACGTGGCACAGCCTAGTACCTTGTTCTGCCTTGTCCTTCAAAAAACAGGGTCATTATTTTGTGAGATTCAAACTGGTTTTGAAAATTAATCATCTCATGGTATACAAATTCTAATCCACTGATGGATGAAGTAGAACTTTCCATGTTTCTTCCACTGCCACTTAGAAAATAATATTTTATTCTGTACAGCGTGCATTATCAGCACAGATAATATAAAATATTTTTTAACAATTAGGGTTTATTCTAGATTTTTAAATATATTAGGCTTATTTAGAATGCTGAATTAAACTATACAAGTTAATCTTGAAGAACCAGACACTGGAATTGCTGCTCTCATTAATTCCTCCCACCTGATTTGTGTATGCCATCGCCAGCAAACCACATATTTGATGCCTCCTTTACAAAAAAAGTCATGCTAGGAGAAAAGCATAAATTACAAGGTCAGAGGAATACCTTCAAGAATCTTAAACCCATTTGAACAGTACAGAAACCTAGGGATGGAAAAAACTCTAATAGAAGAAAACTACAAGAACCAAAGGGGTAAGCCAGTACAACCTCTGCAAAGGTACTCTTACTCCATCCACTAAACATAGCATTATATGTTTAGTCACTCACACGCAAAGATAGTGACTGCTAAGGAGAACCTGGCCATGCATTAACAGGGGATGGCCTTTCATGAGTAAAAGATATTCCTTCCAGGGTAGAGCTGGTAAAGCCGAAGAGAACTGTATTCAAATGAAAGTATAGTTTTTTTTTCAACTTTAATTTTGGACTAGGGAGTACATATGCAGGATTGTTACATGGGTATATTGCATGATGAAAAGCAAAGTTTTTGATTTCAGGTTTTTGGAGAAAGAAGATTGCCTCAGAGCTGTCCATGGTGCTGCATTAGACCAGGCCTTCATTCTGCAGAATTCCTGCCTCTTGAAAATTCTCTAGGCCCTGACTTACAACCCTGTTTGCTGTATGGTTAACCTGCCAACCTGCTATGTCCCCTATAAGTGATTATTTAACATAATCTATACTTTCAGTCCTAAATATTTCGTGACTAATTATAACAGCTCTCTATGATTCCCTGGGTGATATCACCACATATTCCAATTTGGCAGATCTTGGTGGGCACAGGAATTTGTATGCAAATATACATCCTCATATAATTCTTATGAGGGACTAAAGTCCTGCTTAGACTCTAGTCTTCCCAAGGTCACCCACCTTAATCCTGAGCCAACTCATCCCCAGTTGGAGACAAGAGCAGACATTTTGATTCCACAAAGCTGTTTGATTAGGCCTCACATACAACATTCGGAATCACACAACTGAAGCTTCATATATGACATTGCTACAGTGTACCGATTCCTTTCCCTATATATATATTTTTTCAAATCCTATTTATCCTACTTCAAATCTCTATAGCACCATATTTGGAGTCATTCAGATCTTGATTTGAATCAATAACTACATTGAAACAACTCACTTAACCCTATATTCAAGCCTTCATGAATTCACCTGTCAAATGAAAAAAATAACATCTACAACTTTGCAGAATTATTTTCAGAGTAATATGAGACATGGTTTCTAAGTCAGCTAGCACATTATCTGATACACAGTTGGTCTACTTGCATGTGAGTTCTGTTCCCTTTCCTTCTCTAAATCTTTTTTAAATTCTTGCATCATTTATTACTTTATTTCATCTAATGAACTCTTGTTTCTATCATTTGTCTCATCAGCTAGCTTTTCAGATCCTTGACTAATAAAGATAGCTATTGCATACTAAGTGTGTGGTGGATGGTTGCCAAGACCTGTACAGAGCACTTTACATATCTTGGCCAAGAGGACTCAGATACTGAGAGGCAGAGTTGGAATTCTGAATCTCAAGCTACAGCTCCTGTTATTCCATAGTGCAGTCTATTACCATTCCATTTCCTCCAACTGTGCCTAAGCCAAGTGCCTGGTATGTGGATTAACTGCTATCAGAGTCTTTTTTACTGTAATGGAGTAGATGCATTGTCTATATCCTATTTGCTGAATCCACATAATTATCAGTCCATTCAAAAAGCATAGCCAACTGCTCTATCACTTAGTAAATGACTAACTTAGACCACTGGACGGAACTTTTTTTGGAAACCAAAAGAACACTGCTCCTAAATTGCTGTACCTGCTCTCCTCAGATTATATGTGCTGGAAAATCTGAGGCGATTATTCATTCTCATACACTTCACATTTTCCAGAATGGAAAATTAAGTAGCAAAGGCAGATGTCCCCTGTTGGGGCAACGATTGAGCTGGATATAGAAGACTCATATCCTGTTTGCTAAACTGGGCTGTTCTTACTATTCTCAACATGTTCACATCATCATAATAAAACAAGCGCCCCTTAAGACACCATAAATATTACAATCTCAGTCAATGTATTTATAGAGTCAGGAAGAGTTGGATATTCTCATATTCATCAACTGTAATTCATCAGGATTATTATAGTTAGGGAGGGAAACCCAAAGTTATGACACTGAAAGACATGATCAGTGAGTTTTAATAACTCAAAACATACTTGCTGTATAACACAAGAATGGCTTTTGACACATTTGTCATTACTTTATAAAAATAATCCTTTAAGTTACTTTGTGGTGATGAAACAGTTCTGTATCTTGATAGTGGTGGTAATTATATAAATCTATAGACATGGTTAATGTCATAGAATCATAGATAATGACTCACAGTAAAAGAGCATGTGCAAAAACAGGTGAAATCTAAGTAAGATCTACAGTCTAGTTAATTGCACTGTGCCAATGTCAGTTTATTGGGTTTGATAATATACTGTATTTAGTTAATATGTAACTGGGGAAAGTTGGGTTATGTATACACAGGAAATCTCTGTACTGTTTTTGCAACTCCTTGTGAGTCTATGAATATTTCACAATAAAAAAATCTTAAAACATTCTTAAAACTTTATAAAATTTTGCACGCCTTCAAAGAGACTGTAGGGGAAAATAGAGAAAGAAGAGAGAAAATTAAAATGTCTGGCTAATTCCTAATAGGAAGTTTTCTTTATTTTTATACAAGAAACGGAAAACATAGTTGCTATATCAACAGGATTTTAGTCTATTTTCATCACAAAGCTTAAGAAGGTGTGAATGACTTTTCTCTGTGCAAGTGAATAATATACTAAAATTACTTATTCCACCCTTGTTTTTGTCTTGTTTACACCCTACTTCCATAAACCTGCCAATATTTAGTCACTAATCTTAAGTTATGACAGAATTTAAAACAGATTCAATGATATGATTTGAATTCACCTTATGTAAGATATTGTAAAGCAATATGATGCCACAACACACATCCAGAAAACTGTGTCTTCTCTCAAATGGAACTGAGTTGTTCCTAAGATATTTAACTAAAGTGATTAAACGGGCTGAATTATAACATATTGATTTTTAAATGGTCTAGCCACATTTGCATTGTTAATTTTTTACAAGATTGCACCATAGATATAAATCGCTGACAAAATATTTTAAAAGTAGCATACAAAAATCGTCAACGCTGGGATAAAATTTAACTTTCAAAATTAAAATAATCTTAGAAAATTCAGTTATCCAAAGGCATTAAGCAACGACTTTTCAAAGTTGATAAGGATATAGTTTCTATTGTGAAAGTGTATTAGACAAGTACTTTTCAAAATTATATAGGTTATTGTATTAGTCCGTTTTCATGCTGTGATAAAGACATACCTGAGACTGGGAAGAAAAAGTGGTTTAATTGAACTTATAGTTCCACATGACTGGGGAGGCCTCAGAATCATGGTGGGAGGTGAAAGGCACTTTTCACATGGAAGCAGAAGAGAAAATGTGGAGATGCAAGAGCAGAAACCCCCGATAAAACCAACAGATCTCGTGAGACTTATTCACCACCACGAGAACAGTATGGGGGAAACCGCCCCCATGATTCAAATTACCTCCCACTGGATCCCTCCCACAACAAGTAGGAATTATGGGAGTACAATTCAAGATGAGATCTGGGTGGGGACACAGCCAAACCGTATCAGTTATTGAAGGAAAAATGGAAGCAAGGCATTTTCACCACCAAATTTTGCTCATACAAGGCAGATATAACCTGCAGCTGCAGAACAATTGGGTTTATGTTTTTGACAAGTTTATAGTTAAAATCATTTGATACATTGCTCTGCATGTTACATAGGAGTTTTGTTCACCTCATTGTTAAGCCCATTACTCCCTACGCAGTAACATTTAATATTTTTAAATGAATAAAAATAAGGTCAAGTGCGGTGGATCACACCTGTAATCCCAAAACTTTGGGAGGCCGAGTCGGGTGGATCACTTGAGGCCAGGAGTTCGAGACCAGCCTGGCCAACATGGTGAAACCCCGTCTCTACTAAAAATACAAAAAAAAAAATAGCCTGACATGTTGGTGGGTGCCTCTAATCCCAGCTGCTTGGGAGGCCGAGGAACAAGAATCACTTGAACCCGGGAGGTGGAGGTTGCAGTGAGCTGAGATCATGCCACTGCACTTCAGTCTGGGTGACAGAGTGAGACTCCATCTCAAAAACAAAACAAAACAAAACAAAACAAAAAAACACGTTAATTCTCTTCTAAATGGTCTCAGTGTGCTCTCTCTACTCAATGGCAATTAGTATGCACAACCCCAAACCTGCAATTGTTATTTTCCTTTGCTCTCTGTGCCTCCTAAAACATCTTATTCCTATTTTTAAAGAACTATTTTTAAAATTTTATTTATAAGAAAAAATCCAGAATTCAATACAGTATAGAGTGCAACACACACACACACACACACACACACACACACACACACACACGATCTTGCATGGTTTCTCAAATAATAGACACTCATGTAGAAAGCCTTAATTTTAATGTAAAAATTAACACTCTGGAAGTTACACAAGAAATGATGGGCCTTGGGGTCTTTTGTGAAAATGGCAAGATAACAAGGCAGGACAAGAGAGATGGAGATAACAGACACAACGGATATGTATCAGATTTCGTTGATGCGTTCATTCTTTGTTCTACAAATAGACATTGAGGGCTCACTATATCCCTTGTGCTGTTATGCACCGGGAATATGCTGATGCAAAAACTGGCAACATACCTTCCTTCATGGTGCTTACACCATAATTGCAGACTCAGACAAAAACAAGGCAGAAAACAGAAGCAAGGAGCTGAGCTATAGAATAATGTTAGAGGATGGTGCAAGTGGAGGAGACAGCCCTCTCCAGGACTCTCCTTGGAGAGGATTACCTACCCAAAGCCCTGAGGCTATATAGAAGACAGGATTGCAGAGGAGGATGTCCACTCCAGAGAGACACTCTGCAAATTGTATTAAAACTTCCCACATGAAGAAGGATTTGCTGACTCTCCTTTTGTTTGAATATTGTCAGAAGACTACATAGGAAATGGTCCATCCTTCCTTACCGAACTTTACGGCCCTTCCATCCTCTGAGAAAAAGAGAGGTTTTGACAAAGGGCTTTAAAGTTTCATTGTTTTACTTGCACTTGCTGAGTCCCCTTGGGGATTTTATCTACACTATCCATCTCACAGAAAAGTCGAGAACATTAAGCAAAGTAACAGTTAAGAATATGCATTGAATATCATCCCTTCTTCATTAACACAAGACATTATAATTTAAAAAAATCTGACTAAGTCCATGATAATATGGAACCATTCCCATCCTTCTCTGCACAAAGGAGGAGAAATACCTGTACAGTCTTTGAACTTAGTTAGATATGGGTCTGAATTTCAGATATTTCACTCCATACTATGACCTTGCAAAACTTACCTAAATTCTGAACCCCAGTATCCTCATGGATACATTAAAGTAAAAGCTCTGTGCATGCTTGTTAGCATAGCACACTATACATTTACCAAATGGCAAAGTGCCTGGCACGGAGAATGATAGTTACAGTCATAAACACTAGCATCATCATAATTTAAGAAAGTACTGTCCATGGGATCCAGTCAATCATTGAGTATTCACTCAGCATTCAAGACTGATATTTTATCTGAATTCCACAAATCACCCTTCACTCAACACGGTTTTCTTATCATCATCCTTCAGGTAGAGCCCCCTCCATCCTATCTCTGGATTTGCATACACTGTTTGGAATATCTTTACCGTTTTCTTTTCAACAGATTTTGACAACTTTTGTAGGTCTACTAGATCATGAAATCAAGGGTTATGTTCAGGTATTACTTGGTTTTTGTTCTATCCTCAGTACCCACCAAAAGGCCCTGTATTTTTAAAGGAGTTCAATATAAATATATTGAATGGAATGAAATGCCATCGCTAAAGTTTTCCTCCTCATGTTAATCTTTTCCCGTGTAAAAGAAACTATCCTGTACCTAGTTACACAACTTCATAATAATTTCTTACTCTGAATTTTCATAAGAATTTTTGACTTAACCCCTCATGTAAAAAAGAAAATCTGCAGATAATCCTGTAATATATTTCTCCAGCACAGTTCACCCTCATGAAGCAGGCAGTATCGAGCAAGAGGCTAGGCTCACTGGTTAGACAAGTAATTGATCCCTCACATTAAATCCATGCAATCTAAATAGTGAATACTAATTGTATGCTGTAGGCTGCCAGGGTCTCTCGCTCAAGTTAAAAGTACAAACACTTTTTTTTTTTTTTTTTTTTTTTTTTTTTTGAGATGGAGTCTCCCTCTGTCGCCCAGGCTGGAGTGCAGTGGCCTGATCTCTGCTCATTGCAAGCTCCGCCTCCTGGGTTCACGCCATTCTCCTGCCTCAGCTTCCCGAGTAGCTGGGACCACAGGCATCCGCCGCCACGCACGGCTAATTTTTTTGTTTTGTATTTTTTAGTAGAGACAAGGTTTCACTGTGTTAGCCAGGATGGTCTCGGTCTCCTGACCTCGTGATCCGCCCGCCTCAGCCTCCCAAAGTGCTGGGATTACAGGCGTGAGCCACCGTGCCCGGCAACAAATACATCTTTATATGTTTAGTGTCTACTAGATACTGAAGACTGTCGTTCACTAATTGGTCACTGTGTATAACTCAATCCTTGTATTTCAATGTGATTATGAGGCCCAAGAAAATATATTTCGTTCTGGGTACCTAATAAACTCTTAAGACTTGCCCATCTCCCACAAACTGTAGGCAAATAATTCTTCTAATCTGCTTTTATTTCTTTATTAAGATAAAGCATTTGAGGTCACCATGTTCTATGGAAATCTAGAAATTCCTAAGGCAAAATCTAGGTGACACAATTATAGAAGATGCTGCAACTGATTTCCCTCAAGCACATTTCTGTTGCCATAGAATCATCTCAAATCTGCCAACTTTGAAGCTGAACTCCTCTCCATTCCACTCATATGGATTCTCACATGGGTTTTAGTAGAAAAATTTAAACTATTAGAACATGGACTGATATTCTCTGGAGTATTAAATGAGAAGGGTCTGGATTCCCCATTACTTTTCTAACTAAAATAGTATCAAAAGCAAAGACAAACCAATCCTCAGCATGTATATTACAGAGAACCTGTTACAGAGACCTTATCAAGGCCATATTTTTGGTAAAATAACTTAAAATCTGATTGAATAAAAGTTGCTTCTAATTCATTCATATTAATAGCACTTTAAAGTAATACATACGGATACAACTTTAAAAAGTTGGGATTTATCTTATTATTATGTCCTGTTAAAATACGCTTATAAGGAAGACCAAAAGAGTACACTGATGAGGATCTTCGAGAAAATTAAAAATGAAAACAATAATAAATAAAATTGTCATGGCTAAAAAGCATATTTAGTCTTCATGATGTTAAACTAGATATGCAATTAGGCAAGGACATTGTTGTCTTTCAAAAATAAAATTCACGGGCTGGGCGCGGTGGCTCACGTCTGTAATTCCAGCGCTTTGGGAAGCTGAGGAGGGTGGATCACCTGAGGTCAGGAGTTCGAGACCAGCCTGGCCAACATGGTGAAACCTCGTCTCTACTAAAAATACAAAAAAATTAGCCTGGTGTGGTGGTGCACATCTGTAATCCCAGCTACTAGGGAGGCTGAGGCAGGAAAATCGCTTGAACCTGGGTGGTAGAGGTTGTGGTGAGCCGAGATCGCACCATTGCACCCCAGCCTCGGCAACAAGAGTGAAACACCGTCTCAATCAATCAATCAATCAATCAATTAAATTCACATTTTGAAATCTATTTTTTAAAAGTTTATAATCATAAATGAAAACCAAACAAAACCCTCACTGGCTAAAACAACATGATGGAAACACAAAAGTGACAAAGTTTAAGACCCATGACACATGTGTGTAAGTTATTTAAAAAGAGATCACTGTTAGAAATTTGCTGGAAGTGCTTTTGTTACTGTGAATAATAATACAATTTTTGTAATTTGTAATACATCATAGATAAGGCATATACACACATAAACGTTGTGAATAGTGGTAATACATTTAGTTATTGGGGCTTTCACTGTAATATGCCTGGGTGTGCCTCCAACGGATGCTAAATTTAGTGCATTTGAAGTCTCTTGGAAAAAAACAGTCCCAAGGAGTTTGAAAGGGAAGGTGTTTTAAGTTCAGCACAGCATGCTCCTTGCAGCAGCAAATGTGTCTGAAAGCTTCTTGCTCTGTTGCACTGTGAGAGAACTATATTAAAACGTGTTAATAGTAGAAAGAATAAGTTCACCTCAAATACTATATTTCCTTGATTTTCAAGAAAACAGTGATTTTCCTGTATGTTAAAAATTATAGAGAGCAAAATACAGCCATTTCACACTAATTTATTATCTCCATGTGAATGTGCATTTACTTTTTAGATAATATATAGATTACTTGTGAATTATAATCCTTAAAATGAATTCAAACACGTCAGTAGGAAGAAGCTACCATATTACAGATTCTTGAAAATCACAAGTTGAAATTACCTAATGATATGATTATAATTTAATACTAGTATCAAAGGTATTTTTCCTATTATTTTATTTTACTAATTACTGTAAACTCTCGGTAGGATTATAAGAGCAAGACATCAGGATATTTACTAACCATACTAATTTTTGATTGGAAGCCATATTAAATTTAACCTGTAAAATGAGAAAAATAAAAATAGTAACCTCATAGATTGTGGTAAGAGTCAAATGAAATAACTTACATGAAATTGCTTTGTAAGTTTTATAGGGCTGCCACGTTTTGATTGTATGATACTATGTATCCCTACTGTTTAGGACATCTCTTCCTGTTTAGGACATCTCTTTCATATGTGCATAGACCTGTGTTTATTGCTTTTTTATTCACAGTGTGGTCTTTTGTTAACATAAGTTAATGAAAATATTTTTCAGTCTTGTAATTCATAAAATGTTAGTGTTATTAAAAACTATACATAGATGATAAAGAGAGATAGATAGATGATAGACTGATCGATCGATAGATAGATAAGTAAAGGAGAGTGACAGAGACAGGGAGAGGGAGAGGGAAAGGGAAAGGGATGGTGGGAGAGAGGGAAGTAAGTGAGTGGATGGATGGGTAGATGAATAAGTGGATGGATGGATGGAAGGAGACAGGTAGACAGCCAGATGGGTATATATGGATAGATAGCATATGATCTTTGTCCTATTATTTAACTTCCCTTGCTTCAATTTTATCAGATATAAAATAGGATAATAAGAGTACCTATCTTACAGGATTGCTATGAGCATTAAGGTAGTGAATCCTGACACATACTAAGAGCTCAGTACGTGTTAAGTATTTTTCATTGTAGTTGGTATTTGGCTCTTAAACAATCTGTCACATATTTCTATATAGTTTTTAAATTCATAGATTAGATGTAGCCTAATAATGAGAGCAATCATCCACTGAGCACCCTCTATGTGTCTAAACGCAGATGTTTTACATACCATAAGTCATATAACATGAGAATAAACCTTTAAGGCACTTACTGCTCTCCCCATTTTACAGATAAGACAACCAAGACTTAAAGCATTGCCCGAGATCTTAGAGCTGGTAACTTGCAAAGGCAAGAACAATGACCACAAAACCAGAACAAATGACAGCAGAGTATCTGTTCCAGCTCCAATAATTACTGGCTACATAAGTTCTGTGGGTCCCTTCATGATGGTACCTATACCTCTATAGTTTAAAAATAAATTATCGTTTGATTTTTGCATAAACTCTATGACGTAAGTCAATAATAATTCCTCTTCTTTCTTAACTCACTATGTAAATTTGTAGATATATACAAAAGTAAACAGCATACTATAATAAACCTCAATATACTCACCATGCAGATCCAGCAATTATAAAGTCAAGGGCCCATATGGTTTCATCCACATCCCACCAAGCTCAGCCCACCCCTAAACCTAGCTTTGTATTATTTTGCAAGTGTCCTAAGTAATCCTTCTTTTGATGCTTGGAATACCAAGTTAATGAGTTATTTCATGTGAGATAGCTAATAAATCACAAAGCTGTTGCTTGAGAATAGGTGTCCCAATATTGCTGTGTTTCATTTTCATCCTATTATAGGTAGCATTTTTATGATATATGTAATTGGCAGCAAAAAATTATATACTTTACCGATCGACATATGACTTCTGGTGAAAGCTTAAAATACTTGATTTTTTGTTTTTATATACATATGTATGTATGTATGTATAAGCAAAGATCATCCCATATTCCTATTAAATAGATAAGTTGATATTTGACAAACACACAGACTTTAGAAAAAATATGAAATCAAATATAAAATAATACAGCTGTGTATGGTACATTGTGATGTTAACATAAAAGAGGTAGTGAATAGGAATTTGTGTATGTGTGTATTTTTGTATGTCATATATGTTTGTTAGCATAGAAAAAGCAGCCAGAAAGTTACACACCAAAATGTTAATTCTGGTTTCCAACTGGCACTTAGATTTTCTAGTATGCTTAGGATTTCATACTAGCATACTGATAAGAAAGGTATCCTTCAGTCTTACTGTTTGGGTCTGAATTCCCATTTTGCCATTTTCTAACTGTATACACTCAGAAAAATATTTCTTTTTTTTTTTTTTTTTTTTTTGAGACGGAGTCTCGCTCTGTCACCCAGGCTGGAGTGCAGTGGCGCGATCTCGGCTCACTGCAACCTCCGCCTCCCGGGTTCACGCCATTCTCCTGCCTCAGCCTCCCAAGTAGCTGGGACTACAGGCGCCCGCTACCACGCCTGGCTAATTTTTTGTATTTTTAGTAGAGACGGGGTTTCACTGTGTTCGCCAGGATGGTCTCGGTCTCCTGACCTCGTGATCCGCCGGCCTCCGCCTCCCAAAGTGCTGGGATTACAGGCGTGAGCCACCGCACCCGGCCAAAAAATTTCTTATTTACACCTCTACTTCCTCATTTCTCATATAGAAGTAATAGTGCCATCTACCTTACTACTTAGAAGACTCAATTAATCCACGTAAATTACTTAGACCTGTTATTTTAGATATTATTATGACTACATCAGAAGATATTATGTTAGTAATAAGAAAAACATTGTTAAAGAATTTGAAAATAAGGAGAATAAGGTTTGTTAAGGTATTTTGAAAATTAATTTTAAATTGTTATTTTGTTAGTTAGTAGTGTCTTAAAATCCTTCATATCACCTCCAATAAGCTTCTGAGAAATAAATAAATATAAGACTCTACATATCCCATTTCAGGGATGACTTACAGAGTGACTTAACAAAAATGCAGAATCAAGTGTTGTTTTTGTTTTGTTTTGTTTTCCCAGAATATCTCCCCTTTGATTAAAAAAAAAAAAAGATTATTGTAAAAGATGATGCTGTAAGTCTCCTTTACACTGGCAGGCCATAGACATTCATAAATAAATTCCTACAAAATGAAATAGGAATTAATCCTTGTACAAATACTATAGCTAACTAAGTATAGTTTCTAGAAGTGTATTTTTAAATGAAATTTATGTATACCACTGGTGATAACTTGTACTCATTTAAATGCTTCTGAAGCATTCTCTTGAGAAGTTAATAACTTTTCTAAAATAAGTCAAATCATGCAATTTGATGAATATAAATTGCAGCAATTTTACCATTGCTAAAATGGTTTCTGAGCATTACAAGAAGAGTTCACTTGGCTACTGTCTTTACACTGAATACTTTGATGAGGTTACAATAATAAAGTGACAAAGTGATATGCATTTTCTTTTACACCATTTTCTTTAAAAAAAAGGAGTGCTTAATTTTTACTAAGAACCACAAAATATGAAAGTAGAAAAAGGCAGCTATGACTGAATACATTTCAAGCAAAATGTCATTCATCTTTCTTAAATTGATCTGCTGAGTCTAGCAGAAATGTCTCCAAGGTTTTCTCGTGATGAGCCAAGGCTAAAGGGATACACAGAGCCAGCAGTTAGAGGCATCTAGTGGGGCACCAGTTAATTAACTTTTTCTTCTATGCTTCAGGTTTCAATGCCTATACCAATACCTTTTGTTCTTTTAATAGGATAGTATACACCGAAAATGAAACAATACTCATAAAAACAGCTAATATTTAATGAGCATGAGTAAATGCCAATTGTGATTCTCAACACTTGGCATATATCATTTCATTCGTTTTTAAGTCTACTCTATGAGGTAAGTAGCATTATTGTGCTGATTTTACAGATGAAAAAACTGTGGCCCAGAGAAGTCAATAGAATTTCAGGTGTACAGATATAAAATATTCATTAACCATAATATCCTAGCTATGGTATGAATATAATATGCCATAAAATAGGCACGTGATAAGTGTTTGTTGACCAAAGGTTGAAGAATGTGTTGTAATGGAGTCTATTAATTAAAGACAGGGAATTTGGACCCAGAAAGATTTGGCTTGGTCTTATACTGACCATCTACTAAGACAGTTTGGAAATTTTATCAATAAAGTTTCTATTTTAGAGAATATCTTAGTTTGGGTTTCCCTAAATGGAGGTTCTGAGATGAAGCTTCATGCAAAAATGATATAATGGGACGTGTTTTCAAGAAACACTGGTAAGGGAAAATGAAGTGAGATTGGGAAGGGAAACAGACCAAACACATATATGGCAGAAAAGCCCAGAGTGGCAGTGCCATTCACACTTCTGAATTTCTCAGTTGGGAACAAGAAAGCTCACGTATTTATGTGTCTGCAACCAGCAGTCATTGATTAAGGGCTTCCCACACACAGGGACATAAATTCCAGGATAGATCCATCTCTCTCTTTACACAGACCAAATAGGCTCCGGCAGCCTCAAGGCCGCCCTCCAACACAGCGATTAGGGAGCTAGTTGTTGGGAGTAAAAGCACACCAGGGAAAATGTTAAACGGATGTGAAAGGATATGAGTGGATCAATGGCTGCATCTCTACAGAGAACTTGTTTCTTCATTCAGGAATAAAAATAACATGGGAAGTTATGAGGATAAAACAGGGTAATGTGTTCAAAGGCCTTAGCCTAGGCACTGGCACACAGCAACACTCACTGGCACTCTCTTGTTGTGAGGATGGAATGTAATACTGTGAAGAACTGACAGCGCCTGGCACATGAAAACATCAGATAGCTGGCATTGCCAATCATTTTTCCTACTGCAGTTGCTGGTGCCGCTGGTGGTGGCATACCTAAATTAGAATAACACTGCTATATTTAACTCCAAAGCCTGTAAAATGCTTGAATACCTGCCACCGTTTGTGGAGGTAAGGGTGCTCGTTCAGGACCTGAACACCACAGAAGAAGCAATTTTCTCACCATCTTTATTGCTACCATGGTATTAGGTAAGAACCTCAGGACGCAAGAACAAAAGGCAGCACCTTTGTGCTATCACATATGAGATGCTGAATTTATTGATAACAATATTAAGGAGAATGGCAGCTGAAAGGAAATTTCTGATATTTCCTTCATGATCCTCCCAGATTTTGACATTCCTTTCCAAATTATTAGTGAGAGCAATCAGTAAGTGTCTTCTGCTACCAAAAATGTGAGCCCTTGCTTGAAACATCTTTAGGTAAGGAAAGTCAGCCCCTAGGAAAGCACTTAAGCAAAAGGCTAGGGAAAGAGAGCTACATCAGTTCTAAACTACCTTGCTGCTACTCCTCACTCTTGGAAGAAAATTCAGGGTTTTGCAATGAAAATTAATGGTGGAGAAGCACATGGCACCTAAATGTTAATATTAAGGGAGGGGATAGGGAGAATATGATATATTTCTCTACGTAACTCCATCCTGTTTCATTTGTTCTAGTGAGTACATATTACCATTATACTTTGTGTTTAAGATAAAAGAAAGTTTAAAAAAAGGAAAATTGAAGTTATTTTAGAACAGATCAAACTGCTTATGAGAGGCCTACTACCTTTTAAAATATTATTTTGATTAAACTAAAAATAAATTTTTAAAAACCCAGCCAAGGTAAGAAAAGAAAATAGTTTTCCTTCTCATGCTCCCAAATTAAGAGTATACATAAATTGGCTAAGAAACGGAGAGGATGACTCCCCTTTTTCCAGGGTTAATAGTGGGCTAAGGGGATAATCCAGTTCTCTAGTTATATACCTGTTTAAAAACCAGATGAGGAGATCACTTCCTCACCCGTCTTTTGCCTCTGGAGGCAAAAGGTATGGTCAGAGTTCAGTGACAAAGTGAAAATCATCAAGGGAGTTTAGTCAGCTGAGGTTATGTTTCTCTAGGCATTCTTATACAGTCAGACCATGAAACAAGACTACTCCTTCCAGGAAATGCCACAATACCTCCTTATTATTTACATTTCTGTAAGCAAAGGCAGCAGAATTTAGCCACGGGAGTCGTCTCCACTGTCTTCTCTAGTACAGGTAGTTCCTGAACATTACTCCAAATCCACGGAGACCCTTATTGACAGATATGACAGAGATACTCACCAACATGCCAGCGAAACATGGTTTATTTTGTTTTTGCTTTTTTAGTGGCTATTGTAGTTTTACTTATCCTCATCTATTTTATTAGGGTCTTGTTGAGTCTTCACTATCGTGAGTACCTCAGTACTCCTTGTCTCCAGAAAGAAAATGTCTTGAGGTTAGAAATTGTATGTAATTAATTAATTTTCTCATCCATCTTAAAAAACGTGGCTGTTAATTCTATACTGACATAGTATCTAACAACTGCTTCTTTATATCTTGGAGATTTTCCCTGACATATTCAAATAAATAGCTGCTTAAATAGCCCTGGCCTGTGAGTATATATGCCCTTGTACACATGAATGTATATGTAAATATGCAAAGATGCAAAATGATAAATACAAAGTGAAAGGCAAATTGTTAATATATTTTAACTCATTCAACAGAAGAAAGAAGGCAGGATAATTTCCTCTATAATTTCAAGTTTTCTTCGGGATGCATACCATATACGGGCTACATTACAATGTTTCCTCAAGGTAGCAAATATGTTCAATTTAAAAGTAGACAAGTGTCGGAAATTGATTTTTTAAAGATGGGGGGGTGGGGGTTGAGTAAATCTATTATGCTTGTATATTGCAAATGCTGTAACTATTATTCTTTAAAAGACTTGACTTTCACTAACAACAAATTTTCTTCTTTATATGAATATACTGATCTCCCATCGGATCATAGTGTTGGACAGTTCCTAATGTACCTTGAGATAAGAGATGTTCAAGGGCTTCATTAGATTTTCAGAGAGAGTAAAAGCCAGGCTGAAGATGTTCCTGGATTCTATATTTGTCTCTTCACTTATCTTTTTAAATAACACTCACACATACACACATTTTTATACTCAACTTCAAATAAAAGTATGCCCTGCCCTTTCTTTTGCTGATAATAAATATGTGGATGATATAGTCTCCAGAGAGCGAAAGTGCCCTTAAAAATTTTTTTAAGATCATAATAACTACTGTTATTTTTAAAGTAGAAAAATCCATGAATATTGAAATTGTAAAATCAAGGGAAAAGAAAATAGTTTTAAATATTTTGGACAAAATCTTCTTAAGAAAAAGAATGTCCTATTTCCAATGACTCTGGCACGTTTAAACATAGGAAAGAATTAGAAAACAACTTTAGTATATTTTGGACCCTTTCAAACTTAAGTAAAACATTAAGATGTATTTTATACCTTTACTTTGAATATGTGATAATTCTCCTTTACTCCACAGAATTCAAAAACTCTGCAAATGTCATTATTTTAAAAATGTATTTGTATATATGTGTTAAATTGAATCTTTCTAATGAGGAAAGTTACATCCACTCTCAGGTTGTTCTTATCAGATGAGTTTGTAGTTGTATTATGAAGAAACAACAGACGCCTTGCTGACGTCTCTATTAGCTTAGTTTTTTCAGTTGAGAACAAGGGAAAATATAGAAATGGTATTATTGGAGTGTATTGCTATACTTTTTATTCACATCACAGTATTTTATATTTCTCTTTTTTTAAGTTTGTACATAGACAATATCTCTGGAATTATTTTTATTTAGGGATATTTAATGATTAAATAAGCACTCTTAGCGAAGAACTTTAAGTGTTATTTTTTACCAAATCGTATATAGCTTCCACATATAATGCAAACATTCCAGTACTGCAGATGATATACAGGGGTACACAGGTTTGAAGTAGTGGAGAGATTGACGGACCATAAGCCATAAATCTTTTTCAAAAATCACCAGAATCTCAGCTATAATCTTGATCATACAAAATAAAAAGAGGAGCTCTAAAGAAATGAAGCAAAAAAAAAAATGCATAATCCACATTACTGCAATCATCTAGTTTGTGAAAGAAGAGAACGCATTTTAAATTAAATCCTTAATGATTTGATATTTTGTTTTTGGAACTTCACAGCCAAGACTCTCCTAAGGAATTCAGAGCTTTCCTCACAAGACCAAAGCAACAGTGCATGAAATTGAACTCAAAAACAGCCACCATTCTGTGTGACTTCTTGGCTGACACAATTTAGATATTTATAGCTTTACGAATGGGCCACTGGAGAAGAACTTGAAGCTTTCTCTACCCAGGAAGGATTAATGAACGTGCGCACCTGGTAATTACACCACTCCATCTTCCTGAAAGCTCTCACGCTGCCTCCATGGCAGAAACTATAATGAAAGTGCATTGAAAAATATCAATCTGCAATTCTACAATTTAATCTCAATAATAAAACTTGGTATCTTTTCTCCCCACACATTCCAGATGTGATAAAACACAGGCAGCATTTAAATTTAAAACACAGAAGCTGAATGTCAGCCTATTTTTGAGCCTGCCTCATTTCCAAAGTAAACCTCACAAGAGAAAAAAGAGGTTATTAAATACAGCAAAAAAAATAACAACATTCAAATGTGCAACAGAGAACCCATAACTGTTTCCCCTTTATTAAAACACAGCATACACCGTAAGTAATGCATTTACTTCGAAGCAGAGGCATTTCAATGATTAAATCACAACCCAAGTGTACAAAGGTAAAATTTAGAAGTGTAAAGGTATCTTTGTCTTCCAAGACCAGTTACTTGTTCTGGCTATTTTTTCAAAACTCTTACTGAAAGGAAAACCTCACTTAATAACTTTTAAAAATATAAATAAAAAATAAATCATTATGTTCTTTACCTAACCATATGTTAATTGCAAAATTACTTGAAATGAAGAGACATACAATGACATAGTATGCAACTCAAATAACTTGTTACAAAGAAATTTTCATCCTAAAACTTGAACAAATCAAACTTTTTGCAGTAGTATTTTTCTCAGATAAAACACAGTATAGAGGTTCAACCTAATGTTTCTTAATGTGACACAAAGCAATTTGATGTTCTAAGGAAGGCGGCTATGTATATATAAACTGAGAAGGCTGCTTTCAGAAAACAATCAAGGTGCTCTAAGCAAAGCAGGGTTTTATGATAAAGTTTCATGGTACTCACACTGAATTTTAATGACTGCTTTAGTAAAGCAGAAAGAGAGAAAATTTAATGTAAGCACTGATACTAAAAGTTAATTGCCGTCTTAACACACGGGCACCAAGATTCGCCTAGCAGGAGTCTCTTAAAAACCACCTTTAAACGCAGAAGAGGGCACAAGCTTTGAAAAAAAAAAATTGCCTGTTACTGTTAAACTCTATTGTTCCCTGATGGAGTATAGAAGAAAGAGATGCTCCAGGAGAGGGAAGTGGATATGAATTGCCCCCTCCAGAGGAGCCAAACAAATTGGCTGCAGGACGACTTCAAAAGCTGGACGAACAGAGAAGCTCAAAGACCTTACAGATTTGGGCTACTCGCCCTTGCTGTTTTTTTTTTTTTAATTTCCCCTAGAATGAATATGGTTTAACTTGAGAGGAAATAACGGAAGGATGCATTTTTAAATGCTTTGATTCCCAGCTTTTTATTCTGCCTCTAACTAGCTATTACAATACCACTTAATCCGGACCTCAGCATTCCAAGTACCAAAGCATCTCCTCCCACCCACTGCTCACACGCTCCTGCATCAGAATAGAAGACTTACAGAAAAGCTGCCAGACCCACAGAAGAGCACTTTCCTCTCAACAGATGTCTTCCAGCTTTTAGGCACACACACACTCAGACACACTTGCCTACCTTAATAAGGTGTGCAAAAACCTCTTTCGGTCCCCACGGATGCTTTTAGTTCAGAGCAGCCAGCAATGCCTCCGCACAAAGCTTTGCCATTGCTAGTGTGAAGAGAAAGAGCTGCTGGGATGCTGAATGGCACATCAGCCAACTTTGTGTGTAGCAAAGGCTCTAAAGAAATCCTGGGCTGAAACTCTGCTGGATCATGGATTGGACTCAATTTCACTCCACACACAGTCTGCATTACCTGATGGAGATTATTTCTGGAAGCACTTAGGGCACGTTTGTCTACATAAAGATAGGGCCTTTTTCTTTCCTTAACAATTTAAACAATACGGTAACAAACCAGAGACCTGATACTTTAAGGAAGATCATTCATTGTGAGCTCCATGAGGGCCTCAATGGTCTCTTTCGAAACTGCAGCCCCAGCATCTAGAACACAGTCAGCACTTGATAAATATTTGGCTAAATATTAAATGTTCAATTGATATCAAGATCAAATTAGAATTTGCTAAATTATTTACACACTGTAATAAAAGTAAAAAATGCAAGGTTTGCTGAACAGCTCCAGAGGATTAATAAGAGTGTGTGTGTGTGTGTGTATCCTTTTGTCATTCAACACACACACACATACATACCTGTATAGCTGATGATAAATATACCTTATATCAATGAGTTAAAATGAAGTGTGCTATTCATTCACTGAGCAATGGGCTATTGCCTGGGCACAGTGGCTCACGCCTGTAAACCCAGCACTTTGGGAGGCTGAGGCAGGTGGATCACAAGGTCAAGAGATCGAGACTGTCCTGGCCAACATGGTGAAAACCCGTCTCTACTAAAAATACAAAAATTAGCTGGGCATGGTGGCGCACACCTGTAATCTCAGCTACTCGGGAGGCTGAGGTAGGAGAATCTTTTGAACCCAGGAGGCGGTGGTTGCAGTGAGCCGAGATTGCGCCACTGCACTCCAGCCTGGAGACAGAGCGAGACTTCGTCTCAAAAAAATAAATAAATTTTTAAAAAAAGATTTAAGCAAACCCACTGATAACAATACTTCGAAAGTTTGTGGAAAACAGTATGTATTATTTGCTTATTGCCCTGTCAATTTCTAATATCATAATAGTTGATTATGATAGCCCATTCCTCAGTGAATGAATAGCACACTTCATTTTAACTCATTGATACAATGTATATTTATCATCAGCTGTACAGGTGTGTGTGTATACGTATACTTTTGAATGACAAAAGGATACACACACACACACACACACAACATTATTAACCTTCTGGAGCTGTTCACCAAGCCTTGCATTAAACCTGGATTGAATAAAAGACTCCCATTCCTCAAGGAAATTGTACTTCTTCTATGATGACTTCTCAATCACCCTAAATTCACAGGCATATTCTTTACATGTTACAGTCCCAAAGCAAATGCAAGCTAGCGTGGAACCAAGCCCAGAGGTTAATTCCTGAAGCTAGAGGAAAAGGTTCCAAAGTGCCCTACATCCCAAGGTCGCCCAACAGATCCACACCTGGACGCAATCTCCAGCAAGCGCCTGTTTACGGGCACAGGTGTGTGCCTATCGGGACAGCTGAGGAACACACCCAATTTGATAGATGACATTCTGATGTGACAGGCTTTATTGTGCTGTTTATGACAATATCTGCAGATTATGATGTGCTTGTTTAATCAACAGAGTAATTAAGCACACCCAAAGCAAAACAGGAAGTTAATACCTAAGTGGTGCTAATGTGTTTATGTACCACAACTGACTAGTGTATTCTTTACTGCCTATTACTCCACTTCTTAATATCCACTGAAGGAATCCTCAGTCTGTATACACACATCTCCAAGTTATGAACATCAACTTCATGTATATCCTCAGAAAGACCTACTTACACCTGCAGCCTCACCACATATATCTACACCCTTAACAGGTATTCAATAAATACTTGTCAAATGATCAGATAAATGATAAATGAAGGAGAAACATACCGATATTTATATCTTCAAGATTGCTACTATGGGCATATAATTTTACAGGAGTTGCTACTTGGATTGTCTATCTTTTCAGTCTACATTTTTTCTCTAAAATATAATTGGCAGTTGTCTTATGGATAGATTAAATTTGATAGAGCCTGATACTTGAGGTGCTATTTCAGCACCATTTCTGTAATTCTGGAACTAGTTATCAGGCTTGGCAGATGCAAATGTATGCAGTTTTGATCTTCTTCCCGACTCTCTAACTGCAGATTTTACAACTGAAGAAAGCAAGGGGAACTTTTATTTATAAATAATCAATACAATTTGTAAATAGAAATCCCTTCCCTCTGAGCAGCTCGCAGCCAGCCAGCTCTCAGATGAAGGTAGGTCAGCTCTCTCTTGACTAATGGTGTGGTCTACATCATGGAGGTTACCAGACATTCCTTGGCAGAATGCAAATCAAACATCTTGAATGGCAAAAGGATCAAAGCACGGCATCTAAACATTGCTCAGACCTGCTGTTCATATTTTTATGCATCAGAAAACTTGAAAGAGAAATTAGAATTGAAAGATAATGCACCTGCACCTTCCAAAGTGTATAATATTGAGATTTTTAGCATATTTGTCCCTCTGGGATTAGTATATTTTATTCCATTGTAGGGCAGCAGCTGAGCAGGGGTTTGTGGAGGCAGAAGACTTGAGAGCCGCTTGGCTCAACTACCTATAAGCTGTTTGACCTTGTACAAGTCATTTAAACTTTCTGGCTACAACTCCCACATCCGTAAGTGGAATTAATAATACCTCATCAAGTGATGAGAACTGAATAGATATTAAAGCACTGCTCCTCAAAATTTAATGCGACACAAGCCAGGTTTGGTGGCTCACATCTGTGATCCCAGCTACTTAGGAGGCTGAGGTGGGAGGATCATTTGAGCTCAGGAGTTTGTGACCAGACTGGGCAAAATAGCAAGACCCCATCTCAAAAACAAATAAAGAAAAATGCATCAAAAGTAAAGAAAAAAGAAAAAAATAATAATTGAATACAAATGACCTTAAAAATGCAGAGTTTAATTCATTGGACCTGCGGTGGTGCCTGAGAGTCTCCATTTCCAATAAGCTCCCAAGTGGTACTGCTGCTCTGTGGACCCCACTGTGTGTAGCAAATATCAGTGGAAAACACTGTTATTCTTCCAAATGATAGTGAATTTGTGTCCTATTGCCATTTTTATTTGGTGCATGTTTTCCCTCAGTATCTACCCAACCGACAATTACTAGATGCTTGTCTACGGCAGGTGATGTGCAGGACATAGATATTTTAAAGTTTACAAAGACATTGCCCTGTCCTCAGGAAGCTTTCAATCTATGTGAGAATGAAGATCACTTACCACTACAAACAGTTTGGACATGGAGGACCAAAGCTACCTACCCCTTATGCTCACATAGCTTGCTGTCCACATTAACATGGTTTACCATTCCGTTGTCTTCATTAGCATAACTTTCCTATTACAGATAACTCTTGGCCAGGCAAATAATTTGACTGTTCAATAAAGGAACTTCCCCAAACTCCCATCAACTCTTCAACAAAAAACATCAATAGAGTTCACACCTTAATACTCTCTCTGAGCCTCTTGGCTAGAAATCTTCACTGTGCTGTTTCCACCAAACATAAGTTGTACTACCATGATCCTTACCCAATCCTAATTGTGCCCCCACAGTGAAAGACCAATCTTAAACCAAGCTTCATACTCCCAATAAAATCCAACCTCACCTTTCTCCTTATGAAATACTACCAAAGGTTTGTCCAGGCTGTGGTCTTTCTTACCATAGTAAGCAATAAATTTAACTTTGTCTAATCAACAGGTTGGATTGGTGATGTTTAGGGAGCTGAAATTTCCCATATGGAAGAAATAGACATGGGAATCAAACGTATGTTACAAGGAGATAAGCAGTGGTGCCAAGGGGTGGATTAAAAGACTCTAGCTCCTTTTTTGTCATAACAAATAAATATCCAATTTAATTATAATCAGTACATTTTTCTCTGCAAACTTAGTTTAACAACAAGTCCCCTATTCTCCTCTTATTTACTCACCCAGGCATTTGGATGTTATCACTGGTGCCATCATTGATTGTGATAAAACATTTGATAAGTTTTATGTCCTCAATGCTTCATTAACAGTATAATACATGAGAGTGACATTAACCCAGATTAAGGGAGAAGGGGAAATCTTTTGGTGGTTGTGATGTCAAACCTAAAACTAGATGGAGGCCCAGAATTAGGGAAAATACAGCATCCAGACAGACAATGTAAGATCACGGTATTTTCAGGGAAAAACATAAATCGGAGCAAAAGCTGAAACTGGGGAAAGAGTGAGAAAGAAACTAAGGGTCTAAACAGTCTTTTATGTCAAGTTAAGTAGCTTATGTCTTTGCTACCCAAAGTATGGTCTGCAGGCCAAAATCATTGCTATAACCCTGAGCACTTGCTAAAAATGCAGAATCTCAGACAATACCCCAGACCTACTGAAATCAGCATCAGTTAATTAAGAAAATCCCCAGGTGATTTTGATGCACATCAAAGTTTGAGAAGCACTAGTCAAAATAATATGCTGGAGGCTATGGGAAGCTACCGAAGGATTTTAAGAAGGGAAGTGACATAATTGAATTTGCATTTTAGAAAAAAAAATTACTCTGTGTCCATTCATTCCGTCAGGATATATGTGCCAAGCATTGACCTTAGAGCTGGAAATTCAGCACTATTTTGAGTGGATTAGCTGAAACTCCCTATTCAGTATTCATTCAACAAACATTTATTGCATGCCAACTTTGTTTTTTTTTGTTTGCTTGTTTGTTTTTTGCTTTTTTGAGACAGGGTCTCACTCTGTCATGCGGGCTGGAGTGCAGTGGCATGATCCCGGCTCACTGCAACCTCCGCCTCCCGAGTTCAAGTGATTCTTGTGCCTCAGCCTCCTGAGTAGCTGGGATTACAGGCATGCACCACCGCAGCCAGCTAATTTTTGTATTTTTAGTAGAGACAGGGTTTTACCACGTTGGCCAGGCTGGTCTCAAACTCCTGACCTCAGGTGATCCGCCTGCCTCAGCATCCCAAAGTGCTGAGATTACAGGCATGAACCACCGTGCCCCACCTGCTTGCCAACTTTCATTTGACTTTTCCAAAAGCTTGATTTGGAAATAATCCCACACTGATGGCTATGTTTTTAATGGAGTCAACCTTTGTTGTCCAGGACAAATAACTGTTAAGAATCTTCTAGCATACTGTACTCAAAGTCCTTAGCACTATCAGGCTGTTGGCTCAAACATGAAAGGTTTTTTTGATGTAGTTTTGTAGATTTTTTTATTGCAATGGTATTTGCTGTATTGGAATTTGACCCACAGTACAAGTTATAGTAGTACAAGATACCAATCAATATTGTTTTTTGTTAATGAACAACATAAGATGTACAGCTTGCCAAAATCTAAACTTTAATATTAGAGATTATAGGATCAGTACCATTTTTTTTTTTTTTTTTGCTAACATACGCAGAGGATTGTCCTTTGGTGACTGAAAAGGAAAACAATAAATTCTTAGTGTGTGGAGTCTCTGTCTTTTTAATAATAGTCAGTGTCTTATTGGAACACACAAAGACTTGGTGTGAAGAACTCTGACAAGCTAGTTAGCCTATTTTATGCTTGTTTTATTCTTGCTTCCTATATGCAAACACAGTGAAGGACAGTGGGCAATGAGCTCGCACTTCTATTTTAGCGATTCTGGGTTACTTGGGCTGCCTGTGATCTACAAAGCCAGGATTATTATAAGGAAAATAACCAATGTAGCTAAATATAAAGTCATCACTTCCCTAACTCAGTTCCTTTGTAGCTGCAGGAACACTAAATTTCATTCAGAATTTTAACTCCCAAAAAGCTGGGTAATCTAAGACCCTTAATGGTTTTCTTATAGCCTCATAGGGTTTGGCAGGTGCCCGGGACATCTGGCAGATTCCCTGAGAGAACAAAAACTCAGAAGCTACCAAAGATTCAAATACTCCCTTCAATACCCACCAACTAGGGGAGCTTATACAAGACCGTGGGTTTCTTTCTACTTTGTTCTTTTATTTACATAATAGCAATGATAATATCTTTGTTGTAGAATTATTTGGAGGATTAAATACAACAAAATATTTACAGTACCTAGCACTTAATAAACTCTCAATATATATTAGTTTATTTTCCCCACTCCCTTCTGGGTTATTAAGACACCTGTAAAATGCAAATTTATTTACATCACAGTAGTCACCAATATTTTTGAAAAGTTGAGTTAATTGAATTAGGAAGCCTGTTATAAAGAATAAGCCCTGAGTAAAGAGGATGCGTACTATGTTCTCTAAGGTATGTGAAGTGTGTGAAAAGAAGGTCCAAAAAAGGAGGGCTTGCTTGAGATGACTGATATCCAAGAAGACAGTACACCCTAGTTCTCAGAACCATTGAATGTAAGGGCTGAAGATATCATAAAACTATTCATTTTGCAGATGAGGACACTGAGGCTAAGTTCGGTGAAATAACTGGCCTAGGCCTTAGAGTTAGAACACTAGCAAGGCAGGATTGAAACCTAGTGAATGAGAGGCTTCAAAAAGAAAGAAAACAATGTGGACACAGGGAAAAGGTGAGGGAGAGCATTAGGACAAATACCTAATGTATGTGGGGCTTAAAACCTAGATGATGGGTTGATGGGTGCAGCAAACCACCATGGCAAATGTATACCTATGTAACAAACCTGTACATTCTGCACGTGTGTCCCAGAACTTAAAGTATAATAATAAAAAAGAAAGAAAGAAAACAATGTGAAGAATGAAAGCAGGATAGGGAATGAGGGAGCGCTACAGCTCAGGGTGAAGTCTTGTATCCCCTTTGCCTCTGTCCCCTTAGTAGTAAATATTTCTCAGGGTGAATCAGTAACATCCCTCACTCAGCCTCTCATACAGAAGTGCCAGAGTGTGATCAGGCTATTCTGCCATTAAACATTCAAGATCCTCTACAACCACGAACATAGAAGAATGATTTATCCTTATGCTCTTGCTGTATCAAAGACTCTCAGAGATTTTCAGAGACATGCCTTTTCCATACTGATCAATGAAGATGGGTCACCAGAAACATCGTAGTCAAAGTCACAGTTTTTGTACTCCCTTCCCAGATAATTTTACAGACTGACATGAATTTGAAGCAACAAGCTTTTTTTTTTTTTTTTTTTGGAGGTGGAGTTTTGCTCTTGTTGCCCAGGCTGGAGTGCAATGGCACGATCTTGCCTCAATTCTCCTGCCTCAGCCTCCCAAGTACCTGGGATTACAGGCATGTGCCACCACGCCCAGCTAACTTTTTTTTTTTTTTTTTTTTTTTTTTTTGCATTTTTAGTAGAGATGGGGTTTCACCAAGTTAATCAGGCTGGTCTCAAACTCCTGACCTCAAGTGTTCCACCCACCTCAGCCTCCCAAAGTGCTGGGATTACAGGCATGCGACAAACATTTTTATGAAGACCCTGCCTGAATAGCCATTCATTCCAAGGGGACTTGAATTTGAATAATATCTCCACGCAGATGACTCTCAAATCTGCATCTCTAGCACATACTTCTTCCCTGAATCCCATACTTTCATCCAACTGCACTCTTTATGACTTTACCGGGATGTCTAACAAGCTTTCAAACCTAACAATTCCAAAACAAAATTATTGCTTCCACCTTTACACCTCTACCATCTAACTTGATGCTTCTACCATTTTCTCAATTCTATTCACCTTATCCACCTTGGACTCATCATGGGCTCTTCTCTTTCTTTCCCACCACATACCCCATTCATCAGCAAACCTGGTAGTGCTACCTTCCAAAAATACCCAGAATCCAGGTACCTCTCATTGTTTTCACTGAAAGCTTCCTGGTTTAGAATCACCATTATTTCTCATTTGAATTATTGCAATGACTCCCTCTGCTTCAATAGGTACTCTACTCCCTGTTCTCCACTCAGTGGCTAGAACAATTCATCTCCTCTCTTTCCCTAAATGAGTTTACTTAGAAAACTATCTTGAAAAGACAAAATCATAGAGATGGAGAACAGATTAGGGGTTGCTAGTGATTCAGGAAGTAGAATGGGAGATTGGATGGGTATGACAATAAAAGGGTGGCTTGAGATACTTCCTTTGTGATGCTGGAACTATTCAGTACCATGTATCAAGATAGGGGTAGTTGTTATATGACTCTAAACATGGTATAAAATTGCATAGAACGACAGACACAGATAAGTGCATGTAAAAGCTGGTGAGATCTGAATAAGGCATAGATTGTGTTAATATCAATTTCCTGGTTTTTATATTGTACATACTTATGTAAGATGTGAGATCTGAATAAAGCATAGATTGTATCAACATCAATTTCCTGGTTTTGATATTATATATAATTATGTAAGATGTAACCATTAGCTGAAGATGAGTGAAGGGTACTCATGACCTTTCTTAATACTTTTTGCAACTTCCTGTAACTGTATATATATTTCAAAATAACAAGTTTTAAAAATACTGCATATACACGGCATTCCTCAAGACTATGCATTTTCTGTTTCTTCTACCTGGAATGCTCTTTCCTCAAATATGTAAATGGATAATTTCTCTCCTACCTTGAGATTTCTGTTCAAATGTCACCTCATAGAGGTCCGCCCAGAGTGCCATACACAAAATATCAATTTTGGCTCGGCACAGTGGACCACGTCTGTAATTTCAGCACTTTAAGGGGTGGAGGCAGGCAGATCGCTTGAGCGCAGGAGTTCAAGACCAGTGGTACTGAGGTAGTGAGGTACTGCTATAAAGATACTTGAAAATGTGGAAGCAACTTTGGAACTGGGTAATAGGCAGGGGTTGGAACAGTTAGGAGGCTCAGAAGAAGACAGGAAAATGTGGAAAACTTTGGAACTTCCTAGAGACTTGTTGAATGGTTTTGACCAAAATGCTGATAGTGATACGGACACTGAAGTCCAGGCGGAGGTGGTCTCAGATGGAGATGAAGAACTTATTGGTAACTGGAGTAAAGGTCATTCTTGCTATGACTAACAAAGAGACTGGCATCATTTTGACCCTGACCTAGAGATCTGTGGAACTTTGAACTTGAGAGATGATTTAAGGTATCTGACAGAAGAAATTTCTAAGCAGCAAAGCATTCAAGAGGTCACAGAGCGTAAAAGTTTGAAAAACTTGCAGCCTGACAATGCAGTAGAAGAGAAAAACCCATTTTCTGGAGAGGCTACCTGCAGAAATTTGCATATTTAACAAGGAGCCCAATGTTAGTAGGCAAGACAATGGGGAAAATGTCTCCAGGGCAAGTCAGAGACCTTCATTGCGGCTCCTCCCATCAGAGACCCAGAGGTCTAGGAGGGAAAAATGGTTTCGGGGACCAGGTCCACCCCCGACCCCACCACTGTGTGTGGCATCAGGACTTGGTGCCTTGTGTCCCAGCCACTCCAGCCATGGATAAAAGGGGCCAAGGTACAGTTCGGACCATTGCTTCAGAGGGTGCAAGTCCCAAGCTTTGGCAACTGCCACGTGGTGTTGAGCCTGTGGATACACAGAATTCAAGAATTGAAGTTTGGGAACCTCTGCCTAGATTTCAGAGGATGTATGGAAACTCCTGGATGTCCAGGCAGAAGTCTGCTGCAGGAATGAAGACCTCATGGAGAACCTCTGCTAGGACAGTGTGGAAGGGCAACGTGGGGTTGGAGCCCCAATGGGCACTGCCTAGTGGAGTTATGAGAAGAGGGCCACCGTCCACCAGACCCCACAATGGTAGAGCGATCCACAGCTTGCACCACGTGCCTGGAAAAGCTGCAGACACTCAATGCCAGCCTGTAAAAGCAGCCAGGAGAGGGGCTCTACCCTGCAAAGCCACAGGGGTGGAGCTTACCAAGACCATGAGAACCCACCTCTTGCATCAGTGTTACCTGGATGTGAGAAATGGAGTCAAAGGAGATAACTTCAGAGCTTTAACATTTGACTGCCCTGATAGATTTTGGACTGGCATGGGGCCTGTAGCCCCTTCATTTTGGCTAATTTCTCCCATTTGTAATGGGTATATTTACCCAATGCCTGTGCTTCCATTTTATCTAGGAAGTAACTAACCTGCTTTTGATTTTACAGGCTCACAGGCAAGTCTGTTCTTGCCTTGTCTTGTAGACTTGCCTTGTCTTAGATGAGACTTTGGACTTGGACTTTTGGGTTAATGCTGAAATGAATTAATACTTTGGAGTACTGTTGTCAAGGCATGATTGGTTTTGAAATGTGAAAGGGACATGAGATTTGGGAGGAGCAAATCATTTGCCAGGAGCAAAATGATATGTTTAGGCTTTGTGTCCCCACCCAAATCTCATCTTGAATTGTAATCCTTATAATCCCCATAATACCCATAATCCCCATGTGTCAAGGGAAAGACCAGGTGGAGGTAATTGAATCATGGGGTTGGCTTCCCCCATGCTGTTCTCATGATAGTGAGTGGGTTCTCACGAGATCTGATGGTTTTATAAGGGTCTCTTCCCCCTTTCCTCAGTACTTCTCCTTCCTGCCACCTTGTGAAGAAGATGCCTCGCTTCCCCTTCATTTTCTGCCATGATTTTAAGTTTCCTGAGGCCTCCCCAGTCATATTGAACTGTGAGTCAATTAAACCTCTTTCCTTTATAAATTACCCAATCTCGGGTAAGTTCTTTATAGTGGTATGAAAACGGACTAATACACTCCCTCTCTTGAGATTTCTGTTCAAATATCACATCAAAGAGGTCTGCCCAGACTGCCATATATAAGACATCAATTTCGGCTGGGTATGGTGGTTCATGCCTGTAATTCCAGCACCTTAGGAGGCAGATGTGGGTGGACTGCTTGAGCCCAGGAGTTCAAGAGCAGCCTGGGCAACATAATGAGACGCTGTCTCTATAAGAAAAGAAAAAATATTAGCTGGGTATGGTGGTACATGCCTGTAGACCCAGCTACTTGGGAGGCTGATGTGGGAGGATCATCTGAGCCCAGGGAGGTCAAGGCTGCAGTGAGCCATGATCATGTCACTGCACTCCAGCTCAGGCAACAGAACGAGACCCTGTCTCAAAAAAATAAATAAATGAAAAATAAAACATCATGTTCCTGTCACTTTTTCCCTATCTTGTTAGTTTCTCTTTTCTTCTTAACACTTTAATACTTTCATTTGAAATACCACATATTTATTTTCTCCTTTCCTAACTTCCCATTACTATATGAGCTCCTTGAAAGGAGAACATTTGTCTGTTTTTGGTTATCCTTGTACCTGTATTAGTACATGGCACACAATAGTCACTCAACAAATATTTGATGAATTAATAAATGAGTGAACAGGAAAAGCTAGTAGAAGGAACAGTCATGCAGAATGGCTTAATAGGAAAGGCAAGTCTGACAAAATCACATTCCTTGGCAGTATTTAAAAAAAACTGGGAAGGAAAAAGAAAACCTGCTCCTGCTGCTTCTGTGATACAAAGAAAAACCTCATTATTAGCAGTTTTTTTTTTAATAATACACTTGAGCATTACCATGTAGAATGGTATTATGGACAGAACACACCACATATGTATAAAAATAAGTAACTTCCCTGGGAAGAATCAATACAGATAGTCTCCAGATTACAAATGAGTTGTGTTCTGCACATTTGAAAGACAGCTGCTTAATGATCTGCCAGATGCTCTCTAAACTTTCAGACTGGGTTCACTTCACCCCTACCTGTGCATTCAGTCATACTCTATTCCCTGGAATCATCAAACCTGTACCTAACAGAGGAATTCAATGTAGTTAGATTTCATAGGTTAGTCCACAAAATAATAGTTCACTTATGAACGAGCTGAAGTATAGTGTAAGTAATGCTGGTCTTACTCTGCACATTGTAAGTAATCCAAATGCTTAGACTTGTGTCAGATTTAATGGTATATTTACCTGAGAAAGGCAATATTAAACGTGCAAGGAAATGTGGGCCTTGAAGTCAAGTACGCTTTGAAATCAAACTGTCACTCTGATACTACCTTTGTGATGTTGGTCCAGTTTCTTAACTTCTTGAAGCCTTAATTTCCTCAACTGTGACTTGGAGATGATCATTGAGACTAACCACCAGGATTGTTTTAGGATTAAAGGAGATAAGTCTTCAGCACAGACTTAGTGTTGCATAACATTACATCTTATTATATTGAGCTCTTCCAGTTAGTCTGAGTTACAAATGATATTTTATACATCATCGTAAACCAACAGTCTAACAAAGTCCCTGATACACGGTTAATGCTAAATATGTCCGGTGAATGAATATTTAACAAGTACATTGATTCACATACTGGAGAGGGATGAATAGGCATGAAGGACAGGCAAGAAGGCCTTTAATGTTGGTGAGCCTATCCATCTATGATGTTTTCCTTTTACCTTCCTCCCATTACCTTCTAATTCTCTACTCACAGGATTGCTAAAAGATCTCTCTTCCACCACCACTCCCTGTCCCCACACTGGGAGGAGCATGGGGGAAATTTAAAAACAAATACCATTTATGTAGCATTTTTTGGTTGGAATTTTGGGTTCAATATTTAGTTTTAAAATGTGTTAAATACACATTTTCATTAAAAAGAAAAGAAAACATGATTTATACAAGATAAGCATGACTTCTTCACTGCTGCATCTTTTTGACCTTAGTTTATAGAATCTCAACTGCAGCCTGGGGCCTGCCCCATCTCCGAAGACCCTGCTGCCCCAAGGATGAGGATACGGAGTACCCTGCTAAAGTAATTCATTGGCATGACTACTTGGTTTGTCCTGGATTAATCATCTCTCTCAAGGAGATTTTAGTCCATCGGCCCATTCCTGTGCAAGATGCCTAACCTGATTCCTAGGCTCCCATGCTAGAATGAAGATACCAGCTACAAGTCCTCCCCAATGCTAGACTAACATACAATTTTGATCTCTGGAATTCTAGTCAATGAGCCTACCAATTTGAGCTCCATCTCTTCATGGCCCCTAAACGCTGATATCTGCTTTCAGCCTTACCGTATAATGCTCTTATCCTCTTCCTTTTGAAACACATGTTAAGAATGACCAATCTTCCCTTTGGAAGAGCTTAAGCAGTTTTCATAATCTCTTTAAAAAAATTTGACTGGCATCAAATCAAGCTCTGACCAACTACAGTTATTAAAAAAAAAACCAACCAACACTAAATTCCCTCAGAGAAAACAGGAAAGTATAGGAGCAACTTTAAGAAAACAGTTGAAATAATAACGAACTGTTACTTAACATTTAACCTACCTTTTCCCCCGATGGGCTCAAGCTGATTATTTTCTTGCTTTTGACGGCCAGTGAAAATAATTGGTTCCTCTCTTCTTTATCACCTCCTTGAACTATTAAGTTTTCCCTTGATATTTTCTCATGCATGAATATGCCAGTACCACTTACACAGGTCTTGTAAATAAGTTTCAAAAGCTATTAGACCCACATAAATTACACGAAATATGTTTCAGTCCCTACCAAATTTCCTAAAGCCATAGTTCCTCTGTCCACATCAACCCATTCCCTTCTTTTATTTTCCCTGCTTTAGCTTCCTTGTCACTCAAATAAACTGTGTAATTCACACCTGCTTTGAGCTGATTGGTTGATCTGTCCTTGATTGTCCCAGGTGGATTTATTCTCCTTTAAGCTTCAGGTAGGAATCCTGCAGGTTCATACCTGGAGAAGGAGATAAACCTATGCCTTAAATGCAATGCTCATTAATGGATAAATTCATAACTGGCAATGGTAGCAAGAGTTACAGCATCTTCCTCTATTAAAAGCAGAGCAGCCTATGGGATGGCCAAGACCTTGAAGGTGACAGGGATTTGACAAAAATGGAGGGTATGAATGGGCTATATTATAGTTAATGATTTGAAATCATTGTTTAGAAATAATTGCCTAGACAAGATAAGTTAACTGATCTCTACAAACTTGCATTACGTATAATTCTCATCACTATACATAATTTTTATTATAGATTTGTCCCTCGAGGTCCAGAAGAACAAAGCATTCTCATAGTCTCCCAACAGGCAGCTTTCTTTAAGAGCCAAAGCAAGGCAATAAAAGGGGGGTATTTTATTTATCGCCCAATTCACATCATTTGTATCTTGACTCTGAGAAGTGTAAATTCATAACAGGAGGTTTCTAGACATACATATGTAAGGTGATGCTGGCGATCCAAAAAAATATTGACGATTGATAAAGAAATGCTGAAGGAGGCGTCAGTGATACTAGAAGTAAAAGTTTTAACAATAACAATAAATGAGGACTCTCTCTGGGTCCATCTGTCCACAATCCCATGCCATCTGCCCCTTCTCTGGAGTTGCCATGGAAGAGAAAGTTTCACTACTTCAGTTATGTAATTTCTATTTGGAGGAAAGATGGGGGTCATTTTTTTTTTAATTGAAGAGTGTTGTGACATTTTTTTCCTTGCATTGTTTCATTTCATTTCTACTTATCTTTTTTCCCACTTATAATGTGCATATTGTTTTTGACATCAAGATAATGACAACAAAGCAAAAAAACTCACTATCTTCTCAATTTTAAAAGAAAAAATAGCAAGGAAAAATGATCAACTAAAGGATTTAATTTTAATATTGTGATAAGCTATTTTTCTTAATGATTTTCCTCATAATCTGTGCTTTAGCAAGGATTTTCTCTTTTTTTCTAGTTTCCATCTGAGATTAGATAATGGGCTGTACCCATTGATGTGCATGCTGTAACTCCACCACACCTGTTACTTTTGACATACTTTTATATTTCTCAATAATTAAAAAATAAGAGTGGGCCAGGCATGGTGGCTCATGCCTGTAATCCCAGCACTTTGGGAGGCTGAGGTGGATGGATTATCTGAGGTCAGGCGTTCGAGACCAGCACGACCAACATGGTGAAACCCCGTTTCTACCAAAAATACAAAAAATTAACTGGGAGTGGTGGTGCACACCTGTAATCCCAGCTATTCAGGAGGCTGAGGCAGGAGAATCACTTGAATCTGGGAGGCAGACGTTGAAGTGAGTCGAGATTGTACCATTGTACTCCAGCCCGGGCAACAGAGCAAAACTCCATCTCAAATGATAATAATAATAATTATTATTATTATTATTAGAAGAATAAATGGTAGCTTATTTTTACCTAAAGGTAAAATAAGCCGCAGTTGCTAATCTCTGAGCCATCTCACTATCCTTTGTTCAGCTTGTTAAATGTCTCTATACTTTTGTAACTAGTTCCTCATAGTAAATTCCTTCTTCCAGACCAGTGTTTCCCAACCTCACCACAACTGACATTTTGGACAGAATAATTCTTTGTTGTAAGAGACTTTCCTGTGTCCTGTACAGTGTCTACCAACATCTCTGTCTCTACCAAATAAATACCAGTAACACTACTGCAATTGTCACAACCAAAAATGTCTCCAGAAATTGCCAATTTATCCCTCAGCATGCAGCAGAATCAGCCGTGGTTGAGAACCACTGTATTAGACTAGAAGATCTTTATTTTTCTGACTGACTCCTAAGTGATATACTCCTTTCAAGTGCATATTTATACCTGTTATATGTTAAAATAAGATTGGAATAAAATAAAAATCTATCTATGTCCCTATAAAATTAGTCATATTGTGGTGATATCTACGTCTCTATAAAACTAGTCCTATTGGTAAACAATAAAAGCTTATTCAGCAAATGAATGAATATATTAATATGAAAAGAACTGCAAAACCTTGATCTACTTTTTCCAAAATTAATACATTTTATGTTGTCCAGCTAATATTTAATATATTTTTATTTAATTAGCCATCATAGGGCCTTTGAAATACTTCATACATTGTGATGCCTTATATACAAAAGTGAGTAAAATTAAACATCTGTTAATATGGCTGACACAGAAAAACATAGTCAGCTAGGCAGTTTTAGAGAGGAGAAATATACAATAATAGTTCTTCTTTTTTGACCTCACATTATGAACAGGGAATTTTTTCCTTAGCACTAACATCTCAGCAATACATAAAGATATCACATCCCTTATTTTGTATTTATTAATCCTTTTAATGCTTCTGTTGCTAATTTTTTAATTGACTTTGTCCTTACCGAATACTAGTGATAGGATTTATAAAGGATAATTAAGTCATGGACTAATTTAAACTTTGTTGAACTCATATAACAGTGAGTTTCAATGAAATCACACTAAGAATTCTCTGTATGCTTTGTTCCAGCTATAAGAAAACAATACCCAATTTCATCTAAGAGACGAAAAATAAAGAAAGTTATGTGAAGATGTTCATGTTCAATAGTTATTCTATTATGATAATTTGCATATGTAGACATCCTTCAAATGTACATAGACCTTTATTCAAGATCTTTCCCTTATATTTCATAATTCATTTTTATCATTCATACATTTGATAAACATATTTTAAGTGTAATATTTATCTTACCAACATGTAATGCATACTTAACAATGTGTAATATTGACCTCATCAATGTTACTATACCAAAATTACAAGTAGATCATTAAAGAAAAAAATCAAATTCCTCTTAATGTCATAGAAAAATATTCTTCTCTATTAAGATAAAGGACAACTTAATAAATCTAATATTTTCATAGCTCATATAAAGAAATATAGATAGGATTAGACAAATAGAAGGAACAAATGAAATCCCAGTAGATTACCAGTGTTTTGAGCCTTAATTTAGGAAGTTATCACATATGTAATTATTCATTTCAGGCAATTGTATGGTTTCAGAAATAAGAAAAGTGACAACAAAACGGTCAAATTTGCCTGAATGACAGGTCAGCTTTGTTCATTCTAAACTTAATAATCCTTTACTAATTCGGCAAAGTCTTATAAAAAAATTATCAGGTCATTGTTCATAATGATATGAGCAAAAAGGAAATGGAAATAGATAACAGGTCATATGATGGATTTCATTCAAATGTTATAAGGCATTTTGTGTTAAATATTTATCATTCATATTACATAGAAATATAATTTATGTAGAGGAATGTAATAAACATTACTCTTTTTAAAAACATCAGTCTCTCAATGTGCCACAGAATCTTAATTTGACTGAAATGCCCTCCCTCTCCCTTCTCTAAACAGTGAGTCTTATTTTGTGTTCAAAGCAACTAAATGTTTCCAGCACTGTGAAGCCTTTCTCAAGTCCCACAACTGGAGTTGTATCTGTCACCTATGATCCCACAGCACCCTCTCCATCCTCTATTATAAAATACTACCATTTTAAACTTATACTCTATAGTGTTCTGATTTTGCCTGTATGCCTGACTCACACATGAGATCACTAAGGCCAGAAACCATACGTTATTCAATTTTCTGTTTATGCGGCCAGTTCCTTACAACCTTGCTTATATAAAGAGGACATTCACAACATGTTTATAAAACTGAATTGAGCTGAAAATTTTTAAATTTTAATTTTTTTTCTAACTATAATTTCAAATATTTATATGTATGTTTTAGGAAATTGAGTTAAGTGAAATATTAAAGACATCTCATTTTCCTATTACTTGATTACTGTTCATTCAAGTTGTTGCTGTATTGTTCCATTTTTATATGATATACCATAAGAGGCTATGTGTGAATAAGGCAATATACATGATGCAGCATTACTTTGTATTCACATTTTCAAGGTGTATAGAAAATTTTTTAAAAGATGTTAAAAAGGTAAATAAGTTCATTGTTAATTGTTATAGAAAGAGCGGACAAGAGAGAAGACTGAGTCTACATTTCGGCAAAAAGTCTTAATAAAAATTAGAAAATTGGTGAGTAAGTCAATGAAGCATTGTCAAAGTCACAAACAAAAGGTGACTCCACATTATCATAATTCCCCTGTCAGAAAGTAGACATGGCAAACTTATGACTTCATCCTCTGAAAATGAGGATCACAGAGGAGAAATAAGACTGGACAACAGGCTTCCAGCTGTGTTTCTAACCAGTATAATTACACTGGTTGGACATTATCATTAACTACATTTCTAATTCTTCTCATAATTCAAAAAATGAGAGAGAAAAAGGAAGGGATAACTCTTTTTGGTGTTATAGTACCTCATTGTAGGTTTCCAAAAACAAGTGACTCCTGACAACAATTATTAGCTCTAAAGTGAGAGTCTGCAAACTGCAGCCCTCAAGCCGTATCTAGCCCATTGCCATTCTTGTAAATAAAGTTTTATTGGATCACAATGACACATCTTCATTTCTCTATTGTCTATGACTGCCTCAACATTCTAACAGCAGAGTTGAATAGTTGCAACAGAGTATAGAAAACAAAGCCTAAAATATTTACTCTCTGGCTCTTTACATTTACATTACAGAAAACACTTGCTAACCCCTACTATAAAACAATGTTGCCTTTGGAAGCTATGGTAAATTAAAAACAGAATAAAACTATTGCTCACGTATATTTTATTTTCAAAGTAAAATTACTTTTTTCCCCTTCTATAGATATATATATTTTTTTTCCTGGAAGGAGCTTCCAATTTCAAGCAAGAACAGAAGCAGAAGCACTCCAATAAGTGTGCTTGGTTACATGAATAACTTGTGATGGTTTGGATATACTTCCTGGCAACGTGCAATGTTAGAAACCTAGAAATATGTCTGCCTGGTACTTTTAAGGGGAATATATAGAGAGCCTCTTTTGAAACTTTGAAAAGATTTATTTTCTATTCTGGAGACATTTTAGTATGGGGAGTTGAAGGTTGCATAAAAATAGAGCAACTAAGATAGCTGGAATAGTTATTCTCTAGGGAAACATTTGGCCCTAAGACAAGACATGTTGGAAACATATAAACAAGCAAATAAAATTGGCAAATATAAGTTTTGATTCATATCTACTCATGAAACTATATTCTTAATACTATTGAGAGGTGAGGCCAGCTGGACTTCCTGGGTCGAGTGGGGACTCGGGAACTTTTCTGTCTCACAAGAGGATTGTAAAACGCACCAATCAGGAACTTTCCCGTCTTACAAGAGGATTGTAAAACGCACCAATCAGCGCTCTGTAAAACGCACAAATCAGCACTCTGTAAAATGCACCAATCAGGAGGATTCTAAAAGTAGCCAATTGTGGGGAGGATTGAAAAAAGGGCACTCTGATAGGACAGAAACGGAACATGGGAGGGGACAATAAGGGAATAAAAGCTGGCCACCCCAGCCAGCAGCGGCAACCTGCTTGGGTCCCCTTCCACGTTGTGGAAGCTTTGTTCTTTTGCTCTTCACAATAAATCTTGCTGCTGCTCGCTGTTTGGGTCCATGCCACCTTTAAGAGCTGTAACAGTCACCGCAAAAGCCCGTGGCTTCGTTCTTGAAGTCAGCGAGACCACGAACCCACCAGCAGGAACCAACTCTGGACACACTATGACCTTAAGTAAGTCTATATCTTCATGGATCCTAGATATTTCCTAGCCTTTATATCTTCCTTAAAGGTTACTTGCAGGTGCTTTTGAAGTTGTTATGACCACATGTATAGTCCTTACCTTTTATACATGAAACTCAACTTTTGATTCCTATTTTATGTTTCCATCAGATGGCTACATATGTAAACAAAAAAAGTTTTTGTGACACTAAGGCATTACTACAGAGGGAGGTGAATGTTCATTAAGACATTTATCTCAAATATTGCATCCAGAAGAATGACACTAAGAATAAACTCAATTGAAGTATGAGATAATGGGCTTCAAAGACTAAGGGAGTAAATAACTCATCCTCTTCCTAACTACCTTATAGATACCTTAGTTCTCTTTATCCTTCTCCAACATACAAAGCTAGTTCATTTTTAAGGTCTTTGCATAAGCTGTCCCTTGTGCCTGGAATGCTTTGCCCCTACATCATTACACGGCTGACTCTAGTTTGTCCATCAGTTCTTCTTCAAAATCCCCTTCCAAGTGAGGGATTGAAGACTTTTTCAAGATTTTTCTCTTTTTTATTAATTCTATGCATAATATTTCCCACTTTCTAAATTGTTTTCCTTTCTCAGTTTGTATCCTATCCCTGCTTACTAAAATTACAGTTTCATGAGCACACGGGACCTATGCTTCCTTGTATGTAGTGTGCAGGATATTACTTGGAAAATAGTGAGGACTCAATATATTAATGAATACAATCATTGTAGAAAGTTAAATCCACAGTGGTCCAGATGTGGTGTTAAGCACGAACCTAAATCTTCTACCTTCAAGGTGCTCCTAATAAGGTTGGGTTGATGATCACATACAAATCAGATGATTATACCACTTGAGGAACATTAGGTTTACAAACTAAGCATTATGATATCATTCTATTAAAATGTATTCATATCAGTAAAGCGGGGATGGTGGAGTCAAGGAAGAAGTATTGTAGGTGACATTTTAGCTGAGTATAGAAAGGGAGGTTAGGGATGAAGCACCAGGCAAATGCTTGTCACAAGTGACCTTGTGAGTCACTTGTGACATGAAGTGAGTCACTTGTGACATGAAGCTGTATGACATGCTTAGAGGAAGACATACAGTTCATCATGGTCACCTTTCGTCCTGACATCCACATTCATTTCTCTGACTACCCAACCCCTCACTTGGATTTTTCAAAGGTATCTCAAAATTAATGCATCCAAAATACGTTTACTCTCTTTCTCTGCAACTCTTTTCCTCTCCCTTTATGCATTTAACCATTCGTTATTTTACCCAATACATATTTACTGATCACTTATTATTTTCCCATTTCAAAAGAAATGGCAGTGTTATCTCCAGAGGTGTATGACATCAGAAACTGGAATGATATATGACTCTTTCCTCAAACTCAACTCTACAATCGTTCAACTTAACACTAACCCCTGTCAATTACGTCTCCTGTATTTCTCTCAGATTTATTGTCACATTCTCACTAGAACTATTTTAGTCAAGACCACCATCACTTCTTGCCAAGATTACAATAATAACCTCTTTTGTCCATTCAGATTTGCTTCTCTCTGAACCATTCTCCACACTTCAGCAAAAGAAGTCTCTGAATCACAGCTCTAATCATGACCCTTTCCTGACAACCACGTGACAAAGCCCTTCTGGGCAGAGAAAAAACTTCCAACAGGATCCAAAAGACCCTCCAGGTTCTGGCCCCATCTCCTCTTTAGCTTGGTCTCTTGAACATCTTTCTTCCAAACATAATCTGCTGTCACAGTCTTTCCGTTCCTTTATCTCTGAAACTCTCAGGCTTAGCACTTTAAATGTGGTACTCTGCATAGAAAAATTTCCACCACCTTCACGGTAGTTTTGTGTGGCCAAATCTATATCACTTCTTCACAGAAGCTTTTTCTGACCCAGATACTAATTCATATTTCTAACTCGGACACCAGTGGTTCCCATTTCTCTCTCTCTCTCTCTCTCTCTCTCTGACTCTCATGAGATTCATCATGGTTGATTACTTGCATAAAGTCTGATATCCCTGCTGGGATTATGTCTGTCATGTTCACTTTTTTATCCTCAGCATCTAGTTATAATTAATAATAATAATACTAATTACTGAGGGAGCTAAATACTTATTTGTTGGATGAGTGATTGTGGTAAAAATGAAAATGAAATGATGTAAAATAGTGGAATGATAAAAGAGAGTGTTGAAAATGTTGATGAGAGCCAGATTATAAATGCTTTGAGAAATATTTCATAGGCTGTGCTGACAGGATTTTGGTAGAAATTTGGTCAATAAAGAGCCAGAATGGGTAGGGATATATGATAACTGCAGGGTTTTTCAGAGAAAATGAATTATAAATCCATCAGTCAATATAAGAAATGCAGAGAGAAAAACAATGTTGCGGATGTTAGAAAGGATTGAGAGATTCTGAAGTGATGGGATGTTCAGGAAATCGAAGTTAAGATATCTAGTAGGCAAGTAGAAATCTACCTTATGGCCAGAACATTCTCTGACCCAAAAGTCTCAAGACCATTTTTTTTTTTTTTTTTTACAACTAAAGTCAATAAATTACTTTTCATGTCCACTAGAAATGATAGTGTGAAATATATTAACGAGGTTAACTATTGTTAAAAATCAGAATATGCATTCCTAGTATGTGTTTGTAAAATAAATTTTATTGTATATAATTAAGGGATACCACATAATGGTATAAGATACATAGATATTTATATATATAGTGTAAAACAGTTACCATTGTGGAGAACATTATCATATCTATCATTTCACAGTTACCCATTTTTCACTCTGTGGCAAGAACAGCTATAATCTATTATTCATTTAGCAAAAATCTTGAATACACACTATTATTAACTATAGTCCTCATGATGGATATTATATCTTTTAATATATTAATACATTTTACTAATTTGTATCCTATGACCTACATTGCCCCATTTCCTCCCGGCTACCCTGACCCTAGTAAACACTGTTTTATTCACCATCTGTATATATTTGACCTTTTTTAAAAAAACGATTCCATATATAAGTGAGATCATACAATATTTTTCTTTCTTGGTCTGGCTTATTTCATTTAGCATAAGGTCCTCCAGGTCCATCCATGTTGGGGCAAATGACAGATCTTCTCCTTTTTAAGGCTGAAAAATATTCCAGGGTATGTGTGTGTTTGTGTGTCTGTGAGTCTGTGTGTCTGAGTGTGTGTACACACGATTCTTGGACCATATTTCTTTGTAAACTATTTTCTACATATTCTTAGCCCTTCCATAGAAACCCCAGAAACTCTTCTCTCTCTCTCCTCCTGCTCCTCCTCCTCCTGCCTACATCTCTCTCTCCCTTCCTCTTAAAGTAACTCGAAAACATAATTTTAAATATTCTTATTTTATCTGGTGCCAGACTGTTTTGGCCACTAGCCATAAAATATTTTTAGCTGTATTCATTTAAGCTACCATACAAGCCAGGCACTACATCTACAGAACACCTTTCTTTTTACTTTGTAAGTTCTTTTATAATATTGGATGTGCTGATGAGATAAAGAAAAGAGTGAGGTATAATGGTCTTCTTAGGTATCAGAATTTTCTTTTTGAGTAACTGTTTTTTTTTCCTTTAGTAACAAAAACAAGAGCCAAGGTAATGATCTGAGTTCTGATAATGAGTGTGTTTTGGCACAAACTGTCACATGAATCAAAGGTAACTTGAACATGTATAAATGAACATTACACAGCCAGAAAATATTTAGATTCACTAAATCTGTTACTCTAAGCAAAATTCAGGAGTTAAGTCAATGATAGATGGCCATTTTGGTGCCTGGATCTTAGGAGAAAATAGGGCCATAAGAAATAAACACTGTCCTTACAAAGAAATAAACTTTTGTCCTGGAGTTAAATGTTAAAAAGGATGCCCCCTCAGAGGAGCATACATTGATAATATTGATCATCCAAATCGGATGATATGGTTTGGCTGTGTCCCCATCCAAATCTCATCTTGAATTGTAGCTCCCATAATCCCATGTGTCATGAGTGACCTGGTGGGAGGTAATTGAATCATGGGGATGGTTCTGTGCTGAGGGAGCGAAATACTTGTGCCGTTCTTATGGCAGTGAATAAGTCTCAGGAGATCTGATGGTTTTATAAAGGGCAATTTTCCTGCACATGCTCTTGCCTGCCACCATGTAAGCCATGCGTTTGCTACTCCTTCACCTTCCACGATGATTGTGAGGCCTCCCTAGCCATGTGAGACTGTGAGTCCATTAAGCCTCTTTTTATTTATAAATTACCCAGTCTTGGGTATTTCTTCATAGCAGTAGGAAAATGAACACATAGGATTATTGAGAAATATACATCAAATATAAAATGTGATTTTTAATGATTTTTTCTTGATTGATGTCTGATGGAGACTAAGTGCTTAATATGAAAACAGAACTCACAGTGTTTTATTCTGGGGAAAGCAAGTTAATGTAGTCCAGGCTTGTAACTTGCTGGTATAAGAAAAGATCCTAGACTTTCCAAAGGGAAAAATGGACAGAAGGTTACGTTGTAGGGTCAGCAGTTTCTTAGATGTGGTCATCTGGTTATAGTATTACTCTGAAATATTACCTTCTTCTAGGTTTTTGATAGGAATGGGATTGCAGACAATTTGATGCTCTACTTTATGATGAAAGCCTGGTGAGCTCTAATTGAGAAATACAGACCTGGTTTGGATACTAAATGAGTAGGTGCTTATTAAACACACTGTTAGGAAAATTGAGAATTCTGGCAGGTGCTAGTGCTCAAAGTAAAACCTTTCCCGTTTACAGAGAGAGGTGGGCCTGGAGAGATCCTTCAGAATGAGTTGGGACCTTCCTGAAGAAGGAGCTCTGGATCTGTTCAAGCATCACTGTGACTTCTGAGAGACGTGTCTATATTAGTCCATTTTCATACTGCTATAAAGAACTGCCTGAGACTGGGTAATTTATAAAAGAAAAGGTTTAATTGACTCACAGTTCAGCATGGCTGGGGAGGCCTCAGGAAGCTTACCATCATGGCATAAGGTGAGAAGGAGCAAGCCACCTTCTTCACAGGTGGCAGGAAGAAGTGCCCAGTGAAACAGGAAGAGCCCCTTATAAAACCATCAGATCTCGTGAGAACTCACTCACTATCACGAGAACAGCATGGGGGAAATTGCCCCCATGATTCAATTACCTCTGCCTGGTCTCTCCCTTGACATGTGGGGATCATGGGGATTACCATTCAAAATGAGATTTGGGTGGGGACACAAAGCCAAACCATAGGATCCATCAAATCCCAGGATGATGGTTCTCCATCCCCACAATGTGTGCAATATTTTAGGAGTCTTTTGTTACTCATAATAGCTAAAGTACAGATCTTTGCAAGTAGTTTCATCTTCCACGAATGAAAGCAGATTCAAACAAAAACATTACTCTCACCTGCATCATACGTTTTCGAGAGTGAGCAGTGTGCTGGAAACTGCCCTAACCCATGCTGTTTTATGTAAGCCATAGTCCTTAGAGTGTAGGTACTCAGAGAAGAGCAGGTACTTTTTTGTGCTAGGAAGAAACATGACCAAGCAATACTGCTATCTGACAAGGAAGCTGTTTTTCTTTAACCTGGACCATTTTCAGAGTAGGCATTTTAAAAGTTGCCTGATGAGAACTTTTTGAAAATGTGGCAAAGCTTCCATGGACATTCTGATTGGATATATCATTGCTTTCTGCTCAGCTTGCTAAGATAACTTGAAAACAGAAAATCCTTTTGTCTGCAGTAGGTATTTAATTAACCAAATTTTAAGTATTGTGTATTTTTTCAGTTGCTTAAGTGGAAAGACAATATTACTTGAATATGGTTTTTTTAATAAACAACCCAGAATATTACTGGGTTAAAGGTCATTGGTTTATTACTTAACCTAAAAATAATTGCTTTGACATATATGGAATATTGTATATCTCATTATTTTTTGATAACTTCAGAAGAGCTATTATAATAGGAGGCAGATCTAAAGTGGAATAGGGAATTCAGAATTTATGTTCTAACAGAAAAGGATACAGTAACATGACAAGGAAATTCCTAAAAATATAGTATATTTTCTATGTGAAAATATATTTCCAGACCAATTTCAAAAGAATGATAGCTTAGATTCCTCTCTGCTGCAGTAAGCTATATCCCCCACTTGAAATACATCCCACCTTTCCTATAATTACCTCTTCCACCAGAACTGCAATTATACATTTCTTTTAATCTTTTACTTTTAAAAAATAATGGAAATTTAAATTGGGAATTAAGTTGCATTTAATTTCCAGTTTAGCATTTTAATCTTTGAAAATAGCCTAGCCACAGGCAAGGTGCAGCTGAAAGCTTCAATGACAGCACACCTAAAATGGGAGGCCTGTCAGATTTGAAATATGAAGTGGTGGTTTGGCTTCCAGCAAAACGTTGTCCATTATACTCCCTCTCTTGTTCACCTCTCCCTCTAGCTTTTCTTCCACTGTCAGAGAACTGAAATGCTAATAATTCTACTCCAGGAAACACATTTCACATAATTTCTATAACACCAAATGAAAAGCCTTTAGACTGTATTATCATGGAAGCTAGTCCTTATTTAACACAAGATTTTATTGGATATGTAATTTTATATACATATTGTATTATATACCTCTATCTAAATACAGAAGTACTTTACAGCCTTATTATGTGTAATAAAACATCTAACATCTTCTCAAGCCACATTGCAGTTTGTAGTATTATCTGGATGGTGCCTCACGAGCAAACTTCAAAAGGAAATGTTGATGTGAGAAGATTCCTATGGTTCTGGTAAGACTCCACATCCCCCTCCCTCCAGGTCTGTGAAATAATGTATATGCATATAAACAGTACACATATGGCATCAATTGTTATAGCCATATATATGTATGTGTTTAAATTGTATTAATAAGATTTTTTATATACTCAGCACCTAACACAGTGTCTAACACATTTTATATCTTCCAATAAATGAATGAAGCAAATTCAAACATCAGTAAACAGAAAAAAACAGGCATTTTATTCAGTTTACATTCATTCGAGTGGTGTTTGGTTGTAATATCTGACAAAAGTTAGTGATATTTAATGGTTTAAAATAATTTAATGTGTAGTTTTCCCCTTTAAGTATTGCCCTGTATCTTTTGCTATGGTCTGTCAGCTATAATTTGTTCAATCTTTTGTGTAGCTTTCTTCCCAGTCTTACAAGTCTAATTGGGGCAAGTAAGGGAATGAACAATTATCAAAAGTCTATTCTTTTTCTAAACATTCACGTATCTTTGAATCTCTACAAGAATCCTGGAAAAGAGGATCATTTTGCAGAAAAAAAAAACATAGGCTAGAGTTTCTGAACAACTTGTCCCAAAGGTACAGCCAGAGTTTGAATCCAAGTCAGTCTAATTCCAAACATAGATCTTATCCTCAAACCATAACATTTTCAAGAACTGTATTTTATCATTTCTTATGAACCCTGCCAACTTACTCACAATATTATCAGTAGCCTAGACACTCACTAAATGCCAACTGTGAACAAGTGAAGCCTTTAAGACTTGGATGGTGTTGAAGTTCCCTGGTGTGATATTTCAGTTTACTCAGTACCCACCTGAATGAATGCTTTGAAGAAAATAAACAAGTGAAGCTTAATCAGCTAAGTAAATGTTTGGATGAAAAAATGAAGCTTGTTTAAATAAGGGAAAGCCCTTATTCTTCTGATCTACTCATTTAAGTCAAACAATTACTATAAAGCTAATTCTCAAAATTATGTTTTCTTTAATTACTGAATTGGGTGAGTACTGTCCTTTGACCCATTAGTCCAAATACACACATGCACAGCTACACAAATATATATATATGTATACATACATAGAATCTAAAAAATACTCTTACTGACAAGATGGAGATGACAATAATTTATGCATATATCACGGCAATTTCAGTTTCTGCATGTTAATAGCTTATCTCTGATATTTGCAAACTAAGAGCTTCATTTACAGACTGTACTTGTATGATGAGTTCCCAAACTACAAATGTTTAAATATCTTTTTAAACTGAGTGTGCATTAATGTTTTTTTATCAGAAGCATTATTTAAAATAATTACTATTATCTTTTAAGTAGCATCAGGCTGTTGGAATTTGCTAGGAACTACCAACAAATACCTTCTCTTAAAGATACTGATCAGGGAACTCCAAACATTCTTGCTTATGTATCCCCTAAAAAGACTCTTGAAAAATGAGTCAACCCTTGCAGATTTAAAATCCGCATTCAAAATGTACTTTTCATTCTTAAATGACTGAAAATAATACAATTTGAGGGACATTGTAAATATCGATATTTTAAAACTAAGATATATGTTTATGCCTGAAAAATCTTATTGATCCCCTATTATACTTTTCTTAAACAGTATGTATATACAATGAGTGTTTTTTTCTGTAACTGTAAGTCCTAAATGTAAAAAACAAACCTTTTCAATTGAGGTATTGTTACAATTATTAACGTGCAATTGACCAAAACAATATATGTATATTATAAAATTTGATAAACATAAAAATAAAATTTTATTGAAAATACATCCCTTAATAAGATGGATGGGTATTTAACAACTTATACACCTTCAGAAGAATATAAATTATTTCTAGAATTGGCAAGGTTTCAGCATCAGTTCTATCCCTACCTTCCTGAATCTGTTTCTTCACAATAATTCCCAGTCTGGCTGCACCTTCGACTCACACAAAGATCGTTAAAGAAATACTGTTGTCCAAGCATCGCCCCCAGGAATATGGATTTGATTCTCTGCTTAATTCTAAAGTGAAGGCAAAACTGGAAAAGTCAAAGTTAGAATCATTATCCATATAGTCTTTCAACAAATATATAACAAGTGCCTATCATGAGCAGTGTTGCAAGTTTTCTGTGTGAAAATATCTACAAATTATACTTCTAAAGAAAAAATGAATGCTGCTTGAATAAAATAAATGATACATTTGAGCTTATCAGTCTTGAAAGTCCTTTGTTCAAAAACGATGCAAAGTAGAGAGGGCAATCTAGTCTAGAAAAACTTTTTTTTGTAAAAAAAACTGAATAAATAGCACAGACACATCCAAAAAGTGTATAGCATGGAAAAATTCAATCATGTATAGCACAGAGACACCCCAAAATTTGTGTTGTTTATCAGGTTGCATCACAGTCTTAATTTCGCATTTCATGTAGCAGAATATATCGCTTCATTTTGCGATCCAGAAGGACGAAAGGGTTGCACGGTTACCCTTTTTCTGCCTCTCAGAGATCTTCAAACGCAGCGATAAACAATTAATTCTACCCAGGATACCAGTGAAAATCTATTTTCTTTTCTTTTTCCCAAACAAAAACCTCAGAAGGAAAGTAAACTGACCTTTTAAATGAACAAGATCTGACATGATTGAGCTAACCCAAGAAAGAAAACTCCCCTCTGAGGTGAATAATTTTTTAATTAAAAGGTGAAATCTGACACATCACACTGGTTTTGTTATTATTGTTGTTTTCTTCCATTACTCTCACACTCATAAGAAAAAAAATGAGCACATTATATATGACTGTGTTTTATAGATGCATATATTCTACTCTATCCATTTCAGTCCATCTTTTCTTAATGCATTTGTCCTGTCACTTTTACTCACTGTAATTCAATTTTGTTAGGAAGTTTAACTCGCTGTTTTATGCTTTATATATTTCACCTGATGCAAAATGGACCGCCTGATTGATTCTCCATTTTTATTCCACCTTTTAATTTATAGGTAAAGATCAACAGTTAACTTTAAGCATTATGCTAAAAAATCTTAGCCAGAAGGATTGCTTCCTGAAAATGATTTAATTTGTATTTTTCTTAAATATAATAAAATGCCCTGATAAGAAGTAATCAACAATTTTGATTCTAGTTTTCCATTTGATTTGAACATGTAAATTATTTCAGCATGGTGGATGATACATAAATATCTACAGCTTGAAATATGTGCATTGGGGAGGTTTTCTTGAATGCTAGACTGCTGTTTTGCTATAGTTTGATTTATTTGTGTGAGTTATTAGTTTGATATTGGAAAGTAACTAAAATTTGAATATACGATATCTTTGCTTCTGAAATAAATATAGCGACTGAAAATGGACCTCTTATGAATGCTGAGTGGGGCAATTTCTGGCAGGTGGGGAAGAGAGTAAAGAAGATTCATTGTATAAAAGCAAAGCAAATACACATAAAACTTGTAATTTAATGGAACATATCAGCAGATTTGGTTCTCAGAATGACTCTTACATTTTCATTAATGACAATCTAAAAAGAATTAGACAGCACTATGAACTTTCTTTTTCAAAATTAAAAGTTTTTTTTTTAAAACAAAGAAGTTCAGATTTTAGCATCAACTGACCAAAGCATAAGGGCCATCCAAGAAAAAAATAATCTGAAGCACTTTCATAAAACGATGTTAGAAATCAATATTTTAGACACTTTGAAGATCATCTCCTTGCTTTTCAACCTTCATACTTCCGAGACAGGGGATATATATGTTTATATCATCTCTTTTTCTAAAATAAATCATTTCTGATTTAGCATCTTTTACAGAAGAGCCCACTGCAGATGCCAATTTTTATAATTGACCAGACCATACTTGTGGGAAAAATGAAGGGACAAGAGTAGGAATGTCATTCAGGGTCACTGAATACATTTCTATCACACGAAAGCGTTACATCTTTTGCACTTTATTTCTTCAAGCCATTCCCTTCCAACATCTCATACCCCTGTCCCCCCAGAAAGTTGGAGTCACAGGTGACACAGCTGGGAAAACTTTCTTTATGAAAAGATTAACACACGTTTTAAAAAGAGATACATATGTATGTCAAAATTATTCCAGAACACTGTTCTTGGAAGGGCAGTAACTGCAACCAAGTTAGTTTCTGCTATTAAAACAAAATGTGAAGCTCATGGGGAAATTTAATCACAATATGCTATGAATTAAAAATCCATTTAATATAAAGCCTCCAAGAAACAAAGAAAACTTTTTTTTATAGAAGACAATGTACAACTTTTTAACCCCTAACCTAAATTTTTAAACCAAAACCAGAATTATTATTTTTTGTCTTTTTAGCTTTCAATCAAGCACAATCAAATTCCTGGAGAAAAGATGCGAAAACGGCCTAAAACAAAGCACGAACACGATATTTAAATCTAAGTTTGCCACAAAATGTAAATGTATTTCAGTAAATGTCCTATAGGATTTGTAAACAATTGACAAGTTGTTATTTCTTTTACAATTGCAACATAATAAATATAATAATATACCTTTCTGGTAATGATATAGAATTTTTTACTTGGTGACAAATAGTTCTGCCAAAAGACAGATAAAGTAAATCAAATGAATGCAGGCATAACATCTATATTATGTAACTGTGTGTAGTTATTACTAGTGGAGATTAATATGATTTATTATGCTTATAGGTCATTTGTTTGACCTTTATAGTAAAATGCCATTTCATATCCTTCTTAAATATTGTTATTATTAACCTCCATTAGTCATATATTTTTGTAAATACCTTCTCTAAATCCATTATATATTTTAAAACTTGGTTTATGATTTATTTTGCTCTATGGAAGCTTTAAACTATCAGTTAATTCAGTCTGCCAATTTTATGTTTTAAGTCTTCCAGGCTTCCTGACTTACCAAAACCCTGTCTCTCATGAAGCTTATAAAGTACTACATTTTCCTTTATTGTTTATATGAATTTATATTTATAGTTAACTCCTTAATCTAGTAGGACTTTTTTTCTGGTCTATAGTTAAACTAATAGGTACATGAATAGTCAATTATGAGACACTATTTATTAAGTGAAATAGGCTATCCACACAGAACTAAAATATCCTATCTTATTTGGATGTTTTCCTGGACTCTCACTTTTAAACCACTAACCCATTTCTCTAGCCTTATGCCAGCACACTATGGTTTTGATCACAATTATTTCAAAGTATAGTAGAAATCTGGAAGTGTAACTTGCTGCCATAATATGCTTATTAATAAAGTTATCTCCAATTTATACACACAAACACACACACACAATTTCCTTCTATATAAACTTTAAATTACATCATTGCCTATTTCCTTTGAAATTATATTGCCCCCAGACACATCAAAAGCATTCTGATTAGAATTGTATTAAATTCGTATGTTAATTTGGCAGGTATTGCACTTAAATCCTAAAACAATCCTACGTAGTCAATTTTTGCTTTTTCTTATGTATATTTTTATGCTTTTCACCTAAAGGGTCTACAATTTTTATTCCTCCTTAATTTATACATTGTCATCAGGGTGAATGAAATATTTCCATTTGCATTTATAGTCATTAATATGAATAAAAGCTATTGAGCTTTTTATACTGTATCTATTCATAAAGTATTTTTAAAATTATTTCACAGATTTTAAAATTGAGTCTCCTAGGTTTTCGCAGTGCACAATAATCCTATGTAACAATAATTTTTCTTCTTTAAAAATATTTCTTTTTTCCTTTTGAGGTTATCATTATTATTATTATTTTAGAGGTGGACGTCTTGCTACTTTTGACTTATTTCATGAGCTAGACCAAGCAAAGCAAATTTGAAAACTTTGAAAAATAAAAATTTGATAATTTTCAATGTTGACAATGGTGCTTCTTTACTAGGGTGTCAGCAAACTACAAAAAAAAAAAAAAAAAAACAACTTTGTTTTGCAAACTTTGTATTTATAAAGTTTTATTGAAAGCACAGGCACACTCACTAATTTAAGTATTGTCCATAGCTGCTTTCAATGCCACAACTGCAGAATCAAGTAAATGTGACACAGACTATTTGGCCCACAAAACTTAAAATATTTACTATCTGCCCCATTACAGAAGAAAAAATGCAGATTTCTTTTTATCCGTCTCCTTCTTTTTACTACGCAGCAGGCATACTTCTAGGATTTTTTTTTCCTATATAACCAAATATCATTTCCTCAAAGTTATTAGGAAGTACATGGGACTTTCCAGCCCCATTTCACATTGGATAAAACTGAGGCATGAATAAACTAAGTCACTTGCCAAAGGTCACTTGGGTGGCAAATATATTCACCAAAATTTTGACCCCAAAAGCCTAACTATGACTTCATACTTGTGCAGTAGAACCCTTTCATCTTTGGTCCCATAGCACTTATCATACTGTATCGTTTTGGTACATGTTTTTTTTCATTATACTTTAAGTTCTAGGGTACATGTGCACAACGTGCAGGTTTATTACATATGTATACATGTTTAATAGCCTGTAGCTATATGTAAACATACCAGCTTTCTTAGATGTTACTTCCTCATAAAGACCTCCCCCTGGACCAGTGATTTTCAACTAGGGATGATTTTGTTCCCCAAGGGACATTTGGAAATGTCTGGCACAAATTTGTGATTAAAGAAGAGAGTACTATTGGCATCTAATGGGCAGAGGTCAGTTGTGATGCCAAACATCCTATAGTGGACAGGGCAGTCCACCACAACAAAGATGTATTTGGCTCAAAACGTCAGAGATTGAGAAACATTGCCGTAGATCAATTGTCATCTTCTGAACTTTGAAGTTTACACATGCAACTAATTGTACAGTTATTTAACATCTGTACACCCATTCACTGCTTTCACCACTAGACTGAAAAACTCCATCAGAGACCACATATGTTTTGTGCAATGCTATACTGCCTGTGCCTTCTGCAATAAGTGACACAGCAGACACTCATTAAGTATAAGCTTAGTGAGTGAACAGTGGATAACTTAAAGTTTTATAGTGTATACATGGGACTGTCAAGAGTCTCTGTGTTTAATAAACATTGTTGTCATATTCTAGCTAACCATATTTAAAATTATATATATATATATTTCACCACAAGATTTTTATGGTGGTGCTTTTATCCACAGTTGTAAGTTCTTTAAGAGATATTTTCTATCATTAAAAAATAAATTTATGCCTATTTACTGAAGTATTTATGAAAAAAGTTCAACTGACGAGTAGGTTAGAACATTCGAAATCTTCAGGTTTTGATAGTTTTGTTTTACATCTGTGTTAAAGATTTTTAACTGGCTCTTCAACATTCTCTAAGTAGGTAGGGCTGGCTCTAGGCAAGCACCTGAAGTACAGAGTTAGCTTCAGGTCTGCCTTGCTTTTCTTACCTTTAGGATTTCCTGATATCTTTATCCTATTTCTCCCAATCCCACTTTCTGCTCTGTATCTCTCTTGTTGGGAAATAAGACTCAGAATCACAGACTCTTAGAACACAACAGGACTTTAAGGTCACCTCTCCGAATCACCCAACTGATACATAAATTCACATGTTTGACTCCCAGGTCCCAATTTTTCATTATCTTGCCTATTATCAGGTATCATAAGTGCTAGAAAACACACTATTAATTGAGGCACCAGTTCCTGCTTTTGGAAGTTCTGATATTTAGATGGCTTTTTATTGAGTCAAATGTCACCCCCCACTTTAGCGTCTATCGAGAGACTGTGTACCTCTTGGAATTATTCAGCACAAGTTTAAATTTTTGTGTCCGTAACAGTCCTGCAAACATTTGAAGACAACTATCATCTCTCTTCTTCTCCCTGCTAAATTTCCCTAGATCTTTCATTACCTAGATGACACAGCGTCGAGGCTTGTCAATGTATGAACAACTAACTAACTTCCAACTTTTCTCTGACTGGTTTAAAATCTCTTGTAAGATTTGACTGTTTATTCATTACATGAAGGAACAGTGAGAATAAGGTGATATGGTTCCCTCTATTCTTTCCTCAACGTATATTTGTTGAATATTCTTTGCCAGGAGCTATGCTAGGTCCTAGGAACACAATTTTGGGCAAAATAGACAGATTCCTTTCCCTCTTGCTGCTCATAATACAATTGTCCCTCAGTATCCATGGGGAATTGGTTCCAGGATCCCCACGGATAGCAAATCCACAAATGTTCAAGTGACATATAAAATGCTGTAATATTTCCATACAACCTATGCACATCCTCCTATATACTTTAAAACATCTCTAGATTACTTATAATACTTAATACAATGTAAATGCTATATAAATACTTATTACATTGCATTGTTTAGGGAATAATGACAAGAAAAACACCTATAAATCATCAGTACAGAGGTAGGCATTCATTGTTTTTCTGAATATTTTTGATGCATGGTTGAATTCACAGATGTGTAATCCAAGAATGTGAAGAGCCCCTGTACCAGGTAAGAGGGACATTGATAGAAACATTACAGTTAAAACTGAGGTCACAAATATGACAAGTGTTGCCTGAAACTATGAGGGCATATAATAAGGGGGCCTATATTTAAAAGTTATCATCTCACATAATCCTCACAATGACCCAAACATGTATTTTCACCTTGAATATCAGGAAGCAAAATTGCACAGGTGTTCTTAACATGGATGCACGGTCTGGGCCTCAAGAAGAATCGCTGGTTCCCTCACTCTATGAGGGAGGTATGATACCCAAGACTCAAAGCCAAGTATGCACAGTCTTAACTCATAGTTCCTTCTGACACCATGCTTCCTACCACAGGCTAGGATTCAAAGTCAGCCATAAATATCCAGAAATGAATAAAACATACATCTAGTTAAGGGGAGAAGGCTTAATTGCTCTCTAGGTTGCCAATATGAAATGAAAAAGAATGGCTAACCACATCTCTCGGCAATGTCAAAATAGCCAATGAACAGAGAGAGTATTGCAAAGACCCCCAACTCAATTCAGACTTCATTTCTACCTACGTGTAATTGCTGCAGCCAAAAATTTAAGAAATTATTACTTAAATTTAGGAGACATGTACCTAACTCTTAAATGGATGTCCTCAAATGTAAATATCCATTTAAAATATACAAGAATTACTGAGATATAAAGTAATAATTGCTATGTATCTTTTACTTTTGTTGTCCAGTGGCCTTTAGACTCTGGATATATGTTAACTGGCATGGCTACTTTGGAATATTTACTCATATATGTAAACCATAATGGCCTTAAGGACTACAGATAAAGCTTCTTTCATATTAATCAACTATCTTTCAAAATGTGTACCGCAGGCTGTTCTCGGAATGGAGCTAGATTTGAGCCATTAGCAAAGGTCTACAAAGTAAAATCACTGTTACTGTTAACTTTTATTTTTCTGATTCAACACGGATATCGTTTGGATATGTGTCCCCGCCCAAATCTCATCTTGAAATGTAATTCCCAGTGTTGGAGGTGGGGTCTGGTGGGAGGTGACTGCATCATGTGAGTGGATTTCTCATGAATGGTTTAACACCATCCTCTTGGTGCCATCCTCATGATGATGAGTGAGTTCTCTGAGATCTGGCTGTTTACATGTGTGTGGTACTTCATTCTGTCTGTCTTGCTCCTACTCTAGCCAGGTGATGTGCCTGCTCCCATTCTGCCTTCCGCCATGATTGGAAGCTCTCTGAGGCCTCCCCAGAAGGAGATGCTGCTGTGCTTCTGGTACAGCCTGCAGAACTGTGAGCCAAGTAAGTGTCTTTTCTCATCCATTACCCAGTCTCAGGTATTTCTTTATAGCAATGCAAGAAAAGATTAATATAACACAACACACAGACACATGAAGAAACTCATAATACACTAATTAAAACAATATTTTGAACATTATGAAAATATGCCAATGTAATTTTATGAATGTCTTTTGTATATCCTTTCAGAGATTGGACGTTCTTTCTAACATACCTCTTAAATTTTGTGCATTAATTTAAAAAATAAAGGCTTTATGGCTTCACCTCTGCCTGTGTATTAATGGTGCTTTTAGTGTTTCACCTTTGCTTTTCTGCTAACATATCCTCAATAAATCGATCCCAAGTGCCAGAAAGCAAATAACCCTTTATTTTTTGCACATTTAGAATGTTTCCCCCAAAAAGGAGGGAGACGGCAGATATTAGAGAGTGCCTACCGCGTGGTGGTCAATCACAATAGGCCCCTCGATTAATATTTATTCATTTTGACATCCCAACTTGTTCTAGTCTGTGATGGGGTCTTTAACCTGACATCTTTGGATGGGATTAAGGGAGGTCCCAGGATCGCAGGAATTATATTACATAATGTAAATACCTTTGCTTTGTGAGTCAGGTGTTACATTCCATTTTACAGTGGAAGATTACTGAGATCCAGCAACATACCCACATCATTGATAATTGGTAGACATGGGGTTGTATACCAGCCCTGTGTTACTCTAAAACACACGCTTGCTTCAACATGCCACACTGCCTTCTTACAGAGCTGTGAAGAAGTTGAAATCGCAAAAGCTATTAAAGATCAAGGCAGATAAACTTCATATTATGCAGCCTTCTTGTGAGTATAACTTTCAATTATCTCCAATAACCTTAACTACATACAAAACTATCATACATCAATGATGGATACAGAATTAATCTCATTTGAATCAAATCTGTAAAAGAATTTCAACTGTTGATACAATTTTGAAAACAAACTTTTTTCAATTGAGGCATAATTTGCATATAATAAACTGCAAAAGTCTACGTGTTTGGGTGGACGTGTTTTGACAACTGAATGTATCTATGTATTCACCACCTGAACAAAACAGACAACATTTCCATTACCCCGAAAAAGTCACTAATGCCTCTGTCCATTCAATTCCAACCCTCACCCAGAGGTAACCACTTTCTTAATTCTATTACCATAATTGAGTTTTGCTGTGCTTTAACTTCATGTAAATACCCATATTTGTGTCTACGACTTTTTGCTCAGCATAATATTTTTGAGATTCATTCGTATTGTTGCTTTTATCATTGGTTGTTCCTTTATTAACTGCCGAGTAAAATTCCATTAATGGCTTAACAGAGGCATCAACTTTTTGTGAGGTAGTGAGGGAAGGAGGACGGAATGACTGCATTTCATGTGATATGTAAATGGAAAGAAGCACCTAGCTACACAAAGAGAAAAGGAAGAGCATTCTAGGTCTAAGAACAGAGAAACATGTGTAAAGGCCCTGAGATGTTTTAGAAAGTGAAGAAGCACTAATATGATTATACTACACGGATTGAGAAAGGTTGACTTAAGAAGAAAATGGTAAAGACAGAAATATAATATATTCATTATGCGTTGTAATTCATTGTATTCTAAGCCACAATAAAGAGTTGGGTGATCATCCTAATAAGATAAATCCATGAGGGCCTTAAGCACAGAAATGCCTTTATCTAGCTGACATTTTGAGAAGATCCGTTTTGCTGTGGTGTAGGATTGAATAGGAAGAGAATAACAACAGTAGTAAGAGAATGCGACCTAATCTGGCAAGAGGGCAGAGGTGACCTGGCCTAAGATGGGGGAGATGCAGAGGAAGAGAAGGCAAATTCAAAATAAATTTTTGGAGACAGAAGTTGCATTGCATTACTTGCTTATAGATTAGACATAAAATGGGAGATAAATGATGGAATCACGTGGACTCTGCTTACCAATCAAGTAGATAAGAAGAAGATACAAATGTGAAATAGATGAGGGCTGGGGAAGAGGAAAGATTTTAAATAAAATGTCAAAGCTGCGTGTACGGCAGCCAATGAATTGTGTCATATGCTGAGGTGAACAAGCAGGTTTGGAATCAAGAGAAATCTGCGATGGAGAGATAGAGGAGTTATTCAACTAAAGATGGCATTTAAGTCTGTACAAATGGATGCTATCACCTAGGAGGAGAGCGAAACCAGAAACACCAGGATTGAAGGTATAGTCTCAAACTGTGACATACATAACTCTGAGGAATTTGGAACAACTCACTGGGACACAAAAGAAAACTGTGAATGCTTCTATTTGTGTTTGCATTTATATTTATTGATTTCTATTTTTGCATATGTTTACATGCTTAGTCATATTCATATATGATTTACAAATAAATGGACATTTTTGGGGAAGAAATGTGCTTCTAAGTTTTGTTTCAATTAGAAAGCAGTCTTGAAATTTTGAAGCCCATTGCCTTAGAGGTCAAGAGGTGGAGGAGGAACTAGCAGGAACTAACAGCTGAAAAGAAGAAGCCAGTGAGCTTCAACAGAAGTTATTGTTTTAAGAAGAAAGGGAGTATTCCGTTGTTCCCTCTTTCTATCTGTGCAGTTGTGGGAAATGTGAACTCATAGTTTGCCTCGTGTGGTCCTGTTCCAAATGCCATACTTGCTGGAAATAGAGTGCAGAGCATCCATAAGACAGTCTTTAAGACTAAGCACATATATAAGGCTGCCAAAGAAGTCATTTGTTACTATCTTCCCATTCATTTTCTCAAGTCTAGTTCTTCTGCTGGCCTGTGGTTAGGGTGTTTATTCTGAATATTTCCCTGTGTCTTTAAAACTTCACATTTATATTTGACGGTATTCCATGAAATCATTAGGTTACTTGTCAGGTTTCAAATATTACATAAACTATTTTGGAAAAGAATGTACATTTCAGCACATTTCCAGTCCTAAACAATATAAATTATAGCCAAGTATGGCATTTAGCCATTAATGCTGTCTTTCACTTCAGTAATGTAAAGAAATAATAGGCTTATGACAACTTGGATAATACTTTTAAGCTTCTACATTATGGCTCCAGATATAAAAATAATTTTTTACTTCACAGTGGTTCTACCTTGAAGAAAGAAAACCAGGCTCCAGAGATAAGCCTGAAACTTTTCTGAGTTTCTGACTTTTGCAAGCCATTTCATCACACTAACAACATAAACCTTAAATAGTTACAACAAATGTAAGGCATTTATGTTATATATTCAAATGGATATACCATGGAAAAAAGAACCTATTACTGAATATTTAGTTCGCTTCAGGCTTCACAATCATTATAGATTCCACATTCAATATATATGTGCCGACTGAGTTGTCTTCATTATTTCTTATAAAATATCTCTAATGTTCAATCTAGTGATCCTGTTGAAAGAAAAAGGGTTTAGATGAGCTATACACATACTTATATACTCTCAGGATCATGATAAAACAAGACAGGTGGCCTGGCACGGTGGCTCACGCCTGTAATGCCAGCACTTTGGGAGGCCAAGGTGGGCAGATCACGAGGTCAGGAGATCGAGACCATCCTGGCTAACACGGCGAAACCCCGTCTCTACTAAAAATACAAAAAGATTAGCGGGGCGTGGTAGCCAGCGCCTGTAATCCCAGCTACTCGGGAGGCTGAGGCAGGAGAATGGCGTAAACCCGGGAGGCAGAGCTTGCAGTGAGCAGAGATCGCGCCCCTGCACTCCAGCCTGGGTGACAGAGTGAGACTCCATCTCAAAAAAAAAAAAAAAAAAAAAAAGACAGGTGACTTTGAATTTTAATGAACAAGTTAGAACCCTCCCCCAACATCTGGTTTTAAGTGCTATTACTTTCGGTATGTATTGCTTATCTTAATAAGTATGATAAGCTTAAATATTAGCTTATCTTTGGGTCCCTCTCTTTTTTATTTTAATCTTTGTGGGTACGCCGTAGGAGTATATATTTGGAGGGTACATGAGATGTTTTGACACAGGCATGCAATGCGTAATAATCACATCATGGAGAATGGGGTATCCATCCCTTCAAGCATTTCTCCTTTGTGTTACAAACAATCCAATCACACTCCTTTAGTTATTTTTAAATGTACAATTAACTCATTATTAACCATATTCATCCTGTTGTTCAATCAGATCAAATAGTATGTCTTATTTTCCCTGTAGAATTATTTGGAAATTTTCTGTTTATGTTTACATGAGCTTTGGGATTTGGGGAAGAATTTCAGTATTTTTGACTTAAGATATAGTTGGTTCACTTAGCCCAGCAGTGAACTTCAGGCGGTCAATAGCATGCAAATATGTATTTAAATATTAAACATTTTTGTTTCTGTTAACATCAAAAATTTATTGGACATTTAATCTTTTAACAGAAAATATCTCATGGTTTCATATGAAAAGTGGATGTTCTTCACATTTTATTTATTTCAAATAATTTACATTTATTTTTACTTATTTGAATTGGAAAATATAAGTTGTATATATCACGTATTATACATGTTGTATTGCAAAATGTGGAATAGCTAAAATGAGCTAATTAACGTATGTATTACCTCACATACTATTTTTCTGAGGTGAGAACACTTAAAATCAACTCTCTTAGTAATTTTCGATAATATATTGTTATTAATTATAGTCACTATGTCGTACAAAAGATTTCATGAACTTATCTCTCCTACCTAACTGAAATTCTGTATCCTTTGACCAACACAGCCCTTTTGTATCCTTCGATTTTAAAAAAAGGCATTGTTTAATTTTAACAGTGTCAAGACTTTTAATGATACCAGGTCCTGAAAGTGTGAGACTGTGTTTCCCATACAGTTTCTTTAACAAGAAAGGGGTTGTATGCATTTGAAATATAGTAGTTGATGAACATCTTTTAGATTTTTCAGTAGAATTAAAACTAGATGATAAAAATTCAGCACATATCAACTATATTCCAAAAATCAATAAAAGTGCCTAGGAGAAACATTTAAAAGGTTAAGGAAATTAAGAAAATGGATAAGATAATAAGATAATTTTATTAAGAAAAATTACCCAAAACTTAGAAGTAAAACCAAAAATGATTGTGTGTGTGTTTCAAAATAATGGTAGCGTTGTTTTCTAACTCCTCACACCCTCACAAGATCTTCAATATTTTCAGAGTAAAGCAACTCCTACTGTTTACTATTAATTTGGGCCCACACATGTTACAACGCTATGAAGTTCAATGCAAATTTTAGAAAACTGATATGATGTAAATGACTTTTTACCCAGTAGAGGATATAACCCCAAAGACTGTAGGATATCAACCAGTTTAGTATCTTATTCACTAATCTTATTTCAGAATACCTTATGTGGCACATATACACCATGGAATACTATGCAGCCAGAAAAAAATGATGAGTTCATGTCCTTTGTAGGGACATGGATGAAATTGGAAATCATCATTCTCAGTAAACTATCGCAAGGACAAAAAACCAAACACCGCATATTCTCACTCATAGGTGGGAATTGAACAATGAGAACACATGGACACAGGAAGGGGAACATCACACTTCGGGGACTGCTGTGGGTTGGGGGGAGGGGGGAGGGATAGCACTGGGAGATATACCTAATGCTAGATGACGAGTTAGTGGGTGCAGCGCACCAGCATGGCACATGTATACATATGTAACTAACCTGCACATTGCGCACATGTACCCTAAAACCTAAAGTATAACAATAATAAAGAAATAATAAAGAAATAAAATTCACTGATTATAGAAGTATTTGTTTCTTGTATTGTCTTTTGAACCAGTTTTGTCTTCCTACCGGCTCTCCAATTACTGTATTAAATAAAACCTACCATGAGTTCACTATGATTTACTTGAAAATTATGTTTCTTCATAAAATTTCACTTTGCTGATAGGTGGTAGAATAAGGAATTTTCGTTGTACTTTATTATTCAAAATGTCCCCAGTATACTCTGAACAAAATTAAACATTTAATTGGAAAAAATACATGCTATATGAAAATCTATGTAGCTTCATGTTGCCTTATGTATGCAAGATGTTACGTATCATACAAAAAAAAAATCTAAGCCACCAAAGACAAAACAGTTTTGCAATCGATAGTGTTTTTCCTGTTCTCTTCCATCAGCAGCACAGTGATGTACAATAAGGAAATAAAGTAAACTTTAGAAATATGAAATGTGTGTACGTATTGACATGTGCTTATTGTGAATGCGATGAGAAAGGCAAGTCAGGACAGTGAGAGTTAGGTTCATTACACTGCATTCTCACACTATAAATGAAAGAGTAGCAAGTATTGGCTAAAATTCAATAACTTCCACGGCCAAGATACATACTATAATTTGAACATTGATTCCCTTTGAGAACCTTTCTCCTCAGGCACCATCAAGACAGATATCAATAATTAGTAGGTTCAGCTAGGGGTTGGACCACAAATATCAACTTGAACAAACTACAGAACACCCTCCACATTTGCTTCAGCACTGACAGTTTTGAAGACTCCCTGGTGGCCATAAACTCACTTGTTTTCACCTTTGAAATGAGTTAGTTTTCACTGAGTGCTGTTGGGTACTCAGCCAGTAGCAGAAGTGAGGATGTGCGGTCTGATGACTCACAGTTGCACGCCACTAAATACTGCCAATTCCACACATTTTTCCCCTTGCAAACTTTTGGGGAAGGGGGAAGGGTGTGAAGGAGGAGGGGTGTGAGCAGCTGCATATAAGGAGTGCCTATACTTTCTTTCTTTTCTTTTTTTTTTTTTGAGACAGTCTTACTCTGTCACCCAGGTTGGAGTGCAGTGGTGCTATCTCAGCTCACTGCAACCTCTGCCTCCCAGGTTCAAGCAATCTTCCCGCCTCAGCCTCCTGAGTAGCTGGGACTATCAGCAAGCGCCACCACGCAAGGCTTTTGTGTGTGTGTGTGTGTGTGTGTGTGTGTGTGTATTTTTAGTAGAGGTGGAGTTTCACCCTGTTGGCCAGGCTAGACTCAAACTTCTGGGCTCAAGCAATACTCTCGCCCCAGCTTCCCAAAGTGCTGGGATTACAGGCTTGAACCACCACGCTTGGCCAGGAGCACCTATAGTTTCTACCTCAAAAACATAGCCCCCTACACCTTTCCACAGATTATATTGTTACTTTTGATATTGAACTTCTTTTCATTGTAAAAGCCTGGAGAAAATTTAAGGCTGTTTATATATCCGTTTTCTAAATCAGCACACCAACTGTGAACTCTGCACTTTTGAATTGGGATGAGAGAATGGAAAGAAAAAAGGTTCGGAGAGGAGCGGAGCTGGGAAGAAAGGTGATCTCTAGTCCTTTTTCCTCCCTTCCCTGCTCCAGCTCGCTTTTCCAATCAGTTTTTATAACAAGCATTATTTATTCTCCTACAAAAGTCTCAAAGTTTACTAATTATAAAAAACTCATGATGCTTTCCTAATAGGGTAAGTTTGACTTTGTAAAGCAATAATAACAAAATACGTAATTTGTAATTTTCAAAATATACACATATGTAATTTGAAATTACACGTAATTTCATATTATGCATGTGTGTAATACAAGCGCATATGTAACACGTAACAATACATATGTGACATGTTATATATGTAACATGTCACATATGTGTGGCATACATATGCATATTAGGTAACGTGTTTTACATATGTAACATGTAACAATTTCACATGTAACATATCAATTACATATGTGAAAACACATGTAATCACACACATATATAATTTGAAATTTTTAATAGCCACATTTTTAAAAGCAAAATGATGTCAATTTAATTATATATTTTATTTCATCAAATATAATAAAACCATAATTTTAACATGCAATAAATGAGCGTTTACTTCCTTTTTGGTTCTAAGTATTCAAACCCTGGCATGTGTGTTATACTCAGTGCCCATCTCAATTAGTACTAGCCACATTTTAAGAGCTCAGTATCTTATGTGGCTAGCGGGCACTGAATTGGACTTTGCAGCTCTAAAGAGAGACCTCACATTGTGATTTTTATTGTCAGGCAAATTTGAAAATTATTTCTCTGCTTGGATGAGGCACCACGTCTCACTCCTTGCAAATACATCTCTCTCACTAACAAATCCTGGATTAGTTCAGTGTTGATGTCATACTGTTATGAGCTCACAACACCGGTAGCATTCACACAAATAGGATACAGTGGTTTACCCCTTATCTGTAGGGGATACATTCCAAGACTCCCAGTGGATGTCTGAAACTGCAGACAGTACTGAGCCCTACATAAACTGTACGTATTTACGATAAATTTTAATTTATAAATTTGGCGCAGTTAAGAGATTAAAATTCATGAATAAAAATAGAACAATTGTAACAATATATTGTAATGAAAATCATGTGAATGTGATCTTTCTCTCTCTTAAAATATCTTACTGTATTGTACTCACCTATTTTCAGACAGCAGTTGATCACGGGTCACTGAAACTGGGGAAAGCAAAACTGTGGATATTTTGTTCCACCATTGTGGAGATGTACATTATGACTACATCATTACCACCATCTGCGGTTTTCCTTTAAGGGTGAGACTATTTATACGCAAATTCAAACACCCCCCTAACCAGGAGGCCATATTTAGATTACCTCCTGGAAAGTTACTTAACTCTCTGGAATTTGAATTTAAATAAAGAGTAGACTTCTTATTTCATTTTGGGTTTTGAGAACTATATCAAGAGCTCAATATCCTGTGAATGAAATACTGATCATGCAAACACAGCCAAAGATTGTCTAGGGAAAATGCTGAAGGGAACTTTCCAAATCCACTATAGTTCTTCTTTCTTACCATTCCATTTATGGGCTGTCCACTTATTCCCTGGCATCTGTCCTGTGCCCCTTTCTGATTGTAAGTACAGTCAACAATGATATAGGCAAAGTCATTCGCTTATCTGTTTCTTTAAGACTCCAGTGCAATGATACGATTAGACTTCCAAATTCTCGTAAGTCAAAAGGTACAAATCCCTGAAAACTGCTTGAATGAGTATTGAAGTGTTGGCAGTTATAGCTTATGATAGAATTTTTATTTTCAAAAGAGAAATTTAATTCAGGGACATCACTATACATATATCCTTTTATTTCCTTTTTGGGAACTCTATAAGAAGCCATACTTGTTTCACTGCTGGATCTCTTATTTCCCGGAATAATACTTGTCACACAGTAGGTCAAAAAATATTTGTTTAATTTATATATTGAGAGAATTACTTGGCACAATTCAACCCTCTCAAAGTTTATGCAGGTTAGCACCATGCAGTATAGTCTCCTTTGGCAGCAAGAGCTCAGTATCTGATTTTGAGAGAGCTGAGAATGATATGCAAAACAGCATTAGTTTCTTCCCTATATTTTTAATTAGAGTAATGCTGTCTTTTAAAATAAGACTCCTGAGTACTTTATGATCATAGTAAATCCATCTTAATCGCATTCACTGCTTTATTTCCTTTTTTATTTTTTTTGAGACAGACTCTCACTCTGTCACCAGGCTGGAGTGCAGTGGCACGATCTTGGCTCACTGCAACCTCCGCCTCTCGGGTTCAAGCGATACTCCTGCCTCAGCCTCCCAAGTAGCTGGGACTCTAGGCATGCACCACCACGCCTGGCTAATTTTCATATTTTTAGTAGAGACGGGGTTTCACCATGTTGGCCAGGATGGTCTCGATTTCTTGACCTAGTGATCTGCCCGCCTCGGCCTCCCAAAGTGCTGGGATTACAGGCGTGAGCCACCGCGCCCAGCCCACTGCTCTATTTTCAAGCAGAAAACATATACAACACCTTCAGATGGATGCTAAAGTAGAAATAAACCGGTTAAAAATGATTGTCATGTGGTATGTCTGGGAAGAAAATAAGCATCACAGGATCACAAAATCTGTTAAATATCTGTCTCCAATCATGACTTGAAGTTACACTCTTTCAAGTATGCTAAACTGCAGTTTTCCTTTAAAGTTCAAACCATAATTATAATGTAAAAACCTAGGAAGTATATAGCAAACCATAACTATCCTAAACAAACTTAAATCTTGAAAAGTGCAAATCTCATCCCCAAAAGCCTTTGCTCAAACACATTCTGCAACTGTGGTTTATAGGCTAAAACACAGACTTGTCTGTGTACCATGAAATGTCCTTTGCAAAGTGTTCCTAACCTACCTGTCTAGCCCATGCTATCACCCTCCATCTGGAGGCCGGGGAACCCAAAGCTTTTGCCACTTAATATTGGTTGCCATTCTCCAAGCTGGCTTTTCCAGACTGAGGTCATTATCTCTTCTGTTTCTATAAAACTTTTTAAACACAGTTATTATGGAATTTTAAAACTATTATGCTATATCATAACTTTGAGGTTTATGTGTCTGTCTCTCCCTGCACTAGACTGGGTTTCTTGAGTGTTGGAAATATGATTGATTCCTTATTCCCTCACATAAAGGCAGGCATCTGCCTCCCTGACTGAGATAGGATCGCTGCACAAGTAGTGTTGTTTTGCTCAGTGTTGAAACTCTTGGTCTGCAGCACTGTCCTGAAACTTAAGAAAACTATGTTGAATGAGCCAAAGAAGGCTGATATTCACGGAACAGTAAATTTTAAGGAAAAGCAGTTTTGCCTGTAGAGAACCATGTCTCATGATGGGGTTTTCTCTTGAGGGTATTCTGAAAGGGAGGCAATTACTAAATCCTTGGCTATGATCGTCAAAGGGCTTCTGCCCTGTGGAAACCAAGAGGCTTTCTTAGAGACCATCAGCCCTTGCTATACACAATCCAATGCTCATGTCCTCCATTTGAAAGCTGCTTGCTAAATTCCTCCATCACCTCAGTAACCTATGTCTTAGAGTGATATAGAATCCGCCAAATCTATATATCAAAAGGAGATTACCATGAGAGTAACAATGTAACTGAAGGCACTTCTTAAATTATAAAGTGCCTTGTTATGTTATGACTACTGTTATTATCATCAACAACCCTAACATCATCTCTAATAACAACTCCTTTTAACATCCTTCTTTTAATACACTATGGGTCAAATTATAATTATGTTAATAAATATGTTATGTCTCAACTTTACTGATGACAACATAAAATAAGCTTAATTAGAGTTCTACTCATAACTAAATAACATTATTATGAATAAAAGAAGTTTCATCTTCATCACTTAATATATTTAAGGTCTCTTAGGAAGACCTTGTACTGTAGTCAGTGGTATTATTCTTTTTATTAGTTTCCTCAAGATTTATTAGGCAGAGCAGTGACTTAATGTTTTTGGCTCAACATTTCTAACTTCTAGCTGATGAACAGTAAAAAAATATGGTGTTTGAATCCCAGAGTCTTCATTTATTAGCTTTACGATTTGGGATAAAGCATTTAAACTTTCCGAAATTTTTGTCTAAGAGTTATAAGAATACCTTTTCTACCTATCTTGCTGGGAGTATTTGAAAATCACATGAAGTCATATTCTCAGTAATTTTTAAAACACCATGCAAAAGCAAGGCACCAAACCAACTTTATAAATTATCGCAATGAAATAAATCTTGCATTACATCTTTCTGTGTATATTCTTGCAAAGTTGATTTTCTACTATTTTCCAAAAGTGTTAGTTTTCTGAACTGGCTTCTTAATTTTCTAAAACTTATACTTCCTTACACTCACCATATTACAACCTTGTGACACTCAACCAGAAATCACCCAACACACACATACACATACAATTGTATTAGTCCCTTCTTGCATTGCTATAAATAAATACCTGAAACTGGGTGCTTTAAAAAGAAAAGGGGTTTTCTTTTGACTTATGATTCTGCAGGCTGTACAGGAAGCATGTCACTGGCATCTACTTCTGGTGACAGCCTCAGGAAGTTTACAACCACAGTGAAAGGCAAAGGGGAGAGCACGAAAGAGGTGGGGGTTGAGGTCTCATACTCTTTTAAACAACCACATCTTAGCATGAACTAACATGTCACCAAAGGGATCATTCATGAAGGATCCACCCACATGATCCAATCACACCTACCAGGCCCTGCCTCCAACATTGGAAATCACATTTCAATATGAGATTAGGAGGTGGTAAACATCCAAACCATCTCTTTCTCTCTCTCTCTCTCACTCACACACACACACACTCACAGTTAAAACAAAAAAAATCTATGAAACATCTATTTGTGATGAATGCTGATATTTTCTATTTTGTTTCACTAAAAATCAAAGGCCGGTGTTGATCCACAAACTGAGTTTATGATCCACAGTTTGGAAAATGAACACTAGCGTACTAGATTTAAAAAATGAAATTAACCAAAACAAAACCAACAATAAAATAAAAAATGTCCTCAGCATTATTTTTTTGCCACTTCTTTCCACGCATCCACATGCTTATCAAGAGTTCCTCTCATCTTGTCATTATCATACCACAAGTTTTTCTGACACCATCACTTTTCAACGTTTTCTCATTTTCATGGATTTACAATTCTCTCCCTTATTTTCATATCGCCCTCTCTGTGAAGCTTTCCCAATTCTTCTAGCTAGTTACTCTTTGAGTTGCCTCTGCTCTGACTCGTCAATGGTGTACTGACCTCTATTATATCTATTAGATGCTATTTTTATGGCTTAAATGTCCATTTGCTAATTATACCACTTAAATGTTTCAATTGTTTAAATGTCCATCAATTTCAGCAAACCTTGGATTATATGTGAATAGATTAGGATTGTATCAATTTCAATATCCTGAGCACCTAGCATAGAGCCTGACACACAGCAGCTCCAAAAGTAAAAGTTTGCTGAATAAATGTGTCGATTTTAAAGGTTAGGTGAAATGTAGAGAGGTGTCAAACTGCACAAGATGTTCAGGTTTTCTAAGATAAAGGTAATCTCCCTGGTGTGATTCCGTCCTGCACAGCTGTTCTCTTGAGCAGTGGTCCTTTATCTCCATCTGTCTTCTCTCCCACCTAAGTGCGTCCTGACACCCGATGGACGATGATGGACATGAGTCCCCTGAGGCCCCAGAACTATCTTTTTGGTTGTGAACTAAAGGCCGACAAAGATGATCACTTTAAGGTGGATAATAATGAAAATGAGCAACAGTTATGTTTAAGAACGGTCAGCTTAGGGGCTGGTGCAAAGGATAAATTGCACATTGTTGAAGCAGAGGCAATGAGTTACGAAGGCAGTCCAATTAAAGTAACATTGGCAGCTTTGAAAATGTCTGTACAGCCCATGGTTTCCCTTGGGGGCTTTGAAATAACACCATCAGTGGTCTTACGGCGTAAGTGTGGTTCAGGGCCAGTGCATGTTAGTGGACAGCATTTAGTAGCTGGGGAGGAAGATACAGAGTCAGAAGATGAAGAGGAGGAGGATGTGAAACTCGTTAAGTGTATCTGGAAAGCGATCTGCCCCTGGAGGTGGTAGCAAGGTTCCACAGAAAAAAGTAAAACTTGCTGCTGATGAAGATGATGATTTTGATGATGATGATGATTTTGATGATGAGGAAGCTGAAGAAAAAGCGCCAGTGAAGAAATTTATATGAGATACTCCAGCCAAAAATGCACAAAAGTCAAATCAGAATGGAAAAGACTCAAAACCATCAACACCAAGATCAAAAGGACAAGAATCCTTCAAAACAGGAAAAAACTCCTAAAACACCCAAAGGACCTAGTTCTGTAGAAGACATTAAAGCAAAAATGCAAGCAAGTATAGAAAAAGGTGGTTCTCTTCCTAAAGTGGAAGCCAAGTTCATGAATTATGTGAAGAATTGCTTCCAGATGACTGACCAGAGGCTATTCAAGATCTCTGGCAGTGGAGGAAGTCTCTTTAAGAAAACAGTTTAAACAATTTGTTAAAAATTTTCCATCTGATTTCATTTTTGTAACAGTTGATATCTGGCTGTCCTTTTTATAAGGCAGAGTGAGAACCTTCCCCACCATGTTTGATAAATGTTGTCCAGATTCCATTGCCAAGAATGTGTTGTCCAAAATGCCTGTTTGGTTTTCAGAGATGGAACTCCACCCTTTGCTTGGTTTTAAGTATGTATGGAATGTTATGCTAGGACATAGTAGTAGCAGTGGTCAGACATGGAAATGGTGGGTAGACAAAAATATACATGTAAAATAAAAGTATTTTAATAAAGCCAAAAAATGATAAAGGTAATCACATAAGAAGATTCTTCTCTTGGGTGCAACAGCTAGGGTAGCCTCCCAAGCCCTGTGTGGTAGTAGTCAGTATCACTACTACGGTTTGAATATTTTCCCTCCAAAACTGATGTTGAAATTTAATTGCCATTGTGACAGTATTAAGGGGTGGGAGCTTTAGGAGGTGATTAGGATTGAGGGCTCCACACTCACGAGTGGGTTTGGTTCCCTTATAAAAGTGGGAGATCAGCCCCTTTTTGATCTTTCTTGCCCTCTCATCGTCCATCATGTGATGACATATCAAGTAGGCCCTCGCCAGGGGCTGACACCTTAATGTTAGACTTCTTAGTCTCCAGCACTGTGAGCCAATACATTTTTGTGCATTACATATTATTACCTAGTCTTAGGTACTTTGTTACAGCAGTACAAAACATATTAAGAGAGTTACCTACTTATCTTTTCTGAACATCATTACAATTCCATTTCAAAATTTCTGCTCTTAATGATATCCCAAGGAGACTATAAAATATTTCCATAGTTCAGCCACTTTTCAACGAAATTATCTTGGGTGGTCATGTACTCGTTAAATTGCCCTGACCATTCTTTGAAGGATAGCACTGGTTATGAGATTAAATCTGAAAGTTCCTATGAACTATCAGTTGAATGAATTTGCTTATTACAGCATATATCTTAATCATATGTTCATAAGCCTCCATTAAGCCAGGCTGCACAGTTTATTTTTTAACAATTGCACTGTTTTAAAGTTACAGTTATTTCAGCAATCCGTTACTAGTATTTAAAAGTACACACATTGTCCTTTTGTAAATACATACAACAGCCATAAATTATAAAAAAATAGAAATTCAAGGATAAAATGTTTGAAAAATGTGTTATTTAAGATTAGCAGTAAAATTGGATTTTCAAATAAATCCATGTTAACTAGGATTTACAATACAAGCCTGTACTATTAGTTGTAAAGCCAGGATTTTGAGAACTACGCTGCCACATGAAATTTATTCATTTTCACAGCCTGCACACATTTTAATGTCTGAGTAGCAATAAGAACAAATTACCAAAAAACCTTTTAATAGGGTATAATAAATTAAGACTGAATGGTAATGCAAACGTGGGTGCAACAGGACAAAATGATGAATCTCATATAATGACCCAACAACACTTAGAGTGTGGAAACAACGTTGGTATTCTGGGATATAAGACCACAGTTGATCCTAATTGTTTTTCCCTTGTCAAATAGAAATTGCACATCAATCTCAAAGTATTACAAACTGTTCATTACATGCAAATGGTTATGTTCTGCAGGCTCTCCAAGGGGACTCAACCTTCTTTACAAAAGGAGCCAGGCTAGAAGCAGAGTTTCTCTAATGACAGTATGTATCCATTAGAGTTCCTCATTTATAAGCAACAGAGACTGCCTCTGATTCCCAAAGTCAGGTTTTCCCAAGTGAGACTAGGTATCCCAGAGGTGTAATGGAGGACTGTCATTTAGGGGACAGGAAAAATAATAGCTGGAAAAACAACCCACCATTTGTCCTAGGCCAGATCCAGTACTTTCTGGAGTGTTTACTTCCTGCACTTTGCTTTAGATGTTGTGCCTTAAGATGTTGAACTCATGAGACCGTGAGCTCATAAAGAGAAAAGGAGCTCTTAGCTCGGTATTCCTAGCAGCAAGCAGTATCTGCTTTGCACACAGTAGTATCACAATATATGTTTGTTACATGGGTTCTGGTATTTAACATATGCTCCAATGGGTAAGAGAATGGCACCATGATATTGTTAAAGTATCAGACAATGTGAAAATTTTAAGTGCTCTGTACACAGAAGAGGTGAAGGAAGCTCAATGCAAGAGAGAAGGTTTTGGCTATGAAAAGCAAGAAGGACAAACTTGGGGATCATTTGTCTCAGGTAATACAATGAAAGTATGATTTTTAAATTTATTTATGTATTTATTCATTCTACTGAATATTACATTTTCAAATTATGAATCAATTTTTCTAGGTACTGAGGTATATGGGTGATCAAGAAAGACCTAGTACCCAAAATACTTTCATTCTAATGGAAAAGATAATAAACATGAAAACACATACTACAGTTTCATCAAGTGACAGTGTTATGAAGAAAGTTCAGCAGATCTCCCAGAAAGAGTTCAATGTTGTGTGTGTGCATGTATGTGTATGTGTGTGTTTTCTTTGAGATGGGGGAGTTACAAAAGGCATATCTGTGAATATAAAATTAGAACTCTAAAGTATATAAAGGGAAGTGTACAAAAATTCTGAGAGGGAGTAGATTGGGACATGGTGAGAAATTGGAGATAGGGTAGACCCCTCTGGTAGAGAGAAAAGCAAATTTAAAGGTAGAAACAAGCATTTGAGGGAATAGTAAGAAGGTATGTGAGAAGAGAACACCAAGATCAACATAGCTGGAACATCCTCCTTGCAAAGTATTATTTCATGAAACTTACTTCTATTAACTTTAATCTTATATTTCATTAAATGACAATTTCTACTTCTCATTGCTTCCATAATGACGGTGAGCAGTTTTGTTTTTATTTTTTCTATTTGGAATTTGCAATCAGCATTCTTCTCGTTTTTTGTAGGCTCTTACTCTCTTGATAATTTCATGCTCTAAGAATGGGAATCCCTTAGGGATGACATGTTTATCATGCATTTTAAGCAGTTCTTTACTGTGGTTACTACAGTAAGTTATGTTTTTTGTTCTTGCTTCTTTCCAATAACGTATGAAAATCTGTCATCTTCTTAAACATGCCATGCTGGACAACAGAACTCTAATAACAAGCCACTGAAATTATCCAATTATTTTAATATACTTATTTCTGAAAGATACACTTGATGGGCAAGGATTTAAAGCCCCTCTCTGAATTTCTGCCTGGTACCACACTCCCAGTAAATCTGTTATTTACTACTTCTGAAAAGATGTATAGGAGCCAAAAAGTTGCAGAGGAGTTTCTAAGCAGCAATAAAAGGGTAACAATATTCACGCAAGGATGAAGTGCCCAACTGTTTAACTGTATTAAGAGACTTAACTCTCATGCCGCTACCAGCTAATAACTTTGAAAAGCTCATTTTAAAATGTATTCCCACACTTACACATTGCTGTAACCTTAAAGTAAGTGACTAGAGACAAATTCTCTTAGCAGTAAATTTTCCCGCGGATTCCCTTATGCTAGTGTATGTCTTCTGTTACAGAAACCGGGATAGCTTTGTGACCACAAAACAAAATCTTAGGAAATTTTATTACTGCTGGGGAAATACAAAGGACAAGCAATGGTATGAATTATTCTTAACATTAGGATCCCAGTGAAGGGCAACAGACGGTAGAAATATTTACTCAAGTGATTTTTCCATCAAAGTTTCTATCAGCATTTGAATCTCAGCAGTGTGGCTGTTAAGAAGCCGTCAAACTCAGCAGCCAGCTGGTGAAATCAACAATGTAAAAACTGACTATACAGACAATATACTTGTATCTGATTTTTTTACATCATATGCCTTTTTCTAGATATCCTTTAATTCAATCTGTATTAATATAAATTCACTTACCTCCTATAGAGTTCTTTGAGGCAGTAGATTGCCATGTAGGTGTATCCTAATAAAAATACGAAAACTCATTCTCTGTAGCAGATACTGTCAGTGACCTATGCACATCTATTCAGCACTCATCATTTTTGTACAAGTCAATGACCTTTCAACGGCAGTACCTGTTATATAAGGGCTTTCTGGGCTGCGAGTGCTGAAAGCAAGGCGAGAAGAGTGAGAAAATCTGGGTATTTCCATTAAGAGGAGGACAGTCTTTTCATGGACTCGCTTGTCTCAAACTTTGGAGCAGGAGTCACTCCAACTCCATTGTGCTCTGTGAATCTAAACTCTTCAGAATTGGGTCCTTTAAAAAGTGCTTTAGAATTTTCTTCAATCACTAACAACCATGGTAAGGCAAAGCTGAAGAGCAGCTAAAGGGAGAGCTGAAGAGCAGCTAAACTTGTCTTTGACATTTTTGTACTCTTTTTTTGCCTTCTCTCAACTCCAAAGCACCAGTGCACTCTTTCTTTTTCCCCTTTGTTCCTCATCTGGGAGATCACAGCAGGTCACCATGCGATAACTACATGCTTTATATGTAATTTTCCATTCTCTCTGGACATTTCACATTTGAGAAAAGGGAGTGTATTTTTCTTAAATAGAATATGACATTAAACTATAAGTTTTTCAACATTTGATGGTGGGACCATGTGAACATTAAAATATGACGTATATAATCCATATTTACTTCTGTATGCTCAATGACAATGAATAAATTTTTACTTTCATATCACAAAGTAAACAGTTTCTTATTACATTTCTTTACAGCAACATATATAAATATGTTGCACATTTACCATATAACATAGGTTATGGAGCAGTAAAACACAATAACATTGCAAAAGATACCAGAAAACCAATTAGCTTAACCTTAACAAGACTATATTTTTTCCCTAAAAACAGCAGTTTATTCATGTCAAAATAACACACTGGTGTTTCGCTCCCCATGTTTGCTTAACATCTGTTGGTTTAAAGCCTAAAAAATTTCATCTAAACAATACCACTACTGTTAATGTCTTAAGGTCGATTTCAAATGGAATACCTTAAGATTTTAGGGTCTCAGGCTTGTATGTCTGTGACAATGTTCTTTAGGAAATACTGGTCATTTTTAATATGGTCCATTCAGCAGCATTATTTCATAAAACAGATGCCATTTCCATTAATAAAAATATTCAGCTGCTTTAAATACTTAATCTAATGGTAATTGTTATTGTTTCTACTGGCAACTACAAACATTTTCCATCTCATTCTACTATAGCCCATGTTTTAAAACTTATCTTTTCCTAGTCTCCAAGAACATGCTAGATTTAAATGTTAGGCATTTTATAATTTCTACTTTCCTATTTTCACAGAAGGTACTTGAAAGCACACAAATTCACCCTGTCACTATATGAGCTAACATTATTTGTGTCACTTTCCTTCATGGTGTTCAGCTTTTCCTTTGAAAACTCCCATTAACATTTCTTCTTGTTAGTTAGGAAATGAGTAGGCAGAAGTGTCAGCTATCTGAAACAGATGCATTTGGCTGAATTGGAATTTTCCTCAATTTCTAATCCAAGAGCCCTTATGCTTTGAGAAGAAATTATACTACATAAAAATAAGGTTTTATGAAATTTCCAGGTTGGTTTTTCTGCACTGTGGATGTTTAGAGACAATAATTCGGTAAATAAGTTTTAGTTTGTATTGATATGAACTAATCACTTATAAAGAGTGATTAGTTATAATAGGGGCTTACATTTAATGAGTAATTGTTTTGTGCAAAATGCTATTCCAAGTGGCTTTATACACATCTCATTTATATTTCCATTTTAGAGAAGAGAAATCAGAGACATGAAAAGAATTAAGATATTTTCACAAGATTCTACAACTATTAAGCTAAAGGACCTGGGATTTGAATCCAATCTTTCTGAGTCCAGCATTTAACCTCTTAACCCACTTTCTAAACTTCTATTAGAGCCTAATGTGGATTGTCACTATTTTGGTGGTTGATAAAACTTTGTATACGCACTCAATTACTGCTTGTTTAGTGAATGCATTAAGAGATGCAGATATCATTCAATGAATTTAATAAAACAATTTGAGTGGCATATAACATGATCAATATTTTTCTCAGGTAAAAAATGTGATATTTTTAGAGAGGTTCCCCATAGTGGCATGGTACATTGCTTTAGAAGATCTTCAAAAAGCACTAATTCATATATTTAATTTTGTCTTTTACTTGTGACAGAGGAAAAAAAATAGAGTTGCATGGAACCAGGTTATCTTTCTGCCGCTATTGGCAGTCAGTATATTTTGAATGACAACACTAAGTTTCAGTTAAAGCACTAAATTCTCTCATTTAAAGTGAAAAAAATATGATGCAATTTGATCAAAATATATAGGGACAAGTTTACAACATATACCTATTTGTTTATTTCATATATAAAAGTTATTTCTTTACTGAAAATTGTACATATGAGGCTTCAAACTCCAATGTGCTTCTGCGAGTGTTTGTTTAATATATGGGCTGCTTGGTTGATTTTTTTTCACAGTATCCATTACTGGCTCATGCCAAACAATTGTCTGCTAACAGCCACTGTCTACATCCGGTTTTCTAAAATAATTTCATAGTAAATATTGAAACTCATTCTCTTATTCATTATTAGTCAATCAACAATGGCCAAGATAGCAGAAATTACCAAAGCTTTGATTTGCCTTATCAATGAAGGTATCTTACAGGGTTGATTTTACCCATTTTAAGATAATTACTCAGAATGGAAAGATAACCTAAGGTACATTATGTGCGTGTATATGTATTCGTGTGTGTGCACGCTCACGTGTGTGCATGTGTGTGTGCACATGTTCATATACATGATTTTGGACATAAAATAAACAGGAAAGAAATACCTTAACTGTTTGGGGGGTTTGTGATATCATCCACAGCTCTTTTCTGAAAGAATTTTTCCTTGGACATCTAGAATGATTTTTCTTATTTCATCTATAGATTGAGAAAAAAAATAGACTAAAGAAAATAGTCTTTTTAAAATTATCCAATTGGCTGGGCATGGTGGCTCACGTCTGTAATCCCAGCACTTTGGGAGGCTGAGACAGGCAGATCACCTGAGGTCGGAGATCTAGACCAGCCTGACCAACATGGTGAAATCTCGTCTCTACTAAAAATACAAAAATTAGCCAGGCGTGGTGGTGGGCACCTGTAATCCCAGCTTCTCGGGAGGCTGAGGCAGGAGAATTGCTTGAAGCCTGGAGGCAGAGGTTGCAGTGAGCTGAGATCATGCCACTCCGGCCTGGGTGACAAAAGCAAAATTCCATCTCAAAAAAAAAAAAATTATCCAATTGAGGGGAAAAGTTTTGATAAAATTTTCATCAATTTCAACTAAACCACACTGTCAAGAAATGAGGACCATTAGACATTCTCTGAAAATTTAAAATTAAGATATATTCACAAAATTGTGTAATGTTAATGTATTAAAAGATCAAATTACATCAAAATAGTTTGTTTTGGACTTGTTTTCAAGTTGGAGTAAAGGAGGCTGAACTTAATCTCCTGCCTGAAACACCTGAAACACTTAAAAAAAAAAAAAGACAAAATATATACTACAATGGTTTTCAACACATTGAACATCAGACATTGAAGGACAGTGATCCTTGCCAGGAGGCTTTTGTTAAAAGATGAAGCTGAAAGTTTCAGCAGCCCAAGGTTGACTAGTGATCACAGGGCAAAATACCAGAGAGGTGATACATACGCAGAGGAAATTTTGGAGATTTGTAGAAACCTTTATTTTATTCTTCAGCTGAGTCTTGATCAGTTCATGTATGCAAGAAAACCACTCAAAGCTAAGGAAAGAAATTCACAAAAGAATTAAAGGGAACAATCACCAGAGCTCACATGTGGCTAGTAATACCACCTGTTCCCACGAGCCCCAGTGAAAAATTTTATCATTCACAGGGCATCAGAGAGAGTACTCAGAAGGGTTTTGCCTCAGTAATGGAGAAAAAGTAGCCCTAAACTTATACTGTTCTGGTCATAACAAAGCATAAAAGGAAGATTCTCAAAAGATCAAATTGTTTCCAAGTAAATTAACTGTGTTCCAGAACAAGGGTTGAGAATATTTATTTCAATATATTTGAATTTATTTGAAGTATCGAGCACTCACTAAGTTAAAATTCACAATGTCTGGCATATAGTCAAAAATTACCAGTCATCCAAAGAAGCAGTAAAACAACACCCTTAATGAGGAGAAAAATAAATTAATTTAAATTAACCCAGAATAGACACAGATGATAAAGTTAGTAGAGAAGAATATTCTCACACTTATTATATCTGTATTCCATATAATCAAGAAAGTAAAGACTGAACATGTTGAGTAGACACATGGAAGAAATAAAAAGACCCAACTTATACTTCTAAGAGATGAAAATATCTGATGTTAAAAATATATACTACATGGGATTAGCCATAGATTAGATTTTGAAAAAGATTAGTCAATTTGACAACAGAGATTATATAAAATAAATTATAGAGAAAAGAGATTAAACAGAAAATGAACATAACATCAGTGAGTAGTGGGGCAGCTTTAAGGAGCCTAATAAATGTACAATTGGAGTTCCATTTTTTAAAAAAAAATGGTTGAAAGGTTTCTAAATTTGATGAAATGTTAAATGCACAGATTCAAGAGCTTAACTGACTTCAAGAACAAGAAACATGAAGAAAACTACACCAAGTTACATCAAAACAAATTGCTTCATCGTAAAAGTACTCCCTAATAAACCTTCTACATACAAATCTCCATTTTACAATGGCTTTCCAAGAAACCCAGCCTGAAATATGTAGCAAAATTCATACCGAACAACCATCCTCCAAAGAGTAGAATGGAGGTACCTTTACAAATTTCTATGTTACTTGATTTTTTTTCACAATAAGTACTAATTTTATAATAAAATATAAATTAAAATATATAACTACCTTGGGTTGGATATCATTGAAAATGGCAAGTGGTTTCTATATCTACCCCAAAACGTTTTATATAACTCTAATATATTTCTGCCTCTCAGGCAGAGACCCCATTATGCTACATTGGCCCAAAATTCACTTCAGTGCTATTTTAAAAATGTATCTTCTATATTAAAGCAGATTGGGAATCCATACATTTCCTCTCTATACAAATGCCAACGCTGGTGTGCATACAAGTTTGATTGATATACATATAATTACACAAGATTTTAAAAATATTTTCTGTGTTTAAATAGCTTATCATATAAATAGGTGTTTAAATGCTTAACTCCTTAATATCAAAAGGCATATTCACTATGGAAACATATTTGGGAATGAAGACTTGTAAAGTCAAATGTGATATTGCTTTTGTGAATCCAGCATTTTGAAATATCTAAAGTATTTAATAAACTACTGGGTGTTTTTTGCCCTCATCTGTCTTAATCAGTATTTTCTGGCATTAAAAATTGGCTACAATTCAAATCCACTTGATTGACTATTGCAACATGAACAATTTGAGCTAAAAAAGATGCAAAAATAATTAAGCCTTTGTGTAATAAACACAGTGTTTCTTATGCCTAAACTATGTATTTTAGCAACCAAATTATATCCTGGACAATCTAATCTATCTTTACCTGCATATTCAAAGGACACCACAAGTTGAAATTAAACTATACACTGGTTATCATCCATATGCTGCTTCTCTATTAACATAAACCATAAAGAAGGCAATAAGTACCAACAATTAACTCTGCATTGTTTTGGCCTCTGGACTATTTCAGAAGGCATTTTGTCAATAGAATATATAGAAATATTGCTATATCACCACAAAATTGTCTTTAGGGAAACAGAACTGTAATTTTATCATGATGGATATTTCTAGCAACTTCATTTTAGCTAAGTATGCCACAAGTTCTCCTTCTGGAAAGGTTCCAACATAAAGCCAAAATACACACTGCCCCAAAGCCACAAAACACCTTGCTGTTACGATGCTTCCCTTTGTCACAGATTCAATTATATTTTGCAGTTTATCAGATAAACCAGCTCCGTCCAGGCAGACTCTCTCATCCTGACACAAGAAGTCCATAGCACAGTTCTCTAATATTATCATTATGATAATTTTCTTTCTAGTAATATAATGATGACAACAAAAGTCAAAAGTAATTTCCATCACCCTTTACAACCTGAACTTTAAGAAGTTAAACAGTCCAGATGTGCTGAAGATAAATACAATTTAGAAAAAACAAATCAAAGACTTACCTTAAGGTACCATTTGTATTTAGCATGTTCCCAATTCTCAGGAATTTGTGTCTTTCTGAGAAACTGTTCAGCTTCTGTTAGCCACTGATTAAATATCTTTATATCATAATGAAAACGCCGCCATTTCTCAACAGATCTGTCAAATCGCCTGCAGGTAAAAAATATGGATCAAGAAAAATAAATGGAATATGTAAAACAGATTATAGAAATATAGCATATATTTTTTGGTTATACTGACAAAAGATATCACTCTGATAGTTTATTGCATTTGTAGAGTTTAGTTTCAAGTAACAAATAAAAATTAATATCTACACCTAGCATGTACCCACAACATTTAAAAAAAATACTCAATACAAAAGATGATTTTAAATTGAAGGTTGCAATTTTTCCCCTTAAAATGAATATATTTATTGATTAACAGAAAGATAAAGCAACTATTTTGGACTATTAGCAAAAATATATTTTTTTAATTCTAGAAATTTACAAATATCTTAACATTGTAATAAATTATTTGGAAGCAATATATTCAATTTCAAAATATTTTTGGATAAAAATTAAATTACTTCATAAATTCTATCACTTTCAATATTATTCTTGATCCAAAACTGTCTATTCATCAATTGAAAGGAGTAATAAGTTCTAGTGTTCTATTGCATAGTAAGATGAACAAAGTTACCAATATTGTACTGTATATTTCAAAATAGTGAAAGTTAATTTTAAATTTTCTCACCACAGAGAAATTATAAATGTTTGAGGCCATGGATATGCTAAGAAACGTGATTTGATCATTACACAATGAAACATTACACTGAAACATCACACTGTACCCCATAAACACATATAGTTATTACAAATAAAACTTTAAAAATACAACTAAAATACCATTATCACACCAATAAATCAATAATTCATCACTATCATTAAGGATTCTGTCAATATTTAAAATAAGATGACAGATGTAATTCATATTGTAGCCTCACATGTAAGCATTAAATAACCGATATACTAAACTATGCGATGCCTTCTTTAATCCTTCTTATTTTATTGTAGTCACTAAAATTTTAGATTGGAATACTGCAGGAACTTAGTACAAGTCAAATGTGTTAATAGTGCACACGGAAAGAATATTAGGAAACAAGTATTTTGTCACCTTCCAGTCATAAAAGAGACTGAGGCAGAAATAATATGAACCAGGGCTATATGTTTACCTAAGACAGTTGCACATAAGAATCAACTGGGGCATTTAAAACACAGCAACAACAATAACCAAACAGTGATCCTGGGGCTCCACTCCAGACCAACTTAATCAGTATTTCTGGAGGTTGGACACTGACACTGTTATTTTTCAAAGCATCCAGGTGATTTCAATGTACAGTCAAGGTGAAAAACACTGCCATAAAGTAAGATTTGAAATCTTATTGGGCTTACAGTCTACCAGATTTCCTGGGGCCTGTCCAAGCAAGCATTTGTGAGCACTAAACCAATAGCCATCCTAAAGATTACCAGCTATGGTGCTGCCTCAGAGTACAGGAATCTGTCAAGCTTTTCTGAACTCTATTCTTAAGAAGCAATGGATCATACTTTTGAATACCATGATATCTTTTCAGTCCTCTACCTTCATTCAGGAATTTAAAGTAACACTAGAATTTTTAAATTGCTACATCTGCCTACTGATGTACTGGGCAGAGAAAGGAATTAACATTTATTAAACAGTTACTAATAGCCAGGCACCGGGCTCTGTGCTTTTATAGTGCCAGACATATCATTTCATTGACACCTACAATAACCCTGCAGCATAGCAATTATTATTCCCATTTTCCATTGGAGAAAACAGAGGCCAAATAATTTGCCAAAAGGTGAAAATGATATTAAATAGTAGAGAGAGGCTTCTAACCCAAATATCTCTTGTTTCAATGGCACCTTTCTACCAGCGCACATGCTCTCTTGTGAAATTATTTTTCCAAGATGAAGCTTCACCTTATCAGTTAAACAATTAAAAGTGATAGTTCTAGAGGTTTTTTCCCCTTACTTTTATTAACTACCTAAAATTTAATAATGTATCTACATGTACTTTGCATTCAGACATTGTATTTAATGAATAATTAATTATATGCTTAACCTTTAAAATCATGTAAAACAGACAGCATTTTGGTAGCATAAAAAAGGCAACCGAAGGTAGCCAAAGAGGTATTCTCTAACTATATATAGTTAGTGAAAAACAAGAATGTTACTTTTGATGATTTATGGTATTCTAGAGTTATTCAGATACAATATATCCTTCCACAACAAAATGATCTTGGGAATGTTTTTGTATGTTTACTAATAATTTAGCATTCATATATTTTCAGTGGTATATAACACACAATAAATGACCTACGAATATATCATAAGAGTTTATTCCCTTTAAAAATGAATTGCACATTGCATATGTTACATGCATTTGCATCACTGTAGTCAAAGAGTTGCTTTTGAATGAGAATCTAAACATCTATGCAACATAGGTAGCATTGTTCCATATAGGTGAGACTATATTTATTTTAATTTTATTATATAATTTTTCTATATTTTTCAATCTGTCTACAATGTGCTTTTCATATTTTGAGAGTCAGAAAAATGAAATAATTTTAAAATTCTTTTAAATGGCAGTCTCATATGCAAATGACTGCTAACTCGAACCCTCCTCCTGCTACCACCGTCTGAGAAACAGTCAGCAGCTGACCAGAGCACAGAGAAGTACCTGTTGGTCACGACTTACCACTCCACCTTTGTAGCAACCATCAGTCTCCACTCTTGGTTTACTGTTTTTCCTACCCAATCACTTGAACTATACTTTTGCCAACACTTTTAGCTACTAGGAGGTGACTGTTTCTCCGACATACTGCTATAAATGCCCATTCTTCATATCAGGGTCCTGTATACCCCAAAGATTTTCAAATTCAAACCTGTTGCACAGACTTGTTTCTCAATCACTCATCATATTGGTAATTGCCATCCTCTACCAAATTCAAAAAATCCCCCTCACCCTGAATTTTTTCCTTTTTACAAGTTATCTACAAGTTATCTTTCCTTTCCATTCTCCCAAGAGAAGAAAACCATAAGGGTTCATACACTTGATCATGGTACCCGTAGCTCTGTAAGACAGAGCTGGAGGTAGGAAGAGAAGGGGAACAGGCCTTCCATTTACACCATTGTTCCAGGCCCACAAGAGGGAGGCAGGATGGACTTTCTGCCCGACCCCTGCTACTGCCTTAGGACTTGTGAATTTGCGTATCGGTAGCATATTTCTGAAATGCCCTTCTTCCCTTTTTCTCTCGTCTCCTCGTATAATCCAAACTTTTGCATCCTCAAGGACCTAATAAAAATGACTTATGCTGTCACTTTATAAACATATAAATATGAAGTATTTGTTACAGCATGCAACTGCTTAACCTTTGAAAACTATAAAGTTGATTTAATTTTATCATTGAAATTACTGTTGAAATAAGTATTCAAACAAAATATTAAAGAATAAAATCATGGGCTTTACATGTGATGACATTTAATGTGAGTAATAATACTTTAGACTCCATTTCAAGCCTCACATAAAATTTTAAAATACACTTTTCAGTATTTAATAGGTGTTGTTAATAGCAGAGTCTAAATCTTTGAATTTACTATGTAAAATTACATTTTTTATCATGACTACTTATAAACTTAAACTCATTTCCACCAAGGAAAATTCCAAATGAAAAAATATATATATATATTTTTTCTGGTTTTACAATGTTAGATTTACCAATTTAATATCTAATTAGTCACTGTGCTCCCTAAATGTGTCTCACTCCATTAATTGGACTGCCCATGAATGAAGCAAATGGTAACAACTAGAAACAAGTAGAGACATCAAAAATAGCATTCAGGGAAACAAATATAATTTTTGCCTTCTGTAATATTTTTAGGAAAGAAAGATTTTTTTCTTGGCAGTCAGAAGAAATATGGATGGAACTTAATAAAGGGCAAAAAATGTCAGTATAAACATATGGATAATAAATCAAGTGATTTTAGAATTTTGCAAATATTAAAATTCTCATTCACTATGCAACCGATATTTAAAATTACACTGCTGCTTCATTTATGTGCAGCATAACTTATTTTCTGATGTTCTAAATCAAGTTAGTCAGATTATTCTCAAGCGTAAATTACATTTAGGGAGTAATTCGGTACTTGGGACATACTTTTAACACTTTCAGACCATTAAGTTGGTAGTAAATTCCATGAAATAGATTTAAATAAATAACACCCTAGTAGCCTTCTGACATATCCATTATTGTTTTATACTTAGGTCTGCAAACTCAGCATTGGAGTGCTGATTATTTCATCCCACATATTTCATCTTTGATTAGGTGAGGAGGAGGGACCTTGGCTAGTGTCTCATGGTCTAAACTGTACGTGCCAATAAATAAAAGTTAGTTATCTGCCCCAAATCATAGTACCTGGCTACTTCTCCCCACCCCTCAACTTCCCAAGTAATACAAATATTTAGTAAAAGATAAGTATACTACCAATTATGAAGTACTTACCTCCTAAGGTTAATTGTGGGAGCTCAATAAATGAGTATATATAAATTTCTTTTTTTACATCTTTTATTTTATTAATTTTTCTTCAAAAATTCAATAGCCTTTGGAATACAAGTGATTTTTGGTTACATGAATGAATTGTATAGAAGTAAAATCAGATATTTTAGTGCACGTGTCACCCAAGTAGTGTACATTACACCCAAAAGGTAATTTTTTATCGCTCACTCCCTTCCCACTCTGCCCCTTCTGAGTCTTCAAAGTCCATTCGACTACTCTATCTGCCTTTGTGTACCTACAGCGTAGCTCCCACTTATAAGTGAGAACATACAGTATTTGGTTTTCCATTCCTGAATTACTTCATTTAGAATAATGGCATCCGGCTCCATCAAAGTTGCTGCAAAAGACATTATTTCATTATTTTCTACGGCTGAGTAGTATTGCATGGTATGTGGCTAAATAGTATTTCATGGTATATGAAAATATATGCCACATTTTCTTTATCCACTCTTTGGTCGACTGGCACTTAGGTTGGTTCCATATCTTTGCAACTGTGAATTGTGCTGCTATAAACATATGCGTGCAAGTGTCTTTTTGATATAATGACTTCTCTTCCTCCAGGTACATACTCGGTAGTGAGATTTTTGGATCAAATGTTAGATCTACTTTTAGTTCTTTAAGAAATCTTCATACTGTTTTCCATATAGGTTGTACTAATTTACAATCACCAGCAGTGTACAAGTGTTCCGTTTGCACCACATTCACAACAACATCTATTCAAAACCTCTGGGATACAGCAAAAGCAGGGCTAAGAGGAAATTTTCTAGCACTAAATGCCTACATCAAAGAGCCTGAAAGTTCACAGTCTGACTACCTAACATCACACCTCAAGGAACTAGAGAATCAACAACAAAGCAAACACAAAGCTCCAGAAGAAAAGAAATAACAAAGATCAGAGCAGAACTAAATGAAACTGAAACAAAAATATAAAAGATCAGTGAAACAAAATGTTGATTCTTTGAAAAGATAAATAAAATTGATAGACCACTAGTTAGATTAACCAAGAAAAAAAGAGAGAAGATTCAAGTAAGCTCAGTTACAAATGAAAATGCAAATTTCTTAGAACAGTGTCTGGCAGTGTTCAACAAGTATGAGTAGTAGTAGTTGTTGTCATTATTAGTCTACCTCTATTTGGCTTAAGACTTTAAATGCAAATAAAATGACCAACATAGAATCTGAGCCATGCTAGTGTCCCTCTGGTGGGGAATAGACCCATAAATTAGATATTCCTTCCTAAGAAATTACCTTCTTTAATTTCAGGACTTAAAGTATTTAAATAGGCAATGTCATTAGCATGCTGATGAAATCTGAATCATTATTTCAGCATAGAATCCATGGTTGGCCATGCCTATCTCTGAGTACATTACATATATTTACTTTTTAAATGCTTTTTGTTGTGAAACATAATATAGGGAACAATTCATATAAACCCATGGTGACCATCACCCAGACCAAGAAATAAAACTTCCAGCAGCCAAATGGAACACTCCATATCATAGTTTCGAGATTAATCTACATCTTTGCTTATTAGTTGTTGATTAATTTCTCACTGTATGATTGTCTTAGTCTGTTTGTGCTGTTATAACAAAATGCCTGAGACTGGGTAATTTACAAATAATACAAATGTATTCACTCACAGTTCTGGAGGCTGGGAAGTCCAAGATAAACGCTCTGGCGTTTGGTGACTGGTGAGGGCCTTCCTGCTGTATCTTCACAAGGCAGAAGGTAGAAGGGCAAGAGAGCAAGCTAACTGAATGCTGCGTGAAGCCTTGTTTATAAGGGTCTTAGTTTTATTAACAAAGAAGGAGCCCTCATGGCCTAATCACCACTTAAACACCCTACCTCTTAGTACTAGCACATTATCGACACCTGATTTTGGAAAGAGACACATTCAAACCATAGCAAATTTTACTATTAATAAATACTGAAGTAGTTTCGGTTTGGGGCTATTACTTTGCTGCTATGACATTCCCAAACATGTCTCCTGGAATATGGACACATGCATTTCTGTAGAGTGTATATATAGAAGTGAAATTGATGGGCTATAGGTTATGTAAATCTTTGAATTTACTAGATAGTGCCAAATGGATTTCTCTCCAAGAAGCAGTACTGTAAGTTTACACTTCTATTTACAATTCACAGACCAAGTAACATTGTGTGAAATTTCTAATTGCTGTATATTCTCACCACCACATGGAATTGTCAGACTTATAAATTTCAATGATTCTGGTTGGTAAGCAGTGATATTTCATTTTAGCTTTAATTTGCATGGCCTGGACCGTTAATGGGGCTTAGAAATTCTTTATATATTTATTGGCCATTTGGATTTCTTATTTTGTAAAGATGACAAAAATCTTAACGTTACTGTGATGCATAAAACACATTAGTTATTTACGATAAAATGATCACTTTAAAAATGCCATCCAGGTCAAGATATAGAATATTGCCAGCAGGCCACAAGCCCTTTTTGTGCCATGGTTCACTTTTCAAGAACTTTTCCCATTTTTCTATTGGATTATCTGTTCTTTTCTGAAAGATTTGTAGGAATTCTTTATAATTATGAATACACACATTTCATCCATTATGTGTGTATTCCAAATAATTTATTCTACTCTGTGGGTTTCATTTTTACTCTCTCAGTGCTGTCTTTTGATGTATACATGTTATTAATATACAATGTCGTCCAGTTTGTTATTTTATTCACAATTAGTGCTTCATCATTTGTGTAAGCAATTTTTTTCTTACCCAATATTAACATATTCTCCTCTATTTTATTGTGAAAGCTTTATCGATTTGTTTTTTTCTCATGTCGGTTTTTAATCTTCTGGGATTTTATTTTTGTATATGGTTTGAAACAGAATATATACTTTTTTTCTAAGGAGGAGACCCCATTTTAATTTTTTAGGTAAAACATGTACACTGTACAAGATAATGTATGAACAGCAGAAAAATAAAAGTGTGTGCAGTGAAAAGCATCTGTCCCAATTTTGATCTTCTCACTCTGGTAGTTCTGCTCTCAAATAAAAATTTTATAATTTGAAATATTTATAGAACAAGGCAAAGAAATAAACAGTGATATAAAATGATAGCCTTCTCATTCAGTTTTACTGCTTTCAATATATTAAATGCTGATATTTTTACAACTCTGGATTGACATTTTACTTTGTAACACTCTGTTTTATTGATCCCTAATCCTCCCTAGGTTGTGAGCCTTGTTCTCAGGCTTCGAATACGTTTGGAGTCATACTTTGATTTTAAGTTTCTCACAGTGTGTTTAATACTTGAGTTTAGGAACTCATTCTCACTCCTTTATCCCCTCTCTTCGCTGTTGAAATTCTACACATTTTTTCCCTTATTTCTCATAACTTCACTTATTGCATTCTGAATAAACAGCAAAGATAAATTTTCTTTGACCTGTACCACCAACGTCAACACCTAATATGACCTCTTTCCAATTATAGGGGACTCTTCTACAGTGCTTAATGGAGACTAGGATGTGTTCCCCTCAAAGGAATTCTAGTTTTTATAGGTAAACTTGTTAAATGTCTTGTATGGACATTGCCTTATGAAACCTCATTTGCTTTCAAAGGTTCAACTAACATCTACAGCAGGGATTGGCAAATTTTATAGATAAAGATCTTGAGAATAAATATTTTAGGCTTTGTGGGCCATATGGTTTTTGTTACAACTACTCAACTCTGCCTTGAAGTTCAAAAAAAGGTATACATGGAGCATAAGCAAATGGATATGGCTGGGATTCAATACTACTTTACAAAAACAACTGGTGGGTGGAATTGGCCCATGGGCAGGAGATTATTGACTCTTAATCTAGGCTGATTATGACATAGCTCCAAATTTCAGCCCTTATCTGAGCTATATAGCCAACTGTTTCTTGGACTATCCTCATCAGAACATTTGATGGGAACCTCAAAGATGTTATGTCAACAATTCCTTATTTTCCCATGCAAGTCTTTGATATGATTTGGATCTGTGTCCCCACCCAAATCTCATATTAAACTGTAATCCCCAATGTTGGAGATGGGGCCTGGTGGGACGTGAGTGGATCATCAGGGCGGTTTCTCATGGTTTAATACCATCCTCTTGGTACTGTCCTCATGAAAATGAGTGAGTTCTCCAAGATCTGGTTGTTTAAAAGTATGTAGCCACCCACCCCCACCAACAATTCTCTCTCTCTGCTTTCGCCATGTGAAATGCCTACACCTGCTCTGCCTTCCACCATGAGTAAAAGCTCCCTGAGGCCTCCCCAGAAACAGATGTTGCTATGCTTCCTGTAGAGCCTGCAGAACCATCAGCCAATTAAACCTCTCTACTTTATAAACACCCAGTCTCAGGTATTTCTTTATAGAAATGCGAGAATGGCCTAATCCAGTCCTTAGTTTTAATTTTAGTCAATGATTTCCAAGCCAGAAATCTTGAGACCATCGTTTACTTCTCGATTTCTTTCTTATCATGCTTGTCTCTATATTTTATCAATTCTAAACCAGAAATGACTCTTTAATTTAGCCTCTTCTCTCTAGCCCCACTGTCACGGCCTTTCTTGAAAACTCCTAATAACTTTTCCTCAGCGTATTCCAACTCATCTCTCCCTATTTTCAGTTTCCCAGCACTCTCTAACAGATAACCTCACTTCCTACTTTGGTCCCTATACAAACATTCACATAGCCCACCATGTATACTGTACTGAAAACATAGAAAATCTGAAAATTTTCATAACAACCAAAACTCCTTTTTTACTGTGGGCCTTTTGCTGTATTTTAGAATGCCACCCTATCTAAAACGTCACTATTCCGTAAGGCTTGTCTCCCTTGAAATCAGTTACTTCATAAGACAAGCTTCCACAGCTTTGTGAAAACCTCTGTTAACATACTACTTCATGTTCTAATTATGTATTTACAAGGCTGTTTGTTCCAGTACACTATGTACCTCTTAGAATAAGGAAGATGTTTTATGCACCTTTGAATTCCTGGTACTAAGCACTGTTCCTGGTACATGATAAATGTTGAATACATTTTAATAACTGAATGAATGAATAAAAAAGTCCATGAGTAATTTCACAAACCCCTTATATCTTCCATTTAAGAGCCATGAATTCTTGGATACATTATTTTACCTCTGAGTCTCAGTTATCTCACACATAAACCAAGAATAATATTGCCTACCTCATTCAGCTTTTTGAGGAGGATGAAAGTACACTCCAAGTTATAAACAGCAATAAAATCTAGTATTATGAATATTAATACAGTTAGTAATCTATAAATTTTTAATGCTGATACAGAATTTACAATAGAAAATCAATCTACATCAGAAATCATTTTCCAAATATATCAGCAATCACATAATTGTTGTTTTCATTAATAAAAGACACAAAACAATGATTCTTAAAGATAAATAATTTAGCAAGTTCAACACCATCCTAAAAAGAATACACTTTGCACAAATTTACTGAGACCTAATTTAAATATGGGGATGCACATTTAGGGACTGTGACTCTTTTAAGGTGAGTGTTTTAAACCAAAACAATATTGATAAAATTCACCTTACATTAAAGAAGTCAATAGCATTATTTAAAAACAGATGATTGGATAAAGAATATGTGGAGATATATCTCCACATATTCTTTATATTTATATGTCTGTAAATGAATGTATTCCATTGTGTAGTATTCCACTGTGTGTCTATCCTAGCTTCTAAGTCTTAGCATATATATATATATACACACACATATACACACACACATATGTATACACACACATATACACACACATATGTATACACACACATATACACACACATATGTATACACACATATACACACACATATGTATACACACATATACACACACATATGTATACACACACATATACACACACATATGTATACACACACATATACACACACATATGTATACACACACATATACACATATATGTATACACACACATATACACATATATGTATACACACATATACACATATATGTATACACACATATACACATATATGTATACACACATATACACATATATGTATACACATATATACGCATATATGTATACACACATATATACACATATATATGTATACACACATATATACATATATATGTATACACACACACACACACATTGCGTATGGAATAAACAATTTCATATACACAATGGAATACTACAAAGCCATAGTAAAGAATGAAATCATGTCTTTTGCAGCAACATGGATGGAACTGGTGGTCATTTTAAGTGGAATAACTCAAAAACAGAAAGTCAAATACTGCATGTTCTCACTTACGAGTGGAAGCTAAATAATGTGTACACATGCACACAGAGTGTGGAATAATAGACACTGGGGACTCAGAAGGGTGAGAGGGTGGGATGGGGGTGAAGGATAGGAAATTGCTTAATGGAGACAAGGTACATCATTTGCATGATGGGTACACAAAAAGACCAGACTTCGCCACTCTGCAATATATCCGTGTAACAAAATTGTACTTGTATACCTTAAATTTATACAAACTTACAAAAAAAAATAAATTACTTAAATGTTGATTGCATTATTTGTAAGAACTCACAAACAATTCAGGTTATCACTAAGACTATTAAAATAAATCTTAAAATTCTTTAGATTTCTAAAGTGTTGTTTAAACTTTGCTGGACTCTTATTGGGCTTAAATCTCTAGACAGGCAGATCTGTGGAGGAGGAGGCTGTAACAGAAAAGCCTCACCAATAAGCTGAAATCGCTTTTAGATAAATGAGGACTTTTTGATCTGAAAGTGCACACAAACATACATATACTTTAGTACGTATATAAGTATACACACATACCAGAAACTTGACCTAAGTGGTTTCTGGGGGGCTAAGGGGACCTTAATTAAGCACTCTATTTTGGCTTAGGGGAAAACACCATAAATATCCTTGAGATAAATTGATAAGTACTCAAATAGTTAGAGATTCATTTCTTTACCTATGCTTGGTATCTGATTATTTAACTCATTAGTTATAACAAAGAAAGCAAAAGTGTCCCTGATATTACTATTGTCTAGAACACCACAAATTTTCTTTGCCCTTCTCTTTTATAAATATCTTTGACAAAATATAATGTTCCAGCAGACAACTGACAATGTAAAGGTTGTGATATTTGAAAATTCCATCATGATGGAAAAATATTCAGGGTGTACTATTCCTGCACTGCTTCTGAAAAAATATGTAGGATTATGCTAATATTAACCTAAAATTATGCAATTTCAATGTCTTGATTTGGCACAATTAGCACCCTGTAAAAATACCCAAAGTAGCAGAAATAGTTTGCTATTAGTGATCTGTAATGCTACTTTTAATACCAAGACCTTTCGGAGAAATCAACTATAGAAACTGACTCAGCAGGCTCAGTTAAATAATTTAAATTTCTTAGTAAGTTTAAACTAACACACTCTCTGAGGATTTGATATATTCAAGGGTCTCCTTTATAAAATGTGAGCATTTAATTGAGTCTTAATTTATATATCTTCTACTATATAGTCCACATGAAGAGGATACGGTGTTAGACATCCTAGCTTCCAAGTCTTATCTTTCATTTGTTGGCTAGAGGGGATATTTGAAATAATGATGACTTCCTCTTCATTCAAACACAAAACATATATAATAGATGTAGGAACTTTTACCCAGAAATAGGAGCAAAAGCAACCACAAATATATGCTATGCACTCTAATTAAAACTTCAGATTAAGTACATGATTAAATATACTCCAGAGCACCTTGGTGTAGGTACTATTATTTTATTCATTTTGCAAATGAGAAAACTGAGACATTGGGAGTCTAACTTGTATGTTTCTAATCAGGAATGCAAGACAATAATGTAGTTGAATAAGGATAGCTTATAGTGTATATGTTCTTCGTTTCTTGTTTTTTTTAAGTGTCATTTGAATCAGTAAACACTGTATTAGCTTGTGAAAGAGAAAAAATCCTACTTCTCCTATAATATACTACCCTCTTGGAAATAAATCATGTTGTTATTGGACAGTTACACTCATATGTTTCTGATTATCATGAAATTTATATTTCAAAGGAATGGATTAATAAATAACCTAAGCTCCTTTCTAAGTAGCATTTTCTCAAAATAACATATTTCTAGACACTTCTCATTATATATCATGACAAGTACCTCATACTCTCAAATCAAAATGGAATTTCTCTTGATTTTTCATAAACATCCTTGAGGGTTCTTCATCTTTTGGTTTATTTTTGTTTATATTATTCCTTTTCTTAACGTATTGTTGCTTATATTGTCCTAAATTTTTCTATACCTTCCTCCATGAGGACCTTTCTGATACTACCAATTAGAAGTAATCCCTCCCCTCTTTAATATACAATAACACTCTTTTTATTAGGATGATTATTTTTCTTGATTCTTTTTTGTAACCACCTTAATGAAGTATGATTGACATACAAAAAGCTGCACATATTTTACATATATATGTATCTCAAAGAGTTTCATTATATATATATATATATATATATATACATAATCAAAGAGTTTGGAGATAAGTATACACCCACAAAACCATCGCCACCATGAAGGCTGTAAACATATCTGTCATCACTCAAAATTTCCTCTTGTCCCCTTTATTATTGTTGTTATTGGTGGTAAGAACACAACATAAGATTTCTTAGGAAATTGTAAGTGTCCGAAACAGCATTATTAGCTGTAGGCACTATGCTGTATAATAGATCTCCAGAATTTTATCATCCATAACTGAAACTTTGTACTCTTTAACACTCCTTTTGTCCTGCTTTAAAGAATTTATTCTACTCTAATTTACATTAGTGTCATTACGTCTAAACCACACTAAATGCTCCCTAAGTGTAGAAACTATATTGAATCACCATATTTACCTCCTGTAACAGGTGCCAAAAAATAATGTTGCACTTAATTTTTGCAGATTCAAATTTATCCATAAGTAATTTTAATACAAATAATTGGTATCCACTTCAAATTAGTATACCTTCTGAAACAAAAACATGTTTTTTTGGTTTTGTTTTGTTTTGTTATTTTTGAGACGGAGTCTCGCTCTGTCGCCCAGGCTGGAGTGCAGCGACGCGATCTCGGCTCACTGCGAGCTCCGCCTCCCGGGTTCACGCCATTCTCCTGGCTCAGCCTCCCGAGTAGCTGGGACTACAGGCGCCCGCCACCACGCCTGGCTAATTTTTTGTATTTTTTAGTAGAGACGGGGTTTCACTGTGTTGGCCTGGATGGTCTCAATCTCCTGACCTCGTGATCCGCCCTCCTCGGCCTCCCAAAGTGCTGGGATAACAGGCGTGAGCCACCACACCCGGACAAAAACATGTTCTTCAGAACTTCCAAAGTATCTTCTTTTAGTATGAAGTTTTTTTTTGAAATTAAGAACAAGTAGTAAAACAATCAGGTTGTACAGCATATAAAATTTGAAAACAAGTAAACAGGAGTTTGAAATTCTGTTTTATCGCCTAACAGTGCTTTGTGAACTTTAGCAAGTGATTTAATTTCTGGATTTCAGAATTCTCATTTGTGAAACAGTCATAATATATATTTCACAGGGTTGTTATAAGAATTAAAAATAATATAGTGAAGTTTTCTGAGCCTATAGTAAGTGCTCAATGGTGGCAATAACAATAATCATAATACCCAAATATATATACAGTATATAATTTCTGTTATTTAGAAAATATTAAATTATCAAATACATATATATGAATATTTTCAATATCTATGAATGAGGAAAATATGTATAACTGATTTTATACATTTCCTCATTGGCACATGAAAGTTGTATATCTTCAGCTATATTTAGTCTTCTTGTCCTTTAAGGCTCAAACATTTTACTATGTGTAAATGATTTTACTGCTATTGTAATTGGGCAAACCAAAACAATTACAGTAAATGGAATCATATGTCTTTGTTTCTTTCTCAATGAGGGAGGAACAGTACACTTAACACAGCCACAAAAAAATTTAACTTACTTTTTTCTGCTAAAGGAAAATGAGATGAAAAAGCCATTTTATTTTAAAATGAAGGGCAAACAGATTTTTGATTTCAAGGCAAGTAAGGCATTTTCGTGTTATCTTCCCAGAAGTATGGTGAAAATACAGATTCCAAATATGCAGAGTATGAATAAAAAATAGAAAGGTATGACATTTTTCTGCTTAGGCAGCCAAAATGATGTTTCTTCCATAGGCTGCTGCAGCAAATCAAAATACACCACTTGAGATCAGCTTACGAAAATGTCCCTTTTACATGGGACTCATTTTCTTTGGCCATAAAAAATTAAAGATTAAGATCCCTGTCTATCTTTGAATATATATGGCATGAGAGCACACTTACAAATATATAAATAAAACTGAAACAATTCACTTTTTACTTAGCTTTATTCTAAATGGGAAATTCTATTTTCTCTCTTATACAGACTCACTGGCACCATTACCTTCCACAAGACTGTTTTTCCTATGAAGGTAGTTATAATTAATAAGAGCCTATACACACATAAAAGTTTTCACTTACCATATTAATGAACATATCAAGCTATCATTTTTCTTAATGTTTACTAAGTTTTACTTTATTGAAATCAATCTCAAAGGTTGCAGCATTAAAAAAAGTGACATTTATAATTCTCAATTATAAAATAATTTTCCAAAGAAAGAAAAAAAATTCCAATTTTACTTTTATAAGTTGGAATTTACTATACACACAAATATAGTATGATTTGCGTGTGTTTGGAACACACAAATATAGTATTATTGAAAAAGGAGGAATTTAGATGTTCCAAGTGGCATTAACAGAAAATTAGTTCTGAAATTATGCCAGATTAGCATTTCAACTAGAAATTATGCCAGACTAGCATTTCAACCAGAAATAGCAAGGAAAAACATCTAGGCTATAAGAGGTCATAAGTAGTACAGAAAATAAGAACTATTTTCAGGAGACATGACCTATTCTGCCGGGAGTTGCACCCATAAGGCAGAGGGAATGGGTCCAAAATATTTTCTTATAAAAATAGAGATACAGTAATTAATTTCAAGGCAGATTTCAGTTTATGTATTTTTGATAAATTGGTTAAATGAATTAAATATGCCAGGGGCCCCTTATTAGGAGTATGGCTGTAATGCTAATTTTAGTTTGAATCTACTGCCATCATAAACATTAAGAGGATTTCCTCCCCCTCCTACTCACTCCCTAGCCTGTATGTTACTGTGGGAGCAGGGCAGTTCCATGATGACACCATGTTAGAAAGACAACTTCACTGCAAATTTACTGAACTGAAATCTGACCCAAGAATAGCAGCTCTAAGTCAAAGAAAATTTCATCACACCTGACTTACTACCTTATGAGTAAATATCATCACAAAAGTCGGGCCCCTTTTGCTATTTTATATTCTATCTTATTAAAACACAGGTGCATAAGGGAAATGTTCTTGGCATAAAACTACTATATTCATTAAATTTTTTCTTTCCCACACCTGAAGGCACCTGTAGGGGTTACTTTATTATTTAATTAGAGTCGATTCTTTTCTATCATTTTAGGTGTTTCATCTAAAGTCTGATCAACATCAGTATATGCTGTGCTCTCAGGCAAGTAAATATAGCTGCTGTAGAAAGAGAAATAAGCAGAAGCAACATTTTAAAAAATAAAGAACGACATGAACATGGAAAGAAAAAGAACCTTTAAGAAATAAAATATCAACAAAGCTCACTAGAAATGCTTCCTAAATTTGTATGAAGCATATGTGTTTGTACATTTTATTTCACCATTGGTTCATTTACTCCTTCTTTTGATAAACATTTATTGAGTGCTTAGTCCTGAGGCTAGCAGTGTGTTGAATTCGGAAAGTGTAAAGCTGAAAAAGATACTATCTCTATCAATGGGAAATTGACAGTTTAGTTGTGCAGTATTTTAAGGAGGGTATGTACTGAAGTTGTAGCACATGCTGTACTTGCTCCATGCACTTCCTTTTGCCTTTCCATTTCAAAATAACACTGGTTCGACTTCCAAATGCCAGCATTTGGATTTCATTACCTATAGAATCTTTCTGGTTGCAGAGGTCTGATGCTGATGTTACTGGGGTGGGGAGCATATTTTTCAACCAGTGGCATGGAATGAATGGCCCAAGGGCTAGTTGGGCAAGATGTACTAGATCAATATTATGAAGGCTCATGAATATCCTTAAAGTTTTTGAGTTCATTTATGCAAAAGAATGCAAGAGAGTACCAAACAAAATAAATAGCCGCAGATCTTTCACAATACAATAAACTAAAAAACTTCTTGGAGGGGAAGAATATATAGACCATTCCCAATCCACTTCCTGGTACAATTTCTTTTTCTTTTTTTTTGTTTTTGTTTTTGTTTTCGAGACAGAGCTTCGCTCTTGTTGCCCCGGCGGGAGTGCAATGGCGTGATCTTCTTTCACCGCAACCTATGCCTCCAGGGTGGGAGGGATGCTCTTGCCTCAGCCTCCAGAGTAGCTGGGATTACAGGCATGCGCCACCATGCCTGGCTAATTTTCTATTTTAAGTAGAGAGGGTTTCTCCATGTTGCTCAGTCTGGTCTCGAACTCCCGACCTCAGGTGATCCGCCCACCTTGGCCTCTCAAAGTGCTGGGATTACAGGCGTGAGTCACCACACCCAGCCCGGCACAATTTCTTAGGCTTTATTTTGTGCCAAAATTGTATATATATGTAAGCTATACTTCACCATGTTTTCCATTAACCCTACAACTGCGATTTCGGCAGCTTCATGCTTCTCACCGGCCATGGTACGGGTCACAGTAAAACTGGCTGGTCCACCAAATAGACAGCAGGGACAGCAGTGGTGAATAGTCCCATGACCACAAGAGACCAGAAAGAATTAGTTGTCTATAGCTACTCTTGTCTGTGAGATTATATTTCATTTTCGCCTTGAAAGGAAGGTTTTAGTTATATTGGGTCAGGAAAAGACAGATGGGTTATTATTTATTGCCTATCAGTTTTAACCATGTGCAAATGAATGTTATGCAAGATGAGAGCACAGGAGAAGCTAGAAGTCTAATCTGTTCTTGAAGAAGGAAAGTGAAATTGTGACATTTGACATTTAAAAATATAATTTTGTAAGCTATAAAGAAGGGGGTGGTGAGAAGTTAGAATAGTGGTTTGCAACCTTGCTGTACATTGGAGTCATCCAAGGATCTTAAAAAAAAATACACCAGAGATTCTGATTCAACTGATTTGGGACACGGCCAGGGCATCAGAATTTTCACCCACTATTTTAACGTAACAAATTTCAAGCATGCAGTAACATTTTTAAAAATTACAAGTGATATCTATATATCTAGATTCCACCATGAACATTTTACTATACTCGTTTTCATCACATATCTTTCCCTTCCTCCCATCCATCCATCAATCATATTTTTGATGCATATCCAGGTAAATTGCTGACATCAGTATCATTCACCTTAAATACCTCAATATGGATATCATTGAATAGAATTCATAAGGATTCTTTATTATTATGTTATTATTCACTGTATTTGGTGTCCTCTTTACCTTATGGCCAATTCAAGTAATAACTCTGCAAGGTAGTTATTACTTAGAAGGAAAAAAAGATTCAGAGACATTAAGTCATTGTTTAGTATTCACATGGGAAGTAAAAGGTAGAGTTGGATTCAAATCCAACTTTCACTTAACCCATAAAACAGTGGTCCCTGACCCTTTTGGCACCAGGAACTGGTTTTGTGGAAGACAATTTTTCCATGGACCATGGTTGGGGGATGGTTTCTATACGATTCAAGTACATTACAGTTATTGCACACATTATTTATATTATTATCACATTATAATATATAATGAAATAATTATACAACTCGCCATAATGTAGATTGAGTGGGAGCCTTGAGCTTGCTTTCCTGCAACTAGATGGTCCCATCTGGGGGTGATGGGAGACAGTGACGGATCATCCGGCATTAGATTCTCATAAGGAGCATGCAACCTAGATCCCTTGCATGAGTAGTTCACAATAGGGTTTGTGCTCCTATGAGAATTTAATGTGGCTGCTGATCTGACAAGAGGTGGAGCTCAGGCAGAAATGGAGTGATGAGGAGCAGCTGTAAATACAGATGAAGCTTCCTTCCCTAGCCCGCTGCTGCTCACCTACTGCTTTGCGAATCAGGTCCCTAACAGGCAATGGATTGGTACGGGTCTGTGGTCCGGGGGTTGAGGTCCCCTGCCATAGGAAACTGTATTTTTTTTTTCATTTTTCCACATGTCTCTAATGCTATGAGGGTGGAAGTGGAAAGGAGTCGAATTCGATATTTAATTTGAAGTCTACCCATTACAATTTTGGAAGGTGAGAGGCCAAAAGGGGATGTATCTTGTTTAATTTTTTCAACTTTTTCTAACATGACCACTGTTGAAAAATAAGTAGCGGGTACAAAAGTTAACTAAAAGTGGCCTTCACTTTGTTTTCATTTGGAGTATTTATTCATCTTATAATGCCTTAACATGGATTTTTAACTTAATGAAATCGCCCTTCAATTTCTCATTAACAGACTATTGTTTTAGTTTTAGTGTTTTTTAACTATAAAAATATTGTCATTGTATTAAAAAAATAAGAATTTCCAAGTTACAAAATGACAGAGAAAAAAAATCAGCCATAAGATTCCACCCTCACATAACAGCTATCATGATGAAAAATCATTTTTCTCTTTATCATTTATTAGTTCTCTAACCTAAATTTTTAAGGAATTCATTTAATATCAAGGTAAAATAAAATGAAAATATAACTAATAAGATAGTATTTGAGGTGATAGGATTTCCTCCTCAGCAATGAAAATCTTACATAATCATTTAAAGACTGGTGAGTGCTGAAAATCAGACAAAATTACAATGTTAAAATCATCAAGAGGAAACAAGTCTATTTTAAAGGAATGCCAATTACACTGAAAACTTACTTTTCAACACAAAATATGGAAGCCTGAGAACAATCATGCTATCTTCAATGTGATTAACTGGAATACTGTTTGGTAGGACATGCCATCCTCAGTTTAACTAGATTATTGCTAAATTACACTTTAAATTGGTTGTACCAACTTAAATTTCTACAATGAGAGTTTGTGACCTTTCATAATCTTATTTTATTTTTTACTTGTTCCAGTCTGATGGGAGTACGTTATCTCACTTAGTACGATATGGTTTGGCAGTGTCCCCACCCAAATCTCATCTTGAATTCCTACATGTTGTGGGAAGGACCTGGTGGGAGGTAACTGAATCATGGGGGCAGATCGTTCCCATGCTGTTCTCGTGATAGTAAATTAGTCTCATGAGATCTGATGGTTTTATAAAGGGGACTTTCTTTGTCTTCTGCCATTCATGTAAGATGTGACTTGCTCCTCCTCGCCTTCTGCCATGATTGTGAGGCCTCCCCAGCTGTGTGGAACTGTAAGTCCATTAAATCCTTTTTCCTGTATAAATGACCTTTTTCCTGTATAAATCTCATGTATGTCTTTATCAGCAGCATGAAAACTGACTAATACAAAGTAATTTTTCCAGTAATAAATGAGAGTTAGCATCTATTCATAAGTGTATTTGACATTCAGATGTTCTATGAATTGTCTATTATTTTTTAAATTTTAAAAATGTTTTCCTATTACGTTATTTTATTTTGTTCTATTGATAGGTAAATATTTTTCTTAAATTATGACATAAATCCTTCATTGTTTTAGTATTGCAAATATACTATCTGAGCCTGTGTCTTTTCTTTGTTTATAAAGTCTTTGCATTGTACAGGTTTTTAACTAAAATAATCAAATATATGTCTTTTTCTTTATAATTTTTGCTTTGTGCTGTTGCTTAAGGGAAACCTCTTTTGCCCTAGATGCCCGAAAACATTTTTATATTTTTTAATGCTTTGCCTTTCATGTTTAGGTAATCCATCAATTTACCATTTTTATGTTTATGTACAGTGTGAGATAGGGAGCTAATTCTTATGTTTAATAAAATTTTAAATGGTACTTCTGTCATACATTTCATATATTATACTCTTACACAATAAAAATACCACGTCTCAATACATTCAAATACATTAGATTATTTTTTTCTTGGTAACAAAATTCCTGGAGCACTATTTTCTTCTCCAATCTGTACAGGTTTCTCTCTACACCTGTTATACAGCTGTTGTTACAGGGTTTTCTCCACCATCTTTCTGGCACCACTTTGCATCTTCCTCTCACGTTTGATTCTCTTGTTTACTGGATCCTATGCTTTGCAGGTAATACTAATGCTCCAATATTTTCCTAATTCTCTTACCTCTCTTAAAAATATTAGTGATTATAATCCCCTGTCCCCTCAAAGTTAGGCATGACCATGTGACTTCCTTTGGATGATGAAGTGAAATGAAAATGACATATATCACTCCCACATAGAGGCATGTAAGAGTCAGTTTAAAATTTTCCATGCATTTTTGACTGACATGGTGAATGCTAAAGCTTCTTGTTGTTATGGTAGAATGATAAAATACTAGAGACTGAATCAGCTTAGATTCCTGAGTGACTACAATGATCAGAACCCTTGACTGACTTGTGTTGGGTATGTTGCAAAGATGAAAAATCAACCTTTGTGTTTCTAGCCACTAATATTTTGGAATTGCTTATTATTGCAGCATAACAAGGCGAATCACGCCTAAAACACTCTCCTTCTGATCTCCAATCACAACTAAACATTCTTTGTCTTTCTCGGTTTCTTTCTTCACTTGGTAGAGTATATTTTTAAAATAGATTTCTGGGGAAAAAAGGTTTAGGGGAGTACATAAGGCTTTCTCTGAAAATTATTTTCTCTGCACAATTTATAGTTAATCAGGGTGTACAATTTATATATTGTTGAATAACAAATCATTCCAAAATTTAGCAGCTTAAAAACAAAAATGTTTATTATTTGGCAGTTTTTGAAGGTCAAGAATCTGAGAGTGGCTTAGCAGGGTGGGACTGGCATAGGCTATTTTATGAGGTTGTAGTTAAGCTGTTGTATATGCTTGCAGCCTCTCAAGATTTGACTGGTGTTAAATGATGCACTTCTAAGCTCATTCTTGTGGCTCTTTGCAGGAGGCCTTAGCTTCTCAGCATACGTGCATCTCCACAGGGCTGCTCATGACATGTGTTCCCACAGAAGAAGCAACGCATATGAGAGAGAGAGAGAGAGAGAGAGAGAGGTGTGGAGGGAGAACACAAGACATAAACCACAGTCTTTCTATAACCTACACTTGGAAATGACATATCACCAAAAGAGAGTCACTGAATCTAGTCCACACTCAATGACAGGGACATTCAGCTGTAACTCTTGAATAGAAGAGCATCAAAGAATTTGTGAACATAATTTCATATAGGATATGAAATCAAAGCCAAAGTTAATTATTCCTAGAAGTTTAAAGGAAGTGTTCTTTTGTGCTATTTTCTATGGCTATTGTTGAAAAGTCCAAAGCCGTTCTGATTTCTGATCTGTGAACTTCTCTTTATCCTTGTTTTTGTAAAAATTTATGATGATGAGCCTTGGTGTAGATTTTTAGCTTATTTGCTGTGCTGGGCATTTAGTAAGCCCTTTAAACCTGGACACTCATTTTCTTCAGTTCTAAGAAAACTGATCTTGTCATTTCTTTGATAATTTTCTCTCCACAGTTGCCTCTCTTCTGTTTTATTTTTAACATCTATTATTTGAATGTTGGATTACATAGAACAAGGTTTCTAAACATAAACACTATTGACACTTTGAAATGAGTAATTCTTGGTTATGGATGGCTGCATGGTGCATTCCTCTTGCGTCACTCTTCACAAGAGGCCAGTAGTACATCCTTTCCTGATTTGTGACAACGAAAAAGGTCTCCGTACGTTGTCAAATGTCCTCTGTAGGACAAAATCACCCCTAGTTGTGAAACACTTACCTAGAATGATCTTCTAAGATTCTTATACTCTCTTTCCCATTTTCCATGCTTTTGCCTATTTATACTGCTTTACGAGATATTTCTTCAAATTTATCTTCTTCTTTTGAACTTTTATTTCTGCTATTCATTTATAATAGACTTGATTTTTTAGAGCAGTTTTACATTTATAGCAAAATCGAGGGGAAAGTACAGAGATTTCTCATATACTCCCTGGCCCCCTTCCTCATTACACACAGCCTATCCCACTATCAACATCCCACACCAGAGTGGTACATTTGTTATAAGCGACTTACCTACATTGATATATCATTAACACCCGAAGTCCATAGTTTACATTAGAGTTTGCTTGTGATGTTGTATCTTCTATGGGTTTGGACAAATATATAATGAAAGGTATCCACCATTACAGTATCATACAGAGTAGTTTCATTGCTCTAAAACTTCTATGCACACCGTGTATGTTATTCCAGCGGTGGATATACTAAAAGCTCTGCCTTCACCACTATAAAATATATTCATATAACAAAATTACACTGGTAATCCATAAATTTATACAATTAAGAATTTAAAAAATTAACCTGCTATACTATTAATTTAAATAATCCTTCTCTTTCTCGGAAATACCACCTTCTATAGTCTCTTGTTCTTTCTTACGAATACAGTGACTAGTCTCACTCAGAGATATTAATTTTATAGCTATCTTTAAAAAGTTTTCTTAAGGTCTGTGCCTTGTCTCTCTTTCTGCAGAGATTTTTGTTTCATTTATGTGGCTATTGTTTTTTTTCCCAATATTTCTGCTTTTTGTTTTTATGTTGGTTTCTGTCTTCCATCTTTGAGACATTTTCAAATATCTGGAAATCCTTGATTGTCTCTTAAAACTGAGGCATTAAATGCTTTTGAAAATTCCTTGTGCATATGTAGGGCTTATACTTGGTGGGCTTCAATATATGGTCATTAGTCACAGATCTGGCTATTTCACTGGTGGATCATTACATATCATTAATAGTAGGTTACTATGATCTGAGTGTTTGTGTTCTTGCAAAATTTATACGTTGAAATCCTCACCCTCAAGGTGATGATATTAGGAAGTGGGGCCTTTGGAAGGTAATTAGGTCATAAGGCCAAAGCCATCCTGAATGAGAACAGTACCCTTATAAAAGAGGCCCAAGACAGTTCCCTTGGACCTTCTGCCTTGTGAGGTTACAGTGAGAAGACAGGAAATTAGCCTTCACCAGACACCAAACCTGCCAGAGCCTTGATCTTGAACTTCCCAGCCTCCAGAACTGTTAGAAATAAAGGTCTGTTGTTTATAAGGCATCCAGTCTATGGTATTTTGTTATAGCAATAAAACTTGACTAAGAATAGTTTTCGTATTGCAGTTAGGCTCTCAGGAGAGTAAATTTATAATCTACTGCCCAGAGGATAGAAACTTAAGAGCCAAGAAGGTGAAGAGGGACTGTTGGTCTCACCATTAAATATGTTGACTTTAACTTAATCCTGTATTTTCAGTATGGTGGCTCTCTCTTCCATCAACTAATCCTGTAGTCCACATGCCAAAAGCTGTTTCAGCCTCACCAGAAAGCAAACCACTCACTCACGTCTGCTGGGATGGGAGAGGAGTAGTGTCTAACTACCTACCCTGAGCTGGGGACATGAAATGTAATTGCCCCTTTTAAGGGATTCAAAACAACCCCTTTATTTCCAGCCCCACTTGGGAATATATGGCCTTCTAAAAAACCTAGCCTCTTCAATCCACAAGTCTTTCTGGGATCCTGAAAAACAAATTGGCTTACTTGTCCTAATTTTCATCTTATCGACTTGATATGTCTGTGCAGATGTCTCTTCTTCCATTTTATTTGTCATTTTATGACTGTATTGCTTTTGTTCCCTTAGTGTAATCTTTGAACAATTTGGGAGAGAGAGAAGATAAATGCATGTTTTCGATTGTCATTTCTATTTGAGGTCCATGTTCTCGTTTGTGTCTTGTTCTCCCTCGTCACGTATCCTCATCTAGCATTTTGTAGTTGCATCTGCATTGCATCCCGTGGTCTCCAGCCACCCCTTTAAGGCTTAAAGTTCTTGCACTGCAATGTTACTGGGGATAATTTCAATCCATTCATCAAGCAAGAGAACAGATGCAACACAGTTCCCAGCTGCAAGGCTGTGTCTTTATTCCTACACCTACATAGGCCCATAAGTTTAGGCAAGCTGTAGCCTCAGGCTATAGCCTGAAGCAGCACTTTTTCCCCAGGTTTTCTTTCATGAATGGAAGCACCACAGCCCAGCCTCTGGTTTTGAACACTGAGCCTGTCTCCAATTCCACACTTTGCTTGAAGCAATTTTAATCCCAATTATCCCACAGCATCCAAATTCCTGGCTTCCACTGTTGCTTGGTGGTTCAATGTCAAGTCTGGCAGGGACTTCCGCCCCATTCTCTGCTTTACATTTCTGTAAATATATTTCTGTAAATACATATCATGATTTGATATGTATTTGATTATCTTGTCATCAACATATATTTCTGTAAATACAGTTCTGTAAATATATCCTTTTTTATTTTGTATTTTTTCATTGCCGTATTTTGGGAGCAGATGAGGATGACACTTGGATCAGAAATCTCCAATCATTTTGCACTGGTTTTTATAATAGGTACCAGCATAACATATGCCTTTTCCATAAGGCATATACCCAATAGAGGGACCACTATTTTATAGCCTTAAGTGGAAGCTCTGTTATGAGACATATGGGTCTCAACCCAGCCTGTTCTATACAGTTTACAAGACCAGGTAGATCATCATGCTCCCCAGAGAGACCCAAGATAAGATGATTAGGGTTATTTTTCTTCACATAAAATAGACTTCCTTTTCTGACATGGAGACCTGAATCCTAACCAAATTTCCTTGGTAACTGCAATAAGAACTGGCTACATATTGTTCCAGTTCCACCTTCAGTCCTTCAGGGAACAGTGTCTGGTGTGTGGCCTATGTAACATTACACAGCACTCTGGAGATTCCACAGTTCTGCAGGCCTAGTAACAGAAACAGAAGTTCAACTAACTAATCAACCAACAAGGATCACTCTGGGCCACCGAAGTCCTGTTACAGAAGGCAAAGTAATGATCAGTCTCATTACTCCCCTTCTTTAAACTTCAATGTCCTTGGTACTAATAACACTCATGTTGGAAACAAAGCCAATAGAATCATTCTGCATATGCTTTATTACCTGAAATACCACCTTTAACATTACCCTCTTATGACTTTTTAACAGTTAACTTCAATGTCTAGCATGTTGCTATATGTCTATTATTTTTTTCAATAATGGAAGCACTAGAAGGGAAATGACATTATTATGTACATGAAAGATTTATATACAAAGAGTATGTAACTTATTTTCTTTGTTAATACTTTTGCTACTTTTCCAAATAAGAAAAGGTAAAACATGCACCCTATAAAATCACATGGAACATTTTGGTTAAAAATGCTTCTGCGTGTTCTAAAATATTATAATACTTCATTTATTGAGGGTTGGATTATCTTAACATCAATAATAATATTATTTGGTTAGAATGCATTGGCATAGATATATAATCATTTTATGGGTCTGTGAAATGAGGATAGAATTGGGAGGTCACAATTTTTGCAGCAATATTTTAGTTATTGTTAGTTTTTTAAATTATTATTATTAAACTTTAAGTTTTAGGGTACACGTGCACAATGTGCAGGTTAGTTTTTTTGTGGTACTAAAAAGGCAAAAACAGCTATTCCTGAAAACAAGTGGGCTATTAAAAATGACATTAGAATAGGGATCACAAGTCCTCAGTGATCGTTTCAGCTTTGCTGCCAATTAACAATGGAACTCTGGGTAAATATTTACCATCTTACCTTTAAACTCCATTTTCTCCATTTCTAAATTTATGAAGTAGATATAGATCAATGTTCTATTTTGAGATGTTATACTGCTATATACTTATTTCATTTTTAATTAAAATTTATTAACGATTATCTGTAAGAAATGATTTGGTCTCTAAAGCTATCTTCTAGTTGGAAACAAGCAGCTTTGAAACTATGGCTAGAAAACAGGAAGGATTTTAAATTATTAAATTAAGCTAAGTAAAGTCTTTCAATGAAAGCTTTGTATTTCATAAAAGACAGTAAGGGATATGTACATTATGAAAGCTAGTTAAGGCGGAGTGCAGTGACTTATGCCTGTGATCCTAGTACTTTGGAAGGCTCAAGCAGGAGGGTCACTTGAGGCAAGGAGTCTGAGACAAGCCCGGGCAACATGGCAAAACCCCGTCTCTACCAAAAATACAAAATATTAGCTGGGTGTGGTGGTGTGTGTCTGTAGTCATGGCTACATGGGAGCCTGAAGTGGGGGAATCACTTGAACCTGGGAGGTGGAGGTTGCAGTGAGCCAAAGATCGCACCACTGCACTCCAGCCTGGGTGACAGAGCCAGACACTGAGAAAGAAAAGAAAAGAAAAGAAAAAAGAAGAGGAGAGGAGAGGTGAGTAAAGGCAGAAAAAGAAAGAAAGAAAGAAAGAAAGAAAAGAAAGCAAGCGAAGAAAGCAAGGAAAGCAAAGGAACGCAAAGGAAAAGGTAAAGGAAAAGGAAGGAAAGGAAAGGAAAGGAAAAAGGAAGGAAGGAAGAAAGAAAAGAAAGGAAAGGAAAAGAAAGCAAAAGTAAAGAAAAGAAAGAGAAAAAGAAAAAGCAAGCAAGCAGGCAGACAGGCAAGCAAGCTAGTTAAGTAAGATTTTAGTTAAGGAAATAAATAGGAATAAATAGGAGATGAAAGTATATGATCCTGGGGCTAGGGTAAAGAAAAGAGCAAAAAGGCCATAAAATCTTTCTGTAGCATAAAAATAAAAATAACTTCAAAAGTGCTTGGGTTGATGATAGCCTGACAAGGATTAGCTTGGGTACATACCAATTAAAGACAGCTGGTCTAGAAGATGGTTTCACATGATGCTACAGTAAACTGGTAAAGCAAGTATTAAAACCTAAGGAACAAACTCTCCTGTGATATTTACTGGCTCAACATCTTATGGATAAAAGACAATTATATGATGTTAATTAAGACAGTGCTATGCTGGTAAATGTCTAACAACCAGATCCCCCGAGAGGAAGGACATATTTGAATATTCCCAGTATGTTTAATTTTAAGCTATCAATATAATATCACCAAACATGAAGTTAGTACTACACCATTATATAGTCATTCCATTATACAGGTAACAAACCCACAGATAATAGCGAAATATAATAAAAGAATTAGGTAGTGATGAGTTTTGTGCACCTAGTACATTTGCGAACAATATATTCCATTTAAGTTACCATAATTTAATTTTTGGTAATGGTTGTGTTTAACAGATCTCAAAATTCCTGAAAATTTAACAAGTATTTCCAGCACATCGAGTCAAGTTGAACATTAGTTTATCACAACGTACATAAAAGAAGAGGGTCTTATCAGTACCTATCCCATACATCATTAATTTTTCCTATTCTTCTAAGGTATTAGTTTATATAAAATTTTATTTTCTCTTCGAAAATAAGGAGTCTTGCATTTGTATGAAAGTTCTAACAAGAGGAACGAACTTGTGTTAACTCTACAAGTCAAACCTGAAATCATGGCTCACAACCAGCACCTCCTAATGTCAGGCATTGGAACTGCATATGTAGAGCCCAGAATTGGTTTTCCATGTACTTCAGAGTCAAATGTGAAGCTAAATGCACACACACCCACAAACACTACAGATACGGCCAGGACCCACACCAGACCAACTAAACCAGGATATCTAATTTATTTTTATAGCCATGTAGGTAATTTAAATTCAGTTGTTGAACCAAGTTTGAAAACGATTGTCAAAGAAAGAGGTATTACTGTAATTCAGATTTTAAAATTTTACATCATGAAAATCCTCAAAGACATATATAAGTAAAGAGAACAGTATATTATGGACCCCCATGCACCTGTCACCACATTGAGCAATTATCAACATTTGCCAATCTTATTTAATCTTCCTCCATTGCTCTTTATATTAAAAATAATTTCCTTGGAAGTTTGTCAAAACAAAACCCACGAATCACATTACTTCACCTGAAAATACTGCGGCATGTATCTAGAATTTCTCTTTAAAGAGCACAATCTATTATAGTAGCAATAAATGCCAAAAATCATTAAATGTTTCTTTTAGTAAATATTGAGCCAGATATGATGGTAGTTGCTGCAGATGTGAAAAACCTTAGTGACAATTTTTTTTTTAATTTTATCTTACATAAAGCCAGTTAGATTCAGAGATACATTTGGTCAAACTTTGTCCTTGACATATAAATAGTGTTTCTTTCCTAAACTTTCCATTATCTGGTTAATTTCTCCTAAACTTTCCATTATCTGGATAATTTCTCCTCATTTTTTAGAACTCAATTCAAGGATCATCTCACCCAGTTCCTTCCAGACTGAGACCCCCAAACTGTGTTAGACAGTCCTACTTTTGTATATGCATAGCTCCCAATGCGGACATGAACTGAGGACTTGCCAATGTGCAAGTTCATAATTCCTTTCTGTATATATAAATACAGAAATCAGGGTTTACATTTTATTCAGTTTTATATTTCTAGCCCTCAGAATCATAGTAGGGTCACACTAATCTTTGTTAAATGAATAATGAGTCTATGAATGACCAGTTTGACAGAGTTTAAGTGTGGATGTCAAGGATAAATGAAGAAATTAGCCAAGTCTGCAAATATGAAGATGTATATTTAAATGAGAAGATTTTATAACCTTACACTTTCATAATTATGACCACATTGATTTGAAGGTTTTATGAAGAGAAAGAGGTCATACTAATTATTTTAGCTGTTTCTTTTCATAAGTGATTGTGGTCAGCCAAAATTAAACAATGATGCTATGAAGAAAGATTAAAGAAGGATATTATCAAACAGCCCCAAACCTGCCAGTCCTTTATGGTTTCACTGTAAATGCTCACGTACAGCCAATATTTATATATTAATTTTAATAATCAATATTTAATGAAAATGCTATTCTTAAATTTATCTTATATTTGTGGTAGAAAAGATTTACAAAAAAGGCAATGTTAACATTAGTTAAAACACTTATACAACTGTTGTTAAATAAAACTTCTGAAGTCATATAGTGATTTATTTAGTTGTATAAACCATATTATCATATTCTTTTTTTGAACTGTTTACATATCTTTTAATCTCTGAACTAAGAAATTAAAATTGTCTTTGACAACAATTAGTGACTCAAATTATAATTAAAATATATGTTGTTACACATCTCGACAAGCAAGCACCCAGAAACCCACTTTATATTCTTTTTCTATCAGGATACTAATTATGGCACTATTCCAAAAAAAAAAAAAAAAAAAAAGAAAAAAAGAAAAGAAAGAGAAAGTAATTAACTCATTGCAAACACAATACTATTAATTTTAACTCCTTGGTTCTCAATAAAATTTGAGTCAGTAACCACATAATTAATTATTAACTGAATTGCTCAGTGCACTCCACTATGCCAAGTTAATTATCAACAATAACTTGGTGTGACTTTTATTATGAATGGATAATTACAACTTTGTTTCCCTAGAGTTGTCAGGATTTTAAAGATGAAAATAATAATGAAGATAAAGATACAGGCATTGCTCTTAAATATACTGATATGCTAATCATTATGAAATAATAGGATGTTCATTTTTATAATAGTATGATTCTTATATAGGGACCAAGATAGGATAGAAAAGTACTTAGAAAGTACTAAGCTTAACAAATAAGTTGACAAAGGATGAATCATTTATATATAATGATATATATTCGTGAAGTGAAAGGCCAATTCTTATTTAGACATTAATTTTATTCCAGCCTAGGAGAATTTTCATTCATTCCCATGCTCTTCTACTATAAGAATTACAAATATCTAAGTGCATGTATGTATAAACATTTGCTGAACCTATTTTGGTTATGCATTAAATAATCTTTAAATTTGAACACAACAGTAAAACATGTTTTGTTTTCATCAATTTTATTTCAGTTACTGAGTCAGAACTGCCCAACTGAATAAAGTTTTGTAAACATATAGCTTTATAGTTCTTTAAATCTAAATCTACTCTAATTTTCAAAGCACAAAAAAATACAAAGTTTATCAAATATCCTACTAAAGTCTTCCTTTGAATCTATGGTCTCCTATTTATTTGGCGATCAAGAGCTACTGTTCATAATTTCAAAGAATCTTGAAATAACAAAGTGGAAAAGTGCTTGAGGAAGAGACCAGGATACACTGACAAGTAGCTCAGAGTGCTAATGGCAAGGGTCAAAATCATAGCTGTATTATGCCTATTTTACTAATGAGAACATTGAGGCTCAGCTAAAACTTGCCAAAAATTCACACAAGCAGAGATTGATGGAGCCACAATTCAAACTCAGGTCAACCTAATTCCAAATCCAAGCTCGTAACTGTGTCTGGAGACTCACCTATCCCTGGAAAAGCTACATATCTGGCTTTCTCCTGTCAATATTCGACACAAAATGAAGGCAAACTTTATACAAGTGGCTTTTATTTCTTTCTATTCTTGTCCTTGGTTCAAGGATCAAACACTCAAGGAGACCTAAATATTTTGGAATGGGAGCCAGGATAACCTGTCCTCAGAGATGCTTCCTTGGCTACATCACCTAGCCATAAGTACTCCCTTTTTGCAGGACAACTTGCAACCCTGGAGCCACACCAAACTTCCTTCATTTTCTGATTAAAACTATTTTGTATATAATGCCCCACCTTTTTGCATCACAAACGCCTTGAACCATGAAGTACACAAGTATATTCCTGGGAAGATGAATTAAGCTCTTCATCTTGTTCTTAGAAGGTATGTGTTTATTTTTTGATAACAGAAATAATAATACTTTATAGTTCTATAGAATCTTCTAAATGGAGGATTTATAGGAGCTTCACATGTGTATTACTGATTGTGGAGTGTTTTTATTGCATGTATCTCAGTGGGAGTATTGGAAATGAGTTTTTCAACATTTAAATATATGCCATTTAAAAAATCCCACTTCCTCTTCTGCTTACAATCTATTCTCTGTCTTCAAAGTGATAATAATATTCGCTTAATGTCGACTTTGGAAACACATAATAAAAATGATAAATGTGGATTTTCCTCACTCTCTTTTTAGCTAATATAGTGGCAAATGTCTTCTTCCCTTGGTAAGCAATATTTTCTCTCTTTTCTATTAAGCTTTATTTGCCTAGTTTAGTAGGTTTTATTTTTCTCCTGCTTATCGTATTCCTATCCATGTGGGTCAAAAGGAAATTAATGAGCTCTTGTTTCCTCTGACACAAAACATTTTTCTTGGTACATAGTTCTACCTCCCCAGTGTTTTCACTCTGGACATGATGGAACCAGTGAAAAGCAATAGGAGATAGGAGAAGGCATTGCAGTTGCAATCAACATATGGTCAGCCACTTCCAATGAGTTTTCAGCACTGATGAACACTATCACTGCTGTCTTGAGCTTATGCTGGTGTCCATTACTGTCCACTGGCTGCTTTGTGAAACTACATCTCCTGGCTTTCTTCATACCTCGATGGTTTTGTACCCTTTTCAGGGTTATTCCTTACCCAGTCACTAAATACATTAAAAGTTCCTCATAAAAAAGGATGAGTTCATGTCCTTTGCAGGGACATGGATGAAGCTGGAAACCATCATTCTCAGCAAACTAACACAGGAACAGAAAATCAAACACCGCACGTTCTCACTCGTAAGTGGGAGTGGAACAGTGAGAACACACGGACACAGGGAGGGGAACAACACACAATGGTGCCTGTTGGGGGTGGGGGGCTAGGGTAGGGATAGCGTTAGGAGAAATACCTAATGTAGACGACGGGTTGATGGGTGCAGCAAACCACCATGGCACGTGTATACCTATGTAACAAACCTGCACGTTCTGTACCTGTATGCCAGAACGTAAAGTATAATAATAATAAAAAAAAAGGTCCTCAAAGATTTGTCCTGATCAATCTTCTACCTACAGTCTCTCTTTAGGTTATTGCACCCACTCACATAACTTCAAATATTATTTACATGCCTAGGTATCCCACATATGTATCTTGGTCACAGATATTTCATCCACGTTTCATGTAGGTGTTTCAGATGTATCTCAAATTGAATATAAATCTAGAAATGTCTCCACCTCCAAATCTGCCCCTTCTTTTCTGTTCTCCAGCTCAGTATTATCTAATATGCTCAGGGATCATCCCTGACACTTCACTGCCTTTCAACTCCACTTTCAAATCTGTCACAAGTTGCTAGTAATAGCTCCATTAACATAAGTATCAAAGACATGTTTATTTCCACTTCCATTGCCATCTCAAGGCTTGGTCTATGCTTTGGTATTCTAAGTGGCCATTCTGTTTTCAGGGAGGTTCCCTGAAGTACATTGTTTTCAGCAAAAACAATGATTATGTCACTACCTTGCTGGGTGAGGTGGCTCATGTCTGTAATCCCACCATTTTAAGAGGATGAGGCGGGAGGATTGCTTGGACCCAGTAGTCCAAGATCAGCCTTAGAAACATAACAAGACCCTGTCTTTTCAAAATAATTGTTTAAAGTTAGCCAGGCATATTGGCACATGCCTGTAGTAGTCCAAGCTACTCAGGAAGCTGAGGCAGGAGGGTGATATGGGAGGATTGCTTGAGCCCAGGAGTTCAAGGCTGCAGTGAGCTGTGATCATGTCACTGCACTCCAGCCTGGGCAACAGAGTGAGATTGTGTCTTGAAATAAATAAATAAGTACAACAAAATTTAAGAATAAAAAAATAAACTTTTAATGGTTTTCCATTGCACTCAGATAAAATCTATACTTATTCTTGTGGCCTACAACGACTTGTACAACGTAAAGCTTGCCACGCTCTCCCTCTCTCCCCATACCCCATACACACGTGCTTCCTTTTAGAATTTCGAACATTCCAAGATCTCTACCAACATCTCAAGACTTTGTTCATGTGAATCCCTACACTCTTTACTGAGTTGCAGGTCTCTGCTTCAATACTTTTCCTCACAGATAATTACTCTCAGTCTCTAGACTGCAGCATTTCTTTTTGTTAAAATATCTCATAGCTCCTTATACTTTTCATTCATAGCACTTACTACGGCTTGTAAATATACACTCACGTATATGATTATTGCCTTAAAATACGTTTTCCCCCACTAAACGTTAAGCTCCAAAAAGGCAGAAACAATGTGTTCTTTGTTAATTTCTGTAGAGTTTTTGAGACAGAATCAGAATTACTATACGTTGAATAAATGAGTACAGGAGTAAAAATGAAGATTAGGATGCCTTTGCTCACTGATATATAGTGCCTGATATATATATATATATATATAAAAATATGTATATATAAATACAAATATATACATAAATATATAAATATATATATAAATGTATATAAATATATAAATGTATATAAATATATAAATATATAAATGTATATAAATATATATAAATATATATAAATATATATTTGTGTGTATATATAAATATATATAAATATATATGTATTTGTGTGTATATATAAATATATATAAATATATATGTATTTGTGTGTATATATATTTATATTCAACGGTAAATGGTTTATAAAACTTTCCCAATCGATTAAGTATTGGTATGGAGTCAGAAAAGTGAGGGAAAACAGTTTTGTCTACCATCTTTGAGATATCATGGTGAGATTTAAGGATACAGAGATTAAATATATTGTCCAGGTCTTTAAGAACCTCATAGACAGAGTTTATGTGTGACTCTAAAAAACAGATGAAGATAAGAAGATAAGTATTCGCTGACTCTAACCTTTATTTAAATGAAAAAATTGAGGAGTCCAAGGGTTTGGGAAGCTTATGACTGTTTTTAACCCTATCGACACTAAGAGAATAGAAGTTGCTTACTAACTGGTCACTTAGCTGACTGAAGCAGCTTCTCTCTTTGTTGGAATTTTAAGTTCAACAATTACTCAGTGCCAAAAAATATGGTGTGCTATTCAAATTTCTGGAGGATGAAAAGATATATAGGGCATATGGCAGAACGATGTAAAGTGCAGAATATGCTTAGCTGAAGACAGTCCTAAAGCTCTTGGGAGATGTTTATTTGGTGACAATCACATTCACTTTATATTGTCAGCCCTTTGTTATATCATCCTTACTCATTAGGGTCTGATCCTTGCTTTAATTGTACTTAGGGAATTATTTATCTCTATATCAATCTAAAATTGATCTTTTTTTTTTTTTTTTTTTTTTTTTGAGATGTAGTCTCGCTCTGTCACCCAGGCTGGAGTACAGTGGCGTGATCTTGGCTCACTGCAACCTCCGCCTGCTGGGTTCAAGAGATTCTTCTGCCTCAGCCTCCCAAGTAGCTGGGACTACAGGCGTGCACCAAGCCCGGCTAATTTTTGTATTTTTAGTAGAGACAGGGTTTCACCATATTGGCTAGGTTGTTCTCGAACTCCTGACCTCGTGATCTGCCCACCTCAGCCTCCCAAAGTGCTGTGATTACAGGCGTGAGCCACCGTGCCTGGCCAATTGATTTTGTCTTACACAATTTTCTCTTCTGGGCGTCACTATCGTTCAACCTCATCTTCTTTTTCCTCTACATTTAAAAATGAAAACTCTTCTGCAAAAGAGTTTATTAAAGCTTATTTATTCTTTTGTTTGTTTGTTTTTGATACAGAGTCTTGCTCTGTTGCCCAGGCTGGAGGGCAGTGGCACGATCTTAGCTCACTGCAACCTCCGCCTCCTGGGTTCCAATGATTCTCCTGCCTCAGCCTCCCAAGTAGCTGGGATTACAAGCATGCGCCACCATGCCTGGCTAATTTTTGTATTTTTAGTAGAGATGGGGTTTCACCATGTTGGCTGGGGTGGACTCTAACTCCTGGCCTCAAGTGATCTGCCCACCTCGGCCTCCGAAAGTGCTGGGATTACAGGCGTGAGCCACCACACCTGGCCTATTCTTTTTTGTTTTATATGAGAAGTGTAGCATATAATAATGTGTGGTGGTGTGGTAGAGATAAGAAGTGGTTTTTGAAAAGGAAAATGATCACATATACATTATTCACTTGCTAGTTATGCTTACTGAGTAACTACTTGGACAAACAATGAACCAAGTAACGAAAATGTAACTGTCATTCTTAAGAAGTTCACAGTGTGTGTGTTTGTACACGTACAGAGTCATAGAGGCGAGAGAAATGGAGAAAAGGGATTTGTTTTAATAAGTAAGTACACAAATAACAAATAACGTGATTCATAATGTGAAGGGTGTTTATATCCACAGTGGAAATGGCAATTGGTGAGTACCAATTTTTATTAGATGCTACCCACCACTGCATTATATGCAATTGTTCCACCATCTTAACCATATCAGCTGCACTAAACATGGCTCATTTCTGCTCACTAATATGAATATAGATTGATATCAGCAATTTGGGCACATAAGCTTGTCTTTTTTAACTGTGGAAAATATACAAAATATTTCAACCATTTTAAGTGTATACAGTTCAGTGGCATTAGATACACTCACATGGATATGTAACCATCACCACCATCTATCTCCAAAACTCTTCATCTTTCTAAACTGAAACTCTATACCAATGACACAAGAACTGCTCATTTCCCCTGCCCCTCCCTGGTCCCTGGCAACCATTCAACTTTTTGTCTAAGAATTTAACTACTCTAGGTGGGATATCTCCAAAGTTCATCCCTACTTTAGCATGTGACAGAATTTCATTCCTTTTTAAAGCAGAATACTGTTCTGCTGTATGGATACACCACGTTTTGTTTCTCCATTCTTGGTCAGTGTACACAGTGTACATTTGTTTCTACCTTTTGTCTACAGTAAAATATGCTGCTATGAACTTCGGTGTACAAATATCTGTGTGAATACCTGTTTTCAATTCTTTTGGGTATATACCCAGAAGTGGAATTATTGGATCATATAATAGTTCTTTGTTAAATTTTATTTTAGGAACTAGTCTTGTAGTTTAAAAATAAAGTTTTATTGGAATATAATCACACTCATTCATTTACATATTGTCTATGGTTGCTTTTGCAAAAAAAAAAATGGCAGAGTTTAATAGCTGTGAGATATACCATATGGCCCACAAAGCCTAAAATATTTACTATCTTGTTCCTTACAGAATAAGTTTGCTAACTCCTGTCTTACAAAATTGCAGTAGCAATTCTTTGGTTTCACATGAAACATACGTCTTCAAACAGTTAAAAGACCTTTCATGTTGGGAAATAGAAAGAGGATAATTTTATTCTCAGCCTACAGATGAGAAACCAAGGAAGGTGCTGAATGCCACATGGAAGTTGCAATCTCAAAGGAAGTTAATCCAATATTAATATCCAGACCTCATTGTTGCAGCTAAATCTATCTCATCAAAAATCACAGAGTTATTTTACTTCTTTATATGTTATATAGAAAATTCAGATATGCATTCCCTATATCAATGCAATGTTTTATGCTTTCTTCTTTTATTGAACATAGGGTGGGAATACTGCATCAAGCAAAAGTACTTGAGTCTGGGAGAGGCTGACTTGCATAACTGTGAAATCATTTGTCCTCCAAAAGCTTGGATTTAAAATATATCAGATTCATGTGCTATGTATGACTGAAAACATACTTCTCTAGAATGCTAAAGATCAGGGTAATTTTCTGTCTTGTTGATCTAATATTGACAGTGGAGTGTAAAAGTCTCTCACTATTATTGTGTGGGAGTCTAAGTCTCTTTGTAGGCCTCTAAGAACTTGCTTTACGAATCTGGGTGCTCCTGTATTGGGTGCATATATATTTAGAATAGTTAGCTCTTCTTGTTGCATTGATCCCTTTACCATTACGTAATGTAATGCCCTTCTTTGTCTTTCTTGATCTTTGTTGGTTTAAAGTCTGTTTTATCAGAGACTAGGATTGCAACCCCTGTTTTTTTAAATTTTTTTTTAATTTTTTATTTTTTTGCTTTCCATTTGCTTGGAAAATATTCCGCCATCCCTTTGTTTTCAGCCTATGTGTGTGTTTGCATGTGAGATGGGTCTCCTGAGTACACCACATCGATGGTCCTGACTCTTTATCCAATTTGCCAGTCTGTGTCTTTTAATTGGGGCATTTAGCCCATTTACATTTAAAGTTAATATTGTCATGTGTGAATGTGATCCTGTAATTATGATGTTGGCTAGTTATTTTGCCTGTTAGTTGATGCAGTTTCTTCATAGGGTCGATGGTCTTCACAATTTGGTATGTTTCTCTCAGTGGCTGATACCGGTTTTTCCTTTCCATGTTTAGTGATTCCTTCAGGAGCTCTTGTAAGCCAGGCCTGGTGGTGACAAAATCTCTCAGCATTTGCTTGTCTGTAAAGGATTTTATTTCTCCTTTGCTTATGAAACTTAGTTTGGCTGGATATGAAATTCTGGGTTGAAAATTCTCTTATTGAAGAATGTTGAATATTGGCCCCCACTCTCTTCAAGCTTGTAGGGTTTCTGCAGAGTGATCCACTGTTAGTCTGATGGGCTTCTCTTTGTGGGTAACCCAACCTTTCTCTCTAGCTGCCCTTAACATTACGAGCAACTTCAGCCATGTCTCAGAATACAAAATCAAAGTGCAAAGATCACAAGCATTCCTATACACCAATAATAGACAAACAGAGAGCCAAATCGTGGGTGAACTCCTATTCACAATTGCTACAAAGAGAATAAAGTACCTAGGAATACAACTTACAAGGGATGTGAAGGACCTCTTCAAGGAGAACTACAAACCACTGCTCAAGAAAATAAGAAAGGACGCAAACAAGTGGAAAAAACATTCCATGCTCGTGGTTAGGAAGAATCAGTGGAGTGAAAATGGCCATACTGCCCAAATGAATTTATAGATTCAATGCTATCCCCAACAAGCTACCACTGACTTTCTTTACAGAATTACGAAAAATTACTTTACATTTCAGATGGAACCAAAAAAGAGCTTGTATAGCCAAGACAATCCTAAGTAAAACGAACAAAGCTGGAGGCATCATGCTACCTGACTTCAAACTATACTACAAGGCTACAGTAACGAAAACAGACTGGTACTGATAGCAAAACAGATATATAGACCGATGGAACAGAACAGAGGCCACAGAAATAACGCCACACATCTACAACCATCTGATCTTTGACAAACCTGACAAAAACAAGCAATGGGGAAAGGATTCCCTATTTAATAAATGATGTTGGGAAAACTGGCTAGCCATATGCAGAAAACGGAAACTGGACCCCTTCCTTACCCTTTATACAAAAATCAACTCAAGATGCATTAAAGACTTAAACCTAAAACCTAAAACCATCAAAACCCTAGAAGAAAACCTAGGCAATACCATTCAGGACACAAGTATGGGGAAGGACTTCATGACTAAAACACCAAAAGCAACAGCAACAAAAGCCAAAATTGACAAATGGGATCCAATTAAACTAAAGAGCTTCTACACAGCAAAAGAAACTATCATGAGAGTGAACAGGCAAACTACAGAATGGGAGAAAATTTTTGCAATCTGTCCATCTGACAAAGGGCTAATATCCAGAATCTATAAGGAACTTAAACAAATTTACGAGAAAAAAAAAAAACCCATCAGAAAGTGGGCTAAGGATATCAACAGACACTTCTCAAAACAAGACATTTATGCAGCCAACAAACATATCAAAAAAAGCTCATTATCATTGGTCATTAGAGGAATGCAAATCAAAACCACAATGAAATACCATCTCACACCAGTTAGAATGGCAATCATTAAAAAGTCAGGCAACAAAAGATGCTGGAGAGGATGTGGAGAAATAGGAACGCTTTTACACTGTTGGTGGGACTGTAAACTAGTTCAACCATTGTGGAAGACAGTGTGGCGATTCCTCAAGGATACAGAACCAGAAATACCATTTGACCCAGCAATCCCATTACTGCATATATACCCAAAGTATTATAAATCATTCTACTATAAAGACACATGCACACGTATGTTTATTGCAGCACTATTTACAAGAGCAAAGACTTGGAACCAACCCAAATGCCCATCAATGACAGACTGGATAAAGAAAATTGGCACATATACACCATGGAATACTATGTAGCCATAAAAAAGAATGAGTTCATGTCCTTTGCACGGACATGGATGAAGCTGGAAACCATCATTCTCAGCAAACCAACACAGGAACAGAAAACCAAACACCACATATTGTCACCCGTAAGTGGGAGTTGAACAATCAGAACACACAGACACAGGACGGGGAACATCACACACCGGGGCCTCTCAGGGGATGGGGGGCTAGGGGAGGGATAGCATTAGGAGAAATACCTAATATAAATGATGGGTTGATGTGTGCAGCAAACCACCATGGCAGCACGTGTATACCTATGCAACAAACCTGCACGTTCTGCACGTGTATCCCAGAACTTAAAGTATAATAATGAAAAAAAGATCAGGGCAAAATATATTTTCTCATTGTTTTGAACATAGCCATAGGTAGGATCATAAAACAGCACAACTTAAATAGAAAAAATAAATGATTCAGAATCAGGTCTCAGGTACAAACAGCCAAAATAATTCAATGAAATTATTTCTCTATACTACAAATTGTGGACTCACAGGGCATCATATTTGATATAAATATTAGTTTATTTTAAATGAATATAGACAGAAGTGGCTGGAAACTGAAAGCATGTATTTCTTCTCCATAAGATGAAAGAGGATTTAGGATACACTTAAGATAACATAGTAAATCTTGTTTTGCCAGTGTAGCTTCTGCTTGGCATTTAAATATCTGTTGCTTAATAGAAACATTCAATTTTGGACCCTAAAATATCACACAATATTATTCATTAAAATTATACCTATTCAAATATGTCTAGCCATATCATATAGCGACTGATATTTTTAGATCAAACCCACAAGTGTGAAATATTTTTTATTTTAAAGACTCTTTTACATTTAATATGTATTCATGCTAACTTTTTAAATTTAAAGCACATTCTATGAAATGTATTTTAATACAAATACCCTCTATTGTATAATTTACTTCAATGTTGTAAATTTTCTATGACTATGTATATCATTCACAAATAATATGAAATATAAAAATTTATTTAAACATATATAAAATTACTGGTATATTTACTTTGTACTAAATATAATGGGATTTGATATTATATTAAATTTATATTCATGATGAATATAAGTAAACATTGAGTAAGAAATGTTTTAAGAAATTTGCTATCTGCATGAATGACTATTCAATACATTTTTATTGAACATCCATCAAGTTCGTTGTGATGAATACAGTTTTAGAAAAAATACTAATACTCTGGCTTCAAAGATTGCTGTATATTGAAAGTCTACAATGCTTTGAATGCTGTAGGAAGACAAGATAAATTAGGACTTTTGATCACTGTCCCATAAAAGCTTATAATTTGTCTAATAAGGAACAGCCAACAATTATTACAATAGGAGACAGTAAAAATAAGTAGAATGCAATGTTCCAGATGTTCAGAGGAGTTGAAGATCATCTCCTTATGGGTTGGTCAAGAGAGCCTTGATGGAAAATGTAGCATCTGAGCAGGGCATTGAAGGATCATTTAATGGATATTCCGCCCTCCCCCAATTTTCTGTCTGTCCAATATCCCTTCCGTGGTGAAGAAAATTAGTACTCTTTGGATACCTTGGTATTGATTTTATTATGTTTCTCATGTTCCCTTGAGATTTCATGAGGGCAATTGTGATTGAATCCTGGAAAATGGGAATGTGTAGGAAGTGATGCATCACTTCTTGCCTGAGGCACTTAATAGTTAGTGTCAATTTCTCAGCTCTCCTCTGTCAATACCTCTGAAGTTTCAATGTTGATATGGCAGAGACACAAGATGAAAGCAATTTAGGTCCCTGAGTCACTGTGAAGGAATGCTACCTCATTTATATCAGACTTTATATGAGCAATAAATAAGCGTTCATTAGGCCACTGAGATTTCAGGGTTAGTTTTTTGTGGCATCTAACATTAATTGTTCCGAATAAGTATCTCCACTCTTTGGTGAATGGTACCCTGCTTTTCCTTGGATGAAATAACTCTTCCCTCATTCTGCATGATCTTAGGGGAACCTATAATCATAGTGCTCTGTAAACTCTATAAACTGGTGGGACAAGTTCCTAATTTATGCCAATTAGATTTAGAAATTTGAATCTAGAATTGAGAAAAGTAGAGTCAGTACAATTTGAAGCTGAACCATTTTAATGACAGCATCCAAAAAGTAACTTCCCTGGAGTTCCTGACTCTCATTGCTGCCCTACCTGTGCCACAGTTGCCTTCTTTTCCTTCATTTCCAAGAACTATACATTATCCCTCCAGTAAGTTTCATTTCACTTCAGTTAAATGGAGATGGCTTCTGCTTCTTAGAATCAAAGCTTCCTAATGGTTACAAGTGGTGAGGACTTTTATATATGAAATTACACTCCAAAGAAGTATGGAATAAGGATATTTTAGATAAAATAAGTACATTTTGCTGTAGAGTTGCATAGAGATACAAGTTACAGAAGCTAAGTTAGGGTGTGTAAGTGCCAGACTATGAATTCTGGATGTTAGCCTCTGGCCTAGGAGGTTAGAAAATCAAATGCCTTCAGGGACACGTGGGACACATAAAATTGTAAAGCCTTAGAAAGTATAGCAATAAGTGCTAAACTGATGGTGTTGATCAGTCCAGTCTCTTCCCTGTTTCATTGCCTTTTAATGTTCCTTGCAGGTCAAACAAAACAGCCAACCAAAACATATCCTTCAGCTCTCTTTTCTCCTGGGGCTACCAGTTTGAAATCAAAGCTATCAACAGAGAAACACTGAAGGTTCCTGTGCTGGGAAATGTGAAGCAGGAGTGCTGCTTCAGAAATGTTAACTCTTTCAAAATAAACAGTGATGTGGGTGGAGAGAGATCTCTTACAAGGTATCTATTGACTTGCGATTGATGTCCAGGAGAATGAAAAGGGAGGGCATGAAAACATAAAAAGTGTACAGAATCCAGTAAATGGCAAAATATTCAATTAATGTGTAGGGAGGTATAAAGAAAGGACAACACATGTTTTAATCTGAGAACATTATAAGAAATAATGGTGGTATGTTCTTGGAACTGAGAAGCCTAACTAAGTTACAGGTTATAGGAATCAAAGTGGTGGTGCTATTGACTTGGTAAATTTAAGAGAACTTTATAAAATTTGTGAATTCATTATTTCTTTACCTTAAATGCAATAGCACTAATGCCTCAAAAGAACAACCTACAAATGTATACCCACAGAAGTTATACAGGCTATTTTGTTTTAATGAATGGCTGGCCCAAGAAAATGGTTGCACTCAAGAGAAAATGTTTGCGATTGTTTTTGGAAATTCTTCTGTGGGGTGGGTAATAATACACTCAAGAGACATGTTTGTGATTTTTCTGGGAAATTTTTTCATGGATTGGGTAATAAATAAAGCAGAATATTAGGTGAGAAATATTCAATTTCAGGACTAGTTATTTTAAACTGTTGTAAATTATAAAATTTAAACATTGTGAATATGTTCTTTTTCTGTACTCAGGTATTAAATCAAATATTTTTAGGTAATAAGTAGAAGGTGAGCTTATAAAGAGATTGATAGCAAATAAAACAGTAACTGCCTAAACTCCAGGGTTACTTGATACCTAAGGGCTATTCCTAACATGATGGTATTTTTAAATACATAATGCAGACCCATAAACTAGTATCAGAATCAAATTACAATGTTTTTATTGACTTTCTTAATGTGTGTACTCACACGGACATCATATCATTCACAAAATGAAAGTTAGCAGTTTGTGAGTGACAGAAGATAGACCAGAAATAAGGTACATACTTGATGATTCTACTTTTATAAAAATCTAGAAAACACAAATTTATCTATAATGCCAGTCAGCATCAGTGGTAACCCGGGAATGAAGGGAGGGGCAGGAAAGAGTGATTACCAAAAACAGACTTGTGAGGATGTTGGATATGTTTAGTATCTTGACTGTGGTAATAGTTTCACTGATATTTGCATATGTCAAAACTCATCAAATTGTACTATAGAAATGTGTAGTTTATTGTGTATCATTTATACCACAATGAAATTGTTTCCAAAAAGGACTAGCTTGGCCAAAACACTACCTAAATGCATTACTAGGTATACAAGTTTTATTTAAAAACAATACATGTCTCAATAAGGATAAAGATTACTGTAGTGAACACTGTTGCTGGGATAACTAACAGATAATACCTAAGCTCTTCCAAGAAATTTCTCTCAGCAGACAGGCACTTCGTTGACCAAGATGATATTGCCGGGAAGCTGGTAGTTGGGAGGCTCACATCTAATGACTAATGGATTAGGGATACAATGGTCCACCTTCCTTGCTTCATACAGTAATACTCTAAATGGTCATCCCAACCCCACAGGGGACCAGATAAGATCTTCCATTTCACTGCATCATTATTCAACTCCTCTCTCTCCTCAATTCTGCTGCCTTTACTCCCTCCCAGGCATTTTTCTTAAAAGCACTCACTAAGAAACCATCTGCATGGAAATCTCTGTCTTAGAGTCTATTTCTTAGAAAATCCAATCCAAGATAACAACCTAATATGTTGAGAAGTTAAAATGTAGAAAACAGAAATACATATCTGAAGTAATCATTTAAATAACATTATGAAAATGTATATCAGTATTTATAAATATCCATTATATACAATGATACAATTTTGTTTATCATTTCTTCAACTTACTGCTAGATTTCTGGGAAAAATACAGGATACAAGTGCTTAAAGAAAGCTCAAGAAGGAGATATGGCTGATTGCATAACAGAATATTTTGCAGACTGTCAACTATTGAGGACACTGGCATGTTTGGAAGAATAACTGTTGTTAAATTTTAGAACATAAAGGTGCAACATATTGCTATCAATCTTAATAAATTCATTCAGCATTTCAGAATAATATGAAAATATGCCAATAGAAATTCCATTTTACTATTGTTACTATCAAGAACTTGGCAAAATTTGGTCTTTTACTTTGTGAATGTATAAAATGATACAGGTAACACATATGGAATTAACTATATGCTAACTGTAGCAGGTTTCACTTTTCAATAAATGAAATAGCCATGACAATTCTTTCTTTAGGATGAAGAGAGAGTATTTTCCATGAAAATCTGAATTGATTTTCACTATCTAAAGACATGAAACACATGTGCTAGCTCTGGAAGACAAAAGATGAAAATGTCCTCTATAGGAAGGCCATGCAGGATGTTGAATGGTAAGAGACAACTTCTATCTAATTATAGACACATTAAAACATGGTCCGTTAACTACAACACTTATCCTTTCCCTTTCTAACAACCCTCATTTATCCCTCAGCCATTGATTTTAAAAATTATTTTATATATTTGACACCCAAAGGAAAAAATGTAAATGAAACTCACTTCCAAGAGACTACTGCTCTCAGCAGACCGAAAAGAGAAAAAAAAAACAAATGTCTACAAATTTCTTCAATGTAGAAAAGCAATTCACAGCTCTTAAAGGCAGTGATAGGGTTTGGCTGTGTCCCCATCCAAATCCCATTTTGAATTGTAGTCCCCATAATCCCCAGATGTCATGGGAGGGATCCAGTGGGAGGTAACTGAATCATGGGGGTGGTTACCCCCATGCTGCTGTTCTTATGATAGTGAGTTCTCATGAGAGCTGATGGTTTTATAAGGGGCTTTTCCTCCTTTGCCCAGCACTTCTCCTTCTTGCCGTCATGTGACAAAGGATGTGTTTGCTTCTACTTCCACAGTGATTGTAAGTTTCCTGAGGCCTCCCCAGCCATGCAAAACAGTGAGTCAATTAAACCTCTTGCCTTTATAAATTACCCAGTCTCAGGTAGTTCTTTATAGCAGCACGAGAACAGACTAATATGGTAAATTGGTACCACAGAGAGTGGGATACTGCTATAAAGAAACCCAAAAATGTGGAAGCAACTTTGGAACTGGGTAACAGGCAGAGGTTGAAACAGTTTGGAGGACTCAGAAGAAGACAGGAAAGTATGGGAAACTTTGGAATTTCCTAGAGAATTGGAGGGGTCAGAAGACAGGAAGATGTGGGAAAGTTTGGAACTTCCTAGAGACTTGCTGAATGGCTTTGACCCAAATGCTGATAGTGATATGGACAATAAAGTCCAGACTGAGGTGGTCTCAGATAGAGATGAGAAACTTCTTGGAAACTGCAGTAAAGGTCACTTTTGCTACTCTTTAGCAAAGAGACTGGTGGCTTTTTGCCCCTGTCCTAGAGATCTGTTTAATTTTGAACTTGAGAGAGATGATTTAGGGTATCTGGTGGAAGGAATTTCTAATCAGCAAAGTATTCAAGATGTGACTTGGGTGCTGTTAAAAGCATTCAGTTTTATGTATCCACAAAGATGTGGTTTGGAATTGGAAATTAAGTTTAAAAGGGAGGCAGAGCACAAAAGTTCAGAAAATTTGCAGCCTGAAGATGCGATAGAAAAGAAAAACCCATTTTCTGAGGAGAAATTCAAGCCGGCTACAGAAATTTGCATATGTAACGAGGAGCCAAATGTTAATCACCAAGACAATGGGAAAATTGTCTCCAGGAAATGTCAGAGGTTTTCATGCAGTCCTTCCTAGGACCAGAGGCCTAGGAAGAAAAAATGGTTTCCTGGGCCAGGCCCAGAGCTCCCCTGCTATGTGCAGCCTAGAGACTAGGTGCCCTGCATCCCAGCCACTCCAGCCATGGCTAAAAGGAGCCAAGATAGAGCTCAGCCCATGGCTACAGAGGGTGCAAGCCCCAAGACTTGGCAGCTTCCATGTGGTGTTGAGCCTGTGGGTACACAGAAGTCAAGAACTGAGCTTTGGGAACTTCTCCCTAGATTTCAGAGGATATATGGAAATGTCTGGATGTCCAGACAGAAGTTTGCTGCAGAGATGGGGCCCTCAGAGAGAACCTCTACTAGCTCAGTGCAGAAGAGAAATGTGGGGTTGGAGCCCCCACATAGAGTCCCCACTGGGGCACTGCCTAGTGGAGCTGTGAGAAGAGGGCTTGATCCACTGTGTGCATGGAACAGCCACAGACACTCAGTGCTAGCCTGTGAAAGCAGCCAGGAAGGGGGCTGTACCCTGCAAAGCCACAGGAGTGGAGCTACCCAAGGCTGTGGGACCCCACCTTGCCTCAGCATGATCTGGACGTGAGACATAGAGTCAAAGGAGATTATCTTGGAGCTTTAAGATTTAATTACTGCCTCATTGGATTTGACTTGCATGGAGCCTGGAGCCCCTTTGTTTGGGCCAATTTCTCCCATCTGGAATGGGTGAATTTACCCAATGCTGGTACCTCCATTATACCTAGGAAGTAACTGACTTGCTTTTGATTTTATGGCTCCTAGGCAGAAGTGACTTGCCTTGTCTCAGATGAGACTTTGGACTTGGACTTTGGGGTTAATGCTAGAGTGAGTTAAGACTTCGAGTGACTGTTGGGAAGGCATTATTGTGTTTTGAAATGTGAAGACGTGCCCTTTGGGAGGGGCCAGGGATGAAATGATATGGTTTGGCTATGTCCCCACCCAAATCTCATTTTGAATTGTAGTTCCTGTAATCCCCATGTGTCATGTGAGGGACCCAGTTGGAGATAATTGAATTACGGGGGCAGTTATCCCCATGGTGCTGTTCTTGTGATAGTGAGTTCTCATGAGATCCAATGGTTTTATAAGGGGCTTTTCCCCCTTTGCTCACCACTTCTCCTTTCCGCCACCATATGAAGAAGGATGTGTTTGCTTCCCCTTCTGGCATGGTTGTAAGTTTTCCCTGAGGCCTCCCCAGCCATGTGGAACTGTGAGTCAATTAAACCTCTATCCTTTAAAAATTACTCAGTCTTCGGCGGTTCTTTAGCGCAGCATGAGAACAGACTAATACAGACAGTATGATCAATATATTTTGCTTTCTGAGTTTACTTATTAATGCTAAACTGTATTTTTACCTTTTTACTTTTGAATGCCATTGTCATATTAATAAGAGAATTTTTTTGACCAAAGCATTTTAAGTTCTGTACACTTGAAGTCTTTGATCTACAGATTTACACATCATGGACAGAAATGTTATGAAAATCATTTAGAGAATTATTTAATGGAAAACATTTCATATTTAATATATTTTCATATGTTGTACATATAAGAAATCTGATTTTATGGCCATTGATAAGAGTGATAATGGCAGCCTTCATATAAGATACATTTCTGTCTTTTTATTTTTGATTATATCTGCAAGAAGACACATGGCCCTATGCAGCCAATAAATAGTTGTATAATAATAAAGTTATGATAATAATCGTTTATACCTTTCATGTTTTACATACACCACCAAATGCAAAGGAACTATGAAGCAGTTTGCACTGAGACCAGTTAAAACCTAAATTCTCCCCTTTAGCTACGCGGTGATCTATTTCCTGCTACATACAAAATCCTGAAAAAATGGGGCTGGAAGTAATTCCAGTGCTTTTAAACCCAATCTACAATTTAATTTCCTTTGTGACCTTTGAAACATCACTGTTATAAAAGTTCCACCATTCCTGATGCCCCGGATTTGCCACTGTTGTTTCCTTATTAAGAAGCAAAACAAAGTAAAACAAAAACCTTCACACAATTTTCAGTTCTCTTTCTTCTCAGTAAAGGAAGGATTTTCACTTAACTTCACTTATCTCATTTTTCTGTGTTCTTCAACCTTAAAGTACGTCCAGCCTTGTTCATGTCTCTCTTAAAGTTTCTTCTTTATACATTTCAAAAGCTTTGCTCTTTCTTTTTCTGTCATCTAATTGGGTCGTCTAGATCTCTATTCATATTACTCTTTATGTTACCACCTATAAACCAAAATATTTTCATGTGGCAAAGAATTCTGATCATGAGGCAAAATGAACTAATGAGAAAAATTTGTCTTCATTTCTAGTGAAAACTAATTTATTCTTGCTTTCTCTAGGGATATTTCAAGAATTGTACTTTTGGTCTTTTAGGACTTTGAAAATGTTGGAATTAGTAGTGAATTTCTAACCAAAACTGTGCATAAAGTCACCTGGTTCAAGCAAGTCATAGAAGCCTCCAGCAATTCTGTGACGAAAGAAAAGTAACCTTTAATATTAACTTTTCCTTTGACTTTAAAGACAATAATTTGAATAATTTCCAGGAGACTTGAAAAAATCTTCGCACAAAAATAAAGTTTTGTTAAATCAATACTTTGAGAAATACCCCCAAATTATTTCTATATTGGTGATAGTAAAAGACAAATTCAAGTATTTTATGTCGTTCAAGAAATTGGCTTATGTAGGATTGTGTATGTGACTTTTAATTTCCACTTCTAATTTTGTCACTAACTGCTATGAATCACACTTAAAAAACAAACCATGGCTATGATCTTTTTAAAGTTGTAAAGCAAGACTCAATAATTCACAGAGCTAACCAAAGATGAGTACATAGGAATAACAAAGGTAAACATTAGCAGAAGATTAAACAAGGAAGTCAATAAGGAAGAAATAGAAAGACACAGCCACACAAGCCTCAGAATACAAAAGCTTATGGTGAATCAGGATCCAGAGGAATGCAGGAGTCAGAAAAGTAACACAAATAAGCAGAAGAGTGACCAGCTGGGTAGGGAAGTGCAGTGGCCCTTGCTAGGGTAATAATGACCCTCCCTCACATTGCCATAGATCCAGGTGGAGCTCACCCATTATCTTGGGCCTGGACACTCCAGGGTACTCTGGTTGATGTCCTACAGCCAGAAACCGCATGTCTTAGCCTAAAGTCTATCTTTGAAGCAGAAAAAGTAGCTACAACCACATGCAAAAACAGGCTGGAAGTAGTTGCAAAAGGAAATTAATACCCTGACACCCTGAGCGGCCCTTTAAAAGTGACTAATAAGAGTTGAAATATAAACACCTCAGCTCTTGCACCTTGTCTAAGATGACTCTGAGACAAGTGTTTTATGCTTTCCTAGACTTTCTCCAGGGAATTAAGCCCTAGTTCTCACAGTGGTGTCTGGCTTGATAACATACTCTTTACAGGTTGCTTTCTCTTACCTTTCTCACAACTCCACCATCCTACCACAGCTTCCTAGAATCACTGCCCAAAGAAACTATTTGAACTCACATCCTTGTCTCAGGATTTGCTTATGTAAGAACCTGAACTGAGACGCTCATAATGCAAGAATTTATATTATTAAGACCAGAATCAATCCTTAAGCATGGCTAGTTTGACACTCCACATAGAGGTAAGGAAAAGCATTTAACTGGAGCGGAAAATTCACTCCTTCTTTTGAAAAATGAATAATGTACTCTTTTTTGTAACAGACAGTGAGTGTAATGGGATACAGATATACCTAATAGTAGTGTTACAGTAGGTAGCTAGTCAGATATGAGCAGGGTAGGAGACCCCCCAACCCCAACCAGGAATGTCAGGCAACCATCAAGTGATGGTCAGTCAGGTGGTTATTAAACTGTGTCTTTAAAATAATAATTGGTCACAGCCAGTACCTGGGAAAGGCAGTCTCCCAATAGATAAAAACACCTGAAATTGGTGATCAGCAGCTTCCCGATAAGATCGCAGGAGTTGGGCAAATGGGCTCCCGCGTGCGCACTAAGAGGCAAAATGTCATAGTGTAACTGGTATATGACCTTCCTCTGGAAACACTCGACTGGTAAGGGAATACCTCTTGAATACAACTCCAGTAAACACACCGTGCGTGCTCCCCTCCCAAGTGTCAGCAGACCACTGTGCATGCAGATAGCCCCCTGCCCCAAGGGAAGAATCGGGTGATAAGGTATATAAGACCATGGAAGTAAGCCAAAATACAGAACCATAAATTAAAGTTCAAACAGGACACTTAATCTCTCAAGTCACCCACTTGGCCCTTTTCCAGATGTACTTTATTTTCCTTTCATTTCTGCTCTGAAGTTTTTACATAAACTTTCATTCCTGCTCTAACACTTGCCTCAGTCTCTTCTTCTGCCTTATGCCTCCTTGGTTGAATTCTTTCTTCTGAGGAGGCATGAATTAAGGTTGCTGAAGACCCGTATGCATTCACCGCCAGTAACAGGAGGAGAGAGAGTGATTCAACGAATTATATACCGACTATATAGTAAGTGACCTTACTCATTCCAGCTCACCATCACAATACGAGTAGTAGGGTTCAAAGGATAAGCTTTTATGAAATGTAAATCTCTTAAGATAAACAATTAAAATAATATCCAAGTATTGGATTCTAAATAAATACTTTTAAAACTAGTTATTACAAGAAGACTGTGTCTAATCACAAACAGGTTTTTATTTTGTTTTGTTTTTCTCATAATCTCAAGCTGCTGAAACAAATTTAATGGAGTCCTTCCCTCATCACTGAATTCTGTAGATTTTTCTTTCAGTTGTAAGAAAATAATGCTTTCCTTTTGAAGATGTTGGCTTGGATTAGAAAAATGCTTTATTATGAGTATTGCAAAGCTACTTATTTACCACAGCTAGACAGAGACTCTTTCTTACTTTGTCATGCAGCTGCTTGTTTTTAAACAAATTTTGCCAAGAGACATAAACCAGATGGTCTTCTTCAAGGGTATCCTGTGAGCTGTGATAGTCAGCTTATGGTAGTTTTGAGCAGCAGACAGCTGGGTATGGAAAGTCATGATGCTATTTGGAAATCCAACTACCAAGTGTGCTGAAGCACAAGGAGATTCTTAAGTCGGTAAATAAAATTGTGACTTAAAGTTTGTTTCAGTATTCTATTTTTACAGGGGGCATTAAATTTATGCTTTATAATATTACTTTTCTGGGTAAAATAAAAGTACCCAAACACATTGAATTGAAAAGTACCCCACCACATGTGAAAAAATGGATTCAGAATACATTTCCAAGTGGGTTCAACAAATTGTAAGTTGGGCTTTCTAACAGAGTTGTATGTGTTTTATCAAAAATGTTTAATTAATACTGTAATAAAATTCTACTAGAATAGTGTGGTATTTCAAGTTGCAAGTCTGTTCCGTTTTGTAGTAGTGTTATACATCCACACTCTTGAAATGGGTTCACTAACCGCCAAGTGTATTTCTCTACCCCTGATCTTCGGATATGCCATGTGACTTGCTTTGACAATTGACTATGGATGGAAGAGAGTAAGCTAGTTATAAATCTAGGTCTTAAGAACCATCATGTGTTTCTGCTTACCCTTCTGAGATCTTTAGAACTCGGCAATGGAGGAATGTGCCCCAAGTATCTACTGCCATTCCAGCTTGAGCCCCAGAATGAGACACATAGATCAGACATTCTTGGTCAACCTACAGTCAGATTCTGAATCAGAGATTACTCAAAGTAGCCCTGTGAATATGAGGATAATTGCTTATTGTTCTTTTGGGGTATGCTTGTCACACAGCATTATTGTGGTTGTAGCTGACTAATATTGATTGACTTTGGTAAGGGCCCAATAAACAGCTACCTCGGGTCACTCCTACATTACTGAGAGATAGGGGAAAGAATATGAGATAAAAATAAAAGTTAGCACCTACGTCCTTATCAGGATGCTCCTATTTTATGGAAGGTACCCATAGAAATTACAGAATTATATCTCTGATGATCCCAAAATTCCTTCAAAACAAAGGACACAGAATGGACCATCCTTGGTTTTCAAGTACTATGCTATAATTTTGAATATCACAGAAAGACAAATGAAAGAACTGAAGAAGAAAATAAAAAAGCATTTCAAGACAAACAGACAAAATTTGCCTTTCTATGAACAAAGATAGTTTAAACTTATTCAAACATACAAATTACTCAAAGGCGCTAAGAATTTTTAAATGCGCATCTAAATTGTCATTTCCTACAAGCATCTAGCCATACTAGGAAACTACAAAGAATATTTTAAAACTTGTATTTCAGGCAGAAATCTCTCAAAAACCACATCTTTGGCTTGTAATGGGCAGTTTTCCCTTGAGAACACTGATATTTTCAAGAGGAATTTGAGACTATCCAAGGATAAACTAAAACTAATATGAAAATAATTCTTGTGAAAATTGCCTTACAGGCAAGAATTTGCAACTTTCATAGAGTAAACAGATTTTTAAAGTGTTAGAATTTCATAATTGTGACAAACATCCTCCTAGAATAGAAGGTAAAACAAGCAAGCAAGCAGACAAGCAAGCAAGCAAACCTTTCACCAGAATGTTATACTGACTTTAGTGACTAATGGATATATTTTTCTCTATGAGAGACTGTTCATGTATCCCCAGTTCCCTAATTAGAAAAACATATCCAGGTCTTAGATTATTTTATATATTGCTGTATCCACGCCTAAAAGTCATGATTTGACCTTATTATAGCAAAATGAAAGTAAATATGAGGAAATTTACCCTGCATTAATAATTTATTGAATAAACTATGATGGAAATGGAGACTCTGTTAACCAAAGAGTTTCTCAGGAAACTTATTCACTCTAGAATATTACAGCTTTTGGGTGAGAAGCTTATTATATACATTTAAGGGCTCATCAATAAAATATTAACATGTACTGAACATCTAACATGAAACCATACTGCATTCCACTTAAGGGTGACAAAAGGTATATAGTACAGCCTCTTCCCTGTAGGAAAAAATACTCCACTGAATGGTAACGTGTTGCAAACAACTATGTAAGACATATAAACTCATGATAATAACCTGTAAGATAAATACGTAAACAGAGAGTTCTATGAATCCAGATAATGGAATAATTGATCAAGAACAGAGAAGGATTCCAAGAGGTGGTAGTTGCACTGAGTGCTGAATGGTGTGTAGGAATTTGCTAAAGAGCAAGTCAGGACTCCTCAAGCACATCAGAAAATCCTTTACCACTTGGCTTTGCTGAGCATCTTGTAATCAATTACAATCCATTTCTGCTACTGATCTTGAACATAAAGATATCACCTTCAAAAATTTAAACATCTTTTTAAAATACTTTGGTTTTGTATGTGAGAGTTTAAAAAGTCATTATACGCATTTGTGTTGTTTCTCCTGATGTCTACAGATCTGGAAGGAAGAACATAATCCTTGAGCATAAGAAATCCTATGTGAAATGCCATGGAGGCAGGCTATGTAGCGGAAAAGAATTCATAACTGGGGTCATGACACAGACTCTGGCACATACTTCATGTGTGAGCTTAAAAGACAATTATTTATTCTAAAACTAGAATTATTTATTCTAAAAAATAAGACAATTATTTATTCATCTCTAAAATAAGGTTCTCTTGAGAATGAAATGATATATGTAAGGCTCTGAACCCATGCCTGGCACATAGGTGTGCCTAAAAATAAGCTCTTTTATCTTATGCAAGGTCCATCTTACATGTCCAGAAAAAGTAATGTCTTGAAATTTCAGTACATTGTCATAATATCAGCTTTAAACTTAGGTCCTTGTTTTATAGTAGTTAGTCAGTGAATTAGTAAGCAAACCTTGCTAATTAACTTCAGGTAACTTATATAACTTAGGATCCAACTTTAGTAAAATTTAGGAAAGCATTAGCCCTCTAAGTAGGAGCACTATGACAACCAAATTCTCCATTTCTCACATTTCCTAAGCAGTAGCTTAAATCTAAGTCAGACAAAAGTTGATGAATGAGAAATTACTTTGAGAATATGGAGAAACAGAAAAGTAGGTACCTAGGGAAATGATGAAAACTTCTACTTTTATATTGGCAGAATTTAGTAAGCCAGAGTAAGATGCAGGCTGAATCAGAGTTCATAAAATTATGAAAGAAAAAAAAAAACGGAAAGGGTTAACCGAAGACAAAGTTGCCCTTTTTACACTCTTCTTAGGGCTCCTTAAACAAAACAAAACAAAACAAAACAGGAGCCGGGTGCAGTGGTGTGCATCTGTAATCCCATCTACTCAGGAAGCTGAGGTGGGGGGATTACTTCATCCAGTTCATCCAGGGAGTTTGAGACCAGCCCCAGCAACCTTCTCGCTCAAAAAATAAAAAGAAAAAGAAAAAAAAAAAAAAGAAAAATAACACTCTTTTTAAATATACATGTTGAAGACTGTTAGTTCTCTTCCAATATTCTTTTTTTTTTTTTCATGACTGAACAGTTTTTAGCAGAGCACATGTGAAATAAACACATTTCCCAGCCCCACTTGCAGCTTAGATGTGGCCATGTGACTGACATCTGGCCAATGAAGTGGAAGTGGAAATATAACATGGTAGCTCCCAGGAAACTTCCCTAAAAGACAATTGGTATGCACCCTTTGACCCTTCTTCTGGCCTTCTTACATCCTTCCATCCTTCTTGGAATGTGGATGTCATGAGAGCTCCATCTTGCAACATGTGGATGAAATTCCACCACGTAAAGATAACTCGGTAGAAAACAGAAATGAGCGGGGCCAACATATCTGCCTTGGCTGCAAACTTCCAGGGTTTTTCAGGAGAAATAAATATGCTTCTCTTTTATTTAAGTCGTTTCTACCTTGAGCTTCTGTAACACTTAGCCAAAGCAAATAAATTATAATTGATAAAGTAAAGAGAGTTTCTGGGAAAAGTACATCTAGCACAGTTTTATTTTACAGTAATGTCTTTTAAAACTCATCTATTCCAGGTAGAGAAAAAAAATGCATATTTAGAGAAGGGAAATTTGTGAAATGACAAAACCAAGAAATACACAATGAATAAAGTCAAATATTAATATCAGCCTCCAAAATGAGGCTAGTCCTACAGACACGAAACTTCTTTCTGTGTTAGTCTTTTTCCTTTGACAATAATAAAAATGTTTATTTAGATAACAAGCAGGCAAATACAGTCCCCTCATATACTGAAGAACAAGAATCATCTATGGTGAGGATGAAAACGCTTGTATACAACTACCCTGGGAAACAAAAATGTTCAATTACTTTGAGAAAAAGCCTGGGGATATTGATCTATGGCTAACTCTGAGATTATGTGAATTTTATATCTGGTCAATTTCTTATCTGAAGAAAGTTTTAAACTAACCTCTAAGTGAACTGTGAAGATTTATAAGAATCTGAAAATGTTGAAGATATAAGGTAAATGATCCTGGATGAAGCGGTGATCATAAAAAGCAAATCACTCTGCAACTCTTAAGGGCTTTGAACTATAAATAGGAATATGCAGAAGATAAGCTGATGGGCAGAAACAAACTTCTATTTAATGCATTTCAAAAAGCTCTTTCACTTAATAAATATAACAGATTTTCTTCTTTAAATTCTTTCACCACCTGCTCTTAACAACTAAGAATTCAGAAGAAAATATATTTAAAACTAAACAAGGAAATGTAAATCAAGGCTAGTTTAGATATCTAATTTAGATGGTATAGTGTGCTGAATGGTTCACGTTTTAAAGAGTTTCAATAAGTCACAATCAGATAAGAATATTATTCATTGATAATTGGTTTGTTGTAAGGAGACCCTTTGATAGTCCAATATACATTAAATACCTCATGACACCAACTATATGGGGTTAATCTTTTGCAGTTTAAAGCTTTGCCTCTGGTAGTAAAACTTCCATGTAATTGGCATCAATAGTCAAATCATACAATTCATTTTGGGTTGCTGGGTGGAAACAAAAGCTCCTCTATTTGGCTCACAATCACTCTCTCAGTGGTGGGCAAAATGCAATGACTGGCCAGTGAATGATATTTACAATAGCTAGGGATTATCTTAGATTATACAGCCTTCAGCAGAAACACAAACACTTGAACAGAGCAGTGTGAAATAGAAGATAGTGTGTGGGAGGAGGCAAGCTCTAATCTGAAATACACAAGAAGAAATTTACATATGGCAAAAAAGATGGTATATAGAGGCTACGCTTGATGGAGGGAGATTATAATAAATGACAGATTAATGAGACTTGTTTTTCTTGAAGTTTATGATGGTTTATTTCTGGCACATATGCCAAGTTGATGCTATCAAATTATAGTGTTCATTATCATTATTATCATCAAGTCGTATTGATTACCAATGTGTACTCTACTGGGCGTTATATATACAAGCAAAATTCAGGTGGTTTCTGACATTCAACAACCAATAAAATAAATCAGACCAAAGATTGTAGACATATGTAGGAGAGCGTATAGTGAACAAGATACTCAAGTGGAGAAAAACTTAAAGGTTAAAAACAAATTTTTAAATACTTTCAGTGTTTAGGTGAACTGGTAAGTGTTTTGGTGTGTCGGTTTATAAGAATGTTGCTTGCTATATCTAAAGGAACAGCTTATTCATTATTTTCTTAAAAATGAATTCTATCAAACTAGTTACTTAGTAAATCAGGATTTTCAAAGAAGATCTTGAGGGTAAAAACCAAAACAGAACCTTTCCCCGTAAACCATGGTTTCAACAATTCAAAAAAGTGAGACAGGGTGGTGCAAGATGGCAGAATAGAAGCCTATACAACTCATCTCCCTCACTGAAACATCAAATTGTAACAACTATGTGCAGAGAGAAAAGCACTGTCACCAGAATCAAAAACAAGGTAAGGAATCATAGTACCTGGTTTTAACTTCATCTTGCTAAAAGACGCATTGAGGAAAGGCAGGAGAGACAGTCTTTAATCACCAACACCACCCCTTCCCAATCACCCAGCACTGGACGTACAGTGCAGAGAGGGAATCTTTGCACTTTTGGAAGGGACAGTACAGCTACTGGGGGACTTTACATTGAACTAAGTGCTGTGCTGTCACAGTAGAGAAAAAAGCCATGCTGGCCTCAGCCAGTGCCTGTGCACAGAGGGAATATTTGAACTAGCCCCAGCCAGAAGGGAATCGCCCATCCCAGCAGTCAGAACCCAAGTTTCTTGGCAAGCCTCACCATTGTGGGCCAAAGTGCTCTGGAGTCCCAGGTAAACTTGAGAGGCAGTCTGGGACACACGAACTGCAATTCCTAGATAACTCCTAGTCATAGCCTGGACTAAGAGCTAGAGGACTAGGGTGGCATGTGACCTAGGGAGACACCAGCTGGCATGGCTAAGGGAGTGCTTGCACCATTCCTCCCTCACCTCAAGCAGTGCAGCCCACAGTAACAAAAGTGACTCCTTACTTTTGCTTAAGGAGAGGAGAGTGAAAAGTACAGAGGATTTTGTCTTGCATCTTGGATACCAGCTTAGTCACAGTAGGACAGGGCACTAGACAGAGTTGTGAGGACCCATTTCTAGGCTCAGCTCCTGGACAACACTCTCCAATCAAAAGAGATACAGTGTCTTGACCAGGCGTGGTGGCTCACGCCTGTAATCCTAGCACTTTGGGAGGCCGAAGTAGGTGGATCACTTGAGGTCAGGAGTTCGAGACCAGCCTGGCCAACATGATGAAACCCCATCTCTACTAAAAATACAAAAATTAGCCACACATGATGGTGGGCGACTGTAATCTCAGCCTCTTGGGGGGCTAAGGCACAAGAATCTCTTGAACCCAGGAGGCAGAGGTTGCAGCGAACTGAGATCCTCTCACAGCACTCCAGCCTGGGCAACAGAGCGAGATGCTGTCTCAAAAAGGAAAAGAAAAGAAAGAAAGATAGAAAAAAAAGAGAGAGAAGAAAAGAAAAGAAAAATAGATACAGTGTCTGAATGGATGAAAAAATAAGACCCAATTTTGTGTTGACCTCAAGAAGCACTCTTCATCGATAAAGAGACACATGGACTGGAAATAAAGGGATGGAAAAAGATATTCCATGCCAACGGAAACCCAAACATAGCTGGAGTAGCTATACTTACAACAGACAAAATCGATATCAGGACAAAAACTGTAAGAAGAGACAAAGAAGGTCATTATATAATGACAAAAGGGTCAATCCAGCAACAGGATATAACAATTATAAATATATATGCACTCAACACTAGAGTACATATATATAAGGCAAATATATATACAACATTGGAGTACAGATATATAAAGCAAATATTATTCGAGCTCGGGAGAGAGATAGACCTCAATACAATAACAGCAGGAGCCTTCAACACCCCCACTGTCAACATTGGGCAGATCTCCCAGACAGAAGCTCAACCAAAGTAACATTGGACTTAATCTGCACTGTAGAATAAATGGACCTAACAGATATTTACAGAACATTTAATTCAATGAGTGTAGAATACACGTTCTTCTCCTCAGCACACAGATTACTGTCAAAGAGACCACACAGTAGGTCACAAAACCGTCTTAAAAATTCAATAAAAATGAAATAATATCAAGCGTCTTCTCTGACCACAATGGAATAAGACTAGAAATCAACAATGAGGAATTTTGGAAGCTATACAAACACGTGGAAGTTAAACAATATGCTACTAAATGACCACTGGGTCTATGAAGAAATTAAGAAGGAAATTGAAAAATGTCTTTAAAAAATGAAAGAAACACCACATACCAAAACCTATGGGATACAGCAAAAGTAGTACTAAGAGGGAAATTTATAGCTGTAGGTGCTTCCATCAAAAAAGAAAAAAACTTCAAATAAATCACCTAACAATGCAACTTAAAGACCTAGACAAGCAAGAGCAAATCGAACCCAAAATTAGTGGAAGAAAGAAATAATAAAGATCAGAGCAGAAATAAATGATGTTGTAATAAAGAAAACATACAAAAAGTCAACAAAACGAAAAGTTGGTTTATTGAAAAGGTAAACAAAATTGACAAATCTTTAGCCAGACTAATGAAGAAAAAAGGGAGGAGACCCAAATAAATAAAACCAGAAATGAGAAAGGAGACATTACAATTAATACCAGATAAATTCAAAGGCTCATTAGTGGCTACTATAAGAAACTGTATGCCAACAAATTGAAAAATCTAGAGGTAATGGATAAATTCCTAGACACATACAGCCTAGCAAGATTAAACAATAAAGAAATCCAAAACCTGAACGAGTAACACAACTGAAGCCTTAGTAAAGTCTCCCAGTAAAGAAAAGCTTGGGACCCGATGGCTGCACTGCTGAACTCTACCATGTGATGAATATTGATGCAAAATTCCTCAAAAAATACTAGCAAACTGAATTCAACAATACATTAAAAAGATCACTCATCATGAGCAAGTGGGATTTATCCCAGGGATACAACCATGGTTCAACATACGCAAATCAATCAATGTGATACATCCTATCAACAAAATTGAAGGATAAAGCCATACGGTCATTTCAATTGATGCTGAAAAAGCTTTTGATTAAAATTCAACATTGCTTTATGATAAAAAGTCTCAAAACTCTTGGTATAAAAGGAACGTACCCCAACATAATAAAAGCCATATATGACAGACCCACAGCTAGTATCATACTGAATGGGGAGAAACTGAAAGTCTTTCCTCTAAGATCTGGAACATGACAAGAATGCCCACCTTCACCACTGTTATTCAACATAATACTGTAAGTCCTGGATAGAGCAATTAGACAAGACAAAGAAACAGAGCAGAGGGTATCCAAATTGGAAAGGAAGAAGTCAAATGACCCTTGTTTGCTGATGATATGATCTTATATTTGGAAAAGGCTAAGGACTCGACCAAAAAATGATTAGAACTGATAAACAAATTCAGTAAAGTTGCAGGATACAAGATCAACATACAAAAATCAGCAGCATTTCTATATGCCAACTGTGAACAACCTGATCTGAATGAGATATAAAAAAGTAATTCCATTTACAATAGCCACAAATAAAATGAAATACTTAGGCATTTTCTTAACCAAAGAAGTGAAAGATCTCTGCAATGAAAACTATGAAACACTAATGAAAGAAATTGAAGAAGATACAAAAAAAAAATCATTGTATTACATGTTCATGGATTGGAAGAATCAATATTTTTTTTTTTTTTTTTTTTTTTATTAAACTTTAGGTTTTATGGTACATGTGCGCAATGTGCAGGTAAGTTACATATGTATACATGTGCCATGCTGGTGTGCTGCACCCACCAACTCGTCATCTAGCATTAGGTATATCTCCCAGTGCTATCCCTCCCCCCTCCCCCCACCCCACAACAGTCCCCAGAGTGTGATGTTCCCCTTCCTGTGTCCATGTGTTCTCATTGTTCAATTCCCACCTATGAGTGAGAATATGCGGTGTTTGGTTTTTTGTTCTTGCGATAGTTTACTGAGAATGATGATTTCCAATTTCATCCATGTCCCTACAAAGGACGTGAACTCATCATTTTTTATGGCTGCATAGTATTCCATGGTGTATATGTGCCATATTTTCTTAATCCAGTCTATCATTGTTGGACATTTGGGTTGGTTCCAAGTCTTTGCTATTGTGAATAATGCCGCAATAAACATACGTGTGCATGTGTCTTTATAGCAGCATGATTCATAGTCCTTTGGGTATATACCCAGTAATGTTGGTGGGATTGTAAACTAATTCAACCCTTGTGGAAGTCAGTGTGGCGATTCCTCAGGGATCTAGAACTAGAAATTCCATTCGACCCAGCCATCCCATTACTGGGTATATACCCAAAGAATCAATATTTTTAAAATGTCCACACTACCCAAAGCAATCTACAGAATCGACGCAATCCCTATCAAAATACTAATGGAATTCATCACAGAAATAATAAAAACAATTCTGAAGTTTATATGGAACCACAAAAGACCCAGAATATACACCTACAGTGACCTTATTTTTGACAAAGTTTCCAAGAACGCACATTGAAGAAAGGACAGTTTCTTCAATAAATGGACCAGGGAAAACTGTATAACCCCAGGCAGAAGAATGAAACTGGACCCCTATCTCTTGCCATATACAAAAGTCAAATCAAAATGGATTAAAGACTAAAATCTAAGACCTCAAGCTATGAAACTACTACAAGGAAACATTGGAGAAACTCTCCAGGATATCTGTCTGGGTAAAACAAATTTTGAGTAATATCCTATAAGCACAGGCAACAAAAGCAAAAATAGACAAATGGGATCACATCAAGTTAAAAAGCTCCTCCACAGTGAAAGAATCAATAAAGTGAAGAGACAACCAACAGAAAGGGAGAAAATATTTGCAAATTACCCATCTCACAAGGGATTAATAACCAGAATAAATAAGGAGTTAAAACAACTCTATAGGAAAAAGTCTAATAATTAGATCAGAAAATAGACAAAAGTTTCAAATAGGCATTTCTCAAAAGAAGACATACAAATGGCAAACAGGTGTATGAAAATATGCCCAGCATCACCGATCATCAGAGAAATGCAAAGCAAAACTACAATGGGATATTCTCTCACCCCAATTAAAATGACTTATATCCAAAAGACAGGCAATTACAAATGCTGGAGAGAGTGTGAAGAAAAGGGGACTCGTGTACACTGTTGGTAGGAATGTAAATTAGTACAACCAAAATGGAGAAGATTGGAGGTTCCTCAAAAACTGAAAATAGGGCTACCATATGATCCAGCAATCCCACTGCTGGGTATATATCCAAAAGAAAGCAAATCAGTATATCAAAGAGATATCTGTACTCGCACGTTTGTTGAAGCACTGTTCATAATAGCCAAGATTTGGAAGCAACCTAAGCGTCCATCAACAGATGAATGGACAAAGAAAATGTGATACATATACATAATAGAGTACTATGCAGCCATAAAAAGAATGAGATCCTGTCATTTGCAACATCATGGATTGAACTGGAGGTCATTGTGTTAAATGAAATAACTCAGGCACAGAAAGACAAACATCACACGTTCTCATTTATTTGTGGGAGGTAAAAATCAAAGCAATTGAACACATGGAGATAGAGGGTGGAAGGATGGTTACCAGAGGCTGTGAAGGGTAGTGGGGGGGTTGAGGGGGAGGTTGAAATGGTTAATTGGTACAAAAAATAGTTAGAAAGAATGAACACCACCTAGTATTTGCTAGCACAACAGAGTGACTATGGTCAAAACAATTGTACATTTTTAAATAACTAAAAAAAATACAATTTTACTGTTTGTAACACAAAGAATAATTGCTTAAGGAGATGAACATCCCATTTTCCATGATACTTGCACGCCTGTATCAAAACATCTCATGTACCCCATATATATATATGTACCCCACATATATACACATATATATGTACCCCACATATATACACATATATATGTACCCCACATATATACACATATATATGTACCCCACATATATACACTATATATGTGTATATATATACACATAGTAAATATACATATTTATATATAGTATATGTTTATATATAGTATATATATTTATATGTGTTTATATATACAATATATATATGTGTATATATATATACTATATATGTGTATATATATATACAATATATATATGTGTGTATATATATATATACACACACTATGTACCCACAAACATTAAAAATAACATTTAAAGATAAAAAATTTTGAAAAGTGGAACATAAATAGAAATTTGTACTTCTCCGTCAGTCTACTGTATCTTCTTCTGCATTGTCTCCATGACTAAATCCATGGGATTCCTTTCTTCCAGTCAGTAAAACAGTGGCCATGGAATAGGATATGAACAACTTTCTTAAGTTCAGGACTTGCTTATTTTTTACCCCTTACTTCCTAATTCTACCAAGCTCAGAAACCAACAGTAAGTATTTTGTATTGGCACATATACCTATACCTGGGTTGTGGAATGAAGATCCAGTCTTGCATAAAAATCTTCAAATATGGTAGAGATTAATTCTAAGACTGCAATGATAATCCTTCCTGAGTTGTCAGCATCCTGTATGTGCTTATCATGTATCTTCCCAACTACATATGGCATTGTGACAAATAGAAGAGGCTGCTAATGCTGCTATAGCTGAATGTCTCATTTAGGAACAAACAATTCTGGAAAAGCTCCCAGATTATGCATCTGTCCCTCTAGCTTCCACTTTAAAAGATAAAATTCTATGGTGATAATGTGAGGATTAGTATACTATTCTTTCCTTATGTGGGTAATGTGAGGTTATTTCCTTACCTTGACATGAAAGAAAAATATTTATTGAATGTCTCAGTAGAAAGATTACAACCGAGATAGCAAATTCTTATCAGAAACTTACATTAGGAATGGGCTTGCAGAATTGCATGCTCATTCCCTACTGTCTGAATACAGAGATGATTAGGGACTTTCTCTTCAAATCTAATTTATTTGGTTTCTACTCCTGTTTTCTCTCCTTTCATTTCTTTCATTGTCTCATTTTTCTTCATGTAGCACAAATGGCAGCCAGAGCCTGTGAGTGCTTTAATGCTGCAGGCTTACTGCTATGAGAACTGAATAATGGAGAAATCCCTGGGGAAGCAGCTTCCAACTGTCCCACCCTCAGCATCCTAATGACCTGTGGCACTGTGGTTCCAGAATGGTGGTGATAAATTTGGAAAATACTTTCTCTAAAGCAGTAGTGCCCACATATTTATCTGACAGGCTGTACTGGGCAATTATAAAATGTTCAGGGGTCCATGGTGAAATGCCAAAAATAGAACAATGCGGTATGCTTTTCCTAAAGCTACACCTTCTTTATTAAAACAATTATGATTTACGTCCCTCCTGTACTTAAAGTACATATCTATTATTTTTAAAATGTAAGTATAAATTTTAGTTCAGTCCAGCATTCACACAGAAATGTGTACACATCACAAGTGTATGGTTCCTTAAACTTCCCTAAAGGAAACACATCAATGCAAGTAGCATCCAGATCAAGAAACAAAACATTACCCAGTCCCTAGAAGCCTGCTTCAGCCCTTGTTAATCACAACTCACAAAGGTAACTCCTGTCTGACCTCTAAACTCCAAAGTGCCTAATTTTTTAGTTTCATATAATAGATTCATACAATAAGTGTTCTCTTATTTCTGACTTACTTTATACAACACTGTGTTCATATTTTATTTTTCAACATTTCATTTATTTTATGAAATATTATTAATAAGAGCATTTGATTAATTAAATGCCCTTATACTGCTTTCTCTAATTTTTTTTAGAGGTTTCTTTTTTGCTATAGAAATGTAATAATATGGAAATAAATACTCTTAGTCTCATGTCTATTTTACATCATATCTAAAGCTCAGAACCATCTTGAATTTAACTACTTACATGGGTGGGTAAGTCAAACCAACATATCTGACTAAGTAGAATTCCAAGAAGGAAATACTGATTTTAAAACATTACTTTCTTGATGTTTGACAGGGACCTTGTTGTTACACAATAATGCCATCTTATGGCTGTACAGCAATTTGTAGTCTAGAAACTGCTTTCATTTTGATGATATCATTTGAACTATTCTATCCTCTTAGTCTTCGGGAAGTCATTTTCTAAAAGTGGGAAACATTCACTAATGGCTTACAGGATAGTAAAGATGGTATCAGAAAGAAACTAACGACACCAGAGTATAGCATCTGGCATTTAGTAGGCCCTTCTTAAGTGTTCGTTGAAAGAAAAAAAGAGCTTTGTTTCTCTAATCCTAGATAGATCTTACGTAAATTCTTTGTTTTTACATGTTTCCTATAGGTATATTTTATAAGCAGTTAGTTACCCACCCGAAAATCAATGAAAACTGAATTTAGCAGTAATATTAATTTCCCAAAAAGTTAACTAGTAATCTTACATATAGGCATATCTATCTATACGTTCATGGTGCTTGTGGATTTACTGTTGACTGTGTTGAGTGTTTGTGAACAATCAGAATGTCCGTGAAAATAAGGCTTTTGATACTTTGATGATGTGTAACCTATTGAGATACATGTTGAAATTCTATTTGCTGAAAGACAATGTATGGAAGCAGGTATGTTAGATAATGAATGAGCAGTCATAAATTAGTCTGGCTTTTTAAATATCTTCCTGTTCTCATCTAAAGAGTAATGTCTGTTTTACATTATGACATTTAATAGAGATGACTGAATGAGAAATACGCAGATGTACTATTTAGTATGTGCTTAGGCAAGTCACATAATATCTTTGAAATATAGTTTTCTCCCTTATAAAATAATGAAGCAGGGCAAAACCACTAAGGCATTTTCTAGCTGTAAAACAATCCTGTTATAAATTCTTAACTATCTCTAATAATTTGAATTATGGTTCAGCAAATATTAACAGCTCTCCCCTTCCACTGTAGGAAGAGTCTACTTTCTCATTCTATTGATGTCAGATTTGGCAACGTAATTTGCTTTGGCCAATCAAATGTCAGTGAACTTCACGGGAGCAGAGGCCATGAGTGTTCTTGGGAGGTTAGGTTTATACTTTGGTGACTTGTCATGAAAATATGTCACTGAAACTTCATCTTAGGTCCAGAGCAAAGACATGTATAGCAGACCTTAATCCAACATGCATCATGGAGCCTAGCTCTACTAACCCACATCTTGAAGCAGAGCTTCCCGGTCAAGCCCAGCTGAGTCAGTCAAGGTACAAGTAACCTAAACAGCCAGAAATGCCTGTTGTTTTCAGTCAGCAAGGTCTAGGGTGATTTGTGTCACAGCATTATTGCGGTCATAGCTAATACTACCATACATGTACCATTTAAGAAAAATACCAATATAGCCCTTCTTACTAGCTCAAATTTATTTTGATTTAACCCAAGTCGGCTTACTAAAAAATTCAGCAGATTTTTGTTGAGAACACCACATGAAGGCTATACTGAACGTTTGTGTATTTATGAATGCATAGCTTCTAAATCTCTCCAAGGATTCAAGAATCTACCATTGTATGGGACTTAGTAGGACACAAGGCGTTGACTGCCACTACAATGAAGAACAAATTCAGCTATTTATTTTCCCTGACCTCTGGCAATAAGAACATAGTTCTGTGGCCTACACCTGTATTATAACAGCAGTCATCAATTTATGGCCCATCAGCAAATTCCAGCCTGCCAACTGCCTTGGTAAATAAAGTTTTTTATTTGAACACAACATGTCCATCCATTTATATATTATATATGGTTTTTTTCACCCTAAAACAGCAGAGTTGTGTAGTTGTGACAGAGACTACATGACCTGCAGGGACAAAAATATCTACTAACTGCCCCTTTACAGAAAAAAAAAATCCGTCCTCTGACTTATCAGATGCTTCTGCCAGAGACCCTAGTTGTAGAATGAGCGACACACAGAAGAATAATTTAGCTACTTTTTCTTGGCAGTGACGATAGCAAGCAATGTCCAGTGCAATGGTGCTCCTGGTAAAGCAGTGGACTCTGGCATGACAGCAAAATAATTCAGATTTACCTCACAGCTTGATACTGGATATATTCTGGATGCCTAGCCTGCTCTTCCTTTATAGTTTCTGCCCACTGTTAAACCTAGCTCTCAGGCTTTCCTATTGATTCCATGAGGTATCTGATATCCTTCTAGTAATTTATATAATTCTACCTAAAGTAACTACAGTCACTTTCTGTTAGTTGTAACTCAGAACCTTGAATGGTCTATAGACCTTGACTTACTGCTAATTCTTAGGAAGATGTTTTCATTCCATTCCCCAGGGATCTTGTTCTTGCCCTCTTGTATAGCTCCAATCTATCAACCCTTATTTTACTGGCTGGTTGTCCCTTTTCTCTCCAAGACTGTGAAGCTCTTCAAAGCAGGGACTGAGTCTAATTCTTCTCTCTGTAGTTCTCAGGGAAATTTGAAAGCGTGTAAGAATGAATTAACAGACGTCATGACTGTCAGAACCATAAGATCACCATTTTCATCATCAAAATTGCCAACCTTAACTGAGCCATTATCATGTTTAAGCAATCCACTAAGCTCCCCACATACATTGTGTCAGATAATCCTCATAACAACCCTGTGACATAGACACTATTCTTATCCTATTTTATACATAAGAAATGTATGGAGCAGAAGATTTAAGAGACTTGCTCGAGGGCACATAGATAGCAGCAAAGCCAGAATTCCAAAACAGCCTGGAACTCTAGAGCCTGTGCTTAAAAGCAATTACTTAAAACAGTTTTTATCCGAGATTGTACTAAAAGTCACAGGAAATTTAACAGCTCCTGACCAATTCCTATAGAATGTCAATGGAAGTACAATTTCAACCTCTGGATAAGGAAAGGGTAGATCTATTGGGGTTAGAGAAACTCTATCCTTTGTCAAAACCAGAAAAATCCTCAGAGTTGGGGTGAGATTTCAGCTACCCTCTCTGTGGAATGACATTAGTGTTTCTGTTAAAGTCTAGGGTGAAGGTAAACCGAAAGGGAAATGTCCATATGACCCAGTGAGAAGGGAATACCTGGATCATTAGCCAAAAATTACTTTTAAGTAAAGTGGAGGAGAAACCTCAAAAAGCAGAAAGCGTTATTTCTACTTTAGTGCAAAACTGGTAGGTGTGTATAGAAGCACAGTAATCACTGGCTATCCAAGAAACCTCAAAGGTCCTTAGGGGATGGTGTGGGCGGCCTAGAATGCTTGGAGAAAACATTGACTATAAGAAGATGAACCAGAGGGGGAAGAACTTCCCAATAGTGGAATGAACATCCCAAAAGATGGTAATGAAACTGACATCACTGGAGTAGCCTGCAGAGCCTCATAATGGCTCAATGTGAAATGCTGGGAGAAAGTACACCATGGTGGAGATATAAGTTTATTCAAATATTTTTGTTTATTTATTTTAGAGACAGTCTGTTATGCAGGCTGGAGTACAGTGGCACAATCATGGCTCGTGGCAGCCTTGAATTCCTGGGCTCAAGTGACCCTCCTGCCTCAGCCTCCCAAAGCACTGGGATTACAGGTATGAGCCACCATTTTATAAGTTTAAGTTTGTATTTGTAGCATATACACAGAGTGGCTAAGTTTCTTTTCCTTTATCAAGCCTGGCTTTGGATACTGTGGGACCAGCTATTTTCAAAGAAGTTGAGATAAATCTCTTTTTTTGTTTTGTTTTGTTTTGTTTGAGACGGAGCCTTGCTCTGTCACCCAGGCTGGAATGCAGTGGTGGATTTGGGCTCACTGCAGCCTCTGCCTCCTGGGTTCAAGGGATTCTCCTGCCTCAGCCTCCCAAGTAGCTGGGACTACAAGCGCATGCCACCATGCACAGGTAATTTTTGTATTTTTAATGGAGACAAGGTTTCACCATGTTGGCCAGGCTGGTCTCGGACTCCTGACCTCAAACAATCTGCCCGCCTTGGACTCCCAAAGTACTGGGATTACAGACATGAGCCACTGCACCTGCCCTGGAAGTTGAGATAAATCTGTTAGACTATCCAAAGGGGAAATATTCTCAGGTTTCTGAGAGGAGGCTTGAGTCCAGACACATTGAACACCCACTTTGTGCTCAGCACTATATCAGTCCTGAGCATGCAACACAAATAAAACATAGCCCTTTTCTATAAGGAGCTTGTGTGGGAGGCAGAAAAGTAAACAAATTGATTACTATGTGTTAGGTTTTAGGAGGAGGCACATCAGATCATATATTCTACAGGGTAGCCACCAAGTCTGGAAAATTTACAAATACATAAATGATTTATTGATATTATATTACATTAAATGATGAAACAATAGCCAAGTTTCCAGATGTTATGAGCAACTAATAGTTTCAGGATTTCCAGAAAAAGACAACATCTGAAGTGAGACCTGAAGAACAGGCAGGTCAGAGGGAGCACAAAACACTTGGGCATCTGCAAATTGATTTAATACCACTAGAACATAATTTGGAGGGGATTGCTGTAGGGCAGGCACGAAGAAATAAACAGTGAGGCTGACCAGATAATTATGCACAATTAAGGAGTCAGGGTTTCATTCTCAAGGGAATGAGATTATAGTACCAAAGCTCTTACACTTTAGAAAAATGACGGCCACTGAAAGATCATTGAGAACAAAGTGGAGATAATCACTTGAGACAACTGAGATTAATGCTAGAAATCTCTCTTTAGGTGCCTGACGTAGTAAACCAACAACTAAAATAGGAGTAAAGATGGTTAGAAATGGACAGATATAAGAGATACCATGGAGGTTCCCTATAATTATTAGACGAATGATTTGATTTCCTCTGAGAATAATTAAGAAGCCTACCTTGAGGATAAAGACTTCTGAAAGGAATCACTTTAAGCTGTTAGAGAACTTTATTACTTTTAATCTAAAAATGTAAAAGAAAGAGTAATCCACTTCTTGTGATGTGAAGCTAAATAATGTAATTGAATTTCTGCCCCCCCCCCAAATAAGTCAACAGCGAAATATTTCAATTAAGATAAAAAGAAACATGATTTTAAATCAACTTAACAAATTCCCCATGGCAAAAAACATGTAGGGGAGGGTTATGCAAAGTGTAAAGTGTCACCCTCCAAAATATAAATAAATGAAAATCAATTTTTTATTGATAGGTAATATTTTAAACATGTTAATCTAAGTATCAAACTCCTATAAATTTTTAGACACAGATTTGACTAAAGATAAATATGTTATATTTAACAACTGTTTACAGCACCTCAGTGACCCAATCTGATTTACGATTACCGGAAATTTTCGAAGATATAATGCTTCAACATAATGCTAAATTTAATACTGAATAATTTCTACAATTCAGCTCATTTGTCTGAATTGTTCATCATTATTTGTTCTCATTTTACTTACCATTTTTCAATGAGAGTGATACTTCTTTTTCCCTGTCTTTTTTCCATGGAGGGTACTGAAATAAATTCTACAGTTCCCTGAAAATAAATCATTTCTGCAAGTATCAAGCAAAATGTATGTGTTACCTACCCCTGTCGGTCCTTGTACATTTTGTTAACTTTTTCCCATTGGAAATCAAGCTGGGAGAGAGCTTCCTGTAGCTTCACCCTTTCCACAGGCGTTGCACTTTGCAATGCTGCTGTCTTCTTGCTATGAATAATGTCAATCCGACCTGAGCTTTGTTGTAGACTATCTTTTATATTCTGTAATATAAAAATTTTTTAAAAAGTAAAAAAAAATGAATTAGCTGTCTAGAGAAAGAGAAAAAAATACATATATATAAATCCCAAAGGTAGCAAATGGTGTTGCAATTCTTAATTATTGACTTTTTAAAGTTAATAACCATGAAGTCCAGTGACTTTGACATGCTCAAATTCAATAGGTAAATCACAGACCTCATCCTGAGAGAGTGGATCACTCCCTACATCTTAAAACTGCCTTCATTTGGCTTCTGTATCCTGATCTCTTCTGGTTTTTCTTCTACCTTTAAGTCCACTGCTTCTCGGTTTCCTTTCCTGGATCTTTCTCGTCCTGATCTTAATATTAGAGTGCTCTGACTCAGTATTTGCACTTCTTTTCTTCTCTGTCCATAGTCCCTCCCATTTGTTCTCATAATTTTAAATATCCTGTATAAGACAATGACACCCAAATGTGTATCTCAAGCCCGGACCTCTTCTCCGAACTCCAGTCTAACAAATGCTAATTTCTCAACACTTGGAGGTCTCACGAGACTTTCAAACTTAATATGATGCAAACAAAATTCTGAACTGCATTTCCTAATCCTTCTCCTCCCATAGATTCCCTCATTTCAGTAAATGGCAATTACTGATTTCAACTGAATTACAGTAATTCAATTAACAATTACTCAGATTGACAACTTTGGAGCCATCCTTAATTTTTTCAGTCTCCAGTATTCAAATTATTGGGCAATTGTTTTGGCTTGACTTTCAAGACATATCCGGAATTTGACCACTTCTCACTATCTTTCTTGCTACAGATCTGATATAAGCTATTATTGTCTCTCATCTGGGTTATAGAAATACCTATCTAAATGGTCCTCTTGCTTCCAGTCTTTACCCCCTACTGGATAATTCTCCACACAAGAGCCGAAAAGATTCTTTTAAAACATAATTGGGATCATATCACTCCCCTGCTCAAAATCTTCCAGTGGCTATTCATCACAGAGTTCAATCACAGCCAATTTCAAAAGCCTACATGAAAAATAAATTATTCTTGCTACACTTTATACAAATAATCAGGCCAAGTATAATAAAGCAAATCAGTCCTATGATGATCTGTCTTTAGTAAAAATGGGAGACTAGAGAGAGAAAAAAATTATGTTTTAAGAACTATGGTACACCTGTTATTAGTCTCGTCAGTTGTTTTTGAGTTTTTTCCTGCAATATAGACTGATCCTGCTTATTCCTGTGAACCTGCCAGTGATCTCTGACTGCACCTCAGAAGAAACCAGAAGGATGGGTAATATAAAAACCTGGATCAGTATTCTAATTCTGGACATGTATTGGAATCAGCTAGCAACCCCACATCACTTTGGTTCCAACAGCTGCCCAGTTCACGGAAAGCCTTCTAATTTAGTTTACTTGGGATAATTGTGCTGATTTTGTATTACTGTTGTGGAATATATTTGCTGTTGTACTTTTTGTATAGGAATGCAGAATAAGCTTACTCAATGTTTTCTTAGACTGAAAACTTACTAATCTTCTAGATATCACCATTTATCAGTTATGAATGGCCCTCACCAAGCTGATGCTTGCTGACTGAGCTCCTCTCTATCCTGAATACAAGAGATGCTAATGGTTAGGCAGAAATATCGTCACCCATATTCAGCCTGAAGAAGTTACAGAAGATGTATTACCCCTCTACTACTTAATCCTAAGGGTACCTCTATTACCCTTAGGATTAAGGGTTCCCTTGTAAAAGAAAGAGGGGAAATACGTCAGAGGCATTCGAACCAGAGCAACTCCATCTTGAATAGGGGCTGGGTAAAATAAGGCTGAGACCTACTGGGCTGCATTCCCAGGAAGTTAGGCATTCAAAGTCACAGGATGAGACAGGAGGCCAGAACAAGATACCGGTCACAAGGACCTTGCTGATAAAGCAGGTTGCTGTAAATAAGCCAGTCAAAACCCACCAAAACCAAGATGGTGAAAAAAGTGACCTCTGGTCCTTCTCACTGCTCCTTCTACACTAATTATAATGCATTAGCAGGCTAAAAGACACTCCTACCAGTGCCATGACAGTTTACAAATGCATGGCAATGTCAAGAAGTGACTCAATATGGTCTAAAATGGGAGGAACCCTCAGTTCTAGGAATTGCTGACTCCTTTTCCCAGAAAACTCATGAATAATCCACCCCTTGTTTAGCATATAATCAAGAAATAACTTTAAGTATCCTGAGTCAAGCAGCCCATGCCACTGCACTGCCTATAGAGTGGCCATTCTTTTTATTCCTTTACTTTCTTAATAAACTTGCTTTTACTTTTTTTAAAAAAGCATTATCTTTACTATGACCTATAAATCTCTGCATGACTTGGTTATATACTACCTACCATTCCAACCTCATCTCTTCCCAGTCTCTTCATAGTCCACAACACTTCACCCTCATTAACTTTATTGCATTACTTGAGTATAACAACTACATTCTTGCTTCAAGATTTCTGCCCTTGCTGTTCTACCCGCCAAAAATAGTTTTCCTAACCAACGCTTCTATCAGTGGTTCCCTTACTTCTTTCTCATGTTAAAGGGGACTTCTCTACTCCTCTACTTTAAACAGCATCAGCAATCACTCTCTATTCCTTGCATTACTCTTCCCTTTTCTTTATAATACTTACTACTAACATTAAAATATATATCAAGTAGCCTGTATATACCACTAGACTGAAATCTATGAGTACAGGGATGTTGTTATCTGTTGGGCTTCCAAAGCTCAAACCTGTGCTTGGCACATGATAAATGGCAAATGCTTTTTTGTTGAATAAATGAATAGATGGTCCCATAAATTGAATCCATAATGTTTTATTTATATTCTATTTAATGGAAAAATCACAAACCACAAATGTGTTATATAGGAAGAAAGAAAAATCTAAACATATTTATTCTCAAATAAATTTGCTAAAAACTACCTTCTGGCAATTCTCCTAGTATGAATTTTGTTGTTTTGATCATCTAAATTGTACATAAGGTCCACTGAGCAAAATTTATTGAGTTCTTCCCATGTGTAAGGAGCAATATAGCAGAAACAGAGGTGGGTGAAACACAGTTTAGTTTGCTTTTAACAAGTTTTAAGTGGGTTTTATTGTAGTAGTAAGAAAGGATATGGTTTGAAGAATTGAAGAAAAAAATCCAAGTATAGAAGCCTTAGCTAGATGAGAAGAAGGAATAGATGAGTGTTCCAAGTGGTATCAAACATTTTCTAGAAGTTCAGAGAAAAAATGTATCATATATTTGGTATAGGCTCAGGAAAGAATTCATGAAGAAGGTACAAATTGCAGTAGACATGTCTGAGTAGTAGAAGTGGGAAGAACATTAGAGCTAGTAGGTAACACACACGCAAAGCTAGGTAACAAGCGCAGTCATATTTGGCTGCCTTTTTAGTAACATAGAAGCTTAGGGGAAGATGGGCCGTGAAACAGAGGCTGAGGATGTTCAATAACGTGCTTTGAATCTCAACAGAAAATTCTGCCTGTACTTCAGTAGCTAATGGGGAACTATGATTTTTAAAATTTATCATTATGTAAGATTTCAAATATATATGAAAGTAGGAAAATAACACAAATAGCTCCCATAACCCTATAATCCAGTGCCAACTGTTATGACTCCACGGACAATCTTATTTTATGTATCACCCCACCCACTCACCTCTTCAACTAGATTATTCTGAAACAAGTTGATATATTATTTTATCCATAAATACTTCAGCATTTTTCTCTTGCTGAAATATTCTCTCATGAGAACTTTTTTTTCGGAAAGTACATATAATACCATGACCACATCTACAATATTAACAGAAAGTTCATTAATTGAATCAAGTATCTAGTTGCTATTCATATTTGAGTTGAAGTGGGAAGGAAGTTTAGGAAAACAGCTCAGCAGAATTCAGTGACTGTGTGTTGGGTGAAGAGGAGGAAGAACTTGAATGACTCTTAGGTATCTGGCCTGGGCATCCACGTGATTTGTGGTGTCACTGGGTAACAGGATTTCAGATGGATGAACAGGTTCCATGGTTACATGCTTGTGTATGTGTGCATAAGTGATTAGTTCAATTTTGGACATCGTCGTTCTGAAAAGCCCTTGAGGCATCAAACTGTAGCTGTTCCAGAGGTAGTTGAAATCAGATTTTGAGAAGAGGAGTAAGATGGCAAGGATTGCTGAGCCATACATATTTTCACATTTGGATACATGGACTAGGCTTTCTGAGCAAAGAGTTGTGGTAACTGACTTAAAGGATGACTGAATGGGAAGCGTACCTTGGAGTTTAGTGCGTTGCTCTGGAGAGATTTAAAAACTTTTATCTCCAAGAGCCCTTTGATTACATTTCAACTTATATACCAAAAATAATAGAGCTAGATCGTTGGTTTATATCCCAGAGCAAAGTCTCTTTCTGTATGTCTGTCTCTCTTGCTTTCTCTCCTCCTGATACATCAGGTGCTCTATATAATCTCTGAGATCCACAATTTTGGGGTTTCTCTCCTGTACTACAACCCCTGCACTCACAGATAAACATCTTGCCCTGAGATGCTTTTAAGTAATTAGTGATGTATTCTCTCATCCAGAGATCTTGTTTCCTGACTAGATAAATATAAATTTTAACAAATATCAACAAAGGGAATATTCTTTTTTTTTTTTGAGATGGAGTCTCGCTCTGTCACCCAGGCTAGAGTGCAGTGGCGTGATCTAGGCTCACTGCAAGCTCCACCTCCCGGGTTTACTTACACCATTCTCCTGCCTAAGCCTCCCGAGTAGTTGGGACTACAGGCGCCCACCACCACGCCCGGCTAATTTTTTGTATTTTTAGTAGAGACAGGGTTTCACCGTGTTAGCCAGGATGGTCTCAATCTCCTGACCTCGTGATCCGCCCACCTCAGCCTCCCAAAACAAAGGGAATATTCTTGCCTATTTTCAGTCAAAATTGGGAAGGATTTTAATCATTTGTAAGTTGGAGACTGGGTTAAATAGAGAGTGACTGCTGCTGATCGTACAGCCTTCCAGATGACGGGCTCTGAAGAAAACCTCGCAATCGGAGAGGGAAACAGGAAAGAAGTTAACAATAAAACTTAGAGGGTTTTCTGCCTTATTCTAAGATTTCACGTTTATGGTGCATGAGGACTTGCCTTGAGCAAGAACTAAGCTGAAGAGGCAGGTGAGACTACAGATAATGTCGGTTGTAAAAGGTAAAAGTCAATGCTTACAATGGGAACCTTAAAAAAAGCAACTGTGTTCTCATGTCTTATATATCAGCTCAGCAACAGGATAAGACACAATGGTTATGGTTGATGTGAGTGAATTAAAGAAAGAAGGTGTTTTTAAAATAAAATTTCAAGGCATTCTCTTCAAGTCTGTGTACACCTTGCGATGGAAAGCTTTCATTATTTCTTTTGTTTAGCATCTCAATTTAACTCTGTGGAAAAAGTACTTATCTGACAGGTCAGGTATTACCATACAAAAGAAAGAACAAGCCAACACAGAAACAATCTGAGAATTTACTTATATGGAGGAATGCAGGTTAAAACTGTCTTTCAGCAATTTCACATAGAGAATTGATAGTCATTGGAATGTGTGTGATGTTGAATAAGACTAGGGATGGTCAGATTGCTCAGGAAAGGTGTTTAGAGTGAAAATAGTGAGAAGAAAGGTGGCATAAAGATGAACCTCTGTGGAAAGCATGGGCAGAGGAAGGAGATGAGTATCCCTAAAGAATAATAGTCATCAGACCCAGGAAGAGAACCAGAAGGAGGGAGGGAGTTGTCAACAAGTCAGATGCAGCCAGGACCAGGAGGGAAAAGTCAACTTGGGCAATTTAGGAGGTCATTGGTGATCTTATCGAGAGCAACAACAGCATGTTGGAAGTGGAAAACATAAATGTAGGCAGACCGGACTGTCTTTTGCTGTCATCCTCTTTCACTATAAAATAGAAAATAGCTTTGTACGACATTGCAGTATGCTGTATTTGACATCAGAGGCTTGCTTATTGAAGAAAAGTTTAATATTGATAAAAACAAAACTCATAATAAAACAGAAACTGTTGGATACCATGCTCACTGCCTGGGGGACAGGGTCATTCATATCCCAAATCTCAGCATCAAACAATATATCCATGTAACAAATCTGCACATGTATTCCTGAATCTAAAATATAGTTGAAATTATAATAAAAGAGATACAATGGATGTAATAGCTATTATTAATGCCCTAAAAGCCAATGAACTCAAGCATAACCCTAGTATTATTTAAATTATAATAAAAGAGATACAATGGATGTAATAGCTATTATTAATGCCCTAAAAGCCAATGAACTCAAGCATAACCCTAGTATTATTTCTTTACTTTGTTTACCTGGTAGAATTTTACTAGCATCTTCTGATGGCTCCAAGCCTAGAGTCTTGGGTGGAATTGGGTTATTCCACTAGCCTGATTAGGTCAGGTGCCAGAAACATGCACCAACATATCTTCTTGGCTGCTTCTGTTAACTCGCCTGAACTGGGCAGCCTGATTTCACAAGTACTTGATTCAACTCCGAATTCTTTAAGTCACTGACTCCATCATTCTTGCTTGGCTGCCAGTCCAATGGCAAAGATCCATAACTCTGCCAAGTTCTCCACTTGATACCGAGACGCCAGCTGAATGAAAGGCTGATTACTTAAATTCATATTGGGCAACCAATCACATTTATTAGTACATAGCAGGCCCAAACCCTTTAAATGCATAGCTGTAAGCACCCATGGAGAAAAAATTCAAGGGAAGAGGTAAAGGATCTTCCCCCATCAGCATATAATAGTTAGCCAGTTATGGCTTTGATATGGTATGTGTGTGTTTGTGCGTATGTGTGTGTATGTACACTCTCTGAGGATTTGAGCTTGCAAAGCTTCCTGATTTTAATCTGAGTCTCTGGGGAGCTACCAGTTCTTTGGAATGCTGTAGAATTGCTCAGCATCAAGTTATGAACGGTTTTAGCAATGCTGTGCAGCATGTTACTAACGCGGGAAAACTTTCTGTCTTAAATGAGAAAAGCAAAAAGCAAAAACTGGGGCAGGGGATGTCACACTCCCTGGATATCTAGCTAATAGCTCCTTGGTGCATTCTCAGAGAATGCTGTCAAAATTGGCTGGAGTCCAGGAAATAAATCCTTTTTAAAGTCCCTTCACATATTCTTGTCCTGAAGGCATTGCACACAGAAAAATGGTATGTGCACCAAAGAAAATTTTGTAGCACTTTCCATAGTTTAAAGTCAGAGATGAGATCTCTGATAGCATTTTACTATTTTAGTTTGTCTAGAAATAAGTGATCTTTATAGTTTCTGACCCTCTAAAAATGAAGCCATAGTCCCTTGTAGTTGCTATGGTGATATAAAAATCCCTGGAATCACTATAGAATATAGCATTTCTATTTCTCTCCCTGAATAGTTCCTTATCTGAAAATATGATGTCAAAATGATAAAGTACCAACTTTTTAGTCAAATCCCTTCTTAATTTTGACATGCCCCTATGAATTGACCACTTCACTATTCCACTGAAATTCTGTAAGATGTTTCTTTTTAGCCACTCTTTCTGCAAAAGGAAATTCTAAATATACATACAAATGAAATTTTAATTTCTGAAAGGCATCTGTACATGAATTTATACAACTCGAGTCCTTAATATTTTAAAATAGGATATTTGCATCTCTGGTTCACAGTCTTCAATAAGTTAAAAAAGACCCTGATTATATACTGTGAATAGAGAAAAATTAGATAGCACAGTAACTTTTACAACTGGCAGATGAAATCCAGATACCTAAAGTAAGGAAAAGCAGAAATCTATAAGCCATGTGGCTTCAATTCATTTATCTATTTGAAAAGCTTATTGTTTAAATAAGTGTTTATTGATAACACAGACATAATATCAGCCTCACATTTGAGATATGAAAATAAAGACTTTAAAATGTGAGTCTCTCCCTTAAGAAGATAATCGGTTTTTAAAGGAGACACATACAGAAATAATTTGAACGTAAAAATGCTTTGTTTATTCAGGTGTTGTGGAGTATGTGTCTTTCACAGGATAAAAGAAGAGGCCAGAGAATACAGACAATTTATCTAGGAAACAAACAAGGGACCTATTTGCCAGCTAATCAGTTTAAGATAAAGGTCTCAAGCAACCCTTAACTATGCTCCATTCTTTATCATAAGGGATAGACTTCTACTGTTTAGTTTTTCTTCCACTTAATGTAAAGTGACAACTACTCCCTTGCTGTCAGAGATTTTCATTACAGAGCCTGCCTTTACCATCTAAATGGTAAACTTATGTGTATAAATGTCAAAGTAGATATTGCAGAACCTGAAGAGAACTACATTAGGGGAGAGTAATATCCGACAAAATGTACTTACTGTTAATCACTTTTGATGAAAGTAAACTGAAAATAATTTACTGAAGTTTTAAATATATATTTTTTTACCTATAGCAAAGCTCGTTGCTTCCCAAATACTGTGAAAAGTGCCGAAGTTCTATTATTTAAAATAGCAGCCGGGCACGTTGGCTCACGCCTGTAATCCCAGCACTTTGGAAGGCCGAGGTAGGTGGATCACTTTAGGTCAGGAGTTTGAGACCAGCCTGACCAACATGTGAAACTCTGTCTCTACTAAAAATACAAACATTCACCAGGTGTGGCGGTGGGCGCCTGTAATCCCAGCCACTTGGGAGGCTAACGTAGGAGAATCACTTAAACCCAGGAAGCGGAGGTTGCAGTGAGCCGAGACTGTGCCACTGTACTCCAGCCTGGGCAACAAGAGTGAAACTCTGTCTCAATAAATAAACAAACAAACAAACAAACATCATTTCCACTGTCCCATCTCTGTGGTCTTTCAATTTAGCCATTTCTTCATCTACAACATCCAATTACTAAATAAGGATGTCTATAATTTACAAGTGTCTTTGCTGCTTTATTTCATACCTAGAAATAAGCTCACATATACCTTCACAAATCTACAACTCTTTCCAAGATTTTAAATAATATGTCCACTGTGAGATGTATATACAAACATTAATTGGCTAATTTGTCTTCTGTTTATTTTCCTCAGTAATAAAATTTTACATCAGAAGTTGTCAGTGTTCTCTCAGTCAAAAAGTTTCAATCAGAAAAAAGTCTTCAAATGAAATAAAATTTCAAATATATAAAAGCATAAGTTAAAATATAAGATAATATGAAATTGTTCTTTCAGTGCATTTTCCCCTGAAAATGACTTCAGTATTTCAATGATATTCTGGTTTGAAATATATTGAACTTTATTTTTTAAAAGAAATGATAAAATTGCTTTCTAATGATTTCTCAGTTTTCATTTCTCTGAAGGGCTAACATTAGCAGACAGCTGGAAGCACTCATAATTCACATTTTTAACCATACTTATTTCCTGAAGGAAATTCCTATTCATTCATTTAGTAATAGCTTCCCCATTTCATCTTTCCCTCCTTGGCAGGATTCAGTACAGTTAGGCACAGTTTTCATCATACAGCCCTAGCCACACTAGTTTTAACTAGTAATACTATCTTCTAGGTTTCTCTCTCTGTGTCTGACAGCTACATCTCTGTATTCATTCATTAACTCAAGAAATATTTGTGGAAAACCTACCATGAGACAGTCATATTTTATTTATTTATTTATTTACTTATTTATTTATTTATTTATTTTTGAGAGAGAGTCTCACTCTGTCGCCCAGGCTGGAGTGCAGTGGCACAATCTCTGTTCACTGCAACCTCCGCCTCCCAGGTTCGAGCAATTCTCATGCCTCAGCCTCCCAAGTAGCCGGGATTACAGGCACCCGCCACCATGCCTGGCTAACTTTTTGTATTTTTAGTAGAGGTAGGATTTCACTACGTTGGCCAGGCTGGTATTGAACTCCTGTCCCTGTGGTCACCCGCCTTGCCCTCCCAGACTGCTGGGATTACAGGCGTGAGCCACCGTGCCCAGCCTGAGACAGTCATATTTTATATCTTGGGGATATAGTAGTGATCCAGAAAGCAAAAGTCCCGCTCTCTGGAATCTCACCTTCTACAGGAGAATAAAGTAAACAAATAGAGAGATGGCTAAACTATATACTCAGTTAGATAGTGGTTAAGTGCTGAGGAGCAAAACTAAAGCAGGGAAGAAAGAAGTGAAGGATAAAGTGTGGGTCAGAATTTTAGGTAGGAGGGGTCAGGGAAGACCTTACCAAGAAGGCAGTTTTTAAGTCAAGATCTGAAGGAAATGCAGAACTCAACCATTTAAAGAAAAATCACGAGAATAATATTCCAGACAGGTAAAGCAAGTATAAGGGCCCTGACACTGGAATGTGCCTGGAGGAGTGGCCAAGGAACGTGGAGGAAGTGATTATGGCTGGAGTGTATGAGCTAGCGACTACCAGAGAAGTATCAGAGAGAATGGGGTGGGTAACCCATGAAGGTACTTATGAACATAAGGACTTCCCTGTTTACTTTGAGGGGGATGGGGAGCATTGGGGGTTTTGAACAGAAGAGGAGGGGATATAATCTGACTTTTCATTTAAATAGGTATCTCTGGCTAGTATGTTGAGAGTAGAGTCTACATGGGAGAAGGGCAGGAGGGGGAAACTTGTTAAGAGACAATTGCAATCATCCGTGCTGGAAATGATGGTGGTTTGGATCACAGTGGAGGCAGGGTTGAATTCCGGATACACTGTAAAGGCAGAATCCTTAGGATTTGGTAGCCAATTACATGTGTGTTGGTAGAGAAAGGATTTAAGGATAACATGAAGAATTTTGGCAAAGACAAGTGGAATAATGGAGTTGCCATTAACTATAATGTGGAAAATTGCAGGAGGATAAGGTTAGGGTGTAAGATTTTGACATGCTAAATTTAAGATGTTTATTATACTTCTAAGTGAATATATAAAATGCATATATATGTCATGATTCAGGAGAGAAATCTTGACTAGAGATAAAAATTTGAGAGTCACTAGGCGTTATTTTTAATCTCTTCCAAACTCGCTCAGAAAATACTGGTATTTTGCTGTATTCCCTTTCCAGACCTCTTTTCTTCGAAACCCAACCCTGTAGACAATCTTAGCCATTTCTATCACTTAAATAAAACTTTGACACAAAGGAATTTTATTTAGGGGAGGTGGGAAAGGGGTAAGAAAAATGTCAAGATGGGAGCATAGATTCACTGCTGCTGGGGCCCAACAGAGAAGGCACCCAGCAGGAGGAGGGAGTTAACCCTTTGATGGTTGATTCTGCTTAAGGCTACATCAAGGTGTTTTGGGGATAACAGAAATAGAAGGAGCTAGAAGAAAGTACAGGGAAATAATTTAAGTCTACAGGTTGGTAGACAGTCAGAGACTCTTGGTTCTGTTGCCATGATGGGATTATATACACCTTCCCGAAAAGCTTTCCTCAACCAATCAGGGTATTCATTTAACCAGATAGAAATATGTATCTGGAAATCCAGTCCACATTTTGCACTAACACAGGAAAATGGGTGATCTAGGATGTTGGGCATCTCCTGAGTGAACTTTAATAATGAGAGTCCTGGTACAGCTGCTGATTCAAGGGTATGGTTTCTAAATTGGTCCAGCTATGCTGAACACAAATATCTCCTTACTTATTTTTATCTCTTTATTTTTTCTTGTATCCAATTTATCCTGCCATTTTAAGGATTATCCCTGACCAAAATCCATCCACGATGACATATAGATTTTTGGACACTTTCAAGCCCATCTTTTAGCCCATCTTTTTTTCCAGGGAAAAAAAAAGAAAAAGCAGGATTCACAGTTTTTACCCAACTTGATTTCCTAGTGCTTTGCCAGCAGAGACACTTGAAAGGATAATCAAAGTGAATAACAAAGTGAAGGATAATCTCTTTGTTATTCTTCAGACACATCCTTCTGATACAATTTTTTTTTTTACCCTTGCTGACTTTGTATCTTTAACTTTGAAAACATTTTCTGCATCAAGAAACTGTATGGTGTAATGCTTAAGAGCAGAAACTCTGGAGCTTGAACATCCAGAGTGGGACTTCAACTATGATATTTAAAAATGATCTCACCTGAGCAAGTCACTTAACTGCTCAGGACCTCCGTTTCTCTAGCTGAGTATGGGTATAATAATACAACCTTCCCCGTAGGGCTGTTATGATGACCATACAAGCTACTCTAAGTGTTTACAATGTGTCCTGGCACAAAAATAATAACTGTCAGCTATTAGATTCAAGATTAGTCCAGATTCCAATTATATTCACATCTCAAGCTAAGGATTCCTCCTCTATAAAATAATTCCTAGTTTCTGCTTTTTGTGCTGCTTTCTTCTTTTCATGATTTCAGTTACACTCATGTCTTCTATATTTTGGCTTGGATTATGTCCTTAATGTCTTTATTACTTTCTAAGTTGTTTGTATAACTATATTATGTATATTCAATAATGTTATAAACTACCAGAGTACAAGGATTATACCTTAATATTTCTTTCTTATCTTTTAGAATATTAAGCATAGCACTTGTGGCATTAATAAATATCTGTTGACTTCAAGTAAAAAGTTGAGTTGAACTTGCTTATGAAAATCCAGTTTGAATTGAATCATTGAACCTCTAAGATTTGTTACTCTGTTCAACCATTGTAGATAGGTATTCAGGTATGGTCAGACGTGAGCTATTCAGGTAATTCCTTGTTTATTCTACTTTACTTTTACTGGTCATTAGCTGTTAAAACAGTGGAATAGAACTCCATATGCATTTCCTAGCTGAGTTTCCTTATGGTTTCCTCACAGCACGTTAGACATCTAACAAAAAAGTCCTTTATTCAGAATTATGTCGGCCCATTTCTCCAGATGCCACAGAGCATCAACAAGAACAAAAAGAACAACAAAAAAAACCCACACTTTACTGATCCAAGTGTTTCTCAGATAAAATGATTCTAGTCCATCAGCACTAAGTAAATTGAAAACAATTTTACCAGTCCTTTTATGATACGTACATTTTGTGTTAAGTTGTACACATCGCCTAAATCATTTTACAGAAAATCCAAATAGAAAAACTGACTCACACGCATGGCAAAGGGGGTTGTATAGAAGTAAGTAATTTTCTCTTAGTTCAAAATGTATGGCATTCTATGATCCCAAATTTCTTAGAGTCAGGATGCGCTTTTAGTGTTGTGTGATTCAGCAGAGGAGAAGCAGGTAGGTTTTATGGAGGAAAAATTCCAAAGCAATACAACAATCCAAGAAAACCTCAAAAATTGATTATCACCGATGAATGGAATATGCTTTTTTAAAACTCATGTTATACTTTTTAATTCTATTTAAATATGCAATCATGAGCATCTTATTATTTTGATAAATGAAAATTTAGTATAAATGATTAAGCAACTTCATAGGTAGCTACCATACATTATAAAATATAATCAAACCTGCAAAAATTAATATTGATGACAGTAAACTATTTTGGTAAAACAGAAAACATATTTGGTAATATTATGCCCGTTTTATATATAACTAATACTACTGATGTTGGGGAAATGTGCTTTCCATCATACTGTTTTACACGGGAGACAGAAAAGCAAAATCGCGCTTCATACAATTGTTCTGTACCCAAATGCATACGTCTAAAAAAAAAAAAAGAAAAGAAATAAACAAAAAACATGATATGGGAGCAGGAAGCTAACATTCTACTCAATTTTTTTACCTTTTTGGAAGCTCCAAAGTTTTCCTTATTGATAACACTCTTTAATCTTTTGCCTGTGATTTGGCAAATTAAATTTGGGAATTGGTGTCTGTTAATCATATGTGATTTACAACAAAAAGTTCTTGATTTTTTTCCCTCAGGATGTTTAATGATATGTATTAATATTCAGAAATAAACAGACTTGGGTAGAAGTCATTGTATTAAACTATAAGATATTGCCAATATTTGAACATTTTGAAAGACTTGATGACAATTCATAAGGTTCAATGGAATAGTATAATTTTAATATGTTCATGGTTACAAATTTAACCGGGAAAAAATAAATACAAACTAGCTTTTTTAAATGGCAAAGGAAAGACAACAAAAAATAAACAACAAAAGCAAATTTCAAGACTCCAAAGAAAAAAAGAGAAAAAAAAACACTACTGATTAAATCATTCTTTGCTTAGAGTTTCAATATTTTTCAATAGTTTTTGTCATGGTTCTGAACTCACAATTAGAACAATGGGTTTTAAGTTACTGAAATAGAAATGGAAAAAATAAATCAACACATTTCATACAAAAACTAAAGCCCAAAATAAAACAATAATTAAAAACAAGCTAGAAAACAGCATCCTCTTCTTGGTAAAAGTTATGGTACACAGAATCTTGGAATAATTTAGAGTTCCATTTCTGTACCTCAAGATAAACTTACAATAAAGTGAGTTATTTGTTTTATACCTTAAATAAATAGAAGAACAAAAAAATTACTCCTGAATAAGTAACAACTAGCCTTGGAAATACACATGGTCCCCGTCTTACAATGTTTCTACTTAATGATTTTTCAACTTTAGGGTGGTGCGAAAGTGATATACATTCATTCAAAACCATACTTCAGTATACTGTTCAATAAACTGAATGAGATATTCAACACCTTACTATAAAATAGGTCTTGTGTTCCATGACTTTGCGCAACTGTAGGTTAACTTAGGTGTTCAGAGCATGTTTGAGGTAAGCTAGGCTAAACCATGATCTTTGGTGGGTTAAGTGTATTGAATGCATTTCCGCATACAAAATTCTCAACTTATTATGGGTTTATCTGGATATAACCCCATCATAAGTCAAGGAATATCTGTACAATAAAAGAATATGATCAATGACAATCATTAAAAAGTCAGGAAACAACAGGTGCTGGAGAGGATGTGGAGAAATAAGAACACTTTTACACTGTTGGTGGGACTGTAAACTAGTTCAACCCTTGTGGAAGTCAGTGTGGCGATTCCTCAGGGATCTAGAACTAGAAATACCATTTGACCCAGCCATCCCGTTACTGGGTATATACCCAAAGGGTTATAAATCATGCTGCTATAAAGACACATGCACACGTATGTTTATTATGGCACTATTCTCAATAGCAAAGACTTGGAACCAAACCAGATGACCAACAATGATAGACTGGATTAAGAAAATGTGGCACATATACACCATGGAATACTATGCAGCCAGAAAAAAAGATAAGTTCATGTCCTTTGTAGGGACATGGATGAAATTGGAAATCATCATTCTCAGTAAACTATCGCAAGAACAAAAAACCAAACACCGCATTTTCTCACTCATAGGCGGGAATTGAACAATGAGAACACATGGACACAGGAAGGGGAACATCACACTCTGGGGACTGTTGTGGGGTGGGGGGAGGGGGGAGGGATAGCTTTAGGAGATATACCTAATGCTAAATGACGAGTTAATGGGTGCAGCACACCAGCATGACACATGTATACATATGTAACTAACCTGCACATTGTGCACACATACCCTAGAACTTAAAGTATAATAATAAAAAAAAAAAGTTTGTAAGATCCTCTAAGGAAGATTTTGTCAAAAGCAAACATGTTTTAACTTGTACGTATTCTCTGAAAGTTTTTTTAGCTTTAGAATATTTGCCAAATCTGGAAATAACTTTATGTATATTTTATGTGGTTAACATTTTATTTACAGTTTTTTAATACATAAATATGCAATTGTATAATGTTTAACACATTCTTAAAGGTAATTTGTTTTTAGGATACCTTACATGGAAATTTATAACTTTCTTAGAATTTGGGATGTTTGATGAAGCAATATGCATTTTACAAATCTTGAAATTTATATAATTATACATTTTAACAGAAATTTTCCTACATAGTCGTACAAGATTTCACTGTATCTTCACAATAGTACAGTTGAGTAGGCAGGGGCAGTTATTATCACTGATTTAATTTCAACGTTAAAAAACAGGGCTAAATATTTTATGTTACTTGCCCAAGGGCACAACTATCAACAATCAGGTTAAATCTTTCTAAGCTTTTTAGGTTCCAATATAGTACTTTGCTAAACTCTCTACTCTACTGCTTATCATAACCACATAATGAATGCTCAATGATGTGGAAAAATGTTAGTCATGTTTTAATTATATGTGGGTTCCCTGTCACACATTTTCATAAATGATTGTTTTAGATTCAGTATATACAAACCTAGAACAATTTCTTCATGCTTATATGTGTATAGATTTGTAGAATTCACATGTCTAGATGATTGAACTCAGTGAGTTAGGATACAATAGAAAAAGAAGTAAATTTGGTTTTCTCTTTTAGTACCGGCACTGATTAACATTGCCCTGTCTTCTTCTATCTCAGAGTCCACATCTACATGTATCAGACCATCACTCACTAATTCAACAGATGTACATTCAGTACCTATTAAGTGCTAGGTGCTGTTCTAGGAGTTCTAGATACAGTGGTGGAGAAAAAAAACAACAAACAAGATACTATTTTGTCTTCTTGAAAAATGTAGCACTGCAGTTAAATAGGTTACACATACACTTAAATGCATGCATAGTGTTTATAGACTTATAAAACCCTAGGCGCTACTGTCGTCATATTTTGGGAAGGTGAAAATAATAGCTGTAAGCAGTTTTAGGTATCAGAAATGCCTTGAGACACTTTGTAACTTGGTTAACAGAGGAGCACATAACTTTCATTTCTAAGAAAAAAGGACAGCAGCCGTTGGGGAGTAGATCTATCTTAAAATTGAAAAAGAGAAATAAGAGAACCAAAGACTCAAAGACTCAAACTCCAGTTCATTTTCACTCTCTGGAATTTGTTTTTATCTGACAGATAAAGGCAACACCCTATATAAATCTAATTCTTACACTCTTTACATCCCATCCAGCTACCAGGCACTACATTAATGACATATCGAATTGGGAACTGTGTTCAATCAAAAGGCATTAAAGTACTTATTAACTAGGTTTTACGGAGCTTCCAAAAAGAGTTAAAAAGTTATTTTTGGTGGCTCTATGGTAAGTTGACCTTTTAATTTTTTCTTCATGGTTTATTGTCCCCATGTGAGAAAACACTTTCTAAACACAGCTATGTATTTGGACCAAAATATTCTTCATAGGATGATGCATTGTCTTTGCATAAATAACAAATCAGTAATTATATATCACACATAAAAAATGACATTATAATTGGTTGAAGCACAGCTTCAATCGTTTGTGAATAAAAGGAAAACCTCCCCACAACTTAATTGCAACTTCAAAATTTCTACCAGCTTCATGATTTGTAAGTTTTAATATGGAGGTTTCTGCTTTCTACACTTTACACGATGGGGATTATGAAAATAGTGTTGCTGGGAGAATGGAAGGAGTAGGAGTGCGTTCTTGAAGTACATTTTAGCAGAGTTGGGAGTAAATTGCAGCATAATAGTCAAGGTAGGACAACTGCTAGGCTTGATAAAATAATGGCTGGGGATAAAGAATGGATAATTTCCTACAAAAGAGAGATTTGTATAAAATACAAAAGAAAACTGTACCAAAGCACATATAAATATGAGCTGGGCATGACTGAAATGCAGTAAATATCTATAATCTCTTCTCTATAATAAAAATCTTTTCATATAATACAAATGAAAAATAATGTACTATAGAAATAATTTAAGCATGATTTAAACTACAGTTACTGATTAATATTTGAGAATACACACATTTATATATAGCAAATCAATCAAATAAATCCCAAGTCATATAAGCTGTTGAAGAAACAAATTATATTTATAACCGAATAAATGTGCTGAAAAACTCAATTTTTCTAAGAGAAACCACTGATCACATTATTGCAAACGTTTATGTATAGTCCAAAAGATCAGTTTCTACAAAGCCACAATATATTAATAAAAATCATCTTTTTCATGCATTAAACTGTTAGAACTATTAAACTATTAGAAAATTCAAGTAGAATTCAAAAAGCATTTGCAAACAAATTTTGCTTTGAAATTTTATATGATCCATGATTATTTAGAGTAATTGCAATATTCTTTTATTCCAATATTATTAAATGTCCCTGTATTACAATATGCATATAAACAATCTAATATGCCCCTGTATTACAATATGCATATAAACAATCATTCTTTTATTTTCCTTCAGATATTTTGTTTGGATTTGTACATATTGTGCCTCTTGCTATTATCTAATTCTCCTAACACCAGAATAGAAAAGCAGTCACTTTGCTCATGGCATAATTTTGCCTTCATTTAACTAATTGGGATTATTAAATTTGTGCTTAAGTGCTATGAAACAGATTCCAGAGGAGAAAGATCTTAACCAGTGTATTAAAAATCTCTGTTGCCAGTACTTTTGTCCCCACTTCAAGGCAAGACTGAAGTATTGAAGACTAAAATATGAGAAGAAATCGTACATCTCTCAAGGGATCTTCTGCTAAGTTTTACGACACCAAAATTCTAACTCAGCCCCAAGTCTGCTGAGAATGGGTTTTCATAGATGCATGCTTAAGCTTCTGTGTGACCACAGAAATAAATCTGCTATCTCTAATTTCAAAATATTTCCAGAATCTGACATTCTCTCACTACCGACCGAGTCCAAGCCACCAGCATCTCTTTTCCAACTCTTGTTGCTTCTATTATGGGACCCCTACAGTTCTACCCTCAACCCAGAAGTCAGTGTGATCCTTTTAAAACATGATTGAGATCATGCCACTCAACTACTCAAAAACTTAACAATTGCTCTCATCTCATTTAGAATCTTCTTTACAATGGCCCCAAAGGCCCTCCACAATCTGGACACTCACAACTCCCATAACGTCATCTCTTTCTACCCTTCCGCTGGCTTGTTTTGCTTCAGCCACTTTGGCGTTCTTGTTGGTGTTTGATTAAGATAAGCTCAGTCCCACGTTTGGGCCTTTACTCTATTTCCTCTACTCAGACTCCATGGCTGACTCCCTTACCTTCTTCCAATCTTTGCTCAAAGGTCATTTCTACCCTATTTGAAATTGCAATCCCACCACTTTCAATTATACCTACATCTACCCCTGTAGTGGTCCTATATCCCCTTAACAGATTCTTTTTTTTTTCCCCAAAATACGTTATCACCCAGCAATACACAATATTTGCTTATCATTTTTCTTTGTTTGCTTGCTTCTATTCTGTCTCCCAATGTTATAATAAAAGCTGTATGAGGGCAAAGATTCATTAGTCTTTTTCACTGTTTTATAAGCACTTAGAATAGTGTGTGGTACACACTAGGAGCTTAATAAATATTTTTGGAATATATGAATCCACATTCCTTAGGTTTACTTGTCCTAACAGTTTTTTATTTCTCAAGAGCAATGCAAAAAACCTGAACTCAAGAGGACTTGAACAACTTTGCTTCACACTATCTTTGGCTTATAAGCTCCCTACCAGCTTTCCCTTGTGATCTCGAAGTGGAACAAGAGTTGTCTCTGTTTCTTGATCCTATTTAAAATCTACATTAGGGCCACCATGTCTGCTACCTGTGAGCTTTCTTCATATGGCCACATTTTTCATCATCCTCTTGGTTACCCAAAGTATAGCACATTTTATTCACTCCAAACAAGGCATCTGTACTATAATTGGTTTTGATGAGACAATTGAAATGATGTGTGCCTGATATTTTTTCATTCCTTCCATTTATTTCCTCCTTCTTTTTCTCCTTATTTTATTTCTTTTCTTCAATTCTCCCTCCCTCCTTTCCTCACTCTCTTTCTTCCTTACTTCCTCCCTCCCTTCCTCCTCCTTTCAGTGATTTGAAACTCCAGTGCAATGTTGAACATTGAAGGGATGTGGGCAGATATCCTTGTCTTGTTCATGATCTTCGGGTGAAAACTTTCTGCTCTACCATAAAGAATAATATTAGCTGTAAATTGATTCTCATTATTGCAAAAGGTAAAGCATAGTTGTCATTCTTATTATAAGCTATGTTCTTATTTTTGTCCTAAAAATTCACATTTATTGATACCAAGCCTAAATGAACAGCTAAGGATTCCCTGAATGAGGGAGCAGCAGAATCACTTGAAGAATTCCACTCCAAAGGCATGAACTATTTCTAAGAATGTCTCTACGTAAATGCTAACTACACAGTAAATATGTCATTATTTATTTCAAAAATGGCCTAGATAGAGTTCCCCTATAAGCAGATTCGAAGACAAGGGATGTATTTGGGAATGATCCAAGGAGGTGTTAGTAATGTGTGTGTAAGGTAGGACAGGGAGCAAGTAAAAAGTATCCTATGAGGCAGGTTTTTACTGTGTGCGATGGGGTCTTAATCTTGGAACAGAATTTTGGGTCAGAGCATAAATCATACTTCAGAGTTACCCTAACTGAAGAAAGAGTGAGTAGTGGTATTTATCCACCAAAAGTTATTTGTTATTGGTTGAGGTTTGCTGGGGAACATGGGGGATGCAGAGCTTTAACTACCTGACACTCATGAGCTTTGATTACTAGAGAGAGCCCTAAGGCAAGCAGTCAGAGACACTTGGATCTGGCAGCTGCCAATCAGAGTACAAGGCATGCTGAGTCAGGAAATAATAAGGGTGACATCCCAAGGGTGTTTCATCCTCCAATAAAAGTGATGCTTTCAGTAAAATTAGGCATATGGACACGTGATGATAAATCCTTTCAGTTAAGTCTTTTAAGTGGATCATTTCTGCTTTTAGGATAAGCTTTCAAATATTTAACTCTCTCAAGAAAAAACCTTTTGGTAACTTAAAACTTATGATGCTAAGAAATTCAATGTTCATGCTTTCATATGAGATACTTTAAAGCAGGATTTGACGGTTTAACACAGTAATTATATTATGGAAAACTTTATCATGAAAATGATTTTTTCTTAAAAATAAAATGCAAGTTAATATTGTTCTAAACTTCCAAAAATTGCAATTCTTCTAAAATTATGTACTCTTGTCTGTTATGAGCATTATTAACTTTGTACATATAAGCAATCACAATCAATTAACTGCTAATATTGGCTCTGAAATAAGAAAGAAAATATTACTTATGTGTATGTTTCTCATTCTTCTCTAGCTCTGCCTTAGCTAGTGTTTTTGCTATTAAATGCAGATTTCCATATATATGTATATATGTGTATATATATGTGAATATATACATATTTATATATATGTATATATACATATTTATATATGTATATGTATATATGTATACATACACATATACATGTATACGTATACGTATACATATTTGTATACGTATACGTATACATATTTGTATACGTATACGTATACATATTTGTATACGTATACGTATACATATTTGTATACGTATACGTATACATATTTGTATACGTATACGTATACATATTTGTATACGTATACGTATACATATTTGTATACGTATACGTATACATATATGTATACGTATACGTATACATATTTGTATATGTATATGTATACATACATATTTGTATATGTATATGTATACATACATATTTGTATATGTATATGTATACATACATATTTGTATATGTATATGTATATATACATATTTGTATATGTATGTGTATATATACATATTTATATATGTATGTGTATATATACATATTTATATATATGTTTGTGTTTATCTGCATAGTCTCTGTCAACAAGATTAGGTAGCTTTCCAATTCAATACATCTATTGAAACCATAGGTGCTATTTTAGTTGTATTATGTTTAGAAAGTAATTCTTTTAACATATTACATATTATTTCTGTTATACTGCACTTTCAAAAAAATATGTATGCTAAAGCACAGCAATACCTACTATAGTTCTATAATTTGATTCATGCATATCTGTCAGGAATAAAATCAACCACAATTTCAAACCTTCCCAACCAGCAGCTGTACAATTTATGCACTGCTTTTCTATTTTTACTACTGGATAATGACAATGATGAATGCCTTTAACAGGAAATACATATTCATTGAAAACACTGAGCTCAAAACTATCCCCCTTCAAAAAGTCAACGAAGGTAGGGAGCCCATTCACCTGCTGGAGATTTGTTGGGAGAGAGAAGGAATCAGGCCCACAACTGCATCTTATGGGGACTCAACCATTTAGCTAAATTAAACCTACAATAATACCATATTATAAACCACAGTAATCAATACTATTATGATTGATGTCAGCTATAATAATATTAAATAGATCAGGATGAACAAATGATTCACTATGAGTGTAGCCAACAGTCTAACATTCTGAGTATGCCAGGCTAAGAGGTACGGAGACAGAGTTATTCAATGGGCAACTTAATAAGATCAGGGTCACTACTCTCCTGAACCAAATGTCCATGAACCTGGGAAGGAATGAATGTTAGCTCATTAGCAATAATTTACATGTTGAATCACAATGATGAACTTATAAACTATGCTGCCATGAGAACTTAGTTAATAGAAATAATGACAGGAATTCTGGCATGTCAGCTTTATTTTATTAACTGATTAGGTTTTTTTCTTCATTGTACCAACAAGTGATTTGACTTTTACTTCAAACAGAATAAGAAACAGTGCCCATACTGACATGGATGGAATAGTTCCAGAGATCTGTGAAGCTCTTATTTTACTGTGTAATTTTATAGCTTATTTGATATAATGTAAGATATTAAAGTCAAGTCACTGAAGATACTGCAACACCGATTTCCAAAACAAACAATTGCTTTATCTATTTGTATATTCATACAGGCAAATGTGTGATATAGAATGAGCTTCCAGGAAACCATTTGAGTATAAAATACTTTAGCTAATATGTGCTGCTGACAGCAAACCCATCTTTTGCCTGTAATGGCATGCTGTTTGCATTGGAAAATACCAAGCTCTGGGTATACTATAATATTTCATTTTGAGTGTAAAATGTACGACCATGAAAATTATCTGGAGACACATTATTATGTACATTTTCTTGATCCTACATTCATTTATCTTCAGACACTGCCTTCTAAAATTCATAGCCTATTTCCTTATCATGATTTGTCTTACTTCAGAATTCAGTAACTTGCTGTTGGTGGTTTGAAAACAGCTGGATTTTGTTGGTAGCCTTTAACTGGCAGTTATAAAGAAAATATTTCATTGATTTCTATTCAATTTTATTCCACATGTTATAGCATAGGTATTGACATTAATTTGAAATTGACTAGGTATACATAAAAAATATAAAACAAAAACAATGTACATTAGATATAAATGAAAAATCTAATTTCCCTTTTTGGAAAATGAAACGAAAGTCATCCATTAGCTAGGAATAAACTGTTCTTCCATCAAAGTTTATTTTCTGGTGGTTCCTTTCTGTCCCTACTGCATGTAAAAATGATCATTTTTCTGCATTTCTTCATTTTAGGATGTCTCTCAACGCTACATATTGTAAAATACATCTTCTAACTTATGTCTTTCTACCCTAGATTTCTGAAGCTAACCACACTATCAAGTAGTTTTAAGGATTCCATGTGTAAGTCAAAATGCCATCATGATGCATACAATTTAAGTCAATTGTTCTGGCACTATGAATGATCAGTATGATCACCTTGTAAAATATGAATGAAAGTGCTTTCCTTTTACCTTCAGAGACTCCTCTTGCTTAAAGAGATCTTCAAAGTCCTTAGCACAGAGGTCAGGAGCATTGAGAAGTTGTTCCACTTCTGATAGGGCTTGTGAGACATGAGTGATTTCAGTCAAATAAGTAGAAGGCACATAAGAAATTTCCAAAGGCATGTCTTCAGTCATCACCATCATCGTTTCTTCACGGACAGTGTGCTGGTATAGATATACAAAAGAACAATTTTTTTTAGCTTCCTAACAGTGAAAACTCCTCCATTAAGTTTATATAGGTCTCATTCTACAGCTGACAAGTGAATCTACAAACTGGGCTGAATCTGGATTCAAAACCTCATGACGGTAAGTCTAGTAAAAAGATTATTTATGAATTATATACCTACTTTATCCAAAAAGTGTTCAAAGCATTTCATAATAAGCGACACACACATATTAGCACCATAAATATACGATGAAAGACCATGAGGTCATAAGGAGAGTAATTTTATCCTAAGAAAAAGATGATTTTTGCAACCGGCATTTAAATTTCTAATTCTAATTTGCAACTGGCATTTAAAATTCTAATTTTCCTGGAAATCTAGATATGGGATTGGGTGAGGGGGGTTCATATCTGTTTTATTCCTAACACAGGCAACTTTTCTATATCTATAGGAAAGTTCATTGAGATACAACAGATACGAAGTAGTTAGGCTGGTATGTAACTTTGTATTAAGCCCTCTTCTCCTCCAAATTCTAGACTTTAGCTCCTGTTTTTGTTGCTAGTCTCTTGCTAAGTTAAGATGCTAATTAAGCTGCTATATGAGCAGAACTGACTGTGGAATTTATATTTTAAAAAGAACTCCACAATGTCCTGAGATATAAGGGAGCACTAGCCTCTTCTCTTGCACCTACACTTCTCTGACTGGGATCCAAGTGCTAGACATGATGAGAATTTCCAGCTCCAGAGTCCTTTTGGAGTTTCCCAGTAATACCTCTTTCCCTATTCTTTATAAGAGCAAAAAATAAATACTACTTGGCACGCAAATTCAGAAAGATGGATGACCTCTGCTCTCTTCTGTCTACACTATAGGCAGCAAAATTCTTGTAACTGAAATTATTCTCCCAGTAACTTTGTCTAGAATTGATCAACTGCCACCAGCCTGTTGATGAGGTCATCTGAGGGTTTCAGTGGTAGGGTCTCTGGGGAAGTTCAGACGATAAGCATGCTAACATAGCCATTTATTACTGCACAGCCTTTTATGACAACACCATACTTCTTTTTGCAGTAATGTAATAAATTGGACTTTGGGGATACTAGACTGAACCCCATACAAAGAGGAGTAAAATTTATAAGCTGGTCACTGTATGTTTTCTTTTTAATTTCTCTGACCTAGGATTTTCATACTCAATTCTTACATGATATAAAAAATGAAATAATTCTAATTTAGATATCTCATCTACTTCTGATATAGCAAATTCACAGAATTGCACAAATTAGCTTTTAAATAATTATACCTTTTACAACATTTGTTTTATTGTGTATATCTGGACCAAATCCATGGCACATGATCAATGGAATAATGTACATATATTTCTCATTTACATTTAAAAGGATATTAGAAACTTGAGCCAGAGTTTGATAAATAAAATTCAGAATTTAACAGATTTCTTAAGAAATTCTTAATTTCACTATTTCATCATAAGCATTTTACACATTTAAAAGAAAAATAACTCAGCAGGCTATTTGAATGTGAAATTTTCACGACTCATTAAACACTTAGTAGAATCAACAGCACAAGTAACACAAGCTTGTGTTTTGCACGCATTACATTGGTTGGTGACCATTATGTTGTTCTTAATGAAATTCACAAGTTAATAAGCTCGTCTTTCTTATTCGCATTAGTTGCTTTAACCCCTGCGGTAAAGATAGCTTCACATCACCTAAAGCAAGCATATTTCTTATAATACTTTCTAATGGTGCAATTATATCTGCCTTTAATGATACATTTTACACCTGTAAGTTTTTGGAAAACAAAGGTTTTTGTTATCAGGAACAGAGTAAGTAGAGGACAAGTTGTAGTTTTTCATTTATTTACTTATTTATTCTTTATTTTGTTGTTTAATCAAGGTAGTTGTTTCATAATTGGACATATCTTGAAAATATTTAGAAAAAAATCTGCGTGGCCTTAAACATAACAGTAGGAATTCAAAAAAGTTTTGATGCATGTCCTCATCACTTTTTCTTAAAAGAAAAATAATTCTAAGATCTATATATCTATTTTCTGATTATTCTTTGATATGTAGTTTCCTCAATCTTCATTACTTCCATTTGAGATGCTCTCAGCTATCTTAAATTCATATTGGTGCTTAATAAATATAGTAATTGTGGATTATAGCGAGCAAGAAACTTAGCTGTATGGTCAAATACAATGAAGAAAAAGACACTCAAAATACACTCACTTTTGTTTACTAACTTGTATTTAACTTCCTTAAACGAAATTTCAAACCCAAATTTTGACTTTTGGCATTTGCACAAAGGAACTTTAAATAAAAATGAGATTTGCCAGTGAATCCGGGAGCTGGTTTTTTGAAAAGATTAACAAAATAGATACACCACTAGCCAGACTAATAAAGAAGAAAAGAGAAAAGAATCAAAGAGACACAATAAAAAATGATAAAGGGGATATCACCACCGATCCCACAGAAATACAAACTACCATCAGAGAATACTATAAACACCTCTACGCAAATAAACTAGAAAATCTACAAGAAATGGATAAATTCCTGGACACATATACCCTCCCAAGACTAAACCAGGAAGAAGTTGAATCCCTGAATAGACCAATAACAAGTTCTGAAATTGAGGCAGTAATAGCCTAACAACCAAAAAAAAAAAAAACAAACAAACAAAAAAAGCCCAGGACCAGACGGATTCACAGCTGAATTCTACCAGAGATACAAAGAGGAGCTGGTACCATTCCTTCTAAAACTATTCCAAGCAATACAAAAGAAAAGAAATTCTTCCCTAACTCTTTTTATGAGGCCAGCTACATCCTGATACCAAAACCTGGCAAAGACACAGCAAAAAAGAAAATCCTCAATAAAACACTGGCAAACCAAATCCAATAGCACATTAAAAACCATACCCACCACGATCAAGTAGGCTTCATCCCTGGGATGCAAATCTGTTTCAACATACGCAAATTAATAAATGTAATCCATCACATAAACAGAACCAATGACCAAAAAAAACCACATGATTATCTCAACAGATGCAGAAAAGGTCTTCGATAAATTCAACACCCCTTCATGTTAAAAACACTCAATAAACTAGTTATTGATGGGACAAATCTCAAAATATTAAGAGCTATCTATGACAAACCCACAGCCAATATCATACTGAATGGGTAAAAGCTAGAAGCATTCCCTTTGAAAACTGGCACAAGACAAGGATGCCCTCTCTCACCACTCCTATTCAACATAGTATTGGAAGTTCTGGCCAGGGCAATCAGGCAAGAGAAAGAAAGAAAGATATTCAAATAGGAAGAGAGGAAGTCATATTATCTCTGTTTGCAGATGACATGATTGTATATTTAGAAAACCCCATCGTCTCAGCCCAAAAACTCTTTAAGCTGATAAGCAACTTCAGCAAAGTCTCAGGATACAAAATCAACGTGCAAAAATCACAACCATTCCTATAAACCAATGACAGACAGAGAGCCAAATAATGAGAGAACTACCATTAAAAATTGCTACAAAGAGAATAAAATACCTGGGAATACAACTTACAAGGGATGTGAAGGGCCTCTTCAAGGAGAACTACAAACCACTGCTCAAGGAAATAAGAGAGGACCCAAACAAATGGAAAAACATTCCATGCTTATGGAAAGGAAGACTCAATATCATGAAAATGGCCATAGTGCCCAAAGTAATTTAAAGATTCAATGCTACTCCCATCAAGCTACCACTGACTTTCTTCACAGAATTAGAACAAACTACTTTACATTTCATATGGAACCAAAAAAGGGCCCATACAGCCAAGACAATTCTAAGCAAGAATAACAAAGCTGGAGGCATCATGTTACCTGACTTCAAACTATACTATAACGCTACAGTAACCAAAACAGGTTGTACTGATAGCAAAACACATATCTATAGACCAACGGAACAGCACAGAGGCCTCAGAAATAACACCACACATCTACAACCATCTGATCTTTGACAAACCTGACAAAAACAAGCAATGTGGAAAAGATTCCCTATTTAATAAATGGTGTTCGGAAAACTAGCTAGCCACATGCAGAAAACGGAAACAGGACCCCTTTCTTACACCTTATACAAAAATTGACTCATGATGGATTAAAGACTTAAACCTAAGACCTAAAACCATAAAAACCCTAGAAGAAAACCTAGGCAATACCATTCAGGACACAGGCATGGGCAAAGACTTCATGACTAAAACACCAAAAGCAATGGCAACAAAAGCCAAAATTGACAAATGGGATCTAATTAAACTAAAGAGCACAGCAAAAGACACTATCATGAGAGTGAACAGGCAACCTACAGAATGGGATAGAACTTTTGCAATCTATCCATCTGACAAAGGGCTAATCTCCAGAATCTATAAGGAACTTAAACAAATTTACAAGAAAAAAAAGACCCCATCAGAAAGTGGGCAAAGAATATGAACAGACGCTTCGCAAAAGAAGACATTTATGCGGCCAACAAACGTATGGAAAAAACCTCATCATCACTGGTCAGTAGAGAAATGCAAGTCAAAACCACGATGAGATAGCATCTCACACCAGTTAGAATGGCGATCATTAAAAAGTCAGGAAACAACCGATGCTGGCGAGGATGTGGAGAAATAGGAACTCTTTTACACTGTTGGTGGGAGTGTAAATTAGTTCCACCACTGTGGAAGACAGTGTGCCGATTACTCAAGGATCTAGAACCAGAAATACCATTTGACCCAGCAATCCCATTACTGGATATATACCCAAAGGATTATAAATCATCCTACTATAAAGACACATGCACACGTAAGTTTATTGCAGCACTGTTCACAATGGCAAAGAATTGGAACCAACCCAAATGCCCATCAGTGATAGACTCGATAAAGAAAATTGACACATATACTCCATGGAACACTATGCAGCCATAAAAAAGAATGAGTTCGTGTCCTTTGCAGGAACAGGGATGAAACTAGAAACCATCATTCTCAGCAAACTAACACAGGAACAGAAAACCAAACACCGCATGTTCCCACTGATAATGGGAGTCGAACAATGAAAACATATGGGTGCAGGGAGGGCAACATCACACACCGGGGCCTGTTGGGGGGTGCGGGGCAAGGGGAGGGATAGCATTAGGAGAAATACCTAATGTAGATGACAGGTTGATGGGTGCAGCAAACCACGATGGAACATGCATACCTATGTAACAAACCTGCACATTCTGTACATGTATCCCAGGACTTAAGTATAATTTAAAAAAAAGAAAAAATCATTCAGTGACACTGGATAAAAATTAGAGTTACTTAAAAAATAATAATTCGTGCTCTCAGACCAGAATTCTGTGTCTCAGCAAATAAGATCCAGTATTAATCATAGTCCTTAACCAGGGCTTAAAGAATGTAGGCAGCACACCGTACCCTGGATTCTCATCTGTTAAGCTTCTCTCCACCTGACCCCATGTGTCTGCCATAGATTATTACATACCGATTTGACAAATATTTTTCAGAGCATTAAACTAAAAGCCATTTTCACCTATCTTTCAATGAAAATCTCTTTTAGAAGAATGTTATGTGGCATCTAATTAAATTGCCAATTTTTCTGGTAACCATCCTTTTACTCTGTGTACAAGAGTTCAATTTTTAAGAAAATTTTAGATCCCAAAATAAGTGACAAATAATTGTAATTCTATATCTGGTTCTAGAAATCATTTTTTACAAACTTTTTAATAATGAACAAGCTTTTATTAACCTGATTGAAATACTCTTAAAAGAAATATTAGCCACTGAACTGCAGGTTGAGAATGCTCTAATAATATGCATATTGTGATTATTTTCAAGATTGTCACAAATAAGTCATAGAACAATCAGTGTCAATACATGGAAATAATCCCTCAATGCTCAGCCATGGCATGAACACATTTTCTAGAACGCTTAGAAATATTAAAATTCTTACGGTTGAACATAATCAATAAAAAGGTATAGTTTATTACTTTAGAAAAATCTGAATGAGAAAAATCATCTCTATCTTAAACTACTGATAATTAAGTAATCTTTTAAAAATTTTTCTTTCCGTTTTAAAGATAAATTAGAATACCTGGAATTTCTAAGATGCTTCTGATTACAATTACCTATGGGCAACAATTCAGCTATATGTTATAAAGTCTAAAAGGTTAATGTTATACTTTAAATATAGTTAACGAAGACAGATCTATTGAAGGATTTACTATCTTGATACGTAGTGTCCAGTCATCATAGATAACAGACACTAAGTGGTACAGATCAACTGACTAGAGAAAACTAAGGGTTGATCCTGTGAACTTTCTTGAGAAATAGAAATATTCCAAAATAACTTTTTGACACCACTGGAAAACTGTGAACTCATTTTCTAGAAAATTCCGTTTTATTAAGTTTGAATATTCTCATTTATTATAGCAATCTGATATATAAAATGTTTAATATATAGACATTTTGTAATTTTCATATACAAGAAACTACCAGAAACTGAATCAAAACAGAACCAGACATTTGGAGATCTAGTTTACTATCTATTTCTTAAAAGTATAGCATTCCTATTGACACAGTCATGCAAATCTATAATGAGTAAACTACATCCATTGAATGACTTTCAGTTTGGTTTAATAAAAATTTCAGACAGTTATTTAAAAATCACTGTAATTGGAAATATCATGTTCATTTTCTCTTCTTTATGCAAAATCCAGGTACTCATTCAGATTAATCCTTTTCATTTGAATTTCATTAACTCTGCCTTGAATAATTATATCCTTCTGAGTTCTGATGTGTACAAATCCTGTCTAACCTTTTGAAAATCAACTTGCTTTTGTTAATGTTCTTTACCACCTTATATCATTATAGATACTCATGCATCATTAGCAAGGAAATGCTATAATCTGATTAATTCATTTTATTTCCTTGTGTTTATTTTCATTTTTAACCATATATACCCCAAAGAATATACTAGCCTCATTTTCTAGAAAAAAAAAAAAGATATGTGAAAGAAACCATAAAATGCCTATTTCTATTTAAAAATTGAAAAGTTCAATCAATGCTTAATGCCTATTATAGAACAAACTTATGATTTGTATCATCTAAACTTAAAGTCAAAACAGTTTTGAGATTCTGAGCTGTGTAAGTAGGCACAGGTATCACTCACAAAGTTTTGAATAAATTTTCATTTATCTGAAACTTCAGTTATCACATTCTTTTCATTACATAAAATTTGTTTCTTGAAGGACCTTAACTGCATAGGATAAAAGCAATCCTGTTTTGGAACAAATGGTGCATTATGTCTAGGTTTTTAAAGAAAATGTTTTCCTCCATGATTTCAAAGACTTCTCTCTCCTTTAAATGCATTGAGGTTACTGGCCCATTTATGAGTTATGAGGTCAAAGAAATTTAAGAAGAAAAATGTGCTATATAACATATTATTATGACATGCCACAAAATAACTATATATCTCATATAAATATAGCACATGAAAAATATATCAATGCATCAAAAGTCTAACAAAAATAGACTATTATCTTGACCAAAAACAGTAAAATAGTGATGGAGCCATTTTTTTTTAACTTCATTGGTGTTAATGAAGATGAAAATAAGCAAATCCTCAAAGTAAGATTTATTAATGATTTACTGTGAGCTATAATATGAAAATCTATGAGCCATAATATGAAAGTATGTCAGTTTATATCTGATTATCTTTCCTCAAAAGGACATTCTTAAATATTATGATTTAAATGTAATAACACAATGATATGTAAATCCAAAATAGGACTGCAGGCTTAAAGCAGGTTCTGATGGGTCATAAATGAAAAGACAACGGGAAAGACTTAAGTCTTAGACAAGTAGCTCTGTCTCTTAGCCCCACAAGTCTTCAGAGAAAGACAAGTTTCCTTCTAAGAATCATTACAGTAATAAAGAAAGTTGAGAGTTTTTTTATTTATTTCTCCTGGATAATAATAATAGACATTATAAGCATAAAAATGCAAATCACAAACAAATTAGGCAAAAATATTGTATCGTTCCAGGGTGATTAAAAAACCCCAAACAATAAAGCATAAAAACAAAAGAACATGACGCAGATGAGATGGGTATGGTTTTAATCTGCATTGTCACTGTTTTGGATACATGTAATGGCATGACAATAACAGCATTCTGACAGTACTTCATTTTGTATGTTTTAGTCGAGTCACTGGGTAGAAAGACCTTGAATAATCAATCTCATGAGTCTAAGCATATTGGTTATGACCCCACATAGAAAAAATAGCAATGAGAGAGTGTTTGCTCTTATGTGATTTCCCCCTTCCTATTGCATCATCTATAAAATTGCTTATGTGAAGCTATGTAACCAAAAAAAGAGCATGTCCACCTCAGAATAATTATTAAGAATTGATCAACAATTTACCCCTTTGTTTAAAAAGAATAAAACTCACTTACATAAAATAATCAAGGTAAAATATGAAAGAAAATCATCCTTTATACCCATATTATTTATTTTCTAAAATTAGAATTCATTTTTAAAGCAGGGCAGGCTGTCAGTGAAAAAGATATGCAGATGACGTTGGATTTGCCAGTCTTTAAATACACCCTACTTCTAGAAGGCCAGGTATAAATAGTGTCCTAGACAAAAGGTCTGGACAGACCTGCTCATTGACCTGCCTCATGTGGATTCTGACTTTCTACACCATGAAATTTACCTAATTCCTCAGGGCCAAGCTCAATTACTCTCTAATTAAGCTGATAAACTGAATCTGGAAAATGTGTTAATGGCTTATAGTGGTTTAAAGTCTTTTGTTTCAAAGGACAACATTTGCATTTTTATACAGATTTTCAAAGAATTAACATAAATTAGTAACTTGATAAAATTTTAGTCACTAAGTATGGCCTGTGAGAGAAGAGAAAGAAGAGGGCTTTGGTTGCCACCAAGATAAGTATCAACACATAAGCAGCAATATATAAGCACCAACAATCACGGCCTGCTTTGTAAAACCATCTCCAAAATATAACCTATAAATTAATAGATAAGGTTATATACCCTAGCCAACTTATAAGGCAGCAAAAAATAAATGCAGCAAAGACTCATGCCTAGTACCTAGCATACAGTATGTTATCAAAAATATTTGTTGGATAAATTAATGAAGAAACAAGTATCAACTTAACAGGATAATTATAAGATAGATATGTGGCTAGAATTGCCGGGATCTACATTTATAATATAATTTATATTTAGGAATATTCAGAATTCAAACAGGAATATTTTCTTCATTTCATAATGCAATCTTTACTGTCATAGATTTAAAAGGTATATCTGATTTCACTATGTCGCATTTCTCCAATTCATAGCACATTAGCTACATGCTATTGTACATGCATGCTTAGGTCCTTAAATTGTCTCTTAGGTACTAATGTAACTCATTATACATGAATACAAACATAAGCAATTATTTGAGGTAATGACATATAGACAATATTAAGATACGCTAATTTTAGCTTCTTCATGGGTGTCATAATGTCTATTAGCAAATTGAAGGCTATGAGAAGACATGTATTCAAAAAATCATTTTAACCTTTGATAACTCTTCCCAAACTCTTCTCATAAAAGTTTTCATTTATATATCTAGTATATATTTTTTATTTTAAGCTATTCCAAAATGTCAGCTTGGGAATACTTGTTATAGCAATCTTTTTGTATGTTGACAAGCAAATCGAACCCTCCCTCCACCTCACACACATACTTAATTCAGTGTGAAAATAAAAGTAACACAAGAAAAAATAAGTATGGAAAGATCTTAAATACCGCAGTTATATTTCACCCTACTATATCACTTTTAACTTCTGTTGCCTTGTGGATCTGTCAACTTGAGTAGCTTTTTCAGAATAAACTCACACTTTTATTTCTATATTACATTTGTCCACACCCCTCAGAAAATGTGGACACTATCTCTAGATTAATGCAGCAACTCAGTATCTATGTCTAAATATGCATGTGTCATAATTATGTTTTTCAATAAAGTATTCTATTAGAAATGCGAATGATAGTAAAGATGCCTATAATTACACTATCCAGTATGGTAGTCATTAGCTACACTTGACGGAAGAAATGTAAATCTAAATTATTTCAAAGCAAATACAATTAAATATTTAGTACATCTGTTTTTACTAGCCATGTTTTAAGTTCTCAGTAGCCTCAATAGCTACTTTATTGGACAGTGTAGATATAGAACATTGCCATCATCTCAGAAAGTTCTATTGGACAGTGCTAATCTAGAGAATGACAATACATTTTATTTATAGAAAAGGTTAATACCAAAGTATGTTCTGTAATCGTTTTTTATTCTACTCAGTCTCTGTCCAAAGGGCTATCTAGTAATTAATGTGGTTAAAGTTACCTAATGAGCACTCAATTAATATTCTTTTATAATGGCAATCATACAAGAGAGAAACATTTGTATCTTTTTCAAATTGCTTATTAAAATATAACAACGTGTTCTATTTTAAAAATGTGAAAACTAAGATTATATGAATAATTATAATGCTAGTATTATATCGATCAGAAAATACTTGTAGCCAAGTTTTTTCACAAAGGTAATTAAGACAGGCTACTAAATCCAAACTAAAATGTCACAAGGTGAAAACTAAACCAATTTATTATTATTCTATATCTGATTGATTTCATTGAATTGCTAATACACTGTATTTTGTTTTCAGGTAGACACAGCCTAAATCTGTAAGTAATCACACTCAACTCTGAAGATAATTAATTTAAAAACCTATTATTGTGAATTATACATAATTTGCATGATTTATCTGGTCAAAGCTTAATTATATATATGCACATGTATGTATGTACATGTCTGTGCAAATACAGACACACAAAATAGAAATGTTGAGAATGGGTAAATCACTTCGTAGATATGTTTTCTGTTTCGCTTTGAGCTGAGTACATGCAGCCTCAAGATAATCACAACTAACTGCTAGAATTTAGAAGAATATATGTATCAGGACGTCAAATTATGGAAAAAAATTGCAGGTGAAGAGAGAATAATGATGAACTGGTGGTATTTCAAAGATTTGTGTATCTTGGCACGATCTCAGACAGAAATTATGGATCTGAAGGTTTTCAAGTATATATGTGGAATGATTTGTTGGAGACCATTGATTTAAGGAGATCTGTTTGACTTAAGAAGGGGGTCAGTACCTGACAGTTTGTTTCATGCAGGCATTACCGGAGAGTGGCCGTACCTCATGGCTGAGGACAGCCTTACTTCCACCCGTCGTCCATGAGATGAGAGATGTTTTCCCATATATAAATTTTGTGAATAGGTTTCAGCTTGTTAAATAATTCTTCATCAGATCAAAACAACAACAACAACAAGAACAACAACAAAACTTCCAGTATCCATGTTGCTTCTCAATCAATCACTGTGCATCAAAATATCAAAACCTTAACTGCATTTGTGCCAAGACATTTTACACTCTTTGACTTAGGCATGAGAGAAAATAAAGCAAAGGCTTTTTCAGAAGACACAAGGGGTTGCAGAGAAAGACAAAGCTGAGAGTCCATACAAGTAGTATACTAGAAGATAAGGAAGATACATTTAATAAAAATAAAATTAGAAACATTAGAAGGTTATCATTAGAGCACAGAAAGCCTGTTACCTGGTTTTTAAATAACAAAAGACAATTTAGAAAAGAGAATGGTCATGGCTAAAAATAAAATACGGGTTCTTTACAGTCAAAGAGAAGAAGTATGTCACAACTTAAAGACAAATAGAAATAAACTGACATTAATAGTGAAAAAATAAGAGACTTAGAGAATAGATCTAAGATACCTATTAAGCAATGATAAGTACCAGAATGAGAAAAAAGAAGAAGAGATGGAAGATTTGTAATAATTAAAACAATCATAATAGAAAATTTTCTAGAGCTAAAGAAGTTATTAATATTAATTGGTTATTTAAAATGTTACCCAAGTGTAAAAAAGAATTAAATAAGGGGTGGCTCACAACTGTAATCCCAGCACTTTAGGAGGCTGAGGTGAGAAGATTAGTTGATTCCAGGAGTTCAAGACCAGCCTGGGCAACATAATGAGACATCATCTCTACAAACGAATGTTTTAAAAATTAGCCAGTCATGATACTGATGGCCTGTAGTCCCAGCCACTCAGGAGGCTGAGGCAATAGGATCTCTTGAGCCTAGGAGTTGGTGGCTGCAGTGAGCTATGATTGCATCGCTGCACTCCAGCTTGGGCAATAGCAAGACCCTGTCTTAAAAATAAAAATAAAATAAAATAAAATAATAAATAGGGACACATATTTAGAAACATTTAAAATTAGATCTTAATGAAATTTCTGTACTTCAATGGGTGGGGCAGAGAGTATCTTTAGAGTTTGAGAGAAAGAAAAAAGGTTAAATACAAATAGATGATATTTGGACTAGAATCAGACCTTACACTGGAAACAATAGTAGCTTGAAGACAGTTGAAACAAGGAAACAATGGAAACTGGAAGACAATTGTTCATAACCTACAGAGACTACTAAAAAAAGAGGAGAGATATTAAAGAATGTTACTATCCAATAACTCCATCGCGATGACTGCAAAGTAAAGATCATTTTGAAAATGCAAGGTTTACAAAGTTTACATCCTTCATGTCTTTATGACGACATTTCTCAGGTGTTCCAACCAAATTAAAACTGAAGTACAGCTGGCCCTCTGTATCCATGGGTTCCACATTTGTGGATTTAACCAACCATGGATCGAACATATTTGCAAAAATATATGGATGGCTGTGTCTGCACTGAACATGTACAGACATTTTTATTGCCATTATTCCCTAAACAATACGGCATAACAACTATTTACATAGCATTTACATTGTATTGGGTACTATAAATAATCTAGAGATGATATGAAGTGTTCAGGAGGGTGTCCATAGTTAACATGCAAACACTACACCATTTTATATAAATAATTTGAGTGTTCTTGAATTTTGATATCAAAATGCTGAAACCAGTGCCCCACAGACACTGAAGGATGACTGTATAATAAAGATTTCAAAAAAATGAGAAATAAACGGTACAAAAAAACAGTGATAGGAAATAAACCTTGTGTGGTTTTTGGTCAAATTTTATGAAGTGATAGTGTAATTTAAGTAATAACATGACATCTTGAAATAGATATGTGATACATACTACAAGTGAAAACAATAGTAGCTAGGAAATAAAATTATAAATTATTTGTTTTTAAAGGATTTTGCCTTTGATTGAAAATAATGAGGAGTTGACTAAGTAAATCATCTTGGTGATGAGGGCATTGTTCTTATTTAATTTTGGCGCAACACTACAGAAATATAGGCATAAAATTGTTGTTTAAAATAGGAAACAGCATTAGTAAAACGAAAGTAACAAGTATAACTTATAAATAACCTATAAGTGCGGGAAGAGATGCAGTAGAGTGCAATGAAGAAGATGATGAATTATAAAATTATAGAAAAGGGATAAGAGTAAATAAAATAATAACCATCAATATGACAAGGAATTAAAACAGATAGTTGTAAGAGTTATAATAAAAATGAAGTTGGTTAAAATGTCTCATCTAAAGATGAAATATCTATCATTCTATTTTATATCTTCATAACATCAAGCACATATTAGTAAGAATATGTGATATTTGTCTTTATAGATACCAGAGGCTAGGAAGAGTGTAGGTGGGCGGAATGGGTGAAGAGAGATTGATTACTGGGTACAAACATACAGTTGCATAGAAAGAGTAAGTGCTAATGTTTGACAGAAGAGTAGGGTGACTATAATCAACAACAATATATTGTATCTCTCAAAATACCTAGAAGAGAGGAACTGAAGTATTTCCAACACACAGAAATGATAAATACTTGAGATGATGGATACCCTAAGTATCCCGACTTAATCACTATACATTCTATGCATGTAGCAAAATATTACATGTACCCTATAAAGATGTAAAAATATTTATATAAGTAAAAAGACAAAATACTCTAATTTAAAATACACACTCCATCTATAGGCTGTTTACAAGAAACATAAAGATACAAGGTCACAATGCTGCGTTAATGACAGGTGATTTAGAAAACCATTTTTTAAAAAGTGAAAGTCAAAATAATAGCATCAAACGAAGTATAGTTCAAGGCTGAAAAGCACTAAATGGGTCTCAGAGAACCACTGTAATGATAAAAATCACACTTCTTCCCAAAACACAGCAGTCATTAATTGCTATGCCCCAAACATTTGGCTGCATTCTACATAAGGTAAAAATTACTAGAAATAAAAGGAGAACATGATAAAATCATAGCTGTAGTTGGTACCTTACATACAACTCTTCCATAATTTGTTAGATTAAAATAGATCAAAAAAAAAAAAAAGAATAGAGGTGGTTTTAAACCGACAAGCTAAATTTAATCCATATTTTGTTCACACTGGAAAAAGCATATTCTGATATTTTACTGGGACATTAAAAATTACACAGGAAAATTTTAAAAGGATCAAAAATAAATATTTGATAGGCCACCTTTTCTAATTAAAATATAATAATCCAGAAATGTAGAATAATAATAGAATACATTTTGATTCATCATCTAAGACTTTCACAAAGAATGTATAAGATCTATATACATTACCTGGGAAAATGTTTCTAATTGACTGTTATATTTAAAATAATACAAAGAATAAAGCAATGTTTTTTAAAAAGTAAAATATATCTGTATCTACTATTCATTGGTAAGAATGAATAGTATATGGAACATAGTACAAAGAGAAAAGACTAAATTGTAGACTTTTTTTTTTTTTGCTTCAGTGGGGGAGGAGTCAGCAGAATGAAGAAATGAAGAGTAGTAAAGTTTCCTTAATCTACCTTTGTAGTAATTGAACTATTAAAGTAATACTGTAATACATTTAAAATAATCATACAGAGCCCTGAACTAGCACTAAAGAGTAGATGCAAAAAGATACAGATTTCAAGGTAAATTGAGTCTTTATATAACATATTTATCAGTAGGCATGGCCCCCTCTAATTGACTTTATTGTTCATAATAGACTTCACTTCTACTCAAGCTGCAGGAACGCATGTACTACTAATTGGCTCCCAATATTATGGAAGCACAGACTAAGACAAAATTCATAAGGGAGAATGAAAGCATTTTGAAACAATTTCACATCATCACCTAAAACCATATTGGTGCCCCTCACTGCATACCCAATTGACAGAAGAGTCGTGGCAAAGACTAGCGGCTGCAGTTGCCCATGAAGTAAAGAGAATTATTTTTAGATGCCTGAGATTCCTGGAGATGAGGAAATTTAACAGCCAATGGTTAATAGCACTCTTATGTGACAGCATCCAATACTCGATATATTTTAACTGATCTTAAGTACTCATTTTTTTTTTTTTTTTGAGACGGAGTCTCGCTCTGTTGCCCAGGCTGGAGTGCAGTGGAACGATCTCTGCTCACTGCAAACTACCCTTCCCAGGTTCAATTTATAAGCAACTAATTAAATAAGTATCACTAATGAGAAAAATATCCAAGCCAAAGTAAACATTTAGCTAAGGATATTGTAATCCATAAAAATACAGCTTTTTGTTTGCATTTGAAATGACTGCTTCAATTCTCCCCATGTATTTGAAGTCACTTTGCTTGGCTGAAAAGTTTTCCTCTTTGGCCTGACACATTAGACCATCTTTATTTACATGCCCTTAACTTGAAGGGACACTAACGACATTGTGATATATTGATAATAGCATTTACAAAATTATCTGACCTAATTCCAAATTACAAGTTTGAGAGTTAACCTGCATTCTAGTCTCCTTTGAAATATTCACAATAATTTCATATACCTGAAATAAAAAGCAGGCAGTTAAAAACACAACTTTAGGAACTCAAATAAAAGATGGAGAATAACCTACAAAAATCATAATCTTGATGAGTTCAGCAGGCATTTTTTTCAAAGCCAAAGGGCATATTTTGCAAAGTAACTTAATAGATGTAAATAGCATATAACATATATCATAGCTACATAAATAAGCATATGTGTAACATATATGAATACATTTATGTGTGCCTATGCACCCTCAGATGTAAATATAGAGATATAAGTTAGCTGGCAGCAGTAGTATGTGATTTAGGAAGCTAATATGCCATATGGCATTATGCATTAAACCCTTTTGCACATAGCAGGTAAGATATTAAAGATCCTTGGGCTGGGCGCCATGGCTCACACCAGTAATCCCAGCACTTTGGGAGGCCGAGGCAGGCAGATCATTTGAGGTCAGGAGTTCCAGACAAGCCTGACCAACATGGTGAAACCCTGTCTGTACTAAAAAAAATACAAAAATTAGCCAGGCATGATGGCGGGTGCCTGTAAATCCAGCAACTCGGGAGGTTGAGGCAGGAGAATCACTTGAACCTGGGAGACAGAGGGTGCAGTGAGCCGAGATCATGCCACTGCACTCCAGCCTGGGTGACAGGGTGAGAATCTGTCTCAAAGAAAAAAAAAAAGCCTTTACCTAACTATATGAATAAACTATTGAAATAATTAAATTATCCATAAGTATAAAATGAAATTAATAAACACTAATTATTTGTTCTCTCTCTCTGTCTCCCTTCCTCCATCCCTCCCTCTCATCTGTGTTGCCCTGTGCTAAATTAATTCCCCAAACCATGTGTCCCTATATATAGGTTCTTTTTCACCTTACTCGAGGCTGCAGCTATTACCTCCTGTTTCAGTCATTTATTCCTTCTGTCTCATTTTGGCTTCAAAGCTACTAGGGAAAAAAAAAAAAAAAGATAATTAAGTTTATTAGAATTACCTCTTTAATCAGAGCAAAATTTTTTAAAAATCTCCAAAAAAGGATTTGGAAATTCATTTCATAATGAAATATAAGTAAGCTTTGGACTTCATGAACCTTAAAAAATCAATTTTGGGAATCCAGAGGCCTTTTGTTCTACTCCGTTCCTGATTCTTGGCTGTGTTGCAGGTAAATTAAAATGATGTCCATCTGACCTCTGAATAAAGTGCCACTGTGTGTATTGAAATTGTTGTATTAAATATTATTTTCCCACAATAATATATTTTGCCAGATTATAACTTTGCAAAATATGATAATAGTCACTGAAGAAAACAATTTTTATCTTACCAAGGATTACGCTCAATTCTTTTTTAAAAGTTTTGTGAATTTTAAGACACCTTAAGCTTAATGTGCTCTACTTTACAATCAAGATAGTTTCTCCTAAAATAGCTTGTTCTCTGTCAATGTGCCAGGAAATAATAGTCATTGTATTATCCCATGGCAAGGATTCCAATATAAAATTGTACTGTTCTGTCCAGCAAATTTACAAGTTTTAACTCTAAAAACTCATATTCACACAATCAATTTTCACTCCATTTTAGATCATATATTTTGAAAAGGTAATTAACTGAGAAGTTGGATATATCTGTTCCTCCCCACAATCTCCTTGTAAAAGCAGCTACAACAGAAATAAAGTATTTTACCAAATTAAAAAAAAACTTTTTTTCACGTCTCAAAACTTTTCAGAATAGATTTGATTTGCTTATTTTGTATCCAGACCAATTATTTTTTTAAATAATAATTAACTAAAATGATGAACGTTACAGTCTTTTGTCAATCACAAATAATTATGTTAATTATTAGTCATTATGATCACTGGGAAATAAAGAATGTGAAAAAAGCATACATAATAACATTAACGCATTGTATTTGTTAAGTTTTTGATCTGGATGCATTGTTTTCAATTATGAAAAGGACAGAAAATGCAATACTTCTGTTTTGAAGTAATTTTTGGATTCCAAATATTATCAAGAAATGATACTATTATGAGTTCTTTATATCACCAAAACAAACAAAAATAGATTCAAATCCAGAGGATGAAAATATTTATACACAAGAAAATACCATTTTGGTTCCTTTATTATTTGTAAGTGTTAACGTTGAACAATGTTAGACAAATGTTGTGATACCCTAATTCTACTCTTTTTGTGTATTTTTTCTTGTTTTTGCTCCTCACAAGTGTCAAAATAAATTCAAGAAGGTTATTCCAGTGGATAATTGTCATGGGGCCAGTACTGCTTGCCCAACAGGCCATACAAATAGGAGGTGATGGTTTTCATGCTTTCTCTTCCTCATTCTGAAACTTCAAGCAACCACTATGGAAACTTAGCAGGAATGGTATTCCTTCATGTAAATAAGTTTATCTAAGTTGGTGGTTTACGGACATTGTATTTCATAGGTCAATAACAATATTATTAAAAAAACTATTAGGGAACATCACAAAAGCTCTGCCCTTTACGTTTTCTAGTAAAGGACATTGTAACAAAATGAGAAGAAAGAAAAAGAAAGGCCATTTTAATACCTCCAAAACTACTGGAACCCATAATTTTGAAAGAAAGGACAATTCTTGCATGAAAAAACTTTGCTTTATGAAAAGCTAAAAAAAAAATTGCTTTTTTTCTTTTCCTTATGGACCATTGAAAACTTCTGGACCATGGCAGACTGGCATTAGGATACCACTGACATAAAAATACAGAACAACCAACTCTGAAACTGCAGAGATTTCCACAGGAAGATGTTATACATTCATTCATTCAATCATTCATTCCACATATTTTCATTAAATACCTGCTCTGTGATAGACTCTATCTCTTGGGGAAATAGTGACTAACAAGACAGAATAGGTTCCTGCCTTCATCAAGCCTACATTCTAATGATTGCAAATTATAAACAAGTAAACATACAAAGATAACATTTTCAGATTGCAGTGAATATTAAAAGGGAAATGTCTAGCTGATGTTCTAGAGCATGATGGTAAGGATAGAACGGATGTTGTGAACGACATAAAATAGGTTGTTGAAGGAAGGCCACCTGTGGAGATAATGTTCACTCTGCATCCTGCAATGTGACAGGAGACCAGCAAGGAAATATCCAGAAATAGAGGCCCAAGTCAAAGGAAACATAATTGCAATGACCTGAGGTAGAAGACATCTTAGCAAGTTTAAAGAAGAGGAGGGCTTTGTAGCAGATTAAAGAGACCCTTTCCCATTAGGGAGGCCAATATATGAAGAGGACTAGATCTCTTAATTTTCCACGTATGAAATACTCGAGTGTATCTATGAAGCAAGAAATGAAAATATAGTGACTGATATTATTCATGTTTCATGTGTGTTTATGATTGTCTAGATACTAAACAGTTAACACATTTTGAGCTTTATACGGGTCACAGATGGAGTAATATGTTATAGATAACTGTATTTGTTAGGTAATTCATTTATTTTTCATCACCCAGATATTCTATTAACTAAGAAAACACTAATTATTATGGAAAATTATGGATCTTCTGGAACTTTCCCCAGTTAATTTATTCTGGCAAGAAGTGCCCATGCACTGATATCCAGAAAAACAGTCAACAATGCCTCCAAATTATCTGAACATCTTAAGTTTGTACAGATATGGGCACTTGGATTATATTTAATCCATGCATCTTTCATCCATGGATTAGTCACCACTAAATATAGCTTTCCTCTGTTTTACGTGTGTTAAAATAGCTATTTAAGAATTTTAAAAACTGCTCATGATTATAGCATATGGTGCTAAATTTGAGTATGCAATCAATTCGGACTTCCATTTAGTTCTCTTGGCTGTTACTAAATGGGTGCTAAACTATACTCAAAAGATTAAATAAAGGGTAAAAATGATAGAATGTTTTTAAGCAAAATTATGTTATAAAATAAAGGCTATGTGTATTTGTATTATTCATAAAAATAAATTTTAAACATACTTTAATATTTCAAAAGCAATTGGATCATAAAGGAGGGCAGGAGAATTATCAGATAACTTAGCAAACTTGAAAATACTATAATCCTTTTTATTTTGTGAAAATCAAAGTGGAAAACAATATACACATGAATTGATTTTATTCATCTGTTCTCAGAATATGTTCCATACAATGAGAGTCTTAAGTAATCATTGAAGAATCAGAATGATTCACAGATGGTGCAAGTGATTTAATTATTTTCAACCAGTTGTTCTGGACATGCTCAGAAGGATATTTCCAACCCCAATGCAGAAGCCATCTGAGCTCCCTTCCAGCTGGTGTTCCATATTTTCAAAGCAAATTTAGATTGGAGAAAATTACACTTTTTATTGTTGTGTTGCAAACGGAGGTCAAATTGCTGTGTATAAATTCTTGTTCTTTTTTTTCTTCATTGTATGAGTTATATTTATCAAATATCACGTCTTTTGTATGATTGCTATGGATTTGCCAATGTTATTTTACGTTTTGTGTTGTCTGGCACTTAGGGGACACTAGATAAATGTTTATTCAATGAAAGAAATACCAATTCAGTGTATTCAAAATAAAACTTGAATTTATTTCTAGACTCACAGTAAGTGTATGGAGTTACCATTAACTGCATCCTCACCATTATTGGGAAGTTCCCATTAAAAATGAACAAAAAAAGGAAGAAACCAATGGAATAAATCAATACCATGATCACTACCCCCAGCACCAAAAAAAATCATCAACAAAACTCTGTGTTAATTCAGTAAGTAAAACTACATCTTGACGCTAGAACCCTTGCCCCTTATTTTATGGGATCTTAGGAAAGCTGCTTGACAAATTTTCATCTTTTTAGGCTATCATAAGGATAAGAGATACCCTTTGTAAAAATTTAGTCTTGCATACTTCATAATGCGGAATGGCTGTAATATCAGGCAAGAAACATAACTGATACCTCTAATCATTTTCATTTCCCAAGAAAAGAGAATGGAATATGGACATCCCATTAAAGTAGATAGTCACAACGAGAAGTAACAAACTGTTCCCAAATAGTTCTATCAAATGTAATAATTCTTCAAGGTTGTAGCATTCAAAGGAAGATAATACTAATTTTAGCGAACCAAGTTACTTCATCTGATGCCAAAAATGAGTTACATTAATTTTACTTTTATCAGCAACATTATATGATAGTAAAACTGCACGTATCAATAATTCATCACTTAATTTTGTATTTATATCCAATATTTTTGAAAAATATATAAATCATACTTTGCCATCAATATTTCCTAAAGAATGTGCTAAATTTCCACTTGATAGAAAAATTTGACACAGTATATTACTATTTTCTAATGTTTATTAATATATGTGACAACACACTGCATGATGACTGTAGTCTATTACTATAATTCAGAAGATAAACAAACATAAAATCGTATATGTAACATAGCCATAATCTAACTATAAAATAATTGTGAATAGTGAGTGTAGCTTGACACATTTATTCTACTATTTTTATTTAACATGCTACTTGAAGCCAGTCATTTGAGACAATATTCAAGAGGTAATATGTTGTATAAATCATGTATAAATGGTAAATTTGCTTAAACTTGCAAGAATATTAAATTGTAACTAACATCTTATTTTATAAATAGTGATGGCTTTGGACTAGAGAAATTCAGAAAACACAAAATCCTATGTTCATACAGTTACTTACTACCCTTGGTGAATTCAATTAATGTTCTTAAGCCTCAGTTTTCTATTTGGATTATTTGCTTTAACTAACTAGCTTATGTCTTTATTTTTTTCCTCTACTATTCAAAAATTGTATACTTCTATCAATTTAATGATTACTATAAAATTCTTCACATGCATAAGAAATTTTGCAAGTTTTCATTCTAAGCACTAAGAGAATCTTAAAATTGCTTTATTCATTATTGATTAATTACTTATTTTATGAATTAAACAACTATATACTGTGTACCTAGTCACTGTTTTGGGTGTTGACACAGCAGTGGGGAAAAAAAGACAATTTTTTTTTGCATTGTTGGGTTGGAGCTCTACTTCTAGGTAGGGAAATAAATACTCAAGAAGATAAAGAAAGAAAATATTGAGAACTTTCCTGGTCGTGCACTTTATGAAGAAAAATAAATGGGGAAAGCATGGATAAAAAGTGTGTGAGTGTGTGTGTGGTGTGTATGCATACGAGAGAGATTGAGAAAAACACTTTTGAGTAAAGAAGTTAAGGCAGAAATGAAAAGAGCCACGTGGATAAACGGGGGAGGATTATTTTAGGCAGAGGTAGCACACAATGCAATGGGTGCATGTCAGATCTGTACAAACAGCAGCAAAGGGGTCAATGTAGGTGGAGCAGAGGTAAAGTATTAAGAGATAAGGCCTGAGTTAAGAAGTGGGCCAGCCAGGTCAGATATCCCTTGAAATTCATGAAGGGTTTTGGATTTCACTTAAAAATAGATGGGAATTCATTGAAGGGTTATGATCAGATTTAAATGTGATTTATATTTTTCAAATGTTGTCTCTGTTTATTGTGTAGAGATAGGCTAAAGAAAGCATGCGTAGATTTTTTTTTTCTCTGAAAATCTGAAAGAATGGTGCTTCCACTGCATTTGAGGGGAAAAGAATAATTTTGTTTTAATCAAGCCACGAGGCTGGATGAAAACAGCAAGACATATATAGAATAAATAAAAATGGCAAGTGCCCAAGGAATGAGCACTGAGGCATTTCAGCATTAGAGAAGTAGGTACTACCTATGGAAACTGAGAAACAATGCATAGAAAGGTAGGAGGTAAAGTGGATGAAAAACTTAACCACCTTCTCAAGTTTCATTGATGTCCATCCAGCATTTTAGTTCTATTCTGTTTTTTAATAGACACTTTTATACACAGTAAATGTTTATTTAAGACTTTTCCATTTTTTTACCATTTTCTTTGCACATCATTCTCTTTTGCAGCTTAAATCTTCCATCTTGAATCATTCTCCTGCTTAAAGACCAATCTTGACGTCCTCTAAAGAGAATTTTATGCTAGTAAACAGTTTCTGTGTGTCTGAAAAGATCTTTATTTCAATGTTATTCCTGAAAGAGAGTTTCTATCAGTACACAGTTCTAGGTTACTACGTGGATGTTCTTTCATTGTTTTTGAAAATATTATCCTACCATCTTCTGACTTCTATCATTGCTCTAAAACCAGGTGCCATTTTAAGTGTCATTACTTTCTAAGGAAATACAGCAGTATTTAAAATTATTTCTTTGTTTTTTTGGATTCATCAGATTCATCATGTCATGGTGATGATCTATACTTATATTTCTTTTTTTTTAATTATCTTTTCTGCTTCAGATTTGCTCAGTTTCCCAATCTGAGTATTGGAATTTCTATTATGTTTTGAAAATCCTAAGCTATTATCACTACAGATATTGCCTTTTCTCCATTGTGGGTAGGATTTATTTATTCCCCTTTACAGCTGAGGGAAGCCCTTGAAAGTTCTGACTTTAAGCAGGGGTTTCATTTTCACCTCTATATTACGTGTTGTTGAAGGTCACATATTTTGTCCTAAAAGATCTTGAAAACTTCTTCCTAGCCATTAGCCTCTCAATCCAGTTTCAGTTTCACATAAGATGATTTGATCATTCACGGCACATAGAGGGAAGACGGGTTCCACCATAGCTCAGCTGTGTATTTAAAACTTTTAAAAATTATATTTTATTCAGAATTGCCATGCATTTGAAATGAGGGGTGAGGGATTAAGTCAGTCTGTCATCTTTCTGGAAGCTGATACTCGCTGAACATGACTCTACGTAACCATTAAACTGATTATGCCACACAACTAGCCACTAGAACAAAAAAAATTCCATACAAATATTTATAACCATTATGATCATCAACAATCTAGAAAAACATAAAATGTTAGCCAATTTCTTTTTTAATCCTTGTAATATGTTAATTACAAAGTTGAGCTGAGATGAGAAAAATTCTACAAACAGCTACAGCCTGGTTCAACATTTCCCTTAACAACCATTATTAGTCTTTTATATTCACAATTCCATTTACTAAAGAACATTCTGTCTCTAAATAAGAAAATCATTTTTCTTCCCAAATTCTTCAAGGATATTGCACTGGCAGCTGACAACCTTTGTTGTTATTTCAAGGCAAAGAAGAAAATCTATGTGGCAATTATGCAAAGAAAATATATTTCCCCTAATTTTATTCTCAAAATGAGTTGTTTTTATAACGTGATAGGAGACAATATCAAAAATGTGTAGCAGAGTATTAAATCTAGGCTCAGACATTATTTTACATAAGGTGGTGGCAAACAGCTCTGTTATTACTTTTCTTGTACATCTCTGCTTAAATTTTAGGAAATCCCAAACGACAGAATAATGATACAGTGATGTTCTTCCCATTTTTTTCTAAAGAATATACTTTTTTCACCATCACTCAAACAAGAAAACTTTCATCAATCTGAAATGAAATGTCCCTTTTCTACTGCAACTGTCCAGATGTGAAAGTCTATAGAATCTAACCCCTTCATAGAAAGTCATAATCCCATTAACATATCAAACGCACTAGAAAGTTATAGAGTAAGGAAAGTTTGCTTAATCTACTGTTTACCAAATCTGTTTAAAAACTGAAACTTTTTCCTATTTTATTAATAACTCCCACCATGTTTTGGAAAACAGTGAGCTCAAGTTTGGTGTCTTCCATTTCTCAGATGTGTCCTTGGACAAATCTCTTAACCACATTTATGCTAATTTTTCTTACATTAAAATGACAATGAAAATGATACTTGAGAGGGTCATTACTGTGATCAAACTAGATGCATGTGAAAACTCTTTGTGAATGTAAAATACTATCCAGATTCAAACAACTTTAAAAAGTGGAAGAATATTCACAATATATAGGTGTTTATTTTACAAATTTATTCACTTAAGGACTATTTTTTTTTCTTGAGGCAGGGTCTCACTCTGTTGCCCAGGCTGTAGTGCAGTGGTGTGATCCCTGCTCACTATAACCTCTGCCTCCCAGTTTCAAGCAATTCTCATGCCTCAGCCTCTGAGAAGCTTAGATTACAAGCAACTGCCACCAAGCCTGGCTAATTTTATACATAAAACATATATCTTATATATATAAAACATATATATTATATATAAAAAACATATATAAAAACATATATATAACATGTATTTATAACATGTATATATTGACATGCATATATACATGTTATATGTGATATATCACATATATGTGATATATGTGATATATGTGATATATGTTATATGTGTTATATGTGATATATGTTATATATGTTATATGTGATGTATGTGATGTATGTGATATATGTTATGTTATATATGTTATATATGTTATATGTTATATATGTTATATATAACATGTATATATTGACATGTATATATTGACATGTACATATACATGTTATATGTTATATATAACATGTATATATGTATATATAAAAGGTACATTATATATGTTATATATTTATGTTATATATGTTATATGTCATATATAATGTTATATATGTTATATATGTCATATATGTTATATGTTATATATGTCATATATAATGTTATGTTATATATGTCATATATGTTATATATGTTATATATACGTGTATATATATATAACATGTATATATATATATATACACACACCATGTTTTATATATATATATATATATATATATATATATATACACACCATGTTATATATATATATGTTAGCCAGGCTGATCTGGAACTTCTGACCTCAAGTGATCCGCCTACCTCGGCCTCGCAAAGAGCTGGGATTACAGTTGTGAGCCACCACGCCCAGCCAAGGACTATTTTAAATAATACATTTATTGCAGCATTTAATCTACAAACAAGGTTAATTTTCTATCAGCCTTCCAAGAGCACGTATATTTTAGAAATGTGTACTTTAATTTTGTTAAAATATCCTATTACAATTACTCTGCTGTAGGACAAGCTATCCATTGCAATACAACATTGTTACCCTCTTCATATTCACCTTTTACCACCTCACTGTTATGTTCCAGAAGTTTTGTCTTTCCTTAGTATGCCTACTTCTAGAAGTAATCGTAAGAGAAACTGATGTTCTGAACAGCAGTCTTAAACTCCAAATTTGCATACATAAGTATAGGGAATATAAAATATTTATAACAGAAAATACTACATTACATAACCAGATTATACATCAAACTTCTACTATTCATTGTTCCTAAATGAAAGGATATCTAAATAAGTTATACCACCTATGCAAAATTCTAGGTGAAAAATATTCCATTAGAAAAGTATGTTCAAAGATACTGATATGGAAATGAAATTGGTTGTGTTTAAGTATAGAAAAGAAATCTTTAGGCCTCTATGTTAGCAGAAGAGCAAAAAGGGAGATAAAGTGTGAGTAACAGAAGTGATAGGAAGGGGCTACATCATATAGCAGATCACAGGATTTCATTTAAAGAGTAATGGGCAGGAGGGGCCTGATATGATCTCATTAACACCTTAGAAGGAGCTCTCTGCCTTCACCAGGAGAAATATGGTGTAAGTGGGGAAAGACTGGAAGAAGAGGTTAGAGGTTGTTGAAGTAATCCAGATGAGAGATAATAATCTCGTAGATTAGCACTTCCATAACAGATACTGAGGAGTGATTTGATGCATTTTGCAGGTATATCCAACAACAGGTGAAATACTTTACATGGTAATGTAAGAGAAAAGAATCGTGAAGGATGTCTAGGTTTCTGACTTAAGTAAATGATAGTGCAATTTAATAACATCTGGAGATGTTGGTAGATACCAATTAATGTAGATGGGGGGTGGATCATTTATTTTTCACTTAGCTATTGTATGTCTGAGATGCTCATTAGGCATCCAAGATAAGAATATGTTGGATATAAAATGTTAAACATCAAGATCATATACTTGGTATTTGATGTCATAACATGTTCAGCTAAAGTGGAAATATATTTAGAAAATGGACATTTCTTTTCCTTCACTGAGGTGGGCTTTTTTTGTATTTTTTTTGCTCCTCTTCTTGGAAAGGTCATGTATGTATACACATTTCAGAGGTTTAGCACTTTTTTGCTATCTAGAAACATTATAATTGGTAATAATTTACATAGAACACATTATGCACAAGCCTTATATTTGTTGACATTATCTAGAATAAGTCTTATATTTATCTCCCTTTACATAGCATATGTAATATATAGGATATGCGTTAAGGATATGTAATACATAGGACATGCAATAAGTCTTGTATTTGTTTTATCTCTCTTTACATAGGATCAGTCAAATACTGCATTCCTCTAGTATTCTGTTTTCCTTGGTGGCACTGACCAAATTTTAGGATTATAAGCTTTTTTTTAATACATGTTCTTATTTACAGAGAAAACAATTTTACACAGCTTTACATACCTGTCTCCTTCCTTCTAGTGTCATTTTATTTTACACAAGTATATTTCTTAGTAATTATTTTAGCAAAAATCTATAGGCAAGAAATTCTTAGTTTTTGTTTGGGTGAAACTAACTGTATGTCTGAAAGTATTTTGCCTTAACTCTTGAATCATATTTTACCTGGTATTTGAAAATGTGCCTAGCATTTTGAAGATATTATTCCACGGTCTTCTAACATCTATTGTTGATGAAAAGTCTGCAGTCAATATTGTCATCCTGTAAATGTTCTTTTGTCTTTAGTAACCTTTATGATACTTTTTTGGTTATTGATGCTCTGCGTTTCATTCAGAGCTAGCTGGTAGACTTGTTTTTATTTTTTCCACGTTGGTTGACCTTCATTGAATTTGAAGATTCATTAAAATTTACATTTATTCCATTTCATTAAATTTCATTAATATGAAATAGTCTCTACCCCGTAATCCCCATTTTTTCAACCTGAAACTTATTTCATGCAGATGTTTGAGCAATTAATTATATTTTCATTTCTAGACTTTGTTTTTTCAAATCTTCGTTTTCACTTTATATAATGGCCTATTCTTACTGGAAAAAATCCATTTACTTTTTATTTTTGAACATTAAAAATTACTTAATATCCTTTGGTGATTATCCTCTTATCTCTATTTTCTTCAGGTATACATTCTCCTTTTAATGTTTGGCATCTGATAACATTGCTAATAAGTTTTTTCCATAATAATCATAATTTTAGTTTGTAAGCTTATCTTCCTTAGGAGTTTCACATGAGCCTTGGGCATCGTAGTGGTATCTTCATTATATAATTTTGTGTTTGCAAATGCCTGGGCTCTCTGAGGTTATTTTCCAAATGCTACAATGAAGCATAAAAAAGTAGAAACAATTGTCTATCGTGGTGTTTCCAGTGCCTTTAGGTAGAAGAATCCAGATAGAGATCTGTGGGGCAGTTTATGGAAAATCATGCCCTTTCTTGGCACTCATCAGATTTGTGTGATATTTCCTGTGTTTATTCTGTGAATCTAGAGAAAAGTATCTGCTTATATATTAAGGAATCAAATTTGAAATTTTCACTGAACGAGATATCTGTTGTTAACATTTTAAACAAATGGTGCATACTTAATTCTCTTAATGACTTATGAAAATATTTAAAAAATTAAAGATTATGCCTATTTTCCAATGTTAATGTATATACAGAAAGGAGAAGAAAACTTTCATGCATTGAGCCTACATAACGCAGCAGGTGTTTGACAAATATTACCTTATTTAATCCTCAGAAACATCCTTATCTCCATTGTACAGATGAAGTAAATGAGACTCAGTTTATCCATGATCATACAGCACTCAAAGTCACTGGGATTCATATTAAAGGCTGTTTATCCAAGAGTTGATTTTACTAGACCACACTGCTGTGATAATACATCCTACAGAACTATCCCTTTTCCTCAGTTTACAGTCCGTGCTTGGTCTTAACTGAGGAACCTAGTTTCTAAACCAACAGGAAATACATTAGAAATGTTTGGAATTCCTAACTAAGGCAGGAGTTTCCTCATTTTGAATATCTGGTAAAATTTTTACCTGCTTCCCTCTCAGTCTCATGCCTCTTCTTTATCATCTCCAGGTTTGCCCTGAGGACCACGATTTGCAGATACCCTCTACTATGCTTTGGTCTGCATTCCTGTGTGGCTGGGCGCTGCCTCATGATTGTTCCCTCAAAGTCTCAGGCCTTTTCTGAGCTTTATTACTACCATATATAGCTCTGACATGGACAGAGTCCCCTAAATGCCTTAATTTTACAGTGGTTAGCACTTCTCTGAGTCTTTATCTGTGAAATAAGGAAAATTAATTTTTCATTTTAAACTCACTCAGCTCTCACATACTAAGCACTTTAAGAGTACCGCTTACTATTTCAACTTGTTGCTGTAAAGACATGAAAGATGAACTTTAAGCCTAGAGTTTATATCTAGAAAAAACAAAAAGGGACAGTTAGGAAAAATAAAAATCAAACAATTAGAGAAGCAGAACATAGGGGGAGGTAAGAAATTCTGAAGCTAAGGCATATGTTGCATCAGAGCCATTGTAAGTTATATCAAATACTACTTTTCATTAAGCTACTTACAGTGACTACCGTAAATGACTCTAGGGCATAAGAACAGGGAAAGATAACTCTAATCAGTGGCCACAGTGAAATTAGTTTCAAAATGCATTGACAATTGGTAAAGTATAAAGATACATCTTGAATATTTCTACATCCAGCTACCTACCAACTTATATACCTACTTATCACCTATCAATTATCCTTCAGTTCTAATTAAAATCCAATGCCAAATATAACTGCAATATTAAATTGATTATTCTTCATACAGATTGTGATTACTTTATTATCATGGATAATTAAGAGTTAACACAAAAATAGCCCCCTTCACATTCTGAATTTTGGATCTTTAATATATAAAATTTAAGAATAAATCGTTTATGAGGAAAATATATCCTAGAATTTTACTACAATTTTTTTAAAAAATATACTGGTTCACATATGCTTCCTTTATTTCACCAGTCATTATTACATTGTACGAATATTTGTTGAGAGCCTACTATGAATAGGGACATAATGGCATTTTAAGGAAGTGGTTTATGGAGATTTTTGATCCTGTGCCTATTTAGCCATAAAGCATTAGCAACTTGATTAGTTTGCAACGAATTTTAAACCTGCATATTGGGTGTGTCAAGACCTGGGGAAAATTGGAATGGAGAAATGAGTTAGTAGTCAGATAATTCAAAGCAAAGGACTTCCCCTTGAATGATCTATTAAATTGAGGTGAAACTATTTTACTAGAATTTTCTTTTCGATTGCCTTAATCTTTCGCTTCATTTTGCATCTGCAGACACAAGCTTGCTGGTTAGAGTAAGGTTATTTATGACACATTACATTCATAACATCTAATATGAAGGATAACAGGCTGAAACATTCAGCCAGGTGGCATTAGACTTCATATGCAATACAGTTTCACTATTTCTTCTATTCTTCCAATTGCTCAGAATATTCACCTGCTATTAAACTTTAGGGTATTAGATTGAACAGAAAACAGCGTATTTATGAATTTTCTTGAAGTATTAAAAGAAGTCACAATAATCTGCAACACACTTCCCTTATATGTGTTATGGCAATTGCCTTTGACATTTTAAAAATATACACCAAATTAAATGGAACTGACAATATCCCAGAAGAAGTTCCCAAGAAGTCTCATACATGGGCTGAACCCTATGCAGTTGTTATTGACATAGGGCAAAATGGTTGAGTATCCGTTTGATTCATATAATTCAACCTAACTTAACTATAAAGACTTAGTTTCCAGACTTTGACATCCTGGTTTTGGGAGGAGTACTTTCTTCTATAATTACAGATGACGATCATTCCTCTTCATCTTACAAGCGTTAATAATAGGAACAAAAATGTACCTGTCAGAAAACCTCTATGGTTTATACCTATTACATATAAAGAAGTGAGACCAATCTAACAATTCTGAATTGCCTTTTTAAAGAGAGAACCATACACTTTCCATTCAGTTGTTTGGAAGAAGAGCAGTTACTCCTTTTAGTTTTGGCTGTTAACATTTCAGTAATAACATTATCTGATATTGTTCAATCTGCAATCAATTACCAACCATCTTACTAGGCATCCAGTTCTTTTATGGGCATTGTAACCCATTAAGTAGTTAAACCAGGTGTGAGGATTAAGCTATTATTCTTCAAGTCAATGAGATAATGGCTTATGCAGGTTGACATAAGATGTACCACAAAATATTTATTATTTATCATGTATACATTAAGAAAGTAAAATCAGCATGGGATGATCTCAGGAAAGCAATACGTATTTTTTGGATTAGACATTGAAGTAAAGTGAATGTATGATAAATTGACAAATTAACATTGCCAGTGTTATGAAAAATGATGTAGCAAAAAAAATTAAGATGTATTTTCATTTTTGATAAGGGGTTTTCCCTGTTATCTGTTAATTTCTTGTGTCTTGAATTGGCAAAATTAAGCACTAGTGTTACAGGAGCCCAAAGTGAGGGAAACTACTCACTTTCAGAATGTACATTAGAAGTTTAAAATCGCACCCAGATTTTTTGTCTCTTTTTTTATTAGTAGGCCTCTGTTAATAGAGTAGTAGTTGCAAACACATACGTGGGTTTGCCAGTAACAACTCACAATTTGTGCAAAGTTGAGTCTTCGAAACTGAGCAAATTTGCTCTCAATTTCCCGCCAGCGCTTGCTGAGCTGGATCTGAGTTGGCTCCACTGCCATTGCGGCCCCATCCTCAGACAAGCCCTCAGCTTGCCTACGCACTGCATTCAGCTCCTCTTTCTTCTTCTGCAATTCCCGATCAATTTCCTATTGAGCAAAACCAATACAGGGCCCAGGGCAGTTAGCTAACCACATCAACCGACTTGCAAGCAGCAAATACTTCTCTCAGAAATTTCAAAGGCTGTTGTCCCTTTATTGTTATCCTTTGAAATTTACAAATATGAAAGGCATGACTGTCATCCTCGCTCAATAATCCAAATATTATTTCAGTTATCCTTTGAATGCTTGGTTTTAGATATTCTAATTAAGTAAATATTTAAATTGGTCTAACATTTTCTTTCTTCTAAATTCCTCTGGTGTCTTGGGATTTGAATCAATTTGGAGTGATAACTCATTATTTATTAGGGACCATCCACATAGAATATAATTTAGAGGGTAAGTGAATAAGTTATTTATTTCCTTTTTAAAGGTTTGAGGAACTCAACAGAGAATGAAGCAAAATAAAAAGTGTAAAATAATGACAGAAAAAACATAGTTAGACAATATGCAAATAAATCTATAGAGATTTAACACTGATGTGTGAAGATGCTCTGATGAAATGAATGTGCTAACATGAGTAAGAAGTCGTCCATATACCGATAAGTCATTAGTTCATCTGGAACAAAGATACACAAAGTCAATTACAATTTTACCAGAAAACACATCACATTTCTTAAATCATTTTACATAGTCAAAAAGTAAAACATTTTATTCATTCAACATTACGTCAATTGAATAACACTTAATACAATACATTTACTGAAAACAACACACAATACAAGGAAATGCATCAAATCAAAGAGAACGTTAATAGAAACAAGAACATCAACATTTTAAATATGATCTTCACAGGTTAATTAAACTGTATAATAAAATCTGGTATTGACATTCTAAAACAACATTACCTTTATTTTCCTTTCATCTCTGGGTTCAGGTAGGCTGGCTAATTTTTTTTCAATGTCATCCAAGCATTTCAGGAGATCATCAGCCTGCCTCTTGTACTGATACCACTGATGAGAAATTTCTAGAGCCTTTTTTCTTCTTTGAGACCTCAAATCCTGTTCATGGTGCAGACATTATTAAAATATCAATATATATGTATAGTGTACTTCTGGCTGCAGATATTTATCAAAATAATTTGCGTTTCTCATCTTTTTGTACAACTTAGGTTAAATTCATATTTAAATGCAAAATATACAAAGACATAATTAAATTGTTTATTCATGAGGCAGGACCCATGTATACGAAGCTAAGAAACCTGAATAACACACTTAAAGTATTTTCTCTTAGCATGTTCAAACTTGCTTAAAAATTTTGTCACATTTAATTGACTCTTAATGAGCTAACTGTTGTGTAGTTTATGTGAAAGAGTTTAATATACAAATACAATTGACTTAACTAGATAGAAACTCACAAACCTAGTGAGTTTGTATTTGACTTAAAATAGGTTAAATTCTAAAACGTATATCTTTAGCCGTGGGGCTCATCAACAAAACTTTAAGTACTCAACCAATATACATTCATGTTTTCAGAAATGCCTACATAAGAGTTTCACAGGCCATTAATATTTTATGATTAGAAATATAAAGCCATTTTAGTTGTCTTATAAACTGTTCCAAGCTGTATGTGTAGAAGTGTCACCATTGTTTGTATATTTGTGAACATAACTAATAAAAAATTATGTTAGACAAATGCTTCTCCTTCCAAGGCTTGCGTAGCCAAATTTATCTTACTATACCAGATCATGCTCTAAATGCAAAACAATTAACTATTTGATAAAAGAAAACAGCAAGTGCATGCTTTCAAATCAGTGTGATAAGACTAATTTAATAAATCAACAATGAGGGGAAATAAGTCATCATGCTCTTTACGAGCACACCCAATATCTTCTGTGATTAATAGAATTAGTCAAAATGCCATTTTATAATTCATGGGAACGTAAGCTCTGCATGCAGCTTTCGTTTCTACAGAAAGTAGCAATTAGGGTTTTATTCAAAGGTTTAATTCGAGCTAAAAAATAATATCAGAGAATTTCTAAAAATTTCATTGCATTGGAAAGTTTTGACCTCCTCTAAAATATTTCATAAGGACCAGAATTGGAACTATTTGATAGGTTTAAAAAGTTATTGAATATGTCGGTATAGACTGGTTTGGCGAGTAGGGTTGACGATTTTGATTAATCAGTTATAGGCTATATTTGCAAGAATAAACTACATTTCATTATCCAGTCTGTTTAAACTTGGGAATTTAAAACTTGCTGTACTTTATGTTTTATGTTGAATTTTCTAACCTTCTGAGGAGTCAGATCGAATGCTGCTTTTTTCAAAGGTAACAAGATACAGCCACGTGAATTAGAGTTGAGCCATGCCTTATTTGTGACATAACTCACATCTTTGCCAAGAGAAAGGGCTTGGTCGTCATAAATCTGAAACATCTTTCATTTCCTAAGCACAAAGTGATGTGTAATATGTAAAATATTTAGAGATGTCATGTAGATTTCTTTAGAGGAATGCCAGATAACCATTAAACACTGCTATTCAGTAGGACACATACCATCATACGACCAGTGTAGATACTTCTGAAAGCTTGCTCACAGTTGGAAGGGTGTGAGTTACATAGCGTTCCGATTTTCTAGACACATTATGGTGTGCTTTTGCACTCCCTCGAGGAAGAGGCCTTTTCTGTTTACTATATTTATCAGCAGTTACCTTCAGAACACCTGCTGGCCAATTAGAATTTCCTTGTGGATTCCTTGCAGGCACAATATTGTGTAATTACATTCTCAGCAGTGTTTATTTGGTTGACTATAGGGGGAAAGGTTTTATTCTCTTATTTGCATGTAGAAAGCAGACTCCATCTACCTGCTAGGTGGATCCACCTTCATAACTACATAGCTCCAAAGAGTGATTTACAAGGAAAAGCTCAGCAATTAACAGTATTAGAAAATCAGCCATGCATGCAAATAGTGATTATTGCAAAGCATATACCAAAAAAAAGTTTCTTTCACAAAACTTTCCACATGTCTAGTCTCAAGAACATCCTAGATATTATTATAGAAAAATTAAGTTTATCCTGCTCTTCCTGCACAATCCAGATGGGTCACGTGGGGGACTTGAAGCCATACACTACACTGCTTAATATGAAAGTAGCAGTTCTTATTCAAGGGCACTAAGATTATTTTTTAGGATTCCTATATAAATGAAATTTGACTTTTGTAGATAGTTGCAAAGAGTGACTTTCTTAAAGGCATAATAAAGTTTTAAAAATAAATAAATGAAAAGAATCTAGGGCTTATTAAACAAGTATCGGGTTACCAAAAAACTGGACCTAATGCAAGTAAAATCAATTAAGTAAAGAAAGCAGGAATAATGGATACATGTAGATCAGTTATTCTGGCAGTTAGGCAGGTTTTTTTTCAATATAAAGTAGCTGATAAACATAAAGCACATTAGAAAATTAAATGTATAAGTACTATGAATGCATTTCCATCTTTCAATTACAACGTAGAAAAATATGTCTTTAAAAAGCCATAACTTTTAAGCAACATGTCTTTCAAAATCAAATACCACTCAAAAATGTTAAATAAAGCACACACATTGAACAGAAAAAGTGAGTTTCTGATGACTAAGAGTCTTAAGCAGATTTTATTAATGCACATTATATTTTACCCTATATATTAAAAAAACCACAGGCAAGGTATATTATAATTTTAGCTCTAATACCTTGAGAGCATTATGTTTTGTCTGTAACAGCTGCTGTTTTATCTTTATTTCCTCTCGCTTTCTCTCATCTGTGATTCTTTGTTGTAAGTTGTCTCCTCTTTGCAACAGTTCTTTTACAGTACCCTCATTGTCTTCATTCTGATTAAAAACAACAAGTACAGTCTTCATTTTGGTTTTTAAAAAGCTGTACATTGTTAACAGAGATAATAAGACACGTTATTTAAACACACAAAAAAAATCCAATTGAAAACTTTCATGGAATGTTATTATAAGATACTGTGCTCATAGCCTTTCTTTTACATTTTGTCCTTTAGGTTTTAAAATAAGTTTCCTCCCATCTAGTCGTAAAGAACACATTTTTAGGGGCACCTGTAGAAAGATGGGGGAGTGCGGTACTTCACCATGTCAGACAACTCATGAATTACTGTGAAAGTACTCTTTTGGCTTTTTTAGTGTAGTTCTAGAAATTAAAAAATCAGAGAAATTAGCTAATGTTATCATTTATAATGTTAACTGATCCATAAAGGAATACTTTATGGATGTGTATTTGTGACTGAGATAACAGCAAATCTGAGAATATTAACACACAACTATATGAAAATATTTTGTTTTAAATGTACACTAATTCCTATCTAATAACTCCTGCTTCATTTCTGAAACCTAAATGCCCAATATTAATAGGAGAAATATCAGGATATTAATAGAAATGATGTGTTAAGTTACCATCAAATAATTTCTAAAATATGTCATATATGCATGTTAATTTTAAATACGATCAAATAATATTAAAATATGGACTGGAAAATGGCTTTAAACATTTTCAATGGGTATTTTGTTCCTTTAGACTGCAAGAACAATATCTTAATTTTCTTTACTTAGAAATAAAATGTTTTGAATAAATGCGGGTCTAATATAGTCGCATATATGACCATGTGATTTTTCACCTTTAGTTTTCTTTCTTACAACTCAGAATGTGAAAACTTTATATCAAGTTGTCTCACATTGCAATGGTACTCAAGGTACACTGATGACATAAGGAAAACAAATAATAAATTTCAAAAGTCTCACGTATTTGTATGTGTGTATTAAAATTCAAGGAATTAGATGTTATATATTTAAATCTATAATGCATAAACCTCAACACACAACTGAGGACTTATTCATTTTGTATGGGGGAATGGAATTATTTTTGTCAGAGACTGGTCAATAATCTAAAGAAACGTACAGCATAATATAGACACATTATATACTTATCATAATATAGACACATTATATACTTATAGTCTGTAAAAGACTTTACTTATTTTAAAATGTGTTGTAAAAGTCTGTAGCATTTTCTAGGGCTGAGGACAAAAACAAAAAAAAATAATTAAAAAACCCGCTTCACTTCTTGCCCTATACCAGTTGAGGGCTCTAGGGCAGAGTTGGGGTCAGCCCAAGAGGTAATCAGTACTTTTTTTTCATCTTGGTGCCCTCTAGTTTCTTCTTTGACCTGAAGTAAAGATTGTTGTAACTCAGCAACTTGGAAAGCCTCTTCTGTCTTTCTTTCCAAAAGCTGAGTTGGCAAGGCCACCAAACCCCATACATGGGGAGTATTGATTGAGGCAGCTACAGGAAGTGGGAACTAAGATTGGTGGGAATAGTTCTCCTATTGCTTCACACACTTATTACCTAAAATTTATATGTTGTCTTCTGATGTCACTTTCAAGTATTGTCTGAGAAGGCTCTAGCACTGGTAATTGTAAAGATTAACAATGCCACAGAGGTGATGGCAGTGAAAGAGGGGAAAAAATTGTGAAAAGGAGGATGAAGAAAGAAGAAAAAGTCCGTTAATAAGGATGTGATGTAAAAATATTCAAGCCAGAAAGAAATGTAGTAGATATTTTGAAATTAGTTGGGATTGAAGGAGAATATTCTGAGGTTGGGAAGAGCCCACATGGTCATATTTCTTTACTCCCATGAAATAAGCAGCATGAGTTTATACACATTTTAGACATATAATGTACTAACTAAACAACTATTTGGTAAAACAACTTTGTGGGAAATTGTAACAAATAATGTTCATATTATGCGTTATTCTCTCTTCATTGAAATAAATGCTATACTACCAAAAACATTGCTGATACAAAATGTCAGTCATCTATGATAGTTGAGTATTTTATTAAATTTTTAGTTTATGATTTGACTCTTTTTTCCAATTACATTTTGCCCTTGATAAGTTCAAAAGTAGGACAGGTCAAAAGAAAATTGCTGGGCTATTTATTAGAAACAGTAAGTGCTCCTATATTACCATACCATAGTAATTCAGTATTTGTAATAAAAGGTCAAGGATATTCTGCATTTATAAAAATCATTAGAATCATAAAATGTGTAATATGTGTTCTGAAAATTCAGTTGGAGACTTGAGTTATCTAAGTTCTTTCCAAATATTTATTTCCACTCCTAGTTCATTCACACTTTTATCACAACCAATTTACCATATCTTTATTGAAGTCTTCCTCTTTCAGATTCACCCCCTGCTGAATTTCAGCCTCCAGTGGTTCAAGCAATTTTTGTATATCTGAGTTAAACTGCTCCAATTCCTTCAAAGGAATGGAGGCCTAAAAAAAAAGATAGTGCTAATTTAAATCAAAATTACTTTTTATTAGAAACATAAACCAAAAGAAATACATTTATTCAACCTCCTGTTGCTAAACTAATGACATGCATTATGTTTCCATATTATGTTTTATGAAGGTTTTGAAATACAACTGGAAAAGTACCTGAGGATGCAAATAAGGAGAAACATTTAACATCACCAGAGCTTAACATACATGCAAGACAGTACAATTCATCATTTGGTGATATCAACAACAGTCAATTTACAGATACATTTGAATGGGCTAATTTTTAATACTCTAAAGTCAAATTTGATCTTATTTTAAATATTCTGATATAAATACATTTGGGTAAATATGTCTCATCAGAAATTGCCTCATTCGTCAAATAACAGTAACCTCAGGTAGAAACGCAGAATTGTCATCTTATCCTTAGAAAAACTACATGGCAATCTGCTGAGATGTTTTAAATGACATTTTTAGCACAGCACAATTGACAGGCACGCTCTTCTAAGACAAACAATGTCATTAGCTTGCCTTAGGAAAAGTTTTGTTGGTGATGCAAATAAATTCAAACGAATGAACTTAATATATTTCACATAAAGAATCTATGCTTTTCAACCTTCTAAACATCAGTTTCTTTACTTTTGAATTGATAATGACCACAGTCTCAGAAAACTTTAAAATCTCTTGACTTTCTAAACAAAACCCTTGAAAACGAGTGGTAATTGAAAAGACATGGAAAATCAAATATATATTCAAAAAAGTGGGCAAGGTTTAGTTATTAGATTAAAATTCTCTTAATAAAATACATTGATACTCTCTCAATCTTTATGCTGTATTTCTTTCCATTAAAACACTAGAACATATTTTATATGGGATAGCTTTTGAAAACCCATAGATGACATACAGAAATCTGATTTTCTTTCAGAGCTAAAACATTTTACTTTTGTAAAACCAATTCAGGAATGAGCCCCGTGTCTTTTGCTAGGATGATTACATTCACCGAGTTTGGTCCCCACCTACCCTTCTCCAGTCACATTCCCAGGCAGAGGTTGAATTTTTATTAGATGGCAACTTCTGGTGAACAATATGGGTAAGTGTAGAAGAAAAACTAAATATCTAAAGGTAATAATCTGTCACTATTGAAGAGTGAATAATCAAATGCTATTCATGATGACATGATTCTCATATGCAACATGAATAACCAAATATCTTCTAGGTACTTCTACACACCCCTGAAAGGATTTATGAGATAATTTTAAGTGACCTATTACGGTACCAGTTTTTAAATCTTAATGATCATTTGCCATTTGAAATACTATAAGTTATTTGAACCAGTATAGATTGGTAGTGCTATAAACATGCTTAAAGTTTCAATGTCTGTATTATTAGCAATTACTGTACTTTAAAATCATACATTGTTTAGATGATGGTAAAAGTAAAAAGATTAACATCCCTTAGAATCATAACTATACAATTATCAATTTGGTGATATTTTATGTTATTAAATGGTTGTTCACATTTGCTAATATTTAATGAAAGCAACTATGTTCTATGTGATTTTGTGAATACATAATGATAATGTTTAAAATAACTTTTATTGAGTACTTGGATGTCAGAAGAACATAGTTCTATTTGCAGTCACATTTACCTGTTTTATTCCAACTGCTTCTTCTCTAGCTCATCTCTCCATGAATTTAACTTCTATTAATTTAAGATACAATTTTCTACGAATTTAACAATTTTTTATATCTTCCAAATCTTCACCCTAAGCTGTTATCTCACTTTTGAATTCCCATCTAGACTCTCCAATAGCCAGCTGAATTTTCACTTGAAGTTTGACGTTCGTAGTATGGAGTACATTATCTTTCCGGCAAACTGCTTGAAATACTAACTTCCCTAGTTTTGTTAATAGAAGACCATTTTTCTCAGTCATTCAGGCGTAAAACATAAGTCATGCTATTTTTGAACATCTCACTCTAATGTCTAATAAATATCAAGTAAGTGTCAATTTACTTGCCATGATCCACTTGCTTTGTATTCCCAGAGACTCCATCGTTCCTGGTCCTTACACAAAACTAAGGCAATGAGCTTTGAACAGATGTAAAATCTCCTTTCAGTCAAACCAGTTCCAGCCTGTGCCCAATGATCAGCTTACTATGTTTCAAAAACCTTTCTTTCATTATGCTATTTATTTGCTGAAGAACCTTCTGCATCTATTGAGTATAAATAGAATAAAGTCCAACCTCCAGCACAGTAGTCAAGGCTTCTCCTAATCTTGCCCCAAAGACTTGCCAGCCTTATGTAAGTGTTCCTAATATAGACCATTTTTTGCAGGCCATTTGGTGATCTTCTGTTATGCCTCCTTCAATGCCCTTAGAATACTTTTCATCTTCTAGTGAAGCACATAAACTTCTGTATGAAAATGCATAGATGGAATCTGGGCTCTACCATTTACTAGCTGAGGGAACTCGGACAAGTTATTTATCCTCATTGAACCTCAGTTTCTTTATAACATGGAGATAAGATGAGTATCTACCTCATAGGGCTGTTACTAAGATCAAATATGTTAGAATGGTGTCTGGTATATAATAAAAGCTTAATAAATGTTTCTTAATAAATAAGAAAATAAATGAGACTATTATTTTCTCTCAAAGTTCTATGTGTCCATCCAATATAAATACATGCTCTATAAATCTTGGGTCTTATTTGTTTCCTCTCAAAATCCTAATCATCCATTGGCTCAGGTCAAGCCCTTCCTCCTTTGAAATCTATGGTTTTAAAGGATAAAATAAATGCTTATTGATATAATGAGTCTTTATTTTACCAAGGGATTTGATGAAATCATAACATTGTAATGGTGAACATGGGGGATTTTAGATTCCAGTTTGGTAGAGTTACATAATTCTGAAGAACAAAACTACTGATTAATTTATCTGCGGCAATATAGAAAGTGATATCACAGCCTTGGATTTAGTTTACAGTGTGCATTTTTTTTTTTAAATCAGGAATTATTTGAGATAGAAAAGGCATACAACAGATACAGTCAGTGGGGTGTGTTCCCTAGACATCCTATGGAGCTGAGTTTCTCATGTTCAACCTACAGTCATTTCTGGTACATAGTAAATATTCATAAGTAAATATTTCCTGAAAAAATAAATGAACAAAAGACTAATAATTGAGAGCCAAAATAGACATTTCAAGGAGCTTTTTTAGTGACATGGAATTTTAAATAACACAATTTCTATGTAGAAATTTCAAAAGACCTGACTGGTTAGCATTATGAGTATGTATATTAACTGCTGCCCAAATGCTAAGCAACATGATACCACCAGGTAAACACAAAAAAGGGGGAAGATGTAAAAAGAGCTTTGGGAGAGACTACCGAAAAATGAAGAGCTAATTATTCAGGCAAGATAATGGAAACTTAGACTTCTTTAGTTCAATGTGTAGGGTCTAGATTTTCCAATAAAAGACTACCGTGCATTTTGTTTAAAAAAACTTAGGAAGATTAAGAATTTGAGTAGTTTTATTTTGTGTAGTTTCAAAGTGATTAACTAAAATCAGTAGGCGAAAATTATTTGGAGCCTAAATTTTAGGTTTATATAAGACCATCGGATGAGGACTGCAATTTTTTTAAAAACACTGATTCTAAAGTAATGCTAAATGTTTATAAGCAGAGACTAGATGAGGATGTATTCAGTCACATTTTAGGAACAAAATCCTTTTCACACGGACATTTTCTTAAAATTTTATAACCTTACAGTAAGTTCTTGTCTCTAAATTCAAGTAGAACTTTTATAGTAGTGCAGCTCAACAGAAATATAATACAAGCCATATATGTAATTTTAAATATTCTATTTGCCATAGTAAAAACTAAAAAACAGATAAAATTAATTTTAATGATTTCACTGAGATGTCCAAATTATCATATAAACTCATAATCAATAAAAATATGAATATTTTACACTTTTTTATATTCTCTTCAAAACCCACACATATTTTGCACTTATTTATACATCTTAACTTGGAGTAGCCAAATTTCTAAAGCTCAGTGGCCACATGTGGTTCATGACCACCTTATTAGGCAGTATAGAGACATATTAACCATTATACTCATAACATTGTAAAGAACTAATAGCTCATAATTACTTTGAAGAAAATAGTGATGTTTTGTTTATAACTTGTGGTGAATTTAGATTATTCTTACGTCAGTCTTATTATCTTGCATTATGTGTTCTGAGTGAAATTTTCAGGCAGTCCTCGGGGTATAGGAAAAATTACGGGAGTGGGATTGACCTGTTATTTCAGGAGTTTCTATTCTCATTTATGTGTAGTGTATCTCAGCTTGTGTTGCACTGCATTCTTATAGACAGGAATATAATATTATTTGGCTTTCAAAGATATATGCTTTGTCTCTCTAAATAAATTTTCCATCCTTAAAGTTGGCAATATGTCTTCTACTACTCTATTTTCCAGTGAAAACACTGCCTTTTATTTAATACAGAAAAAGGTGCTTATGATATCAATCAATAGTTTTAGAACTACCTATATATTAATTTAATCAACCAGTGACCAATTTTATAACCAAAATAAGTTTATCAAACCATTTGTTTTAGCTATGTTACTGGCAGGATAGCACCAGCCATTTGACAGCCATGTGATTAATAGTCTTTGGACACAAAGAGTTGAAAAAAATTCATTGCTTTTCTTAAGAGTTCACTAGTTCAGCATTAGGTTATGCCCATTCTAAAACAGAAAACACTTTCCCACCCAATTAAAATTTTACATGTCATTCCTTGGTCTTCACTGTCTTTGTAACTTGGAATTCTTATGCAACTTGATAAAGGAAACACATAATAACAAAGTGTTTATAATTTAACAGCTCATTCTTGAGTCACCAAATTTTAAAACACAAAGTATATCATGTCTGCTTTTCAATTCAGAATTATGATAAATTGTCTAAAGCAGTTGAAAGCAATGGCTGATAAATCATCTTAATTATTGGGTAAGTTACTTCTATTGACTCTAAAGGAAATAGATGACCACAAAAGAACTAGAATCACAATTAAATCACACAATGTTAGACAGTGCACACAAAATAGGTTTTAGTTATATAGAAAATAATCAAACAAAAGTTATAATAGTGCATGAGAAAGTGTATACCAAGCATAGGTTTTGGACACTTTAATTTTTTACTTACCTTTTCATTTTAAGAGCTTTAGCATGACTGTGCAGTCATACAAAATACATATAAATTAGGACACAGGGAAGTATAATAAATGGATAAATGGACACATAAAGAAGAGACAGAGAAACCGAGAAAGACAACACTTTGTTTTCCTTGATTTTTTAATGTTTCAAATTGCTTAACAACTATTAATTGTGCTTTGTTGGATTATTTAAGGATTAATGAAATTTAAGGCTTTGTTGAAGTTTTGGCATTAAAGCTGACTTTTATAACAAGTTAACAAAGAATAACAGGCTGAAGAAAAGCAAGATCAATTACAAACTGATTCATTGTAAATTGAAAGCATTCAAAATTACTCAGATACACTTTATTAGTTTTAAAATGTAAGCTTTCCTTGGTTAAATATTACTTTGGCATGCATAGATACACTAGCATAATAATGACTGTGTTTACACAGACAGCAAGTAAACATTTGTTAATCCGGACTATGGAATCTTAATAATCATGATAAATTACCACTATATTCAAATCACACTAAAACCTAAATTGAAAATAAAATAATCCAAGTGCTACAGATTGGTTTAAAATTGCTTCAAATCCATCAGTCTCCTTTTTCCATTCTGCAGCTTTGAAAATTTATTTATCATGACAATATTGATATAGAAAAATAAGAAGAATTCATGGAAGCCAAGATGAAAAATTTCAAGGACAAGTAACACCTACAGTACAGAAAAGACAGACTACTGATATGAAGAGTTATTTCACATCATTCTATCTGTAGAGGAAAAGAACTTACAAAAACAAATAAGTGTATTGGAAAGATACTACATCTATTCTAGAAGAAAGATTATTTAAAATATGGTTTATAAACTCATTTATTCTATTATTTTAAAGTTATTAGAGCAAACAAGAAAATGTAAGAAATATTATTTTTTAAATTAAATAAATTGACTCCAAATAGTGACATTTCATTGGCTGCATTCTTTTGAGAATAGGTAAAGTACTGGTTTACCTTTAATGCTTTGATGATAAAAATGTGAAAATGTGACCAATTTGTGAGGCTAATTAGAGGATATTACCCAGATTTCAACTGATTTTGTATCGATGAGGTTAATTTCATGCTTACACATTTTAAAATTGGATGCAAAATATATTCATGGGTCAAGAATCTGCTGCCTACTGTCTACCTTTTATAAAATTTAACTTAGAATATTTCTCTATTTCGTGATTACATGAGTTTCTGGAGTAGGAAATGAATTAAAAGAGGAAAACATTCAAATCTAAAATACATGGGGGAGAGAGACAAAAGTCAAAACATAACACTTTAAGCAATTTTGTATTTTAAACTTTCTTTTGATTTACTTAGGTTGTTTTCCAGTTTTATTTCTTCCATTCCCCCTTCCTTCTTCCATTTCTTCCTCCCTGCCACCTTTTGTTCTTGTCATTTTTAATACAAAAAGTATAACGGAATCACTGTATTTGAAGTGAAATTGGGTATGTTTATACTAACACATAGTAGACCAACAAAAAATACTTGATGACGTAGAGGCAGTAAACTATGCTGAGTCAGCGTATTGAAGTGGACAAAGCAATGGACTGAGATCTAGTATTTGCTAACCAGACTGTCTAACTGTGAGAACTTGGTCAACTCACTGACACTCTCATAACCTCCTATAAACATCTGAAAGTCTCTGGTCCAAAGCAAAATTGCTTTTCATCTACTGACACTGATCAGGGGACTAATTTCCCTTTATCAAATAGCTTTAATTATTTCGAATGTTATGCTAACAAGACCCAGATAGTTTTATCAAATGACACTGCTCACCAAACTCAATTACACATCTACTTTAAAAATATTTTACATGGTTAACAAAGGGATTTATTAGCGAAGTTTCAGTGGACTTAACCTTGTTATAGGGATAACCAATCACACATGTGGAAAAAATAGGCTAGTATAAAAATTATGTTGTTAGGTTCATATTTTTCTTATTCATTTTAGTAAAATAAAATTTGCAGATATTATATAGTTTGACTAGTGATCTGTTACTATTACCTGAAGATATTAGTTGTAAATATTACATATTTAACGCTCTACAAATTATGCCATATTTACAAGTCTTCACCTCAGTTTTCATCTGTTTTTTATAGAAAATTTTACTAAAAATGAATATTTATATACCTACAATGTACTTACAAAAATTAAGAAAATTAAAATTAAAAGAATATATATAGCAAGAATACTGTTCCAATTAATAAACAATATTATTTTCAATCATAGGTGTTAAGTTATAATATGATCAGAAACAGAGTGCAAAATATCAATATATTTGCATTGATAAATCTGACTACAGAAAATTAAGCTTTAATTAAAATTTTTCAGTCCAATAAATCTTCATTGGACCTTCTAGATCCCATTTATAAAATGCATCATTTATTTCCCACCGAAGTTTAGGAGAGCCAAAATAATTACATCACTGCTTAATTATTTTGCACACATAGAACCATATTTTGAGACAGATTAGGCCCAATCATGTGTTTCTTTTTCTTATATTACATGGGAAGGTCACTGACTCTCTCCCAGCCTCCTATAAACTTGTGAAAGTCTCTTATCCAAAGAGTGATTACTTTTATATCTTCTGACACTGATTGGAAGTAAAAAAAAAAAAACTTGATAATTTATAATTATTACAGCAAACAATGAATATTTAAGTATTTGATGCCTGATTATCCAAATTTCATATTACAGTTGTACATGTACATGTACTGCTACATGAATTTTAGTAGCAATTTTCAAGGCCTATATGGAAATTAAAGAACATATGCCAGATATATCCTATAGCAAATAAGTCTTAGTAAAGGATCAAAGTCAGAGAAAATAATTTCACTTTTTTCTGGTTAGTATCAATTTCAGAATAAATAATTTAACATTTCAGCTCCTTAGAACAGTGAAGTATATCTAAATCTCTAGAAAAATACAATCTAAGCAAATTTTATGTATAAATTACATAATATTTTGTAACAAGTAAAATAACTGCCTTTATTAATAGGACATACCTAAACTTTGTTTAGTCAAAATTATTTTGCAGCTAAGTATCATGACAACAATAAAAATATAACATGATGTATATTTTATTATTGAAATTGTTTTTCTTTTTATTTTTGAGATGGAATCTCACTCTGTCACCCAGGCTGGGGTGCAGTGTCGCGATCTCGGCTCACTGCAACCTCCGCCTCCCGGGTTCAAACAATTTCCCCCCTCAGCCTCCCAAGTAGATGGGATTACAGGTGCCCGCCACCATGCCCAGCTAATTTTTGTATTTTTAGTAGAGAGGGGGTTTTGCCATGTTGGCCAGGTTGATCTTCAACTCCTGACTTCAGATGATCTGCCTGCCTCGGCCTCCCAAAGTGTTGGGATTACAGGCGTGAGCCACCGCACCAGGCCTATTATTGGAATTTGTCTACAGACTTTCCTAGTCAATCAGAGTTAAATGTGGAGTCATTTTTGAGTTCATCATCTTCTTGGGTCCTTGTATGTAATGACTTAACTCTAGGCTACCTCTAAATATCTCTAGAGCAGTAGTTCTCTAAGCGTGGTCCCTAGACCTTCAGCATCAATCTGACCTAGAAAAATGTTAGAAATGCAAACTCTTGTGCTCCACTCCAGACCTAGTGAGTCAGAAGCTCTGAGTGTGGAGCCCAGCACACTGGTTTTAGCAATTCATCCAAGTGCATACAAAAGATTTACTGCTCTAGACTGAAACTTCCTTTCCACTCCCATAGCTATCCGTTTATTTGAGGTCATCAGTGTATCTCATCTAGACTACTGCAATAGCTCCCGAACTTCATGTCATTATTCAGTGGAATTCTCCTCACAACTATCACTGGACTAATTTCTCAACAGTGCATACACACACACACACACACAGAGCACATCAAGTACTCTTCATTGCATACTGAATTAAGCATGAATGATTAGTCTGGCTGTCCACGACCTCTTCACACTGTGTCTAGCCATAATCTTCAGCCTTATCATCCACAACTAAGTTTTGTCTTCCATGTCCTCTATTCTGAAAACTAAAGGAACTCACTCTTCATTGAACACACTGTATGCTCCTAAGCTTTTTCATATGTTTATGCTGAATTGTTACCTCCTCTGTGTTGCTGGAGTGGCTGCTAAACTCACTTACCATGCACTCACTCTCAATCTAGTATCCATGAACACATCTTGCCCTATCAAACAGTAAGCTCCTTGAATCCGTCGTATCTTACCTAGCAATAGATCCCCCACACTACCAAACACTGTTATTGGAAAATAATATATGGTTGGTGAGAATTCATCCTGATTAATCCCGTTTCTCAAGTCTTCACTCATTAGTGCTTTTAGATATACCCCAACTAGCATCACTCCCAAATTTCTGACTCCCCTTCTCCAACTTGGCTTCTAGAGGGATGGAGAGGGGTAGAACTGTTATAATTAATATGAATAAATAATCAGTTTATTTTTGTCTTCCCATGCCCCTTCCTATACTTCTGTCTCCTATCACCTTATTTTCCCGATGGTATCCCCTTGCCATCAGCCATGTCACTATGCTCAGATGCCTTAAAACAGAGACAGTTGAGACAAGGAGTCTCTCCTCATTGATTCTATCAGTTTTACTCAGGGTTCTAAGATTATCTCTGATTCACTGTTATAATTCTGATCCTCCCCATTAAAATTGCCATTTCCTCACATTGATTTCACATAGATTAGGAAAAAATACGCTTTTTTCAAAGTCATTGGATACTCTTAGGTAACCTCAATAAAATGGGAATAGGCAGCATTTTTATATATTTTAAGGGGCGTATATGGGACAAACATAACTCCCTAGTAGTTCTTAAATTCATCCATTTGATTATCTTTAAGGCTGGTCTTTGTCAGGAAAATAGCAAAGGCACGATTTTCTGACTCCAGTCGATTACAGCAGAGACCATAGAAAATCAGCAATTCTTTCATTTTTTTCCATCAGTTTTTGTCTTAAACCCCCAAATTTGGCCATTCAAGTCTAATATACATAACGATGGAAATAACTATTGATATTAATTATTTTTAACCATTTCATATCTATACACTGATTAATACATTTTAAATGTATGTTTTTACATACATTTACATAATTTGATCCTCATTACAATCTTTCGATTAAAATAAAACAGGCATCATCTCCCTAATTTTGTAGCTAGAAATGAGGCTCTGAGAGGTAAAGAGGCATATCCAAAATCACTAAGTAGTAATGTGCTCAGCTAGTACTCAAAGCAGGTCTTGTGGCTTGAAGTTAAGGACTTTTTGCTCTCACCATACTGCTCCTTGTTGAGGGCCAAAATTAACATTACAGAGAGCTGCACTTGGACAATCAAGTCCTCAGTCAATCTGAACTGAGGATCCCTTTACTCATTGCTTTCTGGGCTTCGGAATTCCTTGTCATGAACAGTCCTGGCAGGAGACATGGGAGTACCCCACTTTGTATTCTTCACCAAATAGTAAATCTTCAGCATAAGTTATTTCTCTATTCAAGGGCCCTTTAGAGTTATGTTCTAAAGGCTATACTGAAATTAGTGATTACAATGAGTCTATGATCTACCCGTGTTCAATCCCAATCTACTTTTTTTTTTTATCACCATAGTTTTTTTTTTCCCCAGGTTACTCTTCCATGAAACTTACACATAGACTCGACCATAGAAAAGCCATATTCTAACCTAATATTATCCTGTATAACCCCTACTATAAAGAAACCTGATTTTGAGATCAAAGGCTACCCCCTAAAACTTCCAGCATTTCAGCACTTCCCTACTCCAAAGCAAACACACACAAGACATTAAATGTTTTAAATTCCTTGTTGTAATCAACAAAAGATTACTGAATATTCAAATTTTAGAACGAGCAGTGTGGGGAAAAGCAAGAGAGATCAGATTGTTAATATGTCTGTATAGAAAGAAGTAGACATAAGAGACTCCATTTTGTTCTGTATTAAGAAAAATTCTTCCGCCTTGAGATGCTGTTAATCTGTGACCTTACCCCCAACCCCGTGCTCTCTAAAACATGTGCTGTGTCAAACTCAAGGTTAAATGGATTAAGGGTTGTGCAAGATGTGCTTTGTTAAACAAATGCTTGAAGGCAGCATGCTCCTTAAGAGTCATCACCACTCCCTAATCTCAAGTACCCAGGGACACAAAAACTGCGGAAGGCTGCAGGGACCTCTACCTAGGAAAGCCAGGTATTGTCCAAGGTTTCTCCCCATGTGATAGTCTGAAATATGGCCTCGTGGGAAGGGAAAGACCTGACCGTCCCCCAGCCCGACACCCGTAAAGGGTCTGTGCTGAGGAGGATTAGTATAAGAGGAAGGCATGCCTCTTACAGTTGAGACAAGACGAAGGCATCTGTCTCCTGCCCGTCCCTGGGCAATGGAATGTCTCGGTATAAAACCCGATTGTAAGTTCCATCTACTGAGATAGGGAAAAACTGCCTTAGGGCTGGAGGTGAGACATGCGGGCAGCAATACTGCTTAACAAAGCATTGAGATGTTTATATGTATGCATATCTAAAGCACAGCACTTGATTCTTTACCTTGTCTATGATGCAAAGACCTTTGTTCACGTGTTTGTCTGCTGACCCTCTCCCCACTATTGTCTTGTGACCATGACACATCCCCCTCTCTGAAAAACACCGTAATAAATACTAAGGGAACTCAGAAGCCAGGGGGATCCTCCATATGCTGAACGCTGGTCCCCTGGGTCCCCTTATTTCTTCCTCTACACTTTGTCTCTGTGTCTTTTCCTTTTCCAAGTCTCTCGTTCCACCCAACGAGAAACACCCACAGTTGTGAAAGGGGCGACCCACCCCCTTCAGAGCAGAGATTTATGAACTAATCTAGAAATTTAAAACCATGTTCTATCAGCATAATTTATATTTCCTGAATTCAATCATAGGAAGGAGAAAGATAAAATGGCAGATATTTCCCCCATCTAGTAACTCTATTATTTTCCAATTTATTAATTTTATTTTAAATCATATGATTTTAATATTAAATATTATTTAAATTTAATATTTTATTTTAAATAATAATATTTTGGGCAGGATAGGTTTTATTTTAAAAATTGTTAATCTATTTTAACTTCCTCATCTTACAAACAATAAAATGGATATGCAGAGAAATCACATATTCTGGCTACTACTGAAAAAGTTAGGACTAAACCTCAATCTTCTAAATCCACTGTTTTCTCTGCTGAGATTACCTCCTAAATCTATTGCTCTCTCTGCTGAGATTATCTCACCATTATTTGAACATCCCCATGAAGATGAATTAGTGTTAAACATATTTTATGATTATATTAAGTATTCATTTCTGTTTGTAAACATATTTCTTAAGAAAGGATCTTTACACCCTTTTATCTTCTCACCACAATCTCTAACACAATGGAAGCTCAATCCCATTAGGTGATGCAATGAATATATAAGCAAAGTGTCAGATATGCTTTATTTCTGTGTTTTTCATTTCATCATGATAACAGAGCATAATTATCTCTTCAGAGCCCTAAAATGGGGTCACTATTACACTCAGCTGCCTTTACTAATTTAGAGAAAAACAAATACTTTGAAAAGCAAACGTGATTATTTTGTTAATTAACATATCATTGAAAATATTGGGCCAGGCACAGTGGTTCACACTTGTAATCCCAGCACTTTGGGAGGCTGAGGCAGGTGGATCACTTGAGGTCAGGAGTTCCAGACCAGCCTGGCCAACATGATTAAACCACATCTCTGCTAAAATACAAAAATTAGCCAGGTGGTGTGGCGCCCGCCTGTAATCCCAGCTACCTGGGAGGCTGAGGCAGGAGAATCACTTGATTCCAGGAGGCAGAGGTTGCAGTGAGCTGAGGTTATGCCACTGCACTCCAGCCTGGGCAACAGAGAGAATCTCTACCACAAAAAAAAAATGCTAATAATCATAATAAATGAATATTCATTTGAAATTTCTTATGCCTTACGTTGCTAGGGAAAATAAAAGAAGTACATAGAGTGGATCACTTTATGCATGATTTCCAGAAGTATACTTACAAATTCATGCAGAATGTGAAATGAAAACTCACAAACTTGTCTTGGTCACAAACGTGTATTGGCTGGGTCTGTCACATCTGTGATGGAGAGCAAATTCTACCCATTTTTTAATATCTGTGAATCACAATCTTGTAACACAATTTATCCAAAGATGATACCTTATTTTCTCTTAAATATTCTATAGCTTAGTGATTTATTAAAATGTGCATGTGTATGTGTCTCTATCTTAGTAATGAAGTAGTAGCATTTTTTTAATGACTGAAATAAATCTCCATTGATTGTCTAGTTATTACATAAGCCATTGATATCTTCAGAAGTAAAAACAATTGTCTTTGTAAGTAACAATGCATTCTTTCAAAACTATACTCTAATCAATTGTAAGCGCCTGTCACATTTTTTTGCAGGTGATAACGAATGACTCAAATATATATATTTGTGACAGTTAACTACTTAGTTCTCTCATGTTGTCTCTCTCCATATGTAGAGAATACAGCCTTTTAAAAGTCAACTATATAAGGTCTCTATGTATGGAGAGAGAGAGTGCAAGAGAACTAAGTAGTTAACTGTTAAAAATAACTTGCAATGAATTAAGGTAAACTAACAACTTTTTAATTTGGGAAGGTGAATTTTGAAGGGTAACTGTGTCTCAAGCATACAAGCTAAACTACTTAGAATTTATTATGTCACATTTCACTTATTTTGAAAACTACTTTAAATATGTATTATTATATAACATGATAAGACACTGTAATGCCTTAGAAAGTGCAGCAATTGTGAAACCATGCTATTACTGGTTGCTTATATCTATCAAAATACTTTTTGAAAATGTTCTTCTATTTTTCCAGGAATCAACACTTACCTGACACATTACATCATATTTTCTCATAAATACTCCAATGTTTTCTCATTTCAGATTATTTCTAACAATTATCTATGTACCTAAATACGTATATTGATTTTATATACATTTTTATGTTTGAAAGTATATCATATATATTGAAAATTTATCAAACTACAGTATATAAATTTCAAGGTAATTACTTGCATTTCAAATCTTCTCAAAGAATTGAAATTCTGTAACACTATATTGATACATTTTTGCAAACTACTTATTAAATAAGACTTTGTCTTCATCAAATCATACACAAATATAAAGTCTATCATGCAAAAGTTCCATATTCCCTGGTTCTTCTTAAACAGTATATAAATAGGCATATAAAATTACAAAAATTAGGATATGTAAGCTTTGCAATGATTTGTTTTCACGGCTTGATCATTTCATTATAGCCTAATGAATTTTGTCACAGTGTCTACAACTAGCAAAAGCAAGTTAAATATACACACTTGCACAACCAGTAAAGAGGTACAAACACCCTAGATCGTGCAGAAGATATACAAGGCCTCATTTTGGATATTTGATCCACATTACATACAAGCAATATTGTATCAGTAGTGCTTTTGGCAAAATTTATCGGTAGTGCTTTCTTTTGATGGATGACTTGTGTGCTTTTGGTTTTATTTATTTATTTTTTTGGCCTTCAGCATGCTATTTGTTATTTTTTCTGTAGGTGACTCCTGAAAGTACGTATGTAAACTGTAGTATAGAATGCAGTTCTAGAATATCTGTGGCAGAAAAAGATGAGAGAGAAAGAGAGACAGAGAGAGACAGAGAGAGACGGAGATGGGGGGTGGGGGGCATTTATCTCCCATTATAATCAGTGGTAAAATTTCCTTAAATACATTTTGGCCTTCATTTTCCTTTTGAAAACCTTGCTGTGGGGTCTACTTGCCCCTTTCAGAGTACTGCGCAACCTTCGCAAGAGATCATTTAGCACTAGTTTCCACCTTGGAGTAGATCTTCCTACCTTTCCAGTCTTAATTCTGTGTGAAATGGCTGCAAATCGATGGTTGAGCTCTGAGATTTGGGGCTCTACTAATTTCCTGCAGTGGTCACCGCGGTTTGCCATCAAGTTTGCTGCTTGGTCACGTGTAGAGTCCACCTTTGGGCGTATGTCATTCAGTTCTGCCTTTAAACGCTATATTCCATGAGCAAGAGATAGGACTTGAAGTTAGTAATTAATGAAGGTCAACATAGAAATAGAGAGCGAAACAGAGCGAGTGAGCAAGTGAGCGAGAGAGCGAGTGAGAAAGAGAGAGAGAGAAAGTAAGAAAATGAGAGCAAGCACATGCAGAAAATAGAAAGGGAGATAAAACCACAACTTCCATAAAACAGGAGTAAAATGAAAATGCGTGTGATTTCAGAAAAATAGATCACTGTCCTTAAGTTCGATGCATGTCTGTTTAAAATGTTTATTTAGTCTGAGGAAGGACAGGGATGTTTTCCCAACTATGTTGTTGCAACTATCATAATATATTCTATTTAGTCTTATTTTATTATATTGTTACTGAATTTAATAGTTGTGGAATAAACTAAGTATGTGCTCAGGAGGGCGGGTAGCTGAAGAACACTTTTCTATTCCTTCCTAGCACTTTCAAGTTCCTCTTATTACATTGAGTGTCATAAGAAAAAAAAGTGATTTTCTAACACATACGAATTTTGTGTCACATACAGAGGTACTGAGGAATGTTCTTCCTGACCTGCCGGGTCACAGAGGTTGAAGTTAAATAACTCAGACCCTATTATTCAAAAAGCCTTGAAGGAAATTCACCATAAGATGACATCTCTGACTATACATCAAGGGATAATGAAGAGCACAATACAGATCCACATCAAAATAAGCTTCAGACAATGGCATAAATGTGTTTTGGGGATAGCTTGGAATGCATTTATAGTTTTTCATTAAAGGTATATTGTAATCTGTGGAAAATATCGGAGGCATAAAAATAAATTGCATAGAAACAAACATAATTTTTGAGTTTTCTTTAAATAGTAAACAACTAATCAATAAATTTATCAAACATTCCAGCAAAACAAAATAAAAAATGTTTATTTAAAAGAGAGCTGTTAAAATTCAACTTTACCTATTTAATTGGGAAAGGAGACATCATCAAATAGAAACAATGTAGTGTCAATAAGGTATATTTGCATATTATACCTCTCATACCCTTTTATCGGAATCATTTTTTAAAGAAAAGATTAAGTTCCCCTTGGAAAAGAAGACAGGGCATCCTAACAGTCAGTTTTGATACTAAAAGAAAGAACCCAAAGCCTAGTTTACATGTAGTTAAAAATGAAAACCTCAGTTTTACATAAGCCCAACATTAAGACTAATTACCAAGATTTGGATATGGCATAGGCAAAAAAAATCAGCTGATTGGATTTCAGGTGTTCATTCAGATGGGCTAAATGAATGATAGCGTCAGATTGTTCTTTGTGTTAGACACAAGAATGTAGTACCACCATTGACAAAGGCAGAAATTTGCAATATGATTTCAAAATAAATCTTGGAATCTCTTTCTGAACGGAGTTTACATTGGGTATAATTAACTGAGTGATGGATTTGAACAGATACCCACATTACAGAACTCTTCAAAATCATTAATTTCCATTCAAAGGGGGAAGGAAGGAAAAAGGGAAAGATAAAGGAAGAAAGGATTGTTTTACTCTTATTAAGATGTCCTTAGTATCTTTTAGGACAAAGATGATTGAAGTAACAGTTGTACAATTTGGACATTACTTTTCATATTTTATTTGCTACCTTAAGCACGTCTTCTTTTTGCTGGGGTTTCTTTTTCTCCAATTCATCCAAAAGTGTGTCAGCCTGAATGATCCACTTTGTGATGTGGTCCACATTCTGGTCAAAAGTTTCCATGTGTTTCTGGTATTCCTTAATTGTACAGAGACACACCATGGCATTATTGGTTAGACAATATTATTAAAGAATTTTTCCTATGTTCTAAAATGTTTAAAAGACAACAATACAGTTTCATTCAGATTAGTTTTAAGTGGTATTTTCATACAGAATATTGCAGAAATATAAAGAAAATATATTAAAATATTGTTACAGATATTGAATTAAGAGCCAGCATATATGTGGAATTGAGAAATTTTCAAACACAGAATTGTTACCGGTCACTTATGTATCTATTTCTTGTGACAGAGAAGGGTGTAAAAGCTTCTAGCCTTTTCTCTTACCAACAAAAGATTTAACCACTCTTCTGCTCGGGAGGTGACAGCTATCCAGTTACTATTCAGAAGACTGAGTTTATCTTCCACCAACGTCTCCTTCTTGCCCAAAACTGTTTTCAAGGCCTCTCCTACCTCTGTGATACTCTTCAGGTGCACCTTCTGTTTCTCAATCTCTTTTTGAGTAGCCTGTGAAAAGGAGAGCAATGACCTTCAAGTAATATCTTGTAGTCTTGAGATTTAATGCTTATGAAATGGCTTTCTGTATGGTTACTATGATTTTGCAAGGTTTTAAACCTATAACTATGTATTAATGAATCATGAAAACCATACCATATATATTGAAGCTTGATTATTGGGTAACTATGAACATATATATGTACATAAGCATAATTCGTGTCTTATTTTTCATTATAAATATTTAATAAACATACATATTGTTCAACTAAATATAATTATATTTACTTAATTTGTACATGTAGTGGCTAAAGGCAGATATTTGAAAACCCATCCACAAATAAGAAACTGCCTTTAGAAAATTCTACAGTATGGTGCTACTGTATTTCTGCAGCAGGGATTTTTTAGCCTTTTAGTGCCGAGGATCTTTCCGGCATCTGTTTAAGTTTAAAAACCCTTTCTCATAATACTTTTAAACGCATAAAACAAAATACACAGGATTTTAAATGAAAACAATTACACTGAAATACAAGGTGCAAAACATTTTTTAAATATTTGTGACGTAGTAATACGTGTTTTATTTCCTAATATGTTAATTAACAAGATCTAGCATCAGTTCTTTAGCATAATTTCAATGTAGTGATGATGAGCATAACTGGTATTTTTAAGTATGTACAATGTCTGGAACATGTTATAAAAGTATCTGTCATTTCTATTAGTGACAAACTCATGGGTATTTCTATTGCTGCAGTTTGTTGCTCACATCTATAACGGAAAAAAATGCTTACTTTTGGTTTTAATTGAATACAAATAAAGATATAGTTTTCCTCCAATCCAAGTTCACAGACCTTAATTCTATCCACATACCCTAGACTAAAATCTCCTAAGAGAATATCACTATTTCCTAAGAGGTGATTTATAAAACATGGAAACAATCACATTTAACATGAAAAAATATAGACAGTAGTGATGGAAAAAGTGATCTTAGTACAAATGTTTACTACCTGCCCTGCATAAAGCCCCTTTCCTGGTACGTGGCATGGCTGACAGACAACGTGGCCACTCTGCATTCCACTGAGTCTGTGCCTGGTTCTTTCCCTGCCTGTCTAGTTAGCCAGCTGTGGGACATTCACAGAGAGCTGAGCCAGAGCCCAACAGACCCTTTTCCTCCTTTCTCAATAAGGTTAACAGATACAGAGACTGTGATTGGCACTCGAGTTGAAAAGCTATTTGCAAGTGGAGCTGATGTCTTAATCACAGAAAGCCAAAGCAAAACAAAATCATTGAGAAACAGCAAAAACAGGAAAGTAGAGGAAGTCCAGCTACAAATAATCAATTAATAAACACACAAGGAGCAGCTCTGTAACGCCAGCCTACATCTAATTTCTTAAGAAAAAAATCACAGTACAAGAGTAAGAAACTAGGTAGAGGCTGGCCTCATAGAATCGCTCTCAACATGTCATTTCTATCTTTATAATACACCTAAGTAGTCCTGTGGCTGTCTTTCTGCCACACCATCAGGTCCTGGTACACTCAAAATCACTTCTCATACTTTTTGTTTTGGTTTTGCCTTTGGCATCAGATAAACAGGAGAAATAAATGAGGAAACAATGTATAAAAATTTTCATGCAAGACAGAAACATTGTTTCTTCAATTCTAAGATATTGTTCTATGTTACATTTTTTAAATACAAACATGCCTGAAATTAAGGTACTTAACGCCAGGTGAACTCGACAGCTATCATGCATAGGGTTCTTCATATATAGGTGCTATTTGTTGCAGATGTGTGAGCTTAGCAATTCATAAAAGCAATTTCTTCATTTATCAATCATAAGTGTTACCTGAGCTCCTATTATATGCCAGTTACTACTGTAGCAGAGTCATATGTAATTCTCCTCAATATATTTTGAGAGATTATTAGAAGTCTCTCATTCGGTTAGACACAGCCCCTTTAGAGCTTGACTTCAGAGTAGACATAGACTAGATTTTATCCCTTTTAATACTTTGCCTTCACCCTTTTGTAGTATACAACCTCTACAACCATAGATGTTAGCCATTGTTACTAGGCACTGTGGGATAAAATGGTAGAGAAGTCCCCATCCTTCAAAAACTTATATTCAAGTATGAGTTTGTCAAAGAGATGGACATATATGCAAACGAGAATTATCTACTTTCTATATTCCAGTCTAGTGGCATGTCACTGTAGTTGATTTATTCACAAAGGTAACACTTCACAAAGTTGAAGCTTAATTTATATTTGGATTACTAATTGTCTCTTAATATGTCTTCATAAAGATGACACTATATTTTAGCATCAATGTAAAAAGTTATTGTGTACATACATTTTTGTTTCTTACATGACAAGCAATGCAATTAAAGGCAATGGAATTTTCCAAAACTCAGAAGAGATCAGAAAAGTTATGAACTTAGGGGATAATGTTGCAGGTAGTTCCTGGCTCACAAAAACTATTATGTGTCAACATCTGGCCAAATTCCTCCAGCTAATTTAAATAATGTCCAGTGATGTTCAGTTGATGGGAGCAAAATAGGAAATACGGACTAATTTCTAGTGTCTCCTTAAGTTCCACAAAATTATAAATTAAAACTAAAATATGTTCAAGTTATCACCATCATCAACTTGTATTTGAAAAAAGCAGTGATATTATGGTGGATTATAACTGCTAATGGTCAAAAGTGATTCATAGGAAAATTTACACTCTGTAAAAAAAGAGACCTAGAGTTAAACCTTTATGTATGCTATTCAACAATAAACCAGTATTCAATCATTTGTATACGTGCTGTTTTGGGTTAGGAAAAAATATTGTGTTAATTTAGTAGGCCTTAAATTTTTCCCTCAGATGTGTTTTTAATCAAAGGTATGACTTAAGAAATAAGACTTAAATAAGACTTAGCCTTTAAATACTATGCTGAGCTTGCTTTCTGGAGATCTCAAATATTAATTGACCAATGTATATCAGGTGCCTAATATCCACTCTGTACTGTACTATTCACTGCCAGAGATGAGGAAAGAGGTCATCTTTGCAAACCTCACTCTAATCATGCCTACAGTGTAGCTGCAGAGGAAAGCTTAAATGCAATAAAACAATTTGATATCATACTAGAAAAAAAATCACATTTTTTTTGGAAACAGATGAGCCATGGCTGGAATAAGCATGAATGACTACAAGGGAAAGGTGACACTTGAAGGTGGAGTGTGCCATAAAGCATGGGATGGTTTGGATTCACTAAAGACAAGGTACGAAGCAACAAGAAGGTATGAAAGAATAAAAGGCTGCCATAGAGGAACAGGGAATCCTTATTGTAAACTAAAAGCATACATTTGATGAGGTTGTTGATGAACCATTTTCTCTGGCTCTAATAGTTTCCCATAACAGAAGAATGTCTGCATCTTCAGATGTATGGAGAACCAACCTAGAGCTATTGCCTTGGCCATTCTCTTTATACCTGTACTCATTCCTCTCAAAGGGAGCTCCTTATTTACAGGGTTGGCGAGAAGGAAAGAAACAGCTGAACATATATGGCATTTCCTCCTTTTCAAGAGCATCTGATTCTCAGCATACATGCCTTCTTCTGCCTTGTGAGGTGAGAAGTGGAGAGGGTTCTAGAAGATCTACTCTTCTGAAGGAGCAAGTTCAAATTCAATGACTCAATTCACTAAATTATAACTCAGACACTTCAGGTTTTTCAATCATGTAGTAATGTGATTGCTGCTAGGATCGATTTTAGGGCTGAAGAAAAAGCAAGATTGTGTGCACTCAGTTTTAATTTGACCTATTACATGATTGTAAGTCCACCTGCAGGAGATTCAAGAGAAGTTGAATGCAAATATATACTTGGCACTAAGGGTTTTTATGATAGACGGGAAAATATCTGACATAAGTAAAATCTGATTAAACTATAAATTGCCACAATGTCTAACATATTATTTATTTTCCATATGTTACTTTGTAACATTTGATAGCTCCAGAATAAGTAGTCCAAATACTAAGCACTAACTTCCATGATTTCAAACAAATTTGCTGTCTACTTCTTAGCCATAATTTGTAAATGCTACTCTAATTTCCTTATTATAAAAGAATGAGTATAATGAGTTAATTTATTCCGGTGAAGTCATACCCCATGTTGATGGGAAGGATGAAGAATGCATTCTGATTCATTCCCCATATCTACAAGTTTAATTGCTTGTAGAAATTTAAAAAGGCATGTTAGGTTCAGGGTTCAGCTATCAGCTCACTTCGCTGATACAGCAGCAAGATGGAAAAACCTTCTCCATTGGTCTCTGCTGATAATACCATCAGCATTTTTTCATTATTTTTATTTAATGGTAGAACGGTAAAAATCATTGGAACAATCATCTGGCCCCATAGGAACACCTTTACAAACATTTCCCTTCAGGGGTAAAGAAATGTAGCTCACTTAACCTCTATTCTCTCCTCCACCCATTTTGTATTTTCACAAGTTTTCCAAGACCTTCCACAGATTTTCTTGGAATTTCTCAGGGACTTATATTCTTAAGATAACTTCTCTGTCCGATCTGTTATTTCCACCCACTCTTTTTAAACAAATTTTATTATCTTAAGAGTGTCCTGTTCTCTACAGCCTATCTTCAATCAGCACCACATTTATTTAACTATGTACCTTAACATCATTTCCTTATAGATTCCTCCCTTTACTAGGACTCAATTAAATTCGGGCTTATTTTAGCTATTCCTTTCTCTTACGCATGTTCCCTGTAATATGAATAAAAGGCTAACTAAAGCATCCATAAAACGCATCTTGAGAGGTCCCCCTACCCAGGTGAATTCTGCACTTAGTATTTGCAAATATTATACCATTTCTGATCACAGGGAACAGGAGAGAGTTCTTTCACCTTGTAACATATATATGGAAAGAAAAGGAATACATTGCCATTTTACTGCAATTCTAAGATGTGCATTTGTCACATTTTACGGATTCAGAAATTGGGATGTAACATACAATTTAGGTTTACCTTGAAAGTGGTAGTGTTTTTTTTTTTTTAATTCTCAGCAGCTGTAATCATATCAGTGGTGCATCACACAATCTAACATGTCTTAAACATGAGGAAATGAGATGCTAATTGCTTTTCAGCCCCCAACATTACTCTGTCATGGCTAGAGGTTTAGGACATATTTTACTATTAGGATAATGTGACAGAATAATATAATGATAAATTCAAAAAGAACATAAACCATTGAATAGTGGATTCTATAGCAATGTGTATTGACTTTTTAATAATAATGCCTTGTTTATTAAAGAAGAACTTCATGAAAGCAGAATGAACCAAGCAGAAATAACAACTCTTACTATAATGACAGTGAATAGTGACTCCAATGGCATTTAACAGATGTTCTATTTTCTAAGTAACAGCTGCTTGATGCATTCATTGCACCAAGTTAATGATCTGCTAGTGTTATTTCACTTCACAGATAAATTACTGTGCTCACTTTAAAAAAAAAGATACACAATTTTTCAGGGGAATGAGAGTATAACAGACTTTAGAGTAAGTAATAGTTCTTATATTTTTATGGCTAAGAGGAATGATGAGTTGAGGCAGTTATCCAGATAATCTAGGACCAGAAAGCAGATCTCTTTAAACTGTGAAAGCTGACTGTTATTAAAAATATATATATATATACAAGACACGGTTGACTGAACTGAATTTAGGCTCTCATCAGACACCTTGAAATTCGCGGATCTTGTATCACATTATCTAGTGATTCTCAACTTTGCTGAATAAGAGAGCTAGTTACAGTTAGACCAATTAAATCAGAATCTCAGGAAGTGGGCCCCAAACATTGGTATATTTTCAAGTTTCTCGAGTGATTTTGATGTGCAACCAATGTTGAAAACCACAGGCAAACAGAAAGATGCATTCTGAGTTTTTATTGAGTGATAATCATTAAATTCTAAGAGTGAACTGAAAGCCAAAGGATAATTGAACAACCAATGATTGTTCTTCCTGATGTTAAATATTATACAACTTTGTTTCCAAAATAAATGTGAAAAACGTAGTAACTTGTTAAACAAGTGGCTATTTAGACATAGATTATTCTGCATTTAACACCTTGAGTTAAATTTATTCATACCATTTGTGTGTGTGTGTGTGTCTGTGTGCATGTGTGTGTGTGTGTGTTTGTGTGTTTGTGTTCCTCTCAGGCAACTCTTGGCATACTAAGACTACTGTTAATAAAACAGGCGGTAGGATGAACATACTATAGGACCAAATTTTTTTCCGAGAAAATCTTATTCTATCATTCGAACTTTTAGATGACACCGTGGATATTTAGGGGTTTAATGGAACGAAATGATTTAACTGAGTTGGAATTTTTGATGCTTAAAACAAAATTAGAAGTAAAATGTTAGTGATTAAATCAGAAAATCATATAGATTAGACTTTGTCGAAGCTTGTATTTCCCAAACATAATGATCATCAGGGAAGTAAACCTCTAATTAATCACATACATATTTACTTTCCTATGGTTATGTTTTCCTGCTCAATTCATATGCTAAACAATATTGGCCAGTAATGGGATATTCAGATTGATTTACTTACACTCAACTAATCAGAATGATTTTAAGATAATAACAAACAATATTTGAAATCTAAAATCACACCAGTGGGGACAGACTACAGACTGTAATAGGTGATAGATACACACTGGTTTTCATTGTATTATTTTAATGAGGACTTATAGTTTCTGCACTTGAAATTTAGCCATGGTTTGTTTCATTCTTATTGTGAATGAGTAGCTTTTTGTTATTTTAAGCTTAGATTACTTTAAAATTACTAGAAAATAAGACTTCTTATGATAATTTGGTAGAGTGGAAAAAACTGTTGAAATCAGGCATAGTATTAGATTCTAGTTACAGTTTTGCTACGTACCAGGACTTGTATTTTTTCATCTATAAAACAGGAACATTTGATCAGGTGACTATTTATGTTTGTTATAAAACTTGTAAAATTTTAAATGCACATCAGCATTTTTCTCTTCTCTCAAGAACTGCTTTGTCATTATAATTTTCAACTCTTAATTTGCAAGTTACGTTTAAACAGATATTTCATAAGTGTGTCCTATGTGTCAGGCAATATCTTATGTACATGGGAAATATCAGAGACCAAAACAGACATTTTCCCTGTCCTTTTGCTGAATGAATTATCATTGCCTACATAACAGTCCAAGAGAGTAGGGGTTATCATGACAGCTCAAGGAACTTGTGCAGTTCCAGTATTCAAACTCTTCAGGTGCTAGTAATCTCCTGTAGATTGCCTTGCCATTTCCTTCCATCATCTCTATTCTGTAGCTATCAGTGTTTCTCACCTCAGCCTAGAAAATTCCATTAACAGAAAAGGAAAAGTATCTACATTTATTGGGTGATAAACATCACTGTGATGGCTGCCTCGTGGCATTGCTGTTGTCTGGACCACGCAGCTAGCTAGGAGTGATCCATATTTTTAAAATCTTAACATTAATTTTACCCTCTTTAATACTACTCTGATTGAAGAAGGTTGAATTTAAAAATACAGTGAAAGGGCTATGTGGCTGAAGGAAGTTGCAATTAGCATTAATAATTTAAATTGTCAATTTTTGTCATCAATCTTTTATCTCATTTGTTAATATTCTCAAATGGTTTTCCTCCTGCCATTTTAATTTAAAAATTTTTCTTTACCTTTTAAACAATTTGGCATACTTTTAAAATGTATTCTTTTTATTTCTGTAACCATAATTTGGAAACATGGTCACAGGGTAAGGGGACACAGGACAGTTTTCTTACCTGCAGCTGTCCCTTCAGTTAATCAACCCTGACCACATCCTAACTACTTCTGGAAGTTCTCCCATTCTTTCTCTGTGGGATCATTAAGAATTAGAATACCTAAGATATTCTTGAGTTCGTAATTTTCTTCAAGTAGATGGTATCTTTAAACATCTTAAATTGTGTCATGCACCATCCAGTATCTTTTGGAAGGGCTACGCATTCTAGTAGCTATGGTTTGGAATATGTTACTATTGAATTTTGAGCATGAAGAAAACTTAGATGAATCATTCTATTTAGGAAAGACCAATTCTACACTGCCACTGGCCTATCAAAAGGATCCTAGAAATGTCAAACCTCTGATACTCACTCAAGAAGAAGACATGGCAAAATTCTATGGTCAAACAGGGCACTGCTTCTATATTAGCTTTCCTCTAGTTCAGGAGTTTGAATATGTTCTGTGAATGGCCACATAGTAGTTCTAGGCTTTGTGAGCCATGTAGTCTCTTTCACAATTACTCAACTCTGCTGTTTTAGCACAAAAGCAACCAGAAAAAATAAACAAATAGAAATTGATACACTTCAATGAAGTCTTATGTACAGACACTGACATTTGCGTTTTTAATAATTTTTATGTGTCCTGAAGTATCTAGTTCTTCTTTTAATTTTTTCCAACCATTTACATAAAAACTATTTTCAGCCCATCGGCTGTACAAAAGAAGGTGGCTGAAGGGATTAGGCCTACCAATTATAGTTTGCCCATCTCTGCTCTCATTTATCTGACTCTAGTTAATTTACCTTCCTCTTGGTGAGAGAGTCTCTTAGGCATTCTTCTCTATTAGGAAGCTCAAGAAGTTGGCTAGAATTGATATGGCCCCTATTAGGTCAGCTCCTTTCATGGTTCCCATGGTAACATTAATCCTCATATTGAGGATCCTGGACCCACAAGACTTTGAAATCCTTAGCAGTGAATGACTGTTACAAATCTAATCATGGTCACCCTATGAAAGCAATCAACATCTGTTATTTTCTGACTTTTTAATAAAAGCCATTCAGACTGGTGTGAGATGGTATCTTATTTAGGATTTAATTGGCATCTCTCTGATGATTAGTGATACTGAAGATTTTTTCATATGCTTGTTGGCCGCTTGTATGTCTTCTTTTGAGGAGTGTCTGTTCACGTTCTTTGTCCTGTTTTTAATCTGTTTTTTTTTTTTTAATTTCTTGTTGACAAGTTTAAGTTCCTTATAGATTCTGGATATTATTCTTTTGTCAGATGCATAGTTTGCAAATATTTTCTCCCATTCAGGAGGTTATCTGCTTACTGTGTTGATTGTTTCTTTTTCTGTACAGAAGCTTTAATTTAATTAACTCTCATTTGTCAATTTTCGTTTTTGTTGCATTTGTCATTGAGGTCTTGGTCATAAATTCTTTGCCTAAGCCAGTGTCCAGAAGAAGGTTTCCTAGGTTTTATTCTGGAGTTTTAGTAGTTTCAGGGCTTACATTTAAGACTTTAATCCATCTTGAGTTAATTTTTGTATATGGTGAAAGGTAGGGGTCCAGGTTCATTCCTCTATATATGGCTAGCCAGCTATCCTAGCAACATTTAATGAATAAGGTGTCCCTTCTCTGTTGCTTATTTGTGCCAACTTTGTCAAATATCAGTTGCTTGTAGGTGTGCAGCTTTATTTCTGAGTTCTCTATTCTGTTCCATTGATCTAGGTGTCTATATCTGTAATAGTATTATGCTGTTTGGGTTACTACAGCTTTGTAGTATATTTTGAAATGAGGGAATGTAATGCCCTCAACTTTGTTCTTTTGGCTTAGGATTGCTTTAGCTATTCAGGCCTTTTTTTGGTTCCATATGAATTTTAGAATTGTTACACAATATACCCATGTAACAAACCTGCACATGTAACCCCTGAATCTAAAGTAATTTTAAAAAGAAAGTAATTGAGAAACAGAGAAAGGGATATGGAGCTCTTTGCACAGTTTTCTTGTTTACAAAAAAGGGAAATAAGATCATTTTCAGAGGACCTTCAGATCTGATGTTACCTCACCCAGTTACTTACAGATCTGTCCACTCTGATAACGATTCTCTCTGAATAGAAGTGTTCTTAAGGATAGAACAGGACTGCTGCCACACAAACTGACCATTCACAGGCTAACTTTTGGTTCCACTTTGATGAAAATTCTCAGTTCTCAGTCTGCGCTATTCATTCCCTTGACTCTACTTTCACAAGGAAATCATTGATAAGAATCTGTCAATCATGCTTCAATGTAGATAATAAAGAAACAAAAAGCCACAGAAACATCCTCTTCAAAAACTGGGAAGATAATGTTCCTTATTCATCTCACTGAAATTAATCTGCTAGGTTCCTGTCCTGTTGCTCAATCAGCAGGAGAATCTTTGGCCAATGCTTAGGCAAACTGGATGAACAGTGGCCACGTTCTTTTGAAGCCAATAATAATCATCAAGTAGTTGTTCCTTAATTACTAAGCTTTATCTTACAGAACCTGGCTAGTGGGCTTTCCAAAAGGAAAAATCTCAAGCATTTGGTTTTGTATGTTTTCTTATGTCCTTAATATGTTATTTTAGACACATAGAAAGTATACCAAATGTAATCATTACTTCTGTATGCATAACTCATCTTAAGGAATGAAATATTACAAATATCATTTAAGTGTCCTGTTCATATCCCACCCAATTCTTTTGTCTTTCCTCACAGAGATAGCTCTTGTTCTGTATTCAGTTTATATTAATTCCCACACATCTTTCTGCTTTTACTATATATTATATAGAACTAAATAATGTATATTTCTACATATTTTATCCTTTGTGTAAATGGTATCACACTGCAACATTTAAAGTGTTTCCAGTTTTACTATATTTCTCAAGAAGCTTGATTTTTGTAACATCTCTTTCATCGTTTTAGGCAACCTTCCCCTTCCTTTTTTAAAGGGGACAGCATTAGAAAACAAATGGTGAACTGCCCCCTAAGCCTATGCCAAGTTTATAAAGAACATAACTGATCTTTTGGCCAGTATAAGAAACTCTTCTGGCTGGGTGCGGTGACTCACACCTGTAATCCCAGCACTCTGGGAGGCCGAGGCAGGTGGATGACCTGAGGTCAGGGGTTCGAGACCAGCCTGACCAACATGGTGAAACCCCACCTCTACTGCAAACACAAAAAATTAGCAGGGTATGGTGGCAGGTGTCTGTAATCCCAGCTACCCGGGAGGCTGGGGCAGGAGAATTGCTTGAACCCGGGAGGCGGAGGTTGCAGTGAGCTGAGATCGGGCCATTGCACTCCAGCCTGGGTGACAAGAGCAAGACACCATCTCAAAATAAATAAATAAGAATAAACTCTTTCTTTCATTATCTATTTGGTTTCCCTACAAGTTGGAATAATTCATCTCAATGCTAGTAGTACCTCTCTGAGGGTGCATGGGGCTGACTTAAGTATTGCTCACACGATGATGGTTGTCTCATTTTATTAATTCTGTGTATTTTATGGTAGGCCTAAATGATAGTTCTGATGGGATCTCATTTAGAATTTTGGTAGTACTGGAAAACTGCTTTCACATGGACTATGGCTCTATAGATAGGTGATGAAATATTATTAAATTAATTAAATAACAGAATCTAGTAAGAAATGAAGAAACAGCAAGAATGCCTGGCTGCTTTGGTGGTCACCGACATAGTTTGTATTACAGACAATGCATCATCTGGGGCCTGCCCACAGCCACGGTAAGGAGGTGAAATGAGTATAGAGGATCCAGTTTTTTTCTTTTTTTCTCATAAAAACTTAAGTGTTAGATCATTGTGGAAGGGCTTGATTTGATATGACAGGGATTTTTGATAAACAACATTGGTGACATGAATACAATAAGCCAGACCATGGAAGACTAGATTGCTTTTGATTTTAAAGTTAGATTCATTTTTCTCAGCTTCGTAATGTAAGAAAAACTGAATTGAACTTTAAATATCCTTATACTTTTCTAATTTAGGATAGGAAATTTCCTCGATTATATAACATGGCTAGTTAAAAACCAAAACCCTAAAACTTTTGTGTCATATGAAGACTTTATGAAATCTGTACTACTATAGATTAGTAAAATCTCTACTGTTTTTAAGGTGACTTCTGATTCTCCAATTGGAGCAATACTTCCAAATCCTTTGCTAATTTTGATCTTGAAAAGTGAATTCTAGTTTTCTCATATCACAGGAAAAACTAGTACATTTAGACTTAGTATTATCATTAACCACTATATTAATTTTCATCACACTCAGTACTTGATACTTTATGCCCCCTGTAAAACATTCTCACTTCACCTTTTCAATGCCATCATCAAGTAAGATAGTACTACTGAGCTTTATTTTCAATAGCTTTTACAGCTAAAGTAATAGCCCAACTGTGTTTTCAAATAAATCTATTCACTGAGAGATTGATACAGGTTGCTAGAGAAGTCAACATATTTTGAGTTGTTGATGGTGAGTTTTCTTTCTTCAATTATGCTTGGAACGAAAAGCCTCAATAGCCAATTTCTCTGTGACTGGTTCAAACCCAAAACTCTATGTTAGCAAAAATTTTTAGCTATTGAAGCCTTCTAGTACTATGACATACACATGAATATGAAGCCCTGCTTTCCAATTAGATATAGGGCCAAGTATACAAATGTGTTATCAGTTAGAAACAATCTGGCTTCTTTCCAGGAAAAAGATACAGAAAATTCGTTTCTGTATTCAGAGAAAATAACCTTCAAATCTCTGATGCCTAATTCTACTTAAAAGCTCAGTTGCAGGAAAGCATATTCACAGAAGGTTACATGATGTGATAATTATGTATTGCATGCCTGTATAAAAATATCTCCTATAATTCATAAATATATACACCTACTATGTATCTATACTAAATTAAAAATTAACAGAGAATCTAAAAATCTGAAAACAATTACTAGACCACTTTAGACTTCTGCTCCAATATTTTTTCCTCTCATAGAATTGCTTTTCCTGAATGGCCCTATAGCAATAAATTTTTCTTTTGCATGGAGCCATGATGGTACAAAAAAATAAACATTCTCATTGTTTATTATAAGAATATGAATCAGCTTCTTCTCACCTTTATGACCCTCCCATTTATTTTCTTCTGGCACTAAGTTCTAGCAAAAAGCTAACATACTACAAGTAAAGTTAAAATTATTTTAATTATTATTTTAATAATTTGGAAACTTTGGGTCTCAAACATATGTTTACTTCTTGGTTTTGTCTGTTAGGAAGCTTGGTGCCAATCTGTGGCTTTATGGTTCCCTGTCCATGCCACCACCCTTGATACATTGTGGATATATTTCTATGCACGTATTTTTTATTATTTATCTACTACAATTTTCCTTTTCCTAGTTTTCCAATTTATTTAGGCTTCTCAAGTTGTGCCACATGTATCTCTTCAAGCCACCCTAAATAATTTTTCTGGAATTTAATATATATTAAATATAATTAAGATACTTTAAGATAAAACTGATAATATTTAACTATAGTCAATGTACTTGAAATTATGCTTTGTTTGGATAAACTAAAGGTCAAATAATCACTTCACGAGTAATTGACATTTTTATGTATTTGAATATTTGAAACTAGATGTTCAAATACTTTCATATGAAAATAAATATAATGTTCTTGGGTCAACAGAACTGAGAGAAATTCAGCAGATATAAATTAAATTATCTAAAAATTTTTTAAAATAATAAAAAAGAAATCTCTAGATATTCAAATTTTCTGCAGTCACATTCCAAATTCTTGGAATGATCGACAACTACATTTAATGTACTGCATTTAAATTAATTTAATTTAGTTTTTAAAAATTTGACTTTTTTTATTTTATTATTATTATACTTTAAGCTTTAGGGTACATGTGCTCAATGTACAGGTTAGTTACATATGTATACATGTGCCATGCTGGTGTGCTGCACCCATTAACTCATCATTTAGCATTAGGTATATCTCCTAATGCTATCCCTCCCCCCTCCCCCTACCCCACAACCGTCCCTGGAGTGTGATGTTCCCCTTCCTGGGTCCATGTGTTCTCATTATTCAGTTCCCACCTATGAGTGAGAATATGCGGTGTTTGGTTTTTTGTCCTTGAGATAGTTTACTGAGAATGATGGTTTCCAATTTCATCCGTGTCCCTATAAAGGACGTGAACTCATCATTTTTTATGGCTGCATAGTGTTCCATGGTGTATATGTGCCACATTTTCTTAATCCAGTCTATCATTGTTGGACATTTGGGTTGGTTCCAAGTCTTTGCTATTGTGAATAATGCCGCAATAAACATACGTGTGCATGTGTCTTTACAGCAGCATGATTTATAGTCCTTTGGGTATATACCCAGTAATGGGATGGCTGGGTCAAATGGTATTTCTAGTTCCAGATCCCTGAGGAATCGCCACACTGACTTCCACAAGGGTTGAACTAGTTTACAGTCCCACCAACAGTGTAAAAGTGTTCCTATTTCTCCACATCCTCTCCAGCACCTGTTGTTTCCTGACTTTTTAATGATTGCCATTCTAACTGGTGTGAGATGGTATCTCATTGCGGTTTTGATTTGCATTTCTCTGATGGCCAGTGATGGTGAGCATTTTTTCATGTGTTTTTTGGCTGCATAAATGTCTTCTTTTGAGAAGTGTCTGTTCATGTCCTTCGCCCACTTTTTGATGGGGTTGTTTTTTTCTTGTAAATTTGTTTGACATTTATCTTTTGAAACAGCAGATGAAACTTATAGCTTGAATCAAGCTCTCCACCTACCAAGAAACCATGAGAAATGAGAATGTACTCAATAGTCATGGGGTTTCATATATGAGAGTTTGAATTTTATGTTAAAATATTAGAACGATTATCATAAATGTGACTGACTTAGATCTGCAGGGCATATATTCTTTTATGATTGTTATTTTTAAGGAAATAATAAGAACCTTCCAAATAAATTGGTAAAAAAAAAAAAAGTTCTGTAATTTAGATGCAAATGAATATACTTTATTTGACAACTAAGAGATTTTAGAGTATGTCATTAACAGCTTAGTGTTTCAAAAGATCTAGATAGAGTGATAAAGTATCTTTATTCTATAAAGAAAGAAAATAAATTCCAGTTTTCTAAGCTTTTTTTATTCCTACTAGATCTCACATTAGCTTTGCTCCTTGACGTTATGAAAAATACTTTCCAGGCAGATTCAACAAGCAGACAATTCTCCAGACTATTCAAGCCTTCTATATGAGAAGGATAACATAGAAACCTCTGCAAAGGTCATTACCTTATAATATTTGAATGATTTCACGGTGAGGCTAATGCAAAAATACCTCAAGTAATATGTTTGAATGATAAGAAAAAATAAGGCTAATGTGAGTTTTAACCTGTATTGACTGTATCTTCCTTGCTATAGTAATCTCATGTATGATCCTGAATAACTATAATTAAATAACTATCTAACATTAAATTTATTCTGAAAGAGAAGAAAAACAATTTAATTCACTACTATTTATTTGGAAACATTTTATGTAACAAAATATATTACTACTTGTTCTCTGAATCTACATAAAGACAGTTTTCAGTTTGGGTCTCATTTATATGATTGTAAGTTTTTACATAAGGTACTGAAAATTTCCCAACTTTGAATAATCTGGATAGCCACATTGAATTAAAAATAAAGCATAAACTTCTTATACCTCTAGTTAATTTGGTAACTTTAAAACATCAAGTGGGTGTAAAATGGCCTAACAAAGTGGCAAATTCTGAGGTAAAACATGTTATCAATATCAGCTATTTTCTTTATATCAACACACTTTCAGGTAATCTGGTAATTAATAAATTGTAAAAAAAAAAATACTAAGCTATGAGTCTCTTGACTTAAGTTCTAACCAGCATGAAATAATTGGCCATCAGAAAAAAGGCAAGAATTTAACAGCTAACGATTACAGAAGTTGCTGTGTCATCTGGTGATGGAAATGATAGCCCCTGCATAGACACCTTGAGATTCTTTCTGAAATGTGACTTTGGCAATATGCTAATCTTGCAAGTCCTGTCCAGCCCAACTGTCTTAAATCTCTGTGTCCTTGCCCTCTTAATGGCTGTGGGATTCATCTGGGCAGTATGGTCTTAGGCAAGCCAGTAGATTATAGGATCTCATCTCTGGACCAATTTTCAGACTAATGACCTATGTATTTTTTGAGGTCTTATTCATAATTGACTGAACTCTAAGGAAGCTTTTGGACAGACCCCTGCTAAAGCTTACCATTGGTTTTATCATGGTCCTGAAAAGCACAGATTAATTTTTAAGAAAGAGAATATGAAACAATATTAATATGTATAATGCTATTATTGCTACATGTTAATACTTCCTTACAAAATTATATTATTATGTGTTTTCACGTATGTTCAAAATAACCTTCAGTGATATAGGTTTTACCTTTCCCCAGGCAACTTCAGAATCCAAATTACTAGGCATTCCTTCAACTGCTGATCTCTTTGTCAATTCCATATCTGTAGCTGCCAGCCATTCTGTCAAGACATTCATTTCCTTTCGCATCTTACGGGACAATTTCAAGCATTTCTCCAACTGTTGCTTTCTTTCAGTTACCTGAAAAGAATTATAATAAAATGTAATTTAGTTTACTCTTTAATTCAAATTTAGTTATAACCACTTATTTGGAACTTTTATATTTCTGTCATTTAAAATAACTATTTTTGTACATGTTTTAAAATAATATTTTATAAAAATCATATATTCTGAATATTAAGAGTGAATAAAAATTGTCCAGGGCAGATGACATTGTTTGTCCTAAAGATAGGGTCTTGTATGTTGTCATGGTAGAAAAGAAACCTATAAGAATTTTTCTCTAATATAAGATAATTTATGGCCAAAGTTTATGATAAATACAACGATATAAGTCAAAGTGAAGATAAAACTCATTTCTCACTGAAAACTTACTGTCATTTGTCAGTAATATGGCAAGAAGTTTTACAATCCTCTATATACAAATGAGGCTAGCTCATGCTGGTAAGGAATCAAAATGAAGATAGAAGATTAATTCTCTCAAAAGGTAAAAGTATTTGTGTAATACCTAGAATTATCAATTGTATCCTCATTACGTCTTTAAAGTGTCTCACATCTGCTCAAAAACAATACAGTGAATAGGTCACTTCCTCCTTAAACATAATTTTGCCATCCAATAGGGACAAAAAGATGAATGCGAAGCCAATATTCGTTCCCATTAATAGAAAAACTAATTATTTGATCCTGTGCTCCTGTTCTCAGTGTTTGATACCAAGACCCTCAAAAGCAAATTATCCATATTCTCACGTAAGAAATGAACAAATTTGTATTTCTCCATCACCTTGTCAGATGTGCCTATATTTTGTTAAGATTTTCAGTTGGTTGGTTTAATAAAAAGCCCAGCATCTCTTTCTACTAAATGCAGTCAAACCATCAACAAAAGCCAGATATATTACAATTTCTTAAAGGCAAATCTTCTTGCCTCACACGTCTATAGATTACTCCTCTATACTCCTGAAAGTTCCTTGAACAAAGAAAGGTCTCGCTATATATGCTATATGTATTGAATAAAGGAATGAAGACTTGCAAATCATTAATTACAAGTTAGAAAATATAACTGGTAAAATTTACATAAAGAGTTTATACTCTTACAAGTTGCTCCTGGTTTTCTTTTCTTTGGTATGTGTTTTCACTATTTTTTTTTTTTAAACCCTTGTCTGTCATGAAGCCTGGGAATCTGAACAGTAGATATAAATATCCGGCTCTGCAGAAACAGCATGATGGAATGTAAGTACGTTAGGCTCTGCAATACCTAGTGGACTCTCGACTTGAGTATGATTTTTGGCAGAACACCTCATTTTTCTTAACACATCTATCAAATGGGATTACTATACTTATTAATAGAACACAGGAATATTGTGAGGGTAAAGCCAGACAACAGTTTGAGAGAGCATGACATATTGTAACACGTCAATACCTTCCTTTATTCTCATTATTTACCTTTAGGGATGGTTCAATAAAAAACTGTGCCTGAATGTACAGAGCAAAAGCTTTATTTACATTTATTTTACAACCTTACAGGTAAATAAAACATGGACAAGATTTGGCTTTTGTTGCTAATAAATCTGAAAGGTAGAGTCCAGATTAATTTCGATTGTAATGGAATTGGTTAAAACAATACCACCACCACAAGTGCGTATTTGTGCATTATGCCCTAGGCATAATAGGTGCCACTGACTGATACATATATTTATCAGTCATATATGTGTGTGTATGTGTGAGTACAACCAAAATAAGAATCTAGCTATAAGCAAGAAAAACACAAAAGATGAAAATATGTATAAAGCATCTAAAATGCTACAATCAAAATAAATATTCTGGAACCTTGATAACAATTCCAATTCCAAATAACAAAATTCATTATTTTCTTTAGGAGAGGTGTGTGTACATTTAGAAAACATTTAGTTGCTGAGGCTGTAAATTCATTTCTTAAACAGATTGTCCCTTCTATTTTTTTTTCCTAAGTAAAAGCATCTGCCCTTTTGACTGCAAGAATTTTATTTGTGTTGTAGGGGTGTGTGGGGGGTGGGGGAAAATATACTTTATGATGTGTTTCTACGCATATTTTTCCTATGCACTCTTGGTAGAAAAATGATTCCAGATTCAATATTTCAAAGAAATTCTATCTTCCCAGAGCTAATGCATTATTGATTTTTATTTATTTCATTTTGTTTATTTCCAGCTAAATACATTTTTAAAAAACAGGAGACACTGCCATCTTAAGGAAAATTGAGTTTTATACTTTGTGTGTGTATGCGGGGAATGGATACGTTTAACAGAATGCCACCTGCAGTAAAATGTTTTAGTAGTCATTGTTTCATGAAGTTAACAATGTATTTACGGGATGATATTACTATTGCTATTTTATGTATATTTCCATAAAAATCAGAGCATAGAGAAATAAAAAGGGGTTATAGGTATTATTACATCAATGGTGCTAGGTTTAATATCTCTTAATAAATTAATTATATTTTCTCTCCCCACTCATCACCATATAAGAATACAGCAAAAAGGTAAGACAAGAAGAAAGCTCTCCTCAGGAACGAAATGGAACAGCACCTTGATCTTGCACTCCCAGGCTCCACACTTGGAGAAATCAATTTACCAAATTTATTTTATTTTGTTATGGCAGCCAGAGCTGATTACTCCAAAAAGGTAACGCATACTGAATTGTGGCAGACACAACCATATAAATTCTGAAGATGATTAAAATAGAAGGGTTCCTTCTTACATAAAAAGAATAATGTAATGAAATTCCCTTTGTTGCCTTTGCTTTTATTGGACAAAGCTACTGCTGTTGAAAATATTTTGAGTCAAAATGCAGACAATATTTTTATTCTCAGCCAAAGAATATAGGACTTACAGCATTTTTATAAGATGGAATTTATACATGATCCCTTAGTCACAAATGTTTCTACATCAATATTTACTTCAAAAATAAATGTTTGGCCTATGTTTTTGCTGTATTCTGTGATACTATTAAAGTTAAATATGATTTCTTCATACACTTTTATTTTGCTTTAAGGATATTACCATGTGGCAAATGGTTAGAATAAACACAAGCTCTCAAATACGTATTTTCAGGAATAAATAGGGTTTTACATCATTATGAGAATCATTCATTTCTGAATAATAATCAACTCAGGGCACTATTATTCGTCTAATGTCACCTTTATTGCTTTAAATTCTAATTGACTTATTCTGTTATTTTATGTTAAATTTACTCTTGCAATGATTTTGTAAAAATTCCTATGACAAATAAAAAGCCCACACACAAAAAAACTCTATTTTAAAAAGTAAACTGAGAAACTCCCCTTTACCAAAATGTATATTTTCTTAATTTAAAAAATACTCATCCATACATTATTTTAGTATAAAGTCACACAGGTCAAATTATGAACTGAAAATTTGTAATTTATAACTATAACATACATTTATTTTATTAATTTAAAATTTATAATTATAAAAACAATATGTCTCCAGAACTGAAGCTGTAGCGTTAGGATTAATATTAGAGATTATTCAATCTCTAATACATTTGAGACTAGAGATTATTCAGTCCTTCATAATTGATATTAAATATGAAATAATTGGCATCTGTAAAAATTGATAAGCACTGGAATGAGGTATCAAGTGCAGATACAATTTTTCTGTCTGTGGTGATCTTTAAACAATGATAAATTTCTCTAGAGGATATAAAGGTATCTCATTCCAAAGGTACCTTGGTAGACCAAACAAGCAGTTGAAATGTATTTTATTTCAAGATTATCATAATGCTTTCCCATCAATTGAGTATCAGTTGTTTCTTATTTTGTAACAAAGTAAGAGAATCTTTTGTCATAGGATGGCAACAAACTTGTTTAAAACATAACACATATTAATTAGAGGGTTTTTAAAATATAAAAACAAGACTATCTAAGAAAAATGGTTATTTCCAGATTTCAATTTAATTCTAAAATTTACTTTCTATGATAAGGAATTGGCAACTATTATCTTCAAGATACAACCTTCAATCTACATTCAGGGTGAGATACAAGAAATATGCCTCTCCTTAGCTATTTCTCAAAAATGGACATTCGTATTTCTGTCTAAGATGAGGTGACAATTTTATCAGTGATGTTGTTCTATTCACTAAAGTTGAGAACCTGAGTTGTAAAAATATAACTTTTTATCCTCCATGAAATTTAGTTCTTTCAGTTAGAATGAAATTAAAATGTTAGAAGTCCATTTTTGGAAATAGTAAGATAGTCGCTTATGGAAAGATATCCCATATTCATGGATTGGAATAAATAATATTGTTAAGATGTCTGTACCACTCAAAGCAATTTACAGACTTAATGCAATCCCTATTAAAATTCCAGTGACATTTTTGGCAGATGTAGAAGAAACAATCCCAAATTTCATTTTGAACAACAAAAGACCCAGAACAGCCAAAGCAATCTTAAGCCAAAAGAACAAAGCTGGAGGTATCATAATTACCTGATTCAAAAATATTCTATAATGCTCTAGTAATTAAAAGAGCAGGATAGTAGTATAAAAACAGACATATAGACCAAAGGAACAGAATAGAGAGCCCAAAAATAAATCCACATATTTCTGATCAACTGATCAACCAAGGGGCCAAGAACACACAATGAAAAAAGGACATTCTCTTCAATAAATGGTTCTGGGAAACTGGATATCCAAATGCGTGAGAATGCAATTGGACACTTATCTCACAGCATATAAAAAACCAATTCAAAATGGACTAAAGACTTAAAACCTGAACCTATAAAATGATTTGAAGAAAACAGGAAAAAGCTTCCTGACATTGTTCTGGGCAAGCATTTTTTTTGGATCTGACTCCCAAAGCACAGGCAACAAGAGGAAAACTAGATGACTGCTATCACATCAAACTAAAAAGCTTCTGCTCAGCGAAAGAAACAATCAACAGAGTGAAGAGACTACTTACTATCATAATTTTAAGCCATCAAAGCTCTAAATCTATACAGAATATTTGAGTTGAGCGAAGTGACATAACTATCCTAGATATCCCACAGTTTTGGAAAGAGGAGATGGAAAGATGTAGGCATCTTGAATTAGCAGTGAAGTGGAGTTGGTCATGAGACTCTGATCAGGACAATGATACAAAAATAATTACAGAGCCATAGGTCTTAACTGGCTATCCATGCTATCTTATTAGCCAAGTGTGGTAGATTTTGCAGGTCTTGGCCATATAGGGAAATAATTACTGTGTAATTATTATACTTAATGTGTTCTATGTGGAATATGTTAACTACATTAGACCTACATATAAATAGATACAGTTTATAATATTTACCAGTCTTCAAGTCATCACAAGTAGATTTATATAATGAAAATAAGGAACATTTACAACAAAGAAACCCTTTTAGAACTATCTGATGGAGCAGGAAAAACCTCCCTGAGTGTTACATATTTTTCAATCTGAATATGCAGAGCCTCACTGATTAATTATTGTTTCTTAATGAGAATTCCACATCGAAATATGTGTATATGTTTATCTTTGTGTGTATGTGTGTGTATATATATGTACATATATACATATATACATATGTGTATATATACGTGTATATATACGTATACATGTGTATATATATATATATATATACGTGTGTATATATATATATATAGAGAGAGAGAGAGAGAGAGAGAGAGAGGTGTTTAGAATTGCTAAGACTCTAATCATACATAATTTATTACCCGTTGCTTTACAATTTATAAGGAAAGTGGAAAGAAGTGTTTGTGGTCTCAGCATGCACACACCTTTGCTCCCAGCTCATTATAATGCAATTTCAAAGCTGTTACTCTTTCATCAAGTTCTTTGGGATTTTCCGTCTGCTTTTTCTGTACAATCTGACGTCCAGTCTTTATCACCATTTCCACTTCAGACTTCACTTCACTCAGACTTTTATACAAGTTCTAAGTTTAAACATAAAACAAAACATAATAATCAGTAGAGTTAAATTACTTCATAATATTATTAACAGAAATGAATAGAGATCCCCTTAATTGCTATTCCATGTTTACAATTTTAATAGAGTAGCATTTTGCAGCGGTGGTCAATATCTAGCTTCTGCATTTTCTGTTAATTTAATATTTCTATTTTTAATTGTCTACACACATGCAGATATGTGTAATTTGCAGCTACTCTTATTAAACAGAGAGTTAATCATATATATGTGTGTTTTGTGATATATATACATATATTTAGTTCTTCAATCAAAGAACATAAAGGTCAATTCTGAATTTTACATGACTTCTATTTTAAATGTTGGAGTTACATAATTCTAGCCATGAATTTGGATGAATTAATTCACTCATTCATCGGGTATTTATTGAGTGGTTACTGTGAACCAGATAGTATTTGAATCACTGGGAAGTCAGTGGTGGCCAAAACACACACATTCACTGTTGTTCTCATGGTACTTACATATCAGTAAGGTAAAGAACCTAAATTTCTACATCATAATTTTAATATATATATTATATCATATATAAGAAAATAAGGTCATTTTTACTGTTAATTAAATTACACAACTTTATTTTCTTAAAAGTGCTGATGAAAAACAGATATTAAAATATTATTTACAATTCACATGTACATCACAACTATAAAGCACACACATACGGTTTCACAAAAAGTAGGTTGCTATGAAAAAGCATCATAAAGCAAATGTCATAACTTTGGAAGACAGCTGTGTTCACAATTATACCACCAACACCACTCCAACACCACTTGATGTCTTAATTTTGCTTTATAGAGTTCCTAGAAATATATGTGTTTGTATGTATGTGGCCATATATTCAAATATATATATGAGTGTGTATATATATGTATACATGTATATATAATAGTTTACATTATGTATCTCTGCTTTAATTTGTTTAGTCATAAATCTGAACTATCAGTACTTATTTTAGTATTACCAAAAAATAAACCTGCTAGTAGGTGATTGTTTTTATGGAATTAGAACAAAAATTGGGTTTAATTTCTCTTTTCAGTTTACAAGTAATGTCTAAAACAAAACATTTTGTAAAGGCTGGACAATTATCTGATTAATGTTACATGTATATTTCCATATTAATACTCTCTTTGACAACTGATGTTAACATTCCTTTATTACTAATAATTATGACTTTTGTCTAAGCTTCCCAGATGACATTATTTACTTCATTTTACTTTTGTCTTAGAAGATATAAAAATATCTGTGTATCTGGAAACACTGAAATTAATTATTATGTTGGAAATCAACTATGCTAATTTGGAATCAGAGATTTTTCTAAATTATTTACTCTCTGAACTTCAAAAAATATAAATGCTTTATTTTGATAAAGAAAGTTCCCTCAAGGTACCGTTAGCCATTAACATCGTTTCATTCAATAGGCAAGTAAACTATTTATAAACAAAGAGGAGAAATATTATTTATATTTGTGTTCATGTCAGTAAGACTTTTAATAAATAGACAAGCATTTCTTGAAGGCAAGACTATGATTATAGTATATACCACAAAGCATCTTAAATAATGAAAAAACTAAACAGTGTAAGGATATTCTTCTGAAAGAACTGCTTGAATTGGTCCTGACATTTAAACCAGAACCAGAAACCAGTTGAGCAAGTGCCTTGAGCAGTTTCCTTTTGTACTGACGCGGGGCACAGTCACAGCTTGACACAGGAGAGATTGTTTTCAGCTCATATTTACTGTTAGATACATTTTATAAGGTAACATTAGAGACCTGTTTCTAGAAAAGAACAAAAAGCGCTCACGTTGCAAATATTAGTCATGAATAATGTACTTGGGTCATTTATGCTTTCCTTTTTTTTTTTTTTTTTTTTTTTTTTGCAAAATTTAAGATGGGATATGTTCCCATATAGTCCTATCCTTACTCATCTAATATCAACTATCTACTTTCTATCATTTCTATTCCAAGTTTCTTTTTGTGGGTGAGATTAATTAAAGTAATTATACCACAAAAATGCAGCTTGAATTATGAAAATATATTATTGAATAAGAATACCTCATATTTTTCACACATAAATATGTGTATTTATTTTAAGATATTTGTTAAAAAGAAAAATTTTTTCCCATTCATGATATGACTACAATGTATCTGAAGGAATCTGTTTTTCACTGATATTATGGAGTAGATGTAGAAACAATACTTAAAATATCAAGCACTAAATAGACTCGTTTTCCCTTCAATGTTAATAACATTCTGTGTTTTCATTTTATGTGACTTTCCACTCTAATGGTCGATAGTACATGTAGAGTTATAATAATACTTATGTTGCTCTAGTAGATGCAATCATACCTCAGCTTTATGTTTTCAGAGGAATCATCTCAGTTGGTGAATTTCCAATAACAGCAACATAGGACACCGTTCAATATTATAAAGTTTAAATCAGATTTATGCTTTAGGCTATTTGTACCTTTCCACGCCTTTTAATTCTGTGTTGTCTTGAGGCATTTCAGTGTATATCCAGTACTGGTGTTTAAAGGAAAGTTATTAAAGTTTGGAATAAGAGTACCTGAATTGGAATCTTGCTTTGCCATTCACCAGCTGTCTGTCCTTAAATTCTCTCTGGTAATCTGTAGCCTTAAGAATTATAGGTGACTTCTGTATGTCCTTTAGCTTACTTGGCATCCATTATTTCTGAAGTTGTTAGGATTATTGCAACTACTGTTGTTGTTACTATTTTTAGATTAATATATTTCCTTTCTAGATTTCCATTTAAAGTATATTTAAAGAATCATAAAAATTAAACACAAGCAACACCCTTTTATATTCTGCACAGTTCTTAGCAGAATTATAGATTCAAAAAAGACACACAGAATAGGCCACAATACATGTACTGATTTTTGTTCTCAATTTTAAAATTACATAGTATAATTATTATGGTTATCTGAAAACAATTTTCTCTTATAAAAGAGCAGATACCTCTTAATGAGGGAAGTCAAGGGGTACCCGCACATTTGTCACCAGAAATACATACCACACAATGATTTAACTGTGACTGAACTACTTCCTGTTCCACACTCTTTGTTTCCAACGCAGGCAAGTGCATCTTCACTTCATCTAAAATCATCTTACTTTCTTGTAGACGCTGCTCAAAATTGGCTGGTTTCTGGAATAATCGAAACTTCATGGAGACATCTTGTAATTTTTTCTGTAAGGACAGTGTAAAAAGGCACTGATTTAATTTTGCCTTTCAAACAATAACTGGTCCTATTTTTATTAATAGATTTGCCTTTATTTCTGAAGATATACAGAAAAAAAAATAAAATAAAACAATATTTTTCCATTCATCCAACACAGGAAAACATACATTTGGGAGAATAATTCAGTAGTTTTTTCTTAATGTTATACTAAATAAAAGGTAATTTATTAACCTATTTTATCTTTAAAATGTAGAAAGCAAAAAACTCATTGTTTAGACATCAAATTGTAGTTTTCAAATAATGTCCTCAAATCCAATCTTGCCAATAATCAAGTTGTCTAATATAGACTGGAGTATGTTATAATGCCCAACAAAAACATGTTCCTTAGTTTCTGAAATAAAATATACCTGTGCAACATCAATCTGAGACAGGACTCTTTGGGCAGCCTCCTTCCCCTGGTTATGTTTCTTCATTTCTTCTAAACTGATCTCATGACTTGTCAAATCAGATTGGATTTTCTGTTGGGAGGACAGCATTATTAGTCAGCATGCTCTACAAAGAACAACTAACTTTCCAAGAAGACAAAATTCAGAAACTCTCCTCAACCATCACTACCATGTAGCTTCCTTTAAAATGACTGTAAATTGGCCAAGAGTGGTGGTTCACACCTGTAATCCTAGCACTTTGGGAGGCCAAGGCAGCTGGATCACCTAAATAGAGTTATCATAAATATTTTTTACTTTCATAAATTATCAAAGTAAAATGATTTATTTCTTCCCTATGGGATTGTTATGAGAAAAGCAATAATCATTTTGAGTCAGTAACAACTATTTCAGATATCATTTTCAATAGGCAATTTATATCTTATATGTAGAATTGATATGTTTTATCTTTGAAGTTACACTCAAATCAGACCAAAGACAAGATGTTAATCTGTAAGATTCAGCCAACTGTGACAGGGATGAGATATAATGAGAAAATTGCATGTGGAAAATACTCCTTAATCACGTTATTTTTATTTTATTTTATTTTATTCTATTTCGTAGAGGCAGAGTCTTGCTATGTGACCCGGGCTGGTCTCAAACTCCTAGCCTTAAGCAATTCTCCTGTCTCAGCCTCCCATAGCGCTGTGATTACAGGCGTGAGCCACCATGCCTGGCCTTAGTGTTGTCTACTCAGTCATTATGTGCCATATTTCAGTTAAATTTCAGGGAAGCTATGAATCTAAGAAATGGAAGTTAAATTCCCCAAACAGGTATTGCTATTTGTCTAATAGATATTTAATGGCTTCCTGCAGATACTGATTTTGAATTTTAGATAACTATAAAACATTTCAATATTTATATATTCAATAAAGAGATTTTTGGTCAAGTTTTATTGTAAAGTATATTCTGCATTTAACATACGAATTTCTGAACCAGTTATAGGCATGGATCTCCGCAGCATGTGGATACAAAAACAATACATTTATTTATTTCTTTCTGTCAAATCCATACAAAATCAGCTAGTGGTCAAATCATTCTAATTTAAAATTCAGTCATGTTTAGATTATTATAATTTAGAGAAGAAACTAAATTATACCAGAGTGCCCATAACATTATCATGCAGATCATTTTGTATAATGCACATTAGTGTAAGTGAATTTACACCAATTGGAGTAAATTCTGATACATATCATTAGAAGACAACATCAGTTTTGCTTAGCAGTTTCCAGAGAGAACTATAGCCCTGAACTGAGTAATGAGAATTATACCAAGAACATGGGCTAAGTGGTTAAGGAGCTCCTTATGCAAGGTTATAAATTCACAGATGTACCTTAATATTATTCCTTAGAATATTAATCCTAACAATTATAGAGGCAAATTATTTATGAATTACCTAAATAGTTAGAATTCTGCCTTAAAACAAATGAGAGCAAATACGCATATAAATGTATCTTATTTTATTACCATATCAATGATCTTCATTGGCTGAATAACTACCTTGTGTGAGAAATACTGATATGTTTCAGGAACCTAGAATCTGGGAGTAGGGATCCATCTAGCTGCATGATGTTATTTATAGAGCAAGAAACATCACAGAATCTATAAAATTTGATGGACGTATACAGAATGGAGTGATGCTTGTACGGAGGATGTCATAAGGGAGTTGATGTTAAAGTAGAACTTTGAATAATTAGTAAGCATTGCTGGGAGTAAAAGATGCTTTAGAGGGGTTATGGCCAGGGCCTTTCATCTTGGAAATGTTAATCCTCCTCAAAAAGGTGGGCCAGTAACAACCATGTCTGTGCCACATAATTCTGGCCAACTCCATGTTATGGGTGATCAGAATATAGACAATGCTTGTGTCAAGAGAGAATCATCAGAATCTCTCTCAGAAAATTAGAATTGACAGAAGAGTCTGTTCAAAGTGTGAGTGCTTCGAATTGTGTCACCTATACTAGCAAATTGTCCTTGTGAAGTCCCTAGTTTGCAGAGGGGATTGAGGAAGAGCAAAGGTCCATGAACAGAGAGAGAAGAAAGAAGTAGATGCATAGGGAGTGAGGTGTTAACAAAAACACTGATAGCTTCAAATAAAAGGCTGCAGTATGGCTTTATTTATTTATTTTTTGAGATGGAGTCTCGCTCTGTCACCCAGGCTGGAATGCAATGCCACGATCTTGGCTCACTGCAACCTCCGCCTCCCAGGTTCAAGCAATTCTCCTGCCTCAGCCACCCAAGTAGCTGCGATTACAGGTGCCCACCACCATGCTCAGTTAACTTTTATATTTTTTAGTAGCGACAGGGTTTTACCATGTTGGTCAGGCTGGTCTCCAATGCCTGACCTCAGGTGATCCACCCGCCTTGGCTTCCCAAAGTGCTGGGATTACAGTTCTGAGCCACCGCGCCCAGCCCGTAAATAGCGTTTTCCAAAGAGGGCTGCAATAATAGCTCCCACAGCACATGCTCCTCTTACCACTCCCTCATCAAGAGGTGAAGTTTATTTCTTCAGCTCTTTAAAACTGGGTTGACTCTTTGACTGCTTTGACCAATAAAATATAGTCCAACTGCCAGTTATGGCAAAAGTCCTTAAGTGGCCTGGCAGCTTCCACTTCTATCTTTTTAGAACAGTCACTCTTAGGGTGCTCCCTTTTAGAATCCATCCAACATATTATGCTCTGAGAAAGCTAAGTCGCATCGAAAGGCCATGGATAAGTGCTTCAGCAACAATTAGAAGTAGGCTTTCAGCCAACAACTGCTAGCCATGTGAGTGAGTGATCTTGGACGTTCAGCCCAGTTGAGCTTTCAGGTTACTATAGTATCAGCCAACAATGGACTAAAATCACATAAGAAACCCCAAAAGAGAACCATCCAGGTGAGCTATCTCAACACGCAAAACCATTAGCGGGAATAATAAATGGCTATCATAAATAACCAAAACACAGCCATTAGTCCCTTCTTGAGTCAAAACTTTATTATTGCCCTTGGCTTCTATGACACATTCCTGTTTCCATATGAAAAATCTTTCTCTCTCATTTGTTTTGCTTTAGTTACTTCAATTTTGTTACTTCTAAATAAGAGTCCTAAATACTGTATATGCATACTGGATATGCAAGGATATAGGAGTTGTAAAAACAAAAGCATTTCTGGTTGAAGAGAGTCAAGGTGTGGAGACAGGGCACTGAAGAGCATAAGGAGTTTGGCAAAAATATAACAAGAAATGTAGGTAGAAATCAGGTATTAAATAACTTTATGTCCCAAATGAATGGTTACCACTATTTTGATCATGAAGATAAATTTCAAAATTTGAAATTGATCATAATCACAGATAACAGTAGTTTTATTGCTAATATTTAGTCCGATAACTAAGGAAATTCATAGGGAGGAAATACGACTGTAAATCAGCAGTATGTTGAAGTGAGTTTGCATTTTAATAATCACTATGTGTGTCTGTACAGAGAGAGAGAGAAAGGGAAACAGGGTACATTTGTACAATATGTATTTTTTTTCAGTGTTTTCAAGTGTTAGAGGAAAGCAGGAAGAGACAGCAAAGAGAGAACCACGGAGAACACAAATTTAACTGACATGGAAAGAAAAGCACCAAATAAAGAGAAAGAACAGTCAAAGAGAAGGAAAAGAAGAACTAGAAAAGAGAGAAAATCTCATATCAATTGATGTGAGAATTTTAAGAATGAGAGAGAGAGGTCAACAGTGTCAGTCTGAGATAGGTTCAATTGGATCAATAGTAATCAGGGTACATGAGCTCGTCAATGACCATTGCAGCTAGAAGAGAGACAGTGGATGATGAGAGCAGAAATCGTATTTTCAAGGGCTGGCCTGATTAAGGATCAAGGAGCATTCTAATAAAAATAGTTTAAATTACTTTTGCAGATTTTTGTCTCTACACATAATAAAATTCAGGTCAATCAGACTTGAACATACTTTAAGGCTCCATGAAAGGAGCCAACAGATAAAGTGACTTTTTTAAAATGTAAGAAAATAATTGATTAAAAAAAAAAAACCTGTTTAAAGCAAGAAAACCAGAGTGAAGCACAAAGCTCAGGGCCAACGGAAAATATTAACAGGAGGAAAGGTGGCTCTTTTTCAGAAAACAAAAGTAAGATGTGAAGATGCAAGAAGTTGAATGCTTCCTACTTGGTGCTCTCAGAGTTAACAGTAACCAGGATATAAACTTCAGGGCTCTCTCTTGCCACCTTGGGCAAAGCATCAACATGTTCTGAACCTTGATTTCCTCATGTCTAGCCCAAGAATGATAATAGCAAGCCAGCAATGAAGTTTTCTTATCTGAGAAATTCTCCTTTCTTCAGTAGTCAACTACATTGGTTTTGGTCAAAAAGATCAGATGTGACAGTATAGGTAAAAATACCTGTCCATGTTGTTTGCACAAATATTTAGTTATAAGTTATCAGCGATATAACATGTCATTTCCTTATAAGCACAAAACCCTAGGTATCTGCTGAGGGTGACAGGAGAGAATCAAGGTGGAATTTAAATCAAAGTGATGAAAGTTCAATAGCAATTGTGGAGACTTCGAAAGGAAACTGATTAAAAAAAATAAGAATATACTCAGAGAGGGTAGAGGGCCCAAATTATATATCTGTAATCATATCTGTGTACATGTATTTAAAAGTTTTTCCACCCCCTTAGCCTCCAAGGTTAGTAGAGGAAAAAATGAAGTATACACATAGTCCTTTAACCTTTTATACCACAGTGGTCAAAGAAGAGCAAAAAAAAAAAAAAAAAAATAGAAAAGAAACCATCATCAGTATCCTCACCACTGCAGACATTTGTGGGAACTTATGTACTAACACTTTATATAATTAATTCCATCTCCTAATCATATTAACATAAGTATTTATCATCTTCATGTACAAATGAAGGTAGAAATCTCAACATGCCCAAGGTAACATAACTAGGAAGTAACAAACTTGCTGCCCTTTAACAATTATACTGCCTCTTTAATTATGATTTTAAAATAAAAGTATCCTCCAAATGGACATTTGTGGGAAAAAAAGAAATTTAATCTTATTTGTATGTTGATAGCATTTAGTTAATTTAATTCAACAAATTGTTCAGCTTCTACTACTCAGTTCCACACAGTGAGAACAAAACTGTTACCCCTATACTTACAGAAGCTTTATTTTGAGAGGCAGAATGTAGATATGTAAGTAAATTACAAAGCAGAAATATATGCAATGTAATAGAAAAACTAACATCACACACCGGGGCCTGTCGTGGGGTGGGGGCGGGGGGAGGGATAGCATTAGGAGATATACCTAATGTAAATAACAAGTTAATGGGTGCAGCACACCAACATGTCACATGTATACATATGTAACAAACCTGCATATTGTGCACATGTACCCTAGAACTTAAAGTATAATTTTAAAAAATTTTAAAAAAAGAAAAACTCATGTTCTGTGATCAGAAAGATAAATATCAATATCTGCTGTATAATCTGGTGATTTTTAGGAAATTTACATAATTTAACTAGCATATGTCTGAGAAAGGGTTTTGGAGGGTCAGAGAATAAGAATATAGGATCTCACTTTAGGCTGTAGGAAACAAGCTAGCAAAGATTAGGCTTGGGGCATGCAGAGTGTGTGTGCTTAATTTACTGGAAAGAAAGACTGAATGTGAGTTAGTAAGAATTACTATCTAGATGAGGAATTAGTATGAAGCTATAGAACCTTAAGTTTCTATGCCTCTCACGTGCAAGAGACCCTTCTATAACCCAGCATTTAATTTTCTATTTATAATTTTTTTTTCAAAGATTGCCCCTGGAAATTCTAGAAGCTCGGCATTACAAAGCAAAGCAAAAATAGCATAAGTGATCACTGCAACACAGGCCTTCCTGATAAGTTCCACATTTTCCCTAATGAGCCATATTGTTGTCATAAGTCATAAATAATAGAAACAACAATAACTTACAAATATATAACCAAACACTCGACTTTCATCTGTTGGCAGGGGACATGAAGGACCAAGTAACCTGTGATTGGAATGTTGGGCAATTTGGAGCTCAATGTAAATAAAGCATTCCATGGAATTTGAAATATACGTATTTCTATTAAATAGTTAGAACAACTGTTGAGGATGAGCTTCTGTGTTTTTAGAAAGGTCGCCACCACTAAAATTATTAACATTGAAAAAATCATCATTGAACATCATATAAAAGTGAGACTTTTATCATAATGTATAGCCATTTCTAGAGAAATTCTCATGTTTGTAGTACTGTTCCAATATGATTAGAGATAAAATTTGCTTTCTGCATTGAGTAGATTATGCATTCAAAAGAACTCAGTGGTTAAGCATATTTTGGAAATTAAAGATGAACATGTATCTATACTACAGAACTTCTCAGAATATTTATTAATATACATTATGTGTATCCAAGAATCATACAATACTTTGTGGATGTTATCCTTTTGCTTTTTTTTGCCAGAGTGTATCACACAGGTAGATTTGGAAAAAGGCTATCCAATATACTTAACATATTCATTAATAATAATTGAATTCATTACTAAAATTATAAAATAAAATGTATTTATATTTCCAATTGATTCTACTATGGGTAAGCTGTAAAACATGCATGACACATATTTCACCAACATCTTTACACATTAATTCCACAAAATTTACATTCAAATTGTAATTATCTTTTAGCTTGTACTTAGGATATCTTTTACCAGCTACTTTACCGAACCTCATCAGAATATTATTCTGGAACCACATAAGTAAAAAAATGCTTATCACTTTAGTGCAGGCTTATTGTGAAATAGATAAGTAACTTGTACAAATAACAGAGTATTATTGAAACTTCTGGGAAGAACAATCTCCTATGTAAAAATCACTCATAAAAAAAGACAATGTAATCATTTTCTTTTTTGACATTATGAGAATATGATGAAAGAAATAAAATTGTGGAAGAAAACATTGGGGATAGAAGATTTAATCCAAAGGAAAATGATCTCTGTACTTGTCTACTAGATTTCTAAGTTGTCCCACAGATGTGAGGGATGTATAATTTGAGTTATATTTTCACCTTATATATATATATATATAGTGGGATATGGATAGTAAGCATTTGAAGAAAACTAATAAACCAACCACAAACAACTATTCTTGTGAAATTATCGGCCTGGCTTCATATATAATCAGTAAACTCTAACGGAAACAAAGTGTGAGGAAATAGCAAATCAGGGATACTGATTTGAACACTCACATATGCTCTATGAGGTGTTCTCAATCCAATACCTTTCAGAATCACTAGATTTTCTTCATCAAAGTCAAGTAATATAAAGCAAATTATATCATCATTCCATTATATTAAAAAAGACATTTGAGCTTATCTCATCATTCCATTATAAAAAAGGCCTTTGAGCATGCAGTAATTATGTTCACAGCACTACATATTCAAAGTAGGAAAACAAGTGAAATCGAATTAATCATTTTTCCATTGAATATGGTAAAGAACAAAATTATAGAACCAAAAAATCATTCAAACATTAATCACATTTTAAATATAGGACTTTACAATTAACTGAGCAGAGAGCAGGGCTTTTTCTAAAATCATGCTTTACTTCATCAGACCATTTTCATATATCCAATTAATATCAGAAAACGGCAAGCAAAATTATAATGTAGCTGGCTAAAGTATTTAAGAGAATAAAGAAAATGATATCAAATAATTATTGGAGTTTCTGTGGTGTCAAAGAAAGGAAAAATTTAGAAAAAATAAGAAAATATTTTAGAAAAAATATTAAAATATTTCATGTTGAGACTACTGATTGATGGAGGAATGTACCACTGTTAGATTAGTAATTTTGAAAGAGACAGTAATTTTGAAATTGTTATTTTCAAGAAAGGGAAATGGCCACATATCACACGTACTTAGAAAACTAAAGAAAGAAAATATACCAAAAGATTTGGGGTGATATGTACTTTCCAAAGATAGGAACATGCAAGAAATGTAATTTTCATAGAAAAAAAAATGTTGAAAAGTTTCAGGTTATACTTTATAACAATTCAACAAGTAAAAAAAGAAGAAATTCACACAGCTTTTTACTAGTCTTTTTTTAAAACACCCCTAAGTTGAGTTACTTAGAAAAATATTACCTTTAAATTAAATTTTGTCAGCTAAAGAAGTTTTGACTTTTATCAGAAATATGCAACAGGCCAAAGGAAACAGTCTATTTCAGTGTCTCCCCTACATTGTTCCTTGACATATGAGTTTTGTGGTATATCAACATATTTCTGGAGGAAAAAAGTGTCTGTGGCTTCTTATCAAATTTAGGTTAAACTTTTAATTTTGAAAATACAACAAAGTGGGTCAAACACCTCCAGCAGAGAAGTAAAGCATATAAATTTTTCTGCGTAATACTGACCACAGAACCTTTTAAAAATAAAAAATTGGACATTGTGTATAATTATTACTTGTAATATACCTGAGAAACGATGTTATGCTTAGTTATAATAATGACAATGGTAATAGAAGAGTCCATTATAATAATGTATTTTCTAACAATGACATTCTTCACAGAAATAGAAAAAACAATCTTAAAATTTATATAGAACTGCAAAAGACCTGCAAATATATCCTAAGCAAAAAAGAATGAAACTGGAGGAATCACTTTACCTAACTTTAAATTACACTACACAGCTATAGTAACCGAAACAGCATGATACTGGCGTAAGTACGGACACATAGACCAATGGAACAGAAAAGAGAACCCAGAGATAAATCCATACATCTACAGGGACCTAATTTTTGACAAAGTGCCAAGAACACACATTGGGGAAAGGAGTCCTTCAATAAATGGTGCCGGAAAAATTGGATATCCAAATGCAGAAGAATAAAACCAGACCTCTATCTTGAACCGTATACAGAAATCAAATCCAAATGGATTAAATACTTAAATCTAAGACCTCAAATTATGAAAGTACCACAAGAAAACATTGGGGGAAACCTCCAGAACATTGGTCTAGACAAGAAATTCTTGAGCCATACCCGACAAGCACAGGCAACCAAAGCAAAAATGGACAAATGGTATCACACCAAGTTAAAAATCTTCTTTACAGCAAAGGATACAACCCACAAAGTGAAGAGAAAATCCATGGAATGGGAGAAAATATTTCCAAACTACCCATCTGACAAGGGATCAATAACTAGAATATACAAAGAGCTCAAACAACTCTATAGGAAAAAATTAATAATCTGATTAAAGATGGGCAAACTATCTGAATAGACTTTTTCTGAAAGAAGATAAATGAAAAACGGGTATATGAAAAGGTTCTCAATATCATTGATCATAAGAGAAACGTGAATCAAAACCACAATGAGATATAATCTCACTTCAACTCAAATGGTTTTATTCATAAAACAAGCAATAACAAATGTTGGCGAGGATATGGAGAAAAGGGAACCCTCATACACTGCTGGTAGGAATGTAAACTAGTACAACCACTACGGAAAACAGTTTGGAGATTCCTCAAAAAACTAAAAACAGAGCTACCATACAATCCAGAATTCCCACTGCTGTGTATATACCCAAAAGAAAGAAAATCAGTACATTGAAGAAATATCTGTACTCTCATGTTTTATTGCAGCACTGTTCACAAAAGTCAAGATTTGGAAGATTTGGAAGAATGGATTTAAATGTCCATTAAAAAAACGAATGGATAAAGAAAATATGGTACCTATAAACAATACAGTACTATTCAGCCATAAAAAGAATGACATCCTGTCATTTGCAATAACATGGATGGAAGTGTACGTTATTACGTTAAGTGAAATAAGCCAGTTACAGAAAGACAAACATCCCATGTTCTCAGTTATTTGTGGGAGCTAAAAATTAAGATAATTGAACTCTGGAGATAGAGAGTAGAAGGATCCTTACTAGAGGCTGGGAAGGGTAGTCAAGGGTTGGGGAGGAGGTGAGGATGGTTAATGGGTACAAAAATTAGAAATAATGAGTAAGATCTAGTATTTGCTAGAACAGGATAACCATAATAAAAAAGTAATTTGATTGTACATTTTAAAATAAACTAAAAGAGTACAACTGAATTTTTTATATCACAAAGGATAGATGCTTAAGGTACAAAAATTAGAAATAATGAGTAAGACCTAGTATTTGCTAGAACAGGATGACCATAATAAAAAAAGTAATTTGATTGTACATTGTAAAATAAACTAAAAGAGTACAAGTGAATTTTTTATATCACAAAGGATAGATGCTTAAGGTGATAGATACCCCATTTACCCTGATTTGACTGCTAGTCATTGCATGCCTGTACCAAAATATCTCATGTAACGTTTATACACCTACTACGTGCCTACAAACACTGAAAATAGAAATAACGTATTTTCAAGTAATTATGGTTACTTTTCAAAATAGATAAATGAGTAAATCAAACTCTAGGGAACATTTTGGAATGCTGCCTAGAAATAATTGGGAGATTGTACTTGTTGTAGGTTAATTTTCACTTAATAAAGGGCTAATTATTAAAGTGGAGAAAGCAGATCTGAGTTAAAATATCAGCTTCAGTAAAAATGCTTTAGCATTAAAATTCATTAAATGTAATAGAATGTAAACAATGGGAACATTATGATATTACTATGTAAGATCTTGCAGACATCAGTAGGCCATCAATAAATATCTAACATTTAAGTTAATTCCAGGTTATTTAACAACATTCATCACATTTCACCCTTTATTATGCATCAAAATAATGGAGTGAAAAAGTTGATGGTAACCTTAAATTATCTTTTTAAATATGTAATAGTAGTTGATATATTCTCTATTCAACAGGGTTTTAAAAACGACTTTGAGGTATAATTTACATACCATAAAATTTTCATTTTAAACATATAGTCAATGAACTTTAGTAAATTTACAGACTCATGTATACATCACCACAATCCAACTTTAGGACATTTTCTATTAACCCCTAAACCTTTGTGTCCATTTTCATTCACATCCTGTTCTCACCCCATGCCTCAACCATTCATCTAGTGTTTTCAAATATTCCCTTAAACAAACACAACTTTTATACCTCATTAGGCTGTTGTAATTATCAAATAACGTGAATACTTTGAAAATATTAGATATTCACATGGTATAATCCTTAAAAACTAGGTAATACATAGAGAGGCTAAAATATATATATTTTCCATCAGTCTTTCCTTTTCATGTGAAGAGTTCCATTTTATACTATTTAAAGTATTTTGGAAAGGTTTTCAGAGCTTCAAAGTGGGGCAATCATAAAGCATTATGACAAGATGTCTTTATGATACTATTAAGTTCCATTGGAAAAATGGTTCTTGACTATTACGGTAAACGTGAGTGGCCAGCAATTTCTAAACTTTTATCTTTCTTTGGTGCTATCTAATGAGTGGCAAGATGGCAAGGACCATGTTAGGCTTATTCACATTTTAAATTTTACAATACCAATCACATTTGTCTGACACATACTTAGTGACTAAACCTCAGTGGGATTCAATAAATTTGCCAGCTATTTGTTAGAAATCTGCTGGGTGGCCCACGGTCTTACAGCTGAACTTTAGTGGGTAGAGAATGGGAGTAGATGGGGAAAAATTTTAAAAAGCAAATAAAATATTTAAAAAAGCAAATAAAAGATTTAACAATCACGATAAATGCTGAAAGAAAAAGAAAACATAATATGTTATGCTAAGTGTTATCTGGCTGTGCATTTTAGATCAATAAATTTTCTGTGTGCTATCTTTGGAGTAAATATCCATTTATATAAGACAAAATTGGGAAATAACAGGATAAATTTGGTTCACTTCAAAATATTCAGAGTGTTGCAATAGTGTTCACTGTGGCTGTAGCGTGATGTTATTAGATTGGTGCAAAAGTAATTGCAGTTTTTGCCATTAATTTTAATAATTTCATCCTTATATTTAGAATTTATAGATAGATTTTTACAAAAGCATACTATAGTTTAATTGCAGACTTAAAATGTACACATCAAAATAATATGAAAGAAATCTATATCTTCATCATATAGCCCGTGAGGACATAATACTGTACAGGTTTTCCAAGTACAGTCAGTGACGTGTGGCAAGTTTCTAGTATTTTACATTTCCTACTTTTGTTTATGACTGTTTCCCACACTATTAAACATATGAAACTAACAAGAATTATTCTTAAATGGAGAGTAATAAGTTCTGTACAGCAACACATAGGGGTGGCCTTTCAATGTTAGAACAGATTCAAAATTAACTGCACTAGGTTTACCATCACATCTACTGTGCTGTGTAAAAAGAAAATAAAAAGTCTACAACTATGGCTATATGGGATTTAATATTTGAACCCAAATATCTGGATTAGTTCTCCATTTTTTTCTTCTTTGACTAAATTATCCAATTATCACATAAATTCCCCCTTTGCAGGTTTCTGCTGTCTAACTCATAAATCAATAAAGCAGACTATAAAGTTACACTGTTCCAAGGCAATCAAATGTGCCTATTTACACTATAAGAGTCCGTTTTATTCCCTAATGAAATCATAAGCTCAATCTGATAGACCAAAATCTGCAGTTATATCATATTTAAGCCATTGATTTTGATAGCTTGGAATGTTTACATTTAAATATGACCGATTATATTTAAAGTGAGTTATAAGATTTAGCTTCTTTAATAAACACAGGAAGACTGCAATTATAAATTCTTTTTAATGTGCAGTTAATGTAATTAGTTTAAATTAATAGCTTTCTTTGCTTTAAAAATGCCCTCTTTTCTAAATTGTACTCACATTGTTAATGGGAGGGAAAAAGAGAAGGAAGGAGGAAGTCTGGTCTGTAGTGGACTCTGGAACACGTGACGTCCTAGCTTGGTGAGCAAATCACGGCAGTATTTTTCAATATTTAATTATGAGGCACTCTTCTATGAAGGTAATTTGTTTCCTTCCTCTATTCCTGCTCATAAATCTACTATGTGGGACACGAGGTTACAAAAAATGAGATCAGAATTCTTTGGGAAAAAACAAATAGAATAGTAAAGCTATTGGAGCCACTGCTAGGCAACTCTGCTCTTGCTTGCAGTAATCTAAGCCACAGGGCCATGTTCTCCCCTACAAAATGTGCATCAACACATAATGACATGGTGACTTTCAACAGGTGCCCATGTTGTGTTGTTCTTACATATCAAAGATTCAAAACTGAAATTAGTAGAAAAGGAAAAAAATCGTGTATGTGAAAGTACCTTTGTAATTTTAAAAATTACAAGACATTTAAGTAGCTATTTAAACATAGTTGTCACTGTCCCCTAAAATGATTAAGGGCCATATGCAAGTTAATTGGCATGTTAACAAACGGGGTTAGAAAAAAATGAATTGAAGAAAGCCAAGCTGAGTTCAGCCTCAAACATCTATATGGAACATTCTATTTATCTAAATTAAAATTTGTGCGATCGCTCTCAGCTATATTTTCTTCCATCACCAGTTTTCCATTAGAGGAAAAAATCAAAATAGGAATGTCACCAGTGGTTTGATTGCCACTCTGACTCCCTCCAATTGAAATGTTGAAGAGAGTCGTAGAAGAGAATCTTTATAAAAGAGTGATAGAAAATGTTATATGAAAAATACTCTGGAACAATTTAGTCATTACTAGTAAGGAACCATCCAAAGCCTTTCTCCAATTAGCTACTCATTAGAATGAGCAAAAAAGTTTCCAAAAATTCGGAAGACCGAATACACCTAAAGATTTGATTTGATTGCTCGGGGGTTCAGCGTGGTTACTTAGACTTTTGCTATAGGATTTTAGGTGCCAAAACTAAAAATCTGTGCTTCAATATATAGTTCTGAAAAATTGAACAGTAAATGACTAAATTTGATAGATGTGTTTCTTTGCAGTTATACAATTTCGTGATTTAATTTTTTAATTATTTCCAAGGAACATGCATAGATTGTTACATTTTTAATCATAGTACTTTGGAAATAATTCTAGTTTCTGTTTTCTAAGATATATTTCCATATCTAGAAGAGTTTTCCCCATTTGCTTTATTCTGTTTCAATAAATCTTTTCTTAATTTTGTACTTTAATAAAATCTCTCATTAAATGAGCTGACACTGGGTAGTTTGATGCTGTGGCCATATAATTTAAGACTGTGGTACCAGTACCATGCTGTTTTGGTTACTGTAGCCTTGTAGTACACTTTGAAGTCAGGTAGGGTGATGCCTCCAGCTTTGTTCTTTTGGCTTAGGATTGACTTGACAATGCGGGCTCTTTGTTGGTTCCATATGAACTTGAAAGTAGTTTTTTCCAATTCTGTGAAGAAAGTCATTGGTAGCTTGATGGAGATGGCATTGAATCTATAAATTACCTTGGGCAGTATAGCCATTTTCACGATATTGATTCTTCCTACCCATGAGCATGGTATGTTCTTTCATTTGTTTGTATCCTCTTTTATTTCATTGAGCAGTGGTTTGTAGTTCTCTTTGAAGAGGTCCTTCATATCCCTTGTAAGTTGGATTCCTAGGTATTTTATTCTCTTTGAAGCAAATGTGAATGGGAGTTCACTCATGATTTGGCTGTTTGTCTGTTATTGGTGTATAAGAATGCTTGTGATTTTTGCACATTGATTTTGTATCCTGAGACTTTGCTGAAGTTGCTTATCAGCTTAAGGAGATTTTGGGCTGAGACGATGGGGTTTTCTAGACATACAATCATGTCATCTGCAAACAGGGACAATTTGACTTCCTCTTTTCCTAATTGAATACCGTTTATTTCCTTCTCCTGCCTGATTGCCCTGTTTACACTGATTGCCTGATTACACTGTTGGTGGGACTGTAAAGTAGTTCAACCATTGTGGAAGTCAGTGTGGCGATTCCTCAGGGGTCTAGAACTAGAAATACCATTTGACCCAGCCATCCCATTACTGGGTATATACCCAAAGGATTATAAATCATGCTGCTATAAAGACACATGCACACGTATGTTTATTGGGGCACTATTCACAACAGCAAAGACTTGGAACCAACCCAAATGTCCAACAATGATAGACTGGATTAAGAAAATGTGGCATATATACACCTTGGAATACTATGCAGCCATAAAAAAGGATAAGTTCATGTCCTTTGTGGGGACATGGATGAAGCTGGAAACCATCATTCTCAGCAAACTATCACAAGGACAAAAAACCAAACACCGCATGTTCTCACTCACAGGTGGGAATTGAACAATGAGAACACATGGACACAGGAAGGGGAACATCACACACCGGGGCCTGTTGTGGGGTGGGGGTAGGGGGTAGGGATAGCATTAGGAGATATACCTAATGTTAAATGACGAGTTAATGGGTGTAGCACACCAACATGACACATGTATACATATGTAACTAACCTGCACGTTGTGCACATGTACCCTAAAACTTAAAGTATTAAAAAAAAAAAAAAAGACTGTGACTTGGCTCAGTGTTTTCTTTTGAAATAAAATACTCCTAGGTCAACACATGCTCTTACATCCTTGCAGCACACAGCTTTATTTTCTAAAAGGTTAAGCTTTGCTTCTGTAGGTAAGTTCATGTCACTAAAATAAGTAAAATAATTTTAAATCCAATTCAGAATCAGAGGGCCCAGAGAAATAACTGATCAATTAACACGCTAAGGAAGTGAGCAGCTCTTTTCTTTCCTATGGTAATAAATGCAAATGTGAATGTAAAGAAGTATCCTGATCTACATCTACTTTTATATATAACAAGAGTATGGTTGTCAGAAAGTTATACATATAGTATGCATTTCCTTAACGCAATAGCTTTTGTATCTGAGGTTCTCAAATGTTCTTAAAATGCAGAAAAAATAATGCTCTAACAGATTCAAATTAACTAGCAAAACTCTCAGTGCACCACACGGTGGAGTCAGACACCCACAAATCTGCGTGACCAGTATATGACAGAAAATCTGAGCATGTATTTCAAAGAGGACTTAATATGGTAACTTCGTACATTTTTTTCCTGCTTCTCAGTGATGAATTAAGCTAACTATACCATTTATGAGAAGAGAAATTATAGTGCACTAATATTTTAATTAGCAATAACCTTTTTATCTTTAAGTGCAAATTTATAGAAACACATTTTTGTTAATACAATGCATTAAAGTTAGCCCCTATTCTATTCCTTCCTTTTCTTTCTTTCATCTATCTATCTATCTATCTATCTATCTAATCTATCTATCCATCGATCCATCTATCCATCCCTTCTCTATATTTAAAATGTCATTTTGGTGGCATTCTTAGTGGATCCTTCATCTTACACACTGTGCTTATGTTATTTCACTATCTAACTTTTGATTCTCTATTTTATTTCATGGGAATTTCAAGCTGCTTTTTAGGAACTATAATCCTTGAAGCAAATCTGAGTACGTGAGAACTCTGTTCTGGAAAACAATTCACTTACTTCCATATTAAAATAAAACCCTGGGGCAGAAGAATGTTTTAATAGCTTTCAGATGGCTTGTATTTTCCAATATTATGTATTACCATTGGGGAGACTCAATGTCAAGAACTATGTTGATAATGCAGGGGCGACCTGAAATGCACGGAAAAATAGATTTGAGCTGAAGGCCCAAAATCTCTTTCTTGAAGTAGATCTGAAATTTCATAATTTATCTGTGTTCTGCTGTTTGCTAGTACTTTTCTACTGATGTAGTTAATAACATTTTTACTGTAGTATTTTTTTAGAAAAACCAAACAAAATATTTTGCTATTAAAAACTGATAATGTTTATTGAATCCTGAATCCGTTTCTAAATAAGAAAAAACACACAGTGCCCCTTATCACAACCTGTTCAACTAAAGATGTTTTGCCCTAAAAGCTCCAATTTTCCTTGAAAGACAATAGTATAATAGCTTTTCCTATCAAATTTGCTACTCATAATTTCATTCTGCAAGTCTGTCACAAAGTAGTTCTTTATACATTTCAAAGCACAAACTTGCAATATTAATGTCTAGTATTCATACTGCTCAAATTTTTCCTTAATTCCATTCAGAACGTCACAAGCATTTTTAATCAAACATTCCTTCAAAACTCATGTCATTAGTTTAAATGAAAGCAGTTCTACACTGTATTTCATTTAGAATCATGTAGTTCTTCTCAATTCAGGAACAATTACTCATTCCTAAACCCTGCTGTGGTAGATACACTAAATACCCTTACTCAATCATTACACATTCTATACATGTAAGAAAATATTACAAAAATGTTGTACCTATAAATATGTATAAATATTATATATCAGAAAACCTTTTTCATTATGACTCAAACTGGGACAGACTTAGGAATAGTTAATGCTAGAGAATCTGGCTTGTGTAAGTTTGAAAAATATATATACTGGAGTAGATATGTATCAACATATCACACTTACCCTCTAAAATATGTACAATCATTATATATCAAGACAAAATAGAAATTGAATCCTCAAGTATATTTACTATTATCCCTCACTTCTACTACAGTATTTACTCTTGTTGCCCAGTGAAAAACTATGATGAGGATTTCATCATCAGGATTCTCCCCAAAATTCTCTTTCTTCATCCACCATTGCAATCGTATGCACTCCATAAGGAAATAATATTCCCTCGACTTTTTAAGCCTATCAAAACTACCTATACTCTGCCACATGTTATCAGAGACATTCTTGGTAAAACTTAGACAATATGGTAAACTAACTCATGCTATTGTGTATACCGATGCCCAGAACACCTATTAACGGTGATTCATTAACTGTAATTGCATTGTAACCATGATCTACAAATCTAATATTTCACCCCCAAATTGATTTTAAAGTGAAAAACTTCAGACATCTTCACCAACTGGCAGGGACAAGGCTTTGGATTTGCAGCTAACCTTCTAGTGTTCCTCACATCATAGCATGGACTTGGTGATTGGGTTCACAACGTGTATGTAAGATTTGAAAAGTAGCTCTATTGATTGCTATCACACAACCCTAAAGACATTTGAATAAATAATACCTATGATAACTTTACATATGTTTAAATGTTAATTAAAAAATGAGAGCAGCATTTTAAAAATACTTCTTACAGTGAATGTAAATTTAGTTATGGCCTAAAATTTACTCATTTAAAAGTCAACTCAGATTTATTTTCAACACTATTTTAATTCTCATTCTAAAAAACAGGTAAACGCATTTTATATTTTGGTTTGAATGAAGCGTGGGAGTGAGTGCATGTAGCTATATTGAGCATGATCATTAATAAATGAGGTGTAAATTTATATCGATAATTTTGTGCTACTGACTGCTTGTAACTAACACATTTTTATAAAACAATATAGACCATGTGACTAAACTCAACGATGAGTTTATAATAAAATGTTTGAGACTGCTTTTCAACAATGCCATAAAAAATATTTTCTTTTTTTCTTTTTTTAAGACAGAGTCTTGCTCTGTTCCAGGCTGGAGTACAGCGGTGCGATCTCGGCTCACTGCAACCACCGCCTCCCGTGTTCAAGTGATTCTCCTGCCTCAGCCTCCCGAGTAGCTGGGATTACAGGCGCGTGCCAACAAACCTGGCTATTTTTTTGTATTTTTAGTAGAGACAGGGTTTCACCATGTTGGCCAGGCTGGACTTGAACTCCTGACATTGTGATTCGTGGGCCTCAGCATCCCAAAGGGCTGGGATTACAAGTGTGAGCCACCACACCTGGCCAAAAAACATTTTCTTTACCATTTACTATCCTATGGTTTTACTCTAGCTTTTAGTATAGTTTGAAGTCAGAAACACCAGAACGTATTGCTCCTGTCTTTGAAATGTCTTTATTTCGAATTCCTCCATTGCATACTTAAAAAAATAAATCTTAGACTAATGATCCAGACCCCTTTTCTTCCTACCTGCCTCTAAATAGTCAAATCAGTGAATCAAAACAACCCCCTGGAAAACTAGTTGAATAAATTTAAAGTTAGAAACTCTGCAACATTTTGTTGAAGTAATAAAAACAAAAGAATGGAAGCTGATTCCCGGATGTACTTGCCTGGGCTTCCTGAGGCATTTGAGCTGCGTCCACCTTGTCTGCAATATAAGCTGCCAACTGCTTGTCAATGAATGTGAGGGACTCCTGGATTAAGTGTAAGGATTTTTCAGTCTCCTGGGCAGACTGGATGCTCTGTTCAAGCAACTTTTGCCTCCTTACAGCCTAAAGAGAAGGAATAAGAGTGTATCAGTTAAATGTTTACTCTTGATAGCTTTTCTGTAATCCTGATGCACAATAAATGAAGATTCTAGACTCTTCCACAATCACCTTTTTGTAAGATAGATTTCGCAGCTTCCTGGCACTCATTCAGCTCTGTTGATAGAAAAAAAATGTGAAGGAGAAAAATAAATAGCAAACAAAACTGTAGGATCAGGGATCTCTGCATGAAAATAAATCACAATATCATGTACATTAAGGAAATAGGCTGGAAAAAAAATTAGCAAAATTTTTTTTTTTGTTCAGTCATTGCAATCTGTCTTTCTCAGGTCGAATGTTCCTCCTGATCTCATTATATAGTTCAAGAGATTTGGTTTGCTTAGAATAGGGTCATCGTCATCACAATCCAATTCAAGATAGATAATCTGCTTCCACCAGTGAGACACATGTACAATCTGTTCAGAATCAGCTCCTTGTCAAAAACAGAATTTTAGGTAACAGTCTGGTTAAAGATTGATTTTGAATACTATTTCAACCAGCTTTGCATGATCTTTTTTCTCCCTACTTTCTTTCACAATTTGGATTACAGAAATTGTTTGTACAATTGGATTTGTGTTACTGCAGAAGCAGAAAAAATAATAAGTAATCCTAATATAGCTGCAATTAATCTTGATTGTTACTATAAGTATGATTAGGATAATTCAATAATTTTCAAGTATAAATAGCATGCTGAACAGATTGGAAAGTCTCCCTTCAAGGATCTGTTCACTTTTAACAGAGTAGTTATAAAAGTAAGAAATAGGGCAGGCAACTTATTGGGAATTCATTAAGTTATGTGTCATTTAAAATACATTTCCTTAATATACAACGTGTAGGCATGATTATCAGGTACAATATAACTTTCTTTCCCACAGAGCATGACTGAGGTTTTAAGACGATCTTGGTTTTTATATTATATATAGAATATTAGATATTACATAAATACTATATATGTTGGTTTTTAAGCTTTAAAAATATTAGTGATGTCATTATTCTATACTGAAGCCAACCTATAACACGGCTTTGTCCAAGTAAAAATACAGTTAAAGGCATCTAGACTAAGGGAAAAGAACAGGAAGTTTAGTGATGCTTCAGGAAGAGGGAAGGCTTTCCCAGTACTTCTCCCTGTACCATAAATTTTGACTCCATTAAGATTTTATCCTGGGCTTTCCTTTCTTCTCGTTCTACCCATACCTTTAACTTCAGTTCCTCCTCACATTCTGACAACTCTCAACTCTACATCTCTCAAGTCCAGATTTCCCCTCGATCTCCATACTTGCATGTTCTCTCACCCTATTGGACATCTCCTCATGAATAGTCTACAACCACCAAAAGCTAACACTACCAAACATGAACTCCTTGCATATCCTCTTCTCACCTACTTCTCAACTCCCCAACTTGCTTTTCCTCCTTCTCTGTATTTTTTCCTGTTTCAGCGAAATACAAATAACGATTCCCTTTATTAGACGTAATTCTAGGTATTTCTACTTCCTCTATCATGTCCTTCATCATGTAGCATCTAATCAGTCAATCACTAATTATTTATTATACCTTCTAAACAGTTCTTGATTTCATTCTTTTCTCTCTCTCTTCATTGTCTTTACTCTAGTTAAAATCGTTACTATATCTTACCTCATATATGGTACCAGTTTCTTCACTGGTATTTTACTCTGCCACATCCCACCTGTAAAGCAGCTGCAATGTGTTCTCTCAATAATGAAATTGTGGCTTCCTGTCTAAAATTCTCTAGTGATTCTTTACTGTCCTTCGAATAAAAGCTCTTTTTTTTTTTTTTTTTTTTTTTGAGATGGAGACGGAGTCTCTCTCTGTTACCCAGGCTGGAGTGCAGTGGCACAATCTCTGCGCACTGCAACCTCTGCCTCCCTGGTTCAAGCGATTCTCCTGCCTCAGCCTCTCAAGTAGCTGGGATTACAGGTGACCACCACCATGCCTGACTAATTTTAGTATTTTTAGTAGAGACAGGGTTTCACCATGTTGCCCAGGCTGGTCTCAAACTCCTGACCTAAGATGATCCACCCGCCTCGGCCTCCCAAAGTGCTGGGATTACAGGCGTGAGACATGGCGCCCGGCCAAAAGCTTTATCCTTAATGTGGCTTAAAAGTCCCTTCATAATATAAGTCCTGCTGGTGTCTTTTACTCCCTGCTCTAGCTATATACAGAAATTTTATTTTTCATTTCCCAACCTACACTGTGGCCCTCTTGATTTTTGGCCTTAAACATGGTGTTCCCTTTTACTGGAATAATCTCAATTCTGACTTCCTTTTATTGGCTAATTTACATTTATCTGCTGAATCCAGTGGACATCTCTTCCAAGTGGCTACCTCTGACACCTTCTAAGTTCAGGGAGGTAATTCTTGCATGTTCTTTGAATTTTGTATTTTTTTGATTTGACAAGTAAAAATTGTATCAAGTTACAGCACATAACATGATGTTTTAATATATGAATACGTTATGGGATGGCTAAATTAAGCTATTTATGCATTCCCTCACATGACATTATGTTCTTTCTTGCACTTTGTATGTGCCATAACATATTTAATCTCCCATTAATGGTCTGCATTTACTTCAGACTATCAATTCTAATGAGTTCAGGGATTATGGCTGTCTTGTTCATTACTCAATACCAGTTCCTAGAATAAAGCCCAATAGCTTTGTTTATGACTGGATGAAAAGTATAAGGAGAAATTTTAATGAGAAAAACAGAAAACTTTAAATAGTCAAATACAAAAATGGATTTACAGAAGAAATTGAAAACAAAGGTCACCACTGCTCAGAGATGTATCTTTTGGAGAATAAATCTATCTGTTTTTTTATTAAAAGTCTCAGAATGGGGGTGGGACATTATTTGGAGAAAATTTTAATCTATTTCTATTAAAATACTGTATCCAAGATTGGTGACCGAGGCTTTGCCCTACATTCCAATTCAAACATAGCTTCCTTTTGTTTTCAGTCAAAATTTCAACTAAAATTTACATCAGGTAATTTACTAATTCAGATAACAGTGTTCATGGCTATAATCAGAGCCTCTATTGTAGAGGAGACCGGCTGCAGCCTACCCACAGCTCTTCCAAAGAAATGGATGTCTAATGATAAAATTTCAGCATTGTGACAGGTGGCTGGAGAAAACTTCCAATCACAGCGTGTAGTAATTCCCTACTCAGGTATTATTTAAATTCGGTCCTTCCTCTGGCTAAAGGCAAAAACAGTGTACTCTACAAGGCACATCTGTACATTTTAATTGTATAGGATGTAATATAGAATAACATTAAACCACATATCTAGCCTCAAAATTATTTTTAGAAACCTAACTTTTTCTACTCATGAGATTCTATGGGCTAAAAGGAACAGTGTGGCATAAGAAATGATGGCATAGTTGACTTCGGGTGGGTTGGCTCTTTTCCTGGCCTGACAGTCAATAAGAGAGGCTGATTTACACAGATTCCTTGATTGTCTCAGTCAGTGAAAAGACCTGATGTCAATCCAAGCTTGCAGAATTCTTTCAACTAGTCCTGGCATAAGCTGCCTTCTATTTCTAAACATCTTATTAGGCGCACCCTGATGGAATGTCAGGCTTATGAATTTTCTATGACTTTCTGCCGGCTTGACCTGTGCTGTCTCATTGAATGAAGTTTGTAGAAAGTCTTGAACCATAATCTGATTTTTGTTGTTGTTCCAGAATACTGTTCAGCTGTTGTTTTAAAATGTTATTTCATGTCTTTAGCTAATCCACTTAGCAGTAAGAGGAATTATATAGCTAGACAGAAACAGCAAATATAAGGAAAGTTAGAAAGACATCTTTTAATAACTGGCGATCAATGACAAAAATATAAAAATAGAAAACAATCCTAGTAATGGTTACCAAGAAAAACACATAATATATTTTAACCCAGTTTTCAATGAAAATTAAAACTAAGTAAAAATTAACACAAATTAATTATTTTATATCTTTAAAGTACTATGAAATATAAAATAAGTTTAAGAAAAAATTTTAAGAGTTTAATGAGTTTTGCTGGCAATGGAAAGTCATCTCTACAATGAATTGACAGTTCCTCACATTTCCATTTTAAAAATAATGTACTAACCTTTGTGCCACAATATTACAAACACATAAATCAAAGTGTAGCATGTCTAAGAAACTCTGGAAGAAAAAATTCTGCATGTGAAATAAAAAACCGAATATTGAAACCAAAAAATGTATTTAACATATGAATGCATGCTTTAAAAAGCCAAATTAGAAAAAAAAATCATTTAATAATATTTTACAAAAAAACACATTCATTAAAGGAGCTATGTATCCTGTACTATACTTATTAAACTCAATACAAAAAGCAATTTTACTTCATATATGAGGTGATGGGTAAGCTTATGATTACAAATGGATTAAGAATGTGGGTGCACTGTTTACAATCATCTCGTAATAAGACACATTTATTTTTTGTGTTTAAGTACTCATCATTGTGATTCAGACATGTAAAACATTTCAATTTCCAGCAGTTTTAAATTTTTTCTTCTGAGTAAAGAAGGATTTTTGCCAATGTCAAAATAAAGCCCTCATTTTTATGAGTGATTTTAGTAGTAAATGAACTAAAGAAAACTAAATCCCAAATTCCAATTCAAATAAAGCAAAGCAACGACAAAGTTTTGAAGTTTCTGCTTAGGGTAGTGCATTAATTGGCCCCAACCTGACTGTCCCTACCTTGCAGAAAGTAGAGCAATATGGAATATGTTTTATACAAAGTGTCTTGGGATAGGAGTCCTGTAAGAGACGTGCTAAAACCAAATCTTACTCAACCTGCCCTTCAGAAACTAAAGTGGAGACCCATGAGAGGACATTAATCTCCATTTGACAACCACGCTTCACTTCACAGAGTTTACCAGTCAAGTTTTCTTTCCCAGAGTCTCAACTTCAGTGGACCAAGCAACTGGTCCAACTATTTCCTTTTAGTGTTTCTTTTTTACCTACTAAGAGGTTGCAATTTGTTCAAGTGCCAAGTACTAAGAATACTGGTGGGTGTATATCATTTTTGATAAACTATTTCCTCCTGACCTAACTCTTCTATTTAACTTAACAGCAAGTCTGAAACTGTCACTATGGTTATGAATGCATTGAATTCTATCTGTTGTCTTAGAATTTTGGCTGTAGTCTTAAACTAAAAATAACAAGTAATAAGTCTCTCTCATTCTAAGAGATGGAAATAGCAGGACATAGCAAAGGGCTTACAAAAGAGCTGGGAAAACTGGCCCTGCCTTTGTTGCTCCACCATACCCACTTATATTAAAACTCTCTGAAGGTTTTAGAGAGAATCAGTCTTCTGAATTCATGGCCCAGAGGGAGAGTGGGGATGGCTCCCTCTGTTTATTCCGTAAGGGGGAATAAAAGATGGTTCTTCAACCTTTTTGTCCCAAGCAAGTAAGTGGAGCTCCAAGACCACTGATCACAGGGTCTGGGAGTCCAGAGTAGATGGGGATGACACCTAATTACCAACTCTGCTTCTGAAAATGTCTACTTCAGAAATTATATGCCTACTTGATAGGCAAAAAATGAATTAGAAATGATACAGTGAAGAGAGGGGGCAGCCTGTACTTCCCAGTGTTTGGTGTGGCAAACGTTTCTCAATAGGTCAAGTGAATGTGGAAGAAGACAGCCATGTTTGAGCTGTCTACCAGGAACACTCTTTATGGAGCAAGAGTACCTCAGGATCAAGAGGCTTGAAGAAGTTTTTATAGAGCATATTTTCCTTGTTAAAGATGGGGAAAACAATAGAGCTTCTGCAAGACTTCTTAAAGATCCCATACTTGCACCCCAAATAAACCCAAAGTTTGTATCTCTGATACACACACACACACACACACACACACACACACACACAAATCATAAACTCAAAGCTACAAATAGCTAGTTAACAGGAGACATTTGTCTATTTTCCTTAACTCCTACTTCCCAGGACATTGGAGAATAATATAACTGAAGTGCAGTTTAAAAAAAAAAAAAAACAAAAAAAAACAAAGGCATTGGAGGTGTAAGATGGAATCTAACCACACTTCCCTTCCAGAGCAAGTCTTTTAGACCATGGCTTAAGCTTGAGCTGGAAACAAGGAAGAATATTAAATTCACTATGACATTGAGATGTTAAGCTGAACCCAAGTAGATTTAAGTCTTTATTACCTCAGAGGCCAGAAAGCAATGGGATGTATTCATGGTGCCATCTATCTGGATGATGTAAAAGCAGTTCACGTCTCTGATCTAACTGGCTCAAACTATGCATCAAACTACTAACACAGTCCATGAATTCAGCACTTGCTCAAATGAAGCAAAGGCAAGGGAAAATGATAGACATCCAGAACATCTAGAATGTGGTCCAGCAGAAGACAGAAAATGGTTTACGGGAGGTCTGAAGAGATAAAGAACTTAAGAAATAATTTGTGAAAAATGGAGCATTATAGTAGTATCACATGATTGAAAAGCTAAGATAGATATGTTGATGCTTTTGTCTCATACAACTGCTAGCAAATTGCATGTTTTATGTCCATCTACCAACACACATGAATATAAATAATCCACGTGAAAACTATCGCTCCTGTCAAATGCAACAACTTGCCTACTGATTGATAACTTTGCTGAACAACCAATTCAAATTCCTAAAGCGTAATTCTAAGGTCTTTAAAGAAGTATGCCATAAAAGTATGAGGAATTATTTAAGGACCACTAAGAATGTTCTATTTCTCTCAGAAATTGGTTCTTACAATTTTTAGTTGTTTAGAACTGGCAAGATGACAGCCTTAAAGAAGTTGACACTTCAGGAGATCGAAACCATCCTGGCTGACACGGTGAAATCCTGTCTCTACTAAAAATACAAAAAATTAGCCGGGCATGGTGGCAGGCGCCTGTAGTCCCAGCTACCCAGGAGGCTGAGGCAGGAGAATGGTGTGAACCTGGGAGGTGGAGCTGGCAGTGAGCCGAGATCGTGCCATTGCACTCCAGCCTGGGTGACAGAGTGAGACTCTGTCTCAAAAAAAAAAAAAAAAAAAAAAAAAAGAAGCTGACACTTGAAGCACACATTGTATTGTACACTTGGACCTCTTTGAGATTGATTAGATAGGAACACTTTATTTTCCATAATTTCATATGGTGTTAAGTAATAGATCCTTTAAAAGTTATACAAAAATTTCCAGATGTCTAGATATGCTTATATCAGCTTAATGAAATGTTTTCCAAAAAGAATAGAGGTAGGATTTTGAAAAGGGAATTAAATGGAGATTAAAAGAAAAGCAGAGGGAGAAGAGGATAATTTACAACAGAAAGAATAATTTACCAATGCTCATAGCTCATCATAAGATTCACTTTGTTGCTTTCTTTGTTTTCAAATTAGTTTGTCCTATCTTTTCCTAAAGAAAGGAGGTCTCACACTGTGTTCCTTGGACTAGAAAGACTAAGTAAATTAAAACCATGTTGCTTTAACCCACTTTAAATATAACTCTTGTGAGGGGCTCCGGTACAGTGGTTTTTCCTACGGCATATTTGTTAATGTATTTAATAGCGACGTAGGCTGTAAATAATTACAAAGATATGTACATGTTTGCATATATATCCTTTAAATATAAAATAAAGAAGGTTACATTATTCACGAGAGGCTTCTAGATTTATGTTCTGTTAATGTCACTAGCTTTGAACACACCTGGGAGAAAACTCAAAAGCCATGAGCATGGACCTCCTATAATTTTCTTTATCAGGAAAGAATATAAATGTGAAAACTGTTGGTGTCATGGTTAATCGGAACTTCACCTGTTTTAGGTTTTAGCAAGTCACTGAAGTTCTTCTGTGACCTCTGAAGGAAGCATACCTGAAAGTAACGTTTGGGAATCATTTTATCAATGGAACTTGACATCAGATAGCCATCACTTTCAAGTAAAGCATTGATAGAATGGTCAATGAGCTATAGAGTAATATATCTAAGACATTTCTGGATTCTTGCTGCATCCATTTATCCTCACGGGTAGACAAGTGAAATTGGTCTTCTGCCCTGACAGGAGCAAACTGAAGCTTGGTTTAGGCTTCAAAAAGAAAGTGAATGAAGCATTATTCAGTAAACATAAAACAAGTCTACAGGATTCATCATATCCAAGCTTTCTCAAGGTAACTTCAGGAGCCACCCTAAGTCGGTGAAATTTTTCTGGCCCAATGGCGAGGTACTCTTTGACTGCACATGTGTTCATATTATTAAAGTCTAAACTTTAGACAGTGAATAATTTATTGATACAGGAAATAATTAAAATATTTAAGTCACTATCTCCTGATATGGAATAGTGAGACAGAATCAGATTCTAGGGATGACTTGGTCAGGATTGAGACCACATGTTCAAGCAAAATATAAAGTCTATACACGAGACAAAAGTCCAAATCTGGGGTTAAAATCAAGTTGTAACATAAAGCAATAAATGACGGTCAGGAACAAGCAAAATATAGCCACTGAACAAATTAGTTGATTTCTTACAACTGCTCCTCTTTTTGTCTCAGGAAGCCACAAATGCAGGGACTCTCCTAATGCAAATTATAGGCAGGGAAAAGACGAGAAGTCAAAATTAGAAAAAATGTAGATGGTGCTTCTAAGCTGAGTGGTATAGGTTAATTAGCCAAATACAGAAGTACCCAAGTGAGAGACAGCATACTGAGGCCAATTACAGATAGGTTGGTTGTTGTGAGCAAACTAGTCCTTGCAATGTAGATGAACTAGCCAGTTGATAGTCCTCTTAAATAAGGGCAGTGATATCCAGTCAGTACAGTAGTGTGACAAAGATCTCAGAGTGAAAGAACCGTTGCAACTAGTTAGTCCCTCTACTTAGGAATTCAGACTCTCAGGAAAGAAACTCAACACAGCATCTCTGGCTTTCTGGACGTAACATGATGTGTGGGAAGCAAATCCATCATACTTCCTTTTATAGACCAGGTAAGGACGGCCACACAGGTTGCCTATGAATAAAATAGTTTCCAATCTTCAGTCAAGCAGTGTGAAATACAGCCTCGATAACTAGAAATGGTGCTTTTCTGATGTGCATTAGAGATCTCTGCTGGATTCCTTCTACTGTGATGTAGGCTCATAATACTCTAAGGCCAGTGTTCAGGTTCTCTTGAACTACAGTGCTATGGATTTTGCTGGCCTCTATGGTCAACTGTAATTCATATTGGTTCAAACTTGAAATTGTATCTGAGAAACTGGAAAAATGCTCCTCTCTCCTGGGATGTCTGGGACGACCGGTCCTTTGTCATCCTACTCAAATACATGAAGATTAACAATATTAATTTATCACAAATACTCCAGATGATTGTCATGGCTCTGGAGAAGTTGATGTGCAAGGCACAGTATGCTTATGGCTTCCTGTCATCTTACTTATCCACACTACATGGAAAAAGTCCTCAGGTCTAGCTCAGTCAGTATCTACACTATTTTGTCCTAAGGTTATTACAAGGTTTTCTAATATTTTGTCCTCCAAGTTGTTAGGATAGACAGGAATGCAGTTTTGTAGAAAAGAACTCCTACCAGGATCTTTGGCTCTGATATGATTCATTTGGGCGGGATGTGCACCTTGAACAGCAGGAACAAGGTGTATGGAACAGCTGCTTTCCATTCTGCTTTCTAAACATTCTGTATAGTGTTTTAGGAGTAGGTTGGGAGTGCAGAAAGATGACTCGTGTGTTTATATGAGCACAGGGAACAGATAAACACTGGCAGAATGATGCATTACACTCAATTCCTTGTTACAGACTAGGGTCATCTGCCACAAAATGTTCTTACAATACATTAAGCTTGCTGAAATAGAAATAAACTGGTTCCAGACTTCCTCTCTTCTCTGTGTCCTCACCCCACAATGGCCTCTTCTCATCATCTATAGAAGAAACCCATCGTGCTGGAATTACTTGGCATGGGAGAGGAATAAACAGGTTTCAGGTGTGAGGCTGTAACTTGTAGGACCATTAAATTTGTCACACATCAGATATAGCTGAAGATTAAGATGTGGACAATGCCTACAGTCATGCAGGACTGCTTAGCATCTTCCCCAAAGGAATTATCTGTTCCGTCAACATCATGGTTCGGGTGAGGGAGAGACATAACATATAATGGGGATCCTAGTGATGCCCTTTCCATGTCATCAAAAATTTGCTGCAGTTTCCTAGAAAGTGTTCATTCTACTCCAGCAGGGAACTATGGCTGTGAAGGAAAACCACTTTTTCCTCTGCTTGGTTTAGTTGTTGAGGAATTGGAAACAAGCTTCATTTCTGGAATACAGAGATCATCTATCTGTCATGAGCAGTGGATGGACAAGAATAAATTACTGGTCCACAGTGGGAATGAACCTGACACATAATGCACCTTAGCAAAGTGGACCTTATACATGTGCTGATAAAGGTCTATCTAGACTGGGATTCACAAACCTGAATAATCATCAGAATGAACTTTTCCAAATACAGTTCTCAGCCTCAATCAAAATCTACTAAATTAGAAAATCAGAGGGAGTCAAAAGGGGGTATGTGTACACCAAAGTCCCTATACTCTTCTGTGTAATTTTGGTGATGAGCTGAAATTGAGAAGGTTTATGAAGACTGAAGTTAGAAAGAAAAGATGCCTTAAATAACAACAACAAAAAATAACAGGTAAGAAAATGCAATCAGTTGAGCTCACAGGAAAAAAGAGCAAACAGTAGAGCGCTATGAAATTGGTATTAATGCTGATCAGAATATACGAAACATAGTGAGGTAGAAACAGTAAGGAAATTCTCCAATTTTCTTTGATACGTTCAATGGAAAATTACTAATGAATATATGCATTTTATGATTTAAAAGACAGCTTGATGAACTTGGAAAATATTTTTATTCCTCATTCCACCTAGGGACACTAGAAAACACTGCAAATAAATGTTGTTTAACATTCCCTTTTCCATTTATCTTTCTTTTAAAAAAATAAACATTTTCAGAAATTTGGCCTGAATATTAAATAACAGATTTGATTATTCAATCTCAAGAATCTATGAAGTAGCTTGAAAACAAAACAGTTTTAAAAAGTTGAGAGTGGTAAAAAGTAAGGTGAAAGAGAGAGATGAATATTTACCTTCAGAACAGTATTTTGTGTTATAGAAATTAAGTATTAGTTGTCAATCATGATAGATAAGTAAAAGTTATTGACAAGATTCATTAACATAAAGAATTTTTCTCAAAAGGTACATAGATAAACTTAAAAGAGAAACTTCAATCCAAAAAATTATCACTAAAATGCTACTTTACCAATCCATACTACTGATTTAGCTTTTACAACTGATTAGTTTTTAGGCCTTGATGTTTTTCCTTTATGTATTAACTCCCTCTTTTGTTATTGCAACTTTATTATTCTTTTTTTTTCGGTAGGCCCTTGTAGAAAAGCTATTCCAACTTTAGAAGAAATAACTCAACTATCAAATTATGAGAAATTTGAAGACAAGATACCATTAAATGGATATGTTAACACTCATTCACAAAGATATTAATGGCCTCCAAGAGCAAACATAATTTGTCTAGAGTGAATATTTAATACTCAAATATTAATCATATATTAAAATGGAGTACATGATTATATGTATATGTGTGTGCTTATATACTGTATATATAAATACATGCAAGTATATATATGTGTTTGTGTGTCCCTTTGTGTCTGGACCCCAAAAATGCTAATATTCTATAATAGGCATACAGACGGACAAAAACATTTAACTACTGTTTTATATAATATTTCGGAAAAGCAAATACGACTGTCCAAGGAAACATTATTGATTGAAGTTGGGTAAATTATAACTAAAAATAATGGAACTACCACTTACAAGGAAAAAATCCACGATTCACGGTGATTTAAAATAAGAATTAAACACATTTAACACAGACCCTTTTGTGAAGGCTATGTACTCTTTCAGTTCCTGTAGCTATAAAATAGAGGGTAATTACATTCAAAATACAAGATGTACTTTAAAATATTATTAAAAACAAGAATCAAGGTAACTCACACAATTGATGGTAGGACAAGAAAAATCTCTTTCTCAAATAACAAAGGAAAAAACAGGAAATAGAGAAGGAAAAATTTCTAATTTACAAAGAAAATAGCATACACATTCATGTCTATTTTTCTTACATTAAAGAGGTCTGGGCTATTGAGTTTATTATCTATGTGTAAATATTACACAAGTGAATTTCTTCCCCTCAAAATGTAATCACTCTTGACCAATTATTCAATTAATATTATTAAGAGAACAAGTTACATAGTCCACTACTCAGCTGAAAATTGCAGTCACCTTGAACACAGATGCCTGCAATAATAGTCTGCTTGCAGTGCAATTTTTATATAAAGACAAAAGTTTTATTGCAGAGCATTCAACCTAGGAGAAGTCAAGATTCAAGATATCCAATATCCTTTTTTCTACTTAAGGAAAGAAAGCCCTGAATTCAAAGTATGGAAAGATGTAATCCTAGAAGCTATATCCATTATTAATATGCTGAGAATAAGATAAAAATTTCACCTTTCTAAATATTAAAGCATTTATTGTTAATTAATCATCCTCAATGAACTATTTTCAAGTAATGATAATCTATAAAAGTGAGCCTAAATTGTTAACTCCCAAACCTTATCAAAAGCAATTCAGGTGTACAAATAACCAAATGTATAAGATGACACCCAAAATTGGCTTCAAAGGCATGCAACCTGTGCAGTTATGCAGTAACTCATGCTCAGGAGAGCCCATGCTTGGTTTAACGCTCTGCTGTTGCCATCTTACAATGCTTAATTTTTGAATATGGGACCCAGTATTTTCTTTCTTTCCTGAGTCCCCCAAATTATGGAGCAGATCCTGATACTTGGGGAAAAATAGCCAACAGCTGAAAGACTAAAATAAAAATCTGAGTTAAATTGGTTAAGTTAGAGAGATTGCAAAAAAACAAAAAAACACAGGAAATTCACATTAGAGGTACCAGGACACTGTGACATACTGGCGGTAACCAGATGGATGACTTGCAAATATGAATATAGTTGGAAGAAAATACTTCAGTCTAGAATCCTAGTTGTTTCAGAATATAATCAAATACAACCTGGAGATGCTAATCAAAGATAACACAAAGAAAAATCCCTTCGCTTTTGATTTTCTATGTGGCTGTATGTGTGTGGTTCTAAATAAAATTATTTTGCAGAAAATTACGGGAGAAAGTCAGATAACTGATTATTTGCATTGCGAATAATTTCATTGGCTGCTACTGAGTCCACAATATTATGCTCTAACACTTCTGATTTTAAATGGATCTTTAAAACAAAAGAGCTCCTATTCCAAATATTTTTCACTCTCATTTCCTCAATGGCACCAGTTCTCCTTTCTCCCAACCCCCTTTCCTGTGCAAAGAGTCCTAAACAACCTGAAGACAGAGTTAGCTACTTCTCAGGGATGAAGTCTTTGGTGGATAAATTTTCTCAAACTTACCACTCTCCACCTCAAAACCTCCTTGTATTATCTCAATTTTCTCTTTCCCACTTCCAAAGTCAATCCTTCCATTTTTTTTGCTCATGTATCCTATCTTGTAAGACTTTGCTCTTATATATTATGTCTTTCTATTGGATCTTCCCTTATACTACAAACATGCTTAAATTTTTATTATCCTGAAAATCAACAACACATCTTTTCTGCCCTATTACTATTCAACTTCGGTTACTGGCCTTTCTTTCTCATTTTTTCATCATCACACATTTATTGCCTCTATTTCCCCTGCTCGTTTTCTCTTTTACCAAATTTTAATCTCACAGTTGTTCCTCCTCACGTTGGAACAAAGAGACTATATTTAATGAGAGAGGGAGTGAATGGGAGTTGAAGCAAAGAAATACAGCTAGTGGAGGCATCACGTTAACTGACTTCAAACTATACTATAGTGCTACAGTAACAAAAACAACACAGTACTGGTATAAAAACAGTCACATAGACCAATGAAACAGAATGGAAAGCCCAGAAATAATGCCACACACCTATTACCTTCTGATCTTCGACAAAGCTGACAAAAGCAAGTAACGAGGAAAGGACTCCCTATTCAATGAATGGTGCTGGGATAACTGGCTAACCATATCCAGAAGAATAAAACCTTACACCATATAGAAAAATCAACTCAAGATGAATGAAAGACTTAAATGTCAAACCAAAACTTTAAAAACCTTAGAGGATAACCTAGGCAATACCATCCTGGACATAGGAATGGGAAAAGATTTAATGACGAAGATGTCAAAAGCAATTGCAACAAAAGCAAACACTGACAAATGAGATCTAATTAAATTACACAACTTCCTCACAGAGTTCCTCTGTTGACAGAGGTCAACAGAGGAAGCAGACAAACTACAGAACGGGAGAAATATTTTGCAAACTGTGAATCCGATAAAGGTTTAACATCCAGAATCTCTAAGGAACTTAAACAAATTTATTTTAAAAACCCAACTCCATTAAAAATGGGCAAAGGACATGAACACACATTTTTCACAACAAGACACACATGTGGCCAACAATATGAAAAAAATGCTCAATATCACCAACCATTAGAGAAGTGCAATTTAAAACCACAATGAGATGCCATCTCGCACCAGTCAAAATGGCTATTATTAAAACGTCAAAAAATAACAGATGCTGTTGGGATTGCAGAGAAAACAGAACATTTCTAAACTGCTGGTGGGGGTGTAAATTATTTCAGCCCTTGTGGAAAGCAGTTTGGCAGAGCTAAAAACAGGACATTCAACACAGCAACCCCATTACCGGGTATATAGCCAAAGAAATACAAATTGTTCTGCCACAAAGACACATGCACACGTATGTTCATTGCAACATTATTCACAATAGCAAAGATACAGAATCAACCTAAATGCCCTCAATGGTAGACTAGATAAAGAAAATGTGGTGCATATACACCATGGAACACTATGCAGCCACAAAAAGAATGAGTTCATGTCCTTTGCAGGAACATGGATGGAGCTGGAGACCATTCCACTTAGCAAACTAATGAAGGAACAGAAAACTAAATATCACACATTCTCAGTTACAAGTGGGAGCTAAATAATGAGAATACAAGGACACAAAGAGGGAACAGACACTGGGTCCCTCTTGAGGATAGAGAATGGGAGGAAGGGAAGGATTGGAAAAAATACCTATCAGGTAGTATGCTTATTACCTGGGTGATGAAATAATCTGTACGCCAACCCCCCATAATACACCGTTTACCTGTATAACAAACCTGCATATACACCCTGAATGTAAAAGTAAAAAAACAGCTAGCTCTGTTGAGACCATCTTTCAGATCTGCTAAGAGAAAGGCTGGTAAAGAAAGACAAGAATCAAAGTTCATTTTAAAAGTTTTGGTCTCAGAAATTTCAGGAATGAGATGGCATTAACAACGATGGAGAAAACAGTGTTGGGTAGCTTTGACAGGAGCTGTAATCTGAGTATGTTAATTTTGAGTAGCCTATGAGGTATCCAAAGAGAAAAATACACAATAGAAGGCTGGACATATGGTCTGAAGTTAAGGGCAAAAGTCTGTGCCAGAGATAATATTTTGAGAATAATTAGCATGTAAATGTTATTTAAAGCCATGACAATGCATAAAGTATTTTAAAGAGTGAATATAGAAAGGAAAGGGAGAACATTAAGCATAAACACTGTTTCATACACACCTGGATACAGTTGGCCAATAATTTGTTTCAGAACTTTTCCTTATTAATTTATGACTGAAATCGGCATGAGGTTTTCCTTCCTGTTTCATTTTTGTCTGATTTTGGTAAAAAAAAAAAAATATTTTCTAACCTTATATTTTCCAGACATGTATATTGCCTTATATGTTCTACTCTCTGAGTTTGTTGATGATTGGAATTATCTGTTCCTAAAAAGTGTGTTCAAATTTGAATGTAAAACAATTTCAGTCTAATATAGTCTTTGTAGGAAGACTTTTAACTTGTGATTAAATTTCTGTCTCCTCAGGCTTTCTATATCCTCTTCCATCATTTTTGTAGCAATATTCTCCTAGAAATTCATCCATTTCACATAAGTTTCTAAATTTATTTGCATAGTTTTTAGTATTTTCTATATTTTAAAAATGTTATAACTGTAGTTATAACATTTTCATCCTTAAGGTTGTATATTTTTTTTTACTTCCCTCTCAGTTGATTTGTCTAATTAAAACATGAATATGGGCATTTAAATTTTGTTGATTCCATGTTGTTTTTATTTATTTCTGCTCTTGAATTCTTCTCTTTCCATTTACTTTCTCTGCATTTATTATACTTTTCCCTATTTTCTTGAGATGGGCAGTTAGCTCATTAGCTTTCAGCCCTTCTGTCCCTTTTATAAAAATTAACAGGAGACAATTAGTTTTAATTTTTATTTTTATTATCACTCGGTTCTATGAATTTTAACTATCCATTTTAACTTCATCTTTGACCCACAAATTATGTACTTTAGTCAAGTTTTTACTATTGATTCTAACTTATCACAAATTTAAGAGTATTTCCCTAATAATACCAAATATGTGAAATGTATTGACATTTCTATGTACTTGAGATAAAATTTACACTCTGATTTGGGGTTCTCTATACAGTCTTTATACCCGACTTATCAACTGTTAATCATCACTATCTTCACTAACTTTTGTCTGGTGTCTTGAAAGAAAGAAGCATTATGAAATCTCCCACCATGCTGATATAGTTGTGTATTTCTTCTTGTTATTCTGTGGATTTTTGCTTTATGTATTTTAAAGGTATTTTCCCAGGTATGTACAAGACTTTTTCGTTTGTTTTGACAGAGTCTCACTCCGTAACCCAGGCTGGAGTGGAGAGTGCAATCTCAGCTCACTGCAACCTCTGCCTCCCAGATTCAAGCAATTCTCCCACCTCAGCCTCCCCAAGTAGCTGGGACTACAGGCGTGCTCCACCACACCTGGTTGATTTTTGTATTTTTAGTAGAGACGGGGTTTCATCATGCTGCCCAGATTGGTCTCAAACTCCTGACCTCAGGTGAGCCACCCACCTTGGCCTCTCAAAGTGCTGGGATTAGAGGCGTGAGCCACCACGCCTGGCCAGGTATGTACAAGTTTTAGAACTGTTATATTTTACTCCCTTTTTTGCCTAATAATGATATTGACCATAATGTCTATTTTGCTGGAAATAAATTAGGTGTCTAAGCTTTTTATTGATTAATCCTTTCCGGAAAATCTGTTTCCATTTTCGATATATGTGTTTTCATGAATTTCTTAAAAACAATACATTTTGAATTTTGATGCTTTATTCTGAACATTTCTACATTTATATAATAAATGTATTGAGCAAATAGTTCTAGGACTACAGATGTATTTCTTTTCTTTCTTTCTTTTTTTTTTTTTTTTTTTTTTTTTTTGAGGCGGAGTTTTGCTCTTTCACCCAGGCTGGAGTGAAATGGCGTGATCTCAGCTCACTGCAACTTCCGTTCCCTGGGTTCAAGCGATTCTCCTGTCTTAGCCTCCCAAGTAGCTGGGATTACAGGCACCCGCCACCATGCCTGGATACTTTTTTGGGGGTTTTTTGTTTGTTTGTTTGTTTTTGTATTTGTGGTAGAGACCAGGTATTACCTTGTTGGCCAGGCTGGTCTGCGTGCATCGGCCTCCCAAAGTGCTGGGATTAAGGCATGAGCTACCGCACGTGGCCGCTGATGTATTTTTCTACCATCTATTTTTTTCTATTTCTATTTTTCTACCATCTTATCTTTTATTTTATGCTCATCTCACATTTTTCTGTTTTGTTTTCCTTCCTTCTTGCTTTACTGCGTATTGATTGAGAACTGTTCCTTTTATCATTCTTTGATTGTTTGCAAGCTGGATGCTCCATTAGTGGTTATCCTTGACAATTTATTATAGCATAACAAAGTCGAGATTTAGTCACTATCTCTACCCTTTTTCTAAATAAAAGGGCTTGCGACTGTAACTCCCCTCCATATTGTTTTCAATCTAGTATTTTAGATCAAAATTATTTTAAATGAAATTAGATATTCTTATATATTTTTTGCAACAAATGCCTTTTGTATTTAAAAGCTTAACGATTTTTTCATCATACTTGCATCTAAAACCGTTAAAACTTATTTTTCTACTACTTCTAATTCTTCATACTTATTTTACACGTTTTTGTAGTAAGGGTCTATTGGGGTAAAATCTCATTTTTTTTTCACTCTGATAATGTCTAATTTCCTCTTACTCTGAAGAACTAATTTTATTGAGTTCAGAATTCCAGGTTGACAGTAATTTTTTCAATATCTTGAAAATACTTTCCATTGCTTTTTTATTCTTATTCATTGTTGTACATAAGAAGTCTAATATCAGCCTAAATTTCATTCCTTTGTAGGTTATCCATCTCACCTCTGGCTGCTAATATAAATTTGTCTTTGGATTTCTGCACTTTCCCTGTGATATGTCTGAGATTGGATTTCTATTTACTTATTGTGCCTGTTACATAATGTGCTTTCTGTTTAAGTGGTTTATGTCACTGGCTCTCGAAAATGTTCCTTTAATCTCCTTCATATATTACTCCATCTCTATTTCTTAAAAAAATTATTATGACATACAAGAAAGCTGTATATAATTAACATATACAACTTGCTGAGTCTGGAGATAAATACACACTGATAAAAACATTACCTCAATCTATGACATAAACCAATTCATCATCTCCAAAACTTTCCTCCTATTCTAGTATTATTATTATTCTGTAACACTTAACATAAGGTCTATCCTCTTAGCAAATTTTAAGTAAATAGAGTAACTATAGGCAATATGCTTTACAGTAGATCTCTAGGAATTATCTATATTGTATAACCTAAACATTGTACCCTTTTATAAATATCTCTCCATTTTTCCCTTCCTCTAGCCCCTGGCAGGAAGAATTCCACATTCTGCTTCTATTAGTTTGACTGTATTAGATTCATAATATAAGTGGTATCATGTATTATTTGTCTTTCTATGTCTGGCTTACTTCATGTAGCATAATGTCCTCCAGGTTTATCCATGTTGTTACAGCAAACGGCAGGATTTGCTTCTTAAGGGCTGAATAATATTTCATTGTATGTATATATCACATTTTCTTTTTCCTTTCACCTGTCAATGGACATTTAGGCTGTCTCTATATCTTTGCTATTGTAGATAATGTTGCAATAAACAATAGAGTGCAGATAATTTCTTTGTGATTCTTATTTAATTTCCTTTGGATATATCCCTAGAAGTGGAATTGCTAGATCATATGGTAATTCTATTTTATTTTTCGTTTAGTTTTTTTTTTTTTGAGGAATCTCCTTACTGTTTTCCACAGCGTCAGCATGAATTAACATTCCTGCCATCAGGGTACAAGGGGCCCTTTTCTCCACATTCTTGCCAAACTTGTCATCTCTTGATTTTCTTTTTAAATAATTGCCATTCTAACAAGTGTGAAGACATATATCATTGTGGTTTTGATTTACATAGCCCTGATGATTAATGATTTTGAGCAACTTTTCATATACATGTTGGCCATATGTATGTCTTCATTGGAGAAATGTCTATTGAGCTCAACTGCCCATTTTTAAATTGGGTTATCTAATTTTTTTATATTGAGTAACAGTAATCTCCATTTTCTTTATTCTCCTCTTTGAAAACTCCCATTGAGATAAGTTATATGTGCATATTCTACTCCTCACCCCTGTATCTATTACCTTCTTGTTCACATCTTCCACCTCCTTAGTTTTTGGTAACACAGTCTGTACATTATCTTTTAGTTTTCTCTTAATTCATATCTTTCAACTAATCTGTTTATATATAATATATTCATTTTCTAATTTTTAATTTAAGTTGTTTAATTTTGATTTTATTCCATTTTTACAATGTTTTATTTCTTTTTTAAAACCTCAATAACATTTATTTCTATAATATTTTACCTATTTATTTTATACTATACAGCTTGCAATTCTAATATCTGAAATTCTAGAAGTAAACTCACCCTTTGTTGTATGGGCTGACTGTGCTTCATGATGGTTTTTCTTGTGTGTGTGTGTGTGTGTGTTTATGTGTTTATGATGAGCTCAAATTCCCCTGAGTTTAATCTGTGAGGGCACTTTTCATGGTAAACAATTTGCATTTGCTTCTAACTAATGCTAGGATGCTCCTAACCTGGTGCTACTCTGACTTAATCCCTTGTTTGGATATTTTCTTACCCTTTGTGATAATATACACTGAAGAGTTCCTCACCTTACAAGAATAGGCCTACACACATTTTCAGGTGACATTATTATAATTATTCTTACTATTACTTTTCACTTTCTTGAGCCAGAGGATCATATATCTTTTCCACCAAATGACTTAATTCACCTAAAATTGGGGTTCCCAGTTTTAGCTTTTAACTCCACAATACAAACGTCAGTGGTGAGAGTCATATTACAGTATGACTTCAGTTTCATCTGACTTTTTTCATAGCCTTTAAAAGTTTACTTATACTTCCTTGAAAGCAACATAAAATATATCTACTAGACATTTTCCAGCATCCTAGTGCTTTGCAGAGGGCATTATAGAAGACGTAGCTGTCCTAGCCCTTGAGAACAGAAGTCAGCCCTGTCACAACATCTGTGAAGTAAGCTAATCAAATCTATTTCATAAAACAAATGTGGGATTTAAGTTTGATGTTGCTTCTAACTGCTTAGCAAAAGGACTGACATAAAACTGTGTTCAAAAAGTAGTGGCTATTAGTATTATTATAGAAAGATACTGTCTAAAAAACCATGTTGACAAATTAATAAAGCATAATATACCACTTATTTTCCTAGATTATATAGTCTTCCTTCAAGCAATATTCTCCCATTCTGGTCTATCTATGCTAAGGCAGATGTGACACTGAGGGAAAAATTCAAAGTCATAACTACCAGGAAAAATTAATAGGGCCCTCTACGAGTCTATCATAAACGTTACTATTAGAGAAAAATTAACCAATTTAGATTTTGTCCCTTTTAGTAAATTTGCTATTTCATGTCAGGCAAAACAACTTACAGACATCTTTGAAAGTGATTGAAATGGGGGCATTAATAATCCACGAAAGAGGTGAAATAATCACTCATCAAGAGAAGTGGTAAAGGCTTTGGACTTCTAAATGTGTGACTTTAATATTTAAGACTCTAAATTTTATTTTAATTAGTCAGCCCTAATACTTTTAAGGTCATGTTTTAAGCTTTCCTTAAAAATGGGGAAACTCATTAATTGCCATATTCACTTATTAGCAGAGTTTTTATTTTTAATATATGAAAAGGGTCACAGAGATTGGAGGTAGTGTAGCCAAATGGTCATGTGCCTAGGCTTCAAGTGTAAAGAGATGGGTCTAAATGCTCAAAGCTTCTTCCTAGGGCCTTTAATATCCTTTCAATTTCTATAGAATGGGAATATGAAAAACCCTATATCGGCCGGACGCGGTGGCTCATGCCCGTAATTCCAGTACTTTGGGAGGCTGAGGTGGGTGGATCACCTGAGGTCAGGTGTTTGAGAGGCCAGCCTGGCCAACATGGTGAAGCTCCATCTCTACTAAAAATACAAAAATTAGCCTGGCCTAGTGGCATGTGCCAGTAATCCCAGCTACTCGGGAGGCTGAGGCAGGATAATCCCTTGAACTCGGGAGGCGGAGATTGCAGTGAGCTGAGATTGCACCCTTGTACTCCAGCCCGGGCAACAGGGCAAGACTCCATCTCAAAAAAAGAAAAAACAAAAACAACCACCACCATATATCATAAGGCTATTGTGAGAACTAAATGAGAAAACGCATATCTGACACTTAAAACAGTACCTGGGCCTCTGTAACCAAATACTATTACCAATATTATTATTCATTTTGTTGTATTACTAAAACATCTTCAGCTGCTTGGTTACCCTGCTAGAGAATAAAGCTATTATAATAGTTGTAAAAATGATATGATTTGGTATGTCTGTTGAAGATGTTGCCTGGTTTGCTAACCATCTTTCAAATCACTACTGTGAGTAGAAAACATAGTGCCATATGATTATCAAGAATGAAAGATGCCGTTTGAAGTGATGGAAATAATTTATTACTTATTTGAATGCAAACTCACACTCTGAAATTAGGAATGGGATCTAGCAAATCTCTTTTAAATATTCATAGGCAATAAAAGTCTCGCTGTTTGATTGATTTAACAGGCAATTGAATGTTACCTTAGTTCTGCATAATTGCAGCTATAAGAAACATTAGGTAGGCAATATAAAAACCTCACAAACCTCTGACATAGGCACTTAATTGATTTTAAAAAATAGGTTAAGGCTCATCTTCAAATTAAAAGGCACTTTGTTTATTAATAGCAAATCTGGCTGAGGCAGGAGAATTGCTTGAACCCAGGAGGCAGAGGTTGCAGTGAGCCAAGATCGTGCCACTGCACTCCAGCCTGGGCTTCAGAGAGAGACTGTCTCAAAAAAATAAAATAAAATAAAAATAGAAAATAAAAACAAAATAAAAACTATTTTTCTTTAACCAAACAAAAATCAACCAAACAATCATGGCTTAAAACAAACTCAGAATTCTTGATTATAACACATTAACGTACAAAAATTTTTTAAATTGATTTAAAAACTCAGTTACTGTAATCACTTTGTTTCTTCAGCCCCTCAGATAATTTATGCCAAGGCTTATTCTACTGCATCAAAACACCAGTCTTTTTAACTAGATAGTGGAAGTATCCAAAGGATTGATTTAGCTAACAAATTATTAGGTGTGTCTTTTTTACCTAAGTAGTTTGGAAATGATCAAAGTGCTGAGCAAAGCCTGAGAAATACACAAGTCCTATTACTACACACTGTTTTAATTTAACATTGTATCTTTAAGGTCAAATCAGCTTATTACAGGCTGATACAACAGAATTTGAGAAGGATATTATGTTTAACACGATGTGGTTTTCATGAAAGCCGTAAAGAAAAAATATGCTCTATTTTCATTGTCAAATAACTCCCAGGTTATTACTGGCCAAATACGTAATATAAACACAGCTAGGACTGATAATAGTTTCAAGTTTATTTATTTTAGTTTTATTGTTATTTTAATACTCTGCTTAATTGATCATTGAGGTAGAAGTGGAGAGCTTCTGATTTTAAGACTTAGAGGGTGATAAAAATCCTTTTTATCTGTCTTCGCATTTTATTTAACTAATGGAGGCATGTGCATTTCATTATATTTCATATTGTACTATCTGCATTTATTTACTTATCACTGCCGTCAGTGGGATATCTATATCTATCTATATAGATAGATATAGATATCTATATATACATAGATATCTATATAGATAGATATAGATATCTATATATACATAGATATCTATATAGATAGATATAGATATCTATATATACATAGATATCTATATAGATAGATATAGATATCTATATATACATAGATATCTATATAGATAGATATAGATATCTATATATACATAGATATCTATATAGATAGATATAGATATCTATATATACATAGATATCTATATAGATATATATTTACCAATTTTAAAATATATATATATATATATATATATATATATATATATACACCCATACAAACACACACATACACACACAGACACACATTTTTTGAGGGCTGATACTCTAGAATATGATCTAGTAAAAATAAAAAGGCTGATAATGTATTGAATTTATTGAATAACTTATTGAATATGTATTGTGTTCCTGGAACCATAGTACTTTAAGTGCAGTATTTTATATTTTGCTCACAAAAAAAACCCCTATGAAACAGGATGAGGAAATGTAAGTTTAAAACTGTTACTCAAAATCACATAGCCAGTGAATTACAGAGGGATTTGCCAGTTATCAATTTTTTGCCTTTCAACATGGTACTGTTTTTGATATGGGAACATTTCTCCCCTTGTCAGCTGACATGATATTAAGTTCTGTCAGTAAAGGATGCTGGAGGGACAATGAGGGAGGTAGAGGTTTGTCTGTTCCAGTGTGCTTTTAATTCTTTTTCAATCCTGTGACTCTAGGTTGGCCTATGGAATGCCTAGTAAGGCTCACCTCTTCGCCCCCACTTTACCCAAAAGACTTTCAGCAACACTATGGGTCGTGTTTGACAAGTTCTATGGGTACTCAATAAGCAAGTTGAGGATGGGTGGTAAATCCATAGGCAGCTTCCTGGAGCCCCACCTCATTTCCTCAAGTTTAGTAGCATCCACTACAGGTAGTTTCCCACCATGTCCAATGAATACACCAGCCAGCTTTCTAGTAAATTCAATGGTTCCCCACCAAAGGCTACTTCCCTGTAAATTTTGTCAGCATTCCCCTCCAATATTCTCTTCACACTAGCTTTAGCCCACTGGCTATAGACTTGTTCTGGATTGGGTCAATGAAGGAAACTTCTCTGTCAACCCATGGGAGGCAGACACACACTTTCTAAAGAAGTTTGAATCCAGCCTTGGGTCTTTCCATATTAGTTTCTTGTTTGTGTACTATTCCTCAGGCTTAGGGTATTCTTTAGAGATCTCTTTCATTCCCTATTAAAAATTAATTTTCAGTAAGTAGTTAATACTTATTTGTGTTAAACCTTCTCCGTTTAAGTGACTGCATGGTTTCTGTGCCCTGTCTGGACCCTGACTAATAATACAAGGTGTTATTCTAGCCCAAGTTTCAAGTATTTTCTTATTCAAAATTTTATGCTTTAAAAACTCAGTCCAGAAAATAACAGAATACGTGTTGAATCAGGGTATGTTGCTGAACTGAATTATTTTTTATTTGGGGGAAATGTCAGGGTTTATACCAAAAACCTTTAAAGTAGAAGGTTATAAGTAGTTTTGTGTTAATAAAGGATTGCAATATAATTACATTAATAGAGTTAATACCAAGGTCAAGTTAGAGAGTAAGCTATTCCTAAGGACAGAATAGATGAGTACTGAAAAATGTCAAACACTGAAGTTGGATCTCGGCCAGGTGTGGTCATTCACAGCTCTAGTCCCAGCACTTTGGGAGGCCAAGGCAAGTGGATAGCTTGAGCCCAGGAGTTCAAGACCAGCCTGGACAACATGGCAAAACCACATTTCTACCAAAAAAAAAACAAAACAAACAAACAAACAAAATAGCCGGGAGTGGCAGCATGCACCTGTAGTCCCAGCTACTCAGGAGGCTGAGGCGGGAAGATCACCTGAGCCCAGGGAGGTCGAGGCTACAGTGAGCCACGATCATGCCACTGCACTCCAGTCTGAGGGACAGAGCAAGACCCTATCTCAAAAAAAAAAAAAAAAAAGAAAAGAAAAACAATTGAGTCTTTTCACAGCTAAGCCAAGGTCAGTTTCACAATGACTTTTAATTTTTTGCTTGAACTGCTCCCTCCTACCTGACACTAATATTCAAATAGAAATAAAAACACATTCCAATTCCATATCAAAACCCACATTGAAATGATCTTCAATTTACTTGCCACATAGCAATATCTATTTGACTCAGATCCAGCAATAGTGCAACAATGATGAAGGACCAAGAGATTGTTTGGAATTCCCCTTTTCCAATCCCCAATTCCTTATGTTGATTTGGATAAAACATGGATATGCCGCCCAGGATTCAAGACTGGAGGTGCTGCTGGTACATTTGCAGATATCTGCCCCACCCTCACCTACTTCTCTTCAGAATTGGCGAGAGAAGAGGTTTTCCTACTCAAGATGCTCCCTTTCAATCTGTAAGCATGTCAAAAGGTCCCCGACATTGACTATTCAATAAGTCATTAGTCAATGGTTTCTTGCATACTTCCCTAGTTACTACCCCCCTTATTCTCTTTTTTCTCTTCATACCTTATATTATTTGTTTTTATGTCTTGCACATTCTAGGAAATCAATAACTTTTCCTTAACTAAGCAATGTTTGAAAGTTATGAAGGTTAGGAAATTTTTCCTACTTATCAAACCATAGAACCATATCTCACCTGTAGTAGATGTACTCAGTAAGTGAATATAAAACTAAACATTATTATAAAATAGGCTTTCTTCTTGACAAATAATACGTTCTTAGGAGAGAGTATGCAAAACACTGACTAGGAGAAATTTGCTATTTTGTTTTAGTTTTGATTTGAAAAATCACACCATGTGTGATATATGAAAATTTATCTATAAGAAATTTAGTGTTATTTGTGAACAATAAATCATAAGGGGTACTAACAGAATTGCATTTATTATTAGCAGATTACATGTGACATAACAAATGTGTGTGGAGTGGAGGGAGAGGAATAAAATGAGAGCGCGAGAGAGAAAGGATACCCACACATACTGGTTTATCTTGAGTAAGGAAAAGAACTCTGTGGTTAGAGTATGTAGACCCAAGAAGATTACTATTCTTGGTATGTCTCAGTTGCCTTTTAAGAATCCTAACTTACAATGTTTTTGTGAAATCACATAATATAATACACATGTAAAGAATTTACCCAGTGTCTGGCATTGGATTGTCTCTGAAACCTGAACGCTGAGCTAATATTTAAAGTATTGCTCATTTTATCTGAGACGCCTGTATCTGCTATACATTAATGCAAATTAGATTAAAGAGATTTTTCACTTATCTTCATACCTCTTCATGTAGTTCCCTCCAACGAGAATTAAATGTCTCAAGTTCCTCATTGATTAGCTCATCCATGACTCCGCCATCTGTCAGGGTCTGTGCCAATATGCGAATCTGATTTGGGTTATCCTCTGAATGTCGCATCAAATTTTCAAGTGACTGAAACACATTTGCAATAATTACTATTTCTCCTTTTTTTCTAAATACATTGAATTATCAGCAAATGCTCAGTATCTTCTGATTTACATATAATTAAGTCATAATCAATTTAAAGCAAATTTTAATTGGGATTAAAAACACCAAGGAGCATTTTTGCTTCAAAAAATAGGATGTCATTCTATATGACTCTTCATGGGATTATGACAGTGTTGCAGACTGAGAACTTAAAACTTGATTCACAACCACCTTTTTCCTTGATGTCCCCTAACTCTAAAACCAGAAGAGGTAAAACACTAAATTTCTCAACTTCTCTGATAGTGGTGTCCAAGTGACACAATTCTGAAAAGAAGTACTCTCTCATGAAGAATCCTTTTGCCCTTCCTACTTTTTTGCACATACATGGCCTGGAGGTATAACAATCATCTTTGCACTGGGAGGCAATGACTCTGAGTGTGAAGTCCTTCAAGCTCAGGAAAAGAGAGCAGAAAGAGATCGCCTACTCGCCTCATAATATGGCTGAACCATCCTCATCCCTGGGTAACCTCCCTTCACTATTATTTTTGTGGTGAGAAAAGATCATTTTGTGAGCTTAAGCCATTGTCTGATTTCCTGTTATGTACATCCCAATAGTACCCATCTCCTATACTGCTCAAAATTGACAAAGTTGCCTGGCTAGATAATATGATGAAAGTGAATCTCAGTGTCAAATGTAGGCATGCTAGAAAACAAGGGATTCAATTTCTTCTTACTGGACCTCAAACATATGTATAAAATAAGTGATGGGCACATGTTCTAACAAATTTATTAAATATTCTGTTTTCCTTGTTTTAAAGAAATGAAAATCTTCCAATACATATTTGTAATTTTTCCTGTTTGTGTATTTTTCTTGAATTTTGAGCAACCTCAATACATTTTCGTATTAAGTTTCAAGAAAATAAAAATATAGAGACTTCCTAAATACATTTATATTAAAAAAATCACTATAACCTGTAAAATACTTTAAAAGCCATAAAATTTTTGAGTAGAACAATGTGACTGTTAATAATTTTCCTTATAATTTATATTCCTTATTACTTCTAACATATCTTAATTTTGTAACTATTTATTTGCAAAATGGATATAATTTTAATGGATACATTATTTTATAAGTCTTAACAAAGTATATACCTTGTTAAATTTTTTTAAAGGTGGATGAAAAGCAACAAGGCAAAATTAAGGGATCAGCTATAAATATCTTGAGTTTCAAGAAAACCTAGAAGTCGTGTAGTTTTTCTATCCTTGATACGTGGTGATCTAGCCCTTTTCACTCAAAATGTCCTTCGGTATGAGCATCAGCAACACTACCAAAGAACCAATTTTATGTATGTATTTATTTATTTTTTCACTGTGGAATTTCATTTATTGGCTCCATTATCTGAATTAGGAACAATTTGAAACTATGACCACAACATAGAAATAAAAGATAAGAACACTCGCAATTTTCCTCCTCCCTGCTTGTCTGTGTTGTGGGCATTGTGAGGGTCTCATCTAAAATGGTAAATAGTAAGGGTAAGGTTTTTTTCCCCATCTTTTCAAAATGCTCTTCATTATGGCTTCAAATTTTCTCTCTTTCCTTAACTTTCCTTTCTGAACATGCCCTAGTTTTTCACTGTGTCACTTAAACTATGATAGCAAGAATTTAGCATGGTGCTCCATGTACGATTTGACAATTTCATAGGGTAACAGCATCATCCTATCTTCTGTTCTGGCCACTGTCCTTTTATTAATGTGCTGTAAGTTTGCTGCATCTTCTCTAGAACATGTAACACATTGCTGATTCACAAGAAATGTTTGGTCAATTAACTTCTCTGAATACGACAAATTTATAGTCACAGTTAGTCAAATAGAGCCAAAATTAAAGTCCACTGGAGATCCACTTCGTTGTACTTTAGTATCTTCTCAGGTTTTATAATTTTCTTTTGAAAATTAGGAAGTTGGATAAAATGATCCATAGGTGTCTGCTCTGATGTTCTACGATTACAATTCTATTCTGTCTAAAGAAATATTTTACATTTTCTTCACATCTTGAATAATTTGTGCTCCTTATTTTATAGATTTACACAGGGGCTATACTACTTATAGCTTTACGTACATATATTACATATTCTAAAACAACATATTCGTTACATATAGATAAGTCAAAAGTACACTAAAATGCATAGAGCTTGAAGGATTAAATGTCAGAAGTTAAAGTAAGTCAAGTTTATAAATGCAAACTCATTTAAAATTTAATTATTGAAAGTCTCCAAAGTAAAACTTAAAAATGTACTTACATTTTAGGAATATTTTAAAGACATATTTCCAATATTAAAGCATATCCATTTAATAACTCAAAACATTCTGTAAGGTGTAAATTTGTGATTTTAAGTAAGTATAAAATAGGTTCCAATTCAATACGTGCAGCTTTTAAACTGGAAATAATGTTTCATATTGTCATCCCGATTAGCCCTAAAGCAGTGAAATTGTTTATTCACACTGTCTTTGCAGGTTTGTGGTAGATTTAATTAGGTAAAGTATCTATGTAGAACTTAGTGATATAATAAAGGCAAATTTCCTCTGTGAGAAGTCATTTAAACCCTTTGCAAAATCTTGTGACCTAGAAGGTTACTAGGGGGAACAAAGGCTTCATCCAAAGTACCAGTGCTGAGTGATAACATAGTAATTATACTCTCTCAGGTTGTTTTCTTTGGATTTGTCTTCTATTTGGTACTTGACCTCTTTTAATACTGCATATAAATTATCATCATTTGGTTTAATTTACAACTTACATCTAGCACCTCAGAGATTTCCTCAGCTCCGCCAGGAATGTTTTCAGTGGTTTTAAGTTTAAATTCTACTTCATTTAGCCACTTGTTTGCTTTCTCCAAGTATGACAATAACTCATGCCAACATGCCCAAACTTCCTAAGAAAGAAATATATATCACAGATTAAATATTATGGTAGAAAAGTAAATATGAAACTTTGCCATTTCATTATTAAAACTTCTGAAAATATAACACTTTGTATTTTTCACCTTTACTTTGTAGCAGATAATTAAAAATGCAGCTAGACATTTTCATCATCTAATACCTCTACAATTAAAAGTCATTAAGAAAACATTTTATTACATGAATAATGAATAAATTCAAAAGAAAGTAATTTACTTTTTAAAACAAAAATAAGCACCAACATCGCAGTCTGGGAGACAGAAAAATAAAAGCCTATGTAAAAATGCATATGTAAATCTAACTCCCTCACACATCACTGTTACCAGTACTCTGTGACCTGCTCTGAAATTTATCATATGTAATTTGATAGTTAAAATTTAAATGAGTTTAATTATAGCTCTATGTTCACTAAACATTATATCATACCATTTTCTGTATTACTAAGAAGACATATTTTTAATGAAACTCTAAGACTTCATTAAAGTGGCTCTACCTTAGTTTAGCAATACACATTTTTTAGATAGATTAATTTTAGTTTTGTTTGCTACTATAAATTTATGGTAAACATCTTCATGAATATGGACGATTTTTCCACATTCTTATTATTTCCTTGAGGTATATTATCAGAAATATTACCACTAATTCAAAGGTTTGATTATTTTAAATGGCCATTAATTTGTATTATGAAACTGATTTATATGCAGAAGTACTCATAAAAAAGCAGAACTTTAAAATTTCTACAAGAAAATATAGAAGAAAATATTTCTGACTTTGGCATAGAGAAGAATATCTTAAGTAAGACATCTTGTAAAAAACTGACCATAAGAAAAAAGAGATGAATACATTTGACCACATTAAAATTAGGACCTTCTCTTCATCAAAGGACACCATCAAGTAATTGAAAAACAGACTCAAAATTGAAGAAAACAATTGCAACACTTGTAACACATAAGAATATGAAAAATGCCAGCAAGTCAAATAAAAGATGAATAACCCAATCATAATGAAAAGAAGACCTGAACCAAAATCTTAAAGAGAAATATGTATATACATTAAACATGAAGATATGTTCAACTTCATCTGTAATCAAGGACATGTAGGCCAGGATTACAATGAGATACCATGTTGATTGACACCAATGAGAAGTTTGACAATTCCACGTGAGAGAAGATATACATCAACAAAAATTTGTATTTATTGTTGGTGGGTGTGTATACTGGAGTGACCATTTCAGAAAACAATTTGTTATTCTCAATAAGGTGAACATTCACATACCCATCAAGACAACAACTCCACTTTCTGATATATGCATCCTCAGAGAAACTGTTTAACATGGATAACAAGACTGTTACAACAATGATCATTTCAGCACTTTTTGTAGTAATCAAAAAAAAAAAAAAGGAAATAATGTCCACTGCAAGGAGAATGGAAGAATACACTGTCATCTTTAAACAGAGAATAAAGACGTGACAATGAAAAATTTCATCAGAAAGAACCATAAGAATGAATCTCAGACACAAATATGTTGGGTGAAAAGACTAAGCCCTAAAAAAACTATGTTATAGTTTACCATTAGTGTAATACTGAAATTAAACACAATTGTTTTTCCATTCATATGTGTGTGGATTTTTTTAAACAAAGGAATAACAAAGGTAGCTTTCTAGATGGTGATTATGTCTACTGGGGAAAAGATAGAAAGATGCAAGAGAGGATAAGAATATAAAAACGATCATTTTCTGTTAGCTTTGTAACTATTCAATGAACCTATAAGTACAGTAAATACAATGCAGCAATCATCACCACTTAATACCACCTGCCCCTGCCTCACTACCACCAAAATTAAAAGCTTGAAAGGAAGATTTATTTCAGAAGGATCTAAAAAATTAATCAAATTTCCCAAAGTTCTCTTTGTTCATAGCCCTTAAAATGACACAGAGTATTCGATCTCTATCTGATGAAAAGTATCAGTCTCACCTGCTTGGCAAACGTACCAACCTTTCATACTTGCTTGGTATCTTATGTACAGTTTATTGCAAAAGTGAAATTAAGTGTTTTGCTTTAAAAGGTGATAGAAATCTTAAATCTGGGTCATTTCCAGCTCCTGCTGGACTACAGGCTGTCTTCATTCTGGGCAGAGATCCCAGTGGGAAAATATAAATATCTTCTTAAATACCCAAGGGTACCTTAGAGCTTTGAAGACAAGGAGATGTGATTGGTAATGTGTCTTATTAACTTTGGTGCAGATTGAGGTAATGAACTACCTTGCTGATTTAACTGTCAGAATGGATGGCCTCTTCTGTCCTCAATGCATCTGAAGGACACAGCTGGAGAGGCTGAATGTACCAGCTTTACAGGTCATCTTTGCAAAATAAAATATAGTCTTGAAGCCCGAATTGGAGCTAAAAGCCACTTAGAATAACTGTTAAGCTTAACAGTTTGGAACTTAAAATTACTTTGAAATCACAGAATCCAAAGTGGCTTTGAAGGAAAGTACAAATAAAAAAGTAAACTTCTGTTCAAAATAGTAGATGGAGCTGATGAGGTAACTCCCAACATATCCTGCTTCAGTTATATCAAAATGCATGTTAAAGTACAAAGGAAACATTTTTAATTCATAGCTGATCTGTAAAACATGTATATAGAACCTCAGGTGTCAGAAAGAAAAAGAGGGAAATGAAAGTAGAGTGGAAAATCAAGCTTATAAAAATACTGGCATATCAGAACCGGGTATTCGACATCAAAGCTAGGGCATTCAACACTAACTTGAGATGGGAAATGAGGCAAGCCAGGGAGATGGGAAAGAATGAAGCAGTGTGCCACCCATCCTGTAAGGAAGAAGTAGAACATCCCTAGCCATTGGAATATTGTGATTTAGCAAGGAAGCCATTGTTGGGGGATTTTTGGCGAAAAATAAAGATCCACCCATAACAAATGGAAACTTAAGCTTGTATCACACATGAGGGTAGAGCATAAAATCTCTACAATCCTGGTGGCAACAATACAAAAACTCAATAGCCCAGAGCAAAAAAAAAAGAAAGACAAAAGTTCCAGTAAAGACAATTCCTATTATAGATGAGCTCGCAAATAAACAAACAAAACAAAAACCTTACAAGCCACATGGAGAAATTCACTTCCATTAGAGGGAGTCATTAGTTGTAACAAATGGTAGAATCCATACCTTATGACATAAAGATAATAGAACAATTTTAGAGAATTGTACAATAAATATGCGTAGCCTCATGGTGTATGTTTCCCAAAGAGTTTATTTGCTTGAGATTGGCAACTGGAACTCACACCTAAGAAAAAGGGCTTGGTTGCCTACATTTCATTTTGGGAGACCATCTCTTTCTTGTTTTCACAAGCCCTGGTTTAAACAGAGAGGGCTGACGGGGAGGAGATTTGAGGAGAGTGAGGTGAAGAGAGTTTGAATAGTTAGGTAATTCTTCTTTCTCACCCTTTTATGGGGATAGGTAGGGTAAACTCATCTGGATCATTTTATTTACAGGATCTAAAACAAAACCACTCACCTACTGGGTGGATATATTCAGGAAGGGGTGGTTGGTATTCATTTCCTGTTGAGCTGTTGGTATGGCCAAGAAGGAATCAAAAACAACTCTTTCAAATTTCTCATTCCTGAAAGGTATGGAGTATAGGTACTTCCAGTGCCCATAGGCTCTCAGTTGAGATATGGTAGGTAAATTAGACTCCAGGGCATCACTAAAGCATTGGTTAAAAAGATATACTATTCAAGAGCATTTTGTGTAAAGCTGTTGACAAGCGTCAGCTTGAAATTCTTGTTAAACACTACGAGGTACTATAAAAGCCTAGGAGATCTTTTTTGGGGGGTTCAAAGGTCATATGAATAAGGCCAATCTGGATCCTCAACAGAGTAAATCAAGTCTATAGAGAAAGAGCCAGGTCAGTGGTGATAACATATAGAAGAGGGACAACAGACTAGGCATTACAGATGTGTGTGGGTTTTAACAAAAGGGAACAGCAATTGTGAGCAGCCAAAAAAAGGACTTTCTCATGAAGAGAGTATTTTCCCTCTTCATCCTCCCTGATATCAACAGTAGATCTGTATCCAGAAACTGGGATGGAGGAGGAGACTGTGAGACCATTTATTCTCATTCCTGCCTCTGTATAAATTGCTGAAGCAACAGATTAATCTAAACTTGTGAAATATTTGAATAGGTTATGATATTTAAATTTAAATTAGAGTAAATTTTAATAACTAAAAGTGAATAAAAAGTAATGAGACCCCAGAGAAATATTGTTTAAGAAGCCAACTACCAGGCAGAAGGTTAAATTTGACAGAGTTGGGTGTAGTTATTGGAAAAATAAGACTGTTTCATGTTTATTACTCATTAAGTTGAAACATTTCAGTCAAACAGATGGTATCTGTTTAAGTTGTTTAAAGGAATACATAGAATTAATCACAAAAAAGAAGAAAACCATAACAAAGAACAGATTTGTGAAACAACTCAATAAAATATTGAGAAATGGAAAATATGTTTTTTGAAAAAATATAAACACACATACATAAATGTAGAGAGACAAATATATATACAGATAAAGATGAGAATATTTCTCTATTGAAGGATAAATTACGCCACAGGCAGCTGAAGAGAGAATTTGAGAGTTGGAAGACAGATTTTAGAAAACTATCCAAAATTGAGCAGATAGAGATAAGAATATGGAAAATATTAAAGAGAAACCAGTAACTGGAATATAGGAAGGGGATAGTCTTAATAGCTCTAAGAAAGTTTTCCCTCAGGAAGGAATGAAGAGATTGGGAAAAAGAAAATCTTCACAGAGACAATGCAGAACCACTAAAGAAATAATGTATCTGTTCTAATTAACACACCAGGTGACAAAGTATAAATGAAAGCAAATTTACCCATAGACAAAGTTGAGTGAAACTGTAGAAGACAAAATAGGGTGAAACTGCAGAGCAGATAGGACAAAGAGAAAATGTAAAGGTACCAGAGAAAAATGATAAACAATAACTGGACAGCAGATTTCTTAAAGGCAAAAAATTTCAGAAAACAAATAATATTTTCAGTGTTGTAGAAAAAAAAAAAACCTGTCCTTACATAATTACCTGCTCAACTGCATAATTATCCAATACTCCGGGCAAAATAAAGACATTTTCAATATGTAAAATCTGAACACATTTGCTACTCACACTCAAGGAAAGAGCAAGAAAGAAACTGAACACAGAAGCAAAGGGAAGAACAAAAGGCAAAACTGGTCACAAAAATTGGGAAAATAGCATCGGTAAATCTAAATAAATATTATATGAAATAGTTAAAACAACAGCAGCAGCAACAGCAATTATACGGACTAATCTGGGGGAAATAAGGTGAAAATGAAATATGAGGCAACAATAATGCGGAAAATGGAAGAGGTAGGTTCAGAGTTAAACTATGCTAATGTTTCCACCATATTATTGTTAGAGAGGTATAGAGAAATATTTATAAGATAAAATAAAGTACATATTCCAAACCAGTGAAAAAGGACTAAAATGCAACTAAATAATTTGATAACTTCAATACAAATAGGGAATGTTAGAAATGTTATTATAGATGAGAAGGAAATAGAAAAATAATCCAATAATTGGTCTTGAAAAGTTTGTTATTAATATGAAAACTTAAAAAATCCCTTTGGAAAATGTACGCCAATATAAATTTCTAATGAATCACAGAGTATCATTTAAATGAACAACATGAATAATAGGGAACAATGATGCTTATTTAAGGACATTAAGAATATAAGAAAGTAATAGTAGGTGTTTTATTTAAACATTGCCAGAAAGCATTTCCTGGGTACAAAAAGTCCCTCCTTATTGTAACATGTTAGTGAATTAATTGTGGCTTTCTTGAGACATGTACAGTGTCATCACATCCCTTCCCTTCCCATTCTTTGTTATATTTTACATAGCACTCACATAACACTGATACATAAGATACGTCATTATAACCTCAGAAACTATAATATTTCCTGACATATAGAAGGCACTTTTCAAGAGTCTGAGGAGTGAAATGCATTTAAAAGAAAAGAATAAGGATGAGTAAAGAAGAGCTTTGAACTGATAATGGAGAAATTCAGATCACATTTTACAATTAGAAAATGATAATACTGTATTGGGAATATGTGGGGCACTTTAGCTACAAATACATTTAAAAATATTTTTAAAGGTGTACTTTATTATTGACCTGAATTGTATCTGTCTTTAAATATCAAATCCTCAACATATGAAGCAAACTAAACAATGTTTTCCAAAAGTAAAGAGGTACCTGAACACCTTATTAACCATATTCACAAAAATAATTCAGTTTGTGTGAGGGAAGGGGGCTTAAAGTCCAACTCATGTGCAATGTCTGGCAGCATCAGCATTTGTAGTGGATAAAGTTTGGTGCCCCTTGGTGCAGTATTTTCATAAGAAAGGTCATAGTTTATTTTTGATGCAATTACATGGCAATCATTTGAGGCACCTGCTTTCTTTATCTAAATTCAGATAAGCATAATCTAGACAGTAAGGCACATCCATAAAAGTTAAAGCAGAACTTGTGATAATAAATAAACATAATGCAAAACATCAAAAGATATAGAGCTGGTTAGGTAACATGTCTAACAAAGAAATCTGTGGGGCACAGCAATTACTAAAGACAATTATAGTAAAAATACACTTCTCTACAGAATGCTTTTCCCCTAAGATACTTAAATAAGTTTATGTACATACAAAAATAGGAAAAAATAAAGATCATTGTCTATAAATCTGGAGAAAATGTATTTATAGGATTTTATGACCTAATAATAGTAATAAGAATTAGAAGCATAGCTACTCACATATATTGAGTACTAGGCTAAGTACTTTAAAGAGAATAGCTCATTTAATTTTCTCAACAACTTATGAATTATATATTATTATCTATTTCACAGATTGAAAACAGGTTTCTACAAGTTAAGCAAATGGCCCAAAGTCATACAACTTATAAGTGCCTGAATGAGGAATTCAAGTCAAAGTTGTTTTACACTGGAATCCATGTTCTTAACCACTATGCCTCACATATGACCATGTATTGACATATCATTGACAAAAACCAAGAAAAGCAACTGACTTCCAAAGTCTTGCATTTCCCATTCAGCCTAGTGCAGAGCCACTGGTAGTTGGTAGTTAGAGTTTCAAGTTCCTTTTTTAAGGCCTCTTGTGCTACAGGTGGAGCTTGAGCTATGACACTATTTACAGACTCAGTAAGGAGTTTCACTTTCGCTTCTTTTTGCTGGGCCTCTTCTTTAGCTCTCTGAAAAATAAAGAATGCTCTCTTAATAGCATGAAAATAACCTTACATCCAAAATGCATTTCTATGAATCATATAATTTCTTCCTCACAACATCCCAGTTAGAATGAGATTTACAAAAATAAATCTAATATGAACTCCAGTCTCTTCCATAAATTTAAGTTTAGTTGAAATTGGAAAGTTAAAGAAATAATGTATTATAAGAATACAACAGATCTTTAACAAGAGTAGATTGAAAAGTAGTCTGCATGGTGGTATGGATTTGAGGTCAAATATATACACATCGATATAAATACAATTGTTTGGAAAAGGCAAGAAACAAATATTTCAATATTAACTAGGTTAAAAAACATTTGGCAGTGTAGAAACGAAATCACTTATAAATTACTCGGATGAATAATATTGAAACATCACAAATATCATTATTTAAGTCAAAGGATATTTAACATAGAAAGGTCCCCTTGATGCTATATTTAGGAACATATTTTGATAAAAGAAATTTTTGTTCGAGAATTGAAAACACATGAGAGAAAGAGAAACCAAAAAGGAGCCGCTGATATCAGAGGCTGGCCTGACACCCAGCTATGCCTTGGTCTTCTCAAGTGGAAAATAAACTGTTTCACAGAATTTCAGCATTGTAAAAGGCCACTTTGTTCCATAATGGATCAAGACCACGACAGGATCATTCCATAATCATGTCTGAATCCAGACAAAAACATCAACATTACTCAAAACACAAAACGCCCAACACTCCCCTATCCCAGTTAATATGAATGAATGCTGTTTCTTTATCAATTGCAACTTTAGCCTCATTCTGGTCTTCTCTCCTTCTGGACAAGATACGATACCCATAAAGCTATCCCCACACACTAATGACAAGCAATCCAAAGTAAAGCTTTTAAACCCTCCCTCAAATCCCCTAACACAAGCACAAATCCTACGATGTTTTTTTTTTTTTCATCCACACGTACCCCCTGGCCTCCATGTTGTGTATTCTCCCTCACTGCAAAACGTAATGAACCCAACTTGTTCAGCTACAAGAGAGTTGGTGGTGGTCTTCGGTTGGGAGACATTTACACTCCCTAACTTCAAATGTGTACATGTATTTTAGAAACACACACACATACACACTGTATCTTTAGTCTGTGTTCCTCCAGGGGTCAAACCTGACATTAGCTTTCAAATATAAGTAGTTTATATACATGTGCCATGTGCCATGTGAAAGAAATTCTGGTAGCCGAGTGGGGAATTGAGACAAGAAAGGGAAGAGAGATCCATATGGGCATACTTATTAATCCCAGCAAACGCTGTTAATGACTGGAGTTTAATCCTGTTAGAAAGCCCTGAGAAATACATGCCTGAAGGGTTATCCCATTCAGGGGTGAAGAAATTGGGGTATTATTTCTGTATCATCTTCCCTAATTGTTAAAGGCTGTTGGGGAAATGTTAATTTCCCAGTACTTGCAGCCTACCACACAAGTGCAAAAGTGGGATTCAGTGGCCATAGAAAGCCCTCGAGTAAACAAACACAGGTTCTATAATGCAGAACTTGGGCCTGCATACAATGCAATGGTCAAGGAAAGGGCTTATTGGCAGGATATGGATAAGGTCAGCTATAAAATGCCTTTGTATGTGTCAACATAATCACCCTTCTCCTTTGGATTTAGCCCCACAATTCCTTAAAGGTATGCATTATGTCAGAAAATGCAAATTGTTCTGCCTATAGAATGTTTACCTTCACCGATTTTAATTGATTGAAATCTTTAGTTCAATATTCTAAATAAATCAGCTTTTTGGCATCACTGAGCATAGAGTTTGTTTTTACACAAATTGTGTTTTGACTTTAGTAATTACAGTATAATCAACAAGTTTGATTACCATTCATCATTTAATATGTGCTACTGTGTTCTGTGCCAGCCACGTCATAAGTGGTACCTCATTAGATCTTTACCCAAACCTTCTCAGATGTGTTTTGTTATCTCTATATTGGACATCAGAAAACTGAGGTTCAGAGAGTTTGAGGAAATCATCCTCAAGGTTACATCCTCTCTTTCTCATAGTTTCTGTTAAGCTGGTCTCAAGTGTTCCATGAGCTGAAGAAGGAGCATGTTGTAGTCAGTCTAATGAATAAAATTACAATTTATACTCATTATAAATAACACAAGCTACTATATAAAAATGTAGAATGAAGAACACTTCTTTCCATGTTTTTTAGGCTTCGTATATTCTTGTTTAATAAGAGGCTCAGATCTGGGGAAAGGTTCGGAGAAGAAACAGCAAAATTTATTAACCCAGGTACATATGAGGAAAGAAGATGATGATGAATTTCTCTACCAGGAGAAAAGGTAGAAAGCTAAATGACTGGTACAGTTTCGACACAAATCCTCATAAAAATGGTGGCTCTTGTTTCTTTCCATGAATCTAACTATGATATGCTCTGCCATCTTTAATTGCTAGGATTTCACACCAGTGCTTCTTCAAGTGAGCGTCCTTGGAATCACTCTGCAACTTGTTCTTTGGTATCAAACTGAAACTTGTTAAAAATGAAAAACTTGAGGCCTCACCCAAGACTCACTGAATCAGAAATTCTGGGGTTGGGGACCAGCACTCTGTGTATTAAACAAGTCTTCCAGGTGATTCTGATGTCCATTCAGATGCAGGAATCACTGCTGTAGTGATTATACAAATTTATTTGTATATTTACTATTCTCACTTTATGAGTAAGTTCCAGTAAGCACTAGTACTAGAGTTATAATAGAGTAAAAATTTAAAAAAAAAAACTGTTAATAAATTTCCAGAGTGTTTTTCAAAGGGTTTCAGTATAAAGTTTTACCATATAGTGATTGCTGATCTCCGTAAAAGTTTTAAAGTCAGAGGCTGTTTATCAAACACTACCCTGGGTTCTTTTATATCAAAAAAAACCTTTCCTTTTCAGGGTAAAAATAAGCTATCAAAACAGCACTTTCATTTTCAAGTAAAATACAAAAAAGAACATAAACAGAAGGGGGTCTCTATTTCTTCTTTGAGTATCAGGGAGAGACGTCAAAGTAGGTCTCTTAGTATCTTCTGACAATAAAGAAAAATTAGCTATCAAATGAGCACAGGTAGAAGTCTGGACAAGGTACTATTGTTAACCTCCAGGTAATGAAGCTGACTTAAAGAGACTGTCTTGAGTAGCAGGCTGAAAACTCAAGAAATGAAATCTTCCTGCCAACTCTTTCAGTGGTTGTTGCCAGAGGCTTCCAGAGTTTACCTCTTTTTACTATCACCCCCATACTAAACCAATTTTGTAGCTAGACCAACTATCAAAACATGTCAGTCAATGTAGACAAATTTGTTGGAACACTCATTTCAGGGATGGTTTTCAAATTTTAAAAATATGAGACAGTTTACTCTAGAGCACAGGAAAATAAGAGAGATCTGACTGGGTTGTTGGTGATATATAGGCAAATCACTCATAGGGAGAGGGAAGAGGGCCAGAAGAGGGACTGAACCAAAGGAACCCGGGGATAATCAGAGCAGCTGAACACAAATGACTCTATAGTATCTATTTAGGGATCTGAGGTAGTGGCCATATATAAATAGATGCAGTGAGAAAGGAATTGAGATACAAGAGGACAGGCCATATGAGTGACACACAATGGAAAAGAAAGGAAAAGGGAAAGGTAAAGGAAAAGGAAAAGGAAAAAGGAAAGGAAAGGAAAGGAAAGGAAGAAATGAAATAGAATAAAATAACTTCAATCCTGTGGGATCTACCACAAGTAAAGTCTGTGACTACGGCTAAATTATTTGACCTATCTGGGAACTGCAGTTTTCTGATAAGCAGAGAGAGAAGTGTGGATTACACTAGTTTCAAAGTACCTTCTAGCTCTCACATTCTGATAAAGTTTTCCTCAGGGGTGACCTCCCCAAAGTCAAATTTTAAATTATTTTGGTCTCTCTTTTGAAATACTCCAATGGTTTTTCTTGTCCATTTAGAATAAAAACTGTGATACTCTAACAAAACCCCTTTGTTAACAGACATTTGCCCACCTCCTAAGACTCATCTGAGGTAATTTTATCTCATTTTCCTTCCTTCAGGCAGACAGATTTCTTTCTCTTCCCAATTAGCTTCAGGGTCTTTGCAGAAGCTATGCTCTCTGAATAGAATGTGTTTCCATTAAGATTTTTTTAAGTGGTTGGCTTTTCCTTATGATTCAGTTCTCTCGTATTACATACAATTCTTCATAAATGCTCTACAAGTCAAGTTTTTCTAAAATAGCATCCTACCACCCTCAAATCCTGCCTGATCCTTATTCATTCTTGATTTCAAAATCCAGGTTTACTTTTAGGCAAATTATCATGATTTCACTTATTTTTCCATTTATTGCCTGCTCCTCACCACATGCTAGAACACTAGAATGTAAATTCCAAGGCAGTGGTCTTGCTCACCACCCTCTATATTCAGTATCTAGAGGATGTTTGGCACATAGGAAGTATGCAGTAAGTTTTAGTTGATAAATATGCTATTACTAGACTAGAATAATCTTGTATTTTTTAATACTCTAGAAATGATGTTTATACAAATTTTTTCTTCATTATAGTTTTATACATACATAACATTTTTACGTATTTATGGAGTATATTAGATATTTACTTTCAACATTTGACTAAAGCCATATGACAGATTCGATATTTAAACATCTGAGTTTTCATGTGAGTTACTTTCTGCTATGAACTATAATAAATATTTCTGAATTACCATTTAAATTATATAATAGAGTACACAATTTTTTACCATGTGGCCCTTTTCACAATTAAAATAATAAATAACAAGTCATGGTCATTTATACTGTGCTAGGCATTGTGTTAGAAATTTCGTATTTCATCCCTCTAATGATTCTGAAAGCAGACATTCTGATACCCAGTTCACAAATGAAGGAATTTGGCTCAGTAAGCTTATGTAACTCACCCCAATTTATACAGTTGGCACGGGGCCAAAATAAGTTTTAAACTCAAGTATCTGGCTCCACAATGATTTTTCCTTGTCACAATCCTTGAACCAAACAAAGATCTACAGTATTAATATTTCACGTTATTCTCTATGTTCTTGCTAGCACATAAAAATAATAGTTATGATTATAGCTACTAATTGAGCACCAACTCTGAGTTAGGCAATTTATTTACATGTTAGTTACAATCAACAGTTCATACATTCAAGTGAGGAAGTATGATGATATAAACATGATAAAACAGAGGATTATATTGACTATTATATTATATTGTTGCCCAAGGACATACAAAATGCCATTATGTAGGTTCAACTCCAGGCTTCACCTCCAAATCCATACTACATACCAGTTTCCTTGGTCATAAGTCAATGTTATATTTTGTCCTATTGTTTCAAGAAAAGTACATGTAAACTCAGTACTTTCTATCCATATTAAAGGCTACGGGTTCAAATATTTAGTGTTTCCAAATTCTCAGAAATGCCTTTAAACTACCAAATTAACACAGTTTGTTGACTACATTATAAATTTGTCTTTTCAAGAATACTTTTGCACAGTTTCAATGTGCATTTACATCAGCTACAGACAGTTAATGCGATGCGTTGATTCTGCTCTCTTAATACTACATGATTTCAAGGGAAAATTGTTTCAAATTGATTTTCAATTTTCATAATTGACCACAATGCATTAAAATTAAACAGTTTAAGGTTGTTAAAATGTATATTAAACTTGAAGCTAAATTAAAATTGTTAATTAAAAATCAACCTCTTCTCTTAGAACCAGGAAAGAGCAGACTGTATACAATTTCAAGCAATGTTGCATTTCTTTCTTTTTCCATTTATTTCCTTTGTTTTACTTAGTATTTCTTTTTTTACCTTCATCTCTTCAACTGCTTTCTGTAATTCATCTGGAGTTTTATATTCAAAATCTCTCTCGAGATACTCTTCTTCAGCTTGTGTCATCCATTCGTGCATCTCTGATAGATCTTTCTGGAGGCTTACAGTTTTCTCCAAACCTCCCTTCAAGGCCTCCTTTCTGGCATAGACCTTCCACAAAACAAACAAACAAAACATGATTATTGATAGTGATGAAACATTATTATTATATTATTTGATCAATATGTAAATAACAGAAAGCTTAGCAATGATAAAAAAGTAAAAAGCTTATATGCATAAGAAAATAACTCATGGGGATCAGATACACTCAATTTCCCGTAAGTGTGAAAATAAAACATGTCTGTTTATTTGGCATACTTAATAAAATGAATGTATTGCCCTATGATGATAATTCAGCTGTTTGTGTGACAATGCTTTTCTGTGAATAGAGAAAAACAAGGCTTCTTAAAATAATATGTTTCAGTTGGAAAAGTAATTTTACTGGCATACATAGAAATAGTTATTCTTTGTGTTCTTCGATAATGTTTCACTATTTTAAATATTCTAAGAACTTCATAATCATGTTTCTACAGAAACTCATAAATTAAAAAGAAAAAATGAAAAGTGCATAAAACGTAGTTTGGCAATTCACACAGAAGATAATATACGGCAATATATGTATATAAAAGACGTTCTAATACCATTTATAGTTAAATGATTGCAAATTGAAGTGAATTAATGCATTTTCACATGTAAGACAGGGAAAAATAATAATTAATAAAGAGCCCATTTTGGGCAGGGATGTGGGAAAATCAAAGTTTTTATACTTGTTGAGGGAAATATCCAACATAATACAACCTTTTAGACAGTAAGATGGCAAAATATATAAAAATGTTAATGTCCACGAATCTGAGTCAACTACTCCATTTTTTTGAGAGTGAATCATGCCAACCAAAGTGTAGAGAGTAACATGTACAATATTTAATTCAGCTTTAAAGACCAAACATCTTGAAAACAAACCCAAAGGTGCTTTCAAGAGAGATTAAATTATGACATATATATACTATGGGATACTGTGCATCACAAATACATCTTTACTGAAATGAAAAGTGGCTCAATATAAACTTTTATGTGTAAAATGCTAGTTGCAAAAGAGTCTGTCTGTGGTTATAGAAAACATCTGCTATTTAAAGCCTCATACATTTCTGAAAACTGTAACTTTCTACAATGGACTCCATTACTCATTAACCAGAAAAATGCAAAACTTAAAACATCTAAAAGAAAATCATATACCTTGTTACAAGGCACTCTACAGTATTACAATTATTATACATGCTGCTCACTTTTACTTTAAAAAGTAACTCTATTCAAAAGATGGTATTCTTTTCTCTGGTTTAAACAACATTATATATTTTAAGTAACAGAGTTTTCATAGTATTGTTTTAATATATAATGCACAGTTTTAGTAAAATGAAGTGTTCATGGTACTTTGCCCAACAGTAAATATGTGTAGAATCACCATCACATTGATTTTCCTTATAATTTACAACGATTTTGAGCCTAATACAGATAATAATTCATTTTAGGTTCTTTACTTACCTAGGTATATGTAGTACCTGATCTATTACAATGTAAATAAATGTTTCACCCTAACACATCTAGAACAATATGTCTTGCAATTGTACTAGAAAAGGTATAAATGTTATTTTGTGCAGTCAATGAACCTATAACAAACTTAAGAAAACATGCTGCTATTTTTGCTATTTTATAAATTAAGAAAACTTGCTGCTAAATTTCTACTTAGAAACTCTGCTCTGTTATAATCTTTTAAGGCAGTTGGTGAAGCTGCAAAAACATTAGAGGGACTAATGGAATTCAACCAAGACTTGTAGTAAAAACTATACATTCACATACATACGTGTGTGTGTGTGTGTGTGTGTGTGTGTGTGAGTGTGTGTGTGCGCGCGCGCACAAGTATGGTGAGATATTGTTGGGTCCTGGAAATTTTGAAGGCAAAAACGACAGCATTTGGTGATAGATTTGATGTTTGGCTGTAAGAGAAATATAGGAGACAAGAAAATCTCGAGGGATTTGGCTTGAATAAGTGGAAAGATGGAGTTGCCATTTGTAATAACAGGCAAATTACTAGGGTAGTAGGCTGGGGTATACATCAGGAATTTTGTTTTGACATGTTAGATTTGATATGCCTATTATTAATCGATGTGGAGGTGTTGAGTGGGCAAATGGGCATGCAGGTCTAGGATCATTAGAAAGGGTCCAGATTGTTAAAAAACAAACAAAAAAAAAAACAAAAAGAATCTTACAGCAGAAACAACTTACAGATTACATTTAAAATCATGGAGCTTGATAAGTTGACCCAGAGAGTGAGTGGTAATAGGGAAAAAAAAAGGAGTCCACAGACTGAGCCCTGGAACACTTTCAAATTTAGTGGTCAGGGCAACAGAACAACCAAGGATATTGACAGTGGTCAGGGAAAACTAAGAAATAATTAAGAGAGAATGATGACACAGAAGCCAACTGAATTTATCGATTTAGTGATATGAATTCACTGGTGACCCTGACAAAATTTGCTTTAATAGAATAGTGAGGGTAACAGTTTGATAGCTCTCTTAATTGGCTTCAAGAGAAAAGGGAAGGAGTGAAATGGAGAGAAAGGAATGTCTGTAAAGGGAAATGGGAATGGAGAGGTTGCTAGAGAGATCGTTGTTCAATTGAGGATTCTTTTAAATGACAGGAGATATTACAGAATAATTCTCTACTGATGGGAATGATGGGAATGATGTAGCGTAGGGAAGATGTAGGAGGTAGAGGGCTGTTCATTAGCTGTTACAATGTCCTTGTGCAGAGACAAGGGAAAGGGATCCAGGTACGTAAGTGGAAAAGCTGACCTTAGACAAAAGCACAGAAAGTTCATCTATGTAAACAAAGGGAAAGTAGAGTCTGTGAGCTTATATGCAGGTCAGTGGGAGTACTGCAACTTCTATTCTGATTGCTCATATTTTCTCGGTAAAACAAGAAGCTAGTTTTTGCAGAAAGACGGAAAGACAGACTGTTAGAGATCTGAGGAAAGAGATCTGGGGATGACTACACCCAAAGAGTATACTGACCCAGAGAAAGACAATGATCTGCAAGCTGCCAGAAAGACATCCATCTAACCTCTAAATCCCATTTATTGATAACTATTTACTATAAGTTTAAAGACACTAATAATTAAAATATATGACCTTATATTATTTAGAAAGTATACATGTTTTATAATTTTATATATGTAGATTTCTATTTGTTTTCTATTTAACAAATATGTATAGTGACTAATCTGATAGATGAGGCTCTACACACCTTGAAAAGATGAACTCATTTAATTATTATATACTTATGAATTATGTATTAATATAATCACATTTTAAAGATTGGGAGACTGAAGCACAAAGAGGTTAAACAACTTTTCTAGAACAACTCAGGCAGTTTATGATGTGGATAGACTTAAACTCAGACGATCTGATCTCAGAGCTTCTGGTCTTACACACTGTGCCTTTCCATCCACAAAAAAAAATATTCTCCAGTATTTCACTGCGTGTGTCTGGTTTATTTCACTTAGCATACTATCCTCCAAGTTCATCTATGCTGCTGCAAATGGAAGAATTTTCTTTTTTAAAGCTACATGATATTATGTTACATGCATATACCACATTTTATTTGACAACATACATTTAGATTGTTTCCATGTCTTGGCTATTGTAAATATTGCTGCTGTAAACATAGGGGTGCAGATACCTCCTTGAGATCCTGATTTTATTTCCTTTGGATATATATCCAGAAGCGGGATTGGTGAATCAAATGGAAATTCTATTTGTTATTTTTTGAGGAACCTCCAAACCGTTTGTTTTCCCAAATGGTTGCACCAATTTACATTCCAACCAACACCATACAAGAATTCCCTTTTCTCCACACTCCTGCCAACACTTACTATCTTTTGCTTTGTTTTGTTCTGATAATAGCCACCCTAACAGGTATGAAGAGTATCTCATTGTGGCTTTTAACTGCATTTTTCACATGATTGGTGATGCACCTTTTCATATACCTGTTGGCCATTAGTACGTATTCTTTAGAGAAACGACTCTTCAAGTCCTTTGCTCATTTTTAATCAGGTAATTTTTCAATTTTATTTTTGCTATTGAATTTTAGAAGTTCCTCATATATTTTGGATATTAATCATTTGCCAGACACATGATTTGTGAATATTTCCTTCCATTCCCTAGAATCTAAAATAGTCAAACTCATAAAACTAGAGAGTAGAATAGTGGTTTCCAAAGGCTGGGGGAGGGGAAAATGGCAAAATGATGCTCAAAGGATACAAAGCTTCAGTTATGCAAGATGAATTAGCTCTGCAGATCTACTGTACAAAACTGGGCCTAGAGTTAAAAATACTGTATTGTTAAAAATGTTCTAAGAGGATAGATCTTAGGAGCTCTTATCACAAAAGAAAAAAATTAAATAAATTAAGGGGCAGAAGGAAACTTTTGGAGGTGATAGGTAAGTTTATCATCTTGAATGCGGTAATGGTCTCATGGGTATACGCTTATCCCCAAACTCATCAAGCTGTATAAATTAAATATGTACAGCTTTTTGTGTGTCAGTCATACCTCAACAAAGTGGTTTAAACAAAAATAGATTCTTCTCCATATCTAAGAGTTTACAAATTATCCAATTTGACCAAGCATTTTAGGGATGGGAGGATGGTGAAATCTCAATAGGCAAGAAACAGTATCTTATATACATGTTATCTTTATTTTTATGTACTTTGTTTATATGCCCAGTTTGAAAAGTGTACTTGACTTCCAGATACATGTCTGATTGCCTTTTTCTCCAAAATAAATATGGCTAAGATGGAACCGCTAGTCGCTCTAGTAAGCTATTCCATTTTGTTCTTCTCTTAGTACCCACTCTTTCTTTAAAATCACAATGACCTACAATGTAGCTCATAACAGAAATATCTGAAAACACTTTGATTCTTCCCTCATTCTTCCTCTAGACTTTCAGCAAACACTCTCCTTCAGCAAGTACTGCCAGATCTAATGGGATCTGATAAAAAGAATAAAGGAATGTGTCATCTTAGGATAGGAATAATACTTCTGGGTAGATGTAAGTGTGAAAGTCCTCATCAAAAATGTAATGAGGATACTAATCCTCTGTTGGATGAGTAGTTTGCAAATATTTTTTCCCATTCTGTGTATTGTCTTTTCACTCTGTTTACTGTTTCCTTTGCTGTGCAGAAGCTAGAAACTCAGATACAATAAAAACAAAAATAATAATCGGATTTAAAAATGGGCAAATAATCTGAACAGATATTTCCAAAAGAAGACAAAATGGCCAATTAATATATGAAAAAAAATTCCACATCGGTAATCATCAGATAAATGCAAACCAAAACCACAATGAGGTATCATCTCACCCCAGCTAGGATGTATATTGCCAAAAAGACAAAAAATAATTGTTGGCTCGGATGCTGATAAAAAGGAACTATACCACACTGTTAGTGCGAATATAAATGGTACAGTCACTGTAGAAAACAGCATGGAGGTTCCTCAGAAAACTACAATATCCACAAATATCCCCTTTTTCCTGCCTGTTTTTTTTTTCTACCTGGATAATTGCAATCCCTACCTGCTTCCACTTCAGCCCTTTTGATTTATTCTTCTTCTAATAGGAATATACAGCAAACTTAAAACAACCATTTTAAATGAAATGAAATGATGCCACTCCTATGCTTAAAAGTCAGATGACTTTCCAAAGTACTTGACATAATGACTAAATCATCACTGTGGCTTCCATATACCTGTCGGACTCATTTTCCCATTCTTTTTCTTCTGGCTTCCTCTTAGCTCCTCAAACATGCTAAGCCCTCTCTTGCCTCAGATGTTTTCTCCACTTCATTTTCTGGCAGAATTCTTTCACACAACAAATTGTCAAGTTCCTACTACTCGGGTATCAGCTTTAATTTCGCCTCTTCAGAAAAGACTCTACTGACTACCCAATAGAAAGTAGTTTTCCTGCTCCTGTTACTCTCATTTAAAGGGTTCTTATTGCTACATTCAGAGTGTAAGCAAGACTTCAAACCAGACATTGTTGTGATAATGTGTTAACCTATTTACTTTCCATTTTCACCACTATACTATTATCTCCGTAAAGATAACTACAATGTCTATTTTATTCCCCCACTTATATCTGATTTTTTTAGAAATAGCTAGAATCTAGATTTTGAAAAACTTATATACATACCCTTTAGAATTTAAAATAATCATAACCATTTTATACATCCAAAATTAGATAATGGGATGTGAAAGCAACCTCAAATATATCAGATATTTGGACAATTTTGTTTCAAATTATTTATGTTTTTGCAGACATTGGCATCTGGTGACAAAAAAGGAATTATCTTTAACCCAAAAGAGTGTATCACACACTTATTTTGTCTGTAGATATTTCTGTCATGTATAGATTTACACTTCATCTCCATTCTTCTCTCTGGAACTCTGAATTGATAACAATATTCACATCTGCCTTCCTTATTTTTATGGCATCGTCTTCCTCTTCTCCTTGAGCGCATTGTTCCTTCCTTTTACAACTAACTCATTTGGCTACAAAGTCAGAACATGGCCAGAGTGATACTCGAAGGAAAAGCACAGATACATATAATATTCTAAGATTAGAAAATGGAGATCAGAACATAGCTTGGATCTATAGCTTTTTTGCTATGCAACAGATGAATGTGTTTAAAATATTTCTCTTGAACAACAAATTCTTAGTACATATAACAGACATAAGGTCTTAAGCAAAGAAATTTTTAGAGAGCCTTTACAAATTGTACTCCTATAAAATGCAAAAACCTTGAGGTTTTAGTAATATTGTTGGTTTTATACTTTTTTGGGGGGCTGATGCTTTCCCCTTGCTCTAAATAAATTGGTGATGTTCTTTTTATTCATTCATTAAGAACATTCAACAAACAAAAAAACAAATACCTTTCATACTGGCCTTCCAGGAAAACATCAATGGTATAATCTATTATTTAATATTTTTTTTTCCTAAACAACTCTTTTAGCACTGACTTACTTCAGGAAAAGAATGTGAGCTAGCTGACCCAGGGATAGCTCATCTGTGAATTAACAGAACCAATGAACATTTGTCAGTGATTGTATTAGCTGAGTGATTTGCCTTGACTTTTCTAATTTTTTTTCATTTTCAAATGTAGCTTTTGCCTTTTGACATTACTTCTTTTCTATTTTGAAAGTTTACTTAGCAGTAACAAAAGACCGACTGCCTGTAACACATAAATTGAAACCCCTTATTAATTTCCAAAAAGGTACGGTAGTTCCCTTGTATCTGCAGAAGGTATGTTCATACCAAGACCTCCAGTAGATGCCTGAAACCATGGATAATACCTAACCCTATATACACTAGGTTTTTTCCTATTCATACATACCTATAAAATTTAATTTATAAATTAGGCATAATAAGAGATTAACAACTAATAAAATAGAACAAGTTATTTCTCTTTTTCTCCCTCTCAAAATACCTTATTTTACTGTGCTCACCGATTTTAGGATTCCAATTGACCACAAGCATTTGAAACCAGGGAAAGCAAAACTGCAGATGATCGGGGACTAATGTATTGGTGAACTTAAAAGTATTCATTGCTTTAGTTCAAAATTTTCTCTTTTGAACAAGAAGTATTTGATATACACTATTTTTGAATATATCTTACTATCCATAATTGAATATTTAAATATAAAATAGGTATCTATAAAATATTCTTCCATAGAAAAATGAGAAACTCAAATACGAGTGTACAGTCATTTTGTAGGTGTGTGTGTTTTTTAAATTCAGCTATTCTTAATGGTTACTGAATCTTAATTGTTATTTGAAACTAGATGTCAGCCAGGTGTGGTGGCTCACGCCTATAATTCCAGCACTTTGGGAGGCCAAGGAAAGAGCATTGTTTGAGCCCAGGAATTGAAAACCAGCCTGGGAAACATAGCAAGACCCTGTCTCTACCAGAAAATAACAAAAAATTAGCCAGGCATGGTGGCACACGCCTGTACTTCTAGCTACTTGTGGGGGCTGAGATGGGAGAATTACTTGAGCCCAGGAGGTCGAGGCTGCAGTGAGCTGAGTTCACACCACTGCACTACAGCCTGGGTGACAGAGGGAGACCCTGTCCCAAAAAATAAAATAAATAAATAATAAATGTATCGAAGAGGCCAAACTTGGAAATGTTAATCGAAAGTAATAATTATTTATCCTATTTCTACATACACATATATTACCCATTCATTTTATTTTGTACCAAATATCTCTGTGTAACATATTTTTCTTAATCCCATTATTATTAGACATTTATGTTCTGAAGAAAACACGGATTGGAAATAATGACTAAGAATAGGATTTCATTTTTTAGTACGACAGCTGTGTTCAAGAAAGTCATTTTAGGACCAAAATAAGATGAATGTGTACTGTTTAAAATATATACTATGAAAATATTTAGATATGCTAGAAAAAAGATTAATTTGTCAGAATTAATTGTGCTTTAAAGCAACAACATAGGAACAAAGCCTTAAACAAAAGTAACGGTGAGGGAGACATTAGGAAATCTTAGTTAAGTACATTGAGGCAAGCCACAGTGAAACAGATTGTCCATACCTGTTGGCACATGTGATCCCACTGAGTGTTAAGTTCTTTGAGTTCTGTCTCAAGTCTGGAAGCAAACTCTGGCTCTGCTTCATTCTTCATCTTCTGCCCACCTTCATTGACACTGTTTAGACTGGGCTGAATTGTCTGAATATCATTGACTAAAAGCTAAGAAAATAAATCAATTTAAGCCAGCTGAAAAAATTACTGCCACATATTAGATATGCAACATAGCTAGAAAATGTAAAACTAGGACTGATGGCATTGCATATGGATTTTTGTCTTTTAAAATCTGAGATACAGAGATATTGATATAGACAACTGCATAACAGCCTTGCAAAAATGTTCAATGGTTATTATGGCATGAATCCAGTGGGGAATTATTTGTATTCTACTTATATCAGAAACAAAAGGAAATAAATTTAATATTTCTGGTTAGAAAAATGTGTGAAAATGATGGGCTTCACACTTTACTATCTTTGTTAGTATTTTCATTTTCAAACGCAGGATGTTGCAGAAATTGTTTACAGTGTAATGGGTGTGAAGGTTATTTGTGAGGTGGATTTGCTTTTTTAGCTTGTATTGTAAAAAAAATTTCCTTAAAGAGCAAGATTGTTTTCTTCCTGCTGCATGACAATGGTATAATATTATTTCAAAATGCATATTGTGTTATAGTACAGTGCGTTATACATGAAGAGAACAACACAGTATGAATAGTAATTTTCACAAGAAATAACAAGTATTTCTTTACCTTTAAATTATACTGCATTTTATAGTAAAATAATGTTATCAAGTGAGGTTGACTACAAGGCAATGTTTTGTCAGTTCCTCACTTACTCAACCCAGGGTTTCTCAACATTGGCACTAGTGACATTTTAGATTGTGCAGTTCCTTGTTCTGGAGGAATGTTCTATGGACTGTAAGATATTTAGCAGCATCTCTCTCCTATACCTACTAGACACCAGTAGCATCTAACCACCACCCCCAACCCAGTTGTGACAATCAAAAACGTCTAGAAACATTTAAAAAAATCTGCTGGGGAGAGGAGAGTAAAATCCACCCAGGCTGTAAAACACCGATCTAACCAAATAATATTCATACAAAATTATTGATATTAAAGGCATCATATAAAAATCTTACTCTGCACTGTTTCAGCTGCTTTTTTAGAATTTCTGAATCCCCAAGGGCAGGCCATTCCTCCTTCAGAAAAACATCAACTTCAGCCATCCATTTCTTCAGGGTTTGTATGTGATTCTGAAACGAGACCCGTTATAAGGCATTACTGGTGTGCTGATTACTTTTAACACAATTCATCATTGTGTTATGTCTAAACACAAGCCCAAAAACAATTCCCATGTTTAAAGAGTGCCTCTAAGTAGCTCTTGAGGAAAAGAATATTTTTACTAAGACTGCATTTTTATGGTCTACTGTATGAGCACTGGTGTGTGAAGTCTGCTATTGGATGGGGACATGAGCCAAGGAATGTTTCTAGAAGCTAAAAATGCCAATAAAACAGACTCTGTCTCAAAGCCTCCAAAACAGACACAGTCCTGCTGACATCTTAATTTTAGCCCACTGAGACTAATTCTGAACTTTTGACTTCCAGAACTCTAATAAATTTCTGTTGCTTGAAGCTATTAAATTTCCGGCAATTTGTTAGGAGTGCCATAGGAAATGAATACACCTACATTCCTCCTTCACTAGAATCTGGGCTCCTTGATAACAAGAGCCATGTAATTGTGCCCTCTTTGGCCACTGGTCTTGACAAATAATAGATATTTGCATGCAGTATTTACATATGTATGCATATACACATATGTTTATAAGTAAAGAAATGCTATGCATTAAAGAGTGTTTTAGGTTTGCTTAGTGCTTTGGTTTTTGTAACAGGTAAGCACAAAAACTAAGTAGCTAGACTGGGATTTAAATCCAGGAGCACATTGTTGCAATGTTTTTCCATCATACCATAATGTTTTCGACATTTCCTTCCAAGCATTAACATTTGTCACAATAATTGACCACTCGAGGGACACATTACTTACCTTATTGAATATTTTAGGCTTTTAGACCTTAATGCAATTGTTGGTTTACTGTTTTTCTTTAGCTTGAGTGGTCGTTAGTATGGTGGCACTATTTAAACAAATTAAGTCAAGGGAATTTGGTTTCAGGAAGAAGGTGATGTGGTAAAATTTAAGCATATAATTACAAATTCAATATGGTGATAAAATAATTTATTACTACATATTACATATGTCACATTAATATACATATGCAACATGTTACATATGTGATATATATTACATTAGATATGTATATATGTACATGATATATAATTCCATTATACATGTATATATATACACACACATATATACACATTACATGTATGTATATGTTTGTGTGTGTATATATATACATATATATGGAAGCTAAAAATGCCAATAAAACACATTCCCTTTCAAAGTCACCAAAACAGACACAGTTCTGCTAACACCTTAATTTTAGCCCACGGAGACTAATTCGGAACTTCTGACCTCCAGAACAGTAATATAATAAATTTGTGTTGTTTGAAGCTGTTAAATTTGTGCTAATTTCTTAGGAGTGTCACAGGACATTAATACACCTACATTTCTCCTGCACATATACCTATATGGAGTTATACATAATGGGATGAATACATAATGCAATTTTATGATCATATCACCATATTTTATATATATAATAGCACATGTAGAAGTATAGTTGACTCATACTTTTTATAAGTAGCAAAACAGCAGAAACGAAAGGTAATATAGGAAATAATCATATACATACTATAAATTATATATATAATGATTACATTATACCTCTGTATAATGTATCTATACATAACTTTTTTCTAGTCATAAGCTAAATGATTACCCGTATCTTAAAAGACAACCAGACTAAATGATTGGTTTTGAAAATTATTAAACTAAAAACATGTTTAATTCTTATTGGTAATGGTGAAAATAGCAAATTCATTCTAAAAAAAAAACTGAGAAAACTCCTATTCTTTTCTTTGAAGGAGTAAGCAAATCGTCATCCTTTGTAAAAGACTCATGTCTTTTCATCTTATCACTAACTTTGAAAGATGCTGAAGGTCAAATGTTCATGTACCTTTACAGTTTACAGTGTACTGTTAGGGAAAAAACAAGTAAATAAAAATGAGTGTAGAAAGTAAAATCTTGAATTACCTGAATTTTTCGGAGTTTATTCATTTGCTCCTCTAGCTTTTGACAATGCTCAACCAGCTGGGAGGAGAGCTTCTTCCAGCGTCCCTCAATTTCTTCAAATTCTAATTGATATTTCCGGCTAATTTCAGAGGGCGCTTTCTTCGACATCTCTTTCACAGTGGTGCCGAGATAGTTTAGGCCACTTTGTTGCTCTTGCAGAGAACTTTGTAAAGCCTCAAAAACAATTTTTTAAATACATTTATACTAACTGATGAATAATAATTGATGAGTTTTCATTAAATTAACTATACTTGAAATCTATATGATTCAAACATGTAAACAAAGTAAATGATCTTCTATCAGTTATAAACATCTAGTGGTAATTTAAATTTTACTTATTATCCTAAGAGTAACTTGAATATCATTTAGTGATATTTAACACTCCATATGTATTTTTCTAAACAATGTCAAATACATGTCAAAACTATATCTTACAGAGCCAAAGAGTTTTGATGCATCTAATTTTACTGAATTAAGTATATATATTAATAACTGCATTTGTGATACAGTTAATGGAGTTGAAATTAATTATACTGAGCTTTCAGGAAAGTAAACTTTACATAAAACTATAGCTAATAATATTGATATATGGAATAGAAAAACTTATTGAACAATCTATGTACTTAATATCTTATATTTTCAAAAAATGTTATTCTGTAATGTAGTATATTATGGTAGGATTCAAGGATAATTTTGTGGAGAATTTATAAAATTTATTTATACTTATTCTGTATAACACATGCAATTTCTTACAGTAGGATCACAACTTTAGACTTCCCCTGTTCAATATTTACTTAAACGTTACTTTCTCTTTATAAAATAATAAAGGCTCATGATAAAAATGAAAAAAAACAGAACTACTAGTACTTAATATAAATTTTCAATTTGTTTTATGTATAGCTAAATATTAAATATATGATCATATATGCACACATAAACAGTTATTCTTTCTCCTATAATGTGACCTACATCAACCAAAAATTTGTCAAATATCTAAGTTTTATAGTTTCATAGTATCCTATGCCTATTTGGTAGTACTTAATTTGTTTTTTTACTTGACTTTTTAAACTTTACTTATTTCACTTTTTTAAATTGTTCCCCTATGACTGATTATTTAGACAATATCTAGCATATAACTACACTTTGAGCTAGGTGTTTTATTGTGAGCCTTTGCCCATGTCAAACTTTTATTTTTTCAAAAACAAAAATTGTAATGGCTTCTCTAGTTCAACAATTCCCATTGTTAGTTCTACACATTAATTTCTAGTTTTCCACTCCTGTAAATTACGTTTCTCTCTATCTACCTACCTATCTGTCCATCCATCCATCCATCCATCCATCCATCCATCAATCAATATCCTATCTATCTCCAGTTCCATTTACATCTTTGAGTGTATTCTGATTATTTCCGTAAGATACAGACTTCATGGAAATTATATTAATGTTGTATGTTATTAGGATGCACTGAAGAGTTAACCGCAGTAAAATTCATATTGAATTTACATTTCCAGCAGTAAGAGATAATTTTTAGTTCACAACTTCCAAATTGGTACTTATATCTTTTCTGTGTATGCAATTTAGTATGCAAAAAAAAAGTTCTCATTTTATAATTTTTTTACTTCTTCCTTTACAATTCAAGTTACAATTATTCATAGGTTTATTATTCATATATGTCTCTTTTTGGAGGGTACCTTACTCAAGACTTTCTTCCTTACAGAAAAAGAAAAAGTTACCTTGATATCATATTTCTTTAAAATTGTCTCTGGTGTTTTTACAATGTTTGTGATTGCTTCCATTGATTTTTATGCTTCTCCACCTAAATTTTTATAACATTATTATTTTAAAAATTTTCCAAAGTTTGGGCTTCCCCACATTTTTTGAACATTTTATTGTATGTAGTTATTATTTTGGTGTAACTTTGGGGAAAATGTTCATACCTTTTTTTTTTTGTTAGTTAATACATTTCCCAATAATATTTATAAACAATTATTTTCTTTCCTATCTTTTTCAGTGGAAATAGTCTCTTCTGCTCATCTAACTGCCTTTTATTGTGTGTTTTCTCCACTCTTATTTTTGCACATTTTTATTCTTAAGTTTAAAAGTTTACTAGTTCTATTAGGCCACACATTTTTCCAAACAGACTTTGGAATCATTATGCCAAGCATTAAAAACCACAACAAAAGGAAACCAAAAAGGTTAAACAGCTACCATTTGGTATTGTAGTAGAATAAATATCTAAATAGGACAATATATAATGAAAGTTCTTTAAATATATTCTAATTTGAATACATTACTTCAAAAAAATATTTAATTATCCAAAAAAGATTCTATATGATAAAGTTAAAATTTGAATTTTTAAACATTTTTCTTAAAATACACATATTACCTCAGCTTCTAAATATAACTAATACGTTTTCATGTCTTCAGAAATAAACAGTTATTGAATATATGATGTAGTATTTTAAAATTAGTAGGAAAAGGGCCGGGTGCAGTGGCTTACGCCTGTAATCCCAGCACTTTGGAAGGCTGAGGCAGGCGGATCATCTGAGGTCAGGGGTTTGAGACCAGCCTGGCCAAGATGGTGAAACCCCATCTCTACTTTAAAAACACAAAAATTAGCCAGGTGTGATGGCGTGCACCTATAATTCCAGCTACTCAGGAGGCTAAGGCAGGAGAATCACTTGAACCCGGGAGGCATAGGTTGCAGTGAGCCGAGATAGCACCACTGCACTCCAGCCTGGGCAACAACAATGAAACTCTGTCTAAAAATAAAATAAAGTAGAAAAAGTATTCTAAAATCTCTTACAAATTATTTCTTTCATTTCCCATATTAGTATATCTTTCCTGTTATAAGGATGTTAAAAAAATGTAGCTATTAGAATTCAAATATCTCATCACATTACATAAAATTAATGTTTAAACTAATTTTATAAATATAGCCAGCCCTCCATATTTGTGGATTCTGAACCAGTGGATTCAGTAAACTACTAATAGATAATATTTGAAAAAAATAATTACATCCGTACTAAACATGTAAGACTTTTTCATTGTCACTACTTCCTAAATAATACAGTATAACACCTATTTTCATAATATTTACATTGTATTAGGCATTATAAGTAATCCAGAGATGAGTTAAAGTATATGGGAGGATGTGCATAAGTTATATGCAAATATTACACCATTCATAGCAAGGACTTGAACGTCTGTGAATTCTGATATTCACAGGAGTTCCTGGAACCAATTCCCCATGGATACGAAGGGATGACTGTACACTGATTTTACCCATCAGTTTGAGAATGTGACAGGAGTTACAAATAAAGAAGCAAAGGTGGGGAATAAAACAATGGTTTTTCTAATAATCAAAATCAATACGTCTGAAAATGCATGCTAAATTAAAAATATACTTCATAAATAGATCATACAACTGTTTTCAAAAACAGCATGTATACATGCCTGTATATACACATATATATATATGTATATATATCCATAGGTAGAGTAAATGCATAAATAATACTGTAAAGTCTCATTTTCATTTGCTCAATGGGCAAACTACCATACTTGCCAGAATGACTCAAATTCTAATATTATTTAAAGGTTATATCAATGTGAATGCTTGATAAGCATGCTTTATTGATTTGACATTCAAATATTCACAGACCTGTAATTCCCCGAGTCTCTGCTCCATGATTTCATAGTCGGTGACACTAAGTTGAGGTATGGAGAGTTTGGTTTCTGACTGCTGGACCCATGTCCTGATGGCACTCATTGTCTCCTGATAGCGCATGGGTGGCAAAGTGTCAAAAACTTTATCAAAAGGGAAAAAAGAATGAGAATCACTTAATTGTTTCACACTTTGCCATGTTTTCCTAAATTGTCAGCAAACTCAATTAAATTACCAGTTTCAAATATTAACAAAATTAGAAAATCTGAAAAATATATTTAATATGATTATGAAGATACATTCCTATTACATGTGTAATATGCCAGGGACCTTACATATATTACATTAAATTCACAAATCAGCCTGTAAAATCTATATTGTTCAATTCATTTTATAAAGTCAGGAAACAGAAAAACAGATAAGGCCAGGAAACAGAAAAACAGAGAAGCTAAGTAATTTGCCCAAGGTGATCCAGATGGTATTTGCAGAAACCGAGCAGAGTCCAATTGTATCTGACATTGAAAGGCTACTCTCTCTCAGTGTTATCATTTGCCTTTGGAAAAAAATAGTATCATTATCCAAAGCCCTTGATTTTTAAATTATATCATGTCATGTCTAATTTTACCGAAACAAAACCAATTTATGCATGCTTAGCATATGTATCAAGAACTCTAGTAATAATCCCATAAATATTATCATTCTTAATTCTTATAATAAACCTGTGAGATATATACATTGTTAATCCCAATTGCAATTGAGAAAACAGGCTATTAAAGAGGCATATGTGTGCGTGTGTATGTATATACTTTTATATGTATAATTATATTAGGGAAAGTATTATATAGAGATATACAGTATGTGTATACAAACAAGTTTATATGTTTTAAAGTATGTGTGTGTATATGTATATATATGAAATGTGACTTTAGCAGCTACACGGACTGTGTTGAAAGAGATTACACACAAGATTGAGAACGCTGCAGAGAATTGTAAACCATAAAAAGGACATTAACATATTTTAGGGATAATCCAAAAGAAATTCTAGAATTAAAAATACAGTAAGTGCAAAATAAGAACTAAGTGCATGGGTTTAACAGCAAATTTCACAGGGGTAAATAGAGAATTACTAAACCTTAAGATTCAGAAGTAAATACCTGGAACGAAACATGGAGACACAAAAAGATAGAAAACACAGTAAAACGGTCTAATATATATGCATCCCAGAATGTGGCAGAAGCCATATTTAAACAGATAATGGCTAATAATGTTTCTAAATACATGAAATCACAATGCAAAGTCCTGGTTTATATCACCACATCAAATAACATTATCTAAATCATATTATTTTAATTGCTGGGATATGAATGTCATTTCAATATACCAACTCCTTCTACACTAAATGAGAAGAATATAGGAAAGTATTTTGCATGTATTTAATGTAGTATTCAGATGGTTGCGATAATTTTAGAGAGTGTGTTGGCAATGCATACTGAAATGTTAGAAATGGATAATTTTATTCAATATGTTTATATTGCATTTATTTGGGAACTCATAAAAATGTTAAGAGATTATATTTAATCTGAGCGCTTCTGATTTCTTATTAAAAGATATTTGTGGTACTTAAAATCTGTTTTAATTTATATAAATAATATGTTTATTAACCAGATGCATTTATTTTTTATTTTTCCATAAGTTATTGGGGGTAAAGGTGGTATTTGGTTACATGAGTAAGTTCTTTAGTGGTGATTTGTGAGATTTTGGTGCACCCATCACCTGAGCAGTATACACTGTACCCTATTTGTAGTCTTTTATCTCTCCCCGCAACCTTCCCCACAAGTTCCCAAAGTCCATTGTATCATTCTAATGTCTGTGTGTCCTCATAGATTCTCTCCCACATATCAGTGAGAACATCGATGTTTGGTTTTCCATTCCTGAGTTACTTCACTTAGAATAATAGTCTCCAATCTCATTCAGGTCACTGCAAATGCTGTTAATTCATTCATTTTTACGACTGAGTAGTATTCCATCATATATACATATATATATATATTATATATATATACACACACACATATACACACATATATATATAGACACACACATATATACATACATACACACACACACACACACACACACACACACACACACACTCAGCACAGTTTCTTTAACCACTCGTTCAGTGATGGGCATTTGGATTGGTTCCACGATTATGTGGGTGTGAATTGTACTGCTATAAACATGCATGTGCAAGTATCTTTTTTGAATAATGACTTTTATTCCTCTGGGTAGATACCCAGTAATGGGATTGCTGGATCAAGTGGTAGTTCTACTTTTAGTTATTTAAGGAATCTCCACACTGTTTTCTACAGTGGCTGTACTTGTTTAAATCCCCATCAGCAGTGTAGAAGTGTTCCCTGATCGCGACATACATGCCAACATGTACTTTTTACAATTTTTTTGATTATGGTCATTCTTGCAAGAGTAAGGTGGTATCACATGGTGATTTTGATTTGCATTTCCCTGATCGTTCATAATGTTAGCATTTTTTCACATGTTTGTTGGCCATTTGTATATCTCCTTTTGAGAACTGTCTATTCATGACCTTAGCCTACTTTTTGATGTGATTGTATTTTTCTTACTGATTTGAGTTTGTTGTAGATTCTGGATATTAGTCCTCTGTCAGATGTACAGATTGTGAAGATTTTCTCCCATTCTATGGGTTGTCTGTTTGCTCTGCTGACTGTTCCTTTTGCTGTGCAAAAGCTTTTTAGTTTAAATTAGGTCCCAGCTATTTATCTTTGTTTTTATTGCATTTGCTTTTGGGTTCTTGGTCATGAAATCCTTGCCTAAGCCAATGTCTAGGAAGTTTTTTCCAATGTTATCTTCTAGAATTTTTATACTTTCAGGTCTTAGGTTTAAGTCTTTAATCCATCTTTAGTTGGTTTTTGTATAAGGTGAGAGATGAGGAGCCAATTTCAGTCTCCCACATGCGGCGAGCCAATTATCCCAGCACCATTTGATGAAAAGGGTGTCCTTTCCTTACTTTATGTTTTCGTTGGCTTTGTTGAAGATCAGTTTGCCTAAGTATTTTGGTTTATTTCTGTTTTCTCTATTCTGTTCCATTGGTCTATGTGCCCATATTTATACCAGTACCATGCTGTGTTGGTGACTATGGCCTTATAGTATAGTTTGAAATCAGGTAGTGTGATACCTCCAGATTTGTTCTTTTTGCTTAGTCTCGCTTTGGCTGTGCAGGCTCCTTTTAGGTTCCATATTAATATTAGAATTTTTTTCTAATTCTGTGAAGAATGATGCTGGTATTTTGATGGGGATTGCATTGAGTTTGTAGATTGCTTTTGGCAGTATGGTCATTTTCACAATACTGATTGTACCCATCCATGAGCATGGGATGTGTTTTCATTTGTTTGTGTCATCTATGATTTCTTTCAGCAGTGTTTGGTAGTTTTCCTTGGAGAGGTCTTTTGACTCCTTGGTTAGGTATATTCCTAAGTTTTTTTTTGTTGTTGTTGTTTTATTTTATTTTAATTTTTGCAGCTATTGTAAAAGGGGTTGAGTTCTTGATTTGATTCTCTGCTTGGTCGTTGCTGGTATATAGAAGATCTACTGATTTGTGTACGTTAATCTTGTATCCAGAAACTTTGCTGAATTATTTTATCAGTTCTAGAAGGTTTCTGGAGGAATCTTTAGGGTTTTGAAGGTAAATGATCATATAGTCGGCAAACACTGACAGTTTGACTTCCTCTTTACCGATTTGGATGCCCTTTATTTCTTTCTCTTGTCTGACTGCTCTGGCTAGGACTTCTAGTACTGTGTTGAAGAGGAGTGGCAAGAGTGGCAGATGCATTTATTTGAATGCTGCATGATTATTAATAAACAAAGTACAAAAGGAATCTTATAAATAGCAGTGAAGTAAAGGGGTATTTAGTTACGATGAAGCAAATGATTGTGTCTGAGATGTCATTTCAGCAAATGATCTAGAAGGAGAGGGGACTATGGGCAGACACAAGGCAGTATGTTGGATGAATCATAAGCTTCATAAAAATTGGTTTAATTGAACTTGAACATGTCTCCTCTTTAACTTCTTTCTGGTCTTTCTGTTTAATGAAAACTGAAACACTTCAGTCTCTGAATTATTGATCTTCTTCTCTACAACTTCCGATCGGTACTAAGGTACAAGACTTGAGGTCCCCCCACTGAGAGCTAAACCAAAATTCCACTCTGTTCTGACAGAAGACAGAACTACTTGTAAAAGTGGAAAGTGCAGAAAAAAAATTACCCCCAAAAACTATGGAAATGATACAGGCCATCAGAAAACAATGAAGAAATGAGCTAACTGAGCTACATATTCTCAAAGATCAGTTTACGGACCATTAAAATATCAGCTATATTTTTGAAAGTTATACAATAAGGTAACAAAGATTGTTCATATACATCTTTTTTTCTTTGAGACAGGGTCCTTTTCTGTCACCCAGGCAGGATTGCAGTGGTGCAATCACGGCTCACTGCAGCCACGACTTCCCAGGCTTGCCTGATCCTCCCATCTCAGCCTCCCAAGTAGCTGGGACCACAGACACGTGCCACTATGCCAGGTTATCTTTTTCTTTCTTTTCTTTTCTTTTTTTTTTTTTGGAGAGATCAGGTTTCCCTATGTTGCCCAGGATGGTCTCAAATTACTGTACTGGAGCAATCCTCCTGCCCAGCCTTGTAAAGTGTTGAGATTACAGATGTGAGCAACCACACCTGGCCTTTACATACATCTTAAATATGATTAAAATCACCTGCCTTTTGCAATATGCTTATGCTGTCATTATTCACATATTCACAGAACTCATTAACTACATTATTTTTAACAATGAAAATGTATGTTTAATATCTTTAAACAGAAAATATCAAATTTACATCAAATTCGAACTCGCTGAGAAGTCAATATTTTCCTCAGAATCATAAGCACTGGTTATATTATAAAGTTTTAATTTTATCATAGTCATAATTAAAAGCTGATAGTTTTCATTCAATCCATTCTCCAGCACCTAAAAAATTGAGGCTGAGTGATTATTTGTCAATTACTTCTGAGTGCCAAAGATGAACAACATACATGGGATGAGATCCTTTCATTTGCTACTGGTCTTCTATTCAATAAAACATTACAATTTTTATTGCATGTATCTACGCTAAATGGTCCAACAACTGAATCTCACAGGAATCACTTCATATTGGTAAACTATAATTAAAACATGCATATTTTTAATTTCTCCTTGCATTCCAACCCTCATCCTAATTTTGTATTGAATTCATTTGAAACTGATCATTTCAAAAAATCTAATCTCTTCGAAATTATTTTGTGGCTTTAAGAAATACACTTCCAAAGATTGGTTTGGAAAATTGTCCATCTAACATAGTTTCTGAGGCAAGCTGGAAAACAAAACAAAATACACACCTAGTAACAAAAATATCACAATATCTTTTTCTGATTTTCTTACGTGGAATGTATTGACACTATGTAATGACAGCAAGAATTGCTATCAAGTTTCAGGAAATGCTTGACAAATTTGCAACAGTATAGAGTATCTCATTTAAACCATGCATGCCAGGGAATACCAGGGAAGAAATCTAAATCTGTTTCAGATAAGAAGAAAGAAACAGTCTTACACAGAAGCTAATGTACCCAAGGGCAAACACAGTATGAGCTGCCCCACCTACTAGTTGGCGAGATATCTGTAGATGTTGCCCTTGTGATCCCAACATAAGAGCAGAAACAGACCAGCTCCATCTAGAGAAATTCACTTTTTCTCCTTCTATGTAGAAATAGAGATTAATAATCCAACAGATAAGTTTATCTTTACTGACAGCAATAAGACAATAAATATATCCAATCTAATAACCTACCATCTTAAAAGACCTCGAGAGTTCTACTGACATCATTAGACTCAGCACAGACTCAGGAAACATATGGCCTGAAGATTTAACATTTAGCCAATATGTGGCTTATAAATATGTAACTTTTATCTCAAAAGAAAGTATTCCTATGATAGCTTCTACTATTCTGTTGCTAAAGCACCATTTTAAAAATGCAGATATCTTTTTAGTTTTATTAGTGAAATATATTCAACAAAATGAAAATTAATATAAGTGATCGCAAGCTGGGAAAATAAAAATTAAAGGCTCCTATCCTGCCCTACTGTTTATCTTGAAAAGTAAAAAAATATATGTTCCATTAATATCGAGACATTTAATATAGCCATGTGACGGATGGAAGTTATAAAGTATAGGCAAACTGACATCTAAAATTATACTAAAGGAATATAAAAAAGAAGTTTTCTACACCTTCTGTTTAAAAACTGCTTGTCTTTAAATCTTAAAAGAGGGAGGGGATAAAGGGAAAAGAAGAGAGAAAAAAGAAGAGGAGAGCAAAGGACAGACCAAGAGAGGCAAAGCAAGATTATTTTGTTATAAACAAAAGAGCTAAGCATGAAATTAGATGCTACATTTTCTAATACACCTGAGTCTACGTCAAGGGCAAACCACTTTAACTGCAAAGCAAAGCAAACAGAGACCTATATTGAAAATTTTGAAAGACATTAACTATCATGGTAAAAAGATATCAGAGCAATCGGTTATATATGACACTTTACTGAAGAAAAAAATCTCTCCTCTTAAAAAATAGAACTACTCAGAAAATAGGCACTTAAGCATCAGAGAATGTACATTAGAGAGAAGGAAGACATAACTGTGCCAACCAATAAAGTAGAAACCAGCTACGTATCCGTTAAGCACTTGAAATGTGGCCAGGTTGAGTTGAGATGTTGTATATATAAAGACACACCAGATATTGGACAGTTCATACAAAAAGAAGGTAAACCTATTTCTACATTTAAAAATTTTGATTCTATGATGAAACAATATTTTGAAATGACTTTCACCTGCTGATCTGTTAATGTGGTTTCTAGAACGTTTAAAATTAAATATATGGCTCACATTATTTTTCTGTTAGATAGTGCTTAGATAGAAGCTGGAAAAGGCTACCATGTAATCCATTTGGGGAGAGAAAGAGATGATATGTTAGTAGTCTTCATATTGACAGCATTTAAAAACATTAGAAGTCCTGTTGTGATTATGAAATCGAGTCCAACTTGAATTCCTCATCATTACCGGTGAGAAAAAAAAATGCACTGCACATGTGTGTAGAAGCTGAACTAATGACATATATCTACTTCGGAAAAATGCCCAACTTGAGCCTTTAATTCCATGCCAACCAGATCCCACCTTTTTCCTATTCCCCATGATCAACCTAAAGTCAAGGAGATAATGCAATCAGCAAAGGCTCCAAACTTTATTAAATAACATAGACCATGACAAAAGTAAGCATTTCTCTAAAATGTGAACACTGACAAAGGTGTGAAGAAATACGACAGGACCCATGATATATGATGATTAACATACTAGGAATGGTCCTTCAGATAATTAGAAGTGCGAGGAAGTCTGAGTATAACTTGAATTTCTAATGTCAACATATAAGTTGTTTCCTTAGTTTGAAATACAAGGATATTTGTGATTGGGAATTCAATCAACAATTTAGCCCAATTTCCTATCAAAATCAATATTCTATCCTCCAATAAAATTATGCCTTTTAATTACTTCACGCCATTTTGCTTATGCCACTTGCTCTGCTGAAAGTCCCTGGTGCTCAGGCTCCATTCTCACAAAGGGCACCAGGTGTGGTCTGACATGAGTGAAATAGATGGGTTTATAGGAATTTTATCTAAGATCACACTAGAATTTATTTTAAAAGTCATAAAACCCCAATGAACCAACGGAAATTGGGGTCATTTTCATAAATGCTGCTCTATTATTCACCTCCTGGACAACTGATTTATTTTCCAGGTCAGTTGCATTTTTCTAACCAACTTTGTGTAAATATAAACTACCATACTACAGAAATATTTATTAGAATGTAAGAGTTTTTTTTTCTTTTGCTGAGTTTTCCTCTTTTTCTAAAAGTAGCTCTATCCACTTAGCAATCTTATTTTCAAAATATCCTGTAAAACTATTTCATATTTAACTAACAAATAATAATTCTGTGTATTTATGGGGTATAATGTGATGTTTTGATCTATGTATGCATTATAAAATATTCACTCCGGTTAATTAACATATTAATCACCTCACCAACTTATCTTTTTTTGTGATGAGGATATTAAAATCTATTCTTTTACCAGTTTTGAAATATAGATTTTTATTAACTGTGTCCACCACGCAGTACAAGAGATCGCTACAATTTATTCCTCCAGTCTAACTGAAACTTGCTAGCCTTTGATTAACACCTTCCCTTTCCCAACCTTCCTCTTCCCCCCAGTCTCTGGTAACTACCTTTCTATTCTCTGTTTCTATAATTTGACTTTTTTTGAATTTCTCATATAAGTGAGATCTATAATATTTGTCTTTCTTTGCATGGCTCATTTCAGCTAGAGTAATGTCCTCCAGTTCCATCTACATGGTGGCAAATGACAGAAATTCCTTCCTTTTAAAGACTGTATAGGATTCCATTGCGTATACATATCATATATAGACACTGGAATATATGTATCACTATATATATATATATCACTATATATATCAGTGTATATATATATCACTATATATATCAGTATATATACATATCACTACATATATCTATTACTATATATATATCACTATATATAATCACTATATATATCAGTATATATATATCACTATATCTATCTATCTATATATATATCACTATATATATCATGATATATATATATATATCACATTTTCTTTATCCATTCATCCTCTGATAGACATTTAGGTTGTTTCCATATCTTGGCTGTTATGAATAATGCTCAAATGGATATGGCATGGGCAACAAAAGCAAAAATAGACAAATTAGATTACATCAAACTAAGAAACTTCTGCACAGGAAAGGAAACTATTAACAGTGAAGAGGCAGCTGAAAGATCAAGAGAAAATATTTGCAATCCAAATATCTGGTAAGGAGTTAATATCCAAAATATACAGAAAGCTCAAACAACTCAACAGCAAGAAAACAAATAACCTGATTTAAAAATGGGCAAGGGATATGAACAGACATTTCTCGAAATAAGTGGCACGAATGGCCAACAGATATGTGAAAAAATGCTCAACATCTCTAAACATCAGAAAAATGTGAAAACCACAATGATGTGTCACCTTAACATGTTAAAATTAGCTTTCAAAATGATGAAAGATAAATGTTGGAGAGGCTGTGGAGAAAACTACACTTATACACTGTTGGTGGGAATGTAAATTAGTACAGCCATTTTGGAAAATAGTATGAGGTTCCTGTCACATAAATTTTATATACGTGTGTGTGTGTGTGTGTGTGTGTGTGTATGTCCCTATGTGTATATACACACTACGTGTATATACATAATAGGCATATACATACATACTGCCTTGTGTCTGCCCATAGTCCCCTCTCCTTCTAGATCATTTGCTGAAATGACATCTCAGACACAATCATTTGCTTAATCGTAACTAAATACCCCTTTACTTCACTGCTATTTATAAGGTCCCTTTTGGACTTTGTTTATTAATAATCATCTAGCATTCAAATAAATGCATCTGCCACTCTTGCCACTCCTCTTCAACACAGTACTAGAAGTCCTAGCCAGAGCAGTCAGACAAGAGAAAGAAATAAAGGGCATCCAAATTGGTAAAGAGGAAGTCAAACTGTCACCCAAATACGTATATACACAAAAGGCATATACACAATATGTGTATATACACAATATGTATATATGTATATACGTATATGCACACACAACATGTGTATATATACGTATATGTACACACCTGTGTGTATGCATATATATGTACACACCGTGTGTATGCATGTATATGTACACACCGTGTGTATGCATGTATATGTACACACCGTGTGTATATATACGTATGTTGTGTATATATACAGGTATATATACACACATATATACACATACATATGTATAGCTTTAACTTGGCATTTAGCGAGTTTTCCAATGATTCTTGAGGTCAGTGAACAATTCTTGTATCTCACAATAAGCACATAGCTTGCTTAAATAAATATGTCTGCTATTCTTGCTCTTGATGGTATTGATAAAAATAACACAATTTTTAAAAGGAACATTTACAAACAGTTTACCTAGTTTCTGGAGTGAAGGAGCAATGCAATAGAGTATGTGTCTACTGGAACAAAACATTCCTTTCCCTAGATGTATTAAAAATAAAATTTTAAAATAAAAAAATTTAAATTTTAATAAAGTAAATTAGGTCAGTTTCCTGAACTGCAGCTAGAAGAGTTACTTCACATCAAACTTTGTTTTAATTCCCAGTCTCAGCATCCTATAAGGGAGGGGTAGAGACTAACCACAGAGCTTGAAATTATGGGCATGGAGAGCATCCTTGCTGGCTACCCTTAAAATTTTCTTCTACTCTCTCTGTAAGAGGTAAAAGTTATTTTCTTTCAATTCTGGCAAGAATATCTTCCCCGCTACACCTCCCCAGATCATCATCTCTTCAAGGGTTGAAATGATTTTTCTTTATCTTATCACAACTGTAGTTTAAGGTTCAATGGACTCTCCTCTGTGTGGTTATTCTTTCCACAAGTCTTCCTGCTTCTCCTCAGACTTGTATTGCATTTCTTCCTCACATACCAGCTAGAGGGTGAGTTTTTAAAAAATACAACTAAGTTACTTAATTTCCTCAACTGAAATTCTTTTGGAAATGTCAACTGCTCTTAAAATCCAAACCTCTTATAGAAGTTTAGGGGGGCCTTGAGAGATTCTACCCTCATCTTATCCTAATCTTTCCTTGATTTGTTGCGTTCCAGCCTTTCTGGCCTCCCTTATGTCTTTTGGACATGCCAAGCCCACATTCTTCACCTTTGGCTATTTGTGTTTCTTTTCATTTCTCCTAATGTCCTTTCTCCAACTTATCACATAGGTGGCACCTGCACATTCTCCAGGTTTGGGTCTAACATCGTCTCCCCAGAATCACGGTTTCAGACCCCAAAGTAATTATAATCTGCAATAATATTCAGATATCCAATTTTATTATCTTTCTATCAATAAGCTCCGTGAAGACATACTGCTCTTGATTTTCGACACCAAGTATATTACCTAGTGTCCAGCACTTTTACGGCATATACCACGTGTTCAAAAATATTTCTTGAATTTGTTAGTGAACAAGTGAGCAAGACTCTGTTCTGAAAGCAATCTAATGGTGTAGAACAGAAGAGAATCATTTTGAAACTTTAGAACAGACAAAACACTGACTTTGTCATAACTAATACTGTCACTTTCTCCATTTTTGCAAAACTAAACCAAACCAACAAAATCCCTAATAATTATTTTGACACGATTTCCCCATTGTTAATGAAATAAACTCAAATTATATGACCAATCTTTTTCCTTATTTACATTTAGAAATAAGGTTTCATTTTTTTCTTTGTTGAAACAATTATCTACAACAGACTAGATGCTGTGTTTCTATGTTCATCTAGCATATAACACGACTTTACTGGTTTTCAGTCTCTAGAAAAGTATTTTATCAACTGTCATGGGAAACAATTCCACCCCCTCATCCTCCCAGACCTAGGCAACCACTAATCTTATTTCTACCTGTACAGATTTACCTATTGTGGCCTTTTTATACCAAGAGACTCATATAACATATGATCTTTTGTGACTAGCTTCTTTCACTTAGAATAATGTCTTCAAGGGTAATCCATGCTGTAGCATGTATCACTACTTTCTCCCTTTTTATTACTCAGTAACATTGCCTTGTATGGATGTGCCCATTTTCTTCATATAGTCATCACTGGATGGACATTTGGGTTTCTTCTACATTTTGGCGATTATGAATAATGTTGTTATGAACATTCATGTATACGATCTAGTTCTTATAGCATCCTATATCTATCCTTTTAGTTATTCAAACCCCATTAGCTTACCTGTGACATAGGTGTAATAACAAATCCTAAGCCAAAAGAACAAAGCTGGAGGCATCATGCTACCTGACTTCAAACTATACTACAAGGCTACAGTAACCAAAACAGCATGGTACTGGTACGAAAACAGAGATATAGATCAGTGGAACACAACAGAGCCCTCAGAAATAATGCCGCATATCTACAACTATCTGATCTTTGACAAACCTGATAAAAACAAGCAATGGGGAAAGGATTCCCTATTTAATAAATGGTGCTGGGAAAACTGGCTAGCCATATGGAGAAAGCTGAAACTGGATCCCTTCCTTACACCTTATACAAAAATTAATTCAAGATGGATTAAAGACTTAAACATTAGACCTAAAACCATAAAAACCCTAGAAGAAAACCTAGGCAATACCATTCAGGACATAGGCATGGGCAAGGACTTCATGTCTAAAACACCAAACGCAATGGCAACAAAAGCCAAAATTGACAAATGGGATCTAATTAAACTAAAGAGCTTCTGCACAGCAAAAGAAACGACCATCAGAGTGAACAGGAAACCTAAAGAATGGGAGAAAATTTTTGCAACCTACTCATCTGACAAAGGGCTAATGTCCAGAATCTACAATGAACTCCAACAAATTTACAAGAAAAAAACAAACAACCCCATCAACAAGTGGGCGAAGGATATGAACAGACACTTCTCAAAAGAAGACATTTATGCAGCCAAAAGGCACATGAAAAAATGCTCATCATCACTGGCCATCAGAGAAATGCAAATCAAAACCACAATGAGATACCATCTCACACCAATTAGAGTGGCGATCACTAAAAAGTCAGGAAACAACAGGTGCTGGAGAGGATGTGGAGAAATAGGAACACTTTTACACTGTTGGTGGGACTGTAAAAGTAGTTCATCCACTGTGGAAGTCAGTGTGGTGATTCCTTGGGGATCTAGAACTAGAAATACCATTTGACCCAGCCATCCCATTACTGGGTATATACCCAAAGGACTATAAATCATGCTGCTATAAAGTCACATTCACACGTATGTTTATTGCGGCACTATTCACAATAGCAAAGACTTGGAACCAACCCAAATGTCCAACAATGATAGACTGGATTAAGAAAATGTGGCACATATACACCATGGAATACTATGCAGCCATAAAAAAGGATGAGTTCATGTCCTTTGTAGGGACATGGATGAAATTGGAAATCATCATTCTCAGTAAACTATCTCAAGGACAAAAAACCAAACACCACATGTTCTCACTCATAGATGGGAACTGAACGATGAGAACACATGGACACAGGAAGGGGAACATCACACTCTGGAGACTGTTGTCGGGTGGGGGGAGCGGGGAGAGATAGCATTAGGAGATATACCTAATGCTAAATGGCGAGTTAATGGGTACGGCACACGAGCATGGCACATGTATACGTATGTAACTAATCTGCATATTGTGCACATGTACCCTAAAACTTAAAGTACAATAATAATAATAAAAAATAAAAATAAAAATAAAAAAATATTCTCATCACAAAGATTAAAAAAAACAGACAAATACGCAACGTGTTTCTCTCTGAGGGTTAGGTAAAATGATGTATAAATTAGTTATGTATAGGGTAAAAAGTACTTTGAAAATAGAATTTTATCTTTTTATATTATTTTCTCCTATCACTTATGTCAGATAACAACTACCAATTCCTTATACCATTTTTCACCACTGAAAGTATATTTTAAAAGCCAGGTTTTTGTGTGAAAAAGCAAGTTTAAAAAAGTAAAAAGGAAATAAAAGTCAGTATGGATGCCTAGGCACTTCTGTTAGCTCTTATTTCCTGCATACTTAACATGTCCAAAGTACTGTGGAGTAACACAAGAAATGAGATTTACTCCCTGGTGCCAGTTTGGGTATAATGCATACACAGATGCAATTATTTGAAATAATTTCAAATTAACAAAATAAACTGCTATGTAATTTCATATGCTACATTTTTCATTCCCTATATATATATTCCATATTTAATTAAAGGGTTATTTATTAATCTAGACAAGCATTCCAAAAGGGTGAATAGTAACATTAAACATGTGTAGCTAAAGTGGAAATGGGGCCAATTTGTTTAAATATAAAAGCAGTGAAAAAGTTAGGAAGTTTTATAAACAATCATCATTTGTAGGTATGAAATTTAAAAAAGAGAAGACAGATGATAGGGATGGATGGATGGATGGATAGATGTATGAATAGAGATTATATATTATTACATATTTATATTGTAACATCATAGACAAATCTCAGTTATCAAACATTGCTATTCTGAACATCTTTAAACTAAATGATAAAAAGTTGAACTTTAATATGATTAAGAGGTATATACAGATTAAAGTAAATTTCCAGTGAAATGGCTCTTTTGCCCAACAATTATTGCATAGCCACTAAATGTATTTAACTTTAAGGGGGAGTTATGTATGTAATGACAAGTGAAAATACATTATTGTTAAATCGGTCAATATTTGAAAATCTAGGATATTTAAAATATTTTCCCAAATTAATTTTACAGAGGCACAGCAACAAGTACACTGAAATCCACTAGAGGGAGCAGATATTATTCATAAAGTTTTACTACCTGTACAGGAAAATAAACCGCTTAGCAAAAACAACTCTGAAGGACACACACACACACACGCACACACACACACACACACACACACAGAGAAAGTATTTATCCTTTGCTTTATTTAGTTCATTTCATTTTTGTAAAAATGAAAAGCTGGGAAATGAGAAAAGCTTTGTGTATCACTACATTAATTCTGCAAATGATATTATATGGTGAATTCTTTAAATATTTACAAAGAAAAGCAATAGGACAAAGTATTTTCCAACTAATTAAAGTTTTAGTAGTAAACAAACACATGTTCCTGTGCTTCTCATAACAAATTTGGGGCAGAGATTTTTTCAGAAAAATACTTTTATCTTAATGCCTTCAAACCCAATTTTATTCAATCATTCTTTGTGTGTGCACATGAACACATATATGCATGTATATAGTGAATCAAAAACCCATTTACTATTTCATAAAGGTGGTCATTAATCTGTCTCTGAAAAGAATTTTTGTCTTAAAATTAAGTTGATGAGTAGAGATATTTTGGAGCAGATACTATGTATTAACATCATCTTATTAAAGCAATTCAGGAAGAGACAAAAGAAACATCTTGAAAAATTTGCTAGTCACATGGTATGAATTTGCATAATTGCTCCACTTTTATCTTTTATCATCAAAGGAAAAAATAGGATTTATGTAATTATAGTGATCCAGTAGTAAAATGTAGCCCAAAGAATAATTTGTCCTTTGCTGAGTTTCAGTTGCCACATGTATGCTAAAGCTATAATACTCTTCAGATAAATTGACAGAAGTATTAGAAGATGCCTAGCAAATATCCTTGTACATACAGCGAGCCAGACTTAATGAAAGTGTATTCATATGACCTCAACTGCTCTTTTATTTTCTTCTATATTCAAAATGTCTGATTTGGAAATCTACAATCCACCAAGGAGAAGTTATGCCCATACAAAACATGTTTTGTTTCTCAAAGTCACAAAATTATTATGACGACAAAAAAATCTAAAGACAGCTTATCTGTTCCACCAGTATTTCGTTCCTTGTTAATATAGGTTGTAGGGAGAATGGTTCCATTTACAGAAATTATTGTTTCATGTTAGTACTTTCTGGATTTCCCAACAAATAACCAATTTGGAAAATGTCAAGTTAGCCATTTTAGGCTTTTTACTTACTTGTCTGTAGCTCTTTCTCTCTGGCCTGCACATCAGAAAAGACTTGGTTAAAATGATTTGTAAAGGCCACAAAGTCTGCATCCAGGAACATCGGTCCTTGTCCTTTCTCTTTCAGGGCTATGCTTTGAATTTTTAATCGTTCAATTTGAGGTTGAAGAGCTGATAGCCGGTTGACTTCATCCTGTGCCACAGAGTATGGAAAGTAAGTAACACTTTTACTTTTCATACATTACATTTTGCAAAAGAAGGCATTAAAAAGCAGTAAGGCAAGTTTACCTTAATACCCTTAACAAATATCTGATAAGAAACATCCATGATAGTATAGACAAGCCTCTATCACAGGCCATCCATCCATTTAAGGATACCTTGGCTCTTTGTTCAATATGTATCATCCTATATAATGATATTTAAATTTGAAGATGACATAATTTAGAGCATTAATGGGTATGAATGTCTACAGTGGGGAAGTACTATCCATGACCTTAAATCCTTTCCATAAATCAAATATAGGTGTTTGGCTGCACCCCTCTTATATCAAAATGATGTGCCTTTGCTTCAAATTCTAAGCTCACTCAATGAACAATATTTTCTTTCATTTGTGCAAAATATAAATTACATATATACCTACATATATGTATATGTGTATACTATAATTATAAATATATTTTGGTACAATTATATAGATTACATACACACATATATAAAATCTATATAATACTTACATGTATGTATATACACACACAAATATAAAAATATATCTATAATCTTCTAACTTTTGTATGGTCTCATTACTTCTCCTGACCAAACAGGCAACCACCACTTTTTTTTTTTTTTTGAGACAGAATCTCACTCTTGTTGCCCAGGCTGGAGTGCAATGGCGTGATCTTGGCCCACTGCAACCTTCACATTCCAGGTTCAAGCGATTCTCCTGCCTCAGCCTCCTGAGTAGCTGGGATTACAGGTGCCCGCTACCATGGCCAGCTACTTCTTTGTACTTTTAGTAGAGACAGAGTTTCACCATGTTAGCCAGGCTGGTCTCAAACTCCTGACCTCATGATCTGCCCACCTTGGCCTCCCAAAGTGCTGGGATTACAGGTGTGAGCCACCGCACCCAGCCAATTGCCACTTTTTAAATTACGGTGGCTGTCCAGATTTCCTCTTGTTGTCCTGGCATAATTATTAGTAGCACCCTCTTTCGCTGTCAGTAGTACCCTCGTTTGTATGATAAAATCACATGAACACTGCTGTACTGTCACTAGCTCATTTGGCAACTGGGCACCTGAAATGTGGCTGGTCCAAATTTAGATGCATGAAATTACCAAAATACGTTTAATTCTAAAGACTAAGAAAAGCTAAGAACATAATCTCAAAGTTTTTAAACACTGATTAAACTTTCAAATAATATTTTTGATAAATCAGGTTAAATAAAATGTACTATAGAAATTCATTTACCGTTTCTTTTTCCTTTCCTAATGTAGTTTCTAGACCATTTTAAACTACATATGTGGCTTGAATTTGTGGCTAACACTGTATTTCTTTTGGACATCATATTCTCTACATAAATGTTTTCATGCTCGTTTCCAGTGAAGTTGGAATTGTTTTGTATTTAATACATATATAATCTGAACTCAGAAAGTTTTCACTGCCCTTTTTAAAAGTGTTATTATCATGGCTGCTTACTTATAATTCATATATATGCTGTCTTTAGAAAAAAAATACTTGAGGATTAGTTACTATTTAATATATAACAACAGGAAAATTGAAATTTAAAAATTGGAACATGAGCCTATTAGAAGAAAGGGAAAATGGAAAGAATTATACCAATTCTGAACGAATTGAAATCTGAGCTTCCTGAAAATCAAAGTGAAAGGGCAAAAAATAAGTTAATATTTATGGAGGCATTCATACTCTTTGGGAGAGAGCAACTTTTGTCTTAGGCGTGGCTGAGAAATTTATCACATAAATTCTGTCATGGTTGCAAGACTAATGTACAATGCCACTTATTCTCATTAAAAAAAATGTAAATACAGCTTTCAGAGGAATGTGTTTATGTGGTTATAATGGTATGAGCTGATTCAGGTAAAATAATGTCTGACGATTCAATCTTTTTTGTGGGTGAAGATTAAAGATATTTAGCAAAATGGAAGGTGACCTATATTTCTCATTCAAATATAAATCCTCTCAAACAAGTGCTAGAAAGTTGGTATATATCCATGGATAAGAAATAAGACAAGAGGTAAAGGGTAATATTCTGTATTTATAGTACAGAAATATATACATACAATTTGTATGCTAGATTTACAAATGGCAGCATTGGCATCTACTGTGAACCATTAAGAACCTGATTTATATTTGGCCAGGTGGAGAGCCGCCATTTTTCCCGTTCAGGGAGCTATAGAAAGAGCCAACATTATAGCCAAGTGTGCTCTGAAAAACAAAGGGGACTTTGAAACTAATAAAACATTTGGGCAAATGTTCAGCTGAGACCTTAATGTTCTGAGAATAAATCATAGAAGAGATAATTTTCAACTGAAGTATTCAGTGTTTAAAAAGATGTTAACAATTAGCCATTATTTCCATAAAAGGATTTGGTTTAGTTGGTCCTCCAGAGTATGACGTCTACTTTGAGTCTGTTTATTCTTTAAAATTAGATGCTTATCTCATGGAAGCTTTTGTATTTTTCTCAGGAAAGAGTTCATGAATTTCTTCCAATTCTGATAAGGCTCTCTAACCCCCCAAAATATTAAGAACCAGTTCTGCCAATCATTAGAATATGAGCTAAATATGCGCTCTAATGTTATAAAACTTCTCCAAATAAAACGCTGAGAAACATGTTATAATTTATTTACCTATCACTAATCTCAGCAGAACAGTATATATATTTGGCCTTGTATGAATAATATTAAGCTTATCTTGCTAAACATTTTACCTAAAGTGATTCTTCAAATTAATAGGCACCAATGGGTCTGAGAGAAAGAGTAAGGGGTGATAAGGAGGTGACAACAGAATTTGGAACTTTGTGGCTGGATGCAGTAAGAGAAATATTTTCCCTTAGGATGACTTCCTCAACCACCAGACAATATTTAATATATAAAACCTCTGGTGATCTACATTTGTTCCTCAAATCAAGACCAAGATACTAGCAGGTCCCAGAAGTCATTGGTTTGTCTCCTATATACCTGCCTTTTCCTCTTCGTCTCTCCTCTCATTCCTCTGCCCCTCTATGTTTCAGCATTTACAATGCTCTTCATTCAGGCGCTTGGCCTTTATTGCTCCCTCTCGCCATGTTCCTTCTGCCTGGAATCTTGCTTCACTGTTCTCTTACCTAATTCTAACTCATCACAAAAGTCTCAACTCAAACGCTCCTCCCTCAAGGAAGATGCCCTTGGTGGCCCTATCAGGTTCATTTTTCCCTGTTAGTCATTCTCCCAAAGCTTTGCATCTTTGTTTAAACCACTGATCCTAGCAGGAAATTTAAAAATACCGATTCCGTTGTTTCATATCTCTCTCCTCTGTTTTCCATAAATACAATAAAAGCAGAGTCCATGAATGCCCACTCTAATATTCCCAAAACTTAGTGCTATGGGCAGAATTGTGTCTTCCAAAATTCACATGCTGAAGTCCTAACCATCGGTGAGACTGTATTTGGTGATAGGACTTTTAAGAGGTAATGATGTTTATATGAGGTCATCAGGGTTGGGTGGGGGTGGCGGGGGTCGGGGGCTAATCCCTTAGGGATTGGTGGCTTTATAAAAGGAGGCAGACAGAAAGAGAGAGAAAAAGAAAAATAGCCCTCTTTCTCACTTTCTCTCCATGTATACACACAGAGGAAAGCCACGTGAGGACAGAGTGAGAAGTTGGTTATCTGCAAGTCAGGAAGAGAGCCTTCACCAGAAGATGAAGCTGAACCCTACCAAACCTTGATCCCGGACTTTCTCGCTTCTAGAACTCTCAGAAAATAAACCTGTGTTGTTTAAGCCACCCAGTCTGTGGTATTTATTGTGGCAGCCTGAGCTGATTAATACACTCAGTACCATTCTTAGACACATTAGAGACACTTAATATATATATTTTATGCATGAATGTACAGTGTAGGTACTATTACTAACTATTATATCTGAATCTCAAGAATCAGATAAGGTAACATCAGATTTTTGTTGCAAGAAATAATGTATTTGGATTATTCCTCTGATTCATAGGAAAAACGGCATGGGTTCTATTCTTGAATTACAAAATGTATCTAAATGTAGAAATTCCTTAGATGTGTGTATTTGCCTAATAAGTCAAGTGCCTTATCCAAGGTATTCTTTATCCAAAAGTATACTTTCTGAGTTTATTTCCACAGCAAACTAACACAAGAACAGAAAACATAGTAAAGCTACAGGTCCAATATTTGAAGAAGAACCATCAAGTCCTTCAATTGTTTTTCTCTTCAAAATAGCTTTGAATTTCTCACCACTTTTTGGGTCCAATACCTTTTCTAAATCAACCTTGTCACATTTCCATGTCTATTCTACCTTAATTTCACCATTCTTTTTAAAGTATGCAAATGAATCTCCACTCCTTGCCTTTTGTATTAAATGTAATCATCTCGATCTATCACTAAACGTTCATCCTGGAAAAGTTTTAGTCCATCCTCTAATCAGTTTATCATTCCCTGTGAAAAGTACATAGCTCATAGTAACAATGAAAACAGTTTCGGCTATTTTCATTATTATACAGCTCTTGTTTTCTTACACTTGAAGGCATAATCCTTTCATCGCTTTCTCAGGCCCTTTTGTCCACTTACATCTTGTTTGCCCCTCCAGATCCACTGTCCACTCTTCTCCTGTAATCCAGGAGACTGATATTTACAGATGACAGTTCCTTGTCCTTTGCCTTAGGATTAAGTTTAGTCAGTGAGGAGCCCTGACAAGATTATGGAGGCAGGGAAAAAAGTGAAGTGGGGTGTTTATTTTTCTGACTCCATTTCTATGAGGATTCCTTAAGCTGGCCATGCTGCTTTTACCATGAGGATCTGACTGTCTCCTTCTGAGTTTCTATAACTTCTCTCTCACTGATCCTTTCTGGCGTAAAAGAGGTAAGAACTCTGATGCTGGGTTACTACACTATCTGGTGTAGTTCCTCTGTACTCCAGCTACATTTTAAAAATATCTTTTTGTAAAGAAACCTTCCTCAAATTATCGTAATTTGAGAGGTCCATCAGTTTTAAATATTTTCCTTATGTATCCAGTTCTATTGCATCCAAGCTTGCTGTTGACCCGTGTTTCTAACTATTTCCATGGATTCCACTTTTTCAAAATGACTATGTTTCACTCGTCGCAAAGAAAGAGTTCCAAAGTAGAGGCCATTTTTTACAGGATACATGTGGTTTCCACACTCCTAAACTGCCTCATGCTTACGCAAACCGACACAATCAATTAGCTCTGTGTAACTACGCCAAATACAATTTTAGAATCCGGGTATCTATGTCTTACATATTTAAACAGATTTTTGTTGCTTACATTTTGAACTTTTTTGTGCTTAGCTAAATCCTTAGAAGGTGAACGTTTCATTACGAAATAATATGTTACTGTCTTCTTGGAAATTGCCAAGAAATACCTATTGATTATGCTCCAAATGGAAGGAGAAAAGATTCTTACCTTACAAATTTTTAACTGACTTTTAATTGCTGTTGGCTCTGATGGGGTGGTGGGTTGGATTTTCAACCAGTTTTCAGCAGTAGTTGTCATCTGCTCCAATTGTTGTAGCTGATTATAGAAAGTGATGATGTTGTTCTGATACTCCAGCCAGTTAAGTCTCTCACTTAGCAACTGGCAGAATTCGATCCAACGGCTGTTCAGTTGTTCTGAGGCTTGTTTGATGCTATCTGCATTAACACCCTCTAGAAAGAAAAAAATAATTAAATGTATCCCCTGAACCCACAGACTGAAAGAAATGATCTGAAAGCCAACACATCCTAATTATAAAAGTATTCACCACATGAATGATTTCAAACCAAATCAATTATTTTCTAAGATATAATTGTGTAAATATGATTCCAGATTATTCACTGTGAATTATTAGACTTGCGTCACAACAAAGAATATCAATGCCATCAAGTAATAAGACATAAGATGTAGAAAAGTAGACTATATTTAAATAAAATATTAAATAAAAACTTAAATAAAACCAAAAGTGCTCAAAGCTCTGATGGGAGCTGGAAGGCTGATCATGAACAAGTAACATTTTAGATGTTTTCAGATACATTTTAAATATCATGCATATTACTCAAATATACTTCCCCGAACTAACTTACATTTTTAATTTTAAAAATGGGCTTGGAAATTAGTTTAAATAGTATTTTCATAGTTTTGAAAAAAGGAAAAAAAAATCCAAGATTATTATTTATTTCATTTATAGAAGACTAGAAATAAACAGACTGTCGGCTGAGCACGGTGGCTCACGCCTATAATTCCAACACTTTGGGAGGCTGAGGTGGGGGATCACGAGGTCAGGAGATCAAGACCATTCTGGCTAACACGGTGAAACCCCGTCTCTACTAAAAATACAAAAAATTAGCCAGGCGTGGTGGTGGGCGCCTGTAGTTCCAGTTACTCGGGAGGCTGAGGCAGGAAAATGGCGTGAACCAGGGAGGCGGAGCTTGCAGTGAGCGAGACTGCACCACTGCACTCCAGCCTGGGAGACAGAGCGAGATTCTGTCTCAGATTGTACATGGATCCAAGGAAGTAAAACAAGTACTAGGAAAAATAATCTTTCTAATACAAAACATTTTTAAATGTATAAATGTAGAAGGTGATCTCAAAGTTTTAAAATCATCTATAGTAATACCAAAGCCAGAAAACTTTATCACGGGAAAAATGGAAACACAAGCATATCATTATCACCATTACCATTCTGGAGTACCTACTATGTACCATGGAATATGCTATGTCATTTCATATATGACGAATGCCAATCCAAGTACATATTATTCCATACATAGCATGAAAGCATGACAACATCACGCTATGCTATGGGTTAAAATTCAAACTCTCTAAAGTTAGTTTACAAAATTTAGACTTTCTTAGATTTATTAGCTTATATAGTTTTCTTAATAAATGACAGAATACAAAAGAGAAAATGTATTAAATATGATATCATGCATTTTTAAACATAGCTACATTAGCATTGATAACATTCTTATACTTTGGAAATGCTGAATATTTAAATGTTTTATATTCCCTCATTTACCTACAGGGATCTCAAAAGAACATAAACTCACTATAAGGTTCTTTCTCTAGGTTAAAATACCTAAAAGTTCGAGGAGTAGGTTGGTAGAAGAGTAGGTTGCCTAAGATAATCTTCTTTTATAAATGTTCGTTTTACTTAATTTTCTGGTAATATAATTTAGATAAAGGGAAGCTAAGTTCTTAAAAAGTCTGAAGAACGTCTCTAGAAACATAAGGCCTGTGGATTTGCTAACTTGTACGTGCCGCCCACTTTATCCTTTTTAAAGACTAAAAAAAATATAGATGTGCATTCAACAACTATACTATTTTATCCTCTTTCACTTCCCTCTGCCCTGATAGTCTAATGTTCTGTTTGTCATAATGACATTAATGCTGCCAAACCATGTCCCTCAATTCATTTGAAACACAACTGTAACTTCACTAATTTCAAAGCATAATGCTACTCAGGATGGCGGTGAAGGAGACAAACTTTGCAAATATTATTGTCAACTATTTTCCCCTCCTTCTTCCCTGATATATTTTTAATGAGATACAATGGAAATAATAGAATGTAAAAAGAGAACATATACATGGCTCCATATATCTAAGCATAAAAGAAGGCCGTGCTCTGCAGGAGCTACATATTCTAATATCCTCCTAATGCTTAAGGAAGCAATTGTGACATGCTGTTTTTGATCGTTAGACTTTGAGGAGTGATCAAAAATTGTACCAAAATATTTTGTAAGCGATGCGAATAAGTAACTGTTGTTATAAAATGACCACATTTGGCATAAAGTATAAGAGAAGAATATGAAACTTCAATCGTATGAGCACTCCGTTTGAAAAAAGTATTATGATAAAACGTTAACATTTCTGGAAAATAAAAAGATAATTAAAAAATATACCAGACAGAATTTTTGAATTATGTTAATAACAAAAAAATGTGGCATGGATCTAAATGATCAGATATTTAGGAGAAATATTTTCAGCGTATGTTCAACTTGAACAAGCAGTTAGAAGTCCATGAAGGGTGAAAAGTCAACATAAACCAGGCATTAAATAGGTAAAAAAGAAATGCTAAATTAAAGGGACCGACAGACTAATGCTGGATTGAGTCTTATTCAACATTTGTCTAAATGAGAAGGGAACACCGACAGAAATCACTTTGTGTCCCTGAGAAAGGTCAACCATACAAATCGTAGCAAACGAAAAAATGAAACTATGAGTTGATTTTCAATATGGATATGTTAATTTTGTAAAATGATAAAACTATAGTGAAGTACCAATAGGCTCCGCAGTATCTGTTAAAATCAAGGGACAGGTTTTAATGAGTCATTGTTGATCATTACACAAAACGCTATGTTGTGCCCCCCAAAAATGTAGCAATATATCACCGTGAAAGAAATTTAAATGGTGAAGAAAAGTCAACTTTGTACAAATTCATAACACTGAAATTTATAATACGCTCTACTTATTTGCATATTGATCTTTATAACTGAATGCAGGCAATTAAAATGCAGTGATAGGTAAAAGAATGACTTCTATAATAGCAAAAAGGAGGAGGCAGGCAGAAAGGCAGAGAAATGACCAGTGAGAATTCTGGCGCGTTAAAGAGACTGGAGTTAAAATTTGACTCCCCTTACGAGATGTGTGACATGGGTTCAGTTACTTAATTTCACTGGATCTTACTTTTCTCATCCATGAAATGAGGATTAAAAATAGAATTGACCTCATAGGATACTTATCGAAGTTCTGAGTTAACATATACAACTTACTTATAACAAACGCTGACACATACTAGGCAACAAAGACATATTAGACAATGCCATATAGAGGAAATGAAAAAGAATATTCAGAAAACAAGAGACCAGATCTCTTGTGTGAAAATTAGGGGGAGAGGAAGTCTTCTTAATGACTGAAACAGGACATGTATAAAAAGCTAATAATACTATTTTAAAATTAGTCCTAATTTTATATAATATACGACTAATATGGGATATAGAAGGTGTATTCATACATTTTTTAAAGAAGTTTTATCAATAACCAGGGATCCTTTGAGCCCAGGAGTTCGAGGCTGCAGTGAGCTATGATTGCATCACTGTATTATAGCCTGGGCAACAGAGCAAGACCCTGTCTCCAACTAAAATAAAAATAAAAAGAGTTTATTTGGGAATCCTGGAATATTCTGTCACATTTATAATCATTTGACATTGAAGTTATAAAGAAACCAAAAAATTTCAAAAAAACGTGGAAATTTCTAGATGTTACTAGAAAAGACATAATGTTGGCCACAGATAATCAGAAGTCTTGTTATGAAGGGTTTGTATGCAAACATTGTATTAACTCATTGTGAATATGCTGCCTGCTCAACAAGGGCATAAACTGTCCTTCTAAACTATAAACTCCTATACGAAATGTCTCCACTGGCAGTATCTAATAGAATTCTCAGCTTGGAGTAGAAAGAGAATAACTACACGGTACTCATGAAATCATTCAATACCAAATCAATAGTGTACTCTATCTATATGAATATAAAAATTATGAAACCAATGTACACTGAAGCCAAAAGCCATACGCAAGCAAACAACCTCTCTTGCATCAAATTTGCTTTAAAAAACTTGGGCAGGGGATGGAGAGCACTGTCACATTACTTAATGACACTGTCATGTTAATTACCGACAGTGTCACATTACTTAATGTACCTCTCTTAAATTAAAATTAGAAATGCTATTAATTCAACTTTATGAATTAATTGACCATCTAAATGCCAGGACTACTGTTGATTTTCTAAGAAAGTCCATTAAAACCTTTCTAGAATAAAAAAGGGTTCAAAGCGTTTTCCAAATACATATTTGCATATGGATAATTTTATTATTATATATAATTGTTTTATGTGTATTTCATAGAATTATGCTCCTTGGCTCAACGGAAAATTTTAAGTTTTGTAAGAGTTTGTAAGTGTAAATATCTGAAATCATATCAATCATCTGAGCATCTGTTTTCTAACTTTGTGTTAGCTATTTAAGAATACAAATACTAACACACCAGGCATTATGAACAATACTTATGGAAACCATTTTGTTGTAGCACATTAGAATCTCAGGGATAATGGATCATAATCCATTCACATCTCATATTCTAAACAACCCCTGAAATAGTCTATGAATAAATATATTGCACCCAGAGGAAATGGATCATTACTTGAAGTGTATCCATTAATTTTATTACTTGTGTACAGTGCATAACAGACTGTTAGAATAATTTTAATTGTGCACCACCTTCCATGCAAGTACTTCAGAACTGCCACTTAAAGTGAAGTATTCCTCATCAAGTATATTCATCATTAGCCGTGAGGCCCGGGTAGAATAACGCAAAACCAGTGTTTCCAGAGCTCTTGAATTAAAAGAATGTTTGGAATAGAAACTTAAAATAAAGCTGCTAATAAACAGTCTCCTATTTTTGCTGCACTTTAAGTGAGGGTTATTACAAGTCTATTTAGCATTCAATGTAATAGTCTAAAATGTAATAGAGAGATCTTCAAAACCCGTGAAGACAAGTTCTGAGGCTAAATTTTAGAGGCTTCTGTGACCTCACTGACTTAAAGTAATACCTTTTACAAATTAATGGTATATATAAAAGTAATACCCCTAGTGAGGGCAATATAAATTTTACTAATATAGCCCTTTTGCTTTTTTATTTTCAAACATCATACAATTAGAACACAGTCAGATTTTTACTCATATTTGTTTTTGCCACTCATTTCCCACAACAACAGTGACAACAACAGTCTCTTCCTTTCACACAAATGGACACACACACGCACATGGTCTGTGCGTGCAAGTTCACCCATGCATGCACGCCGTGCTCACACACACCCACAGAGGCTCTTCCCTTTGGAGATTAGACTTAAACCAAGAAAAATGTGCCTGTCAATTAAAAACATTTATTGAATGTGAACTCTGTGTAGAGCATTACACTAAGTGTCATGTGGAGAAAGAAGAAATATAAATCAAACTGCCCAGTACTGAGGAAGGAATAAGAGAAGAGGAAATACATGCAACTGTGGAAGGCTACTCATTCATGATGAAGGGGCTGGGCTACTACAAATGGTACAGTCTCCATGCCACATTTGTATACAGACTATTTGCAATATGTCTTGCCATTAAAATATATGATTAGAAGAGCTGCTGCTACTGAAAATTTTTCCAGTGATCATGAGAGTTTTACCTTTGAGATGAGCCAGACTGACTATAATCCCTACCCTCACCCGTCTGACAAAATTTGGTTGCCCACCTCAAATAACATAATTCATGTGAAATTATCTAATGAGCTATGAACCAAAATACAAGAAAAAAAGATAGTTACCTGGTTAATGTTACGGATAAGAAGAGCCCTCATCAGTGTTATCATTCTGTGCCATTTAATTACAACAGTTAGCATACTTATTATCAGGTATCACCTTAAACACTATAATCTAGCACTCAGGGAATGATAGTTTTGAGATGTTCTTTAGTCTAATACACTAATAATTACCACTTTTATTTAAACATGTCCTTAATGTGATTGTCTTTAGACTCTTAATTAACACACAGAAAACTACAAATAGAAATTGAAAATGAACCACAATTTAACTAACCCTATTGGATAATTATAGCATCTCCTCTAGAAATTATGGTGAAAGCATCTTATAAACTAAAGAAGGAGAACCTGAGCTACGCCTACATATGTTTTCAAATAAATGGTTTGATATGACCATATTTTGGTAATTTCAGTATTAATAAGGAAAACCAGTTTATCTAAACTAGGCTTTTTTGTGTTATACCTGATTGATGAGACTGTATGTACTCATGCAAGAACACTATTTTACAAAAAGGATTACATCTAATCCTAAATAGATAAAAACAGACATATGTTTAGGTATAATCATATGTATATTATTTTAGCTCTAGGTTGTCCTGAAACTTCACAATCTCAATAATACACTGAAAGGCCTTGGTCTTGATAAGCATCAGTTTAAAGACTCTTCAAATTAAAATCTTAGAAAACCACTATTAGCAATATTATTAAAGCATTAGAAAGATTACTTACTACATTTAATGGCTAAATTTTTCTAAATTTCTAAATTATTTATAACATTTTGTATTTAAATTAAGAAATGTAAAAAGAAACCTTAAAGTTATATCACGTCTTTCTTAAAAAGGAAAATAAAGAATTTGGAAACTCCCTTTTCAATATATACAGCTACAGGAATATATAAATACATCACTAGATACCTGGTCTAGCCTCTCACTCGCCCTCATTAAGTTAACAGTTTCCTGAGACCAGGGTTATGATTCTAATCTTACACATTGATGGTAAGATGCATGAAAATTATAGCTATCCAAAAATGTCTCTAGTAAAAAGAGGTACTTTGCATGCACCATCCAATATTCTGTCACATTTATCCAACCAATTAATGTTGACATAAGAACAGTAAATGAATTTTAATGTTAGTTCAAACAAAAAATACAGCTGAGAGAGAGATAAATCAGTTAAAAATTATACCAAAATTTCATGCCAAAATGCCAGAAACATGATTTTTTTTAGTTAACACTCTCCTTTTAGTAGCTTCTCTTTTTAGTCTATGATCGTGAAAGATCACTTCTACTCTGACCAAAAGAACTGGAACATCCATAAGGAAAACGTCCATGTATAGTTTTAAAGTAGGCAAGGAATTTGGCCAACTCCTTTCTTTGGTTAAAAATTCCAAATAAATTAGTAAGAATCTCTTTCTGTCTATAAACTCTTAATATATAAATTATTGCTGTAAAATTAACGATATGGTTAATATTAACTGTTTTAAAATTCTGCATACGACTCTTCACATTTGATAAAATACAGTGAAAATGAAAATTATCTTCCAATTCATCATAAAACTTGTATGTGACACTGAAAAACTGTACATATGTTACTAGACATATTGTTTCTAGGACGTACAACTGATTTTTAACAATACTTTGCACCATCAAATGAGGTTCGCTTCTACATTGTAACCATGGTAAATTTCGTACTTTCAACAACCTTAACACCCTACCCTGTCTTCTCAGTGTATGTCTTAAATTCCTTCAATAAATTGCCTTCAGGACAAATAGATTTTGTTTTCTGCATTACTTAAGTGATGTTAAATCTTCATTGCTTCATAGATATTTAGAAACAGACAAAAATCATTTGGAAATATGTCTGATGTACCATTTCAGGTCAAAACTGAAGTAAAATTTAAGTTATGAGAGATTATTTTTTCCATCTTGGAATTTCATTCTAAAAGCAAACTGATGAGTTACAAAATTATTCTAAATTTTTAAGAAGTAATTTAATCTTAGGGCAAATTATTTTAAGTAGAAAATTCAGTTTGCTATGCATGTACCAGTACAGATACATATAAAATACAGTTCACCGAATTTTTTAAAATGTATAATAGCTATACTTATGCTATTCTATATATTTTTACACTATGAATATATGTTAAATGTTTTCACTGTGGTACGTGTACATCAAATTTATAAATATATACACATATTTTTATTAGTGGCATAATAATATGACATTATACAAGAGTGGTTTATCTTTATCTTAACTTTTGAGGAAACTATACGTGGTTAAGAGGAAGGAACAGCCATTTACATGAGGTCCTAAATGAAGTACACTAATTCAGCTCTCATTTTCCTTTCTATAAAAAAAAGGGCAAGAATGTATGTGTCTTACGTGGTTGTGAGATTTATTATATCTCCATAGCCTAAGCTTGGGAAGGAAGATTCTGGACTTACAAATTTAAGAGCTTTAATGCAATAATTGTTGCAGTCCTAGTTTACAGAAAGCTTCCTTTGTCTTTCAGCTTCATGAGCTACACCAGCCAACTGCAGTTTTGGGCTCTATACTAAAGGAGCTATTATGATTTAGGGTAGCAGTCCCTCTGAAATACACCTGAAGAGGTACTTCAGGCACTTAATATGTGTCTAGCTTATCTCACAATTTGCACAATCACAGAAAATAAATATTATGCAATTTGTTCCTTGAAAGACAAAAAAGGAACAAATAGATAAGTTAGAATATTTGAGCCTTTAAGTAATTTCATAAATTATTTTATTTAATGGGGAAACAGAGCTATGGTCATTTTAAGCAGTCATCCTAGTTATGGCCCAAACTTGAGCCTAATGACGTATCAGTTAGACCACATATTTACTGGTAGAACAAATAGGTAGCATAAAATTTGATTAATACAGTCAACCAAACAGGAATGTCTCAAATCACACCCCTACCCCCCAGTGTTCCCTGGTATCTGCCAAAGTTAGCATTTTCCTTCAGAAGGATTATTAATTATTTTCACACCAAAATTACCAATGTCATTACCTCAACGACTGCCTTAATTTTGCTTTGCTAAACAGAATGTGGTCAATTAATATTTATTCAGCACCTACTATGTGTCTTGACTTTTCTACATGCCTCCAAAAATTAGAACTATGAGGGAAATAATCAAGAAAATTAATATTGTCACTAGTCACACGATCATTTAAATTCTGCATGTAGTTTTACTTACCAAAAATTAAAAATCATTCCCTTAATTTCTAAATGTTTAAATTATTTCTGATTAATTCCGTGTATGTTGTTATCAGGTGATCTAAAGTGAGGTAAGCTTGATATGTAATTATGAAATGAGACCATTTAAAGTATAGCTCTTGCATCAGCTTATTAAAATGAAAAAGTGATAATACAGTTTCTAGGGGGGACTTACATAACAACTAGGAGAATATTTTTAGATCACATAACTGTATTTAACATGAATATGCTGTTAAGTTGATCAGTTAAAATTACCAAGCAACATACATCTAAATAAAAATCTACTGATATTTTCATTATCTGTTCTTAAACTTGTTCACTCAGGTCTCAGCTGTTATATTTGCTTGTTTTCATTTTTAACTAAATACAGTCAGTCATGGGACTCATTAGAAGAAGAAAATGAATTGATTTTCTAGGAAGACCATTGAACTTTTTAATGCCAAATTTGCAATTAAGGCCAAAAATAACTTATACACAGAATTTATGCCCCAAGATGCAGGCAGATTCTGGAAAAAGCTGACATGCACAACAAAAACATTTGTTATATTTATTTATGATGTTCTTGTAAACATCTCCTACAAAATGAGAAATAATCTTATTCGGAAATAGCATTATCCCGAATTTTCATAAAATTTTATTTGGAAATATAGTAGTATAGGAATGATAATTTGAAAGAAGGTTGTTTACATATCATGTCAATGACATATTTGGTACACATAACTTTTGAGGCAGTGAGTATTAGCAAACATTAATTTTAATTTATTCTTGAAAAAGAAAAACAAAAGCTTGGCTAGCTTTGTGCTTTTACCTCACTCCAAAAAAGTTACTTAAAAGTAAAGGTTATCCCGAAGAGACTTTTCTTTTAAATGAGAGAAAGTGATAAAAAGTAACATAGAAAATGTCATATATATTATTAGAAAACAGGAATGACGGTAAAACATTCCATATAATTTTAGTCTGTTTGGAAAAACATATTGCAAAATGATTTAACATCAGATGATGATCAGTTTTACATATATAACATGACTGTTAATGTTTTCAAATTTCTGTAAACCTTATTTTCTTAAATTATTTGGATAAATGCTAGCAGATTTGCATTAAAATTTATTTCTCCGCTACAGATTGATAAAATATTCTACCACATCCCATTTTCTTCCAATGGCCTCAAAGTTGAATTTCTCCTAATAATTTGCTTAGCATTAAAAAAAGAATAATAAAAAACATACGAACTCCTTTTAATTTAAATTTGTATTCAAGAAGTGCTTGTCTGATATAATTCAGCTGATAAATATGAACCTATGTGTTTATCAAATCCCTAAGAAGATTATCTAAATCAACTCGTGTAATTACCATTCACCATCTGTTCCACCAGGGCCTGAGCTGATCTGCTGGCATCTTGCAGTTTTCTGAACTTCTCGGCTTTTTCTCGCTCTATGGCCTGCAGCATGAGAGCAAAGATGAGTAATTCAATACAAGGACTGTGAATCTACGCAATAATTATAACTTCTACTTGCCCTTTCAAGCCTTAAGATGTTTCACTCTGTCAGCTTAGCACATGAATCTAAAGACTTTTTTTCTCACCACTTTTGCCATCAAAAACATCAAAATGGCAATAAAAGCATGAGCCATTTTCACGACTTGCTACAACTTTTGATTATAAGATTTCTACTCAACTTTTTTTTACATTATACTTTCTGATACATTTCAACGCAAGACTGCAAAAAGTAAAAAGGCAATTCATAACAATGAAAGATAAAATGTCACATAACTAAAATGAAATTTATCTTTTAAAGATACACCACTGAAATTACTCCTAGTAAGTATATAGGCGGTATTAAAAATCAAATTGAGAATCCAGTATGTATATAAAATGGAAAAAATAAACTACCATAAATAATTTAGCAGAAATATATAATATATACACATGTATATTTAAATACCAGGCTGCAGGCTAATTTTTCTTTCAAAAATAATCAAAGTACTCCTATTTCCAAGGAAGACAAGATTGAGTTTCAAAAAACTTGCTGAATTCCTTTATTTCTCTTAAGAGTTAAATTTTGAACCACAAATACAAAATTATTTCAGTTAACAATAGCCAGAATTTCATACTATTGAGTTTAGCTAATAATATTCCTATGGAGACATAAATTTTAAACTATGATAGAGTAGAACTACATTACTATAATCAAGAAGATGTGACTATAACAATGTGTATGTCCCAAGACACAACTATTCAAATAACTACAATGCAATTAAAATATAGTAAGAACAACACACCTGTGACTCAACAACAGTATTATAATAAAGATTTCTCTTGAATTTGAGGCAGAAGGTTATTCTACATGAGACTATTTTTTAAGACTTTATTTACATGCACAGGCATTAAAAACAATATTTCCAGGTATAATACTGGAGTACAGATGGGAGGGCAAATAATAGATACATGCACAGTCTGCAGCATTGTTGAGTAGAAATTTGTGCAAGGATGGAAATGATCTGTATCTGTGTCATCCAATATGATAGCCAATAACCACTTGTGGGTATTGAGCACTTGAAGGGTGGTCAGTATGACTTGAAAAAAAATGAATGTTTAATTTAATCTAATTTTATTTATTTTAATTAATTTAAAATGTAAAGGTTACATGTGACCAGTGTTAACTGTAATTGTACAGCGCAGATCTAATACATTCCTTTAAAAGCAAATAGTTAAGAGATAGGCCTGTAATCCCAGCTACTCAGAAGGCCTGGGTAGGAAGACTGCTTGAGTCCACGGATTTGAGATCAGCCTAGGCAAAACAGAGAGACCTCCATCTCTAAACAAACAATTTTAAAAAAGTAGTCAGCCTTGGTGGCATGAGCCTGCAGTCCCAGCTACTCAGGAATCTGAGGCAGAAGGACCGCTTGAGCACAGTAGTCTGAGTAGGCTGCAATGAACTATGATTGTGCCACTGTACTCCAGCCTGGGCGACAGAGGGAAACTCTTTCACATAATATGGCAATATCAGAAATAGTTTCAGAGAAAAAGTAATCATCTAGACAAGACTATTTATTAAGCACATTAAATTATGGAAATGCTTATACAATAATCCACATATTTTTATGTATCTGAAAAGACTCTCTAATTTAAAGAAATAGCTACAAATGTAAAGCTTTTTGTTTTTGTTTTTCTTTGAGACAGAGTCTCACTCTGTCGCCCAGGCTGGAGTGCAGTGGCATGATCTCAGCTCACTGCAACCTCTGCCTCCCGGGTTCAAGCAACTCTCCTGCTTCAGCCTCCTGAGTAGCTGGGATTACAGGCGTGCACTACCACGCCCAGCTAATTTTTGTATTTTTAGTAGAGACAGGGTTTCACCATGTTGGCCAGGCTGGTCTCGAAATCCTTACCTCATGATCTGGCCAACCTCAGCGCTGGGGTGGGGCGGGGGGATTACAGGTGTGAGCCACCGCGCCTGGCCTGAATAAAGGTTTTCTTAAAAATTCATTTTAAAGAGTTTCCTAAGTGGGAGACCTGACAATATCTGACTTCAAGGCTTGATATAAAACTGCAGTAATCAAGACAGAGTAATATTGGCAAAAGAACAGACAGGTAAATCAATGGAACAGAATAGAAAGCTCAGAAACAGATCCACATAAATACAATCAATTGATTTTTGACAAAGAAACAAAGGCAATACAGTGGAGAAAAAGTCTTTCAACAAATGGTCCTGAACAACACAACATCTACATGCAAAAAAGTTTATCTAGGCATAAACCTTACACCCTTCTTTTGTTTTAATTCCAATTATTTAATTCCAATTTATTTACTTTCGTGTTATTCACTGGATCAACTTCATTGGAAGTTTATACTTTTGATGGTGAAATATCTGACATTACTGTGAATTTTATCACAAATTCACTTTAAAATTTCAACATTGAATACATCTGTAAAAATGATAACATGGGCTGAGTGCAGTGGCTCACACCTGTAATCCCAGCACTTTGGGAGGCCAACGCGGGTGGATCGCCTGAGGTCAGGAATTCAAGACCAGCCTGGCCAACATGGTGAAACCCTGTCTCTACTAAAAATACAAAAATAATTATCTGGGCATGGTGGCAGGCACCTGTAATCCCAGCTACTCGGGAGGCTGAGGCAGGAAAATCGCTTGAACCCGGGAGGCAGAGGTTGCAGTGAGCCGAGATCACGCCATTGCACTCCAGCCTGGGAGACAGAGTAAGACTCTGTCTCAAAAATAAATAAATAAAATAAAATAACATGAACATATATTTTTGTGGAACACAGCATTATGGTTAAAAACCATGTTTTCTTGGATACACATGGATATAAAGATGGGAACAAGAAACACTGGGGACTACTAGAGTGGGGAGGGAGTGAGGGGAAAAGGGCCAAAAAAGTAGCTATTGGATACTACGCTCAGCACCAAACCTCAGTGTCACACAATATACCCATGTAACAAACCTGCACATTTACTCTTGAATCCAAAAGTTGAAATTATAAAAAATAAAATAAAAATGAAAAATAAACATACCAAAATAAATACGTTTCCACTGAATTTAGAAATTTGTGTAACTGCTTGAAAGTAATTGTGGTGTTCATATAATTCATAAAATTAATTAATAATGAATCAATCACAGACTCTAGAGTAAAATGTAAAACTATAAAACTCCTAGCAGATAGCAGTGGAGAAAATAGAGGTGACTTTGAGTTTGTTGATAGCTTTTTAGGTACACCACCAAAGGGATGATCCATGAAAGAAAGAATAAGTTGAACAGTACTAAGTTAAAATGTTCTACTCTATGAAAGATGCTGCCAAGAGAATGAAAAGAAAAGCCACAGGCTCAAAGAAAATATTTACGAAACACATATCTGGTAAAGAATTCTTATCCGAAATACACAAAGAACTCTTAAAACTCAGTAACAAAAACAAATCAAAACATGGGCAAAAAACCTTAACAGACACCTCACCAAAGGAAGTATACAGATGGCAAATAAGCAAATGAAAATATGTTTCACATCATATGTTACCAGGGAATTACAAATTAAACAATGAGATACCACTACACACCTATTAGAACGGCCAAAATCCAAGAACACTGACAAAACCAAAAGCTGACAGAGATACGGGGCAATGGGAACTCTCATTCATTTCTGGTGGCAATGCAAAATGGCACAGCCACCTTGGAAGACAGTTTGGAGGTTTCTTACAAAAGTAAACATTCTACTACATGATCCAGCAATCATGCACTTAGGCATTTACCCAAAGGAGTCATATGTTCACTCAAATTCCTGCACACGAATGCTGTAGCAGCTTTATTTATATTTGCTAAGACTTGGAAACAATCAAGATGTCCTTCAGTAGAGGAATGGACAAATAAACTGCGATACATCCAGATAATGGAATATTATTCAGTGCTTAAAAATGAGCTATCAAGCCATAAAAAGACACGGAGGAACTCAAATGCATGTTACTAAGTTAAAGAAGATAATCTGAAAAGGCTATACATTTTACTGCAGGATTTCACCCTAGATTCCAACTCTGAATATATGATAGTCTGGAAAAGGTAAAACTATGTAAACTACAAAACGATCAGTGGTTTCTAGAGATTAGGAGAGAAGGGTAGATGAACGGGAAAAGTATTGAGGATTTTTATGGCAGTGAAATTATACTGTATAACACTCTAAAGATAAATACGTGTCACTGTAAATTTGTTTAAACTCAAAGAATGTGTGGCACCAATAGTGAAAGCTAATGTAAAAACTATGAACGTTGGGTGATAATGATTTGTCAATGTAAGTTCATCTATTGCAACAAATATACCACTCTAGCGGGAAATGTTGACAGTGGGGCAGGCTATGTATGTGTGGGAGGAGGGTTATATGGGAAATTTTTGTACCATCTGTTCAATTTTGCTGTGAACCTACAATTACTCTAAAAATAGGCTATTAAAATCACAAAAAAGGTTTCATAAATTAGGAATATTGGATTCAATATCAAGAGTACAAAATGCTAAAAAAAGCCAGTCATTGAAAGAATACACTCTCATCAGGAATAGCTGTAATATATAAAATACTAATTAAAACTGAGAATAAATTAAGAGTAAAATTTAAAAAAATCTATAAGGTGATAGTTTTGTTTCATTTTCTTAAATACCTATCTCTTAGCTGAAAGATACACATTTTACATGGTGCTCTGAAGGGCAACAAATGAAAACTCAGTTTCATCTAATTAGTTAAGAAACTCTGAAAGTGACAGACACTTTTTAATATCTTGGATTCCACTTGAAAATTTCAAAGCACCCAGTTTGTGGTATTTTGTGATTTTATGTTCCCAGGATCCCTTTCCAATTAGCAGGTGAAACTTCTGAGTTGTCTTGAAATTCAGTTTCACAAAGACAGTATTAAATTGTTTCCAGAAACATGTGGACAATCATGGATGGTTCTAATTTGTTGGTTGAATTGAAAAGTCCATGAAAATAGAGTAGCTACAACATCTGGTTAAAAGTAAAATCCTAGATGAAGCTCCAATATTTCTATTTTCTCAACTTATTAATTTCTGTGATCTAAGTTATCTGTCCTTAGCAGCTTATGGCATACTTGTTTTCACTACTTACATTTATTCTCCATTGAAAGGTAAATGTTATATGTAAAGCACCCTGAGCATCTTAGAGGAGAAAAAATAGGCACATTTAAGTAAATATGTAATGTAAATAGCAAGAAAGACAGGAGGATTTGGGGTGTCCAGAATTTGAACTACATCAAGAAAAAATATACAGATAAAAGAAAAAATATATACCACAATACAACACATAAAGGAACAATGACAACAAGCTGAGTAAAGTGATGTTCTTTGAGTTACTTTTAGAGTTATCCTCTCCTATCAGAGGGGTTTCTATTTTATCTACATTGAGCTTTTGCTTCATTTTATATGAAATGATATAAAAAGGAGAATGAGAACACTATGTGGTCTTTATAAATATTGCAAATAAACTATCAATAGCCCTCTAAATGTTATGATCATAATCTCTTTATTCTAAGCTTACTAGAATCAATTAATATTACTAACAGAGAACAAAACTTATATTTGAATATCTCAGGAATCATATTTGACCTTTAATATCCTGTTAACCACATTGGTCCAGTTATTCTAATATAAATAGTAACAGTAACAACCACCACAACTACAACAAAAACAGTAATCTATAAAGTAGGCACTATTACTTTCCCATTTTGACATAGGAGGGAAGTGAAGCACAGAGAGGTTTATGAAAATTTTGAAAACAATGCAATAGCCACATTGAAAATGAGATTCTTTTAACTACCAAATTATAGTTTATGTACATAATTTCCATATGTATGTCATAATAATTGTAAGAAAGAAGAAATCAGCATTATTGTATACCATTTTATACAAGAGAAAACTGAGCGTCAATAAGATTAAATCGTATATCAAAGGTCATCATATTAGGAGGTTTTAGATTCAATATTAGAACCCTGCTCTTCTACTTATAATTTCAGCTTTCTTTCAGACATGCTCTGCTGTTGCTAGGGGTATTTCATTGGATATTAGTCAAACGGCGTGAGAATATCAGAAAATATATCACAGCAAACAGAGCTTATAGTTTGGATGTATTAGGGATGTTCAAGATATTTAACTATTAATTCAGCAGGGCCAACAAGATATCACCAGGAATGCCGCGTCACTCAGAATGGACTTTGACAGTCTATAGGCTGATTACCAACTCTGTATACAGCTCAAGTAAACTGAATAAATGGTGCATAAAGAGACACATAGACCCCAGAAAGAAGCAGTCAATGGTATCTGCATATTTGTCAATGTTTAGAAGATAACTGGGTTCTGTTAGGGCACATTACTTTCAAGAGGAACATTGCAAACTGAAGAGGAATATGCATACAAGTGTGCCTTGAAGAGTGTGAACAAGACAGTGAAGAGTCTAGAAAACATTTCATTTCAGACACAGCTGTAGATAGTTGATTAAAAATAGTAAAATTTAGTATAACAAAGAGATGTTAAAGAAGGTACTATAACAAAAGGGCCTGCAGTCACCCTTTTTGCTCTGCTGTTTTCAGTTCTGTCTCTACTGCTTACTATCTGACCCTAATAAAGTACTTCAACCTTTCTGAACCTCAATATTTTCTATGTAAAACAGCAATAAAGATACCTACCATGTGGGACTTCTGAGGGGATTAAAGGAAGCTTGCTATTTATTTCCCAAAATGAGATAGTTTTTATAGTAAAATGGGGAGCTAGGAATAATTAAGCTGGGAAAAATGGCTTGACATAAGCTAAGACTATACCAGACAAACTGAAATATGTGCTCATTCTAGTTAAAGGTAACTTCAATAATCTTAAAAAGAAATTTAGGAAACTTTTTTTTTTGAGACAGAGTCTCGCTGTGTCGCCCAGGCTGGAGTGCAGTGGTGCAATCTTGGCTCACTGCAAGCTCCACCTCCCGGGTTCACGCCATTCTCCTGCCTCAGCCTCCCGGGTAGCTGGGACTACAGGCGCCCACCACCATGCCTGGCTAATTTTTTGTATTTTTAGTAGAGATGAGGTTTCATGGTGTCAGCCAGGATGGTCTCGATCTCCTGACTTCGTGATCCACCCACCTCGGCCTCCCAAAGTGCTGGGATTACAGGTGTGAGCCACTGTGCCTGGCCACAGAAACATTTTTGACACAAGAGATGATCAAAGTACCTTGTTCATGGAAATGTCCAAATAACCACATATAAAAAGTGTTTTTTTTTAAAAAAAAAGGTTAAGTAAATAAACATCACTGAAAATCCCCATTTCTCCTGGGATCTGGCCACCCATACATTTGTCCTCAAATGAAATATGTGAACTTCTGTTTTAAGGTAGGTTGGATCAGTAGAGTTCCTAACATTTCTACCATCTCCCGTTTACTCACAGAAATATACATTAAAAAGCACAGAAAAGCACAAAAACCAAAAACAAAGTCTAAAGAGATATATTTTGCTGAAAAAGGAAGATAACTGTCCTCATTTTAAGTGACTGTGTATCAACAAGGAGGAACATAGGCATTCCACAGGTCTATCTTGCAAAGTAAAAACTGGTTCAAAACAAAAACAAAAACTGGCTCTCACATCTATTCTCTTACTCAGTCCCATCAAAACTGCTCTCATCCGTCTCACCATTGGCCCCCAAGCTACTACATTCAATAAAAGATGTTCAGTTCTCACTTTACCTATCACCATGATTTGATTCAGAGGATTCCTTTTTCTTCTTAGAAGTATTTGCTAATTTGGCTTCATGTACTACTTGAACATAGAGTTTTCCTCCAACTTCAGAGGTCACCTTTACTCCATCTCCTTTGCAGGTTCCTAATCATGTCCCTGACCTCTCACTTTGGAGTGTCCTAGGCCTCAATCTGTATTTTCCTTTGTTTAGGCCAAAAACAGAATCCTCCACTCCTCTCTTTCTCTCAAGCCTCACATTCAATCCATCAGAAAGTCCTGTTGGCTCTAACCTCAAAACATATCCAGAAAGTGAGTTATCACGGTGCTCACTACTACCACATTAGACAAAGTACCCCATCACGTCTGAGGGGTATGAATGTTTCAAAATAGGATACTAAAGGTCTTTATATTTCAACCTTTGTTCTCTGATTATATATTATCAACACAGCAGACAGAGACAACAGGATTCAGCTCGACTCGCTGACAGCTGAATAAAAGCTCAAGTCCTTACCATGGTCTGATCTTAATTAACTTCCTTAACCTTTCTGAATTCTTCTGCTGCTAAATATCTTGATTTTTCTGCTGCAGCCACACGCTTAGCTGTTCCCTGATGCTACAGGCATGCTCTTGTTACACGGCTGTGCATTTATTTTTCCCCATGCCTAAAAAGGCCCTAAATTAGTTACTTGGACATTTTCCCCCATCAAATGCCACTTTTTCAGCTAGGCCTTTTAGTGCCACTCTGTCTACACGTACATGCATACCCTCTCATTTTATTCTGCTCCTTGGAACTTATCACTAACATTCCATATGTTTTACATATTAGTCTTGCTTCATTTCCATCTTTCCCACTAGAATGTAAACTATATAAGGTCAGGTATCCTTATCTATATGCTTCTCTACTCTATCCCAAGTCTCCATGAAAGTGGCTGGTACACTATAGATACATAATAAGGCGAGCTCCATTTTAGCGTAACGCGTCCATATACAATATTATGGTCTCTCCCCTTACCCAGAATGCTCTCTTAGAGTGTAAATTCATAACAAACTCTAACAGCTTTATATAAAGTGGCCATAAAACAAGTCCATGGGGATAGGTGCTGCAAGCTCAGTAAAGGAAGGATGGATTAAATCAAAGTATTCTAGAAACTGCATATTAGATAGGGAGTTGGGCACATCCACCTTTTCTTCAGCTCAAGGCCTGATACTGGTAACAAACCAATACCTAAGTAGAAAAGAAAGAGTACCATATACAATCCATGAGTCAAAACTTGGTAGAATCTTACCTCTCTCTTTTTATTTCATGGCTCTGATCTTCCACCTCCTTTCTCTATGTGTACGTACATGTGTGTACATGTACGTACATGTACATATACACACGTACATATATGTACATACACATACATGCTGTATATATACCCCTTTGACTTGTTTTCAAGACCAAGGGTATCATCTGAATACTCTTCAACCATGGTCTTCATTTTCTTTTATATATTTCATCTTCAATGAAATTTGGACTAATATTTCAATATTAGTCCAAATCCCAGTATTTCAATATTACTCCAAATACCTACAGTCAGACTTCAGCCTTCACTACTGTACAAAAAGTTAATTTGTGAAAGTCATTAATTTGGCCAGGCGCAGGGTCTCACGCCTGTAATCCCAGCACTTTCGGAGGCCAAGGCAGGTGGATCACAAGGTCAGGAGATCGAGACCATCCTGGCTAACATGGTGAAATCCCGTCTCTACTAAAAATACAAAAACTTAGCCGGGTGTGGTGGCACGTGCCTGTAGTCCCAGCTACTGCGGAGGCTGAGGCAGGAGAATCGCTTGAACCCGGAAGACAGAAGTTGCAGTGAGCCGAGATTGTGCCACTGCACTCCAGCCTGGGTGACAGAGCAAGACTCCGTCTCGGAAAAAAAAAAAAAAAGAAATAAAGTCATTAATTTTCTTCTTGCTAGGAGAAATGCTTCTTACAGCATTCAGTACTGATAACAACTACAATTACCTCCTTGAAATTTCCATGTTCATAAAAATACCTCTGCCCTTGACAACATTATCTTTCTCTTAAATTTCTTCCTCATGAAGTCATCCAGCTTTTCTGTATGTGTTTTTCTATAGAGCTGTTTAACATATATGTATCTACATGCATATACATATATTTTTAATCTTGAAAGGATCTATATTTCATAATATATAGTTTTTAAATTATGTTATTAACATATAGAATACTGAATACTTTACTCAATATATGCTTAATATGTGATCACATGTTTAGAAGCCACTACTCAGATTCTAAAATATTTAGTACACATAATTTCAAGTAAAGTATATAGAAGCTATAAAAGGCATCAGTAAATCAATGTATCAGAAATGAGTGATTATTATGGGCTCATGAAAATTCTTAGAGATCATGAAGAATTATAAATTCTAAAATGGGTAACTTAAATGCAAAATAAAAGGCAACTAAGTTGTATAATATTCAATAAAAGGAACAAAAGTAAAATAATTTTAAACAAAGAATACAAAACAGGGAAGTTCACAAATTCCTCAATAAGTTGAATAAAACCTCTTGCAGACCTCTGTTCCTCCTTCTTTATTAGCATCTCTTAAAAGCCTCCTCTTTCTGTATCTTCTCTAACATTATGAAAATAAGTTATGGATCTCTATCAGTCCTACTCTGACATTAGAAGTAATTAAGAATCTACTCATTTAACATTCTATAATGAAGTTTTACCCTTTGACTGAAAAGTAACTTATTCACTCAAATGTTTATTCAGAAGTTGTTCTATCCTTCATATTGGTAATAGATCCTACCTTAAATGTGACTGCAGAGCTGAAAAAAAATCACATATCCATATAGTTAAACATTTATTGGGTTATGTGTTAGGCATGGGGACACCAAAAACAAAACACATACACATAAAACCAAAGCCACTTCACATTCAAGTCCTGATTTCTAGAAACCAACAATGGAATTGAAGTGAAAATGTCTACAAATTAGTTTGTGTAAGTAAACAAAAATTAGATCATTGTAGGCTTTATGAGGGCAATATGAAGACATTGACTGTGTCAACACTTTTCAGACAAAGACCACTGGGAACATATTTGTGGGTTATCAAAGTTAACCTGATTTACACACTGCAACGACAGAGACAGTGCATCACAGGGAACTATGGGGTTGTCTCTGAGAGTATGTTAGAAAAAGCTTATTTTAAGATGTGGGCTTGTGTTACATGATAGGCGGCATCAAGGAAGTGGGGCTTTGTTTTGATTGGATGTTGTAAGGAAGTAGCGTAATTCTATGTTGAGTATCCTAAAATTTTTATCTAGATGGCAGGAGAAATGCAGAGAGGCTAAAGCTGTGTTCAGTAAAGAAGCATAATGTGTCACATTAATGAAGATGACGGATATTTGGTCATTAGGCGTGGTTTGGACAATGCTATTCTTTTTTACTGTATTAAGATATGATTACAAAGAGGTCTTGCTTTTATCTTGACTCATCACAACCATAGAGTGTCCCTGTATGATGTTGGCATTCTAGCAATTGTTTATATTCAACCAGAGAACATCACAGACTGGCTGCAAGTACCAAGGCAACATCTAGCAGTTCCAAGGCCTAACTGAAGTGCCAAGGCAGCTCCTGGCTATCAGTAGCTGATTTTATCTTTCTCAAATGATTATAAACAGAGACATAACAAGATCATACTTATGTTTTAATAAGTTCACTTTGGCAGAGGTGATGTGAAAACTTCTAAAGGAATATAACACATTAGTAGCAGGGAAGACCAGCTACAGGATTGTCATCTTAAATAGAAGTAAGCCATGATATTAGCTTTAATCAGGGTTTTGGTGATGGGAATAGAGAGAATTGGACATTTTCAAGAGCTGTTAGGGGAGCAGGATTAATTGAACTTGTCAAAGATTGGACTTGTGAATGGTAGAAAAAAAATCTAGATGACCCAGTTAGCTTTCAGGTTTCTGGATTAGGCTGTTTGCAGGGTGAAAGAAAGGAGAAAGAATAAAGGAGGTCTGGGGAAATAATGAGATTTAAGATATCAGGCAAACATCAATTAAAATTGTCTGTTAGGCAGTCAGATGTTATCACCCTGGGTTTTAAGAAAGAGATGAGCTAAAGATACATAAGGGAGGAGGGTTCATTCGAAAATAGATACTATTTGAATGGGAATGAATGAGGATATCCAGAGAAGAAACACAAGGACTCTGAAGAATATCAATATTAAAGAAAAACTGAATTGGAACAAATGGCCAAGAATGTGAAAGAATTAATCAGGAGAAAGCAGTATCCCATAAGCCAAGTGAGGAAAGAATTTCATGAGGGAAAACAGGTTAATAGGTTCTAGTTCTACAGAGGGATTGAGTAAGATAAGGCACCTAAGTATTCACACGCGTGTTTATAGGAGAGGACACTTTCTTAAAGATGAAAACACAACCAGTTTAAAGGCTAATGAGAAAGACCTGGGACACAGATTTTTGACAATCTGGATATACAGCTGAACGGAACCAGGTGGCTTAATACATAGTCAGTGATGCTGCTGAGAACACACACACAGAGACGAGCCTCAACCAGGTGAAGCACAGCCTCTTCCACCAAGGCAGGTGGAAAAAAAAAAAAAAAAGAGACTATGAGCACAAATACCCACAATTTGAGAAATATTATTTTGACTAAAGTAGGAGATGAAATCATTTACTGTGAATGATGGGGAAAGTTTAGGTACCCCACAAAAGCTTGAAATAATTGTTGAGAGAAACTAAGTTGAAAATCTACTTAGGATGCACGGAAAGCTTATGAAGAACTGCTGGTTTTGTTAAAATATGTTATTAGTGCCAGGCGCAGAGGCTCACGACTGTAATCCCAGCACTTTGGGAGGCCAAGGCGGGTGGATCACGAGGTCAGGAGATCGAGACCATCCTGGCTAACACAGTGAAACCCCGTCTCTACTAAAAATACAAAAACTTAGCCGGGCGTGGTGGCGGGCGCCTGTAGTCCCAGCTACTCAGGAGGCTGAGGCGGGAGAACGGCGTGAACCCGGGAGGCAGAGCTTGCAGTGAGCCGAGATCGCGCCACTACACTCCAGCCTGGGACAGAGCAAGACTCCATCTCAAAAAAAAAAATCTTATTAAAGAAATGGAGTAATGCCTGACAATGACAACATCTACATACAGTCATGACAGTGGGTAGCTGAATTGAGGAGACGAGAGAAACAAAAGCTTTTAGTGATAGCAGGAGAGCCCACAGGGATGCTGAAATGACTAAGAATGAAAGAACAACTTGGGTGAAAAAGTCTACTAACCTAGTGCCAAAGTCTTCAAAGAGAAAATATGATAAAATGGTAGATAAGAGATGGCCAGAAGTCATTAACTGCAAGGAAAGAGGTATTTTTACATAAAGAGAGCAGTATCTTTGGAATTGTCTCTGTTAGGTGAGGGAGTCAGTCATTCTAAACTAGTGGGGGTACAAAAGAGGGATGAGTCATAGTGCTGTTTTTGAGGGTAAAATTGGTTTCCACATATGAATAGAATAAGCATATAGAAGTCTTGTCTTGAAAAAGGGTTTGAGCCTGCCGAGTGAGAGTGTGGGAAAGCAGAGGAAGTGAAGCAAGGAAAAGAAAGTGCAATAGAGCAGAGAGAGAAAGACAGAAGAAAAGATAGACTCGAGGTACCTATACTCCGGGTAGTAAACACAGATAACAGAGATAGGAGAAATTGGAAGCATTAACTGGCTTGATGATTTCCAGTGGGAGTTGGTAAAAAGTTGATTCTGAAAGAGTGTAATCAAGTGCAGATCCGAGGAAGAGCCCAAAGCCAGATGACCGTTAAATAACAGCTTGATAGGGAGGCTTTCAAGAGAACCTTGCAGAAGCTCCAGATTTTCAGACACCTTATCAAATCCCCTTGTGATCAGAGGAGGCTTTTTTGTTTGTTTGTTTGTTTCATTACCAGTTTACGTTACCATGTGCTCACGGAAATAATTTGAGTTGTTAGAATCTGTTAATTCAGCTAAAAAGTCTGAATTGCGGTGACATTAAAAGAATGTGAGAGGTAACCGTTAGTTAAAGCCCAAGATTGTGTCCTAGAATATTGATTCTCAAGCCTTTATATGCATAAGAATCACTCCTGGAAAATGTTCAAAGGCAAATTTTGATTTACTAGTTCTGAGATTCTGTATTTCTGACAAGCTCCCAGATAATGTCAATATTTGTGGTCCAGGGACATTTTGATTAGAAAGGTCCCCTAGAAATCAGCTTTTAAATAAGTGCATTTTGTTAATTATATGAATAAAACACATGGTGAATATACAAGGAAAAAATTATGCTTAGGTTTAAAAGTTGCATTTTTTAAAATATGTGAAATTCAACTGATAATGGCCTATGATATGCTAATTGGCTAAAAGCACTTGAAAGGAGTAAATGAAGAAATCAAGTGAAAAAAAAAAGAGTTGGTAATATTTAGCCATTTTTAATGAAAGCCTAAAAATGGATTAATACCACTCAAGTTCATGACACGAGCCTGCCATGAGTTCAAAATAACCTATATAAACTGACAGGTGATGTAGTTAGAAAATTAATATATACCTAAACTGAATAACCATCATCATAACTATGTATTTCTCTCAAGGATTTTTAATACATACACATTGTATTTAGCCTGAGGGAAACATCAAGGTAAATCATTTCATGTCCCATTTTAGTAGGCAATTAAGAATGATGTTGTTATTTCAGAAAATGAGAGTTCAGGTTGATAAAGGGGACACCCAAGGTATCAGAAAACCAGTTATAAAACACTGTACATTTTTGAGCACTTTTAGTCTGTCATGCTCCCACTATTGATAAAATGCAAATCGTTCATAGGTAACCACATAATAACAGGAACTTTAAAAATTTTATATTCCTGAAATACTGGAACTCAATTTTCCTGCCTGATCAAAGCTGTTTTAAGATAAAGAAACAGACTATCAGACAGAAACCTGTAAGAATCAGATCAATAACCATTTTTAATTAGCTAATAAAATGCCAAAGGTGATTCATATTTTCAGTGGTCAAATATGTAACGTGAACTTTGAAAATTAGAGTTTAATGTTCTCTAATTAATTTTCTACTACTAAGAGAATTTCCCTCAAAAATCATAGCAAACAATATACATTCAAAGAAGTATACTTGAAAAAAGACATTTAGCTAATTTTCTACAATTATATATTATCTTTCACAGTTTTCATATTTCCCATTTCTTAAAACCGTTTAGAATAGTCTATTATAATGCTGACAACAGCATGTCTTATAAAGCTAATAAGTAATTTAAAATAGCTTTCCAATTTATAAGTAGTTAACTCTAAGAAGAACTGGTGACAAAATTGTCTTCCCTTTTTCAAGCAGCCTAAAAAATAGATTTTTTTTCCAGACTATATATATATATATATATATAGTTTTTCTCCAAAAGTTCCAACCCCAACAGCAAACATTAGCTTGTAACTGAGGTAATGTCGTATTTTTAAAAATACAATAGATTTTGAACTTCATGATTTGAATCCTGGAAAGAAAAAGCAGAGCTAATATACACATTTAGATGTGACCTTCCCATGGATAAAATTACTTTTCATTCATAATCACTGTTTTTTAGCTTGCCCATTGTATTTACTCTGCCTGTTAGAAATTCTTTTACAAACTGTTGCCAATCATATACAAAGATGCATGTTTTATAATTGCTGAAGTTGAAAAATTAAAGCCTTGACAATTTCCCTAAAGATGAAACACTTTATATTAAATTAATAAAACTTCCTATTTGTGAAGGTCAAAATTATACCATCTCAGAAGGGAATAACAACAACAAAGCATCTGTTAGCACATGTAAATACTGAGAAAGGCTGGACGTCTTTTAGATAAGGTAATACACAAATATCTGGGAAATTTAAATATCTTATAATATATGACAGGGATTGATGACTATAAAGAATAACTTTTTGATAACAGTGAGAATATAAACATGGCCCTAAGTGTGGTATCTATTATATTATTCTTTTCTATTTTACTCTATTCTACTCTACACAATTGTGCAAGATTGCTAAGGCCTAGCCTTGAGGTAACTGAACAATATATGAAAGAAATCAACATGAATTCATGTTATAAAATTGTTAATTTACAGTCAAATAATATGTAAGTTAAGGCAAGTTTATGAAAGGCATCCCTAGTCAGTCACAGAAGAATCCAGAAAGATTTTTCTAGGCTAAACTTTGATTTTGCTTACTATCTAAAATATATTTTAAAGATATATTAAACAGCATTTTATCATATTGCATTAATCTATCAACTAATAGAATCACAGATAACAAAGCATGGAGTTTACAAGCCGCACAAAATGAGTATACACATAAAAATTAATGCATAACCTACATTGACTTTTTCTTTTAAGTCTGAGAAGTTGCCTTCCTTCCGATAGATTGCAAATTCAGGACTCTGCAACACGGCTTCTGAGCGAGTAATCCAACTGTGAAGTTCAGTTATATCAACATCCAACCTAAGACAGCAAAAAATAAAAGTCATTATTTCTTGATTATCTCTTTCTTCTATACAAAAAAAGCAATTTATCCACATTTATCATTCTTTTCTCAATCTGAGACTCCTGCCTGACACCTCTATTAGTATTAATAGCAGCACTATTTTCCCCGTTAGGTAGACTCAAATTTGGAGTCAGCTTTGATCTAGAGTCTTATGATCACGGAGGTCATTTTATTCACCTCAATGTAAAAATCACTTCTACAATATCTCCTGTAAGCTATTACCCAGCCTCTGCTTGAATGTTTCCACTATGAAAAAGTACTACTTCCCAAGATAACCTTTTCTTTTTGGAAAGTATTTATGAGAAAAAAAAAATTCCTGTTGGTGGTCACCATTGAACCACATGCTTTTCTGTATTCTCCAATCATATTGCCTCTGGGTTTGGCCACGTGACTTTCTATCGCAAATGGGACAATAGTAAGAGTATTGCAAGTAAGGTTTTGATAAGTGCTTGCATCTCGGAGCTTGACTTTTTAGAGCACACATTCTGAGAAGGCAACAATTATGTAAGAGGTACAATGACCTTGAGGTGATCATGTTTTAAGGAAACTTGATCTATCCATGTGAAGAGGCCACATGAAGAAGCATGGGGCACCAGGCATGCAAATAAAGCCGTCTGTGACCCATCTCAATGCCAGCTGAAGACAGACAAATGAGTGCTCCAGTTGATGCCACATAGAGAAAAGAAATGCCCAAAGGGCACTGCCTACGTTGAAGAATTAGGAGAAATAATAAATAAGTGCTGTTTTAAGCCACTACATTTTGGTGTGAGTTGTTATGCTGCCATAAATATCAGATCACCTATCCTGTTATTTTCAAACTTTTTTTTTTTTGGAAGAGATCTTTGGAGCCACCAGGGATAAACTATTCATTCTAATCAGGTGATTTAGGTGTAAAAGACCCAAAATATGTAATCAACCCAAGTGTCTAATGGAATAGTATTAAGCCTTTAAGAATATGAATATCCTTTCATTTGCAACAACATGTTTGAACCTGGAGGAAATTATGTTAAGTGAAATAAGCCAGGTGTAGAAAGACAAATACCACATGATCTCACTTACATGTGGAAGTTAAAAAAAAAAAAAAAAAAATCAAACTCAGAGAAACAGAAGACAATGTTCATTTCCAGGAGCTGGTGGGGGTGGAGAGTAGTTGGAAACATATTGGCAAAAGGATACAAAATTATAAATATTTGAAATCCGCTCTTTAAATTCATCAGTAGATACCTGATCATCAGCCTACCCTATGCTTAGTTACTTCCGCGGACATTCTATGGTTTGTTGGTATCTTAGTTTCCTCAAATTTGGTACTTAAAGGGAACACATCAGTAGTGTGTAGTATAAACAGGGAAGAATAGATAATTATCTTTTTGGTTTATAATACTTTCATTGATATAGCCCATGATTTCAATAAATATTTTCACTTCAATATTAGACTTTCAACTCACGTTGCAATTCAATTGAGTTAAAACTTCTAGGATTTTTTTCACATAAACTATCATTAAACCAGTTATATCACAACCTAATTACTATCACAAACTTATGACCTGATCTATTGAACTCCAGTTTCGGGACTTTGAATCATATAAACCTGTTAGAATTTCTCGCATTTGTTGCAGGCTATTGTTTTAAAATTAAACAGATACAGAACTTAATGGAACAGAAAGCCCTTACAAAAACATATTCGCATTTTATATTCTTACAAAATTATTTGGTTAGGTATCACCAATTACAACTGCCCATAGGATGAGATGGAGCTTCAGAGAAATTAAGTTAATTGACCTCAATACCATGGGTCAGAAACTTGATGGTTCATAGCATATAGATTGAGTTGTTATTTATCAAGGCTATCCAACTTGAAATTAAGAGACTAGGGTTCTTGATTCCTCTAAATCCCATGTCATTGAATGTCAATAAGTTATCTGTGTATGCATTATAAATGTTTATGGATTTTTATTGTGTCATATATGATTTTTATCTTTCCTACATTTTTCATCCACAAGTTTGATTATCAGGTTCCTATTTCTTCATTCATAATGTTGATTAAAATATACAGTACAATTATATGCTGTAAAAATCTTTCTCTCACACTCTCTTCAACGATGTTAACTCCTTAAATACTCTCCTACTATGGTTATTTGGTTACCTACCCAAACCAGTGAATTATATTATATTTCAATCATCTTTTATGCATATTTATCATCATAATGTCTTAAAACATTTTTATTTTTGCTTTGGCCCAACATAAAATTTCCTGTGTCTCTCAATCTGCAAGCATCTATTTGCCAGTATATTGGACAGAGAAGGAGTGCTGGAATGTTAATACTTTAAGGAGTGTCCCTTAACCAGTGAGAGCTTGGAATTGGTGGATCAATTTCCCAGCTCCCTTGCCGCTCAGTTGGACAATCCTGAAGTATGATACACACAGTGTCTCAAAGGGTTCCCTGCGTGATTGAGCCCCAGTTCCTTCCAGCAATAACCTGATCCCTATATTTGTGCCATCCTTTATTGGCTGCTTTATTTTTCTTATCTCACTTCCCTACTTTGATTCCTGGGATCACTTTCCAAATAAACTGCTCGGCACCTAAATCCTTCTCTTCAGATCTACTTTTGGGACAACCCAAACTAAGGCAATAATCAACAGCCTCAAAGGAACCTAGCATCCTGCCATACTTTTTTTTTTTTTTTTTCCAACTTGGGCTCTGAGTCTCTACAGGAACTATTAAAACCTCTTATCAAAGCTCTGGCCCATCCTCTTTCTGCAGCTCTCTCAGATGATCTTGTTCCCTACCTTACACAAACAAGTCCAATTATCAGAGTAGAACTTCTTTCACTTCCTATTTCCAAACACCATCAGACCTGCATGTGTAGCCACCGTTCTCATTCCCTTCTTTTACATTTGAGTTTCCCTTAATTAAAGTCATTCCCACTACCTACATTTTGAACTTTATTCTCTTACTTTTGCTCAAGCATCTGAGTCCATCCAATTTCTAGTATTTGTTTGAGACGGAGTCTCACTCTGTCGCCAGGCTGGAGTGCAGTGGTGCAATCTGGCCTCACTGCAACCTCTGCCTCCCGGGTTCAAGGGATTCCCCTGCCTCAGCCTCCCAAGTAGCTGGGACTACAGTTAACACTGTTGACCATACTATCCTTTTGTAATTTTTCTTCCTTTGGCTTCATGATGCCACTCTATTCTAATTTGCCTTCTATTTCTATGACCATTGGTAATTTTTTCTTTGCAGGTCCATCCTCCTCCACCCTAACATTATGTACTAGATTTCAAGACCTAGTTCATTAACAATCATCTTCTACTCTACTATCTCTCACCAGAAATCATATCAGTGATCATGCCTTGAACTGCAATCTATTTATCAATGATTCTGATATGTATATCTCTAATTCAGGCACTTGTTCTAAATTCCACAGCTATATAACCATCTGCCTATTGGATGTCTCCACTTGCATACTGCAAAATCTCCTTAAACACTATATGCCAAGGTTTAATGTTTGATCTTCTCCCTCAAACTAGTACTCTATCAGTATTCCCCAGATCAGTAATTAGCATCACCATCCCTCTTATTTGTGATCTTCATCTCTGCTATGGATTGAATTCTGTGCCCCACAAAAGTTCGTATGTTGAAGCCTAATTTCCAATGTGATGATATTAAAAGATGGGGCATTTGGGAGATGATTAGGTCAAGAGGGTAGAGCCCTCAGGAAATGAGTACCCTTAAAATGATCCGAAGAGATCAGTGTTCTTTTCCACCATGTGAGGGCACAGTGAGAGGGCACCGAGTATGAACCAGGAAGCCTGCCCTTAAAAGACACTAAATCTGCTGGTCCCTTGATATTAAACTTCCCAAACTCCAGAACTGGGAGACATAAATCTCTGTGGTTTATAAGCTACCCAGTTTATGGTATTTTGTTACAGCAAACCAACTAAAACCCTCTCTCTTCCTTCCCATGTTTAATGTATTGCAAAGTCTAATCTGTCACACATACATTCTCTGTCTCCTGAATATGTATGCTTCTTCCTGTCTCCATAGCCAGAACCCAAATCTGTGTTGCCATTAAATGTGACCAAAAATACTGCAATAGCTTTTCACTTGACCTCTGGGCAGTATTTACGGAATGCTCTATTTTATGTAGTACTGGAAAAATTATCATTTCTAACTTTTTTAATTGATGCATTATAGATGTACTTAGTTTGGGGGTACATGTGATAATTTAAAATATCCGTATAATTTGTACAGATTGCATCAGTGTACTTGGGATATCCATCATCTTAAATATTTGTCTATGCTAGATACATTCAAATTATTCTCTTCTAGCTACTTTGAAATATACGGTAGTAAAAACATATCTGGTTATGTTACCTTCATTCGTAAAACCACTCGAAGACTTTCTCATTTTTCTTAGAATAAAGAACAAAATTTCAATATGATCCTTCATAATCTGGCCTTCATAGACCTCTTAACTGTATATTCTACTTTGTCTTTTATTCAAGCACTTGTAGAAACAAATTTCCCTTCATATTTTCTAAAGTAATTCAGAGCTATTCTTTATTCTTGTTCCTCCTCCAATGGAATAAAATCCTTCACTGACTCTTCCATAAATATTTTGAAAACTTGGTTGTTAGTATAATGCATTTGGGCCATTTTGGTGAAATTTATATTTGTCTGACTCAATTATACATCAAATACCCTCTGACTCATAAATGTGAGATGGGAATAGCCACCAGTCACTGTCAAATTCACGCTTTAAACGTAATCTCTCCAGTCTCATCCTCTTTTGATTTAGAGTATCTCTAGGAAAGATTGCTCACTTCCACTTAGAGGTCCCTGAAACTCAAACATGCCTCAAGGTACTAGGCTGGCATCACAGCTGAAAGAAATCTGCTAGAGCCTATGTTGGAGAAAGATTTCTACTAGGCATAGAATTGACATTGCTCTTGTTTGCACACTGTAGGGGCTCAGAAAAACGATACCCCAAAGTATGGCACTTTGGCATGCTGAAAGTTTGAACTAAAGAACACTGGAAGGCCTCAGAAGCAGCCTCAAAACCAAGGTCCCTCTGACCTTCTCCTCCCCTCCTGTCTTTAACTCCACATTCTTCCCTGAAGTGAGTCATAGTAACCAGAATTCTTCTTCTTCAAGGTAGGTCATAGAAACCAAAAACCCTCTCCTCCAAAGCCGATCATAAAAACCAGAATTATAACTCTGTATTTTCCCCACCTTTCTATTAGCTAGCCATAAAAAATTCTCTGACATACCTTTGTTTGATAGCAGGTCATAAGACCCTCATTCAAGTGGGGTCCTACCCCATGTCTAGGAGGAAGGAATTCTACACAAACAGGCCTGGCTGGTTTTCCCTGGTCTATTACTATTAGATCATTCCCTTTTTGTCCAATCACATTCCTACATGGTTGTCTACTCTTTATCAAATCTAATCATAAAAATAGATAGTTTTCCTTTGGGTCATTGGGTCTTCATTTTTGAAGGCTCCCATGTCACCTAAAACTTTTATTAGATAAACATCTCATGCTTTTCTCTTGTTAACCTATCTTTTGTTATAGGAATGTCTGCTATGACCTGCATAAGGAGGAAGGAAAGGGATCATAGCCTTTCTGCTCCTATAACATGTTGATGTAACTGTTATACCGCCAATTCACTGCAGAAAAAATAAACAAAGTTGTTTGTTTGTTTTTAGTTTGAAAGTAAATAATTTTTATTCCAAAAGAAATCTTATAACACTTTTAGAGATGTATTTTCCTGAAAAAGGCAAAATTGTATGTTTTCTTTTAAAACGGTCAAATGTCTCCCTTTTTTCCCCTTCATAAAGCATATACTAAGTGCTTACTATGTACCAGACATGCTATTAAGAACAGAGACGAGAATGCATTAGTCCACATTATCAAGTAATTTGGTTTAGTGAAGCATTTGTTTGACAAGATAAAAATGGTTTAGACACAGAACTGGGGCTCAGCTCACACTGGTCTTTTTAAGAGGATAATCAAAAAACACCTTCTCTGTAAATTAGGATTAAATCAGCTTCTAGCCTAGAGGCTCTGCCAAGTATATTGGTTATCTCCACACAATGAAGGCTTTGTGGAGTCAACACCATGGTAACTGTCTGTTTGCTTCTGTGAAGATTTTAAGGGAGGCCTGGACACCAGTTGGCACGTAGATCTGATAATTCAAATCAATTCAAACAACAGGATGTGAAATTCTACAGAAAGGTCTTTCCTCATTCAATTTTTTGTCTGACTTTATAAATTTGGAAAGGGGTCGCATATAGTGCGAGAACTTCCCTTTTATACAAAGATCGCGTGGAGAGTGATTACACTCGTTTTTTGATTTACAGATTTTTAAAAAGGCAATTTCAAATTTTGCTAGGGCAGTGGTGAGAAGAGTGTTTTGACTAAGGAAAATAACCTATTCATAAGCACAGAGGTTAATATGTTATACTTCCTTTCTGAAATGGAACAAAGAAACATATTAAAGAGTTTGGACTCTTCTCACCTGTTGGAGTTCTTCCCTTTCTTTTCTATCATTATTGTGATATCTTGATATCATGGGAAATAGGTGGAAACTGAACCCAATTCTTACATGATTCAAGCTCTGAGCTATTCCGAACCTAATCTTAATATTTACATTTATTTTATGTTGCTTCCATTTGGACTTCTTCCTTCAAACATCTCTGATTCCCTTGCTAAAACTCTTTTTGTCCACACATAATGTGCAGTCAGCCTACACTCTAATACTTAACATGTACCACCATCTCTTAGAGTTCTGGGAGTTAACTGTCAGCTACTAGCATTGTTTTCTCTCCAATATTCTGCCAGTGGATAGCCTCATCTCTTTATGCCAGCAATGAGGTTGGAAGGGTGAAGAGGAAGCAGAGGCAGGGTTTCAAGGCCTCCCATGTACTCTCCCTGAGTGCCAATGGCCTACATCCAACGCTTAGGTTCAGTGACATTTTCAATGCACAATGAAAACAGTCTCCTTCCTGGATCCTACTCAGACCCTGGCTTCCAAGAAGCAATTGCACGTTTATTTTATTCCTTATCAATGTAGCAACTATCGCTTCATCACTTTTTGTGGTTTGTCCTGTATTTTTCATGTATTTCACTGCTGCTAGATATTCATCAGATATCTTTGCTGAGATGCACGGCAAATGAACAGACACCTCTGATTTAAATGTCTTCGTGCTTATAAATTGGGTGCTATCTACTCTTCCCAGTGCTTTGCAGATGGCATTTTCTATCATACTTTGCACTACGTGAGCCTGGGTATTTAATTACAAACGAAATATATCATTCAGGTGTAACTCAGTTACCTTCTTTAAAACCCTCAAGGAAAACACTGAAGACTTATTTTCAATGCCACATTCAACGTTGGATACTGTACATGTATTTTTGCTTCTTCATAAAATTACTCGTTTCTAATAATTCTTTTTTCCTCACTTTAACAACTCACATAAAACCATTGTTAATGAACTTATGTATCATAAGTTGCTCATAATGGGCCCCTACACCTTTGGAATCAGTCCACTAATATATTCCTTATTCCTTAACTTACTTTCCTCACATACTTAACTCTGTACTTAACGTACTGCCGTATGTTATCACAGACTCTATCCCTTCAACGCAGTCTAACTTTACCTAGCTTAAAATCTCCTTTAGCTAATAAAAAAAACTTCTCATTCTCTGTTCACAAAATGATTATTTCTGTAATTATCGATGAATATTCTGTCCTCTATTCTTCAAGTATATCTTAAAACCTCAATTTGTTACTATTTATGATTAGCAGTGAAGCGACAATTTTTTCTCCTTCACAAATATACTCATCAGAAACCCCTGAAATTAAAACTTGTAAAGTCCCATCGTACAGGGCAAGTAAGTCTTTGATTTTTTTTTTCTTTGCAAAAGTGTATTACGAAAACAAGATAGTTTTTCAAAAAGACCTTCCATTTTTTGGAAGCTTCAAAATATCAAAAGCCTGGGGCATATATACCAAATATTCAGAGAATGACAATTTTTCTCAGTATTATATTGTACAAATAGACTCAACCTCATCCAGTTGAATTTCCCATAAAAACAATGTAAATTAGGTTAATTACATCCCCTATGGTAAATACTAGGAGATACCTGTGTATATAAATATTTAAAATAAATTTAAAGGCAAAAACACACAAAAACATCTCAAAGAACTAGAGAAATCTTTGCCATTTAAGAAGTTGTCAATTTTGAATTAATAGTAAAACATTACACGGAATTAGTGCTATATAACTGTGCTAATTATGTCAGAAGAGCCTCCTGATGGGCACTGTGTTCTGTTAATTTTCTTTACAGTGACTGCCACATAACCTATTAAACTAAGATGACACATTTACATAAATTTTAATTCAGTCACTTTCAATATACCAGTTGGAACTCATGATTCCCAAATGTGTAAACTTTGAAAGTGGAAGTCCTCCAAGCTCCCAGACTTAACTAATTTGATTAGTGAACTAGGTTTATGAATGGCCATTTTACATATGTAAACATCTTAGCATGTAGAATTTCATAAAAACTTATGAGCCTCATCCTTAGAAACCTGAAAGTAAAATGCTGATGCCTGTGAAATACGTTAACCATTGCAGGGTCCCAGGGCTCTAGGCCTAGACCAGATAATTTATCAAACCAATGCTTAATGAACATTTTAATTAGCTAGGGAGCAAGTTTTAATATTAATAGGAACAAAACTAATTATTTTTTGTTGGTATTAAGGAAGAAATAATTTTGGAGGTAAGATTTTCCAACTTTGCTGTATTTTTAAAAATCACCTTTCTTCTTTAGAGTTTTCGAAAGTGAGAAGACATTTTAATTCCGTATTACTATACAGGCACTCTCCTGACCCTAAATCCCCAACCATTTGAAGATGAACTACTATTCATCTTCCAAGGCTCAGTTCAAGATACACATCATCTGTGAAGGTTTTCTTGATCAACCTCTCTCTACTCTTCCCCTTTCAACTTTCCTTCTGGGAAAACTTGTCCCTCTCTGCTTGTTTCCACATGGCATTTGCTTAAGAAAAAATAGAGTAATAGAATACAAATTAAATTTGCATCAAATAGGTCTTATAAAAATATCAAATGAAATTCAGTATAAATCCTATTAGTTCTAAAAATATTTTTAGGACTGAGATGCACTGACTACATGGTAATTATTATAGTTTTGTAATTACAGAATATTATTAAAGGGGAAATTCTATTTAACCAAAAGAAAACAAGCTAATATTTAGACAAATAGCTCCCTCTCCAAATCAAGATAGTTTGTACACACACACACACACAACACATACACGTTTGTATAGTGTAAGTGTGTCTCCCTCTGTGGAAGGGGGAAGATAGGGCCACATGATTGTCTTGTATTTTGTAATATGTGTGATACGTGTGCGTTTGTGTGTCTGTATGTTTAAGTGTGCTTTAAATGTAAAGTAAATGTGCATTTAAAGATATACTGAGCTGAGGGCTAGGCGTGGCGGCTCACGCCTGTAATTCCAGCACTTTGAGAGGCCGACGCGGGCAGTTCATTTGAGGTCAGGAGTTCAGGACCAACCTGGCCACCATGACGAGACCCCGTCTCTACTAAAAACACAAAAATTAGCCTACTGTGGTGGTGGGGGCCTGTAATCCCAGCTACTCGGGAGGCTGAGGCAGGAGAATTGCTTGAAACGGGGAGGCAGAAGTTGCAGTGAGCCAAGATTGTGCCACTGCATTCCAGTCTGGGCAAGAGAACGAGACTCAGTCTCAAAAAAGAAAAAAAAATTTTATATATATTTATTTATATATACATATACACACACACACACACACATACGTACACACATATATATAATATATATTTTATATATGATATATATTTTATATATTATATATCATATATAAAATATATATATATATACACATACACACACATACACACACCGAACTGAAAATCAGGCACCACACGTTTTAATCCCTAATTTTTATCTTTTTGGTATTTTCTTGGGTAAATTAATTTCTTCGATCTTCAGCGACTTCTTCCTTTAAATTGTAAAAATGTAAAAGCTGTTATCAAACTGGTCTTCAAGTAAAAACATACTGTAAACCAAAAATAAAAGTCTAACTCCCCCTCCAAAGGGATTTCCTCCTCAGCCAAGGCTCTTAAAATTTAACCTGAAAGACTGGTTCAGGCCTTGAAGGGAAGTGGGGGTGAGACAAGCCTCATTATACTTCTCTGGCACTCACATCAACACAGACTTTAAGTCTGATAAGAAGCACTCTACAGCCTCTTCTCTCTGAAGCCTGCTAGCTAAAAGCTTCATCTGCATGATAAAACTTTGGTCTCCACAATGTCTTATCTCAACCCAAACATTCCTTTCTATTGATCCCAGGTCTTTAGACAAACTCAACCAATTGTCAACCAGAAAATGTTTAAATTTACCTACAGCCTGGAAGCCCCCACCCCCACCCAGTTGTCCTGCCTTTCTGGACCAAACCAATGTATTTCTTTTTTTATTTTATTTTTTTGAGACAGAGTCTCGCTCTGTTGCTCAGGCTGGAGTGCAGTGACACCATCTCGGCTCACTGCAACCTCCGCCTCCCAGGTTCACACCATTCTCCTGCCTCAGCCTCCCGAGTAGCTGGGACTACAGGCACCTGCCACCACGCCCGGCTGCTTTTTTCTATTTTTCATAGAGACGGGGTTTCACCGTTTTAGCCAGGATGGTCTCCATCTCCTGACCTTGTGATCCTCCCATCTCAGCCTCCCAAAGTGCTGGGATTACAGGCGTGAGCCACCGCACCCGGTCAAACCAATGTATTTCTTAAATGTACTTGATTGATGTCTCATGCCTCTCTAAAATGTATAAAACCAAGCTGCACCCCAACCACCTCGGGCACATGTCGTCAGGACTTCCTGAGGCTGTGTCATGGGCGCGCAAATTCCACCTTGGCAAAACTCAACTTTTTGTTTTTTTTTTTTGAGACAAAGTCTCACTCTGTCACCCAGGCTGGAGTGCACTGGCACAATCTCACTGCAACCCTCGCCTCCTGGGTTCAAGCAATTCTTGTGCCTCAGCCCCCCGAGTACCTAGGATTAGGCAAAATCAACTTTCTAAATTAACTGAGACCTGTCTCAGATTTTCTGGGTCTACAATACAAATGCTTTTTAAAAATTACTTGTAAATATGTTTACTTACCTGTCTAATTAAAGAGGTTTTGACCCAAGATACAAAAACTGAGATCAGCTTTGCTTATATTGTGGCTTTCATATTCCAATTACATTAGTCTATTCATCTAGCAATCAAATAAAATCTAAAGATGTTATAATTTCCAGTTGTAATAAAAAAGCCTATAAACTCTTCAGTGGTTTACACAGCACCTGGAACAATGCGACAGATGACAAAGGAATCTGTCTTCAGTTAGTAGAAACTGCTATATCAACATTCCTATCAAAAACCTATTTTTCCTTATATTTGCATGGTCTCAAATGTATTTCTAGTTTCATATGTGTAATTTTAAGCACATCACTCATAAAATAATATGTTTCAGTACAGTAAAATTTAATGATTTCAGATTGCACTGAAATGCATCTTTAAAAGATACTAAAAAATCAATTTCTGTGGCGTTTACCTTGTCCTAAAATATGCCTATTTAACATGTGCCTCAAAAGCTGAATTCTAGTCCAAACACAAAATATTGCCCTTAAAATTGAAAATCCTCTTTACTATCAATTATGGCACACCGAATTATATACTAAATATGTTTAAAAATTCTGCTTTTTAAAATACATGCCCTTGCATACAAATTCAACGATTTAATATTTTAAGCTATTAATGCCAAAAATATCTGAGTTATTTGGTATTGATATTCATCTTGGTACCCATAGAATCATTGATTGCAGTGAAGAGAATAAAACTGCTGTAAAATATTGCTTCTCTGCACAAAGTAAAACTTACCTAAAATATTTTGACATCTAGTAGGTAGAAATGATGTTAAAATCATCTTCCTACCTTAATTTGGTATTAAATCTTAATCATTTCAAAATTCATTGGTAATATTTATTTCTAAAGTGTGACATAGTCGAACAGATATCACATTTTATAAGTTTTGTTTATATATCTTTGAGAGAAACAACCTTAAAAATTAAAAGGTAAGAAACCCCCACACATTCTAAAATGTCAGATACTGCTACATTAGAGGAATTAGTTATAAAGCCAAGGAGTGTGAAAACACGTGGGCAAAAACTGCATGACCCAGAGGGTGGGAAATAAAATGCTGCTAAGCCACAGATGCCTAAAGCCTATTTTTCATTTTCAATAAACTGAAAGTCCCTTTGAAACACACTTCTGTGCAAGAAAATCACCTTAACACAGGTTAATATAAATATTCTCTTAAATTATAGATGTAATCTTCTCAGAGTAATAAATCTCTGATCATACAATATAATATACTCAAGTTGAAAATCCTGAGTCATATATTTTAAAATCAAATGTAAAGTTTATTTAAAATGGTGAAACCCAAAAGCTGCCTATGTCCTTGTGAGAAATAAATGTGGGTCACTAGAGGGCGCACATTCCCTTTCAGAGCTTGTCTTCAATTTGGCTTCTCTTTCGTTTTCTTATCTACATAATGATAATATGGTGACAAATGGAATTTTCATGGAAGTTTTACTTACACAGAAATATAAAATATCCAAAGATATAGATAAAATAGTGTACAAATAATATGTTAGTAAGACACTCTCAGATTCACTGTTAAAATGCCTTCAGCCATTTGGAGGTACACACAAAAGTACCTTGAAACCATAATACATAGAATCCCTTGAGAAAATATGTCCACAGTTTGGAGAGTCATGCTTAGTTCAAATAATTTAGTAAAATTTTCTGGATTATGTACCAAGTAGTTTTCTTTCCCAAGTTCATTGATTTTAACTAATTTTTGAATGTTTAATTAAATATGTGGATACTCGTGCTCTATAAAGCTGCTTAAAATTATACTCCTATATCACCTAAAGTTTTTTAAAATGCCAAACTTCCATTCAAATTTAAAGAACAGAAAAGAGACATATATCATTTTAAGCATCTTAATCAGGTCACAGGCTTTCAAAAAGAAAACTTAATCTCTCAAGAAACCTTGTAGTTATCCGTAATAGTTTTTATTTTTGTACATTGATCATGAATAGAAAAGTTGAAGATCCTCATTTAGTTTCAATACACAGTGAAGCACTGAGTCAAGACTCAAGAAAAGGTCTGTCTGAATCCAAAGATTTCTACCACACTACATTTTTCTTTTGCTCCAAATAAAAGAGAAACCCATCTTAAAAAAAAAAAATGATAAGTCAATATAAAATTACTGTTCATTGCTACACAGTACAGTAATTTAGTGGTTTTGACTACGCTATCTTGGATTATATGAGAATTTGATTGAAGTCTCTAATATCAGGATATTAATTCTGAAAATTTTCATTAAACTATGATCCTTAGTTGTATACTTTGTACCCTAATGGCAATATAAAATAATTTATTTCCCAATTTATTATTACCTTGGAATCTCCCTTAATTTCCTAAAATCCTCAACTTTCTAACCTGATGATACATTTTCTCACATCAGAGAAAATATTAAGCATAGATGAAAAAAGTCACTACTCATTATATAATGTGGTTAAGACCATGGTGAGCTCCAAAAGTCTTACACTTGGGAAAAAAAAAAGTTCAATTATATGGAAATTCCACTTATTTTTGACGCTGAAAAAGACGTCTAAATTTTAAAGAAATCTTTTCAGTGAAAAAGGTCTCTGTATTTAAAGATAATCAAGTGTTCCCACGGGACGCTAGAGAAAATGATACTTCAGAATGTAGAACAGACATAATCTACAATAAGTGCAGTGTCCACAGACTTTGGCAAATTCTTAAGGAGTCCCAGTCAAGCATTTTATTTCAGCTAAATAATTTGATGAAATCACCTTTAACTTATTACAAGATAGCAAAGCGAGGAGTTTCCGAAGGCAGCACCCTGAGCTAGGCTGTCTGGGTTCAAGTCCTAGCTGCGATGCTTCCTGTAAACTATGTGACCATGAGCAAGTCACTTGAAATTTCTAGGACACATTGTTATCATTGGCAAAGAGTGACAATAATAAAACTTACTTCGTAATGCTATTTTAAGTGTGAAATACATTAATATGTAGCAAATATTTGGTAGAAGCCATATACATATTAGCTATTGTTGTTATTATGTTCCATGATCCTTTTTTAACTGGCTTTAAGCCCTATGTCATTTCTCACTTTCTCACGTGTGAGAGTAGTCATATTTGTTTTAGTGTCTTCTTAATGACTGATAAAGTAAAAGCCACAATTGGAATAACAAGAATAAAAACTGCAAACATAGCTATAACAAAGACAATGAAACATATAAACAGAAATCAACAGCAAAATACTCTCATTTTACCCATTAGTGCAGGAATCCCCAAAGTATGTTCTATGGGACGAATATGGTCTGCCATCTAATTTGGTAAATAAAATTTTACTGGAACTCAGTCATGCTCATTCATTTATACATTGTTTATGGCTGCTTTCTAGGTATAGCAGCAGAGTTGAGTAGTTTTAAAATAAATTTTATGATACACAAAATCTAACATATTTACTGTCTGGCCCTTTAGAGAAAACTTTTCTGACCCGCTTCCCAGTCTATAAAACCAAAGTAAGATGGCCTCTCTCTCCCAACTCTCAAGTGAGATCAAAATGATATGGTTCACAGTAGCAATATCATATTTCTCTCTCTCAAACATGTGCAATGGCTCCCCAAGACCAGAAGGTTAAAGTCTACATTCCTTAATCTTTTATTGAATACCTTTAGTTATTATGAACCCAACCTACCTTTTCAACCTCATTCCTTACTTCTAAACTTCCTTTACTTCATACTTCTGCTGGAGGCAAACAAGAATACTTAATCCCATGTAAGTTTTGTTCATATATAGGCTTTCCCCTGCAATGAATTGTCACTTTCCTCATCTTGAGCCCAATGCTTCCCTACTCTTTAATTGTCCAGTCAGATGCTAATTTTCCCATGAGTCTTCAATGCCTAACTCTCAAGCAGGAAGTGAACTTTTCTTCCTTACAATTTTTCTAACATTTTATTAGTACTTCTTCATGACAGTTTATGCCGGGTGCAAGCTTCCTGAGGGAAAGCTTAGGTTTACAGTTAAAGTAACTGGAGTGTTTTACAAACCATAGCAATCCATTAGGTATCAGTTGAGTGAAAAGGAAAATTAGCATGAAAACTAATGTTGCTGTCTCTTCTTTCTTGAAATGATGTGGACTCATAATGACCATAGAAGTGTTCAAAGAAACCCACCATGCATTGGATGGTGACTTGGACCCTGTGGGAGGCAATTTAAACTTTAAACACTCTCAGTGTGAAAGGTCCTTGAGTTTAAGATAATTCAACATGCTTGTGGGTCTTTCAAGTTTAAATAACTTCCAACCCGGGTTCAGAAAGGATCTAGCGCAGTGTGGAAAGCCATTTCAATCCGACGTGTACTTAATGCCCCACTGCCAGCATCACGACCTGTTTCAATCCATCTACTCTGTTAGTAAGCATCACTATGAACTTTAGTCAAAACAGAAGTAATACTCATTGCTTTACAAAGCCAGTTTTTAGTCAGCTTGTGCTGCCATAACAAAATACCATAGACTGGGTGGCTTAACCAACAGCCACTTATTTCTTGCAGTTCTATAGGCTAGAATTCCAAACTTAAGGTACCAGCAGGGTCAGTTCCTGGTGACGGCCTTCTTCCTGGCTTGTAGACAGCCTCTGGTAGAGTTTGGATATTCGTCCCTTCCCAAATCTTCTGCTGAACTGGAAACTCCAGCGCTGGAGATGGCGCCTGGTGGGAGGTGTTTGGATCAAGGGAGCGGATCCCTCACGGCTTAGTGCTGTCTTTGCGATAGTGAGTTCTCCTGAGAGAGCTCACTTACAAATGTGTGCCACCTCCCCCTGCACTGTCTCACTCTCCTTGTCCCATTCTTCCATGTGATGTGCCTGTTCCCCCTTTGCCTTCCATCATGATTGGAAGCTTCCTGAGGCCTCCCCAGAAGCAGATGCCAGCATGCTTCCTCTACAGATTGCAGAACTGTGAGCCAATTAAATCAATTTTCTTGTAAGTTACTCAGTCGCAGGTATTTCTTTATAGCAGTGCAAGAACAGCCTAATACAACCTCCTTCTTGCTGTGTCCTCCCAAGGCAGGGAGAAAGAGCCAGCAAGCTCTTTGTTGTGTCTTCTTATAAGGGTCCTAATCTCCTCAAGAAAGCCCTATCTTCATGACCTCATCTAAACCAAATTATCTTCCAAAGTCTCCATTTCCAAATTCCATCACATTGGAGATTAGAGCTTCAATATAAGAATTTAGGGAGGACACAATTCAGGCCATCCCAGCCTGGCGTCATTTTTATATCTCTGTGGTAGCATAATATGTGTTCATCTGTAGAGACAGGTTTCTGACCAGGGAAGACTTTACTAAGAATATTCTCAGAAGATGTCAGAATAAGAATAATATTTTCTATTATTGCATAAATGTGGTAATGGGAAGATAGCATTTCTGAATTAATAATTGGAAACTCAACTTTCTCCTGGGGAAAGGAGGCATTTTTTTTTAAATGTAAACATTCTTCAAGATAAACACATGTAATATAATTTCCACAGTGTGAGGGCAAACAGGGAAGGCCATATAAATTCCATTTCAGGGGTGACGAAATAGATTCTTGGGGAGATTAAGTGACTTAAGTCACATAGTTTATGAGTAGAAGCTGCAAGGCCAGAACCCATCTGTGCAGTAATATGCCCATCTGCTCTCAGATCTATTCCCCACTTTTCTTCTGTCCTTTCTGTATTAGAGGGATATACATTTCCCAACACCACTTGCCCTCCTAATTGTTCATTTGGAGGCAATGGCAGAATACTGGAAGGTGGGAGGAAGAGAAAAGCCAAGGTCTTTTTTCTTCTCCAACTACCTTGGGTGGCATTTCTAGAGCAGCTCTATCTCTACTGCAGCTTCAGTTTTCTCTGGATAGCTAGCTCCCTCTTCAACAATCCAATTTTCTGCCTGGCAGTCCTAACTTTAGTTTAATCTCTTTTAGAAAGCCCCAGCTTCTGAGCTCTGGTAATATCACTTTTTCTGTATTGTTTCTCCAGCTCTAGTGATATTAGCAGCTTCCTTACGTTGCTAGTGCTTTGAGTTGCCTCTCCATCCCCTGCGCTGCGTCTCAGTTTTCTACTACCTGCTTAGCCAATTCCTTGTATTACGTTTCCTCTCTTTAAATCACAGTGATTTTGTTTTTCTGACAAGACTCGCACAAAACCTGGAAAATCCCTCGTCAACATCCAATAAATATTTATTCAATACCTACTATGAGCTGACTTCTGGTTTATGCATTGTAGGTCTAGAGATGACAAGAAATGATTTCTTCCCTCAAGGCGTTTACTGGAGATACAGGCATGCAAAAATAAAGTCATTACCATACAATTTGGCAAGTGTTTTAATGGAAGCATTAAAAAGGCTGAGAAGTGGCTGGGCACTGTGGCTCATGCCTCTAATCCCAGTACTTTGGGAGGCCGCGGCAGTCGGATCATGAGGTCAAAAGATCGAGCCCATCCTAGCCAACACGGTGAAATCCCATCTCTACTAAAAATACAAAAATTAGCTGGGCATGGTGGCGCTTGCCTGTAGTGCCAGCTACGTGAGAGGCTGAGGCAGGACAATCGCTTGAACCCACGGGACAGAGGATGCAGTAAGCCGAGATCCGAGATCCGAGATCGCGCCACTGCACTCCAGCCTGGCAACAGAGTGAGATTCCATCTCAAAAAAACAAAAACAAAACAAAAAAAAACCCACAAATGGCTGAGAACTGCCTCTGAAAGGTAAGGTAACCAGAAAGACAAGGTGGTTAGTAGCACGGTGGCAGGTAACATGGGGATGGGAAAAAGAAAGGTATCTAAAGAGAATCTTAGGTAGAGAAAACAGTAGGTACAAACAAACAGAAGCTTAAGAAAGCACAGAGCATTTGGAGATCAAAGAGTGGTTAATTTAACCTAAAGCATAGGGCAGTGGGGATCAAAGTACAGTCTGTAGCAGACAGTGAACTGTTTGCTATTAGTCTGTGAGAAGAAAAGAGTTCTCACCAGAGTATAAATCAACTGAGTCACTAAACCAACGATTTCATCTTATTTTGCTTTTAACTGTCAAACTTTCTTGACAAAGGAAGCAGTACATTGATTTATATTCTGGCTGAAGCTTCTTATCTCAATTGTGGACTGGTAATAAAAAGTTTGCAGATTATTTTGAGTAGCACTGGTATATTTTTTTAAAAAAGGAGCAGAGGAGAAAGGAGTGAAGCTGGAGAGGTAGACAGCTAAAGACCACAAAAGAATTTCTATGCCATGCATTTCAAGATTTACGGGCAGGGGAATGATCTAATTAAAACTGCATTTTCAGATACCCCTCGGGAGGCTGTGAAGAGCAAGGATAAGAGAGGTGAGATCAGAGGCAGAGAAATCAGTTAAAAATTTCATACAGAAAAATTTGTTTTAACTGGGGTGAAGGCAGCAAGGATGTAGAAAAAAATAACAAACTAAAGAGAATTTAACAGGTACATTTGGAGGGAGTTAGTGATGTGGCAGATATCAAGACCACTGTGAATGGCTGCACAGGTTGTTCACTGCACAAGTTCAGGATGTGCCATTCTTAGAGACTATGATGTGAATGACCCTCTCTAGGGTTGTACGATCTAAACTGCAAAACTATATTTTAGATTCCAGTCAGAAATCCAGGAATACATAGCCTACAAGCATTTGAATTATACAGGCATGAACATCAGGAGAGAGGGAGAGGTAGAAATATCAATTTGTGAATCAAAAATAGAGGTGAATGATAAAGATTATAAATGATATTTCCCCCAAAAATAAAGCATCATAAGAAGAAAATAAAATCACAATTTGAGTCTTATGGAGACTGACATTAAAGGGCAGGAATAGAAGACTGGGAAGATATACTCTGAAAGAAAACAGGAGAGAACAATGTCCCAGAAACTGCAGGAGAGAAAAATTTCAAGAAGGGACTAATCATTTCTGTCAAGCACAAGACAAAGGTCAAAAAGGGAAAAGAACTGAAGAGTGACCTTTGGAGCTGGCAATTAAGGAGCTCTCTGGCGACCTTGCTGAGAGCAGTTTCAGTGCTTGATGTAGAGTATGAGAGGGTAAAGGAAAGAATCAGGAGTACGTAAGGGAATAGAGATAGCTCAGGTCTTCTGATTAAAAACTGACTTTTATTTGCACTCAACTATGCTTCTCCTTTTAGATGAATAAGTATGAGTACCATTTTCTTCACTCAAAGAACAAACAAAACTATATGTCACAGCTCTGGGAATGTGATCCTGTCTTCTTCTCTGTTGATATTCTTTTACGCCTTGCATTCTGGAAGAATACATTTTCACATAGCTGCTGTAGCCAGACATCCAAAGATACATATAGTATCTCGTAGGACCAGTTCTCATTATAGTGCATTTCTATTCACAGCTTGAATTGAGCATCTACTACACAGAAGACTCCACACAGGTAAGGAACAAGAAATGGATCCTGGCCCAGGGAGGCTTTAATTCTAGTGGATGAAACAAGCATATGGATAGTTCGCTTCATCATAAAGCAGTAAGGTGTCACAAGATGCAACAGTAGCATCCCTTAACCTACCCAGGAATAGATGGCCCCTGTCAGGCCTCTGAGCACAAGCTAAGCCTTCATTTCCCCTGTGACCTGCACCTATACGTCCAGATGGCCTGAAGCAACTGAAGAATTACAAAAGAAGTGAAAATGCCGGGTTCCTGCCTTAACTGATGACATTTCACCACTGTGATTTGTTTCTGCCCCACCTTAACTGAGCGATTAACCTTGTGAAATTCCTTCTCCTGCCTCAGAACCTCCCCCACTGAGCACCTTGTGATCCCCGCCCCTGCCCACAAGAGAAAAATCCCCTTTGACTATAATTTTCCACTAACCACCCAAATCCTATAAAACGGCCCCACCCCTATCTCCCTTCGCTGACTCTCTTTTCAGACTCAGCCCACCTGTACCCAGGTGAAATAAACAGCCTTGTTGCTCACACAAAGCCTGTTTGGTGGTCTCTTCACAGGGACATACGTGAAAGCCCCTTTATGGGGGCTGGCATGAGGAAAGAGAATCAGGGGTCAGACTGTAACTGACAAGACACTCCAGTGAACTGATTTCCAAAGTGTGGGCCCTAAATCAGTAGCAGCAGGATCACGTGGGACCTTGTTAGAAATTAAAATTCTTGGGCACCACTCCACGCCTATTAGAATTAGAAACTCTGGTGACTCCTATGCATGCTAAAGCATGACAACCACTGTTGTCATGCAAGTGCGAGGGTTCTCAAGTTTTATGGTGTACCAGTATCACCTAGAGTGCTTGTAAAATATTTTTGGGCCCACCAGCAGAGTTTCTGATTCAGCAGGTTTGGGAAGGGCCCTCCAAATCTGCATTTCAGAGAAGGTCCCAGGTGATGATACCGTTTCATGCACTGCAGTTTGAGTATTACTGTTCTAAGTATTCTCTGATCCCATAGCATTCTCTAGAATTCACATTACTATATTCTTCAAAACAGTTGTTGATTTATTCTTGATGCATAAGACAACATAATCTCAAGAACATTTAATAGATGGTTATGTTTTTGAGGATGTGAAGATGGTATGCAAGATTTCTATTTCTTTTTTTTTTTTTTTAACCAAAAATAGTGTCTAAAGTGAAATTTGAATTTATGACCAAGGTCATTTTCCTTTAATACATAAAAAGAAACATGACATTGCAACTATAACACTAGAATGGATTTAGGAGACTCAGCACTAGTCCTTATTTTGCAACTGAAAGCAAGTTATTTAACCTTTCTGGACCTCAATTAACCTGTAACCATGCATAAGTCTAGTCTCCTTAGGAAAAAAAGAAGCAAATCATCTAAAATGTTTTGTTTCTATGGGCTGTGCCAATGGGCAAAAGTGTCATTACTGAGTTTAACATCCCAGATATTTTAGGATCAATTTATCATATAGAACATTAAAAAAAAGTTCACAGACACATTAATCATCCAATTAGGTCCTTCAAATAAATTCGTATATTTTGCCATACAACTTTCAGATTTTAATTTAGAAACTGAAGTTATAATCAGTATCTAAAACAAAAACGTTTTAGGCATGAGTCTCATAAAACTTCAGAGCGGTCTTATCTGTTATCTATTTTCTTTCCAGAGATGTGACACAATTTAACTTCATCTGGACAGCAGCCATAAAAAGAAAATCAAACAAACAAAAAACAGAAACAAACTGAAAAGTAGAATATATAATAATAACGCAGGTATGTAGATCAGCCAATTTACCCTTCTATTTAGTTAGGATGCAGGAAATAGCCGAGAAAGCAAGCTTACATTCTGTCTGCTTACCCCGGAGGGGAAAAAACAGACCAGGTGAACTGAGGCATTTCAAAATGCCTCTACAATATCCTTGAGGACAAAGATATTCATTTATGAACACTTCACTTGGGGGAAATTATCCTTATTAAGATGGCATTCACTTAAAAACAATTTGCCATTCATTTTGCCTGGTTGCTACAAAAGTATAAATTAAAGCTTTTTTGAAAAATCCCTTAAAATAACTGCTACACGATTAGGAACTAATCTCCTGGATAAATACCAATTAACTAGATAATAGATCTAGTTTTAACCTAGGCTGAGTTCCGTACTCTGATAATTACCTACGTGTAAAATAATATCACTGGATTGCAGGAATAATTTGCTATTAGAAATAATTATCTTGTGACCCAAGATCATCAGACACTTTTGCAAATCTCAGTGCAAAGAGAAAAATTTATGCAATAAATACAACATATGTAGAAACTGTATAATTATTTAGGAATCAACTAAATATACCTTAGATAGTTAAGAAACTATGTGGTAGAAAGCTGAATTTTAAATCCCTTAATTGTTTTGGGTAAATAAGGATACCCTAACGGGTAAAATTGGAATTATTAAAGATCATCAGAATGGTCACGTTTATTATTAAGAACAATTCCAGGAAGAGCTAGGTAGAATTTTTAAATGATATTAGAATGTCAAATTTTAGTTACTGCGATTATTTGAATTATATACCACTCACTCTCTCAACAAACATTTATTGGTTACTTATTGTATCCATGCAATTTACTACAATGGAATCTAAGTAAAATATAAAGAAGTGTAATAATAGGCTTCCTTTGTTGTGACTGGCAATGAGAAATTTTATGTGAGTGGCGTGAAGGCATACAACACAATGAATGTAATTTACTGACTGAAGTGGAATAATGATTATTGGGAAGGTAGACATAAAATTAGTGGAGAATGAGAATAATACTGAATGCCATAGGAAGCACTTGGGTTTTACTTTGGAGGCATCTGGAGTTATGGGAATTCGCACGTCTGGAGAGACAGCAAAAAGCATCATTTTAGATATATTCATTTTAGTAAATCAATTAGAAAGGAGGGCAGTTCTCTCCACAGTGAGGTATATGGCTCAGGTTATGGACTTGGCAATTCGAATGATCATGAAATGACTGAAATGATGGCACTTGCCCAATAATACAATCTAATTATAACAAATAAGGAGAAGAAAGTAGAAGAAAGATTCACAGAACTGGAGATGTCAGGTGGTAAATTGTGTTTTGAAGAGGAAAACAGGAAGGTAATTTTATATTTGTTAGGTTTGAGATAATGTTTATTATGGAATTTTTCCGTCAATAATATATGACTACCGTCTCCATCACTACCTCCGCCACTGTCATCACCTCTACTATCTTTCCCTCTCCCACCATCACTTCTACCCCTCCTACCCATCGCAATCTTCCTCCATCTTCATCATCTCTGTGCTCTCCACCACCAAACAGGAATCGTAACCACTGCATTTATTGAATGTTTACCACCTTAAAGGCAATGTATTAAATGCTTATTTAATCCTCATGACTGGTGTTTTATAAAGTGAGAATACTGGAATCTGAGGCACAGATAACAAGTAATTTGCCTGCGCTCATAAGCTAGTAATTAAAACGGGCAGGTTTCACAAATACCACAGGTTCTCACCTATAAGTGAGAGATAAACACTGACTACACATGGACACAAAGAAGGGAATAATAGACACTGGGGCCGATTTGAGAGTGGAAGGTGGGAGGCAGATGAGGATGTAAAAACTACCTATCAGATATTATGCTGATTACCTGAGAGACAAAATTATCTGTACACCAAACAGCCACGACACGCAATTTACCCGTGTAACAAACCTGCACATTTACCCCTTGAACCTAAAATAAAAGCTGGAAAAAAAAAAAAGGCAGCATTCAAACCTGAGTAATTCTGATTCCAAAAGCCATGATTTTTTAAATATTTGCTACTTCTCTAGACACATAGACAATGAATTATAACTAAAACGTGTGCAATGTATAAGTAGGTATGGTTAATTGGAAGGAACAAATGTTTGCATTTGATAAAAATGAACATTGAGGCAGTAGCTGGATGCACAAGCGGAAATAGCTTTAGAGATATAAAGCTTTAATTTGAGGGAGAGTTTCACATCTGGAGCTACATGATTTGGGAGTCACTCACTTAGAGCCAGGCTCGAATCAATGAGAGGAGACAATCCAGATAAAGAAGTCAAAAGGCCAGGCATGGTGGCTCACGCCTGTAATCCCAGCACTTTGGGAGACTGAAGTGGGTGGATCACCAGGTCAGGAGCTCAAGACCAGCCTGGCCAAGATGGTGAAACCCTGTCTCTACTAAAAAATACAAAAAAATTAGCTGGATGTGGTGGCAGGCGCCTGTAATTCCAGCTACTCAGGAGGCTGAGGCAGAGAACCGCTTGAACACAGGAGGCGGGGGTTGCAGTAAGCTGAGATCGCGCCACTGCACTCCAGCATGGGTGACAGAGCAAGACACTGTCTCAAAAAAAAAAAGAAGTCCGAAAGGCAAAGAGAAGGATCTGTGTGATACTCCCATGGGAATAAGGCAGAAGGAATAAAACAAGTCAGGTAAAGAGTCGTGGGTGACAACTGGTAGTGTGTCACAGAAGCTGGAAGAGGACATCATTTAAATAAAACACTATTCAACAGATGGTCAAGACCTCAATATTCAGTGAAATATTAGTGGGCTTCAGATGATACAAATACGGGGCACTAGCTAATATAAAGCTTATGGTTATATTTGCATGATGCCTCTTTAATCATTACAATACTTTAACAAGATTCCACCCTGTCGACAATTATCAATGAATGTGTTCCTAAATGTTTGCCTTTTTGCTATCTTCGTTCAGTCTAAATTCATCAATCAAGTGATTATATAGAGTGTTCAGATAATTTTGCTGTCCGAATCAGGACAAACTTGAGAGTGAAAGTTGATGCTATATATAATTATGCTGGGACAACAGGTGTAACTGGGATGGCTTCAGGTAAATCAATAGGATTACCTTAGTCATAAATCTACGAAAAAGACATCTTACTATACAGCCTAGGTTTTGTAGCTACCTCAGTTCAAATCCTGTCTCAGGTACTCTGTAGCTGTGTATAATTTTATAAAGTAATTATAGCCATACCTATTTTGGGAGGTTATTGGGAAAAATACATGCGATGCCAATAAAGCATTGAATCTACTACTGAGCACATAATAAATCCTCAATTTATGTTAGCTTTTATTTGAAGAATCTTTCTTTATGTGCCCAATGGGACTTCTCATTTAGGCACTTACAAAAATTGCTGAAAACTTATGATACAAACACATTTTGGAGACAAGGTATTTCACCACTAGCCACTCTTTCCTGAAAACAAAAAGAAGTCAGAACACACTTTTTTTTTTTTTTTGTAACACAATCCATTCTCCAAACATGAGGCAATAATAAGCTTTTGAAGACAGAGATTGACATGAATCAGCTTGCTTTGTTAATTTCTGTATTAGGCAAGTTCTGAAGACATTAAAAAGTGTTAGGCAACTAGGTGTCCCTATTACTCTGTTTGGAGAACTGTCGGAGGGTTGTTGGAATGTTGCAAAGTATCCATAAATCTGTATGTCCACTAAGCGTTGTCTATAAACACATGTTAAATATGACAACTAACAAGTTAATGTACATCTTACTAGGAATAATAAAAAAAAATTCTTCAAGAGCTTCATGGATTTGTGCCATTATGCTTTTTTACCCCATCAATTTTTGTAAGACTTTCTATTACCATCATGAGTAGAGTGCTTGGAAGTTCCTGAAAGTTGTTGCCCCAAAAAGAATGCTAATATTCATAGAGTTTGAGAACCATTTGACTGGAGCAAGGGTGAACAAACTTTTTCTGTGACAGGATAGATAATAAATATTTTAGGCTTTGTGGACGATACAGTTTGTGTTACAACTATTCAAACTCTGCCTTTATAATGTGAAAGTAATCATAAATGATAAATAAATGAGTATGGCTGTGTTCCACTAAAACATTATTTATAACACTGAAATTTGAATTTTATGTAATTTTGACATGTCATAAAATATTATTTTTCTTTTGATTATTTTCAACCATTTGAAAATGTAAAAACACTTCTTGGCTAACGAGACATACCAAACTGGCAGTATGCTAAATTTGGTTAGCAGGCCTTCGTTTGGTGACCCCTGGGCTAGTGGATTTGCTTAGCCAAGCTGACACAGCCAGGGAGAAAAGGCCCAGTGATTTACTTTGGAATTATCAAAGTAGGTCATAAGTCATTAGTTAATAGAGAAATACTGAAAGCCCCAAATAATATATTTGAATAACTTTTCAAGATTTATTTTTTTCTTAGAACATCTGACATGGTATTTTTAGATGTGTGTTCTTTTCATACTTCTCTACCCTGGTATACACAAATTCTAATGTCAAGTGTTCCATGAGTTTCTAAACATATGCTGCTTAAAAACATACGGCAGATTTTAATGTTCTTTCGTAATCTTAGAATTACAATAACTGGAATGAAAGGGAAATTGTACCTTTTAAAGTAATTTTTATGCCAGCTTTGCACTCATAAAATTTTATTGCCATCATTTTAATATATCCACTGATTTACATAATACCTAACTTATCTAAAATGCATAATTCTGAATATTCACAAAAAGATCAGTTAAAAATTCTAACACCTTCAAGATAAGTCTTTATAAATATCAAAGAACAGGAAATCTGTTCTGTAATTACTCCTGATTTAGGATGCGCACATTGAGACATCATGTTCTAGTAAACTAGCAGGATGGATCTCATCTATTATAGGTGTACTTCTTCATGAAAATGCACTTTCCGTTACGGGGAGAAAAAAAGACATTTAATGCAAAACTAGGGACTCAACAAGCAGGCCCTTTATAAGGAGAAAATAAAAAAAAAAAAAGAAAGAAACTTTTAGGATTAAAATGCTACCACAGTAGTTTATCACCTATAGTTTCTATAGTTTCTTCTTTCACTCCAGAAAACACCATTTCCATTAAGCATTTAGTTTCTGTTGCGATAGTGATTTCTTGGGAAAGTTTTAAAATGTACTTCATAATTTTTCCCACTACATTAACTGACATTACAGGTAACCGAGGCTTCTGGAAATACTGCTGCAGTGAAAACACCACCAACAAAACTGCTATAAATGAGTTTTCTCCACTTCATTTGCAGATAAAAGCTTAAGATGCTCTCACCTTTTCCTAATTTCAGAATCCACAGTAATCTGCCTCTTCTTTTGGGGAGGTGGTGGTGGAAGTTCCTCTTGAGCATGCTTTACCAGGATTTGTTCCCTTGTGGTCACCATAGTTACTGTTTCCATTACAGTTGTCTGTGTTAGTGATGGCTGAGTGGTGGTGACAGCCTGTGAAATCTGTGAGAAGTATTGAAACAGAGGTCAGACATTGCTCGAAAGACTTCAGTAAAGACTGCATGGAGTGGCAAAAGGAAAATAATGAGAAACTGTTCTTGCTTGTTGGTAGATTGACCTTCAGATCAAAATAGCACCATATTGAAGCCTAATAAAATTGTTTTATCTGACTTAAGTTAGGTTGACTGAAATAGCAAAGGAAAGTAATCTCAACATCGAAAGTAAATTTAGTGCCCCTTCAATATATTGGTCAAACTGTAGGAAATAAGGGGTGGGGGCAAAGGAGAAAAATGTAGAGTATAATTCATTCTGATAGTTAATTATACATGCTGTTTAAAATGTTTACATTAATATAAATTTTACTAACGTACATCAGTACCAATTCCATTGCCTAGCACATTTTAAATGCTTATTAATAGTTTGTAGAATGCATTTTTGGTTATCATATACATTGATTATTTTATGTTACACATTTTTAAATAAAATTATTTCAACTTGGTAATGAATGACTCTTTAATCAAATAAGTGAAACAGCTTTTAAAATTACAGTAAAAGATTAACATAAAGAACCTATTAGTCCATATTTATCTTTAGGTTGAATGTTATTCGAGTGCTAAAAAACACACTACTCTTGTTTGATTTAAATTAGTGATTATGTTCAAATATTTGAGTTCCCAAATTCATCACTGGAGACACTTCTTGGTTTAGACTCTCAATTACCTCCTGTTCATACTTTTGGCAGCCGACAGGGGGCAACAGTTCATCCATCTTCGGAATAATACATTTTGTGAGCCAAGACATGAGAGGCCATCACCTCAATACATGGGCATTACGAGATAGACAAGTCATATAATGGTGACACAATCATTCCTTATCATATTCTCCATCTCAAAGAGCTCCTCTCATGATGATTGTAACATTACCTCTTGGGATGTTATCCTTCTGGTAATCCAACTTATTTGCAAGGTCTGTTTCCAAGGAAATCAAAAGAGGCCTGCATTGAAACTGCCTTTAGTTACAAGCATAGGAGCAGGGATCTGGCTGGGTCAAGATTCATTTTAGCAATTTTCCTGAATTTGCCAAGAGGTAAGGGAAGGGTTTGTAGTAATCTCCCTGCCTCATACATGAGGACTGATTCCTTTCATATGAGGAAATGGGAAAAGCCTCAGGATCTTCTTATTTCAGCTTCCAAATTGGCAGTGAACAGCGAAGGAATAAAATCTTGTCCATGATGTCTTAAGTAAAAATTGCTTTGACATATATAGCTTAAAAAGGCTACCTTTTGTTGAAGACACATCTTTACATATGTGAGGGCCTGAAGGATTTCCATTTTGGTAGGCTAAAAGGATACTAAGAGTTACACTTTCTACATTTGCCAAGCACAGGTTTTATCTTTTCTAGGATCTCCATAGATTCATTATTTAGAATCAATCACTGAACCTAAAACAACTTTAATTATAGTCTATCGACAAGTTATGTCAAGACGAAAGCAGAAAGCAACGTAGCTCTAAAAAAAGCTTAAAATATAAACTCAAACATTGCACCCAACACAAAATGACCATTACGTGATAAAATTAGTTTTATTTCTAGTAAAAAAGAAAATGTAGTTTTTAGTAGGATTCCAAGAGCATTTATTTTTTAATTTGAATATTTTTTAACCATGAGAAAACTTTCTTTGCAAAGAAAATGTAGTTTTTAGTAGGATCCCAAGATAATTTATTTTTCTATTTGAATATTTTTTTTAACCATGAGCAAACTTTCTTTGCATACAGTGGTGGCTAGAAGATAATATTTTACAGATTCAGAAAATACCTAATTTTAAACGTACAGATCAGAATGCAGAGATTCTGAAAATACCAAGCTAATTTATGCAGTTATATCTAATCTTATGGAACATTTGTGCTACTAAAAATTTGGCTCTTAATTTCTGTAATATTAATATTTTCTTGATATCTACTTATAAAATTGGATAGATGTGCCCATGGAGGGTAAAGGGAAATGACAACATGATATACTGTGAAGCTGCATTTAAAAATATACTAAACCTTTTATGAAAGAAAAATGAATCATTTTTAATAAAAGAGTAGTAAGACGTGAGTCTGTAATAGTTCTATATAATAATCACTACTACACTGTAATTGAAAAATACTACTTCATTTCCTTCGGGATGGAGAAATAAGAAAACTGTGCATTCACCCTGTAAATATAGGGTAGAACTCATTACATATAACAAATTAATAATCACTCTCAGAACCTACTTCATATAATCAGAATAAAAAACAATCAGTCATGTACTAAATTTCCTTACGGCTTTTAGTTATTGACTGTAAACACTTAATTATGTGTTAGAATCATTAGGAAATATAGACAGGAGAGGGACTATGAAGGCCATTTAACATAACCTCCTGATTATTACAGAACTCACTGCTCCCTGAAACAAAAAGCTCCTTTCTTAGCATGGAAGCAAACTATCCCCATTGGGAAAGATGTTCTTAACAACCAGAGGAATCCTGCCTGATTTAAGACTTCCTCTTGTTAAAACTTGTTTTGAGCTCTGAACGAAAGCAGAGTAAGTTGAGTATCATTTCTACCTGATAGTCTCAAAGATTTGAAATCTAATAATCATGACCCTGATAAATATCATTTTCAAACTCTATAATGCCAGTTATTTGCTAGAAGTAGATCTAATTTGATTCGTCATCCAGAACCAATGTTTCGTGGCTTTGGATACCAGAGTCAATCAAATAATTCTAAAACTCTGTAAGTTATTCAGCAGCTGAACCACAAGGTTTCTATAAAATTCTAATGTTTATTGAATATATATTCACTATAGGACATTCAGAAAAGAGTAAAATAGAAACTCCATATTTAGGAACCTTACGGTAAAATAGGGAAGATGATAATCACACAAATAATTGTGAAGATGAATGCCACGTGAAAAATACCAGTATGCAAAATAATTACGTACACCAAACATACAGTAATCAAGTAATTTTCTCTTTAAATGTTATGAAAACAGATTTCTCTCAGCTAGCATTTTAACATTTAGATTTAATTTGATGCTGAAGGCTAGATATAATATTTATCCTTGTTTACAGGGTCTTTATAACAGTAACTTTTGGAAACAACCTCATGTCATAGATGATGGTTTAAGTAAATTATGGTATACGAATGTGGATGGAGTGTTATTTCAAATATTTTAATGTCATTGGAAAACGTTTGCTGTATAATATTGAGTAAACAATGCTAGACATAAACATTGGTTGGTTTTTGACAGAGAAAGTAGAGATAATTTCTGTTGTACAGTGTATATTTCTGTATTCCTTTAGTTTCCAAATTTCTTCTATAAGATATTATCTGCAAAATGTTGCTTTTGTAAACAGAGAATAATTTTTAAAGTTTTGCTAAATTGTTGTTTTAAATCTATCATTTCTATTTATATATTAAGATCTTTGGAATTATACTCCTGTCACTCAATGCATTAGAATGAGGAAAACTTCAAGCGTGGTAAGAATAACTTAGTGCCTTCACTAAAATGTTTAATATGGCAGAGTCAAAACTAGAATAGAATATAGTTTGACCTATATTCAACAATCTTTGTATCTAGCTAACTATACTTTTACCCAGTCACCTTTCTTCATTTTGATTATGAGTCTATTTAAGACTCTCAAATGATATCATGAGAAGAAAATACATTTCTTTTTAAAATACTATTCATTTTAACTGTAAGTTAATTTCCCTAGTAAAAATGGGAAAGAGTTTAGAAATACTTGTCTTTACATTTGGGAGCTGATTCCTCTTAGAGCAGTTATAAGTAGAGGCCTTGGAGCCAGTCTTCACAATTATTAAACACCAGATCCATAGTTTATACACTGTGACATTTGGGGCTGGTTGGTTCTTATCTCAAATCTGTGCATTATTTTCTTCATCTTTAAAGTAGGAGTAACACATTTCTTCACAGGTGTGTTAAAAGCAAGCACAGCTTCATGGGCTGGTAATTTATGCAGGGGCCCAGGGCCTCTGCTCAGGAGGCTTCCACGCTTGTTTTCAAGCTCTGCTTCCACTGTCTTGAAATTCTTAGGTATTGAACAGGAAGCTCTTGTTTTCAGTTTGCACTGGGCCCACAAATTATGTAGCCAGTCCTGGTTTTGAGAATTAAATGATATAATATCTGAATAAAATAAGTGCTCTATAATGGTAAATATCAGCAGTAACCACTATCTTTTCTAAACGCTCAGAGAAATTTGAAGAATTTTTCTATAGTCAACCTTCTTACTCTTAAGATTACATATGTTAAAAAAATTTAAACTTTAAAATTTACATTTTCTCATTCTGAGAAAAATTGGAAGAGCATTTGCCAGCATCCTGATATTATTCCAGGGTGCGCCTCTTCTTGCAGTAAGATTGTGTTATTTTGATAGGCCTGGCAAAAACAAACTATGCTCAAGCAATGAAGTTCTTTTTTTCCATCTTCTCTTCCACTTGTTTAAAAAATGCACATTTAAAAAAAGAAATATAAGTACATCTAAGCAAATTTAAAGAATATAAAAGGACATAGAATGAAATAAAATACTTTTTTTCTACCACTGTCTTCAGTTTGTTAGGAATCACTACAAGTCATGTATAACTTAACGACTGGGACACATTCTGAGAAATTCATCCTTAGACAATTTTGTCCTTGTACGAACACCATGGAGTGTACTTACACAAACCTAGATGGTAGAGACTACTATACAGCCAACCTATGTGGTATAGCTTATTGCTCCTAGCTACAAACCTGTACAGCATGTGACTATACTGAATAGTGTAGGCACAATGGTAAACATTTGTGTATCCAAACATATCTAAAGGTACAATAAAAATATGATATAGAGAGTTGGGGATAAAACAATCTTTAGATAATTTTTTAAAAACCCACAAAATTATACCAACAACACTCTTGGACCACAGTGCAATAAAAATAGAAATCAATGTTAAGAAAATTGCTCAAAACCATACATTAAAATGGAAATCAAACAAACTGCTCCTGAATGACCTCTGGGTAAATAACAAAATTAAGGCAGAAATCAAGAAATTATTTGAAACTAATGAAAATTTAAAAAGATGTAACATACCAGAATCTCTGGGACACACACAAAGCAGTGTTAAGAGGCAAGCTTATGGCACAAAACACCCATATCAAAAAGTTAGAAGGATCTCTAATCACAAAACGAACATCACAAGGAACGAGAGAAACAAGAGCAAACTAACCGCAAAGCTAGAAGACAGGAAATAACCAAAATCGGAGCTGAACTGAAGGAAAATGAGATGCAAAAAAGCATAGAAAAGGTCAATGAATCTAGGAGCTGGTTCTTTGAAACAATTAATAATAAAGATAGACCACTACCTAGACTAATAAAGAAAAAAAGAGGGAAGACTCAAATAAACACAATAAAAAATGACAAGGGGGATGTTACCATTGACCCCACAGAAATAGAGAAAACCCTTAGAGACTATTCATAATGAACACCTCTATGCACACAAGCTAGAAAACCTAGAAGAAATGGATAAATTGCTAGAAACATACAACTTTCCAAGTTTGAACCGGGAAGAAATGGAATCATTGAACAGACCAATAATGAGTTCCGAAATTAAATTAGGAACAAAAAGCCCACCAACCAGAAAAAGCCCAGGACCAGACAGATTCACACCTGAATACTAACAGATATAAAAGGAAAAGCTGTTATCATTCCTACTGAAACCATTCCAAAAAATTGGGGAGCGGCTCCTTCCTAACTCATTCTATGAGGCAAGCATTGTCCTGATACCAAAACCTGGCAGACACACAACAAAAAAAAAAAGAAAACTTCAGGCCAGTATCCCTAATGAACATAGATGCAAAAATAGTCAACAAAATGTTAGCAAACCAAATCCAGCAGCACACCAAAAAGCTAATCCGCCATGATCAAGGAGCTTCTATCCCAGGGTTGCGAGGTTGATTCAACATACACAAGTCAATAAATGTGATTCGCCGCATAAACAGAACAAAAAAATCAAAAACCACATGATCATTTCAGTAGATATAGAAAAGGCATCCTATAAAATTCAACACCCTTTCATGTTAAAAATCCTCGACAAACTAGGCACTGAAGGAACATATTTCAAAGCAATTAGAACCATCTTTAAAAAGTCCACAGCCAACATTATACTGAATGTGCAAAAGCCAGAAGCATTCTACTTGAAAACTGGCATAAGGCAAGGGTGCCCTCTCTTACAAATCTCATTAAACATAGTACTAGAAATCCTAGCCAGAGCAATCACGCAAGAGAAATGAAGGCCATCCAAATAGGAAGAGAGGAAGTCCAATTATCCCTGTTTGCAGACGATGAGGTTCTATATTTTGGCCATAGTCTCTGCCCAAAAGCTCATTGATCTGATATACAACCTTAGCAAAGTTTCAGGATCCAAAATCAATGTATAAATATCACTAGTATACCTACACACCAACAACATTTAAGCTAAGGCCAAATGAAGAACACAGTCCCATTCACAATTGTCAAAAAGAAATAAGATACCTAGGAATACAGCTAACCAAGGAGGTGAAACACTGCTAAAATGAGAATTACAAAATATTGCTCAAGTAACTCAGAGATAACACACAAAAAATGGAAAAATATTCTACACTCATGGAAGAATCAATATAGACAGAATGGCCATAATGCCTAAAGTATTTTTTAATTCAATGCTATTCCCAAAAAACTACCAATAACATTCTTCACTGAATTAGAAAAAAGTCTATTTAAAAATTCATATGGAGCCACTAAAAGAGCCAGAATAGCCAAGGTAATCCTAAGCAGAAAGAAAAAAGCTGGAACCATCCCACTGCCTGACTTGAAACTATACTACAAGGATATAGTAACCAAAACAGCATGGTACCAAAAACAGACACACAAACCAACTGAAAAGAATAGGCTGCACACCTACAACCATCTGTTCTTCAATGTAATCAGCAAAAACAAGCAATGGGGAAAGGACTGCCTATGCACTGGACCTCTTCCTTACACCATATACACAAATTAACCAGAGGTGGATTAAAGACTTAAATCTAAAACCAACAACTATAAAAACCTAAGAAGATAACCCAGGTAATGCCACTCTGGACATTGAAACTGCGAAGACTTCATAACACAGACACCAAAAACAATTGAAACAGAAACAAAAATTGAAAAATGGGACCTAATTAAACCAAAGAACTTCTACACAGCAAAAGACACTATCAACAGAGTAAACAGACAACCTGCAGAATGGGAGAAAAATTTTGCAAACTTTGCATCTAACAAGGGTCTAATATCCGGAATCTACAAGGAACGTAAATTTACAAGCAAAAACCAAACAACACCATTAAAAAGTGGGCAAAGGACATGAATACTTTTCAGAAAAAGACATACATGCACAAAACAATCATATGAAAAAATGCTGAACATCACTAATCATTAGAGATGTGCAGATCAAAACCACAATAAGATACCATTTGACACCAGTCAGAATGGCTACTATTAAAAAGTCAAAAAATCACAGATGCTGACAAGGTTGCAGAGAAAAGGGAATGTTTATTGCAATGCTGATATTAATGTAAATTAGTTCAGCCACTGTGGAAAGCAGTTTGGTGATTTCTCAAAGAGCGTAAACCAGAATTACCATTCGACCCAGCAATCACCATTATTGAGTATACCAAAAAGAATATAAATCCCTCAACCCTAAAGACACATGCACATGTATGTTTTATTGCAGCATTATTCACAATAGCAAACACATGGAGTCAGCCTAAATGCCCATCAGTGGCAGACTGGATAAGGAAAATGTGGTAAATATACACTGTGGAATTCTATACAGCCATGAAAAAAAGAGATCATGTTCTTTGCAGCAACATGGATGGAGCTGGAGGCCATTATCCTAAGCAAACTAACACAATAACAGAAAACCAAATACCACATTTTCTCACTTCTAAGTGGGAGATAAACATTGAGAACACACGGAATCAAAGAAGGGGACAACAGACACTGCGGCCTATGTGATTCTGGAGGGTAAGAGGGTGAGGATTAAAAAAACTAATTATTGGGTACTATGCTTATTACCTGGGTGATGAAATAATCTGTACACCAAACCCCTGTGACATGCAATTTATCTATATGACAAACCTCCACATGTACCTCTGAAGCAAAAATAAAAGTAAAAAATAATATAGTATTATAATGTGATGAGACCACTGTCATATATGTGGTTCATTGTTGACTGCAATGTTGTTATACAGCATATGACTGTAGTTGCAATTACCAACTATTCAGCTATTCTTAAATTTTAAATTCATTTTGTTTATGCTGTTATTTTATGATATGGTTTGGCTCTCTGTCCCCACCCAAATCCTCATGTTGAATTCTATCTTCAGCGTTGGAGGAAGGTCCTGGTGGGAGGGGACTGAATCATGGGTGTGGACCTCCCCCTTGCTGTTCTCCTGATAGAGTTCTCATGAGATTTCTTTGTTTAAAAGTGTGTGGCACCCCTTGCCAGATCGTGGCCAGTCTGCTTCTTTAAGCGGGACCCTAATCCATCCTCCTCACTGGGTGGGACCTCCCTGTGGGGGCTTCAGCCATTCCACCCAGGATTCTATGGACAGAGCTCTGATCTCTCCCTGGGACAGAGCTTCTGGGAGGAAGACCAGCTGCCATCTCTGCAATTCTTTGAAACTAATGAGAACAAAGAGACAATTTATTAGAATCTCTGGGACACAGCTAAAGCAGTGTTAAGAGGGAAGTTTATAGCACTAAATGCTAACATCAAAAAGCTAGAAAGATCTCAAGTTAGCAGCCTAACATCTCAATTTAAAAAACAAGAGAACCAAGAGCAAACAAACTAGAAATAACCAAGATCAGAGCTGAACTGAAGGAGATAAAGACATGAAAAACCCTCCCAAAAAAAAAAAAAAAAATGAATCCAGGAGCTGGCTTTGTGAAAAAATAAAGAAAGAAATAAATAAAAAAGGTAGAGTTCTAGCTAGACTAATAAGGAAGAAAAGAGAGAGGAATCAAATAAACACAATCAAAAATTAGATGACAAATATCACCAATGATTCTACAGAAATACAAACAACCATCAGGGAATACTATAAACACCTCTATGCACATAAACTAGAAAACCTAGAGGAAATGGATAAATTATTGAACACATATACCCCCCCAAGACTGAACCATAAAGAAACTGAATTGCTGAACAGATCAATGATGATTTCTGAAATTGAGGCAATAATAAATATCCTACCAACCAACAAAAGCCCAGGTCTAGATGGAATCATAGCTGAATTCTACTAGCGGTATAAAGAAGAGCTTGTATCATTTCTACTGAAACTATTCCAAAAAATTGAAACGAAGGGACTTCTGCCAAACTTATATTATGAGGTCAGCATCATCCTGATGCCAAAACCTGGGAGGGAGGGAGGGAGGGAGGGGGAGAGAGAGAGAGAGAGAGAGAAAGCAGGAAAGCAAGAAAGCAACAAAGCAAAAAAGCAAGAAAAGCAAGAAAGAAAAGCAAACTTCAGGCTAATATCCTTGATGAACACCAGTGCAAAAATTCTCAATACTGGCAAACCAAATCCAGTAGCATATCAAAAAGCTTATCCACCACAATCAAGTTGGCTTCATCCCTAGCATGCAAGGTTGGTTTAACACATGCAAATCAATACATGTGATTCATCACATAAACAGAACTGAAGACAAAAACCACATGACTATCTCAATAGACAACCAAAAGTTATTTCATAAAATTCAACATCCCTTCATGTTAAAAATTCTCAATAAACTAGGTATTGAAGGAACATGCCTCAAAATAATAAGAGCCATAAATTATAAACCCACATCCAATATCCTACTGAATGGGCAAAAGCTAGAAGCATTCCCTCTGAAAACTGGCACAAGATAAGCTTGCCATCTCTCACCACTCCTATTCAACGTAGTATTGGAAGTTCTGGCCAGGGCAATCAGGGAAGAGAAAGAAATAGAGGGTATTCACATAGGAAGAGAGGAAGTCAAATTATTTTTGTATGCAGATGACATGAACCTATTTCCAGAAAACCCCATTGTCTCAGCCCAAAAGCTAAGACTTCAAACTATACTACAAGGTGACAGTCACCAGAACAGCAGGGTACTGGTACAAGAACAGACACACAGACCAATGGAACAGAATAGAGAAATCAGAAATCAGACTACGCACCTACAACCATCTGATCTTTGACAAACCTGAAAAAACAAGCAACGGGGAAAGGACTCTGGGATAGTCCTATGCAGAAAATTGAAAGTGGACTTCTTCCTTACAATCTCTACAAAAATTAACTCAAGATGGATTAAAGACTTAAATGCAAAACCCAGAACAATAAAAACCCTAGAAGAAAACCTAGGCAATAAAATTCAGGACATAGGCATGGGCAAAGATTTCATGAGGAAAATGTCAAAAGCAACTGCAACAAAAGCAAAAATTGACAAATGGGGTCTAATTAAACTAAAGAACTTCTGCACAGCAAGATAAACTACTGTCAGAGTAAACAAACAACCTATAGAATGGGAGAAAAGTTTTGCCATCTATCCATCTGACAATGGTCCAGAGTCTACAAGGAACTTAAACAAATTTACAGGAAAAAAAAAACAAACAACCTCATTAAAAAGTGGGCAAAGGACATGAACAAACACTTCTCAAAAGAAGACATACATGTGACCTAAAAACATATGAAAGAAAACTCAACATCACTGATCATGAGAGAAATGCAAATCAAAACCACAATGAGATAACATCTCACGCCAGTCAGAATGGTTACTATTAAAAAGTCAAAAAACAATAGATGCTGGTGAGGTTGTGGAGAAAAGGGAACACTTTTACACTCTTGGTGGGAGTGTAAATTAGTTCAACCCTTGTGGAAGACAATGCAGAGATTTCTCAAAGACCTAGAGGCAGAAAAACCATTTAACCCAGCAATCCCATTACTGGGTATATACCCAAATATAAATCATTCTATTATAAAGATACATGCATGTGTATGTTCATTGCAACACTATACACAATAGCAAAGACATGGAATCAACCTAAGTACTCATCAATGATAGACAAGATAAAGAAAATGTGGTACATTTACACCAAGGAATACTATAATGCCACAAACAGGAACGAGTCAATTAAACTTCTTTTCTTCATAAATCACTCAGTTTCAGGTATGTCTTTATAGCAGTGTAAGAACAGGCTAATAAATTTTCCTTTTATTTTTGACTGATATTCTTAACTTTTAACTTTCCATTTAATTATTTATATATTATTGCCTTTGTAAGTTTTCTGTTATGCTGGGGTAAGAGATTTCGACTTCTTGCCTTTTGAGATATTCTAGTATTTGAATATTTAGATACTTACTAGAAAGATTCAAGCTATAAAGTATTAGTTACCTAATTTAGCATAAAATCTTTATTTTGAAAATACTAATACTTGCAATAACAGGTACCAGTTATGAAGCTTTTTGCATGATCCAGGCATTACAAAAAGTGTTTTGAATTGATTATCTTATTCAAATGATCTAGAATACTCCCTTGCTATGTTGTAAAGCTTTAATAAATGGTAGCTATTATGACCTCGCAATGGACCTAAGAGTAAGTACTAATATTATTCCCATTTCATAGATGAAAGTGACCTTGTTTAGGCAGATAAAACTTTTTAGTAGCAAAGCATAGATAAAAATCCAAGTCTGATTGTTCATTCATCCAATTCTTATCAGCTATGCTCACTTGCTCCTACACTTGTACACTTTTTTGAATGGTGGTTTCCTTTTAAGTGGAGTGTATTTGTATGCATACACACACAGATATAAATTCAGAATATTGAAATTGTAAACAATGGCACATCATAACTATTATATAGGAAGAATTACTCAATGTTAAATATGTTTGGCTCTTGACATGCTATATTGAAATCTGTGCAAAATTAGTCAAAATACACTACACACACACAATCAGGTTGACAACTGTGGATCAAGGTTTTTCATTACGTTGTTTGTATATGTATATGTTACCCTTTGGAGTGATCAATGAGTTTTAATGGGTATGGAGGAATTGCACTTCTGCAGTTTAAAACATACTGCATAATCATAGCAACAGCTTTAGATAATAATTGATAGCCATGCTTAAAAACCAACTCCACAGGCATGGTAGTGCAAGACACAAAAATCTGGTAAAGATTTGCATCTCTAAGCAAAAAAAAATATTTATATGTTGAACTTCGGGAGAATCCTTGGGCAAAAGATCAGGTGGTCACAAAGGAAGCTGAGTTACTAATCACAAGGATGTAAAATGCTTTATCTTATGAAGTATAGAGGACTTCCCATAGCTGAACGTAGCATACAATGAGTGCCAAAGTTCATGACAGTAGCCTGGTAACTAAAATTTACTATTAATTACTGTCTTGATACTGATAATAAGGTAATAAAATTTCTTGAATAAGTACTGACATTGAAATCATGAGCAAAATTATTGTCAAATACTTAGAAGGCATCTTAAGTCATTTGTTTCTTCGAAATAAATATTATATGATAATTAAGAAGGTTCATTCTGTAAAACTGTCTGTCCAATTTAATGCATTTTGTTCCTCATTTTAAATTGTCTTTAGTACAAATTGTATCAGAAAGAAGAGATGTATGTTGTCTTCTGGATTCATATTAAATACAGAATTTGAGCAACTGTGTGAACGAACTGCACCTGCAAAAATTGCAAAGCAATGAGATTTAATTTTTCTGATCCATCTGGCTTTCCTCTACATACCATCTAACACTGAAGTAATGAAACACATTCTATAATTAGGGATGGATATTATCAAGTATAGGTTTAGGAAAAAGACTTGTATTTTTCTTTATGTGTTATTTCATTTTTTTGTCAGGAGATAATAGGCGTATCATACAGATGTTGAGCATTTTGTCTTTATGGTATTTTAATGACATACTCAACGAATACAGTGTAATAATTTCATAAGTAAGTCTCCTTTGAATAGGGGTAGGATTTTATTAACATTATTTTTTAGCTGCCTCTCCACTGGCGAAAGTAGGAATCTTCTTCACTAAGTACTCCAGAGTTTCAAATAAAAGCAAAGAGAAACATATCAAAGACATTTAGAACTCGATGGCCACTATAGAAATCTGCCTAGCTTACCTTTCTTTTAAATTTATAAATAAAGAATGAGGGATTCCAAGAGTTAACTCAGACTCAATGTATTAAATTTTTTAGTGCTTACATTTTATATTGTTACAGACAATGCATTTACAAGGTAAAACCTATTGCACTGATGTACAAGGCCCATTCTCAAATACCTATTATAGTTGGAGGTAGCAAAATGATAGTTAATTTCCAAAGTTATTTGAGATGTAACTTCAATTTTTTTTTTTTTTTTTTTTTTTTGAGACTAAGTCTCACTCTGTCATCCCGGCTGGAGTGCAGTGGCATGATCTCGGCTCACTGCAACATCCACCTCCCAGGTTCAAGCAATTCTCCTGCCTCAGCCTCCCAAGTAGCTGCGATTACAAGCGCCTGCCACCATGCCTGGCTAATTTTTTTGTATTTTTAGTAGAGACAGGGTTTCACCATGTTGACCAGGCTGGTTTCAAACTCCTGACCTCAGATGATTTGCCTGCCTCGTCCTCCAAAAGTACTGGGATTACAAGCGTGAGCCACCACGCTCGGCCAACTTCAAATTTTTCTAATAAAACCTTTAACCTGAGGAATTACCCAAAAGATGTTCTGAAACTTAAGGGAATTAATTCTATGACCTTAAGTAAGAAGGAAACACAAAATAAGTAAGGTATTTTTATTTTAATTCTAGTTTTTAAAAAATCATTTTCTTTTTGTTTAATTGGCATCAGGCTTACCAGTCTTGGAGAGCTTTCAGGAAGCAATGAAAAGGGCTTTTAACTAAAAAGCCTTAGAGTATTTTTAATTAAAATTACTGGCCAAAAAAGAAGAGAGGCAAACCATTTGCAACTATATCCCTCATGTACAAAGAGGTCTACAAAATTATGCTCTGAGAATGGGTACAGCCAGAACGTGAACATAAAATATTTTATGAAGGGTTAAAATAGAGGATCTTTAAAGAATGAGAATGAACTCAGAGAAGAAGGGCATGTAAAGAAATTTTCATCTTGGTACGTTGGCAAATTTCTATTTGCATTTTGGGTATAATAAAAAGCACTGGCTTATCATTTACAGTTATGTTTTATATTACTATTTGATAGGAGATTTAAATCTCTCATCAGGTGCTTGCTTCGGCAGCACATATAATAAATCTCTCATCAGGATATAGATGATACAGAAGTTACACATAATTATATAATAATCATTTTCACTTTTTGGGCATCCTTGAATGTAGGCACAAACATATACAGCATAAACATGAACTGCCATGTACAAGAAGAAGCAAATTCTGAGCATATATATTTTATCTTAAAGAGGTACTCACAGTTGAGAACGTTGCAAAAATTGTTGTTAGCAATACAGCAAAATATTCACAAAATGGGAATGAGATATTTGAACCTTAATAAGTCATACAACTTTCTTTATTCCTGAGAAAGAAGACAATTTATTCTACGAAAAATTCACAAAACTACAAAATCTTTAGACTCACTTAAAAAATATATATATATATATGCTTACACCAAAGCACCTGGTGCATAATACTTAATATAAATTACATAGTAAATATGGTAATTACAATTTATGGTATAATATGGCAATTACAATTACCATATCAAATTGTAAAGCATATGACTAATATACCCTTTCAACAGCACGTGTGATTTCAGTCAAATGAGGAAAGTAATGCTTCAAATCACATAAATTATATTTTAAAATATTAATTATAATAAATTTCTTACTATCACATTTATTTTTGTAAGTTCCAGGGTACACGTATTGGATGTGTAGGTTTGTTATGTAGGTAAATGTGTGCCACGGTGGTATGGTTCACCTACAGACCCATTACGTAGATATTGAGTCCAGCATCCATTAGCTATTTTTCCTGATGCTCTCCTCCTCTCCCACCAACAGGCCCCAGTGTGTGTTGTTCTCTTCCCTGTGCCCATGTGTTCCCATTGTTCAGCTCCTACTTATAAGTGAGAACATGCAGTGTTTGGTTTTCTGTTCCTGCATTAGTTTGCTGAGAATAACAGCTTCCAGCTCCATCCACATCCCTGCAAAGGACATAATCTCATTCCTTTTTATGGCTGCATACTATTCCATGGTGTATATGTATCACATTTTCTTTATCCAATCTATCATTGATGGGCATTTGGGTTGATTCTATGTCTTTGCTATTGTGAATAGTGTTGCAATTAACATACAAATGCATTTATCTTTATAATGGGATGATTTATATTCCTTTGGGTATATACTTAGTAACGGCCTTGCTGGGTATTTCAGGTTCTAGTTCTTTGAGGAACCACCACACTGTCTTCCACAATGGTTAAACTAATTTACATTCCCACCAACAGAGTAAAAGCATTCCCATTTCTCTGCAAACTTGCCAGCATCTGTTGTATCTTGACTTTTTAATAATCACCATTCTGTCTGGCGTGAGATGGTGGGCTGAGGCTGATATGGATGAATTGAGAGAAGTAGGCTTCAAAGGTGGGTAATAACAAACTTCCCTGAGCTAGAGGAGAACGTTCTAACCCAATGCAAACAAGCTAACAACCATGACAAAACGTACCAGGAGTGGATAACCGGAATAACCAGTTTACAGAGGAACATAAATGACCTGATGGAACTGAGAAACGCAATAGGAGAACTCCACAATGCAATCACATTGTCAATACCTGAATAGACCAAGCAGAGGAAAGAATCTCAGAGCTTGAAGACTATCTTGCTGAAATAAGACAGGCAGACAAGATTAGAGAGAAAAAAAAAAAAGAATAAAAATGAATGTACAAAACCTCTGAGAAATGTGGGATTATGTAAATTCTGAAGCAAAGACTGTTTGGGGTACCTGAAAGAGACGGGGAGAACGGAACCAAGTTGGAAATCATACTTCAGGATATCATCCAGGAGAAACTTCTCCAACCTAGAAAGCCAGCCCGACATTCAAATTCAGGAAATGCAAGATACTCACTGAGCAGAAGCCAGACCAACATTCAAATTCAAGAAATGCAAAATACTGAGCAGACCAACCCCAAGATACATAATCATAAAATTCTCCAAGGTTTAAATGAAAGAAAAAATGTTAAGGACAGCCAGAGAGAAAGGCCAGGTCACCGACAAAGGGAAGCCCATCAGGGTAACAGCAGATCTCTCAGCAGAAATCCTATAAGCCAGTAGAGACTGGGGGCTAATATTCAACACCCTGAAAGAAAAGAATTTCCAAGGCAGAATTTCATATCCAGACAAAGTAAGCTTCATAAGTGAAGGAAAAATAAAATCCTTTCCAGACAAGCAAATGTTGATGGAATTCGTCACTATCATATTTCATAATTATGATCAAGATAAAATATGTATCAATCAGGGCCAAGGCAATTAGAAAAAATTGCACAAATTACAACAAGTATATTTATAAAAAATTACAGGGAATCAGGATCATTTGAGTTTTTAAGGAAGTCAATCCAGGGTATATTTGCCCTCTTTTCTCATTGTAAGCCTCCAGATAGCAAGAGTTATTATCTCTCCAACATTTAGAAACAAAGTATTTTCTATCTTCTTAGGCTACCTTCTAATCAACTTAAATACCCTCAGCTTGTGTCCAGGTATTATTCAAGTCAAATCTGAGTTTGAAATGCAAGAGAGCAGTCCTCCCAGCTGATTATTTTTTCACGTTTTGATCTCTTGCCATGCAACTGCTTCATAAGGTCAAAAATGCCTCAAAGCTTTGACCTGAATAGCAATCACATGCGCAAGCAGTGTTCTTTATATGAGTACAATTGGATGCCTTGTCATTTCAATCACCATTTCCATACCCTGCCTCACAATAGGTTTTAACCATTATGAGAACTTTGCTCATTCTTTATACTAATTATTTAAAAGAATTTTTGAAACTATTAAGTGTATCATGTGAGTAGTCATTAATGAAACTGATTTTTCTCCCACAATCATTATAGAAAATGTACATACAAGTGAGCTTTGTTCTTCAAAGTCACAACCTTACAACCCATATTCTTGGAATTCTTCTTATGTAATTTTAATCAAGGTCAATTTGACATGGATAAAAGAAAATCATTTCCTCTTATATGGATACTATTTCTCTGTTGTCTCTCTTTACCTCCTTTTAATTTCTCTTTTCCTGAATAGCTCCATTTCTATCTTCCTGTGAGCTCAAAAACAACCAGCAAAGATTTGGATCAATCCTATGACAGCATAATTTTTGGAAAGGCAATGAGAGAAAACTGAAACATAAGCTTAAGAAAGACCCAAGCTTAGTGTTCCGGAAAACAACTTACATGATGTTAAGTCCTTTTATTTATTTCTAGCCCACAATAGGAGCGTGTAACTGTCTGAAAATAAAATTAAAAGGAGACAGTGGGCAGGGCGCGGTGGCTCACGCCTGTAATCTCAGCACTTTGGGAGGCCGAAGCGGGAGGATCACAAGGTCAGGAGATCGAGACCACCCTGGCCAACATGGTGAAACCCCATCTCTGCTAAAAATACAAAAAATTAGTGGGGTGTCATGGCAGGCACCTGTAGTCCCAGATGCAAATTGGGAGGCTGAGGCAGGAGAACGGTGTGAACCTGGCAGGCAGAGCTGAGATTGTGCCACTGCACTCCAGCCTGGGCGACAGAGTGAGACTCCGTCTCAAAAAAAAAAGCAGATAGTGAACCACAAAAAGCCCTCCAGACACACTGAACTACATGACTTACATATCAAGCTCAACCTTTCTCCCCCTCAAATGCTTTCTTGTCTACGCCTCCATTTTATCTTCATTGTATCCCTATGAGCAAGTGAAGAGATACATGCTGTAATGCATGTTGCACTTTATTTCATAAAGAACCATGCAGATCAAAACTAGTATTGTTTTATTATAAAATTATACAAGTTGGAAGACATCAAGTCAATTGCCTAGGTGCTGGTCTCATAATTTTTAGGGAATTAAAAATAAGGCTTCAAATGCTTTTCTAACAATTGGAATAATCAGTAATATTTTGATGAGATGTACAAACTTCATCAAAAAGTAGTCCCATTCCAAGGGAATAAGCATATTTATATAGTGTATTCCTAAAAAGCTCTCCCTTTTCACAATTCAGAGAGCATTGTGGAAAACCAGAACGTGGGGATTCGCACACATATCACTGTCTATTTTCTTTAAACATTTATTTTAGGTTCAGGAGTACATGTGAAGGTTTATTACGTTGGTAAATGTGTGTCACAGGGGTTTGCTTACCAATTATTTCATCACCCAGGTATTAAGCCCAGTATCCAATAGTCATATTTTCTGCTCTTCTACTTCCTCCCAACCTCCCACCTCAAGTAGATCCCAGTGTGTGTTGTTCCCCTCTATGGTCTGCAGATTGTATCAAAGGCTTAGTAAAGATGTAGATTTTTAGGTCCTTATCATAGCTTATGGATGAGATTTTCTGAGCAAAATGTTTAGGAATATGCATTTTAATTAGCTCCTCAGGTGGCTACTATGCAGACTCAAGTTTGAGAATCACTGCATACAATGCAAATGAACTAGAAGATGACCTACAGTTAACTGTCACAGCTCCCTAAACATATCCCTTAAAAGGGATGCATGTCAAAATAACTTTCTTTATCAAATAATGGCAATCTTCCTTAACACGGCAACTGACCATTTTATGGCAGCAATAATCTATGGAAGCAATGGGTACATATGGGAATAATATTAGTGTTGGGTTAAAAAGTATCAAATTGACTAATGTCTCATGTATTTATTACATACATACCAATGTATTACAAAGAAGCCATGGGCAGATGACACAAAATAGGAGGAATCACAATATAGTAGTAAAATTGCTATTAGGTCAATTAATTGCTAAAGTATGTTTAATGGAAAACAAATGGAGTTTTTATTATGTAATGATTGTGTGGGAAATTATTACAATTTATATTCATATTTCTTCAAATTATAATTTTTTAACATAAAATTGGATTAGAAGTAACAATGAACTGTGATTGAAAATCATATAGGCTGGTTTATTATGCTGTCTTAAATTGTATTCCTGGAGGCAATACTACAAACTTCATGTCTTCAAAAGGCATTTCCTAAGTGCCACTTATCAGATGTCAAGTCTCAAGAAAGCAAATTCCCTGTACTTGTCTCACTATAGAGGAAATATCTGCCTAAAATCTATTGAATATGGAAGTGTATGCCTGTGCATCGAGCTATGAATTGTGAGTAAAGTTATTCCTTATAATGCCAGACTATGTGGCAGAATATTTTAAATACTATTATATATAATGTTTATATCTTGAATGACTACTCATTATTTTACCATCCAACTACATAAGACAAAAAGAGATTCAACTTTTAATGCTACCCCATTTTAGTGAGTAAATCTTTAAAAATTATTATAATAAAACCACATACCCCAAATGTAGCTGAGATGTTTTCAGAATCTACAGCCCGTATGTGTTAGTATAACTAAGCCTCATTCATGATTTTATGAAATCAGCAGTCTATGGCAGAAAAGGTACAATAGTCAGATAATTAACTGCACTAATTATCTGACCAATTAACCAAGAAATCAAAGGACCTGAACCCTAGTTCTCCTACCACTAACTTCTCTTGAAAAATTTACTTTTCTTCCCTAAGTTTCATTTTTCTCAAGAGTAAAATGGAGTTGGCTAATGTTCCTCGTGGTTCTAGCAATCTCTGATTTGGGGTTAGACTGTGATTATACGGTTTCCCAGCATTTTGTTCACCTGCTCTAAGTCACTCAGTTCCCCGTTACTATTGGGCTGGAAGAAATTCACTCTAGGGCAGTAACAAGTTCAGTTAATTAGCATTCTGCCTCGCCACCATTCTCCAACAACAAGACAGGCAAAAGAATCATGTTCTTATTTAACTAAACACAGGGCAAAAACTAATCTGGTTGCTTCTTTTGTAGGGTTATAATGTTACTCTCTTAATGCAGGTTTAAAAAATCTCTGAGATAGTCTGTAGCATGATAATTGGTATCACTAACCTGTGCCGTACTCTTTTCAAGTTTTTGGACTAAATTATCCCAACACCGGGCAAAGTTTTCCAGCCATGCTTCCGTCTTTTGGGTCACTGACTTATTCTTCAGTGCTGAAAGAAGATCTTGTTTGAGTGAATACAGTTTGCCCATGGATTGCTTTTTCTTTTCTAGATCTGCTTTTAAAACCTGTTAAAACAAGAAACATCACAGAATAAGCCTGGGTTACATTTTATACACCACTATAGTTCAATCTGCTTTTGCATGTATTTGCTCATTTGTGTTGATAAGAAAATATTTCAGCCATGCCTGCAAAGGATCAAAAGTTCAGAAAAATATAGGTAGAAAGTTATAATCTATCCAATTTTCCCAAGAAGTTTGAAGAGAAAAGAAAGTCAGACGTAGAATAAAGACCTACTAGAGGTAATTAAGAGCTACCTTAAAATATTTGAAGAACATCCAAGTGAAAAGGTAATATTGCTTCAAAAGGCAAAACAGAGATCAACATGTGGAAGGTAGAAGGCATGGCTCTTGGATTTCCCCTTAATTCCTGACAGAATTCAAACGAAAACTGACAATCAGGTACCAGGAGTACTGAAGAAAAGCTAGTGAGTTGAGAAAATGAGAATGGCTAAGGAAACTTGCCATTCTGAAATGCTGTGATTATTTGGAGAAAATTACCATATTATTGTTTCCACAATTTTAACACTCGGTTCATTATTTGGAGAAAAAAATCTCATTATGTGATTTACTGACCATAAAATTTTTGTAGCATCCATTAATCAATTAACATCTGCTTACTTGAGTAATTATTTTTTAAAACTAATTGTAGAGCCCATTAAGTAAAAGAACTAAGTTGCTGGGCATGACATAAATCCTTCAGCATCTCTTTTCAGATTTTGCAAATACTTATGTGTCTTATGAAGCAATTTTTATACCATTTATATTTCCAGAGTTCCTGAGAGCTGTGGAGGGTTACAAACTCCCTTTGGTTGATTTGAAAGGAATAAGTGGTTTATGTGAAATCAGTAAATCAGGGCAGTTTTTTCTTTTACTTCACTCAGTAACGTTGCCTGATACACAGAGAAATTCCTGGTTACTGAACATTACTACCTGACTTAATTTGTAAACAAAGGAGAAGGAAGAGAAATAAAGGAGAAAATTATCTTACAACCACTTAACAACCCCATATTTGGCAGCAAATACAATGAATGTAAACTAAACCGGATAAGTTTATCTAAGTACTAACAAACCATACAGCAAACAAATTGTCAAGAAACAAATGCACCAATTGCCCATGAACCAAAGTGCCCCCAGCTTAAAGCAGTCAATACACCTTCCAGAAAAGGACAATCTAAGTAGCCCATTTTGGCACGCCACCTGCATTGATAGCTCTGAACTGCAGAATGCTCTAGTGTCTCCTTCAATTAGTTTGTCTTTTACTCAGAATCTGCTTCACCTGGTGTATGTTATAGTTCGGTCTTCATGCCATTTTTAACGGGAAACAAAGCGAGATTTAAGTTTCATTTCTAATTTTTCCTTAACAATAACTTCAGTATTTTTCTGAGTTTGAAAGAATGCAATAGACCAAAATACAAATTAAGATGTTATACACTGAATTCATATCAAAATAAAACCCACGGTGTGGGGGTTTAGCAATAGGTAGGTGGTTTTTCTTTTTTGTTTTGAGTTGGAGTCTCACTCTGTCACCCAGGCTGGAGTGCAGTGGCATGATCTCAGCTCACTGCAGCCTCTGTCTCCCGGGTTCAAGGAATTCTCCTGTGTCAGCCTCGCGAGTAGCTGGTATTATAGGCACATGCCACTAAGCCCAGCTAATTTTTACATTTTTAGAAGAGACGGGGTTCTCAACATGTTGGCCTGGCTGGTCTCAAACTCCTGACCTCAAGTGATCCACCCGCCTTGGCCTCCCAAAGTGCTGGGATTACAGGCATGAGCCACCGTACCCAGCCCAATAGATAGGTTTTGCATATTCATTTTGTTTAATTCACATGTTAGCTTTCCATTAAATTTAAGTGAATATTTGCATTAGTACTAGAACAAAGGTTTATGCTACCTGTCCCAAGCTGAGAGCCATATATGAATTTCAATGTATATTCCTCCAGTTACAGTGTCATTTTTTTTTTTTTTTTTTTACTAAGGAAAGAGGCACAATCTACATAAAGACACAAATCTAAAAAAAAAAAAAAAAATCTAAGTAGACTCCTCTTTGACTTACTTTCTCAGAATGTAAGAATCTATTTTAAATAGCCATATGCGTAAGGCTAAACAGTCTACCCATTATTTAAACAAAATATGTAACGATTTGGAAACATGTCAGGAGTGTGAGAATTATGTTTGAAGAAGAAGATTGCAATAAAAACCTATGAGTAACCTCATGGTACCTAAACAAATGAAAATAAGCCTCCTGTTTTAATATTAAGCCACATGAAGAAACATTTGGTAAGCATTACAAAAATGAAAGTGAAAGTCACCATTAAAAATAAAATTAGAGGCGGTGGCTCACACCTATAATCTCAGCACTTTGGGAGGCTGAGGCGGGCGGATCACGAGGTCAGGAGTTCGAGACCAGCCTGGCCAACATAGTGAAACCTCATCTCTACTAAAAATACAAAAATTAGCTGGGCATGTTGGTGCATGCCTGTGGTCCCAGCTACTCAGGAAGCTGAGGCAAGGAATCACTGGAACCAGGGAGGCAGAGGTTGCTCTGAGCCTTGATCACACCACTGCACTCCAGCCTGGGCAACAGAGCAAGACTCCATCTCAAAAAAAAAAAAAAAAAATCCAATTAGGAAAAGTGCACTCAAGGTAAAGTAAAATCAATGTTATAACTGCATTGTGTGATTACTGAATAAATGAATTTTTATATGTCTATATGACAAAAACACTGAAACCAGACTTCTACCTAGTAAATTTTAGATATGAGTATCAAAAATGATGATGGCAGATTAGTTGTTTGGTCTCAATTTCTCTCTCTTTTTCTATCTTTCAGTAGTCATCTCCCAGTTCCAGAACTCCCCCAGGATTCGTAACAGAGAGAGGAAAAGAAAGAAAATCCATGATGGGGCCAGATACATTAGATCATAGAATTCATTAGAATTACCTTGTCTTGTCTATCCATTGATGCCGATTCTTTTAAGCTTAGGTCTTACATGTGCATATTAAATAATGTGCACATTGTTGCATATTAAATAATGTGCACATGATTTGTTACTAATTATTGCACAAAATATATATTTCTACATATCAATAATTAACCATAGGTCTATGAGAGCCAGAGACCCATAGTGCTCTAGAAAATTCAGGTGGCAAAAGGAAGATCTGGAAAATGTGAACAAGGCAAAAGCCAGCTGGGATAGTAAAAGAACAAACAGATTTTAGTTTTATAGAAGCCAGTAATGTAGACCTACCTCCAAGGTAGGGAGGAAGATACAGCCAATAAATCAGACTGGGTCAGTAGTGGATATGGAGAAGAGACAGATAAACTGTTCAAGATGATTTGAAGTGAAAAGATAACGTACCCTTACAAAAGGCCCAGGAAACCTTCACCTCACTCTCATCAGGAATATGCATAAGAGAACAATGCCAAGACAATTTCTCCTATACTGGCAAAATTGAGTTTTCCACCTATATTATGTGTAGTTACTTATCTATATGTAAGATGTGCTCCAATTCATTCTAATCACCAATTGTACTTTGGGAGGTTGATCTATTACAGAGGTTCTTATCTTGAAAGAACATCAGAATTACCTGAAAGGCTTGTTAGAATGCAGATGACTAGGCTCTACTTCCAGAGTTTCTAAATCAGTAGGTCTGAAGATGGCCTAACAATGTGCATTCCTAACAAATTTCCTTCAGACTGATGCTGCCGGTCGGGGGAACACATTCTGAGAAGCATTGATTCTGTCTGAATTAATTATTTGAGGGCCATCCCAGGAGTTGAGGTAAAGGTAGCAAGTCAAACCGCACTGTCAAGAGGAACTTGCTCAGTTACCATAAGCACTTCATCCATGTCCTTTGATCCCACAGCCATTTGAGAGTATCTTCAATTTCCAAGTACTTCTGTAGCCCTTATATACCATACTCTCTTGGATCACCCTGCTTCCCCAGAGCTGTCCTTCCCTAGCAAACACCAACAGTGCCCACAGCAGCAATATGTTTACTCAGGAACAGGTTTCTTCTTGACTTGGATCTTCCCATGATAATTTACATGATTCTACAAGTCTTATAATTCACCTAATAAAAGCTACTGTTTCTTGTTTCCCTTCATTTTTACCCCTGATGCCAAATCAGTTTAAAACTTAAATCAGTTTTGATTACAAAAAAATAATAGATCTACATGATTTGGATATGAATCCCAAAGATCTAGAGCAAATTAAATGTCATAATCCCCACCTCCCACCCCAATAATAAGGAGGACACAATCCCATGGGTTATCAGTGATAGTATTTCAAAACAAATTACACTTATTGTAAAGAAAAGAGAGTTTGGCACAGTGTATCTATACCTAGACATGTAGTGAAAACTGGTGACAGATGGTACCTGTTTTGGGTCTCAGATTGTGACATATTTTAATGAACATTAAATTCTTATTCACTGCCTGAGTCAGCAGGGGAATTTTACCTCAAATTCTAGACCAGCTGTCAGGTTTTGTTAATTGGCTTAAACTATCAAATGACAAGACCTATAGAAAACATATTTTCTCTTTGTTCACAAGCAAGGTGACATAATACAAATTTTAATCCTATTGGAAAATTATTGAGACTTTGTTAAAAGAGCATTTTTATGGCCCTGAGGCTAGCCAAGATTTCTGCTCACAAAAATGTTAACATAGAGGCACATTATTGCTAGAAATGACCGTTCTCAGTTGCAGTTATTTTTTTCCAAGGAATCAACTGATATGAGGAGTACTGAAATAGATTGAAAGGCCTGGACCTGAGTCTGGATGTCTTAGCGTTCATTTTAAGTCTGATACTAATGCTGTAGGATACAGATCCTGTGTTTTTTCTTGATCTCGATTTTCTCTTGGAAGTAACCTGAGTAGCTGGTCCTAATGAACTTTAGATGTGTAATTCGATTGAAGAAACACTAGATGAGATGCAAAATCTAGCTTTAACATATTTGGATTTTCTCAGTTTGTGGCTTCCTAAGAACAACTTTCTTGATTGGTAAATCTAGTCAACAATATACGCAGGAACTTTCACTAGATATTAAGATTTGGAATTTATCATCATGTAAAATAACTGTATTATTCTGGCATGTGGTACTTTCCAAAGATGGCTGTAAAATATCCTCATCTCAGATGCTTTGCTATAACTTGACCTCGGTGCTTCTCCATGAGGAAATGAAATCTAATCCCTTTTCCTTGAATCTGGGCAGGTTTGTGACTTTTTCAACACACAGAATAGGACTGACTGTCACCGTTATGATTGACTGTCTGAAGCACATGGTTCTGTATTTACCTAGCGATGTATCTTGGCTCCTAATCAGAGGGCATGACTGCATTTTGATAATCAGTGGTCACTCACTTATTTACTTAAAGGATTCATATTTTGCCTGAGAACAATGTTGGTAAGGAATATTCTGCTTTAAGGAGATGTGATCCATGCATCCATTCCTCTAGATATGATAGAATCCATCATGAATTCATCCTCTCCTCTCTGTGGCATGTGACAGTGTGTACCACTTCCTACTTTTTTGAAATATTTATTCTCCTCACTTTTGTGATACCACTTTCCCCTTGTGGTATCTGCTCAATCTTTTGGTGAACGTCTTATCCTCTGCCTACTCCTTGATTGTAGACATTCCCTCCTGAAATCTATTCATTTCACTTAATGTGTCACTCTACACAATCCCTCAGAAGCATTTTGATTGCTTCTGAATCAATAACTAGTCATGAACCCTTTTCTGAGATTCTAGTTGTGTAAACCAACTGATTAATGGAAAGTATTTTTAACTTGGATGTCTCAAAGACATTTTACACTGAATATATCCAAATCTGAAATAATTATCATTCTTGTCATTCCAGCAATTCCTCTTCTATTGCTCAAAGACATTTTACACTGAATATATCCCTTATCATTGCTGTCATTCCAGTAATTCCTCTTCTATTCTCCTATTAGGGCTAGTAACCCTCCTAGGAACCCAGTCACCCAAATGAAATGTCTAGGAACCATTTCAAACTTCTGCCTCTTATCACAAGTTTCATTCATCACATCTTAACATTCCAATGTTTCTCTCCTTATCTTAATACCCAATGCTACTTAGTTCAGGTCTTCTGATTAGTCTTCGTACCATCAAACACCTTCCTATCAAAAAGTATTACAAAAATGCAAATATAATTCTTTTGCAAACTCTCAATGGCTCCCCATCAGCTGCAGGGGAAAACTACAAATACAGCTGATATTTTTGCACTCGTGTTTTGAAACATATACAGGTTACTTTTCTGAACGCTATTTTCGGCAGTCACATCACTTAATAAAGTCTATATTCTTTGAGCAATAAATTTTGATCAATAATAAGCTAGCTTGTAATAACAAGTAATACATAACTGAATCTATTTTAAATTAAAAGACCAATGAGGGTTAGCATTTATGGAGCAAAAAAAAAAATGTATGAAACAAATATCTGTTAAAATGGTACGTATTTAAAATAAGTGGAAAAATTTACTTAAGTTTAGAAATGACTTCATTATTATGAAGTACAATACATAATATCAATACAGATATAAATTGATTCACTCAGGTGAAATTATGAAACACTACTTACAACCATTTTGTTTTCTAAAAGTTCATATCAAATGAACATTTAATCGAATCTATCAAAAATTTTAAGAAAACATAATATAGAATATTTCACTTGATAAATTAAGCTCATAGTATCAGACTGGCCTCTTTTACTAGAAATGATAAAATTCACAGAGTAAGAGAAACTTTCGAGTTGTTTTTTTTTTTTAATCTTGGAAATTCCTGCTGAAACCAAATGTTTCAATGAAGCCTTTTCTGAAATCCATTTATTGCCAAAGAAATCTCATTTCTCAAAACACTCGAGGTATTTATAATCAATGTCATTTGATTGGCTTTAATTTTTTTTGCTTGAAAAACTAGGTGATATTGTTTGGATCTCTGTTCTCTAAATCTCATGTTGAAATGTGATTCCCAGAGGTGGAGGTAGGGCCTGGTGGGAGGTGATTGGCATATGAGGGCGGATGTCTCATGAATGGCTTAGCACCATCCCTTTCATGATGAGTCAGTTCTCATTCAGTTAGTTCACATGAAATCTGGTTGTTTAAAAGAATCGGGGACATTCCTCTTATCTCTTTTGTTTCCACTCTTACAATGTGATATACACTGGCTCCCCTTCTCCTCCTGCCATGATTGTAAGCTTCCTGAGGCCCTTACCAGGAGCAGATGCTGGTGTAATGCTTCTTGTACAGCCTGCAGAACCATGAGCTAGTTAAACCTCTTTATTTTATAAGTTGCCCAGTCCCAGTCTCAGGTACCCCTTTATAATAAACTAAGGTTAAACTCCATCAATGTCAGGATAATCGTCACTTGTATCTCTCACATATTATTCTGAGAATCAACTTTAGTCTCTTTTTTTAGGACTATGCTGCTTAGAACTTCATGAAAGTCTCACAAACATTTCTTAGTATTACTTTATTAATTTTAATTGAAGTCTTATTCTGGTATGCTATGTTTTATCAAGAGTACAACTTTGAAAAACAAAGTTGAAAATCCACCTATAGTGTTTTTCCCACTTTAATTCAGAAAAGTAGCAATATGACATCTTTGAATAATCTATGATCCAAGCAAAAATAAACATTTAATATTCAATAGCATAGAAGAGACTAAATAATAGTGATAATATACAGTACTGGGTTTTTATAAGACCATTGAAAGATAGAAAATACATACGGCCAGTGTTTGAAGACTTGATAACATTTCATTTTGATCCTTAAAGCCAGTTGTGTGAATCTTGTTCACTGCATCTTCTTTTTCTGAAAGCCATGCACTAAAAAGGCACTGCAAGACATTAAAGAATTCCAAGGAATAAATAAACATAAATCTCTACTTTTCCAATTTAATATACCCCCATGTCTTTTACAGCTAGTTTCTCACACATGACTCACCTGTTCTTCAGTAAGACGTTGCCATTTGAGAAGGATGTCTTGTAAAAGAACCCAGCGGTCCTCTGTCCACCTACAGATGTTTGCCCATCGATCTCCCAATACCTGGGGAAGAGACAATCAACCACAGCATTAGCAAACAATCGGTAACTACGTTTTATTAAAAATGGCATGAATAATTTGCCAAAGTATCTCAGTCTCCTATGTATGCTAGAAGTTGGAAAGGACACTCTTCCTGATCTGCTTAACATTTAAATAAGTGGTGTGACTTTCATTTGTCTTTATCTCACCAAGTCTTGTACCTTTCATAGAAAAGCAAAGATACAAGCAATATGAAGTGGTTATTATACCACTATATAAAATGGCTCCATAGCAAATGTAAGATAACAAAGACATACATACAGAGAGGATTTTGCAGTGAGAACAAGTAAAAGGTGTATCTTCCTTAGGTTTGAAAATACTCCCTAAAGAATAAAAGTCTAACTACTAAATAGAATGCCTCAAAAGACTCTTAATTGAAACAATCTTGCATAATGAGAATTGCCTACCATTTGGATTGTAGAAGAAAATTCTTAGTAACTTAAACTCTATTACTATGTAGATTTTTCAATTTTCTTAATTATTACAAAAGTATTAAAATTTTGTTTCTAAACTAGTGAGAAAACTAACAATCTCTGAGTAAAAACTACTATATCATTAACATGTCACTAATGTCTAAGAACACACCCTATTTTAATATGTAACATAAACCAACTATCAGTGATTTTTGGAAGGAAAATACATATTGTGATGCTTTCTATGCAAAGGAAGCATATAAAAAATGGCATTTAGCTCAGCCTCATTATGATGCACTTTGTAGACTAAATTTTCAACTTTTTGTGACTTTTTCACATAAATAAGAAACTTATTTTCTCATATATATTGGACCTTTAAAGCTAGAAATCATAAAATATTGACATGCTTTATTTTATATAGAATTAGAGCTAGAAAAATGTTTATAACTCATATTTATGAAAAATCTATTCAGTGTCTAAGGTAAGTCTCATAATTTCTATGTTACTTTATACTACGTATGTGTATTAACCCATCTAGAGGATATTAACACATGATTTAAACAATGCAAATGAAATTAGCATCATGAAAATAATCCACCTTTTTTTTTTTTTTTGGAGACAGAGTTTCGCTCTTGTCACCCAGGCTGGAGTGCAATGGTACTATCTCAGTTCACTGCAACCTCCACCTCCTGGATTCAGGGAATTCTCCTGTGTCAGCCTCCCCAATAGCTGAGATTACAGGCATCCACCACTATTGTCTGGCTAATTTTTGTATTTTTAGTAGAGACGGCGTTTCGCCATCTTGGCCAGGCTTGTCTCGAACTCCAGACCTCAGGTGATCCACCTGCCTCAGCCTACCAAAGTGCTGGGATTACAGGCATGAGCCACTGCACCTGGCCCTAATCCACCTACTTCTAAGTGACTTGGAGAGTCACATTTCTTAAATTGTTTAATCTACCACCACTTAAAAAAAATACACGCATGGGTAAACAGAAGGCAGTCAACATTTTCCTACAGTATTAAAATAATCATGTACTTACATGCAGCTCAATCATAAGTGAGTTTTCAGTTTTTCTTCATAAATATCAATGTTATTGCTTTCAGCATCATGTAACTGTTTATTTTTTGTAGTTTCACTTTCTACTCAACTTATTTTGAATTATGTTTACAATAAAAGCCATAGCGCTCAAACAGTGATGCGAGATACCCATAGGAAATGAGCCCGCTTAAATCAATGAATTCAATAACTTCAACCATCTAATTATTACGAAGGAGTATATGTAGGTTTTTCCTAAAACATACTTGAATTTTTTCAGTGAACCTCCTAGTGACCCTGTCAGTACGTGTCAGGTAAAATGGCACGTAACATAATGGTTAATAGATTAGTTGTGGGAGAAAAAAGCTTCAAATGGAGAAAATCTAATCTCTTAAGTATAAACTACACCATCTGCCTGATGTGATGATGCAGATCTACAAAGTCAAAATGTGGGAAATTTATTGTAGCCCATCAACTCCAGTGAAGAAGACAGTCAAGAGAAGAAGGGACAAACTCAAGCTATAGCATCATATTCATAAACAAAATAGAGACTTTCAAGTATACATAGCATCTTCTCTCTAGTGCTACAAGACATATAGTATCCACTGAAGCAGCATTTTAAGCTTGTAACCCCATAGGTGGAAATGTATAATTTATTCATTTTAGTGGGAATACAAATCCAAATAAAGATCCCCTATTCCAGGTTGCATAACATTTTCAAATTTATTGAAATTCTGAGATGTACTAATGTGATGCATTTAATATTGCACTTTTGTTCACTGTATGAGTCACAAAAAACTAATATAGTAGTTCTCCTTTATCCGTAGGGGATATGCTCCAAAATCCTCGGGTGGATGCCTAAAACTGCAGGTAGTACAAAACCCTATATACAGTATTTATGAATTTATTTTTCTTTCTTCACAATTTCACGGATAGAAGATTTGTTCTTACCACAGATTTTGAGCAACCCCAGCATACGATTTTTTTCTTGCCTTATTAAGTTGGGAACTGTCACCTTTTCACATAAAGAAAACCCTTTACAGTTTTTCTTTGGCATATTTGAAATGCCAACATAACTACTCTTGCACTTTGGTGCCATGACTAAGAAAAACGAGGGTGACTTGAACACAAGCACTGCGATATCAAGACAGTGGTTCTAAGAACCTAGACAGGTACTGAGTAATGGGTGGGTAACACTGACAGCATGAAGACGCTGGACAAAGGGGTGATTCAGTCCTGGATGAGACAGAGGTGGGATGGCACAAGATTTCATCATGCTACTCAAAACAGCATGCAATTTAAAATTTATGAATTATTTCTGGAATTTTTCATTTAATATTTTCTGACCATGGTTGACTGCCAGTAAATGAAGCCAAGGAGAGCAAAACCATGGATAAGGGAGAGAGGGAGGGATTGCTGTAATTAAACACTCTTAGGTACACAGGCAAGCTATTTAAGACAAGTATTTAAAAAATGCCACTAAAAATGTCCTTTGTATCCAAATAATGATTATAATTTGGATAATTTATTGGAGCAAGTTTATGATTCAGCTAATATTTAGCTTACAGTTAATGATAGCCATCAATGCATTCATTCATTGGTCATGAATTTATTATATAACAAATATGTACCAAATATCTGGATATGCCAAATAATGAGAAGATGTTACAGGCTGAATTGTGTCCCGTGAAATCCATTTTGAAGCCCTATGCCCCACACCTACTACATCAGAATGTGCCCATATTTGGAGATAGTGCCTATAAATAGACCATTAAGTTACAACGAGTCTATTAGGTGTACTCTATTCCAATATGATGGGTATCCTTATGAGAAGAGGAAATTTGGAAACAGCAAAACACCAAGGATGTGTGCAACACAGAGGAGAAACCACGTGAGGATGCAGGAACAAGGCATTCACCTGCAATCCAAGGAGAGGGGCCTCACAAGAGACCGATCCTTGCCAGTACCTTGGTCTTGAACTTCTGGCCCCCAGAATGGTGAGAAAATAAGTTTTTATTGTTTAAGCCACGAGTCCGTGTTATTTTTTTAATGACAGCCCTCACAAAGGAGTAATACAAAAGACAATTAAGATAGATGGATTCTTTTTCAAGAAATACGTGGCTAAATGTCTGTCGAAGACAATAATACCAACCCATTAAAGAATTGCAAATATTAAACAAGAGTATGTATGGGAAAGTATTATTAATTTGAAACAAGTTATTTAAGAGTTGGTCATTGTTTACATTTTGCTTGATCATGGTTCTTACATCAAATCTAAGAACTGCCAAGGGTCATCTATTTTACTGTATTCACTCTAGAAAGGCACACATTAAATCTTTACAAATAAATGTTTAGTCTTCAAGTATATTCTTGAAAGGTTTCCAACACAAGACAGCATGAATACATATCCTTTAGTATCATATTCTATTGCTTAAACCTGTCTGACTCTTAGAAAATACTCAATGAATTGAAACTAAGTCACTTCTGTAGCAATGCGGGCATAGTGCTTTCCACTGATCTCAGTGTAAGCAGAAAAGTGAATCAGAAATTGCTTGCTCATACGCTGTACACATCTGCCCATACATTTTTGTGATGCCACATGCACAAGAATAAATAGATGTACACAAAGTGCTTTAAATTTATGGATTTACCTATTTATTGCTTAGCAATATTGGCCTTAATTTGAATTACAAAGAATGAAGCAAAGCAATTGGAAGACTACATCCCTCAGCTCTGGAATCACTCAAAGATGCTGGTTCCTATCATTGCCTGAATGGCTATAACAAAACTGTTAGACAAGCGTAAGAAATTGGATAAAATGGGGCTAATACATATATTTTTTAAAGAACCACTGTATTAGGATTAGAAACCTCTTCTCTAGAGAAAAAAAAATATGTAACTTCAACTCAGTGTTTCTCTGAGTTCCTATTTACGTATAGGAATCCCTTGAGCTTTTAGCAATAATGCATATTTTTATAGAGCTAAACATTATACACATAAATGTAAAACCAATGAATTATAAAGTCTCACAAAATGGTAAAAGAAGTTAATTTTTATTTATGTTCTCATTTTGTCTCAGCAGTAAGTGAAGCTAAAGGTCAGCTCACTTCGTCTAACATTTTCATGAACTAAATCACAACTCCATTATCGTCCATGCTCAGATCCACAACGGGGAGGATTTTTTCCTCCCATTTAATTCACATGTCATATTGTTGTACGTGCCAAGGACATTTCTCATCTGAATTCCTTTGTTTGGTTGAGTTGCTATTTCAATTCAGAAGTGAAAAATGGCTACTAAAAGAACATTTGGATAAAGGTAACTGAGGAAAATTTGGCAAGCCTGGGAGGTAAATCTTAAGTATGGTGACCCTTGAATTTATTGGAGCCAGGGATAGAATATGAAACCTAAACTGTGCCCATCAGTAATGGCATTAAGAGATAGAGTGTTCCCAGGCGTATATCCACTAAGGTGGAAACAATTATGTGCCATGGACCACACAATGCATCAGCAACGGGGCTTTATGAAAGAGGGAGGCAGAAAACAACCCATCTTATTTTATTGCAGGTTAAGACCCTATAATACACTCCTCCGCTAAATGAATTTTATGTGCAATGAGCCCTCTGAAAATCACTTATTTCTTGACTTTTCTCTTACTTTATCAACAACTATGCAGTTAAAAAGTATAAGCAACTTAATCTTACTGATGTTGAAATGGAAATCACATCAAAAACCATTGAAAAAAAACAAAAATCCATTATGAGGCAGAAATGTGGCAGAGTCCTACTGAATAGTGTTTAGCCAAGGGTATGGCTTGGTTCTCGGTTTTACCCGTTTCTACAAACTTAACTGAAGCACCATACTATAAAATGGTGTACCTTATATCTTCAATGTCTAACATATGGTACAGGGCGGATAAATCTATTTTGATGAGTTATGAAACAATTACTGGAAGTTTTTTCAAAAGTATAATTCTTCCTTCTATTTAAATGATCCTGTAATAATCTCCTGTCTGAACTCAAGGAATTTTTAGCTGTTACTTCCAAAGGGGCAGGTTACAGATGAGGAAACTGACAGATAGGTGAAGTAACTTGTCTGAGGTCACAGAAGCCACACTATTGAGTGTCTGGGATTTGACCTCAGATCCATTTGGCTACAAGTTCATGCTCGTTCATAATGGTATTCACTCAGTAGGGCATTCATTATAAAAGATATGCCTTCTAATTTGTGCTACACAACCCACAGTGAGATATCCGGATGCCGAATCCCTTTGGAGTCCTTTCATATTTTGTTTTAGCAGAAGTTTGACTAGATTTAACATTTAATCTAATCTGCTTGACAAGGATGTGAAGCTTAATGTTATAATTTGATTCAAAAACATTTGACATTGTAACTCTATATTTGTTTAATCATAAAATGTCAGCAAGTACTTGCACTTCCAGATTAACATGTGGCCTTTGCCAGGACTTATTTTTAAAAGGTAAATATGACTGATTTGTTAATTAAATTCTGCTTTTGCGATTGTGCTGAAAGTGTAGTGAGATTTTAACATGAAGAAGCATGTTCTTCTCTATGCTATTTCAGTCAGTTTCATATATTATTTATTTGTGTGACTATACAAAGTGCTAATGAATAAATCTGGAAAAGTCTTTTGTTGTTGTCACTGCTGTTATTCTTTGCAGGATTTTATTTAATGTTTTTTTTTTTTTTTGGCGGCTTAATAAACAATGTACTCTCCAGCTCCCACCAGTCTATTCAATTGGGATACCAGAAAATAAAGAGCAGGAGTTCTAAGGAGCATTCCAGCATAACAGTGTTCTTTCCAGCATTCATCACATTCCCAGGCATTCCTTGGTAGCTTGAGGTTTCCTCTTCCTTATCGTTTTATACCTCGGAGACTCTGAGCTCCTTGAGGTGGGCTCCTTACCTTTGAGGTTAATGTCTTGCACAAATATCCCAAAGCTGAATACTACTACTGCAGTTATCAATAGGTGGCTTCCCCCGCAATTTCTGTCTTAGAATCATCTTTTTGGATCTTTGAATCTGCTAACCATTACATAAAGTATAAACTTCCTGCCTTCTCACTTCAGTTCTGCTGTTGCCCAACTTTGTAACATCTGTGAAAAAACTCAATCTTGCTGTGCTTTAGTTTTCTCACCAGTGAAATGGAGATAATAGTACAGACTCTCCTAGCCAGGTAACTGCTAGGGTCAGATAGATCAATAAATGTGAAAGTGCTCTTAAATCTGTGATGAATTATTGAGATGCTTGTGATAGTAAGGATTTAGAGCTCAGTCGATAAAAAAAAATCAGCCTTTATTCCAGATGTGATAAATCTGGAGCATGATAGAATTTTAATACAGAACACAGTGAAACATTTTAGAAGGGCAATAAATTATAAATTTTTTTTGCATTTTTTTCTATAGTCGATAAAGCTTATGTTTTATACAAGAGTTGAAATTTTTTTACCTTTACATTTTTAAAGACCAGGCCCATATTCCAATAGGTATCCTTTTTTTCTTTTTCTTTTTTTGAGACAGAGACTTTCTCTGTCCCCTAGGCTGGAGAGCAGTGGCACGATCTCGGCTCACTGCAACCTCCACTTCCCAAGTTCAAGGGATTCTTGTGCCTCAGTTTCCCAAGTAGCTGGGATTACATGTGTGAGACAGCACACCTGGCTCTTTTTTGTATTTTAGTGGAGACGGGGTTTCACCATGTTGGCCAGTCTCATCTCAAACTCCTGACCTCAAGTGATCTGCCCGCCTCGACCTCCCAAGGTACTGGGATTGCAGGCGTGAGCCACTGAGCACGGGATCCAATAGGTATCTTATTGGAAAGTAAGTGCACAGAAGATAAATATCCCTCTATGTCTCATGCCAACTCTTGACATCACAACTTTTCATCCACAAGAAATCACAAATTCTAACGTACATACCTAATAAAATGCATAAGATAATGTAGGTGTAAGAGAATGGGTAGTAATGGGGACTGTGGCTAAATGAAGAGCCTGTGCTAGAGAAAACAGGGCAGCTTGACTCCTGCTCTGGTTACTATGTAGAAAAACAGACTAAGGATCATCAGATCATTTGCTTTCTCTAGAGAGGTTAGAAATTCTTAGTTTATGTCACATTGTTTTTCAATTTCAAACAATGGTAGCTAATAAAATACTATTAAATACCATAGGGACTAAATAGAACTTTATCTGAATACATCTGTAATTTTAGATGCAATAGACCAATTCCTAGAAAGACACAAATGATTCGAGCAGACTCCAAAATGGAAAATCTGGAAAAATGAAATTTTGAAATTCCAATTAAAAATGGACATTTTTATGTGTATTAAATACATAAAAATTTAATTTAAAAATCTCCCATTTGCAAATTCCAGTTATGAAGCAAGTTCCCAAGCCTGCATAATCAGGTACTTAAACCTAGCAAGCATATTACAAGAAAGGAAAATAACAGGCCAATCACTTTCATGGACATAAAGGAAAAACTATGAAAACTATGAATCAAAGAAAATCTAGCAATACACAAAAAAGTTTATACGTCTTATCCAGGTTTAGTTTATTTCAGAAAGAAAGGCTTTTTTAACATTAGAAAACTAAGCAATGTGATTTGACATATAGCAGAATACAGAAGAAAAATATGACCATCTCAAATGATTCTGGAAAAATATACGATAAAATTTGGCATCCAGTAACGATAAAACCTCTTAGAATATTAAGAACAGAAGGTATCTACAACAAACCTACAGGAAAGATCATACTTAATGATGATTTATTAAAGGTCTTGCCTCTGAGACTTAAAATGAGAAATAAATATCCACAATATTCCCATTGTACTAGAGTATACAGTACAATATGTCAGGGAAACTTAATAACATGAAAAATAATTGGAAAGGGAGAAAGAAAACTGTCATTACTCAAAAACAACCTATATATGTACATCTGAATAATACTAAAGATAATGTATTCAAATTATTAAGTAAATGTAACATGGTCTCTGGATATAAGACCAAGAAAAAAAATCAATTGTATTTCTTTATATCAGCACAAATAGAAAATGAAATTTCAAAAATATATTCATAACAGCAAAAATATAAAAAACCCAGAAATAAATCTCAGAGAAAGTTTAAGAGCCTTTACTTTAAGAATTATAAAACATTATTGAGAGAAAATAAAGGCCTAACTAAATGAAAGGCTATTCTATATTCATGGATTGAAAGACTTTATATAATAAAAATGTTGATTCTGTACAAGTTGATCTAGAGAATAGATGAAATCCAATTAAAATCACAGCAGATTCTTTTTGGGGGCGGGGTTCACAAGGTGTTCTTAAAATTCATATGGAGATCGAAATGGCCAAAAGCAGTCAAGATAATCTTTAAAAAGGAAGAAAATAAAATGGCTTTTATTGACCAACTGACCAAAACAAACAATGTAACTAAACTCTAGACAGGTTATTTGACTGTAGGCCCCTGACCTCTATTTTCTTGGAGCACTTACTTTAGGCAAACTTGCAACCATAAACATATTCTCTGCCTCTTTGAGATGTAAATCTTCTACAATCCGGGAATATCTTTCTCAAGGACCTAGGAGCCATCTCTTTGAAATGTAATTGTTAATGATAGCATGCCTATCTCCCAGTCTCTGTGGGAGGGTAGGAGCCTGACTTCATTAAGTGACAATTAACAATCATATATTGCCTAATCACCATCCTAACCCCCTAATATCTTCCAGTAGTTTTCTACTAGCTCTCCCCAGTGCTTAAAATCTCTCCTGCCTTTCTTTCAGTAGAAATGATTTCCATCTCTCTCCCCTATGGCAATAGTCTTGATCCATATTTCAGTAGTCTTGAATAAAGTCTTTCTTGCCTGTTTGTCTGGTGCAATTTTTCTTTTACGATATTACCAGACACAGGCTGGGCATGGTAGCTCACACCAGTAATCCCAAAACTTTTGGCAGGCCGAGGATGGCAGATCACCTGAGGTCAGGAGTTCAAGACCAGCCTGACCAACATGATGAAATCCTGTCTCTACTCAAAATACAAAAAAATTAGCCGGGCGTGATGGTGGACACCTGTAAACCCAGCTATTCAGGAGGTTGAGGCAGGAGAATTGCTTGAACCAGGGAGGCGGATGTTGCATTGAGCCGAGATCTTGCCACTGCAATCCAGCCTGGGCAGAAACAGCGAAACTCCAGCTCAAAAAAATAATCTTACCATATATTAAAATTTATCATAATGCTATAGTAATTAAAACAATGTGGTATTAGCATGCGGATAGGCAAGTAGAGAAATAAAACTGATTAGAGTCCATAAACTGATCCATGCATGTACAGCCATTTTATTTACAATATTTTCGTCAAAGATGACACCATAGAATATTGAGGAAAGGATGGTCTTATTGAAAAGCTTTGCAATAAGACCATCCTTTCCTCAATATTCTACAGCGCCAACTTGTTGTTTCAGTTGGATCTATATGGGAAAAAATGGACATTCATCCCTTTCTCATACCTGTAATAATAGGTGGATTGTAATACGAAAGGTAAAACAAAAAGTTCCTATATAGCAACCCAGGACCATAGCTTCAGAATTTTAAAGTAGAGAGTTTTATTTTTAAACTGAGGACAAAAGTACACTAAACATAACAGAAAATACAAAAGTGAACTATGTTAAATTTAAACTTCTGTTTACGAAAAGATATATCATTACGGAGTGAAAAGGCAAGGTACCCGTTCAAAAAGAAAAATGTAATATAAACAACAAAGAATATCCAGAATGTATATATTTTAAACTAACTAAAATAAATCACTAAGAGAAATATAGAAAATCCAGTAGAAAAACAGGCATTTCAAAGAAGAGTTCATTTCAATGGCCAATAAGAACTGAAAATATTCAGCCTCACTGGTCATCAGTATATACAAATGAAAAATGAGAGATGACATTATAAAGTTACCAGAAAGCCTCAAATTAAAAAGTTTAACAACCAAGTATTCAAGAAAATATGAAGCAGTTTGTACTTTCATTTACTACTGATGAGAATATGAATTTATACAACTTTGGAAAACCCTTTCTTCATATCTTGAAAGCTAAATATACATATACCCAATGATTAAGAAATTCTATTCTTAGGTAAATACCTAATACAAAACTTTACATATATACACAAAAATATATGTACAATTTATGTTCATAGATGAATTATTTCTAATGCTTCCGAACTGGAAAAAACCCAAATTTTCTGAACAGGATATGTAAAACGTGGTGTGTTCATACAAAGTAATTCTATCCAACAATGAAAATTAATGAAGTAATGCTATATGCAACATAGTGAATCTCACAAATATAGTATCCAGTGAAAAAAGCCAGTTAAAAAACTGCATATATAAAAGTTTCATTTACATCAAGTTAAAAATATAGCAAGACTAATCTGCAGCATTATAACTCAGGATACATGTTACCTTTGAGGAGCTGGGAAGAGTTTATGATACCATAGGGCTTGATGGAGGTTTTCTGGTTGCTAGTAACATACTTTTTCTGGACATGGAATCATGATATGTTACTTCTGTAATAAGTCTTTAAGCTATAATTATAACTTACGTACTTTGCTTGATAGTTCAATTTAAAAAGTACCATAAAGTTTACATTTTTTTTTTCAGAACCATCAACAGATAAACAGATAACAGGTTATATATACATAATGGAATGCTATTTGGCCATAAAAAGGAATGAAATATAGCTATTTGCAACAACGTAAACGGAACTGGAGGTCATTATGTTAAATAAAATAAGCAGGCACAGAAAGACAAATACCACATGTTCTCACTCATATGTGGGAGCTAAAAAAATTTGATCTCATAGAGCTAGAGATTAGAATAATAGATACCGGAGACTGGCAAGGGTGTGTGGATGGAATGAACAGAGGTTGTTTAATGAGTACATATGCTTAGATAGAAGGAATAAGTTCTAATGTTCGACAGAAGAGTAGGAAGACTATATAATTATATACAACAGTGTATATTGCAAAATTAACTAGTAGACAGGATTTGAAATGTTCCCAACACATAGAAATGATAAACACCTCAGGGTATTTAGGGTATCTATCACCTCAAGTATTTATAATTTATACATTCCGTGCATGTAACAAAATATCACATGTACTCTATAAGTATGTATAAATATTATGTATCAATAAACTTAAAAATTTTTTGTAAATGTATGAACACTTGCATTCATAAAGAATATTATTGGCCGGGCGTGGTGGCTCATGCCTGTAATCCCAGCACTTTGGGAGGCCGAGGCTGGCGGATCATGAGGTCAGGAGATCGAGACCATCCTGGCTAACACAGTGAAACCCATCTCGACTGAAAATACAAAAAATTAGCCGGGCGTGGTGGCAGGCGCCTGTAGTCCCAGCTACTCTGGAGGCTGAGGCAGAAGAATGGCATGAACCCGGGAGGCAGAGCTTACAGTGAGCCAAGATCGCGCCACTGCACTCCAGCCTGGGTGACAGAACGGGACTCCGTCTCAAAAAAAAAAAAAAAAAAAAGAATATTATTATTCCAGCATACTTGCTTATATTTCTCCTGTAATTTTGTATGGCGAGTATTATGATCACTGTTATCTTTGAGTTTCATTTGATAATTTTTATCATGAGAGAATTTATTGTTCAACTCATAAATTATAAAGTCAGAATAGAGAACAGATTGAGTAATCCAGACATTGTGTTCTTTCATATCTACCTAACACCCTATTGGCCAAATGTATTACAACAGACCGTGTATTAACATAAAGTGAAATCTAGCGTTAACTGTATACTTACAGCACACTGGCTTTGGACGTTCAAATTTCATTAGAATATTCAACATTTATTTATACTTGATACAATGTGCAGTTGAAAAAACAATGCACATATCAAAGCTGTTCAAAATATACTCAAAAGTTTTCTAATAACTGAATCATGTGCCATTTTATATTTAAGTAAATAAAATTAAAAATCCAGTTCTTCAAGCATACTAGTCACAATTCAAGTGCTCAAAACAGCCAAAGGTGTAGAGCAACTTCCTTATTGAACAGTGTGTTTCTAGAAAAGAAAAAAATTTTATATACTAATGCAATCGAGTGTGACAGGTGTTAATATATATAAACTACTTATATAAACTATATAAATATATATAAACTATATATATAAACTAAACTATAAACTATATATATATATATAAACCATTCTCTTCTAGAACAGTGTTGTTCTAGAAGAGAAAAATATTTATATACTAATGCAATTGAGTGTGACAGGTGCTAAAAAAATAAATATATGTTTATATTATACATATTTGTACCTGTAAATTTAACTTGTTCATGCAAATGCTATATATATGAATATATATATTCATATATACATGAATTCATATATATATATGACTATATATTGCATTTTATACAGATAGATAGTATTTGCATGAATGAGTTAAATTTACAGGTACAAATACATTACTTTGTTAGATAGGTTTCTGTATTCCCCCTTTGCTGATCAGTAAACCGGAAGTGAAAAAAATCACGTAATTTCCTCAAGGACACATAGCAATTTTCTAGTATGAATTTGAGAGATCAGAAGAAATCTCAGGTTGAGTTGTCACACATCTGAATACCAGCGTCAGCCTTGCCACCTGCAAGCTATATGAACTTGGATTTAACTTCGTTATGCATTGGCTTTCTCATTTGTGATATAGGGTCGGCATTACATACAAAGCATGTAGAACTTCTGAAAAATAAGCAAGCTAATAATTATAATTATTGCTTCATGGGCAACAAATGTTGATGCTTAGCTTTGTGGATTATTTCCATCACATTTAAAGTTTTTTTTTAAATGTGTTTAATTCACCAAATATAAAATTAGGAACTAGAGTGAAACATCAAAATACTTCAACAATATTCCTCTTCATAAATAACTTCTAGTTCTTAATTTGATAGGGTCTAACATTCTATAAAATTTTCTTTCTCATACTATCCTGAAGATATGTACTATAAAAATTTCAGTTACCTAACTGACATTTAGGTGATGAGAGAAAATCAGACTTTATCGTCTTTCTGAACAACTACCTTTCACAGTATAGCATTTTCTTTGCAAGTGGCTTTGTTATTTTAACATTCTCTCTGTAACTGAGATATAGCACATTCCCTTTGTAACCCGTGTGATACTCATGTTTCACAAGTTAAAACTATTAACGACACTAACAACAATGTCCAAAAAGATGTTACCATTAAATGTCTGTCATTCTTATCGTCTACTTATCCAGATTTGTCACCTTTAAAAATCATCATTGTGGGTCAAAATAATTGGCAGAATGTAGTGTTTGACTTCTTTATATTTTGCCATTACATTCAGATTGTTTTTTCTTATGAAAGTAATTTTGAGAATCATGCTTTTTAAAGCTGAAGTTCTCTACAGAATGAGGGAGAATTATGCTTCTACTAGATAAAATTGGGCAGTATTTCCTTTTATTTTCTTGCACTCCACCTGTATTGGAAGGGACATTGGAGGTTATCAAGTCTAACTTCCCACTCAGTATGTCATCTCTTTTAAAACATACTTGAACATGAGGTTCCAGTTTGTGTTAAATATTATTAATGAAGAACAGCTCACCACTTTCCACAACTCTTATCGCATTGTAAGAATGCTCTGGGGTGATGATGATAAAAATAGTAACTAATATTATTATTGCTTACTATATTTCAGTGATTTTTAAATGCCTTAGCTTCTCAACTACACTTTTACCCTTTACAGATATCTAATAATGTAGGTTCTAATACAATCTTCATATTAAAGATGGGGAAACTAAAGCCAAGAATGGTTAAGTGACTTGCCCAAAGGTATACTGTAGATAAAGAATGGAGCAGGAAGGGTCTATTTCTAGAGTTTCTCCTCTTAATTACCTTACAACAAAAAGCTCTCCCTTTTAAGTCAAAAATTCTGTCTTGGAATTATATCCAACCATCTGCTCATAGGTTCATTCAGTTATCTTACAAGAATTACTGATTACTTGTATCTGACAATGCATGCAAGAAAGAATGTGTAAGACATATCTCAGGCAACTTAGATTCTAATAAAAGAGTAAAGCACGTTAATATTAACTGCAAAAGTATATGATAGGTGCCCAAACGGACATAATTAGGGTACAGACATGGCACAAAGAGGGAGTAGTCATCACTAGGTAGAGTGGCCAATTTCATGGAGGAAAACTTGAAATGAGTTTTCTATACGTAGATGAAATTATCAAAGCAGATCTTATGAAGCAGAGTCGTCTGTTTAAACCCGGTGGTATGTGCAAAGAGGTGGTAACATACAGGGTAACAGAAACAGCTTGTATGAATCAAATGCAGGTTGAGGGACATAAAGCAGATAACATGAGACAAGTCTAGAGAGACAGGTAGGAGTCAGGTAATCAAATACCTTCTAGGCCAAAGTATCAGAATCTGGAAAGCGACTCAGGATTTTAAGCAAAGGAGAAATGATTAAACAGGCTCTTGGGAACCCACACTGACTTCAATGTGGAGATTGGATGGAAGAGCGGTAAGACTGAAGGCAAGGACTTTGGGGGCTTATGATATGGCCTATACCTTGAGAAATGTTGACAAGAACAAAGATGACATAATAAATACAAGATAAAGTTAAGAAATATTTTGACATTGCATGCAAAGGGCTCATAAGGGAAAGGACAGGGATGAATTTGGGATGACTCTAGGTTTCTGGTACAGGTGTCATGATAAATGCTAGTGCAATAACAAAAATAAGAAATTCAGTAAGGAAAGCAGGTTTAAAGGAAGGCAATGTACAGTGAGTTAAGTTTCATCTTGTTGAGTTTGAAGTGTTGTTTGGACTTCAAGGATATGTTCAGAAGACAATTAGAAGAAAATGGACTCAGGAAAGATCTGGGCAGAAGACATCCAGAGTTATCAACTTCTGTCTGTTTCTGATATTATGACATTTTGAAAAACCATAGAGAAAGTGCCTTCCTTCTTCACCATCACAATAGTGTTCATGTGCCATTTACCTATGATTAGTTATTTTTTAATTAAATAATCAACCATTCTACAAATATTCTTCACAGGATGCTGCCATCTGAGAAAATCCCGCTAAGATAGAGTACCAATCGTGGGCCTAAAATATAGTGTATTCAAATCAGCAGCATAGAGTATAATTATTAGTTCTTGTAATCTAGACACTATATCACAGTCTGTGATTGCATTAACTAAGAATCTGTATCATCCTTCTTAATATCAAGCTTGTTTCAAAGTAAGCATGTGCACTCTATCTCATATGTGCTTATGTATATGTATGTATATACATATAAATACATAAGTACAAAGATATACGTATGTATATATATACAAACGTAAAGAGATGTATATAAATTTAACTATATATACATTTATAAATATATTTTTATATAGACACAATTACATGTATTTTTATACACTTACATTTATATATATTTACATTTATATCTATAGATGGGAAGTCAGACTTTTTTTATCTCAAACTAATTCAATTGATTTATACTACTTGCATTTTTAAAAAGCAGCAACATTTCGAACTATAAACACGAGTTTTCTGACTTAAAAAGAATAGGATGTAACATTTGTATATGATATTCTAACTCCTCAGGACATAGCTATAAACCTTCTAAGTTAATATGGGAGCAGAAATATTCCATTAACCATTCCTACAGGGGCACACTTTACACAGAGCCCCAGCTAAATCCTCAAATGGCTTCCTTCCCCAGAATTTTCCAACACTGCAGGTTGAATAAAGGTGTATAATCATTTTCAGTCCAATGCTCTAGCACGTAAGTCAGATACTAGAAAGGAATATATTAAAACACAGACTCACACATGAACCCTCATAGAGAAAGACAGACTCACCTTACCAATTAACATTATCATGGGGAGGCTTTGCTAAAACCTTTAGGAAAATCAAAATACCTCATATTCATTCCATTCCATTGGATCAGCCAATTTAATAAGTCTAACAAAATAATTTGTCTTAATAATACCACAAAGGATTTCTACAAATTGTTTAATGTCATCTGATATAAAGTTGGTTTACATGACTCAATTTTAGCAAATGTAGCTTAGTTCTTAGAAAACTATCTCATCTGCAAAAATTATTCCTTCAGGCAATAAATACGTTTACTAACTGCATGAGATAAGTGAGAAACCATACCAGTGTGCACAGCCTCATGTTTAATAATCTGATCCAAAATTGTGTTTTCCAGGTTTTCCTTCTTAAAAATAGAATACTTGTTGTGACGGTTAATATTATGTGTCAACTTCACGGAGTTGAGGGATGCCTAGATTGCTGATGAAGTATTGTTTCTTCTGGGTGTGTCTGTGAGGGTGTAGCCAAAGAAGGCTGACATGTGGACCAGTGGACTGGAGAGGAAGACCCACCCTCAATGTGGGTGGGCACCACCAAATCAGCTGCCAGTTAGACTAGAACAAGGCCAGGAGAAGAGGGATAAAGTAGCTTGCTTGGTAAGTTTACTCACTCTCTTCCTGTGCCCTGCAGGGCAGTTGGCTTCCTCCCCTCCTACCCTCGGACATCAGACCCAAGGTTCTTCAGTCTTTGGACTGGGGGACTTAAACTAGTAATCTCCCAGGGGCTCTCAGGCCTTTGGCCTCAGACTGAGAGCTGCACTGTCAGCTTCTCTGGTTTTGAGGCTCTTGGACTTGGACTGCACCAGGCTACTAGGTTCTCTCCTGTCCCAGCTTGCAGATGGCGTATCATGGGACTTCACCTTGCAATCATGTGAGCCAATTCTCCACGATAAACTCCTAAATGTATATTTTATATACACATATATACATCTATCTATCTAACCATCCATCCATCCAGTTGGTTCTGTCCTTCTGGAGAACCCTAATACACTCTGTCTTTATCCATTCTTTATAATTATTTTTATTAGGAAAATGAAAATACGATATGATAGTCTTGCTATGCTACCCAGGCTAATCTTTGAACTTCTGGGCTCAAGCAATCTTCTCTCCCCAGCCTCCCAAAGTGCTGGGATTACAGGTGTGAGCCATTGCACCTGGCCTCATTCTTTTCATATACTTTTAATTCTCCAAAATATTAGGCAGTAACTTCAATATTAAAGTCTTTTAACAAAATAATTCAAATGCCTTTTATATGCCAGAAATTCTCCTGGTTCTATGACCATACAGACCTTCAATACATCTATAGTTGGCTCTCAACTTTTAACTTGTACAGAATAACATATCTAAAAATAGGGATTTAATGGCTTTGCTTTTTCTCTGGAAGATGTTTTCATGAAAGCATCTTCTATAAGCTATGGGCTTAACCATGTTTCTGGTTCTTTCTTTATTAGAAACAGTTATCTCCCTAGAACAAAAGGCGTTCTTTATGGTCTTTTTATAGTCTTTTTTCATGCGGGTTTTTATAAACCATGCTCTCTTGATTTACCATGTATCCATCCTAGAAACTCTACCCACCTCCACCAATCTCCCTTATGATGGCAGCAGCAGCCCGTCTGGAGCGGCCGCTGCAAAGATGCCAGCTGCGGCAAGGGAGGCGTGGCCAGGGCTGTGCACTTTGTGGAGCCACCAACGGCCATGAACAAGCAGGAGCCCTGCTCCCTACTGAGTTGGCAGGGTGGGAGCCCCACGCTTCCAGGTGCAGCTACAGCCATCCAGCCACAGCTCCGGACCTGGGCATTCCTGCACTCTTGGGGGCCTGGGAAGCCCCCCTGCCTCCACATACTCAAAAGTGCCTGCTCCCACTCCCTGGAATCTCCTCGCTCCCCGCACTGGCTCCTGGGAGAAGCAAAGTTGCGGCCGAGCCCAGGTGCTGTCGCAACCTGACTTGTTATGTGTGTGCTCGGGACAATGCTGGCATGCCAGTCCCCTGCTGCCTTGGGCCCCTCTGGACTTTGGGCACTGATGAGCATGGGAGAGAGGCTGAGTGGGGACTGAGGGTGGTTCGGTGTGGGCCTGCAGGTACCCCTTGGTATAAACTGCCTAGGCTCCATGGATGGCATGTTGATGGTGGCAGAAGGCAGACTGGCTCCTGGGCAGAAAGGGGCTGATCCATGGAGAAACCCCTCCTTCAAGCCAGGAATGGCCTGAAGCCTGGGGGCTGGGCTGCCAGTTCTGGGTGGAGTTTGTGGCCCAGAGTGAGAACTTATGGTGCTTTTTCTGGGCCTATCCATGGATGTCCATGGACCAATTAGCATATACCTCCTCCCTTCTGAGCCCATAAAAACCCCAGACTCAGACAAACTTAGACATTGGGACTACCAGCCGCAGGAAGGAGCTACCTACTTTGTGTCTTCTTGACTCTTCAGGATGACCTGCCTGCATAAAGGAGCCAACCACCATGGGTCTCCTCTCTACTGAGAGCTGAACACTCCCTGGGACGAACTGCCTGTGGAAAGGAGCTACCCACCATGGTCTCCTGAGAGCTGTTCCCTCACTCAATGAAGCTCCTCTCCACCTTGCTCACCCTCTAGTTGTCCATGTACCTCATTCTTCCTGGACATGGGACAAGAACACAGGACTTGCTGAATGGCAGGACAAAAAGAGCTGTAACACAAACAGGGCTGAAACATGCCCCCCACCCACCATGCTGTGGGCAATGAGAAAGAGAGAAGAGCTGTGGCCTTTTGCAGAGCCCAGACCTTGGGGCTCCTCAAGCCAGGGTTGTGGCATGCTGTAACACCCTCTTTGGGGCTCTGTGGTTCCTGGTGTCTCTGAGCTTTCAGGTGCCACCACGTTCCCCTGTCCAGACATTGGTGCCTGCAGCAGAAGCGGTACATCTGGTCCAGCCATAGCCTCACATGGAGGTGCCACCTGTACTGGCGCCTGGAGCTTCCTTCCACTGCAGCTGGCATGCCTGGCTGTGCACAGTGGCCAGGCCTCATGCTTGCTTGTTCATATACCTCTTACTGCTCCGTGCCTGGCTTGCCCTTGGCAGGCATGGGGATCCGGGCTGGTAGTGCAAGCCAAGCACAGCCTGCCAGGCTGAGTGGGTGGAAGGAGCCCAGTGGGCACAAGCAAAACCCAGGCAGAGGTGCTGCCTGCCACAGAGGTTTCTGGCTGGCAAAGTGACACCCAAGGAACCCATGACACTTACATGCACACTTTATCCATTTTCCTCCAATCTATTATTTAGATTTCAGCTTAAACAAAACTTTCCTCAGGAATCATCTGTTGCATTCAAAGTTCAGTTTAAGTCAGAATAATTTCCTGTCACGAAAGCTTATTTTTTGCCTTTATAAATAAGTTGCATCCATTCTTTAACATCTGCTCATTTTAAAAAATACTTTATTAATGTCTATTTTCTATACTGGATTGCATGTACCAAGAGCGCAGTTTCCATACCTACCTGCCTATCATAGTGACCATGGATGACAAAGAATTAGCATTCGATTTCAAAGAGGGAGCCTGAGATATAGTCACCATTGTTCCAGGGTTCCAAGGAAGGCAGTAGGCTCTCAAATTACCCATCCCAACCAGGGTAGATAGTGACAAATTCTCTTTTCTTCACTGTCTTACCAGGTTACCCAATACAATCCCTGGGACATAGCAAGAACATAACAAGTACTTGTTGAAAAAAATTAAAATGGGATGTGGAATGCTTAGAGAGAGATGTGGTAATGACCTCTAAGACTGAAGACTATATAAGTGACCAATTTTAGTTATAAAATTTAGTTTATAAAAATATTTCTCAATCAAATTAGTTAACTGGCATCACTGCCTATGAAACAGACTCTCTAAGCACTGACATCCTGGAAGCCTCTAAAGTTAAGGACAGGACTCTAATCTGTGGTAACATTGCTGAGGGACAAGCTGAACCTTTGAGAGAGAGAATCTAATTATCAGAGAGTACACTTTTCAGAATATTACACTTCATAAGCTATGTCATCTTTCAGACTCTCTAAACATATATTCTGACCTGTCTTTGGTTTTCTTCAAACCTTTTCCAAAGAAGACTCGAAAAGTATTTTAAAGTTAGAGAAATCCTAACATATCATCATAATAGAATTTACAGAATACATCAATACCTGCAGATATATTCTATTGGAAGTATTTTTAGAGTCCTAACTCAGGGTGTTAAGCATGCATCTCTCTTCCTTATTGGACTAAATGGGGGCTTCCCTTCCTAGTTTCCCCCATCTTTACCTCTTTACCAAAGACAGCTGGCTATCCTTTTAGAGCCTCTGGATGGCATTTCAACAGAACTTTAGTGCAATGGATGAAGGCATTCTGGTGATGTGGGATGCCAGGGCGAAGGAAGAGAAGGCATGGGATGGGCACTCAACACTAATAGGTTTTAAGGAATAAGTTATGGATAGCCAGACTCTGCTCTAATAAAAAGCATGCTAAGATCCTTCTCTGATTCCTGATGACTGTTTTTCTTTTAGGGGATCCAAATACCTACCTGTTTCTCTTTCCTGTAATTCTTCTAATTACTTCTACCAGAATCCCTCTCAGTCCAGTATGAAACATATTATAGTCCATAGTCTCTGAAGCTACCCCAGAAATATCACATACCCAGGGTATTTGTGTAAAATTCATGTTTTTTTGTTTTTATACTTTATCTATCTTTGAATACTTTATGATTTCTCCTTACTCCTCCTTCTGTACCATCTTCTCTTCCTCTTCTTCTTGCTTTTAAAAATTAAACTAGGTAAGACAAGATTATAACACTTGCAAAGAACCTAAGAAACAATCATCTCTGTTTCAAAGTCAAGTGAAAGCAGAGCATTCCAGGACAATTACGGCCAATAGTTAAATAAAGTATAGAACCCAAGCATAGAATCTTCTGGGACTGAGGGAACTGATGGGATGGAATGAAAGAAAAATTATAGCAAGGGCTTTCTCTCCACTTGATTCCTTTTAATGCTGCCTTTTTAGACACTAGTCTAGATTATCTTAAAGTCACATGACACTACAGAGCTATATAGAGGCAAAATGAGAACATCAAAAGAGGAAAGGAGATTGAAGAGAAAAGAGGAGGCTGGAAGGCCGTAGCCATTAAAGGGGTACGCAATCATGGACAAATGCAGATAGAGTTTAAGCAAATTAGGGATATTCAATACATTTACCGATATTTAGTAGATGTCTTTGGGCCAAAGAAATAAAGGCAGAAAATAAGGTGAAAATGAAAGCAAGTAGGAAAACGAATACAGAAGTGTTTAGGCCCACCATACAACCATCTGTGAGTTCTATGGACTGTTTTTCAAGATGCCTTAACCACACAAGCATCACCTTGGATGAGTTATATTGAAAAGCTATTCACACTGGGTCAGCTAATGATGAAATAGGTGCTTTGAATTGTTATTTTAAATGGAAATACTCTATGCCTTAGAAAAATATCTGCATTTAAATTTAACCAGTAACCTCCCTTCAATCCCTGCTTCCCAGCCTTATTTAATATTAATTGAAATTTTCTGGTAAAGTATTAGATTTTTACCCATCTGCAATTAGTTACTATTGTATCAGAATTAAGGAATTCTTTAAAGCGCAGTGCTTTAGCTGATTATGAGTGTGCGTATATTGTACACATATTGTATTCTAAGTATTTTAATATATAAATTGCATTCTAAATTTTTCAAATACTTTTCAAGTTATAGTTCTTTTAAAGGACGTATTTAGTTTACTAAGCAAAAGAATCTGACCTGAAGTTGTTCTTCCAAAGCAGCAGTTGCGTGATCTCCACTAGATTCATCAACTACCAGCACCATGTGAGTCAGAGAATTCACCCTGACTTGTTCTTCTTCTAGATCTTCTTGAAGCACCTGAAAGATAAAATGGTTTAAAGGAAATTAAAATAACATCCTTACATGTGTATTGAAATCATTTGCTCTCAAATGGTGAAATTTATTTCTGCTACATCTCAGGTAATCCTATTTTTTATTAAACTAGAACCATTCCAAGCCAATTTTCTGCTATGATGCTCAGCAAAATTTATATGTTCTATTGTTAATTTAACTGGAAAGTATATAGAGAAGACAAATGTTAAGAAAGGTACTGTAGGATGTTCTCCTTCTCGTCCCACCCCCTTTCTCCCTTTCAAGGACTTTTCTCCTACAACTATCAGCACTTCTGGCATTTTCAGGCTCTTCTTCTATACTGAAGTTCTCCATTACCATAAAAATAAAACAAACTCTTGATCCAACAAACTGGTCCTGCTACTGTCCTATTATGTGTTCCTCTTCAATGAAAAACAAAACAAAAAAAGTATCCTATAGTTACTGTGTCTACATATTTATCCTACTATTCACTTTGCCCACTATCCCAATGAAATATCTTCTGTAAAGGACACCATCAACTTTCATGTTCCTAAATTCAATAACCATTTGTTACAGCATATTACTTGACGTGTTGATTACTAACCTAATTGGCCACTCCCTCATTCTTGACACCCTCTCTTGATTACCCTCCTACCAATGTGCTATTTTTTTTTTTTTTGGACATGAAGTCTCACTCTGTCACCCAGGGTGGAATGCCAATGGCATGATCTCGGCTCACTGCAACCTCCACCTACTGGGTTCAAGGGATTCTTCTGCCTCAACCTCCCGAGTAGCTGAGATTACAGGTGCACACCACCACGCCCAGCTAATTTTTTGTATTTTCAGTAGAGACGGGATTTCACCACGTTGGCCAGGCTGCTCTCAAACTCCTGAACTCAGGTAATCTACCCACCTCAGCCTCCCAAAGTGCTGAGATTACAGACGTGAGCCAAAGTGCTGAGATTACAGACGTGAGCCAATGTGCCTGGCCTATGCGCTACTTTTTAGCTCCTTTATTGGTTTTTTCTCTTCCGCTCAAACTACAAATCAGATGTCACTCCGATTTATAAAAACCAGTAGATTCCTATCATACTAAGAAAGAAAATTTAACTTCTTTACCTGAAATTCTTATATGATCTAGCACCTGCCTACATCACCAGTCTGATTGTATACCATTCTCGCCCTCACAGTGTTTCAGAACGACTTGCTTTGTCTCGCTTCCAAAAATGCGTCAAGCTGTTCCCTCTACCAGGATTGCTTTTCTTCCAGATGTTTAAATCATTTATCATTCAGGACTCAATATAAGTGTCACCTACCCAGAGCAGCTTTTCATGAGCAAACAATCCAATGTTGCTCCCAAGTAATTCGCTACTTCTGTCGTTTTTTTAATCACAGCATTGTCACTACTCAATAATTTCTTATATATCAGCTTAGTCCTTTTGTCTCTACTTGCTATAATATGCAATCCACTAGAACAGAGATGCTCTCTGTCCTTCTCACTATGTATTACAAGCAAATAAAGATCAATAAACATTTGTCAGATAAATGGTGCCATGTGGGGGTTTGGGGAAAATATGCACAGATGAGTTTGTTCCTTCCTGATTGCACAACGATTACAATAGAGTAGGAAGAATTAGTGATTTTTAGTGTAATCACAATTACACTAACCTCAACAGAAAATAACCACTTAGTCTCAACTGAACCCAGGGATAAAACCAGAATAATTCAAATCTTGCCTTTCTAACTTACAAATGTGGCTCTGAAAAAATCATTTCCCCCTATTAAGTGAGGCTGTCACAAAATAGTATTTCCAATCTTTTTAAAAACACGATGTACAATTATTTTGTAATGATGAACAGGGGTAAACACAGGAATAAATTAGGGGTAAACAAAGGAGGCTGCTCTAGAACCAAGGTATGTTGCCCGGGTGTTCCAGATCCCTTAAGACCTTACCCTGTTACACTGTTTATTATTGGGATTTCTCTGAATAGCTATATGAGACTTCTAGCCAACTAGTTTGCTTCTTAGAACATTTTGTTACATAACACAAGAGTGGAGAAACAAGTTTGGGACATTTCCCGTTACTTTCTGGCAAACATGCTGTCCCTACTTGCAAAACAACAGTGCTTAGCACCTATCAGTCTAGCTCTTAGGCATTCAAGCTCTATGGCAGGTGGAAGGGAACTTATTAGGATGGCTGAATCACAATCTCAAATGCATGAGCATTTTTATCCTAGGTTTCTTATTTTCCAAGCCTCAACATTTTAGAACACTATAAAATCACTTCTCTTCACTTCGTCTCTCTAGATTTTCATGCTACATTTTCAAGTGAAGCAATTTAGAATAAAATGACTATGCATCTATTTTGTGTGTGGAATCTATACTGCCTATCATGCCTTTGACATTCCAGAGCTTATAATGGTTAATAAAACTTTCTGCCATGAAGCCAAAAATGGAAACATTAAAATTCAGAGTTGTCCTTGACAGTCATGTTGAGTCTGTGTTTTCTGAGTTATATAAGACAGGACTGGGAACATTTTGAATGTGTCAGCCAGGAATGTTTCAAATAATAATTAAAATGATAATTTGGTGGCCAATGTATCATAAGTTGGTTTTCTGAATTTAGCCAATTCTTTTCTCTCCTTCAATGAGTATATATAATTACATATATTACACAATTACAAGTAAATAATGCCATATTTTTCATTTTTACACGTAAATTGCTTTTTCACAATTTTAATGTATTTTAGTTAAGAAAAGTAAGAAAAACATTGTTTGATCCATGGAATGAATCCAACTCATACTGAGTCTTTTAAAGGCTATGTGATCAAACATACTATTTTCACCATTACTTAGTTGTTCTGATTTTGTTTTGTTTATTATTTGTTTTATAATCGGAAATGGCATTCTTGCCATATTGATATAGGGTTTATATTTTATGCTTGGCAGAAGTGCTAACATAAGGTACCACTAAAGCGAGTTGTGAGATGATAGCATTAAAATCAAACACAAGAACCCTCTGGACTTACGGTGAGTACAAGGAAATAAAGGAGTGGGGAAAGGCTCTCTACAGTGACTAAGAATGTTGAAGAGTCCAGAGTACTGGAGTAGATTTGCATAAGGTGCATTTGATTTAATGTTATTTCCAATATCTCTTCTCCTCTAAGACTTTTTAAAATTGTATCTCTTCTTTCTCAGCTAATTAGGAATTAAACTAAAAAAGGTTAAACTGACTTTTTTGAGCACACTAAACAGCTGTAAGACAAAAGCTATGGTAAAACTGTAAGCATGTCTCCTATTTTCTCAGACTTTAAATGCGAAATAAATATTAGTGAATATAACAGTATTAGCTAAACTCCTTAATATCAGCAAAATACAGATTATAAACTATCCAATGTCCAGGGTTTATTTTTTTTTTTTTTACACTGATTCTTACAAGTAGCAGAAATGCTAGACATAAAAAGCTGGAGTTAAAAAGATCTATTGTTCTGCCAACCTAGGAATCCATGAATAAAGACCTTGATCATTGGGGTAAAGAATGCCTGCCTGCTTCTCTAGTTGGAAAGAAATGGATTCTCAAGAGTATTTAAAAAAAAAGAATACGCTAAAGTGTTGTAAGGCTATATTTAATTAAAATTTGAAATACTGACTTCTTATGGATTTGAATTTTTCATAGATGAATTTATACAATGGAGATTTATATTTGATTTGCTAATTAAGCCTGAAATATGAGCCAAATTATTTCCAAATATAGAGGCATCCCTAGAGAAGTATACAAAAATATTTGTCTGTCAGAAAATAATACCTTCAAATTAAAATATTGTAATATAATACTGTTAAAATGTTTTCCTTTATTAAAAGCTTCCAGATTGTACATATATGTACACATATATACACACATACTAGGTATTTTATTATGCATTTATTTTCATTATTTTATTAAAGGAATGCTTTTGTAACACTTACCAGATTTCAAAAATCTTGATGTTCCTAATTAAATTTCATTACCATTATTAGATAGATACAAATATTACCAATGTTTGTTCTCGAATGTCAAATAATGTATTTTTTCTTTATGACAAGAGAAAAGGCCAACAGTGAGATTTAACATTAAGAATGCCTAGATTTGACAGTTTTTGTTATACCTCTGTGAATAATTGTATTTCTTGTAAATAAGTCTCTAGTTAAAGGGCTTAACAAAATTTGTTACTCCCTTAGTACATGTTCCCAATTTTATTATTTAAACATGACTTTTCTTGTACTTCTTTTAAATGCCATCAGTGATACTGAATTCTTCTGGCTCTTATCCATGTCAAGTTGGTTTTCAAAAGTGGCTTAGAATAACCACTGAAGAGCCACTTCAGTGTTTATTCTAGACCTATGCTATTTTACCCTTTCTTAGCACACATGTAAAATAATACTTAGGAAATAAAGACATGGAATTATGTAAGGCTAGGCAAATTTTTAATTTGATATTTAAAGGTGAAGAGCAATAATTAATAGAAAGGTAGTATAATAGAAAACAAAAAGAAGGTTGGGTCTCCTGCAAATTTGATGGGAGAAGCTTTTGTTTTACTTGTCTATTTCTTTTGGCCATAGCATAGACTCAGCTATGAGAAACAGGAAAGAACAGCTGTTACCTATATGTAGAGTTTTTTTTTTTTTTAACTACTCCTCCTACTTCATTGAATAACCAACAGCAAATTGCCAGTACTTGCAGGTCACACAAACAAACACACACACACACACACACACACTCACACACACACACACACACACAAACACACCCCTAGAAACAACACAGACCACTGTTCATCATGAACTGGAAGGCAATCTATTATCTCCAAAAATGACTTTAAAATTAATATATTTAGATGTTTAATTACAAATATTAAGTAGTTTGTAGTTTATCTAAATAAATGCACACATAAAGAAAGACTAACGAGAAAAAAATTGTAGCAAACATAAAATTTGCAAAGGACATTAAGAATTCAGACGGTTCTAGGAATAGAGTTGAGTCTAACATCTAGGAAAGTAGTATCTTAAAAAAGCTGTCTCATGAACAAAAAAATCCCTAGATGCTAATGATCGTGATAATTCAAGACATCTGGACAGGAATTGACTTTTTTTTCAAATAAAAACTTCAAGTACAGATCAGAAAGTGGTAGGATTTCTTGGGAAATGATGGGGTGGTAGGTAATTTATTTTTTTCACTCTGTTTTCCTCTATGCCCCATTCTTTCTATCACCTCTACACTGGGCTAGGCTCTATATCCCTTGCTGGCCTGAATGAAATGGTCTGGAAAGGACTTTCAATTTTATTTGCAGTGAAATATTCACTTTGCTAAGCCTGGCCGGTCACAGTATTGTCTAGATTTCCATGAAGATCTATTTACGGTATGTAACTTTGTTATAAATTTGATGAATATTTTAAATAATCTTCCCCAACAGGCTCCCCTAGAAAAGCTTTTGATATTCACTTACTTATATGTGATTGAATATCTTTATTAGTTCTTATATCAGAACACACTGATTTTATCTTTTTGTTAGAAACGAATGTTTATGTTTCTGCCAACTCCTAAGCTACCAAATGGGGGTTCTGAAAGACCGTTTCAATGGAGAGATTTGAAAGGCTATAAAAGCACACTAAATGCTTCTCAATAGTCTGAAGGGGACTCAATAAATATGAAAAGAAACTGTTCTAAAAATAAAGTAGACAATTAATGTACTCCTACATATGGGAAAGGACATAGGATGAAACAGATTGACCAAAACTTGTGCATGACTATGAGGAGACAGTAAAACTGTAGTCAAAAGTGTAGCATCTGAAATCAGATTTTCTATGTGTAATTCCTGAAAGCATCAATAACCAACCACGTGACTTTGAGATAGTCATCAACCACACCAAGCTTCAGCTTCCCAATTTGTAAAACTGAGATAATAAAACTGCGTATTTCTTTATGTGGTTAAGGAGATTGAAGAAGGTAAAATTGTTTTGCATTTTGCCTGGAAAACGATATAAATTCCAAAAACATTAGCATCTAATTAGTTGAAAGAATTTATATTTAGCCATATTTATATCAAAGATTTGAAACTAAACTGCGATAACCTAACCTAATACTAATCTATTTTACCCTCATCTAATACATTCTGACTATCATCCTTTCTAACAGACATCATAAGTATAGGAAGGGAATGTGATTTTTGAAAAGTCATGAAAACAAGTGAAGTTACAGCAAAGTTTTAAGGTCTGGAGAAATATACAGTAAGTGTTAAATCCTTAAATAATACCTGAACTTCCAATTTATTTACACTATGTTAATAAAAGTAGGTTCGAACTACCTGATCTGATGGTATCATAGAAAAATTTTCATGGGCAGACATATGTCATGGAGTGAGGACAGTCCCTAATCACTAAATGGTAGCCCGCAATTCTCTTGCCTTTCCTACTCTTTCCACAATCCATGCATGCACCCACCCATACATTCTGCATATAGTTACAGAATTAAAATCAGATTAAAAACCAGTAACATTGAATAAATAATTATAAAACGCCTTTACTGAAAATACTTATTGAAAAAGAAAAGAACAAGATTATTGGGAGAGAGTTGGGGTGGAAAGTTTCAGGCAGAGCACAGAGGAAATGATATGCATTGTGCTGTTAACAGAATATAGTTGTGAAATTCACTTCCAATGATTATCCTGCTGCTCAGACAGTATTGCCATTCTTGTCATAAGCCTATTTTCCTGTTTCCCTTATAGTCCCTTTTTCCTCTATTTTAAAGAACTACAGGAGTAATGGTGATGAATTATTTCATTAAGCATTTTGATTCTGAGTATTTAATGTGTAGCTACCACTACTGCTTACTCTATGTTTGAAAACTCATATGCACTCAGTCTCTATACCTTCTATCCAGACATTCCCAATCCTGGGAAACCAAGTACCACAACATCTTCAAATCTCTTTGCCACTTCTCTGCATCTGCTCTAGCCTCTAGGATCTCAGGTGGAGTCGAGCTTCACTGGAATCTCAAAATGGAGAGAAATGGTCTCAAAGGCAGACAGGTCAAAGTTAAAATCAGATTCTACCAATTAATACTGAACTTACCTTGAACAACTCCTTAAACTCTTTGAATACATCTATTTGCCTGTAAAATCAAGTATTAATATCCTTCCAGGCCAGACATTTATAGAACATTCTATTCTACAACCACAGAATGTACATTATTCTCATCTGTACATGGATCATTATCAAAAATTGAAAATGTGCTAGGCCACAAGGCAGTTCTTAACACATTTTAAAAACATCAAAATCATATCAAGCATCTTCTTGCACCACAGTGGAATAAAACTAGAAATGAGTACCAAGAAGACTCCTTAAATCTATACAAATACATGGAAATTAAACAACCTGCTCCTGAATGATCTTTGGACAATGAAATCAAGGAAGAAATTAAAACTTTTTGAAACAAATGAAAAGAGACATACAACATACCTCAACCTCTGGGATACAGCAAAAGCAGTCCTAAGATGGAAATTTATAGCATTAACTGCCTACACCAAAAAGAGAAGGATCTAAAATTAGCAAACTAATACTGTACTTCAATGAACTAGAAAAACAAGAACAAACTGAAACCAAAGCTATCAGAAGATAAGAAATAACAAAGATCAGAGCAGAACTAAATGAAACTGAGATAATAAAAGACAAAAAATTAAAAAAATTAAAGAGTTTTCTTTGAAAAGATAAACAAAATTAATAGGCCACTAGCTAGGTTAACCAAGAAAAAAGGAGAGGAATCAAATAAGCAAAGTCAGAGATGATAAATGTGACATTACAACTGATACCACAGAAAAACGAAAGATTATCAGACTACTATAGGCATCTCTAGGTACACAAATTAGAAAATCTGGAGGAAATGAATAAATTTCTGGATACATATCAACTCCCAAAATTGAACCACAAGAAGCAAAAATCTTAGACAGATAAATAACAAATACTGAAACTTAATCAGTAATAAAATATCTCCCAAAAAAATAAAGCTCAGGACCAGACATATTCACATCCGAATTCTACCAGACATGCAAAGAACTGGTACCAGTCCTATTGTAACTGTTGCAAAATATCAAACAGGAGGAAATTCTCCCTAATTCATTCTACGAAACCAGTATCACCATGATACCAAAGGCAGGTAAGGACACAACAAAAAGGAAACCACAGGCCAATATCCCTGATGAACACAGATGCAAAAATCCTCAAAAGGATACTAGGAAACCAAACCCAAAAGCATATCAAAAAGATAATACATGAAAATAACGTGAGCTTTATTCCAGGTATGTAGGGATGTTGCAATATATGCAGAGCAATATATGTGATTCATCACATAAACAGAATTAAAAACAAAAACAATATGATCATCTCAATAGAAGCAGAAAAGGCATTTGATAAAATCCATCCTCTCCCCAAGATAAAGACCCTCAACAACTAGACATTGAAAGAACATATCTCAAAATAACAAAAGTCATATATGACAAACCAAGAGCCAACATCGTACTAAACAGGAACATGTTGAGAGCACCCCCCTCCCCCAAGAACTACAACAAGACAAGGATACCCATTTTCACTGCTCCAATTCAACATACTACTGGAAGTCCTAGCTAGAGCAATCAGGCAAGAGAAAGAAATAAAAGGCAACCAAATTGGGAAAAAGAAAGTCAAACGATTTCTCTTCACTGATGATAGGATTTTACATCTAGAAAACCCTAAAGACTCCTCTAAAAGGCCCCTATATTTGATAAATGACTTCAGTAAAGTTTCTATATGAAATCAATGTACAAAATCAGTAGCATTTCTATACACCAATAATGATCAAGCTGAGAACCAAATCAAGAACTCAATCTCATTTACGACAACTACAAAAAAAAAAAAAAATACCTAGGAATGCCTTTAAGCAAAAAAGTGAAAGATGTCTACGAGGAGAACTACAAAACACCCATGAAATAAATCGTAGACGACACAAACAAATGGAAAAACTTTCCCTGCTCATGGATTGGGAGAATCAATATTGTTAAAATAACCACACTGCTCAAAGCAATCTACAGATTGAACACAGTCCTTATAAATTACCAACATCATTTTTCACAGAATTAGAAAAAGATACTAAAATACATAGAGAATCAGAAAAGAGCCCAAATAGTCAAAGCAATGCTAAGCAAGAAGAATAAAGTTGAAGGCATCACATTACCTGACTTCAAATTATACTACAAGGCTACAGTAACCAAAACAGCATGGTACTGGTATAAAAACAGATACATATAGATCGATTCAATCAAATTAAGAACCCAGATATAAAACCACATATCTATGACCAACACATCTTTAACAAAGTAAAGAAATGTATATATACACTGGGGAAAGGACATCCTATTCAGTAAATTGTGCTGTAAATATTGGATAGTCATAAGCAGAAGAATTAAACTGGGTCATATATCACCATATACAAAAATTAACTCAAAATGGATTAAAGACTTAAATGTAAAACCTGAAAATATAAAAATCCTAAAAGAAAACCTAGGAAAAACTCTTCTCGACACTGGCTTGGGCAAAGAATTTATGACTAAGTACTCAAAAACAAAAGTAGACAAACGGTACTTAATTTTAAAATCTTCTGAACAGCAAAAAAAAAAAAAAAAAAAAAAAAAGAAAAAAGATCAAAAGAATGAACACACAACTTACAGAATGGAAAACAATTCCAAACTATACATCTAACAAAAAACTAATTTCTAGAATCTAAAAATAACTCAACAAGAAGAAAAATAGATAACCCCATTAAAAAGTAGGCAAAGGACATTAGCAGACATTTTTTAAAAGAAGATATACAAGTGGCCAACAAACATGAAAAAATGCTCAACATCACTAATCATCAGAGAAATGCAAATTAAAACTACAAGGAGATATCATCTCACACGTCAGTAAGGCTATTATTTGTTTCAATGTCATTTACAAAATTTGTGGGTACAGAGTAGGTGTATTTGTGGGGTACATGAGATGTTGTGATACAGGCATGCAATGTGAAATAATCACATCATGGAGAATTTAGTATCTACCACCTCAAGCATTTGTCCTTTGTCTTACAAGCAATCCAATTATATGCTTTCAGTTATTTTAAAATGTACAAGTAAGTTATTATTGACCATAGTTACTCTATGATATGATCAAATAGTATGTCTTTTTATTCTTTCTAACTGTAATTTTTGTACCCAATAACCATCCCCACTTCCCTTCCACCACCCTTCCCAGTCTCTGATAACCATCCTTCTACTATTTCCATGACTTCAATTGTTTTAATTTTTAGATCCCACAAGTAAGTCAGAACATATGAGATGTTTGTCTTTCTATGCCTGACTTATTTCACTTAATATAATGATCTCTAGTTCCATCCACATTGTTGGAAATGACAGTATCTCATTCTTTTTAAAAGGATAGCTATCATTAAAAAAGTCAAAAAACAACAGGTGTTGGCAAGGACATGGAGAAAAGAAAATGTTTATTCACTCTTGGTGGGAATGTAAGTTAATACAAACATTATGTAAAACAGTATGGAGATTTCTCAAAGAACTTAAAACACAACTATTCGATCCTGCAATCCTAGTACTGGGTATATACTCAACAAAAACAACAAAAAGTGTTACACGAAAAAGATACCTGCAGTTGTATGTTTATCATAGCACTATTTACAATAGCAAAGAATCAGCCTAAGCGTCCATCAGTAAATGATTGGATAAAGAAAATGTGATATGCACATGTATATATGTGTGTATATACGAATATATATATACACACACATATATATATACACACATGTATACACACACACCACAGAACACTACATAGCCATAAGAAAGTATGAAATCCTGTCTTTTGCAGTTACATGAATAGGAACTATAGGCCATTATCCTAAGTGAAGTAACTTGGAAACAGAAACCTAAATGCAACTTGTTCTCGATTATAAGAATAAACTAAACAAAGGGTACACATGGACATCTAGAGTGGAATAATAGAAACTGGAAACTACAAAAGATTAATGGCTGGTAGGGGGGTGAGGGGTGAAAAATTACCTATTGAGTATAGTGTTCGCTATTCAGACTATGGATAAACTAAAATCCCAGACTCCACCACTACACGATACATCCATGTAACAAACCTGCACATGTACCCCCACAATCTATTTTAAAACTTCTTCTAAGACATGTTTATTACTAGAGTTAAATGAGACAATACATTAAATTCAGCTTGTACAGTGCTTAGATTTGGTAAGTGGTGAGGAAATGCTTATTTTCTTTCATTTCTGACGTATTCACATTATCCTTCCATTCTTACACTAAGATTCATGGAAATAGCCCTTTTGAGCATCAGTATTTATTTCTAATAACTTGGTAATCACATTATATTTTCATTATTAAATATCCTAAGTGTGCCAAAACTGTAGACCATTATGTAAAAATAGATTGGTGCTTTTTTAGTCTTACCAGATATGACTTAGATTTTTAATTGTTAAAGTATACAGGATCATTACTTCCAATGAATAAGACAGTACTACCAGATGTACCAGTAGAAATCTACTAGTATTAGAAATCTACTAGAAATTCTGTTTATAACAGAAATATTAAACATGATAGTACTCCATATTCTTCAGAAAAAGTATCATATTCAGCCTTATTTTTTAACACGGGATTGGATTTATGGACATGCATTTTGTTATAAGATACAGTCATACATTTGATGAGGAAAATTATTGCCTTAAAATTCATGTTATCATATGTGTCTTAGCTTTCTTGTAAGGTTTCCCTAAAATGCATTTTAAAATGTCTTTTATAATTAAATAAATTATTTACATTATTAATTTTGTATTACCTATACGAAAGAACTGAAATTGATTGTTACAGTACTAGTTCAGAAAAAAAGAGACATTTTACATGAGACTAACTCAGTAAATGAGAAATAGGGTCCTTATTTTTTTCCTTTAAACCCCATTGCAGAGGTCAGTGTCTTCTCATGAGGAAGTATTACAGGAGTAATGAAATATAATAACTAATGTTATTGCCTCTAAGATGAGAGAGTCTTGATCAGGTATAATTTTCGTAGCTATACTGATATACTTTAAAACAAAGCTGTGACATTCTCAGTAATGTTACTGAATCAATACTCAGTAATTTCTAATAAACTAAATAATAATCTGATAGCTAGAAACTTGATTTGTAAAATAAGAATATGGGCATGGATTTTATATTATTATTAATAATCTATAGCATTACTGTGCAAATATAACCTTGGAATATGATGCTTGTTAATAGAATGCTTATGGGAAATTAGATGTCTTCTCAATTAGATTTTTAAAATTGTAACTGAATATCATGCACATACTACTAAGGTAGACTATAGAAGTGTGATGTTCTTTTTTACATAAACTTCCAATCATTTATGTCAAAATAATAATACTACCACTCAAACCAATTTCATAGTCAATGGTTTACCACTATTAGATATTTGAATATGGGAATGCAAGAGAGATAGAAGGAAAAAAGAAAAGTCAGAGACTGAAGACACCAGAGATAACATCACCAGGTAAGCCACTTTATAGATATATTCTTCTGCAACTTTATGCATTTTTTTTGCTGTATGCACAATGTTTTAATTTAAATTATCAAAATTTCATGCCCTTGTCAGAAAGTTAGCCATGATGGAGACGGTTTGGATAATAAAACTAGTCAATATTATCAGAACATCTGTTCTAAAAACATTTACTGAGCATCAATTATTGACTAAGTACTCTGAAAACACAGAAGAAATCTGGCTCTCTGGTTATAATACAGTACTTTTTCCGATTATATTGTTTATCCCCCTTACCATCATAACCATTAAACTTTCATTAAGCACTTATGAGGGCAAAAGACAGGAAATAAAATGAAACTTCATAGCAGAAACAAACAACATGTAATTTTAACCTTGCTAAATATGAGAGCGAGCTTGCTAAGCACTAAAAGCACTACTTGATCCTATGGCATTGTCAAACTTAACTGAATCACTTATCCTTCTTCCAACTATTGCATTTCTCTTTTTCACTGCCTATTTTCTTAATTGCAAATCTCAGGTCCCAACTGCCCAGTTCCAGAATCTATTATTTTGAGCTTTTTGTTCATTTCCTAAATCTAGTCCTATTGGTTTTGATTAGATCTCCAGAATGCTTTATACCTGTTTACAATTTTCATTGTCATTGCTTTCATTCAGGCTGTGTATACTTTCTGCAATATCCTCTTAACATGTTTTCTGGCCTCCTGTTTCTCTGCTCTATCATTTATCTTCAAAAAGTATCTTCTTAAATATTAAGATAAGATTTCCTAAATTGCTGCTCTTTCTAGTTTAATTTCTCATAAATAATGGTTTCCTATTACTCATAGAACTACTGCAAATGCCTGAGTCTTTTATATAAGACCCATAATCACCCTCCATGATCAGGCTTAAATCCTCCAGCATTCAGTATAGTACAAGATTTCATAAATGATTGGTTTCTGCATTCTTCACAGCACCCATGTGCTATAATGAGTGCTTGTTCAGTGATATGGAATAGAATGCAATGGAATGAAATGAAATGTCAGATCCTTTGGCAGAATTATACCTAAACCTTCTCTGTAACATGAACATCTAGATCATTTTAAAGGTCACCAGATGAGGATATTTCACAATCTTGGCAACACAAACGTCTGCCTTTAACTAACCTTCAAGAAAAGGATAGGTGACTGAGCTTCTAAGAGGCAACTTAGTTTGTATTAATCAGTATTTCACATATAACCTTCACTGAAGTCAGAATATAGAGTATATATTTACATCTGCAAATTCTAGTAAATTGTAAACTCTTTGTTGATGCTGTCACCAAAGTAATGCATCTATGCACAAAAGTCTAAATCTCTCAAAAGAATGGAAAACCTAGCTAGTAAACTCAGCTTGAAACTTCATCCCAGTCTCAATGTGCCAGGAGACAAAAGATTTCACTGTTAAATATTTTCCTTTTGATAAAAATGCCTTCCAAAATGGCAAACTTCTTTACTATTAATGAAAGCTCAAGGCTTTTACTCCTCAATAGCATCATGCCACTCCTTCGAGGGAAATCCTTTCATTCTTTGTCAACATCACCAATAAATTATATCCCTTAAGACAAAAATGACCAGCTAGAACTATTGGTGATATATTTTTTCACAGGGGAATGAAAGCTTCGATGTGTTTACTCCCCAGAGAGACTCACTCTTGGGTGCCTCAAAGCTAAAGCAAACCTCTAAATTCTCTCCCCAAAGCAATGTCTATGAAGAATGAGTGGTTTCTCCCAAATGTTGCAGCCAATTGAACTTTTCTCAGTTACCCAGAGTAAAGAGTTTGGCTAGATTTAATAGTAATCACCATATAGGATCAATTGCTTTACCTTACCTAATTGCCAGGTTCAGTAAAAGTGACTTATCTTCCTGGCATTTCACAGTGTTTGAATTACTAGCCTGCCTCATAATAAGATGCTGTTGAAATGAAGATAGCAAAGGATCCTGTCACAGAATATACAGAAGCATATCTGTAATATTCACAGTGTACTTGCAAGATTTGCAAACATTTTAATCTTGCCCTCCAGTTGAGACAGAGAGAGCAGGCGACCTCTGATCTGAGCAGAATTTGAATCAATTACCAGCAATAAAATCTGTATCTTTTCTTTAATTTTGTCATCTGCAATCATCTTTAAGAAAAAATGGTGATGGCACAAGGATTTAATGTCTATCTACACAAAGCTAAAAATAAATATTATATTAGGTTAGAAGTTTGGTGATGCAGCAGATGGGAGTTGCTTTTGTGGGGACTCTAAGGTTACTGATGTATTTTGTTGTCAGAAGGAGAAATTTCCTTACTTTCAATGATTTACAGTTCTTGGGAAGAAAAGCTGCAAAGCGATTCAATGACTATATAAATAAGGCTTTAGTTTGAACTCAGTTGCCCAAAGAAGTAATATTTTCTTTTGTTTTATGAAGTGTGGCAAGACTAACGAAATAGTGTTCCTTTAATTCTGTATGTATGCTCCTTTTAGTCTTAAAAGACAATATAATGTACATGATTCATGTTTTAATAAAGTCAACTCTTTGCTAAATTGTTTGATGTTAAGTCACCTTCTTCTCGCCAAAATTGTTCCCAAGTAACAAAAGAGCATTATCAATTTTCAAGACTTGAATATGAATCTTTCCCTTAATTTTAATAATAAAAAAAATCTGTCCTGAAGAGTGCTCAAATAGTTAAAAGTAGGAGTTGACCTTAGTCTCTGAGCCAGCAAACCAATGCCTTCTGGCCTCTTTATGCCCTTTAAATAAATAAATAATGCCTGGAGGTAAAATGTTACATAATCAACTTGTATATAATCCTGTTGCCTTCTTTTGTTTCACATTTTTTCTTCAAGGCAATTTCATACTCATTAGAAATGGCATATTTTCAAGTAATGAATAATCTATTTAAATTTCATGACAATATTTGTCAAACGTTTTCCATTTCATTCACATTATATCTTTCAGAAAAAAACTACAAAACATTTCAGGTACCTAGCAGAATATTAAGATCCTGGATAGCTTGTCTCACCTTAATGAAGAGTCTGTTCAGCATCCCAAGCTAAGACCTTCCTTCACAGCTGCCCTAGGTTATCCGTACATAGACAGCTATGCTAACATTCTCCTTCCACTGCTCTTTTGGAGCTCTTCTTCCTGGATTTCTCTTTACACTCCAGGCATCCAGCAGCAGTGTCCTGCCTTCTGATGTTCAGTGTTACTTGGCCTAATTTTGGCCTTTTCTAAAATACTTCAACTTCCAAAAGTATTGGACACATTAAAACTATGACTGGAAGGAACACTAGAAACAGACTCACTCAACACTTTTATTTCCAAAGTAAAGATACAGAGAACCTGGGACATTAAGTGATTTTTGGAAACTGACAATATAGTTAGTGGTAGAACTGGAGCTCGAATTCTGGCTTCTACTGGGAGAAGTTTGTCTTGGGTTAGATTCCTCCAAAAACACATCCTGAACAAAAGATTTGTGAACAAATGGTTTATTTGGAGGGTGAACTCATAAGGCATTATGAGAGCATGGTGACGTTCAGGAAGTTACCTTGTGGATACCTGGAGCTCAGTCTTACTGGGGAATCTCTGAAAGACTGTGGAGAACATACCTTAGAAATGTCCCACTATGGGACAAAGATTCTACAGGATTTCTCTATCAAAACTTTTACTCCTCATTGGCTAAGGGCAGCTCTGGCGGCACTAATTCCACTTCCTATCCACCTTCAAACTGGCTGAAATGCTTCTGCACCAGAAACACCCTCAGGTAGAGAGAAGCCATTGCTGTACATCAACATTGTCCAATCCATGACCCAGGATGGCTTTGAATGTGGCCCAACACAAATTTGTAAACTTTCTTAAAATATTTTTGCAATTATTTCTTTCAGTTCACCAGCTATCATTAGTGTTAGTATATTTTATGTGTGGCCCAAGACAATTCTTCCAATGTGGCCCAGGGAAGCCAACAGGTTAGACACCCCTGGTTTATATAGACACTTTCTGCATGTAACTTCCAGTGTAGGCCAAGGGAAAGAGGGCAGATATAGTGTCGACCAGGGAAGCAAATGTGCCACACAGGAAAAGTGGTACAGTTAGAGAACTAGCACTGTACCTAACTTCTTCATCAGGTGTTCAATTAGTATCTATGTGACAAGTAATCTCAGTTACAATTTCTACATAATTACAATACAGTTGATGTTTCTTTCCTGATGGCATAGCAGATGGGGATTACCATAGTTACAGTTCTTCTCAAATGCTCGATCTTAGAGGACTCCTGGGGGTCAGTAATAGTAAGGGCTGGCCCCATTTGTCATTGAAAACTGAAGCTCATTAAACTTAAAAGAAAAAAACTCTAGAACTTAGAAATAAATATATCTTTTATTGGCAGGGAAGAACTGTAAAGCCATATATGACTGAATATTATAAAAAGAGAGAATTAAGTTAGGCAACAGGCAGATTTAGGAGGTATGAGGTAAAGGAGCAGATATTCCCTTTCAAAGCCATAAATCCAATAACCACAGATCATAAGTAGAGTTGTCAGATAAAATAAAAGACACTCAGCAAAATGTGAATTTCACATAAACAATGAACAATTTGGGACACACACTAAGAAAATTATTTGTTGCTTATCTGAAATTTACATTTAGGTAGGCTTCTTTTAGTTTTGTTTGCTAAATGTGGCAACCCTAATCCTGGGATGATTACAAAGGATCTTGTGTGTGTGTGTTTCCTCATGAATTGAGCAGGAGCCTATTTCAACAATAAAACTCAGAGCTAATTGTAATATTTTATGGCATTTATTAAAATAAAGCACCCTCGTAATTTTGGATAAGAAATATTATTGTAGAAGTCTCAATCACAGAAACAAAAAAAAATGCTTTCTGGCAGCGAGGGAGCGTAACTGGAAATGTACAAATAAACTGAAGAAAAAAGATGGAAATATTAACATTTAAAAAATGTCATATTCTATAGAAAAGCAATGCTTCAGACCCTCATTTATCATCAAGCTTGGCCGGCTTCAAGTTACTATAAATTGAATGTAAAATTACATTAAAAAAATCGTAGCCTTATTATTTAAATTTGCATTACAAGTAATCCCTATGAAGTCTGTCTTCCAGGAAAGCAAATTTTTAATAAATCACATACCCTGCGTTGTTCTCATCCACAAATATGTTTGATTTCTTTTCCAAATACGAAAAGCCTAGCTATGTTGTATTTTTTAAAAAAACAACAACAAATGTCTTAATCCATTTTGTGCTGCTATAACAAAAATAACTGAGACTGGGGTAATTTAGGAAGAATGTAAATTTATTTTTTCACAGTTCTCGAGTCTGGGAAATCCAAGATCAAGATGATAGCATCTGGTGAGGTCCTTTTCACAGAGTTTTCACATGGCGGTGCACGGTGGAGGGTCAAGAGATAGGAGAACACTGTGTGAAGCCTCTTTTACATGGGACTTGATCCTATTCTTAAGGGAGGAGCCCTGATGGATTATTCACCCTTAAATATTCCATCTCTTAATACAATCACCTGAATTTTGGAGGGGACTTATTCAAGCCATTGCAACAAAGATTGCAAAAACAATTAGGTAAAAATAATTTTTAAAATATGGCTGACTTTAAGTTTTAATTCTCTCCCATCAACCATGTCATCTGTGTTACTGTGTATAGGTAATACACACAGAGTTTGCTTTCTAGTAGAAAGCATGCAGCGTAAGATACACCTACCTTATGTTGTTGCACTTGGCGTTTTAGGTCTTCAAGATCAGGTCCAAGAGGCTCTTCCTCCATTTTCCTTGTTCTTTCTTCTGTTTTTGTTAGCCAGTCATTCAACTCTTTCAGTTTCTGATTCTGGAGATCCATTAAAACTCTATGTAAACTGAAAATTTGAAAGAAGTCTATTATTACCTCTTTTAAAGTAACTTATTACTGAACATCACAATGTAAAACAATAGAATTTATAATATATGGAATGTTCGCATTTGGGGGCATCTATTGGACATTGAGAAGGATGTAAGTAAAGCCCACTATCAGTCACCCTGAAACTATTATTTCTCAGACCTGTAATAGTTCACAAATGCTGATTTCTAAAAAGTTTCACATAGCCAACTAAATGTGAACATGGTAACTGAAGTGCAAAGCATCTGATAATTGACTTAGTAGTATATTTTGGCAGTTGTTCGTTTACATTCTCATTATTTAGTATGTATGGTGGTTAAAGATGGTCACAAATTCTTTGTCACTCTTCCCTTCAAGAGATGAGGTCTATTTTCCATCCCTGTGAATATGATCTGGACTTGTGATTTTTTTTGACCATAGAATGTGGCATAATTGACACCACACCAATTCCAAGTGTAGGCTATAAAAGAACTGGCAGCATTTGTATTTCTTCCTCTCTTGAAGCCTAGATTCCATGCTGTAAAGGAGGCCAGGCTACACTACTGAATCATTAGAGACCATATAGGAGTGACTCTGGAGGATGAAATATTGTATTAGAAGTGAGCTTCCAGCTCAGTACAGCCCAAGGAGTGACCCCAGCTATAACACTGGTAATATAAAAACAACCTGGCTGAGCCCTGCTTATATTCTCGGTCTTCAGAATAATGACGCAATTATAAATTGTTTTAACCCATTAAGATTGGACGTCATTTGATACACAGAAATAGGGAAGTGAAAGGGTGCTTTTTCCCCACAAAGATATAGAAAATAGTGCACTGGGTAATGAATTTAAAGTCCAAAGGCCTAGGTTCACAGCCCAGCGGTAAGCTCTACAACCAGGTTCTTAAACGTTCTCAATTACATTTCCAGCATCAGGGACATGGGATAATGTTTTGCCTATTAATTACACAACTTTATGTTGAGGATGAAAACACATTAATGTTCATTCATTAATTCAACCAAAATTTGAGATGTAAATGAGAAGTGTTAATGGTTATTTTAAGGGAAATATTCTTTATAAACATCATGTTTAAAGCATTTTTCAAAACTATATTCTGAACATTGATCTTATAAGGAGGATATAATTTGAATTAGGAATATATTATTTGGAATACATAATTTTACTCTAAAATCTTTACTGGAAGTTTCCATTAATCATCACATTTAAACACCCAAAGTGCACACATAGCTGAGAGTGTTTTTTAACAGATTTAACTTTTTGGCTGTTTTAGATTTACAAAAAATTAATGAGATTATAATACAAAGAGTTATCATATAACTTGCACTCAGTCTCCCGTTTTATTAAAATCTTATGTTATTATGGAACATCTGTTACAATTAATGAACCAATATTTGTGCATTATTATTAGCTGGAGTCTGTATTATATTCTGATTTCCTTAAACTATTTTTTTGTATTTCAGTATCTCTCCAAGGATTCCATATTACACTCAATTGTCCTGTTTCCTTAATCTGCTTTTGGCTATGATAGTTTCTCAGAATTTTTCTGGCAGTTTTTAAAAGTGTTGGCCACGCTGGTATTTGGTAGTATGCCTCTCAGTGGGGATTTATCTGACTTTTTTTTCCTCATAATTAAAGTGGGGTTTTGGAAAGACCACAGAGGTAATGGGCCATTTTAATCATGTTTTATCAAGCATATATACTCTCAACATGACTTATCAATGTTAACTTTGACCACCTGGCTAAAGTAATAGGTGTCATGTTTATCCACTATAAAGTTACTCTTTCTCCCTCTTTTTGCACGTTTTTTAATAAGAAAGTCACTATACACAGCCTATATGGAGTGGGGAGTTATATTCCCTCTCCGTGAGGGCAGATAAGTTATATAAGTTATCTGGAGTTTTTTTGCATTGGAGATTTTGTCTCTATTCCTCCATTTATTTATGAAATTACTTATTTATATAGCATGGACTCATGTATAGTTATTTGATAATTTGGGCTAAATCCAATACTAGTTTTTGCTTCGGATTTTTGCTCAAATAGTTCCAGCTTTGGACATTGGGAAGTCTCTTAGTTGGCTTCTCTGACACATCCCATCTATATGTTTTTTGTTTAGGGCGGGACCGTGGAGTTGAGCATGTTCTTACTTTCTGGCACTACCAAATGTTCCAGGCTCATTTTCTACATTCCCTTTCCTAATTTTAGAATCAGCTGTTTCTCCACAGTGTTCTGGTTCCTTTATTTTATTTTATTTTATTTTTTGGAGAATGTTACTGGAACCCAAGATCCTGTTGCTAGGTATGCTCGTTGCTTCTAGGGTGTTGTAGCTTACAGGACCTCTGGGTTGACATAAAGAAGTGGATGTGTGAGTGTGTACTCACCAATAAATACTTCAATATGTAATTATCTCATCTGTATTAAGCTAAATATTAATTTATCCATCTCTCTCCACCTTGTGACTTCTGTTCCTTATCTGTGAACTACCTCTTCAACATATTTTTGAACTACCTCTTCAACATTTTGAGTTATAAGAAACTCAAAAATGATTTCTTTAAACTAGAAGTTGAGATGACCGCTGTTCATGTTTGGCTCCTCATGCTGCTGAATCCACAGACAGAGAAAGGGGTTACCATACAGAACCTAAGCACAAATGGTCAACTGAGTTCATCCTATACAATGCGGGGCAAGTAGGACAACATTAGAAAACTATGGGCATTTGCCAGGAGTCGCTTAGTATCCCCATATATGATAGTGTTAACCAATAAAAAAAACAGAAGATACTCGATCAATATGGAACCACTAATAATATGGTTCTTTAGAAGGATGTTCTTGATTTCCCCACTAAGGTCAAAGTCTGCAACTAGAAGAAATTCTGCCATAGCAACCAAGACAGCATCGTATTAGCATAAAAACTGATCAGTGGAACATAATAGAGAACCCAGGAATAAATTCAGGCATTTGCATTCAACTGATTTTTGACATGGCTGTCAAGAACACACAGTGAGGACAGGACACCCTCTTCAGCAAATGCTACCAGGAAAAGTAAGAATCTACATGCAGAAGAATGAAATTAGACCCTTATCCCTTGCTACATACAAAAACCAATTTGAAATGGATTAAAAACTTAAGTGGAAGACTCAAAACTATCAACCTATTAGTAGAAAACACAGAGGACAAGCTTCATCACAATTATTTGGGCAATAACTTTTGAATATGACTTTAAAAGCACAAGCAACAAAAGCAAAAGTAAACTGAGGACTTATACCAAACTAAAAATTTCTGCACAGCAAAAAAATAAAAATTAAAATTAAAAGTTAACAGAGTAAAGAGATATCCAATAGAATGAGAAAAATATTTGCAAACTATATATCTGATGGGGGTTCATATAAAAATATATAAGAAATTCAAACAACTCCATAGCAAGAAACAAATAACCTGATTAAAAATAGGCAAAAGACCGAAATGGACATTTGTCATAAAAAGGACAAATGGATAACACAGATATGAAAAAATGCTCAACATCACTAATCATCTGGGAAATGCAAATTAAAACCACAATGAGGTATCGGCTTACTTGCAAAGAAAAGGCAACACTTATATACTGTTGGTGGGAGTGTAAATTATTTCAACTATTGTTGAAAACAGTGTGTTGATTCCGCAAAGACCTCAAAACAGAACTACCATTTGACCCAGCAATCCTATTATTGGGTATATACTTAAAGGAATATAAATCATTCTGCCAAAAAGACACATGCACACATATGTTCATGGCAGCACTATTCACAATCGCAAAGACAATCAACCTAAATGCTTATCAATGGTAAACTGGATAAAGAAGATGTGGTAAATACATACCATGGAATACTATGCAGCCATGAAAAAGAGTAAGATTATGTTCTTTGCAGAAACACAGATGAAGCTGGAGGCCATTATCCTTAGCAAAATAATGCAGAAACAGAAAACCAAATACTCCATGTTCTCACTTATAAGTGGGAGCTAAATGATGAGGACACATGGGCACATAGAGGGGAACAACAGACATGGGGCCTATTGGAGTTTGGAGGATGGCAGGAGGAAAGAATTAGGAAAAAAATAACTAATGGGTACTAGGCTTATACCTGGTGATGAAATAGTCTGTACAATAAACTTCCATGACACCAGTTTACCCATGTAACGAAACTGCACATGTACCCTTGCACCTAAAAGTTAAAATATAACAGTAATTAACGATATCTTTGCCAAAAGAAAAAAAAAGAGATTATCATCTCACTTTTGTTAGCGTGGCTACTATCCAAAAGAAAAAAGATAAATGTTGATAACGATTTAGGAAAAAGGCATGTATTACGTACCTGCAAAAGTTAAAAATTACAAATTAAAAAAAAAGAAAACCTTTACACACTGTAAATGGGAATGGCAATCAGTATAGGCATTATGGAAAACAGTATGAAGGCTCCTTGAAATATGAACAACAAAACTACAATATGATACAAAATCCCACTATGAATTATATATACAAAGGAAATGAAATCAGTAAGTCAAAGAAATATCTGCACTACCATTTTTATTGCAACACTATTCATAGCCAAGATATGGAATCAACCTAAATATCCACCAATATATGAATGGATAAAGAAAATGTGGTATACGTATATACAATGGAATACTATTCAGCCATAAAAAGAATAAAATGCTGTCATTTGCAACAACACGGATGAACCTGGAGGATATTATGTTAAGTGAAATAAGCCAGTACAGAAAGACAAGTACTGCCTAATTTCACTTATATGTGGAATCTAAAAGAGCTGATCCCACAGAAGTAGGGAATGAATAGTGGTTACCAGAGGCTGAGGTGGTTATGGGGAAGTGGGAGGTATGGAGATGTTTTTCAAGGGATATACAGTCACAGTTAAAATATTCAAGTGATCTATTTTACAGCATGGTGACTACAGCTAATGAAAATATACTCTTGAAAAATGTAAAGAGAGAGGATGTTGAATATTCTCACCACAGAAATGATAAATATGTAAGGTAATGCATATGTTAATTAGCTAGATTCAACCATTCCACAATATATATTTACTCAGAAGCATCACGTTGTGCATGATGAATATACAATTTTATCTGTCAATTTAAAGTAAGGTTTAAAAAACAACATTTAGAAATTGATAGCATTTAAAACAATAAAATATAAAAGTTGGGTCTGTTGAGTGTGTGTGTGGATGCTGCACACTATTGGCAGGAAAGATAGAACACACTCAAATATGTTTCGCTCAGTAGACTACTTACACATTTATGTAAAGGGTCGGGGGAAAAATAATAAGCGATAGTGAAGGAGCTAGGACCTAACAACAAAGACACCTGACCTAGCAACCCTGGAACTGGAAGAAAAAAGGAAGAGAGCTGTTGCTGGAGCTCAGTGAGAGTTAGAGACATGGAACAAGAGATGTCCAACAGTAGCTGTAGTTTAAGAGGAACACAATTCCTGCCACTCCACAGTAAGAAACAGAAGAGAAAGAGCAAAGTACCACAATCTCTGCTTTCACCCTCTTGCCAGTGCCTCCCATTGGCTGAAGTACTTTAGCAACAAAAGGCCAAGAGGAACCTGGGTAACAGAAAATCTAAACTTCATCCTCTTTGAACAGAGCAAGAAGGAGAAAAGTGAAATGAATCTGCTAAACAGAGTAACTATCAAAATACTTAAATTAGAATAAGTGTATTTAAAACAAAAGGATACAAAATTCCATCAGCATCTTTATCTTCATACACTAATGCCAGTCTATTTAAACCCCAACATGGAACCTGTATGTAATGTTACATACCACTCACACTCTTCATATAAAATTACAGGGAAACAGGGGAAGTAAACCAGTAAAATAAAATATAAAAGATAATGGCTCCATAGCTGCTCAGAAGTATTGGGGATGTTATCAGAGCTTTCTTCCAATATGCATTTCATGTTACTTTTGAGAGTGTTTACAATAATTTAGATTGCACTATTTATTGACTTTTAACATTTTAGAGACACATTTACCATGAGGAACACTGCAATCAGGTTATGAGAATAAACTTTCATTTATCAAACACAAAAAGTAGACATTTTATTTTTATGAGAAATAACAGAGATGAGATATCCATTTAAGTGGAAGCAAAAACTGAAAGTTGCTAGTATTTGAAAACATCATTTACTTTTTGCTTTTGGACAGACATTTCCTTCAACAAATATTTATTGAGTTTCATATCTATGCAGGAAACTCATATTTGTTAGGAATGGACAAAATACCTATCTTCAATTTCAAGTAGCTTAGAGACTATTAGAGACATAAATACAATAATAATTAGAATATAAGAAAACCATTATAATTAGATTTATATACATTCCTGAGGGTGTAAGGAGAGGATACATATTGACCTGCAGTCATTGGGAACAGTGTCCTCGCAGAACACACAGCCTAATAGTTGAGACTTGAAAAATTCATTCATTAATTTACAAAATATACAATTATTGAGTACCTGGATACTATGGATGGAGAGGCCAGGAAGACCCACACAGCCCCTTGCTATCTTAGAGTTTATGTGGATGGTGGGTGAGGGCCACAGATAATACATATAGCTCAACAGGCCATTAGTTGGTTATAATGTGATCATACTATGAAATGAGAGCAATTGAATTGAGTCTGTAAAGGGCGGGCTTTAGCGCAATACTGATATCTGGACAACTCTGAAGACTGAAGTCAGAAGTAGTGAAAAAGAAGGTATAAACTCTTTCTAGACAGAAAGAAAGACCTGTGAAAGGCCCTGTCGCATCACAGAGGAACAGGAAATCCAGTGCAGCTTGATTGCACAAGGTGCAGGATGGTTGTACAGTATCATAGCCTACCTTAATCTGTGGGTCCTCAGAGATTTCTTGAACTCTGCCCCAAATCTGAAATTTGAACCCCCAGTAATCTTTCCTGTTTTATCATGGTTTCATTTTACAAACTTGGACTCAGGGATTGACCAATAAGAAGAGATGTACACTTAAGTGTTTTATCTTTTTTTTTTTTTTTTTCTTAATAGAGACAAAGTCTCATTATGTTGCCCAGGCTGGTCTTCAACTCCTTAGCTCAAGCAATCCTCTCACCTTGGCCTCCCAAGAGTGCTGGGATTACAGGCGTGAGTCACCGAACCCAGCCAGGTGTTTTCTCTTTATAGGTGGGATACAGAAACATCTGGTTGGGGATTTTTGGGGTAGGGACCGGAATGGCTGGGTGGCACGTAGGCAGGTAGTGTATGGGAGCAGTCAGTGTGCAAACTGGATGGCTCAATATTTTAATGACTGGTACAGTCACATCAGCGTCTCCCAGCCAAATAGAGCCCTGCTTTTTCTCTCTCGATTAGTGGTTCTGAAAGTTACTGTACCCTGGACCAACAGCATTAGCCCATCCCCTAGAAACTTGCTAGAAGTACAAATTCAAAACTTGCTAGAAGTGTGTGCAAGACCCACACTTACTGAATCAGAAACTCTGGGCTGAGGTCTAGAAACGTGTATTTTAACAGGACTTCCAGGTGACTGATGCATACACACACTTGAAAATTACTGCTCTAGATAACTTTATTCTACAAACACAACTCACCCAAAATCTGTAGAGACCAAGATATTAACATTAATAGGAGGACAACTGCCAATCCCCAGGAGATTACTATGAATTATTTTGACATGAGACTTTTACATTCTCTTCCTGACTTCACCTTCACTTACAAAGAGAAGTGTGACTGCCAACTGCCCAAGAATGGGTTCTACCTGAGGCTCCAAAAAGCAGGATTTCACGTGTCTGAAGCATGAAATTAACCTCAGAACAAGTTTGAAAACAGAAGAACCTAAGGATGGTGGCGGTGTGATACTAATAAGCATGAAAACATAAAGCATTCATCCCATTGCTGGAAAGGATTCTGAGATGTTTTAATTGAGAAAATATTTCTTTTCCTTACTACAGGCCTTGACTAGATATTAGCAAATAGTAGTCCATATGCCTGATTTGGTCTCATACTAATTGAAAATAAATGGAAATTTTTGCCAATAGTTAAAATTTGAGCTATTACCTACAAATACCAAATCCGACCACTCTTGATCATATTTAACAGGATTCAGCAACCCTAAACCTTCCTTCCCATAGGACAAAATTGAATATCAATTATACTTCACATCCAATTATACTTCATATACAAAGTACAAGCTCTCCAGTTTGCCGTAGTCCTCATCACTCCCTATCCTTTTTCATACACAACTCATCTCACTTCCTTATGTTATGTTTCTGGCTTCTACAATAGGCATTTGGATTTGGTGCCCCCCGGGGTCTTGATCACAGCTTCTCAAGCTTAAATATGGATACGGCCCACCTGGTGATTCTGATTTAAATTCACGGGGTTGGGTCGAAGAATTCAGTTCTAACCAGCTTCCAAGTGAAACCAATGTTGCTGGGCCATGGATCACACTTTGAATAACAACATTACAGGTAAGAATATTATTTATTTGAAAACCACTGCTAGTCTACTTAAGGTATGTGTCCGATCTATTAGTTACTACTGCTGAAACTCAGAAGATATAGATTAATGTGACAACGGCAGGGAAATATCAAAGGGCATCAGACTCAGGATGCCCAAGTATGCCCCTCAGTAAAGTAAGGAAGGGCTTTATTACAGTACGGATATTTGAAAAACTCTAAAGATTGAAATAACTAGTAAAGAGGAGGACGCTTCCTTCCTTCACTGAGGCCTCTGAAAAGAGAGCATCAGTAAAGTGCAGGTGAATTATAGGCCAGAGTTTTCTGGGTGACTAGCAAGGAAGTGAGTAGTGGTCCATGGCAAGGCTGAACCAGAGGAAGAAGCAAAACTGAAGGAGGCACTGATATCAGAAGGTGAGTTTAAGAGCCTTCATGACACAAATGTCCTTTTTCCCAAAGGTGGTTTAAATAAAGGGGTGACTTCAGGGAGTGGGGAGGTCAACCTCTGGGTTAAAATGTCATTAATGTTAGTTTTAAAATACATTGGCTAACATTTATTCAACTTTTTTTTTTTTTTACATAACCTTGCCAAGGTAAATATTTATAATACAAGTATTTTTTTTTTTTTTTTTTTTAAGACAAGGTCTCATTCTGTTACCCAGGCTGGAGTACAGTGACACAATCATAACTCACTGAAGCCTTGACCTTCCAGGCCCAAATGATCCTCCTGCCTCGGCCTCCTGAGTAGCTGGGACTACAAGTGTACCACCTTGCCTGGCTAATTTTTAACTCTTTTTGTATAGATGTGGTCTCCCTATGTTGCCCAGGCTGGTCTTGAACTCCTGGACTCCAGCTATCCTCCTGCCTCGACCTCCCAAAGTTCTGGGATTACAGGTGTGAGCCACCGCACCTAGCTATTGTTATTTTATTTCTGAGGATAGTGGTAGGTTAAAGAGCTGGCACAGTGGCATGTGAAGTCAGTATAGAAATCGCAAACCCTGTGCGACCCAAGACTGTGCTCTTAGCTTTGCACTATTTTTTTCATGGGCAAAATATCATATTAGATCATATGAAATTGCTGATATTTGAATTTCTTGGTTGATGAAAATGGCTTCATATAGCTCAATTTAAAACATGATGAAAACGAGAAAGGAGTTTCTTATTTCCAGCTAACATTCTAAAGATGTAAATAAATTTGGAAAAATTGTCAAAGTCACAAAATAAAAATCTACCATCCACAGACAGGAAAAAATGTTTGCATTTTTCCAGGTTTCATTTTATATCCTTACAGTGGTCATTTAGACAGGAAAGTAACAGCAAAAGGTGAATGGAGTATACATATATGACTGGCAATAGAGAGCTGAGGGAGTGGAATTAGAATAAAGTAGTATAGGGCAGGAGATGGTCCTGACAGTAGGTATAGGCAAAAGCAATATCAGGACATGATACTAGGAACTGCTACGGTAAACTTCCAATCATTCAGATCATCTGAGAATAGAGAGGGGCTAGCAAAACAGTTAAGTTGTAAAAACTTGGAACTTTGGCAACATAGAGTTACAGACTTAATGGTCTCTAGTGTCAACGCCATTTTTGATGTATTGTTAGATAACAGACATCCTTATGATTTTACCCAGTGTTTCTCAAACTTTAATGTACATATGAATCACCTGGAGAGTGTCAAACTATGCATTCTAAGTCAGTAGGCCTGGGTTGGGGCCTGAGATTCTGCATTTCTAACAAGTGCCCAAGGGATATCAATGCTTTGGATCCATGAATCACATTTTAAGGAGCAATGGTATAAGTCACTTTGAGTTGGCCTTTTTGTCATTTGCAGTAAATGACATTCTAAGAAATAGTATTTTTCAAATGATTTTACTAGAGAGCTGTCATCCCACCCCCCGACATGAAAACGTATCTGTATGAACATAAAGGAATTCAATGGGAATGCCAGCTTTGCTTTACAGAAACTCTGTTAGAATGTAGAAAGGCGGCTGGGTGCGATGGCTCATGCCTGTAATCACGTCACTTTGGGAGGCTGAGGCAGCAGATCACAAGGTCAGGAGTTTGAAAGCATCCTGGCCAACACGGTGAAACCTCGTCTCTACTAAAAATACAAAAATTAGCCGGGAGTGGTGGCACACGCCTGTAGTCCCAGCTACTCAGGAGGCTGAGGCAGGACAATTGCTTGAACCCGGGAGGCGGAGGTTGCAGTGAGCTGAGTTCGCACCATTGCACTCCAACCTGGGTGACAGAGCCAAACGCCGTTTCAAAAAAAAAGAATGTAGGAGGGCAATAATTCTTTAACCAGTGTTGTCCAGAACTTACTAAAATGCTGTAAATATTCTATGTGTGCACTATACATATACATATATAATGGACAGGTGGGAATAATGAACACTTGAAATATGTATGGGTGGTAAGGCTCAGAAACTGAATTTTTAACTATATTTAATTATAATAATTTTAATTTACCTACACATAGCTAGTGACTGCAATATTGGACAGCACAGCTATAAACCGACAGATAATTAGATTACCAATATCCGTGAATCCTTATGTGCAAGTACTTATCCATACCAATTTATTTTGTCCTCCAATGTCTATGAGGAATGATATCCTAAGTTTAGCAATCTAGCAATAAACATTAATAGCATTTTTTGAAATTTTCATTTTCCATATACAAATTTATAAATGCAAAATAGTACATGTTTTCATTAATTTCAGCCTGTATTTGATGGTCCTAATAGCATTTTTTGTGCTTTATGGAAATACATTATAAAATATATAAACATATATTACGAAAACATAATCATATGCTAGGCACTAACTAATAAAGGCATAAATGGATAGACTTTATAAAACCTAGAGGATTACAATTAAAACTTACAAATTACCAAGAGGTGTGAGCTCTTTAGGAAGACAGGCTCTCAGGCCCAATTCCCTAGAATTCACAGTTATTGGCATATATGCAATCCCCAATTTAAAAAAATACAACTAATAAAAGGAGGTATCGTATTATAATGAAAGTCTAGATTATAAAAGAACTACCAGTGATGTTCAATTAACATGTCTTACATGTAAAATACAATTACATGATTTAGGCCGGAAATAAAACCTCTATAATATGATTTAAGGGAGGGATACCAGTACAAATTAGAGAAACTTCATTTTTAATGCATGTTTTTACTTTTAAATGCATACCATTTAGAAACTAAAATTGTACTGATGAAAATTGGAATTGATTTATATACTTATTCAAAATGATGGCTCAGGCTGGGCACAGTGGCTCAGGCCTGTAATCTCAGCATTTTGGGAGGCCGAGGTGGCTGGATCACCTGAGGTCAGGAGTTCAAGACTAGCCTGGCCAGTAGAAACCCAATCTCTACTAAAAACACAATAATTAGCTGGGCGTGGTGGCAAGCACCTTTTAATCCCAGCTACTCGGGAGGCTGAGGAAGGAGAATCACTTGAACCCAGGATGATGGAGGCTGCAGTGAGCTGAGATCGTACCACTTCACTCCAGCCTGGGTGAAAGAACAAAACTCCATCTTAAAAAAATAAATAAAATAACAAAATGATGACTCAAAAATTCTAGCAAAGTGGTTCTTATAGATAGACTAGTTTTGGTTTTAGCTTAACAATTCTTTATATGCAACTAGATGCTTCTAGAATGCTGTCATCTGCTTAAATAAGTAATTTTTAAAATCAACTTTGTTTGACTTTTTGTTTCATTCTCTATTAAGAAAGGTATTGGGGGCTGGGGGAGAAATAGCATTAGGAGAAATACCTAATGTAAATGAGTTGACGGGTGTAGCAAATGAACATGGCACATGTATACCTATGTATCAAACCTGCACGTTGTGCACATGTACCCTAGAAATTAAAGTATAATAATAATAATAAAAAAGAGAGAGAAAAAAGAAAAGAAATCCAAGATAGGTTGAAAAAAAAAAAAAGAAAGTTATTAATTGAGGTAAGATTTAAGTCCGGCTTTTATTCAAACTATCACAGATAGGTGAATTAGTGGAATTTGTATAAATAATGCCTCAATATAAAAAGGTACTGATTGATTAGAATCACTGAAAGAACTTTTCAAAATGACGTCCCAGCCCCACACCCCAACAATTCAATCAGAATATCTGGGAATGAAACCCAGGTATTGGTTCTTTAAAAAACTATCCAACCAGGTAATTCGAATGAACATCCAGGGTTGAGAACGACTGTGCCCTTCCCCCCCCCCCCCCCCCCAGGACACAGCCATAATTTTTCCTTTAGCCCTTGGGTCCTCACAAGCGGCAAATATCTGGAAAGCTGTATCCAGGCAATATGACATGTCAGGGTTAACACGAACCAGATGCACAGAGGTAACTTGGAGACAAAGGATCAGGATGCACGAACATGTCTTTACTTATTTATAAATGACTTACACAAGTACTAAAATATCTATTATGTACCCACAGAAATTACAAATAAAAAAGAAGATTTACTAAAGAGTAATTTTGAGCTTGCAGAATTTGGGACTTCTAAATATAATTGTTAAATACCAAATAATAATTATGTGTCATAAAAAAAGAGATATTATTGTAAGTAATCCTATTGATTCAGCAACTGATATTAGCCCCAATTTACAGGTGGGGAAACAAAGGCTTACTTGGGTCAAAAGGCAAGCAAGGGAAGGTGACAAAGTGGGAACTCAGGTAGTTTGGCTCCAGGGCCTGCTTCACAATCATGCAATATTGCCTGAACTAAAATTACCTTTTTAGAGATTAACTTTATATCTATTATAAAGTCATTTATGGCACTGATTATAAATATTAAAAAAAATAGAAGAAAGAAGGTCATTTGGTGGAAATTATACAGAGATTGTCCTTAATAATTTTATTATTTTCACCAAAACGAAAATTACAGTTGTTACTCTTGAGACAATTGTTCTTAGCATGATGTTTAATGACAGAAACCACAATATCCTATTTTTAAAATTGTTGTTTTTGTGAGTATATAGTATGTGTTTCTATTTATGGGATACAAGAGATATATTCATACAGGCATAATATGACATTAGGGTTAATGGGGTATCCATCACCTCAAGCATTTATCATTTCTTTATGTGACAAACATCCCAAGTATACTTTTTGGTATTTTAAAATGTATAACAAATTATACTTGACAGTAATCATCCTGTTGTGCTATCAAATACTAGATCACATTCATTCCATCTAACTATATTTTGGTACCCATTAATGATCCCCACTCCCCCCGACACACTAGCATTCCCATCCTCTGGTAACCATCATTCTAGTCTCTATCTCCATGAGTTCAGCTGTTTTAATTTTTTTTTTTTTTTTTTTTTTTTTTTTAGCTCTCACAAGTAAGTGAGAACATGCAAAGTTTGTTTTTCTGTGCCTGGCTTATTTTAATCAACATAATGTCCTCCAGTTCCATCCATGTTGTTGTAAATGACTGGATCTCATTCTTTCTAAGTTTAAGACTTGTCATTTTTGTTAACCCTTTCAAAAAAACCATCTTTTTGTTTTGTTGATCTTTTGTATCATTTTGTTGTACTTTAATGTATTTCAGCTCTGTTCCTTATTGTTAATATTTATTTTCTCATACTAATTTTGGGTTGGGATTGCTCCTTCTTTTATAGCTCTTTAAGGTGTATCATTCAGTTATTTGAAATTTCTTCTGCTCTTTTGATATAGGTATTTATAGCTATAAACTTTCCTCATAGTACTGCTTTCACTGCTTCCCATAGGTTTTGGTTACGTTGTGTTTCCATTTCCATTTGTTTCAAGAAATTCTGTAGTTTCCTTCTTAACTTCTTCTTTGACCCACTGATAATTCAAGAGCATATTGTTTAATTTCCATGTGTTTGTATAGTTTCCAAAATTCTTCCTACTGTTATCTTGATATATTCAGTTGTGATCAGAGAAGCTAATTTATGTTATTTTGATTTCTGAATTTTCTAAGACTTGTTTCGTGGCCTAACATATGGCTTGTCCTTGAAAATTATCCATGTGCTGAAAAGAAGAATGTGTACTCTGCAGCTGTTGGATAAAATGTTCTGTAAATATCTATTAGCTCAAATTGGTCTACAGTGCATAATAAGTCTGATGTTTCTTTGTTGATTTTACGTCTGGATGATCTATCTGGCCAATGCTGAAAATGGGGGGTTGAAATCACCGGCTATTACTGTTTTGGGGTCTCTCTAACTCTAATAATATTTGATTTATATGTCTGGGACTTCCAATGTTGGGTACATATTTATTTACAACTGTTATGTCCTCTTGCTGAATTGACCGCTTTATCATTCTACAATGACCGGCATTGTCACTTTTTATAGTTTTTGTCTTGAAACCTATTTTGTCTGATAAAAGATTAGCTAATCCTGTTCTTTTTTGGTTTCCATTGGCATGGAATATTTGTTCCATCCCTTTATTTTCAATCTATCTTTATCTTTATCGGTGAAGTGTGTTTCTTGTAACAGATCATTGCGTCTTGTATATTCTTTTATCCATTCTGTCACTCAATGTATTTAGATTGGATAGTTTAGTCAATTTACATTCCATGTTATTATTGGTAAGTTAAGGACTTAACACTTCCCATTTTGCTATTTACTTTCTGGTTGTTTTGTGGCCTTCTCTTCATTCTCTCTTTCCTTCCTGTCTTACTATTAGCGAAAGTAATTTTCTCTGGTCATATGTTATACGTTCTTATTAATTTTTGTGTACCTGAGTACATTTTTTGATTTGTGGTTACTATGAGGTTTGTAAAGAATAACTTATAATACATTATTTGAAACTCATGACAACACTGGTTGCATAAACAAATAAGCAAAGAGAAAACTAAAAAAAAAAAAAAATGCTACACTTTAACTTCATCCCCCAACTCTTTTTGTTGTTTCTATTTATATCTTATTATAATGTCTATGTCTTGAAAAGTTGTTGCAGTTATTTTTGATAGGTTCGTCTTTTAGTCTTTTTACTCAAGATACATCATATCTTGATTGAGATATGATAATCTCAATCATATGTAGTTGAGACATCATAATCACAGTGTTATACTATTCTGTTTGTAACAGCATAGTAACAAACCTTACTATTGCTAGTGAGTTTTGTTACTTCAGATGATTAATTATTGCTCATTAACATCCTTTTCTTTAAGATTGAAGAACTCCCTTTACCATTTCTTGTAAAACGGTTTTGATGTTAATGAAATCTGTCAGCATTTCTTTGTCTTAGGAAGTCTTTATTTCTCCTTCAAGTTTGAAGAGGATTTTCATGGATATACTATTCTAGAATAAAAGTTTTTTCCTTCAGCACTTTAAATATGTCATGCCACTCTCCCAGCCTGGAAGTTTTCCACTGAAAATTGTGCTGCCACACATACTGGAGCTCTGTCTATGTGATTTTTGTGTGTGTGTGTGTGATTACTGCTTTTAAGATCTTTTCTTTATCCTTGACCTTTGGAAGTTTGATTTTTAAATGCCTTGAGGTAGTCTTATTTATATTATAGCTCCTTAGTGTTCTATCATCTTCTTGTACTTGAATTTTAATGTCTCTCTCTAGGTGGGGGAAGTTCTGTGTTATTACCCTATTCAATAAAGTTTTTAGAACTTTTTTGTCTCCTCTGACTGTATTTTCAAATAGCTTGTCTTCAAGCTAATTCTTTCTCCTGCTTGATCAATTCTTCTGTTACTCGTCTCTGATGCATTCTTCAGTATATCAGTTAAATCTTTCAACTCCAGAATTTTTGTTCAATTCTTTTTATTTCAATCTCTTTGTTAAATTTATGTGTAGGATTCTGAATTCATTCTATTATCTTGGATTTTATTGAGCATCCTCAAATCAGCCATTTGGAATTCTCTGTCTGAAAGGTCACATATCTGTCTCTCCAAGATTGGTCAATGGTGCCTTATTTAGTTCAGTTGGTGAGATCTTGTTTTCTTGGATGGTCTTGATGCTTGTGGATGTTCATCAATGTCTGGGCATTGAAGACTTTGGTATTTATTGTAGTCTTTGCAGTATGGGCTTGTTTGTATCCATACTTCTCAGGAGGGCTTTCCAGGTATTTGAAGGTTCTTGGGTGTTGTGATTTATTCCTTTGGTCACTGCAGCCATATATGCACTAGTACGCACCCAAGCCCAGTAATGCTGTGACTCTTGCAGACTCTTAAACATACTGCCTTGGTGATCTTTGGGAAGATTCAGGAAAATCTCCTGTATTACCTGGTAGATAATCTTTTTCTCTTTCCTTCCCCTCAACAAAGAGATCCTCTTTCTCTGTGATAAGCTGCCTGGAGCTAAAGGAGGGGTAACACAAGCACCCCTATAGCTACCACGACTAGGATTGTGTTGGGTCACTCCTAAAGCCAGTACAACACTGGGTCTTGATCAAGGCCCACACTGACCACTGACTGGCTATCACCTACGTTCACTCAAGGCCCAAGGACTCTACAATCGGCAGGTGGGAAATCCAATGAAGCTTGTGTTTTTCACTTCAGGGGAGCAATTTTTCCCTGGTGGGTTTGCAAGATCCTATATGTGAGCCAGGGCCTGGGGTCATGTATTAGGCCATTCTCACAATGCTAGAAAGAAATATCTGATACTGGGTAATTTATGAAGAAAAGAGGCTTAAATGGCTCATGGTTCTGCAGGTTGTCCCTGAGACATGATGCTGGCATCTGCTCTGCTTCAGCGGAGGCCTCAGGAAATGTACACTCATGGCAAAATGCAAAGGAGGAGCAGTCATGTCACATGGCCAGGGCAGAGGCGAGAGGGAGGGTACCACACACTTTTAACCAACTGGAACTCACAAGAATTCACCCACTATCGTGACGACAGCACTAAGAGGATAGTGCTAAACCATTCATGAGAAATTCACCCCCACGATTCAATCGGCTCCCACCCAGGCCCCACCTCCAACATTGAGGATTGTAATTCAATGTGAGATTTGGGCAAGAACATACATCCAAAACATACTATTCCATCCTGGCCCCTCCCAAATCTCAAGTCCTTCTCACATTTAAACATACAATCACGTCTTCCAAACAGTCCCCCAAGGTCTTTACTTATTCCAGAATTAACTCAAATCCTGGAGTCTCATCTGAGACAAAGTAAGTTTCTTCCACCTATGAGCCTGTAAAATCAAAAACCAATTAGTTACTTCCAAGATACAATGGGATTATAAGCATTGAGTCAACATTCCCATTCCAAAAGGGTGAAATTGGTCTAAAGAAAGGTCTCATGCAAGTCTGAAACCCAGCAGAGTAGTCATTAAATCTTAAAGCTCCAAAATTATCTCCTTTGACTCCATGTCCTACATCCAGGGTAAACTGGTGGGAGTGGTGGGCTCCCAAGGCCTTGGACAGACTCCAACTTTGTGGCTTTGTAGGGTCCAGCTTCCAAAGCTGCTCTTATGGGCTGCTGCTGAGTGTCTGTTTCATTTCCAGATACAAGGGGCAAGCTGTCAGTGGATCTACCATTCTGGAGTCTGGAGGACAATGGCCCTCTTCTTACAGGTCCACTTAGGCAGTGCCCCAGTGGGGACTACATGTGGGGGATCAAAGCCCACGTTTTGCCTCTGCATTGCCCTAGGAGAAGTTCTCTGTGAGGGTTCTGCCCTAGGAGCAGGCTTCTGCCTGGAAACCCAGGCTTTCCCATACATCCTCTAAAATCTAGATGGAGGTTCCCAAGCCTCCACTCTTGCACTGTGTGCACCTGCAGGCTTACGGCTCGTACCCGCTGGAGCTGTGGCCCAAGCTGTACTTGGGCCGCTCTGAGCCACAGCTGGAGCTAGAGTGGCTAGGATGCTGGGGGGCAGGGGGGTGGTTAGGGGCGGGGGTGCAGTGTCTGAGATTGAACAGGGCAGCTGGGGCCCTGGGCCTGGCCCAGGAAACCATTCTGTCCTCTTAGGCCTCGGGATCTATAATTGGAGGGGCTGCCTTTTAGATCTCTGAAATACCTTCCAGGCCTTTTTCCCCAATGTCTTGGCTACCAGCACTTGCCTTCTTTTTAGTTAGGCAAATTTTTCTAGCAAGTGGTTGCTCAGCAGCCTTCTTGAGTTCTCCTGAAAATGGGCTTTTATTTTCTACCACATATCCATGTTGCAAATTTTCAAAACCTTTATGGTCTGCTTTCCTTTTAAATATACATGTATACCTATGTAAAAAACCTGCACGTTCTGCACATGTATCTCAGAACTTAAAGTACAATAAAAATAAAATAAAATAATAAATATTCCATCTTATTTCTTTGCTCCTGCATCAGAGTGTAGGTTGTTAGAAGTGGCCACACCACGTCTTGAACACTTCGCTGCTTAGAAATTCATTCCATCAGACACACCAGGTCATCACTCTCAAGTTCAAACTTCCACAGATCTCTAGGACATGGACACAATACAGCCAACTTCTTTGCTAAGGGATAACAAACATGTCATTTACTCCAGTTGCCAATAAGTTCATTCTTTCCATCTGAGACCTCGTCAGCTTGGACTTCACTGTCCATATCAGTATCAGCATTTTGGTAACAATCATTTAACCAGTCTCTAAGACATTCCAAATTTTCCCTCATCTGTCTTCTTCTGAGCCCTCCAAACTCATCCAACTTCTGTCTGTTACCCAATTTCAAAGCAGCTTCTACATTTTCAAGTATCTTGACAGCAATGCCCCACTTCTTCGTAACAATTTTCTGTATTAGGCCACTCTCGCACTGCTATCAAGAAATACCTGAGACTGAGTAATTTATAAAGCAAAGAGGCTTCATTGGCTCACAGTTCTGCAGGCTGTACAGGAAATATGATGCTGGCATCTGCTTAGCTTCTGTGGAGGCCTCAGGAAACTTACAATTATGGCAGAAGGTGAAGGAGGAGCAGGTACATCACATGACCAGAGCAGGAGCAAGAGTGAGAGGGAGGGTGCCACACTTTTAAACAACCAGATCTTGCAAGAATTTACTCACTATTGCAAGGACAGTATCAACCAATTACGAAAAATTTGCCCCCATGATCCAATCAGCTCCCACTAGGCCCTACCTCCAACATTGCAGATTACTACAATTCAACGTGAGATTTGAGCAGGCACACATGTCCAAACTATATCAACTCAAGAACCTAAGAAATCTACCTGGTGCTCTATTCTACTGTGGCTAAGCTGGCACCCCACCCAAAAGATAAAGTCCTTCCCACTCTTCTCTCCCCTTTCCACAAACAGAGGTGTCTCTCCTCATGGCCACCACTACTATTGAACCAAAGAGAGTACTGTCTGAGGTCCAATGTTCACTCAAGGACCAAGGCCACTTTGGTCAACCTGTGGTGAATGCTGTCAGTCCTGAGTCTCTCCCTTCAGGGCAGTAAGAAAATGGAATCCAGGAGCCAAACTCTGGAATCAGGGACCCTGGGAGCCCACTTGATGCTCTGCCCCACTGTGGTCAAACTGGAACTCAAGCTGCAAGCCAAAGTCCCCTTTACTCTCACCTCTCCTTTCCTTAAGCAGAAGGATTCTCTCCCTCTAGCCACCACAGCTGGGAATGTACTGGGTCACACCTGAAACCATCACAGCTCTGAGTCTTACCCAATACCCACAGCAAGTACTGCCTGGCTACAACTGCTGATTATTCAGCAGGGCCCCAGGTCTCTTTGGCCAGCATGTCATGAATTCTGCCAGGACTGGGTCCTTCTCTTCAAGGTGACAGGCTCTCTTCTGGCTCGGGGTGTGTTTAGAAATGTCATCTGTGAGCTAGGGCCTGGAATGGGGACCTCAAGACTCTGCCCGGTGCCCTATCCTATTGTATGTCTGAGCTGGTATCCAAGTAGCAAGACAAAGTTCTCTTTATTGTCTCCTCTCTTCTTCATAAGCGGAAGGAAGGAGTCTCTCTTGGAGCTGTGAGCTGTGCTGCCTGGGGTTGGGGGAAGGGAAGCACAAGCAGTCCCTTAGCTGCTCCAGCCAATGTCTCACTAGGTTGTATGTATCCCAAGTCCACTGACTCTGAGCCCAGCACAGCACCAGGATTTGCAAAGGAAATGCAGTCCTTGTAGCCCAGACTACCTTTGAAGTTTATTTAGAACCACAGAGCACTCTAATCCATGATGACAAGGCTTGCTGGAACTCAGGTTCCAACCACTGGGATGGATGATTCTTCTCTGTCTAGGGTTCATCTAAATGATCCCTCTGTGGGATTTGGCCGAGTTCTGTTCTTTGTTGGTTTCCACTGTGACAGGGCAGCACTGATTTTCAATGCAAAGTCCTATAATCACTGCAATCTCCCTTCCCCAACCACATAGATTCTCTCTTCATGCCATGTGACTGCTGCCATGGATGGGGGAGAGCTGGTATACGTGACAGAATTTGCCTCTTCTGTGCCTCTTTCAGTGATACAACCCAAAAACCGGGTACTACAATCATGCACCTAATTTTTCACTCTTATGAAGGTGCTTTTCTAGTGTGGACTGTTGTTCAATTTGATGTTACTGCAACGGGGATAATTACTGAAGGCTTCTATTTGGCGATTTTTCTCCACCTCCTCCACAATAAACTTCGAGACTCACTTTCCCTCAAATATATGGTGACCATATAAAATGACTAGATATTTTTAAAATATATGGTATATCATTAAATATAGGAATCAGAAATTGTGATATATTATAGTCCAAGAAATGGCAAACTTGCATTAATATAGAAAAGCAACATTCATTTAAAAGAAAAGCTTGAGTAGCGCATGTACAAACATATGCACGTAGTTTTTTGTTGTTGTTGCATGGCAATAATGAATGGTCCATAGGAAGCATATTAGTATTTTTCAACTCCCAAGATTTATAACGTTTATCAAAGTTCAATGAGTGGCCTGTGAAATATAACCTTTAAAGCCAGAATCCAAACAGAACCAATTACCACCTCAAACGTGTAAGACTTTAGCTGTCACTGTTTTCACTATCTCATCACCTTTACCACAAGTACATCCATCGCTATTGTCTCTAGTTCCCATGCTAAATTTCTGAATGTGTACCCTCAGCATCTGTGAAGGTGTAGAAACCCTACTGGCCTAGTTTACCTACTTGCCTCAGTAACTAGATGCTTTCCTCCAAATTCTGGTATTCCTTACTAGACTCAGCTGCAAAGCCTGACACTGGATGGTGTCACTGTGTGTTTAAATCTTAGGCACTAATATAGAAGTTTCCATAGGAGAATGAAGTGAGGCAAGGGTCTGACCAAATTATACAGTTTTTTTCCCCCTAAAACTAATGTGTTTGTTCTCCTTTTTACAGCACCTTCTTTCCCACCACGAAGTATGCTGACATCTTGGACTTGGAAAGAAGCCAAGGAGAGCATGTCATGTATATTTTTCAAAAATTCCCACTAATGGCCATAGTTATTATATTGCACCCTGCAACCTGGTTTTGGAGGTCAAACTTTAAATTACAACCTCACAGTAAATATTTCAGAAAGAACCTAATATAAAATTCCCCAGCAAACAACTAGAAATGAATGAAAATGTTCCAGTTTTTCACAAAATTAAACATGCACTAACATTTATTTTCCTACTTAGTGGAAGGTAAGAAATAGTATTGTTTTTATAGTGAATTCTATGAGAGAATCGAAAATGTGTCATTGTTTTCAAATCCTGATCTATTTTTGTCCTTCATCCATATAGCTGAACAGTTTAATTATTAATATTTTTCAACTATCCGAGGCAAGATTAAAGTTAAAATGCAAACACATTTATTTTCATTTTGAAAACATAAATTCAGTTTAGTAACAATAACATAAAGTACCTGCGTGGCTGGATGCAAAAAGTCCGTGGCCGGGCGCAGTGGCTCACGCCTGTAATCCCAGCACTTTGGGAGGCCAAGGGGGGCAGATCACGAGGTCAGGATATCGAGACCATCCTGAATAACATGGTGAAACCCCGTCTCTACTAAAAATACAAAAAAATTAGCTGGGCGTGGTGGCGGGCACCTTTAGTCCCAGCTACTCGGGAGGCTGAGGCAGGAGCATGGCGTGAACCCGGGGGGCGGAGCTTGCAGTGAGCCGAGATCGCACCACTGCACTCCAGCCTGGGAGACAGCAAGACTCTGTCTCAAAAAAAAAAAAAAAAAGAAAAAGATTCTTGTGGCAAATACATTATGGCAACCCTCAAATCAATCTTCCTGATTAAATGCTTTTAAAGAAACTAAAGAAACTTGCAGATGTCATCAGGAGACAAGGACAAATATTAATATATCACGTTTGGAAGACTGTTTAAATTATCTCTAGTAAGAATAGGTAACGTTGACACACTGTAAGTATATTCATTTATATGGCAATAGAAGCTCAATCTCAACTTCAATAATTTTGCCACTACATAGAATCTGGCACAGTGCCTGGCACATACTAGACACTCAATAAATATTTCTTGAATGTATAAGTAGTATAACTTAATTATGAACAAGACATAGTTTTGATATTTCTGACTGGGAATTTTTGTACTAATGTTAAAATGTCAACTTCTATTAAATCTGCTCTCTGAGTTAGTCTATTAATTTAATTTGAATTCTTCCAACCCCTGGCTGTTACCCAGTACCAAAGTCACTTCCACGTTTTCGGGTATCTTTATAGCAGCACCCCACTCTCTGTGGTACCAATGTACTGTACTGGTCTGTTCTCACGCTGTTAATTAAAGACATAAAAGAGACTGGGTAATTTATAAAGAAAAGGAGTTTAATTGACTCACAGTTCGGCGTAGCTGGGGAGGCCTCAGAAAAAATCATGATGTAAGGGGAAGCAAACATGTCCTTCTTCACATGGCAGCAGGAAGAAGGGCCAAGCGAAAGGGGAAAAGCCCCTTATAAAACCATCAGATCTTCTTGTGAGAACTCACTCGCTATCATGAGAACAGCATGAGGGTTACACTCCCACGATTCAATTACCTTCCATCAGGTCCCTCCCACAACACATGGGGATTATGAGAACTACAATTCAAGATGAGCTAAACCATATCAGCATTATTTATCTTTGTGAGAAAGCACTGTTTTTGAAGATACTGCTCTCTCATTTCCGTGAATTCCAGAAATTTAGCTTTCCTGTAATTTAAACTGTGAGTCACATGCATTATATTATCAGTACAAGAGACGTCCACATTTAGCTGCATTATCGCATTTTTAATTATTTACAGAAAAAGTATTATGACCATAATCCATTTGCAACCTAACCAAATGTCACGTTATCATCTATAAATAATTCCTACTTCTTCTTAGCCCAATAGCTAATTATCAATACTCATCAACACTCATATATTGTCTCTGTTATATATTATTGCACCAGAATATTGCTATTTCTTAATCACCCATGGGGTATGATATCAACATATGAGGACTGAATGAAATATCAGCACCATTTTTAGAGCTCCTGAGAAAGTAATTAAAATATTTGGCCCACTTCACTTGATAGAAAAATAGGAACAGAAGATATCTAAGTAGAGGTTTACAAAGAAGTTTAGATTTCTACTCTGTCTTAATTTCAGTTAGATCAGTGCTTCTCAAACTTAAACTGATCAGGGATCACCTGGGATATTGCTAAATTGCACAATTCTGATTCTGTATATATCAGAATGAGAGCTGAGAGTCTGCATTTTTAACAAGTTCTCAGGTGACGCTGATGCTACTGGTCCTACACCACCTTGATCTGCAAGTTACTATTGCTTTAACATTATTGGAAGAAGTAAAAAAAGAAAAATCAATGAACTTACCAAACTGTGAAATAAAATCACAGTTAGGAGTTTGAGATTGTGCACCTCCAAAGTATTTACTGCAACGAATTCAATTCCAAGATTGGAAATACCTGAATAACTTAATTTAGTTGTTCATCTATTCATTCATATATTCACATGTGCAAACTTCTATTCACTACACTTGGGAGAAAATAACCCACTCATTTGTTTAGCACCTCCTTTTCTCTATCCACTCTCACATATGCCATCTTATTTCCAGAGTCAAATAGACATTTGTGGGGAAAAAAAAGAGATGAGCCATATTTGTCAGATGTATTTTTCTGTCCAGTCAAAGCATTGATGGTTATTCACAATTATTTTCCATGTTATGGCTTGTGTTTCTACTCAGATAATATTCATATCTCTCCTCCTGCTGATATAAACCAAAAAACACAACTTCACTTGGCCTCCTGACTTTCTTTCATTTTTTTCCCTTACCGTCACAAAAGTTTTAGTTTCTGCCTGCATGTCTTAACTACGATTATCAGAAAAGTTGACGGAACTTGCTGTGCTTAACTTTGAGTCCTTGTAAAAATGTCAGTAAATGTTTTTTGCTCTCTGCAGGTTGCATTTTTCAATCAAATTAATTAGTTTATTCATAGAGAAGAAAATCTTCTGTTTTCCCTATGCCAGTTGTCTTCTTGCACTTCCACAGTTGGAAGTTGTGTGTTTTTCTTCCTTCTTCCTTACCTCCCACCATCCCAAGTGTATTCCACAGCATTAAAAAAAAAAAATCATTTGGCTTACTCTTCTTAAGGGGTTCTAACAAAACGACATCAATATTCTCTTCTTTTAATCATTATAATTATGAAAGCAATGGCACTTAGTTTTCTCATTTAAATCTTATAAACATTGGTAAAGTTTTGTAGTTGACCAGTATCAGCATGTGCCAAACTCGTTTGTGACTGGAGATGTGTTAATAAACTTCTTTATTGTATTAGCTTTTACCTCATCATAAATTTATGTCCATGAAAGCACCAGAATTGGAGAGAAAATACAATAACAAGGAAAGAATCAAATGAGAGTGTGGTTATGAAGGAGAAAGAAAGGAGGAAGAATCTGTATGGTTATTTTTCCTGATTTTCTTTACATTTTATAATAATTTTGCATTCACAAACTTTTTATACCCTATCTCACCTAGTATCTTTTAGAGGTATGTCAGCCTCATGAAACTACTGCTGTTTTACAAAACTATAAAGTAGAGAACATAAACGAAAAGTATATTGCCCCAGTTCACATAAATAAGTGTTTGAGAAAGCAAGCCCTTATTCCTTAGGCAAACTGGAGAGGATTTTATGTAAGGCAGAAATCAGGGCACGATATTATCTTTGTATTTTCAATATTTCTTGTTTTGTATAATTGTTGATGGTTTATGGGATAAATATTATTTCCTAGATGCAACTTGTATAATAGTAACTGTGGGCACAAATCAAAGATGTCTATTTCCAAAGGAAAAAGCATTTTTACTGTCAAAAGGAAAAAAAAGGAACTAAAACTAAACAGAGAAGTGGTTTTTAAAATAACTAATTAGCTAAGATAGTAGAGTATACTTTTATCACAACTACCAGCTGGTGTAAGACACTACTGTGTCTTAACTGGCCAACTTCACTGGCCTAAAAACTGTCCTCTCTTCCTCCAGTGGCCTTACTGATAGGTTTTCTTGACCTGTCTCTCACCTACATAAAATCTGACGGCTTTCTCTTGCACTTAGTCTAGAATTCAAAGCCCTTATTCAAAGCCCTGACTGACACTGCAATATGTAATCAGTCTCCTACCTATATTTCAACCCCATCTCAGACCTCAGCCATCTAACTTACCACCCTGCAACTCTCCAGTCCCCCTGGCCTTTTGGTTCCTCAGCAAGCCAAACTGTCCCTATTTTAGGGCCTTTGCATTAGCTGTTCCGACTCCGTGAACTACACTTCCTTGTGATCTGCAAATAGTGGTACCGTCTTGTCATTCAAATCTCAAACTAAATGGTACCAACCTTCTAAGTCTTACCTGGATCACAAAGTCTAAAGTAGCCCCCTCAACCATTCTCTATCACATTACCTTTTAATCTCTTCAAAAACTATATTCCTCTCTGGTATTTTTCTTGTGTTCTTTTTTTTTCTTGGCTGCCAGCATCTCCAGAATATGTTTCATGAGATCTGGGGCCAGACCTTGTATGATCATTATTGAGTCTCCAGTGCCATTAATTGTTTTTGATAACGTATTCCATTAATATTTGTTCATATAAAGAGAGAGATATATGTGTATTATTTATATATATATATATATATATCTCACAATGACTATATATCAAATATAATTTGACTGTTGTTGTTAGGTTGGAACAAAAGTAATTACAGTTTTTCCCATTACTTTCAATGGAAAAAAACATGATTACTTTTGCAGCAACCTAATAGTAAATATGTTGGTAGATAGGATTTATAATTGCTAAGTGTAAATGTTCATAGATTTTAGTGATAAGCTTATCTGTATTTACAAGAGGTTTTTAACTTTTGTTATATCAACTTAGAAATTATAGCATAGCTTTGGATATACTTAACATGCCTAGACAAATGTTAATTATCATTTCTCTAATCGCTAAACCAAGGCTTAGGCAGGAAATAATGGCTTCCGTCTGGATCTATCCAAACCCTGTCTTAGGTAGAGAGAGAAAAGAAGTATCGACGAATCCATTTTTGTTTACTAGTAATCTTCTACTCTGAAGTAATCATATATTTAGAAAAAAAATAAGTAATGCTCCAAGTAGAAGCTAATCATTGATATGACCATGACAATGGAAACTGAACAGGTTATAATTTATTTGAAGCATTAAGTAAAACCTAGATTAGTTTCTTAAAAATACTGACAATACCCTCTTTTCATAATCACGTTTTCTGTTTCCTTTCACAGTCTTTCAAAAATCAGGTTCAGCAAAGTTTACATAATGGCTTATCTCATTAGAATTTAATAGGTTTTATGCATGAACACATACAAAGTTAGTGAAAGTGGCAAGGAAGACTGTTATTTATAAACTCTCATATTATTTCTGAATTTGTGTTGCTCAAATAATGCTTTGTACATTCATTTTTAAGGCATTTTCCAGAAAAGACTGTGATAGAAGTGGTTACGTGTATGTGTCTCATTTTAAAAAACTCTGTAAGATGTTTTAGCAAAAGCTATACCAGCTAGAAGGCTGTCTTTGCCTTCTTGATAATTATTCTAAAAGCTGTAACACGTACCAAAGCTCTTGAATCTTCCCTAAGGACAAACTAATTTTTTATGTCAATCTCAGCTAGGTGGTAATACTGCCATTTTAGCATTTCCATTCTCTAGTGGGATGGGGATGAGGAAATTGCACGCACACATGTCTATGTGTCTGTCATCCTTCACTTAATGGCAGATATCCCTTGAAAGGGGGATTTTTTGAATGAACATCTTTTCAAATGTTAGAATCACAGATAAAAGACATTTTTTTATGTTTCAGATGAGCAAAGAAAAAGTTGCCATTTTAATTCCAGGAGGAATTCGTATTTTCTTGCAACTCAATTTCACACAGCAATTAATTAACTGATTAGTATGAATAATTAATGCCATATTGTTAGTCTTATTGAAAATGGGGAGTGTAAGAACAATGAGAGCATTTAGCCTCCAGGAGAGGATGGAAAAATAGAGAGCACAAAGGAGAAGACACTGGTGGCTATTATGGCAGGGACAGTAAAAAGAGGAGGTTGGATTTTCAAAACTTTCTAATTTTGTTTGAGGTTGCTTTAAGTTCCACAGATCACTGCAAATAGAAGTTCTAACCTGAAGAATGTTGGCATATGACCACAGTAGGCAGCTTATATCTTAATATCGATAACAGATGGAGTAAATTAGTGGACCTGGTAAACACTGGGGGTGGGCAGTCGCCATAGTTATGATATGATTATTGTACCTCTCACATCTAGGGGTGGTGACAATCACCACCATAATCACAGCAGGCGAATAATATCAATATGCATAGACTAGTATCTCCTGGCTTGGAATACATATATAGTTATGAAACCTCTATCTTATATGTACCTTATTTATTCTTTCAAAAGGCCTGAGCTTAAAAATGTTTTTTCCCCTCCCTAATTTCACACTGTACATTAGTACTGGAAGACCAATCCTTCTAGCATATCTAATGAGTTTCCTTGGTCCTATTTTTAAAGCTTTTAATCTTCATAAATAATAGTTAAATAAATGTAAGGCATTTGGACAATTTTTTTTAACTTAATATATTCAAATCCACAGTTGGCATTTCATTTCTTTTCATTTAAAAATAAATCTATCTTGTCTTGATAGGCTTTACATGAATATACACACCTAACAATATAAATCAAAGCAACATATCCAGAATGATGAGATCTGCTTGTTACACCTTTGTAAGAAATATATCATTTTTCAGAAATGTCTCAAAACCTCTTTTTTATTAAGTCAATATATATTCTTAAGATAATTCATAGCCATACTATATTTGAATAAGAATTTCCCAAAATGTTTGAATAATGTTTTTCAAGAGAATTTCCATATATAGATGAGTAACTCTTTAATATTTTCAAGGGCTTTTTCTTCAGAAGTGAAGTTTCCTGTCAACTGTGGCTAACAGGTGATTTTATGTACATAATCTCCTGTGCATGCTTCTGTGCCTTTTAAAGTTACATTTTAATTTTTGGAGGAAAACCTAGAAAATAATAACTATGACAGAATTTTGACAACTCTTAAAACATAGTTCTGTAGATAACAGTGCATCTATCTAACATCTGCTCTCTTAGTTATAAAAGTGAAAACCAAAATGTTATTTCCATGAAAATCCAACCACACTGTCCCTTGAAAGAAAGCTGTGTGACTTGGGAACAAACCGAGAATCGTAACTTAACCATCAAACCACATCAAAATAATCACAAGCTTCCAAAACTTGCTAGTTTTCTTAATTAACAACAAATAAGGACTTACTTGCTTTGTTTTTCCATGCTAGCTACCCTGAGGCATTCCCATCTTGAATTTAGGAGAGTCATCTGCTCTTGTACTTCAGTTTCTTCATCTTCTGATAATTTCCCTGTTCCAATCAGCTTACTTCCCAATTGTAGAATATTACCAACCTGGCCCTGATGGGCTGTCAAATCCATCATGTACCCCTGACAAAGAAGGAAGTTAACAATTGTAATTAGAACTCTAGGTAAATCGGTGTGGTTTTGAGTTTTATTTGTTTGCAGTTTTAAACTTGTGGCCCATTTAGATTTATATTCCCAGTAAAAGGAATTTAATTTGTATTTGCAGAATCCCAAAACCACTTTTAATATGAATTAAGGAAAATTATCTTAAGTCAAGTTCTTCAGAAGCAGGCCCTGAGATAAGGATTTCAGTGCAAGTGATTTATTAAGGAAGAGCTCCCAGGAAGTTCCGCAAGGGAGTTGAAGATGGAGGAAAAAGGACAAGGAAGGGAAAGAAGCCAAAGAATGTATCATCTCAGGAAAAGTCTCCAACTGGGAGAAGTTAAAAGCCCAATACCATACATCGACTGAGCAATGTAAGTAATGCCTCAGCACTGCCTTGACACAAGAGAAAGGAGTTGGGCTTTCATATTCTTGTTGGCCAATCAGATAGAAATGCCTTCAATGGTTGCTCTCCAAAAGAGAACTTCAAAATCTGACTGTTGGAATCCCAAGCGCATCATAATAACTAAATTTCCAAAATACAAGGATGTAAGAGAGTAATTGAGGAAAAAGGATGACTTGCCATTATAACAAGTCATATGTTTCATTTTGAAATTGATGTTTTAGTTTACCTCATGAGTATGAAACTGTTCTTTCACCACTTCCACATCATTAGAAATCTCTCCTTGTGCTTGCAATGTGTCCTCAGCAGAAAGAAGCCATGATAATACTTCTTCTAAAGCTGTTTGGTAACGGTCCAGGTTTACTTCACTCTCCATCAATGAACTGCCAAATGTCTTGTCTTCAGGAGCTTCCAAATGCTGCACAATAAAATAAATTGGGTGTTACACAATTAATGTCTTTGCAGACTGTTCCAGTACATTAAATGATAAATCGAGTGAAATCTTTAAAATGCTAGGACTGTCCACCTGCATTATCAGACACAGGAACAGCAGATACAGACAACAGTGAGCTTTCATTTTAACTTCCTCATGCATACATCAATTTTCAAATAGCAGTCAAAATCCACACCAAATTAATATTGTATTAAAGCTCTTCTAGATTACTGGAAGGAGTAAATTAGTATATTACCTCATGTTGCTTTTTAAATGCTATAAATATTGATCTGTAGGAACTTTCCTCAATTCTTTTTTATAATAACTTACATATACATTATCAGAATTATATTTACATACCTTTGCAATGGCATTAAAGGAAATATCTCTTCCTGAGAGGCCCTAGGTAATGAAATATTTCCAAATGTTTATAGACCAGTAAAGGTATCAGTAAGAAAACAAGGAGGTAGGGGAAAGGAAGGCAAAATTTAGAAAGAAGAAAAATACCTCACCCACCCATCTAAAATTTCTAACAGCATAATGACTTCTATGACTTAGCCTTTATTTCCAGAAGGCCACGATTTAAATAGTAAGACATTATCTTAGGAGAAGTAAAATATGAAGTATGCTTTACCCAATTTAATTAGCAGGATATTAAGTGAGAGTGCAAATGGTTGTCTTGGAATTTCTGTCTGTACCCTAAAGCCAAGAGCAAAGTGTACAAAGCATCCATAATTCTAAAGAGAAGATCCAGGGTACCTGTTAAAAAAATTGCTAAGAAGTGATCACAAAATTGGTCTCACAACCCTTAATCCACTATCTAGCTTAAAGGTGTGTAAGAGCAAGCAAGGAGGTCGATTAGAAAAATCTGGTGAGGAAGGCTTCCTCTGGAGAGGCTGGAGTGCTCTGCGTGGCTCTAACTTCTCCCCATCTGAAGCCAAGTAATAGAGACAGGGTAGTTTACACAACCTCTAAACCTGGCCATATGTTTGCAGAGATTTGCATGCTATGGGAACCATACTCTCAAGTGATAGGAGAGGCTTCTTGGGATAACCTACATGTCTGCTGCTTTAAGCTAAAGGCATTTATCAAGGGCAAAAATTTGAGTAAACTAGTAAGTTTGCAGGAGGTTTTGCTTTGGGAGGAGTATACTCCTTGTAGGTCGCTGGGCTTCAAAAATCCTGAGAACATGCTAACGAGGGATTTTGCTGAGGTCAAGGACATAGGCATACTATTTATGGAGGTGAGCAGAACAAACAAATATTGGAGAAATATTTGTAGAGTAATCTTCTGCATTCCACAAATATTGCAAGCAAGCACGGAGCCCCCTAACAAACAGGGTTTTGTAAAGGAACCAAAAAGCAGTATAGAACAACAGAAGCAGTTTGGGGGATTTCATAATCTCACCTAGAGAAAACTCAACATTTGGTGACTTTCCCCTGGTGTGTATGCGCTGCATTTCCTGTCCTTCTCAGTTCTGGGACTTAACTCACTAAGCTGCCAGCACCAACTTACTTGTGCTCTTCTGATAAATGCTCTAATTTTGAAACTTCAATATTTTAAATTTCCCCAACTGTTAAGTCCTTCGAGATGACAAGGCATAGTGGCAGTTATTGCTATGACATTTTCGTCAAATGATGCACTCTTTTTCCAGTTTATATAGAAGTGGCAGAGAGAGGCCATCCTGGTAAGTCAAAATCACCTAACATCATCTCAACAAGGGTAAGTGCTCTGAAAGGGCTATTTGCATGGGACCCTTGTCTAAGAGTAAGGCAATTTCTGAAGGTCTTAGAGGTTAGAACAAGTTCCATGGTGTATGTCTTCTGTCTCTAAATACTATTAATAATAACTATCAAAGTCAGCATGAAGGGGGAAATGACATAAAGGCAGCCTGAGAGATGTGCACAGGTGGAACCAGCTTCACGTCTCTGCAACCCGAGCAGTTGCACAGGGCCCTGAGCGCTGAAGAAACACATGCCTCTCTATTATCTGCTGATACTATCCTGAAATTCTTAATAATTTTATTTTTGAATGTGTGTTTTAGAAGTGAGGTCCAATGGGCAATGAAGGATGCACATGAGCAGAGGAGATAGGTGGTATAATATGTGTATCTCTCCTATTTGCATATAGCATTTTCAATGCCCTAGAAGCACAGAAGTCTGGTAAGCTCACAGTAAGTTAAGTAAGATTCAAAGAATATGGCATAAGAGTGTTATGTCTATAACTGAGTAAACAAGGTTGCTGGCAGCCCTGGGAGATAATGCTTCCTATCTGAACCAGACCCTGCTTCAAATGCAGAAAGAAGGCAATTCTTTCAAGAAAATACAAACGACCAAGAAACCCTACCATATCCTCTCCTACTCCTGTTATGTTCCTATATGAACCAACCACTTATGCTGAAATTGATGACATAGAAAGAAAGGGAATCTTCTGACTTTGGGAAAGTTACTTAGCCCTGTATAAGCCTTAGTTTCTGCTTATGTAAAATGGGAACAATAATACCTCCATAATAAGATCGTGGTAAGAATTAAAGAGTGCATAATGCACTTCACAGAGTGACCTTGTATAAGAACTAAATAAAGTATGTTATGGCTGAAATTATTATCAAATTCCTGTGTATATATAAGCAGTGTTTTGAAGCATAAATTGCCCCAAGGTTACCTTCTTAAGTCACTGTTCGGGTTTCAGGAGATGGAAAATTATTGTCGAAAATACGCCCCCAAATATATGTAAGAGCAAACTTTATTTAACTCTTTTTGAAATCTGAACCTCAACCTAGCTCGTATTTAAGAGTTCTTAAAAATCATTAACAATCTTGAGTTCAAATAATCTTCTCCAAACGAAGCACTGTAAACAACACTAGTACTGAAGTAACACAATATTTTACACTGTGCAATTTGAATCAAAATATTAAACACTTTATGATTTATTGATATTTACACAGGATTGAATTCTGGAAGAAAATATGAAAAGGTGTATCCTTATACTCAAGGACATGACATCTAGTACTCAAATTCTGAACCTAAATATTTTGTCTGAGGATGTGCATAAAACAAAAACATTTCAAAGACAGCCTTCTTAAAGCTAAATTCAAACTGAATAAGCTACGCAAAATTTTATATTTATATCCATCAATACAACTATATATATATAGAATTATAATCAAAGTTTTAATTTAAGACCTGAGTAATTATTTGTCTAGATAGACTATTGTTTTTCAAATTGTAAGTCATAATCCATTCATGGTTCATAAAATCATGTTAGTGGGTTATGACTACGAATATTTTAAAATTAAACAAAAATATTAGTCTGTGTCACTTATATAATACTAATAATTATTGTCTCAATTTTTGTTTCAGATGTGCATACGGATTTATTTAGATATGTATATGTATATATGTTCTAAGGTGAGATTAAACTTTTTTCTGCAGTTTGTAAAACAAAATTGGAAATGGCTCTAGAATTTCAGACTAAGCAAACTGATGAAAAAAGGAATTTGCTTGCATTCTACATTTGTATATTTTCCATAGAGACCTTGGAATAAAAGACATTTTAAAATAAAACCATGTTTAATCTGAGAATTTGGAAATAAAGATAAAGAGGTTTATGCTTTGTTTCAGCACCCCAAAATATGTTTTTATCATCACAGAATTTTACATTGCACCTAAGATGGAGATCAGTTCATACATGACATGGCATCAAATGAAGAGATTTTCTAGGAAACTTGATTTTTGTTGTTTATATATCTATTCATAAGAAACATAAACCCCAATCGTTTCATGAATGAAGATGCCAGTATCATCAACTGGAACTAATTATTTTTCTTATGCTTCAATCCTATTTTATCTTTATCACAGTAGTTTATGTTTCTCTTCAGTACATTGGGCAAATAATGATCATGATGAGAGCCATAACAATGAATGAATGAAACGATTCTTTTTTTTTTTTTTTTCAAAATTGAGTACACTCAAATATGTTCAACGTTATCCACAGACTTCAGAGGCTTAATTACTGCCAGTTAGATTGAGGAAGTATTAGATATTGTCACCTATGTTCCTTGAAGACATTGCTCATTAAAAAAAGGTGGAAGAGGCCGTGCGCGGTGGCTCACACCTGTAATCCCAGCACTTCGGAAGGCCGAGGCGGGCGGATCACGAGGTCAGGAGATCGAGACCATCTTGGCTAACACGGTGAAATCCCGTCTCTACTAAAAATACAAAAAATTAGACGGGCACGGTGGCAGGCGCCTGTAGTCCCAGCTACTCGGGAGGCTGAGTCAGGAGGAAAATGGCGTGAACCCGGGAGGCGGAGCTTGCAGTGAGCCGAGAAAGCGCCACTGCAGTCCGGCATGGGCGAAAGAGCAAGACTCCGTCTCTTAAAAAAAAAAAAAAAAAAAAAAAAAAAAAAAAAGGTGGAAGAGTGGAAAGGAGAAAGGTAAAAAAATGACAGATGATAAATGACTGTTTTAGTCCGGCAATGTCTAGAAAAATCTCTAGACACTCATTTCTGGAGACAATTTCTAGTCATACTTTCTAGTCGTAGAATTTCTCTGACTAGAAATTGTTCTAATAAAGTATACAGCAATAGCCTTCATACTCCTCAATATATAAATATATTTTAAAATCCAGTTTACTATCTGTCTGATCTTGGGTATTTAACCTCTCTGCAACTCAGTTACCCCATCTATAAAACAAGAAAAATAAAAATATACGTACATAAGGTTGCTGGAAAGATTAGACGAGATAGTGCACATAAAATGCTAAGCACATTCTAGGTCCCAAGAAATGCCCTGCAATGCCTGTGTTTGGGGGCCAATGTTCACTGAAATGGTAAATGATTTTTATGAGGAAACAGTTGAATGAGCTCTGTGTGTTTCTGGAAGCATGATTTGGGCAATTCAATCTGAGATAAGTAATCAAGTGGCTACATGTAGGTAGTGAAACCAGCAGTCCAGCAAACCGCAAAGTCCTTAGAAAAAATAGCTGTGACACTATGAGAGGGCACAGTCTATCACTGAGCAGTTTTATATCACTGATAAAATGGATTTATTTTTGCAATTTATCTAAATTCAGCCTTAAAATGTGATATGAGTTTTAACCTGGATCAAAAACAGTTTTATTGTTCTTCAATGCATAAATGCTTCAAGAACATTTGAACATTTTATCATTCTTAGTTCATTTAAATGTATCATACTTCTTTTTTATGGAGTCTAAGTCAATGCATGGATAGTGAATTTTTTGGTGTATTCTATAATCTTTTTACCCCTCAGTAAAAGATTATTTCCGAGATAAAGGATTACAGAGGGATAACCAAGCGGTTCTTTCACTAAATAACAGAAGAGCAGCTCTGAACAACCAGGATTAGTACCTGGAAATATTCTTGCCACATTTCCGCTGTGTTTTCTCACAGATATAACACGTAAACCAGGGTACTATTCAAAGCATAAAAGTGATTACTGAAGTGATTTATGAGAAATTAATCCATCATGCAACACTGTACATGACATTCAATCTAATGACACTATTAAATAGGTAATTTTTAATATTGATAGGGCCTGAAATTCAGTTCAAAGTTAAGCCCTAATGAGGATTTAGGAAAAATCATGGCCTACTGTTAGGGCAACAATAAACAAATACAACTACTACTGGATATATAATAGCAATAACAACAGCTGCCATTATTTATTGAGTACTCAGTGTCAGTCAATTTGCTAATCACTTAATACGCATTATATCATTTTTCACTACAACAGATCAGGGTGACAGAGATTAGTAGGATGAGGAAATGGAAACAGAAAAATTAGGTGACTTGCCAAAGGTCACAAAGGTAACTGGTGGTTCTGGGACTTAAAACCAGGTTGTTTGGATTCAAAAACACGTCTTTATCACAATATGATCAATCTCTTTTAATGAAGAAAATGAATTAAGAGTCTAAGCAACAGCACTTTTACAAAATATCCTAATATAACTTTTTTTTCTGTTTTTTTGAGATGGAGTTTTGTTCTTCCTGCCCAGGCTGGAGTGCAATGGTGGGATCTTGGCTCACTGCAGCCTCCGCCTTCTGGGTTTAAGCCATTCTCCTGCCTCAGCCTCTCGAGTAGCTGGGATTACAGGCACACGCGACCACACCCGGCTAATTTTTAAATTTTTAATAGAGACACGGTTTCAACACGTTGGCCAGGCTGGTCTCAAACTCCTGACCTCAGGTGATCCGCCCACCTCGGCCTCCCAAAGTACTGGGATTACAGGTGTGAGCCACGGTATCTGGCCCTCATATAAATTCTTCAAAATAAGTCTAAGTGTATTTTTCCTTAATTTCCACAAATTCAATCAATGGTTTGGAAGCTACTAGGAAAACACCTCGTCTTCATTTAGTTGCTGAGTAGGAAATCAAATGTCAAGTCTAAATAATGCATGCAAGTAACAGACACTGATATCACACAGAGGAAGATACCAGAACACCGGAAAGACAGCAATAGGATACAGCCCACAGGGTAGTACAAAGCCGGTAAGTCCTCCGTTATCCATGATGTCGTTATTTCACACTGCATGTCTCTATCAAAACATCTCGTGTACCCCATAAATATATACACCTACTATGTAGCCATAGAAATTTAAAAAATAATTTTAACAGTTTTTTCCACAGTTTCAAAACCAATCTTTTAATATTCAAAAATATCTAAGTACTTTTAATATCAAAATGAAATCTATATTTTATTTGCTTTTTATGTTGTGATTGGTTCAGAGATTTAATTAAAATGAAATGGTTCCCTGATATAAAATACAATTTAAAAAATACAATACTTGCTCTGATATTTAAGATATAAACCCATCTCCCAAATTTATATTTTTATTCCTTAATCAGAGAGCCAGACTTCTTTTTAAATCTTTCTTTTGAGTCATACACCGGGTTCTAGCCATAGTAATTCTCTCAGATGTAAGACGGGCTTCAGTCCTGCCAATATGAGTAGTGTCATATGGAAAGCTCATTGATTCCCAGCAATTTTAGTTATGTATATTGCTAACAGACTGCATAGGGAATGGCTGAGTAACATTCAGCAAATCCAATTTTCCTATAAGTGGGTTTTGTAATGTATTTCAGATTTGGAAGAAAGGAACTGTCATTCCCAGAAAAAGTTTGCTTTTCTCTTCACTTGGTGTTGATCACAATGCAATATGGCATATGTGGTATGGCAGTGTGATGATTCCTAGTCTCATTTCCTTTCTTCCTGTAACTTTAAATCAGAAAAATTGTATAGATTTATTTTATCTTGATTTCAACTATCTCTCATCATTTCTCTTAGAAAAGATTGGAGAACAGCAATCTGAACGGCATCTGAGTTTGTAGATTTCTCAGGTAGGTAACTAAGAGGGATACAGTGGTATGGCTGTCATCAATACTGATGTAACATTCAGTGGTATAAATGGGGGTGTTCAGATCACTGGGGGCAATAGATTAAAAGAAATATAATGATAGGATGTAAATGTTTTTTAATTTTTTGTTATTCTTATACTTTAAGTTTTAGGGTACATGTGCACAATGTGCAGGTTAGTTACATATGTATACATATGCCATGCTGGTGTGCTGCACCCATTAACTCGTCACTTAGCATTAGGTATATCTCCTACAGCTAACTCTCCCCCCTCCCCCCACCCCAAAACAGTCCCCAGAGTGTGATGTTCCGCTTCCTGTGTCCATGTTTTTTAAAAACACACATACATAAACAGAAAAAGAAGTCTAAAGAAGCTGAGCAAAAAATAAAGCTAACAAATTCTTTCTCAAGGAAGGCATGTGTCAAGTCCACTATTTGAACTCTGCACCTTCTGTTAATCCTATGATTTGCCTTTGATGTTAAATGTCAGCAAATTTAACATTCTTCACTATTGCAGAACCACTCACAGAAATGCTACACTGTGCCTAGGATGCTCTGTTTAAGAAGACAAAAATGGGTACCATATGTACACATACGTGGGTATTTTAGTTTTTAGAAATCTCATTCTATAGCCTGTTAAACAAAAGGTTCTAGAGCCCAAAACATTAATCTTTCTTTTTTTATACTTTAAGTTCTAAGGTAGACGTGCACAACGTGCAGGTTTGTTACATATGTATACATGTGCCATGATGGTGTGCTGCACCCATTAACTCGTCATTTAGCATTAGGTATATCTCCCAATGCTATCCCTCCCCCCTCCCCCCACCCCATGACGGCCCCAGTGTGTGATGTTCCCCTACCTGTGTCCAAGTGTTCTCATTGTTCAATTCCCACCTATGACTGAGAACATGTGGTGTTTGGTTTCTCGTCATTGTGATAGTTTGCTGAGAATGACGGTTTCCAGCTTCATCCATGTCTCTACAAAGGACATGAACTCATCATTTTTTACGGCTGCATAGTATTCCATGGTGTATATGTGCCACATTTTCTTAATCCAGTCTATCACTGATGGACATTTGGGTTGGTTCCAAATCTTTGCTATTGTGAATAGTGCCATAATAAACATACGTGTGCATATGTCTTTATAGCAGCATGATTTTTAGTCCTTTGGGTATATACCCAGTAATGGGATGGCTGGGTCAAATGGTATTTCTAGTTCTAGATCCCTGAGGAATCGCCACACTGACTTCCACAATGGTTGAATTAGTTTACAGTCCCACCAACAGTGTAAAAGTGTTCCTATTTCTCCACATCCTCTCCAGCACCTGTTGTTTCCTGACTTTTGAATGATTGCCATTCTAACTGGTGTGAGATGGTATCTTATTCTGGTTTTCATTTGCATTTCTCTGATAGCCAGTGATGATGAGCATTTTTTCATGTGTCTTTTGGCTGCATAAATGTCTTCTTTTGAGAAGTGTCTGTTCATATTTTTCGCCCACTTTTTGATGAGGTTGTTTTTTTCTTGTAAATTTGCTTGAGTTTTTTGTAGATTCTGGTTATTAGCCCTTTGTCAGATGAGTAGATTGCAAAAATTTTCTCCCATTTTGTAGGTTGCCTGTTCACTCCGATGGTGGTTTCTTTTGCTGTGCAGAAGCTCTTTAGTTTCATTAGATCCCATTCGTCAATTTTGGCTTTTATTGCCATTGCTTTTGGTGTTTTAGACATGAAGTCCTTGCCCATAACTATGTCCTGAATGGTATTGCCTAGGTTTTCTTCTAGGATTTTTATGGTTTTAGGTCTAACATTTAAGTCTTTGATCCATCTTGAATTAATTTTTATATAAGGTGTAAGGAAGGGATCCAGTTTCAGCTTTCTGCATATGGCTAGCCAGTTTTCCCAGCACCATTTATTAAATAGGGAATCCTTTCCCCGTTTCTTGTTTTTGTCAGGTTTGTCAAAGATCAGATGGTTTTAGACGTGTGGTATTATTTCTGAGGGCTCTGTTCTGTTCCATTGGTCTGTGTCTCTGTTTTGGTACCAGTACCATGCTGTTTTGGTTACTGTAGCCTTGTAGTATAGTTTGAAGTCAGGTAGCGTGATGCCTCCAGCTTTCTTCTTTTGGCTTAGGGTTGACTTGACGATGTGGGCTCTTTTTTGGTTCCATATGAACTTTAAAGTAGTTTTTTCCAATTCTGTGAAGAAAGTCATTGGTAGCTTGATGGGGATAGCATTGAATCTATCAATTACCTTAGGCAGTATGGCCATTTTCACGATATTGATTCTTCCTACCCATGAGCATGGAATGTTCTTCCATTTGTTTGTATCCTCTTTTATTTCCTTGAGCAGTGGTTTGTAGTTCTCCTTGAAGAGATCCTTCACATCCCTTGTAAGTTGGATTCCTAAGTCCTTTATTCTCTTTGAAGCAATTGTGAATGGGAGTTCACTCATGATTTGGCTCTCTGTGTGTCTGTTGATGTATAAGAATGCTTGTGATTTTTGCAACTTGATTTTGTATCCTGAGACTTTGCTGAAGTTGCTTATCAGCTTAAGGAGATTTTGGGCTGAGACAATGGGGTTTTCTAGATATACTATCATGTCGTCTGCAAACAGGGACAATTTGACTTCCTCTTTTCCTAATTGAATACCCTTTATTCCTTTCTCCTGCCTGATTGCCCTGGCTGGAACTGCCAACACTATGTTGAATAGGAGTGGTGAGAAAGGGCATCCCTGTCTTGTGCCAGTTTACAAAGGGAATGCTTCCAGTTTTTGCCCATTCCATACGATAGTGGCTGTGGGTTTGTCAGAAATAGCTCTTATTATTTTGAGATATGTCCCATCAATACCTAATTTATTGAGAGTTTTTAGCATGAAGGGTTGTTGAATTTTGTCAAAGGCCTTTTCTGCATCTATTGAGATAATCATGTGGTTTTTGTCTTTGGTTCTGTTTATATGCTGGATTACGTTTATTGATTTGCATATGTTGAATCAGCCTTGCATCCCAGGGATGAAGCCCACTTGATCATGGTGGATAAGCTTTTTGACGTGCTGCTGGATTCGGTTTTCCAGTATTTTATTGAGGATTTTTGCATCGATGTTCATCAGGGATATTGGTCTAAAATTCTCTTTTTATTGTTGTGTCTCTTCCAGGCTTTGGTATCACGATGCTGCGGGCCTCATAAAATGAGTTAGGGAGGATTCCCTCTTTTTCTATTGATTCAAATAGTTTCAGAAAGAATGGTACCAGCTCTTCCTTGTACTTCTGGTAGAATTCGGCTGTGAATCCTTCTGGTCCTGGAGTTTTTTTGGTTGGTAGGCTATTAATTATTACCTCAATTTCAGAGCCTGTTATTGGTCTATTCAGGGATTCAACTTCCTGGTTTAGTCTTGGGAGGGTATCTGTGTGGAGCAATTTATCCATTCCTTCTAGATTTTCTAGTTTATTTGCGTAGAGGTGTTTATAGTATTCTCTGATGGTAGTCTGTATTTCTGTGGGATCGGTGATGATATCCCCTTTATCATTTTTTATTGCATCTATTTGATTCTTCTCTTTTCTTCTTTATTAGTCTTGCTAGCAGTCTATCAGTTTTGTTTATCTTAACCAGCTCCTGGATTCATTGATTTTTTGAAGGGCTTTTTGTGTCTCTATCTCCTTCAGTTCTGCTCTGATCTTAGTTATTTCTTGCCTTCTGCTAGCTTTTGAATGTGTTTGCTCTTGCTTCTCTATTTCTTTTAATTGTGATGTTAGGGTGTCAGTTTTAGATCTTTCCTGCTTTCTCTTGTGGGCATTTAGAGCTATAATTTTCCCTCTACACACTGCTTTAAATGTGTCCCACAGATTCTGGTATGTTGTGTCTTTGTTCTCATTGGTTTCAAAGAACATCTTTATTTCTGCCTTCATTTCGTTATGTACCCAGTAGTCATTCAGGAGCAGGTTGTTCAGTTTCCATGTAGTTGAGTGGCTTTCAGTGAGTTTCTAAATCCTGACTTCTAGTTTGATTGCACTGTGGCCTGAGAGACAGTTTGTTATAATTTCTGTACTTTTACATTTGCTGAGGGGTGCTTTACTTCCAACTATGTGGTCAGTTTTGGAATAAGTGTGATGTGGTACTGAGAAGAATGTATATTCTGTTGATTTGGGGTGGAGAGTTCTGTAGATATCTATTAGGTCTGCTTGGTGCAGAGCTGAGTTCAATTCCTGGGGGTATCCTTGTTAATTTTCTGTCTCCTTGATCTGTCTAATGTTGACAGTGGGGTGTTAAAGTCTCTCATTATTATTGCGTGGGAATATAAGTCTCTTTGTAGGTCTCTAAGGACTTGCTTTATGAATCTGGGTGCTCCTGTATTGGGTGCATATATATTTAGGATAGTTAGTTCTTCTTGTTGAATTGATCCCTTTACCATTATGTAATGGCCTTCTTTGTCTCTTTTGATCTTCGTTGGTTTAAAGTCTGTGTTATCAGAGACTAGGATTGCAACCCCTGCCTTTTTTTGAAAAACATTAATCTTAATTCCTACATAAAAAAAAAATGGCCCTGGAAAAGATTGCTCATCCTCCAATATGTATCTTTCTTCACCTTTTATGTAGTATTACAAAGTTTAGGGGACAATTTGGCTATCTCGAAATGTAACTACAGTTCCCACTTTCCCTTGCAGTTAGATGTGGCATGTAACCAAGTATTGGCCAGTTGGAGATAATGCATGCAACTTCATCATTAAGACGTAAAAGGGCATAGCTATGCTCTCTTCTTTCTCCTCCCTCCCGAAGGTCGTGATAGACACATGAATCTGGTGAGCTATCCTTGACCGTGACTACGAAGACAGTGTCCCAGGGGATGACCGAAAAACTAGGCAAAAGGACTATGGATCCCTGAATGAGCAGAGCCTTCCTACAAGGCCTCCATCACTCCCATCTACAACACATTTAAGAGAAATAACTCTGAAAGAGAAACTCATTTTTTAGTTCATCCATCCTTGTGTTTTTGTTAGTGCCACAAAACCTACAACCATCTAATACACTGATACACTCTAATTTTCTAGCAGCTGAGATTTTACTATAAAACTGTATCTGTAAAAGCTTATATGTGATTTTGAAATAAACTTTCTACTACAAAATCAGATGTCTCTCTAATCCTATACTCTCTCTCTAAAACATACTCTCAATGAAGGTTCCAGTCATTTTGCTTCATCATTTTTTAAGTCACATACCTTTAGATATTACGCTAACCTTTACATTGTAGGAAGGCAGGGACTCTGACCCTGTGCCTAACAGCACAGCACACAGATAATAAATATTTACTAAATTGTTTGGGGTAATTTTAATTTCTTATTAAAGGTCATTTGTTCTTCCAATTTCAGGTTTTATATAAAATATGTTTTAACCAATCAATACCTTGAAAATGGAGTAATATGGCATAAAATATTCATAATTTTAAATATGTCTTCCAAATATTCCTATTCATATTTCATATATGTGTGTATACATATATATATTCACATACATATATAGTATACAAACTTATATATGTGTGTGTGTGTTTTCTTCCTCTAATTTCTCTTATTATACCATTTATATCTTTGGGTATACATTTACTTTCTAACTTATTTTATATTTTGTTACTTTATTTTTTCCTGCACTTCACCTGAGAATTTGTGTCTTGGCTATTATAATCCACACAATAGAACCTTTCTCATAAAATCAAGAAGGAAGAAAAAGAAATAAGCATTGTTACGGCAAATTCTCCTAAACCAATGGAAGGTCAGAGAGAAAATAATAGAAGATTTAGAGAAATGTACATAGAACAATTTAATAACCCAATATAAAAGATTTCTTTTTAAAAGCAAGTTTATAATAAAATTTTGATAAGCATCAATAAAAAAACTTTCTCAGAAATTTATTAGATGGCACGTGAAAGACGTCCAGCCTAGTGATTTCTTTGTTCTTATTGTTTCATGTAATTCTTAAAAACACCCTAAAAGGGGGACCTATTTCCAAGATGAGGATGAGGAAATCGAAGTCACATCTATGAGTTGTGGGAGGGAAAATGGGATCCCCAGTAAACCAACTGACATTCCTTGGCTGACAGAGATTCATCAAGTCCAGAGAAGAAGGATGAACATAATAACTCTCTACTGTTTGGGGGATGTTTCAATAATTTTAAAAGTCAGTATTTGGTTGGAATTCATATGAGTTGGTAACTGAAATGAGATTTTGTAAAAGTACTAAATTTAATTTAATATAGGATAGTTACAAAATGTCTCAGAAGACCAAATAAATTCTTAATGTTATTTTCCTTAATCCTAAGTTTAACAATTGTATTAATTTTCAAATAGGCCTTATGCAAAAACACCAAGTCTTATTTATTTTAATCAGTCATTTATAAATAGGAAAACAATGATTCACTGGATACTTTTAAAATGCAAAATAATTCAGAAGTGAACTGTTTTAGACAAGTGGTTTTTACTTACCAAAAAAATCAAAACAAAATGCATATATCTCGTGAAAACTTATTATTTCAAATGGACATATACTGCCACTTAAATAGTATTCCTCTAGAATGACCGTAGTCCGTAGAGTTTGTAATTGCATATACAAATTAATTGTGAGCTATGAAGAGAACCTAAACGTATATATTCCCATGTAGCCGGTTTAGGAATTTTGCTTTTTTTCCTCATCATTTATAATATTCTTAGCTATGTACTCATTTATTCCACAAGTCTATATGTAAAGAAATTAGAAGTTCGCACAAGAGATTTCCCCAAAATATAGAAACTTATCTACACTTACACTGATCCTAGCTTATTCACTTCATTTTTCATTGAAAATCTTATTCTTCCTATTATATGATCCAAGACCCCTTAACTTAAACTTTTTTCTGTAAAGGGCTACATAATAGGTATCTTCAATTTTGCAGCCCACTAAAGGCCAGATGCCCCCACTCAGTTCCATCACTACAAATTGTAGCCCCGAAGCAGCTGGAGACAATACATAAGTGAATAAACATGGATGTGTTCCAATAAAATTTTATTTACAAAAAACAGTTAGCAAGTCTATTTTCACCCTCAGGCCATAGATTGCTATCTCCTGATAATCAAATTGCTTCCCACATTTAAACGAATTTCTCTGCACTTCTCACTGTTGATTATCTTTCCTCTCTCCAATCTCTCCCCCTCCCATTGATTCTCATTGGTCACTTTCCCACACTATTGCATGTCCAGGCTAGCCATCTCTCAAATCTCACTGCCCTCCACTGCCCTACCTCCATTGCTGTATATAACAACGTCTCAAAGAAATCATGCTGCATAAAACCAGTGGCCGCTTTCGGGAAACTTTAAGTCTGTCTCACTTTGGAGTAAAATAAACATGAGGTCAAATTCAGGCTCTGGAATTTATAGGTAGTGTGTACTTGAACTTGGCAAAGTTTTTTAATTTCACACTCTTGGTACACACCTGAAAATAGATACGATACTAATTTAGAGGGTACACGTAAGGCTCACACATAACATACGGAGATTGTATTAACATTCAGCATCACTCTTTGCCATTCAACTTTTATAAAATCACTTTGTCTCATTGTTTTTATTTAGTGCAACCCAGAATAGAGAACTAACAACAACAAAGAGGAGTTTGGTTCAATTAGATTTTAGGTTGTAAAAATATTCTACTAAATTGACACATCTTTTCTAACTAGGTAAATTTTCTGCAAAGACATTAGCTATATTCACCTCCTTAACGTACACCAGTTGCTTGGTTTATCCCGTTACCTTTCACATATATCACTAAATTCTGTGTGCTTTCTCTTTAATTATGTTACCTACCTTTGTCTTTTTTCCTTATTCCTTAAACAAAGATGTGGTATAACCTTCATAAGGGAGAGAAATCCTTATGGGGGAACTAACTGTCTCTAATTCTTGGATATCTGTAGCGCTTCTGTGGGATAGTTTCATTATTAAAATTAGGGAAATAATATAAATAACTAGTGAGCTAATTAGGAAGACAATTATAAGGGTGTGATTGTGGAAATGGGGAAGTTCTTTTATGAGAGGTGATGTAGCATCTCGGAAGCCTCACGACAGTAGACAGTTTATTTTGTTCAGCTCCTAACGTACAGTATAGCATACTAGATGTTTGTTGAATAAAATAATGTATCTCTTAGCATATGACATGTAACAATATTCCATTTTACTTTATATTGATATGAGAACATTTTTTTTCCTAAGAGAATTAGACCAAAGCATCTTTCCATGACAGAGCAGGGACAAGAAATGACACAAACTCCACTTCTGTTTATTTCACTTACTGCCTTCTTCAATGCAGTGTTGGCTTCCCTAATCAAGGAAAGAGATTCTTGGTTAAGGATTTCAGAGCCTGCCATTTCAAAGAATGGTATTAATTCTTGGGAAGACTCTGGTAGATTTCATTAACACATGCAAATTCCACCCTCTGCCTCAAGGAAAGTAATAAAAGTCCTCGATCCTGTTGGCTGAAAGCAATGGGAAGTTCTTCAATTTTATCATTGGCTCCTAATAGGAGCAATCACGCTTCAAGGTCTATATCTCCGTGTCCCATGGACAATTAAAGCTTTTGATCTTAGGGTTCATAGAAATGAGAAGAATGCAGTAAGTCTTTTGCATTTCAGAAAAATAAAAGTAAGAAACCTTTTGATAAGTTTCCATCTCTTGTTATACTAACATTTCTTCTCACATTTTCAAGTAAAAAAACTCAAAATCAGGGTGGGCTAAGTGATAAGAGCAATCACTTCTGATTTGGTGAAGATACTAAAAGAGGGTTAAAGGATATGTACAGATATGTGTATTTTACAAATTGAGGCAATGGAAGCATGAGTAGAAAAGCGAAACAGAACCATAAGGGAGGTTAACATAGAAAGTAAATGTCCTAAAGTCATAAACAGAGACAAAACCTCACTGAAAGATTTCACTTATAATATTTTTAAACAGATTTGACGTTTCTTTCCATTTATTTTCTGTAGGTATGTAATATTTTATAACTGACCTATTTATAATGGGACTACCACCAAGTATCCATTTTTAAAATGCTCTTTCCATAGCATGAATATCTTATAAAATCTAGTCTCTTTCTTAATATTGTTAATACAGAAGCTTCTCCTTGAAAGATTGAAGAATTTTTTCTGCGTTTGGAAATAATTTGAGAAATAACATAGTACTCACAGCCACTTGCCAACCCGAAAATGTTCAGCATTTATGTAACACTTGACTTTTTCAAAACTAAAGTACATAACTCAATCTTTTCAACTACTTTGCCATGAGATGTCCAGAACATTTATGTGTAGTAAAACAGATTTCCTGGGTTACTCTGATTTTATTGAAAAAGATTTTAAGTATTCTACTACTTAAGATAACATAATCTATAGACACACTTTAGTGTTCGTATGCATAGCAGCACATCAAGAGCACCAGAAATGCTAATAAATAAGAGAGAGGCCTGACATTATGCATCCTATTAAGGATCTCTGATTTTTCACAGTAGATATCAAGTACCACATATTATATCAAATTATCTGAAAACCTGTATATTAAAAATTGGTAAAGTTTATTTCTTTCTTAATTATTAAATAAGGCTATGAAGAGACATTATAATATGTCCTTCTAGAACCCCAGTTCATCGTGTGTATCTCCTAAGTGGGTGCTAGCCACTGTGTAGACTGTGCTTTAACTTATAATGCTTTCTTCATCATCTAAATTCTCTTAGAATTTACCACCAGGACTGAAGTATAGTGAATTAAGTGTTTACCATTTGTGAGGGATGGTGTAAGCACCCCACTAAATCATCTAATTTAACATCACAACATAAAGGATGATTATTGTCTACATTTTACTATGAGGAGACCTGATTCATAAAGATTAGAAACTTGCCCAAGGTCGAAGAGCTAATAAAAAGCAGAGATGGGAACTGAATTCAGTGTCTGTCTCACAAAATCCTGAATATTAACTTATTGCCAGACTTTTTTGTAATAACTCAAGGGGAAGAAACATTTCCCAGAGATAGCTAGATTTATAAAATTTACTTTAAAAATCAAAATATAATAATGTGTTATATTTTATGTGAATATGATCATTCTAAGTCTCTCATACACTCACAGAATTATTGATAGATTTCTTTGATTCATCCAGTCTTTTTCACCCTTAGAACTTTCTGTGACCAATTTTATATGTTTATAATATGATTGGATATGGCATATAATTTTTGCATTCTAAGCAGATAACTTGTCCATATAAAAATAAAAAATGAACTACCATGAGCTTCATTAGCACAATGCCTTAAAATTCACTCACATTTTAAATTTTAAATCAGTACATAAAATATAGATACAATGAAATATGCAGCAAATATTACTGGGATTTTGTTGGTATATAATCATACCCGAAACGTGTCAAAATTAAAAACACACCCATTGGTACATTTCAACTTATTTGTTCTACTTTGGAAAGCAGAAATGGAAAGAAACAGAATAAACAAAAATACCTTTTTGTCACATATTGAGATAATCAATACTATGTTTAAAAACAAAGTTGCTTTATATTTTCAAAGTAGTCTCTAGGGGAATCAGCTACCATATTCTTGATTTGTATAATACTTACAAATTTCCTACAAAATCACTACATATTCTATTTGGAAATTTTTATATATGAGATTTATATTACACTAAAAAGGTCATCAAATTATTGCCACATCCATAAATTAAAATATGTTAAACTCCAAATATGAAAGTTTGGCAGCTATTCACAAACCTTAACATAAAGATAAATTAAATTAAAATTATGCAAATTGAGTAGAAAACTCATGCAGAAACTATAAATCAGGAAAAGGGAAGCCATTTAAGGTAGGAGACAAATCGTCACAAGTATGCTTAGAATTTCCTGATGTAGAAATCGTGGGACAAAATACAATCCTACCTATCAAGCTTTTCAGATAATAACATTGTGCCTAGGCCTGAAAGTACATGCATGACATTTGTTTGAAAGGATTGTGATTGCCTTGTAAACTTCTTTTACAATTTTATTAACATGGGTTGTTCCGTACAGTTGGCCAACATTGCTTATTTCTCCCACTGCCCTACAACAACCACAAACTTCCAATTATTCTGGGAGTAGTTTATCAGAGTACAGATTATCTGGAGGTGTTACTTCTCTTTCATTTGGCCTTTTCACAGCTCATTAGTACCTCAACAAGAAAGTTAAGGCAAAGGATGGAAAGGCTGCAGAATTTCTAAACAAATAAATTTGCTCCTTGTCAGCAGCATATACAGAACAGCATTTAGAGATGTCAGAAAAAATAACTAAAATGGGATAAACAAAGATAGTTAATGTATACTGTGGCAATTTTCCTTGAGTGATTTTTCCCTCTGTATTGTCTAAAATATTGACTGAATTGGCTGTAGGTTTTGGCATCCAACAGAGCTCAAAGTCCTTTGTTTTTAGCATGTAATTGACCATCTTTAGCGATATCACCTGCCATTGAGCAATGTTTAACTTTTGTTGCCAATATATTGACTATTTTTCAATGTGAAGACAAAAACTGGAAACCAACTTTTCAAAGGAAGATTGATGATGAGCTTGAGTGGAGTCTACTAGAAAGCTTGTTTGATTTTAGGCTTGCCAATGCATTCGATGCCATTAGCACAGGGATATCTATCCTTGTCTTGGGGAGAAATAAGGGAATCACAAAATTAAGGCTTTTTTAGTATCTACTCATTAGAGGTGATATATCCTTAAACATGAAAATCATAATGTGTTATATCCATTATTATTTCACTTTCTAATAAGAATGTAAGATATTCATAATCAATTGGTAAGCTTATCTTTGTCTAGCCTATCTAGTGGCAATTGAATAATATAAAAACTTCAAATAGATAATTTTTAATAAAATTATTTTAATTACAGATTTGCCAGGTAGAAGAGCAACTAGCAAAAGAGCCTTTATACATTCAATACATTATAACTTTATTTATTTTGTAGAGAAGAGCTTGAAAATCATATGGAATTCTGGCTGTGTCACTTTTTACAAATAGTGTTGCTTTAACAAATATTTATTAAGCAACTACAAAGGGCCAGGCACTATTTTAGGCAATGATGATGTAGCCATATGCAAAACAGACAAAAATCTAAGTTCTCATTCAGTGAATCATGTCAGTGAAAGCATACTGATCAAGAGAAATAAGTAAAATAGAAGGATGTAAGTGTTATGGAGAAAAGGAAGCAAGGAAGGGGAATTGACAGTGCTAGGGGAGGGGACACTGCAGATTTAATTAGGATGATCAGGGAAAATATCATTGAGTGGGTATCCTTTGAGAAAAAGATGGAAAGATATGAGAGAGAAAGCCATGTGAGTATGTGCAGGAAATGTGTTCCAGGTAGAGGCATCTATGACTGCAGTGGAATGAGAGAGGGTAGCAAAGGTGGAAAAGGAAACCAGAGAAGAAACACAGAGAAAGGAGGAGGTGATTGTGCATGGGCTTATAAAACAGCAGGACTGCATTTTACTGAATGACTGGCAAGGCGTGGGAAGGTTTTCAGCAGAAGAGTGATGTGATTTGCCTTACGTTTTAACAAGACCATCTGGCAGACAAAATGGATTACAAGTAAGGCAAGGCCAAAGCAGGCAGGCCTGTTTAAAAGGCTATTTCACTAATTTAGACCAGAGGTGATGGTGGTGCCAATGTAAGTAGTCAGAAGGGATCAGAATCTGGATATATACCTGGTTAAGGTGGATCTGGCATAGTTTTCTTTCTTTTTTTTTTTTTTTTTTTTTTGAGATGGAGTCTTGCTCTGTCGCCCAGGTTAGAGTGCAGTGGCGCGATCTCCACTCACTGCAAGCTCCGCCTCCCGGGTTCAAGCCATTCTCCTGCCTCAGCCTCCCGAGTAGCTGGGACCACAGGCACGTGCCACCACGCCCGGCTAATTTTTTGTATTTTTAGTAGAGATGGGGTTTCACCGTGTTAGCCAGGATGGTCTCGATCTCCTGACTTCGTGATCTGCCCGCCTCGGCCTCTCAAAGTGCTGGGATTACAGGCGTGAGCCACCGCACCAGGCCAGACCTGGAATAGTTTTCTAATCAACAACATCAGGTGTGAGAAAGAATAAGACTAAGTTTGACTCAAAGATGTTCAGTTGGGGCAACTGGAAGGCTATAGTGAAACCTTACTGACACAGGAAAAACTATTGAGGAAGTAGATATGGGTGTTAGTAAATTTAGTTTTACATAGGGTAAATTTGAATTGACTAGGAATGCATAAAAAGTTGTGTATCTAAGTTTGGAGTTTGGCAGAAAGCTCTGAGCTGGGGGTAAACATTTGGGAGGCATCAACTTACAGACAGTATTTGATGCCAAGAGGCTAGATAAGATCATCAAGAAAATGAATGTGGTCTAAGAACCAACCCCTGGTTACTGTCATATCAGGAATTTGTGTTGATGGGAAAGAACCAGCAAATTAAAATCAAAGCAGATGCTAGAAAAACAGGAAGAAAACCTGGAATGTGTGGTGCCTTAGAAATCAAAGAAGGGGGAAGTAAATGCATGTCTCAAATCCTCCTACATTTACTTAAGTTACTTAATTTAGGTAGTACATAGAAGGAATCTCACATTGTGGCTAGCATATTGTAAAAACTTAATACATATTCCTTGAACAAATTATGTATCATTTCATAACCCAACCAACATATATCAGGATACTGGTTGTGATATATGCCAAATACATTTGGCAATTGAGTGTTACTAATATATTATCAAACATGCTACAGAAGTGTAGTGTACAGAGAATTAAGAATATGGGCTCTGGAATCAAAATATCTAGACTCAAATTCTTTTCTGTACCACTGAACCTTAGTATTCTCGTCTGAAAATGGGGATAACAAGAATATAAACTCCTAGTCTTGGTAAGATAAGTTAAACATGTTAATAATATACATACAGCATGGAAGAACCTGGTCTACAGTAAATTCTCAACAAATTTTGTTATTGTGCCAATTAAAGCAAACTTAAGAAGCAATGTCTTCAATGTTTAGTATTCAATTAGTATTTAGTATTCAATAGCAATGTTTAGTATTCAATTAATACTAAAATGAGCACATATTGTGCATTCATGTATCAACTATGTATTAATCACTCACTTAGATCGCAATGGATATAAAGAATAAAACAGCTGCCCTCAAGGAAATCATAGTCCAGTGGAGGAAACCTACAAGTAAGCAAAAAATATATGTGCTCTCATAAGAACACGTCCAAGAAGAAATGGAAGCATTGAAAAGGGAAGCGAAATATGAACTGAGAAGTAGGAATTTTTACACACTACTAAGACCTTGTCAAGTTACTGTCTTCCCTTATGGACGGCATGTCTAATACACTTAGCATTGCTTCATCAACATATTCTCCCGGTAATCTTTTGGAGGAATTGACAGTCAAACCATGAACATTGGTACTACATTTATATTTATGAAAGATCATTCTTGATACAGTGTGGAGAATGATCTATGGAAGATGAAGGCAGCAAGACCAGTTAGATATCCAGTGAATGACAGTATGTAATAGTCAGAACCTTACTGTTACCGTAGTCACTCAAGAACTGTTAAAAAAAATGAATTGATGAGATGTATACTGAGGGCTTCAACAAAACAGAAGTAGGGAAAGAGGAGGAGATGACAGACTTCTGACATATATGATCTTAGAATGTATTGGACTTGGGCACTATAAATATGAAAAGAAGGATAGTTGTTGAGAATGATTCCTAGGTGTCTTTTTTTATTATTATACTTTAAGTTCTGGGATACATGTGCAGAACGTGCAGGTTTGTTACATAGGTATACATGTGCCATAGTGGTTTGCTGCACCTTTCAACCCGTCATCTAGGTTTTAAGCCCTGCATGCATTAGGTATTTCTCCTAATGTTCTCCCTACCCTTGCCCTCCACCCACAGACAGGCCCTGGTGTGTGATGTTCCCCTCCCTGTGTCCATGTGTTCTCATTGTTCAACTCCCACTTATGAGTGAGAACATGCAGCATTTGGTTTTCTGTTCCTGGGTTAGTTTGCTGAGAATGATGGTTTCCAGCTCCATCCATGTCCCTGCAAATGACATGAACTCATTCTTTTTTATGGTTGCATAGTATTCCATGTATATGTGCCACATTTTCTTTATCCAGTCTATCATTGATGAGCACGGTCAGGAGTTAGAGACCAGCATGGCCAACATGGTGAAACCCTGTCTCTACTAAAATTACAAAAATTAGCCAGGCATGGTGGTGGGTGCCTGTAGTCCCATCTACTTGGAAGGCTGAGGCAGTAGAATCGTTGAACCCGGGAGGCAGGGGTGCAGTGAGCTGAAATTGGGTCAATGAACTCTAACCTGGGCAACATAGCAATACTATGTCTCAAAAAAAAAAAAAAAGCAAGCAAAGGCAAAGCAAGGTTTTGTGAGGCAAGGAATTCAAAACCACCATATGACCCAAGAATCCCTCCTTCTGGGTATATACACAAAGGAAATAATCACACAACCTTGTAAAGATATCTGTGCTTCTATGCTCATTGAAGCATTGTTCACAGTAGCCAACACATGGAAACAACATAAGTGTCCATGGATAAATGGTTAAAGACATTATGGCACATATATACACAATTGAATATTATTCAGTCCTAAAAAGAAAAGAATGAAATTTTGCCATTTGCTACAACATCGATGAGCCTAGAATACATTACACTAAGAATTTAAACCTTGGATGACATCAAGGAGCTCTACAACTCCTCATGCCTAGAAATCACCCTACATTCGACTTCTAGTTTAATTTAACGAGTAACAACTTCCGGTTATTACTGGCCCGGAAGATGTTGTAGTAAACAGAACAGACAACTGTCTCTGTCCTCATGGAACTCACAATTTTGTGTGATTATACAAGCAATAAATAAATAAATTACATTGAACAAAAAAAAGTTTGTTCCAAATTATATTTGCAGCCACTTTATTACTAAATTGTTGTGCTTAGTGCTGTGTGACACAATTGGAGGATTAAGAAATGCATTAAGCAACACCAACAAGCAAGTACAAATGTTATATTTAACCATCATATTTCATTGGACATTAAGGGCCATTCTTCTAGTTTTATGGAGGAAATGTATTCGGACACGATCATCATCTAATACTGCACAAAATATTGTAGTTTACTGTTACTGAAAGCATAAGATGGAAATCCTAGGGGTCAACATTATTTATGTGATAGAAAAGATCAAATGTATAATATTTGTCTTTTCTACATTTTGTCTATTTGACACTGGGTCGGCTACACCTTCGCTTAAAAGTTCTCACCATTCCCTGCTTTTGTGCTTTCTTTTTTTTAGTTTTCTACTCAAGTCAGATAATGGTAAACCTAATTGCATCGTGATGAGCTTCTTAAAAGTACCCTTAAGGTTGGGCGCGGTGGCTCATGCCTGTAATCCCAGCACTTTGGGAGGCCTAGGCGGGTGGATCACCTGAGGTCAGGAGTTCAAGACCAGCCTGGCCAACATAGCAAAACCTTGTCACTACTAAAAAAAAAATACAAAAATTAGTAGGGCATGGTGGCAGGTGCCTGTAATCCCAGCTACTGGGGAGGCTAAGGCAGAAGAATTTCTTGAGCCCGGGAGGCGGAGGTTGCAGTGAGCCGAGATTGTGCCACTGCACGCCAGCCTGGCAACAGAGGGAAACACCATCTCAAAAAAAAAAAAAAAAAAAGTACACTTAAATGACATACATTTCATCTCAGAGTCTAAGTAGAATTTGAAGCATTTCAAATTGCTGGCCCATTTGCTTATCAAATCTTATTGTATTTTTGAATCACATTTCATTGCTAAACACCCTCAGTGTATACACTCATATGTTCCTATGCCTATCAACTTTGTGGACTGAGTCAAGAATATTTTTCTTTACCTCAGGTTTAAGAATGTAATCACTATCAAAACTCAGACTATTTACTGGTGTTTTTCTAAATGGAATAGTCTGCTGCATTATTTAGTCATGAGAAATCATGTTTTTGACAGGGCTTGTTTCTGAAGTTGGCTTAAAGGGTTCCTTCGCATCTCTGCATTATTCACACAGAGCTGTAGAAGGTGCTAAAAACTTGGCATCAGGAGACAGAGTCCTACTGATCAGCAGGTTTTCATATGAATAGTGGAATTCCAGCAGCAAGTGTTTTAAAACAAAGTGCCGCCTGATACTTACTTTATCGTATTTTATAAAATCAAATCATGTTAAAATGTTCCAGTGATGTCATGGTCTGTGCTCTCTTCCCTATGCCATCTTGCTCTCTGATAAAACTTGAACTTGAAAGATTATTTTTTTTAAATGAAGGGAGGAAAACACACTGAGACTAAGGTATTGAAGAGAATTAAGTAGGAATCAATACTAATAATAACCACTTACTAAAAATGAGAGTATGTTAGTTAAATATTAATGGGATTAAAACTTGTTATCGAAGCTGTATGCTGAATGTTCATTACATTTTTTGTGGACATTTTTGTCCTGAAAAATCAACATTTATAGGTTGATACCACATATTTTATACAGCACATTGTATGTTATACACAGGAATTTACGGTGTACTGTAGATTCCTACCACAGAGTGTATCATCACGGAGTTTATCAGAACTCTTAATTCTCTCCCAATCTGAAATATTATCATTCTTCTATGTACTATCTCATCTCCTCCTTATTTTCATCACTGAACCTCAGAATTGATTAAACTTTCCTGCTTCCAATTTCCCATAATCAGCCGTAATTCTATATATTATTTCTTGTTTTCCACACTTATACTTAAAAATCCCTCTCACAGCACACAAATATACTTCTAAAACAGTAGATCCACTGGCCCCTCTCCTACCTGCATCCTCCTCAATTCATTTGCAGCAGTGTTTAACATAACTACCTTCTTTAAAGTCTTTTAAAATATCTGTTATGTGATGGTACTTTCCTAAGGAAGTTCTTAAATCATACCTAACTATGTCTCCCACCTCTGATTCCCTGCAGATAGATAGATTGATCAACAAAACAATCAATCAAATATTCTGTCCTTCAACCTCTTCAAATTTGATTGTACTTTTTTCTCTGTGAAATCTCATGTACTTTTTGGGATTTCTCTGTTATCTCTCTCCACCCTAGCCCCTACAATGCGATTCTATCACTGGTCTTAACTGATCTTTTGATAATAAATCCTGATTTCCAAATACAGTTAGCTTCTTCTGGAGGCACCCTTGACACTTTCAACTCAGCATGGCCTTTTTTTTTTTTTTTTTTTTTTTTGTCAATCCTTCCTAAAGGCAAAGTGCCTCTCCATTCAGCTTCATAAGTCCCAGGGTTGAAACACATGACTTGTTATTCAAAACCTGTCAATGCCCTTCTCTTGCCTACTGAATAAAATGTATCTCCTTGAGCATGATATGCAAAATCCTCCACAATGTGCCCTTCAACCTCATTTTCCAGCTGCCTCTCCTACTCCTCCCCTAACCATATGCCCTACACAAAAAACGAACAGTCACAAAATGAACTGAAGATTCGTGCTTCTAAATCTTTCTCATTTAGCTCCACAAAGTGAAGTAATATTTCTATGGGATGATCTCCTTATAAAAATCATACTTGACTATCAAGGCTCATCATTCAGTTATACCTTCTGCTATCTGCTAAGCCAAGATTTATGAAGCTATAATTTATGGTCTCAGAGGATTTGTATGAAAAGTTATTATACTTCCTATCTCTGCTGTGTCTTAAAGCAGCTGTAAGAGTGTCTGTCTCCTCTTCTAGTGCATAAAGAACCTGAGGACAAGTCAAGTAACACCCAGTAATTAACACAAATTAGATGATCAATAAGTACTTGACAGATTAAACTACTAGTGTTTGACCTTCACATATGACACTATTATATATATTTTAAAAGTATCACTGTTGATTAGAAATAAATTTTAACAGAAAGGCCAGAAGATATAACTTAGAAATCATAGGTTTAAGAATTCAAGATGCCTAGGTCTATTTTACTCTGCCTCTTACTAGCACGAGGGCCCTTCAGTAAGTCTTAATCTGTATAGTGGGAAGTTTGATTAGTGGTAAACCTCATAAATATTGCCTTTCAAGTAACTGCCACATGCTCCTGCCATATTATAAGTGTACAATTAATGCTACCTAAATTATCATACAACAGTCAACAGTGATAACATGTATATGTGACGACTTTTGCAAACCTTGTTCTATTTGGAATTTTCAGAAAGTAAGCAACGTGAAACCACTGGTTGAGAAGATGTAATTATTTGTAAACAAAGACCTTTATTTTTAGTAAAGACTCATCAATGCAACTTGTCAGAATTTTCTGCGTCAAATGATTTAAAAATAAATGTTTCAAAAGTACAGTTTTTTTCCTGCTATGGCAGTAGTGAACACTGTCATAATTTGAACACATTCTGTGAATGCCAAAAGCATTGTAATGTTGACAAATGTGTACTTCTAAACAGCAAGGATGTGTGTGTGTGAGTGGGAGAATAATATACATATAAAGTACATTCCCCAGGGTTTACTTAGGTTTTGTTGACATAACCCAAAGAATCGCAAAGATCCACCAATGTGGATGACAGTTTATGTTGGAAAACAATTTAAGAATATGTACTCAGCTACAAGTGGGTTGGTACAAATTGTTAATATTTCAATGTCAATACTACTCATGAGTAAATTACCACCAAGATAATTATACATATATCTCTCTCCTTGGATCTTTCAGAAATTTGGCCTAGGTACTTATATAATGTTCTGAATAATGTATCTCTCTCCATTATTTAGCAAATTATGTCAGATTCATAAACATTTCTCAATTACCAGACATCAAACTGTTTTCAACAAACTTCTTATTCCAATTAACTATAACTTTGATTTTTAAATTAATGTACATAAACACACACACACATGCACACACACACACTAAGAAAAAGAGAGTTCACTAGGTTCTCATTTATCTTCAAAATCGACCCTATATAAATGTTATTTTAAAACAAAAGAGAAAACCATAATCAATTTAGGATACTATTATTATTAACAAATCAGATTACTTGATATTTCTGCATATATTTTACTCTGATAAAAATATTATAATCATTTTTGCCAAATATAAATATTATCTGCACCTCTGCTAATTACTCATTTTCCATTAAAATGTGAAAGTCAATAAAACATATTTAGAAAAATGCAAAATCGTACATTAGGTTGACCTGGGAGGATCCCCTATTCTTGTCCTTTACACAGTAATCTAACCAGATAAAGAGCTTCATTTTATTCAGCTTATTAAATCCTCTGGTTTGTTGCTGTAAATTCTATGGCGCACATTTAAGGCCAGTCATCTGTGAGAAGAAAATGTAATACCAGCAAATTTAAATAACAATCCAAACTATGAAAGTAGATGCATATACCTTTTATATGCTTATGCTTTATATAAGCTGTATAGTATGTAACTAACTCAAGTGGGCTCATCCATCATTGTTTTATTGTTTCTCTGAAAAAACACCCCTCAATGTCTTTATATGATAAAATGAAAAATGACAGAAAAGAAAAATATGATGATATTGGAAATAAGCACATTCTGAAAGCCAATTTGTCATTGTTTTATGACATATATTTATCTTCATGTATATAAGAGCACCTAGCATGGCCCTTTGCTTCTAACAGGTACTCAATAAACTTTTGCTAAATTTTGAATATATTAGTTGTGGGACAGCTCCTAAAGTATTGCTCTAGAAATATTTGATTCATCAGTAATAGCCCAACCTATGCTAAAGATGACTTTGATTGATAGAGGGCAGCCCCTTTGAAAAAAATCCAACTGAAATGTATAGAACATAAAAAAATGCAGTGGATATAAAATACAGCATTTTCCAAGAAAAAATAGAGCATATTTTTTGGATCCAATAAAATTAGACACACATACTTTCAAATACACTTGCAATTCATGACATATTTTATTCTATTAAAGATTTATGTTATTAAATCATGGGAAAACACTGAAATCTTTCAAATATTACCATAAAATAATTTCCAAAATATATTCCATCCTTATGAAGGAATCTTGTGTCTTGGAAGCAATTAATCACCTCCCCAATCCCACGCATAAGTCCTGATTGCTTTAAATAAATCGTTTTTGCCAGGGACATGGAACAAAAACCCAATTACAACATTTTATGCTTTAACACAGTATATTAACTGTGGAAATATGACTTAACATGTTCCAACCAGAAGGTGTCCAGAGTTCTGCCTGACTGAGGAAAAAAGTACTTATTTTTCCTTTGATATAAGCAAAAAAAAAATGTTACAGTTCTGGTAGTCATCTATAATAACAAAACTATATTGGGAAAGAAATAACTACCTGGCATAGATAGTGGAAGAGTGAAGAGGCAAAAGAGCCACCGAGGTACAGAGCTGCAGTGTGATGACAATGTGAATATTTGGATTAAAGGCTTACCGGAATCCCACCATTCCTCTGGAATTTTCTGTTATAGAAGCCAGTAATTCCCAAGGTTTAATTACAAGAAATCTTCAATGGAAGAAAAGATGTCACATGTGACTGCCCCAATGTGGATGTTTTCTGTGTATGTGTGTGTATGTGTGTGCATATGCGTGTGTGTGTCTGCATATTTCAAGTTTTCTTGAGAAGAGTTTTCCATTACTGTACCAAACATCATTCTAGTTTATATGGACTTTGATATCAGGAAGTGAGTTGTTGAAAGTTAATAGATCCTATAATGTGGAACAGGCTGAATTATGTAGAAGACAAGGATGATAAACCTCCCCCCACCCCAACTCAAGATGATACTTGGTACATGGTTAAAAAACAGTTAATTAAACAATGGTCTATTTTATCCTAAGACACATGCCTTACGACTACCAACACTATTAGGAGATTTGATAGAAAAAAAATGTTGGCACCTACTGGCCTCTTTAAACCAAGAAAGAGAAAACATCATGCTAATGGTTACTAGCTTTTTAACTACAGAAAAAAAAGAAAATACAGCTTTGTGTGAAGAAGCCCTCTCTCCCTGTGGCTTATAACGTGAACGCCTTGAGAGGCTAATAATTTGGAGCCTGATATGAGTGGAAAAGCCAATTTTTATTTTTACTCCAAATCGAATGTTTGTATGAACAGAGACAGGAGAGGCAGAACGTAAGATTTAAGTACTAAAAAAATCAACTATAGTGCTTCCCTAAAGCACTTTTGTGACAAAGCAGATGATCTCTCCTATGATGAAGAAGCAGCTTGTATGTAATCTATACTTGAAAGATACACTCAAAGATTGGCTATGCCCTCTACCCCAACCCTGTGCTGCAAATTTTCTCAGTCAGGGGATTGCGCAAAGCACAGAGGCCCATTAAAGATGTCAAAAGAGGTTAACATTTGAAGCCTAAAACCAAATCATAGAATTTGGGTTACCGGGTCATGGAATTGATAAGAACAAATACTGAAAGCCTATAAATAGTAAACAAATCTGATTGCCAAAGAAATCCCAAGTCTAACTAAAAATACCTTATTATCACTCAAACCTAGGGCAAGCACCAGCACTTTTAAACAACACAATAAGTACAATACTAAAGTAACACAATACCCCAAAATATGTCAACTTCACATATCATGATGAAGACAAGTATTTAGCAAAATTTCTAATGAACAGAAGGAAAAATCACCAGGAAGTCTCTGAAAGTGCAGGATATAATATCTGTTTCAATTTGTTTTCTTTTATGCATTTAGTTTAGTTTTAATCAGGATGTGCCCTTCTAACTTCTTCCTTAGCAGGATTGGACATCAATGTTTTTCCCTTAGTCATGGTCCACCGGATGCATCATAAAGCACAAATTGAAAGGGACTGCTAATCACCCAGATATCCCAACCTTGGAGATGAATGCAATCACGGGATAATGATATATACTTGCTGTTTTTGAGGAGTTTGAGCATCTCTGAAAGTGAATATATGCTATGAAGGGTGTATAGCAATGTTGGATATTCAGAGAAGAAGACTGTAGTAAGCACTGCAATTATACAGTCAATATCCTTTCGTCCACTGTCCCATGGCACAGTAGCCTGGTGATTTGGATAGCGTTGTTATTACTCTCACTTCTACATGTGAGCTTGGTTTTTGTGCAAGCCAAGTGGGATAATGCTATGCACTTTGCTTCAGGGAGGTGTTCAGGCCAGGCATATGATCTAAGAGTTTCCAAGCAGAGAGAAACTCAGACCTTTTATTTGCTATTAGGGTAAAGAAATATTCTTTAAATGTAGCTGTAAACAAAGGAAAAGAGTTTCCAAGATCTGCTGAGGGAAGTCAGTCTGTATGAGTTCGAAAAGTTATGGAGGGTAGGCTTAGATTAACAGAGAAGCAAAGACTTCTCCTTGAATCCATAATAAAACTCTGTATTAAACCCTTGAGCAAACCTTGAACTCTTTACTTAGCCAACAAATTCTCTATCTTGAGTACATTTGAAACCAAGCATCCTAAATAATACAGGATATAATAGACTTTAATGTTCTTCATCAACTTAATAAATCCTTAAATAATCAACAATCATTTTAATATGTACTCATATCATCTTCAGTGCCAAATGTTCTGATTTCAAATTCAATGTTCAATTGCTCAGTTGACCAAATCTAGTTAATTGCCATTAGTCAAAAAGCAGTATCATTAATGACACTGATGCTATTATCAATAAAATGGAGACATTTGGAATTGGTTTGCTTATTCATCAAATGGAATTTTTAGAAAGGATGTATTATCTTATTACAATTAGGATGCCAAATGGGAATTTAATGCATCATTTTTTCACAGGCTGGCTATAAATCAGAATCTTTAAAACACTTCTCTCCAATTCTATCTCTTCCACTCCTAAAAGAAATGGTAATATCATCTGAATCTCTTTCAAAGAAAAAAGATTATTGAAGTCATCTGTTGACAGATTTCACAGCAATTATTCTTCCTCATTACCAGTTCCCAAACTCCACCTTTCATTTTATAAAGTAACCTTTATTTTAAACCTGCCTGTATTTTACCTTATTTTCTAGTTGCCTGATTTATAATTTGTCATTATATTGCTTATATATTCATCCACTTTTAGTAAATCATGAAGTGTGTGCATAAGTATGTTTATGAAAACCCAACCCTTCCTCTAATGATAGCTTCCATAGAGCTCTATGTTGTGTCAGTTTACCATACAGGTTAATACAATCAATTCTGGAATGAGACCATGTGTGTTCAAATCCTGGCACAGCAGCTTTTCATGTGCATAACTGTGCAGAGATTTCTTAACAAATTTTCTCAAGTGTAAAATGGATATATTAACAGAATCTTTTTAATAGGGTTGTTATAAACATTAAATTAATACATGAAAAGGGGTTACGGCAATGTTTGTTATATAATGATTGTCCAATATAAGTTAGTAATTTTTATGTTATTATTCATCCTCACAGACATTACCTAAGAGTAACTGGCTCATTATCTAAGAACAACACTCAGGAAGTAGCTTAGGCTAATAAAATGATTCAGAGCCCAGAAATTGGAAAACTTGGGTTGAGTCACATACCTATCAGTTTCTAACCATGCTACTTTGGTCAATTCATTCAAGATATATAAGTTTGTTTTTAGTTGACAGAATTAAAATTTCATCTTTTATCTCACAAGTAAGCTCACTGGGGCATAAATAATACAAAGCACGTAAAAGGGATATGAATATTTCATCAGGCGTGAAGAAGCCCTCTTATACATAAGAGCATTACACATTCTTCAGTTGAAGCAATAGAGCCCTTTCACTACCTGTTCTGGGAAAGGCTCAACTTATGTAGCACTTGCTCTTGTCATTCCACGAACACAAATTTTGCAGCTGAAACATGAATAATCTTTCCTGCTTCCCAATCTACTAGATTTTCAACGTGGATAATATAACATAAAGGAATTATCTGTCTGTACCATAGAAATAAGTAGTATTTTCCCGGGCTTTTCAAGTCCTCAGAGTCTCACCATGCCCTATTTTTCTCAGAATTTCATTGCCATTTTGGGGCAATGAATTCTCTTGAGAATATGATTGAAATTCTGGATCCTTTACACTATGTGTGCACAAAAATGTTTGGAGATTGTGTTAGTGGGATTATGAACACTATTATGCACACTTAACAAACTCTTAGGGTTTTATAAACTGTAATGATTGTTATACCATTTTATTTATTTGCACTGGCTTATCATTACAAGATCACTTAACATTCTACATCCTTCAGTAATTGGTAATGTTAACCAGTGTCTTTAAAAAACAATCACATATATATACTGAGGTATGATGTCCTTTGATTATATTTCTTAATGTAGTATTTTATTTTAGAGTGTACTATTTACCAGTTCTGCCAGTGTTGATTATTATCCCTAATTAGAATATTATTTCCTGTCTTCAGTTTTCTCTATAAAATTGTGATTTTTGAAGATCATGTCACTATTTTCCCGATTTTCATTTACTGAAATTTAAAAATATATGTAAAAGAGATTTACATTTTTAAATTACATGTTTTATTTATTTTTGCATGTTTTAAAATATGTAATTTAACTGACAAATGAAAATTCAAAGAAATAAAACTATAAAATTAATTGAAAAGTCTAGTGTAAAATATTCTGAATATAACCTTTGTTCTAAGTCCATATATAGATGTATAACCACACAAATAGCTTATTTCTTTTTATTATTATACTTTTAGGATACATGTACACAATGTACAGGTTAGTTACATATGTATACAAGTGCCATGCTGCTGTGCTGCACCCATTAACTCGTCATTTAGCATTAGGTATATCTCCTAATGCTATCCCTCCCCCGTTCCTCCACCCCACAACAGTCCCCAGAATGTGATGTTCCCCTTCCTGTGTCCATGTGTTCTCATTGTTCAATTCCCATCTATGAGTGAGAACAGGTGGTGTTTGGATTTTTGTCCTTGCGATAGTTTACTGAGAATGATGATTTCCAATTTCATCCATGTCCCTACAAAGGACATGAACTCATCATTTTTTATGGCTGCATAGTATTCCATGGTGTATATATGCCACATTTTCTTAATCCAGTCTATCATTGTTGGACATTTGGGTTGGTTCCAAGTATTTATTATTGTGAATAGTACCACAATAAACATACGTGTGCATGTGTCTTTATAGCAGCATGATTTTTAGTCCTTTGGGTATATACCCAGTAACGGGATGGCTGGGTCAAATGGTATTTCTAGTTCTAGATCCCTGAGGAATCACCACACTGACTTCCACAATGGTTGAACTAGTTTACAGTCCCACTAACAGTGTAAAAGTGTTCCTATTTCTCCACATCCTCTCTAGCACCTGTTGTTTCCTGACTTTTGAATGATCACCATTCTAACTGGTGTGAGATGGTATCTTATTCTGGTTTTGATTTGCATTTCTCTGACAGCCAGTGATGATGAGCATTTTTTCATGTGTCTTTTGGCTGCATAAATGTCTTCTTTTGAGAAGTGTCTCTTCACATCCTTCACCCACTTTTTGATGGGGTTATTTGTTTTTTTCTTGTAAATTTGTTGGAGTTCATTGTAGATTCTGGATATTAGCCCTTTCTCAGATGAGTAAGTTGCAAAAATTTTCTCCCATTTTATAGGTTGCCTGTTGACTCTGATGATAGTTTCTTTTGCTGTGCAGAAGCTCTTTAGTTTAATTAGATCCCATTTGTCAATTTTGGCTTTTGTTGCCATTGCTTTTGGTGTTTTAGACATGAAGTCCTTGCCCATGCCTATGTCCTGAATGGTAATGCCTAGGTTTTCTTCTAGGGTTTTTATGGTTTTAGGTCTAACGTTTAAGTCTTTAATCCATCTTGAATTGATTTTTGTATAAGGTGTAAGGAAGGGATCCAGTTTCAGCTTTCTACATATGGCTAGCCAGTTTTCCCAGCACCATTTATTAAATAGGGAATCGTTTCCCCGTAGCTTGTTTTTCTCAGGTTTGTCAAAGATCAGATAGTTGTAGATATTCGGCATTATTTCTGAGGGCTCTGTTCTGTTCCATTGATCTATATCACTGTTTTGATACCAGTACCATGCTGTTTTGGTTACTGTAGCCTTGTAGTATAGTTTGAAGTCAAGTAGTGTGATGCCTCCAGCTTTGTTCTTTTGGCTTAAGATTGACTTGACGATGCGGGCTCTTTTTTGGTTCCATATGAACTTTGAAGTAGTTTTTTCCAATTCTGTGAAGAAAGTCATTGGTAGCTTGATGAGGATAGCATTGAATCTATCAATTACCTTAGGCAGTATGGCCATTTTCACAATATTGACTCTTCCAACCCATTAGCATGGAATGTTCTTCCATTTGATTGTATCCTTTCACTGAGCAGTGGTTTGTAGTTCTCCTTGAAGAGGTCCTTCACATCCCTTGTAAGTTGGATTCCTAAATCCTTTATTCTCTTTGAAGCAATTGTGAATGGGAGTTCACTCATGATTTGGCTCTCTGTTTGTCTGTTGATTTATAAGAATGTTTGTGATTTTTGCACATTGATTTTGTATCCTGAGACTTTGCTGAAGTTATTTATCAGCTTAAGGAGATTTTGGGCTGAGAAGATGGGGTTTTCTAGATATACAATCATGTCATCTGCAAACAGGGACAATTTGACTTCCTCTTTTCCTAATTGAATAACCTTTATTTCCTTCTCCTGCCTAATTGCCCTGGCCAGAACTTCCAACACTATGTTAAATAGGAGTGGTGAGAGAGGGCATCCCTGTCTTGTGCCAGTTTTCAAAGGGAATGCTTCCAGTTTTTGCCCATTCAGTATGATATTGGCTGTGGGTTTGTCATAGATAGCTCTTATTATTTTGAGATACGTCCCATCAATACCTAATTTATTGAGAGTTTTTAGCATGAAGGGTTGTTGAATTTTGTCAAAGGCCTTTTCTGCATCTATTGAGATAATCATGTGGTTTTTGTCTTTGGTTCTGTTTATATGCTGGATTACATTTATTGATTTGTGTATATTGGACCAGCCCAGCATCCCAGGGATGAAGCCCACTTGATCATGGTGGATAAGCTTTTTGATGTGCTGCTGGATTCTGTTTGCCAGTATTTTATTGAGGATTTTTGCATCAATGTTCATCAAGGATATTGGTCTAAAATTCTCTTTTTTGGTTGTGTCTCTACCAGGCTTTGGTATCAGGATGATGCTGGCCTCATAAAATGAGTTAGGGAGGATTCCCTCTTTTTCTATTGACTGGAATAGTTTCAGAAGGGATGGTACCAATTCCTCCTTATACCTCTGGTAGAATTCGGCTGTGAATCCCTCTGGTCCTGGACCCTTTTTCGTTGGTAAGCTATTTATTATTGCCACAATTTCAGCTCCTATTATTGGTCTATTCAGAGATTCAACTTCTTCCTGGTTTAGTCTTGGGAAGGTGTTTGTGTCGAGGAAATTATCCATTTCTTCTAGATTTTCTAGTTTGTTTCCGTAGAGGTGTTTGTAGTATTCTCTGATGGTAGTTTGTATTTCTGTGGGATCAGTGGTGATATCCCATTTATCATTTTTTATTGCATCTATTTGATGCTTCTCTCTTTTTTATTAGTCTTGCTAGAAGTCTATCAATTTTGTTGATCCTTTCGAAAAACCAGCTCCTGGATTCATTAATGTTCTGAAGGGTTTTTTGTGTCTCTATTTCCTTCAGTTCTGCTCTGATTTTAGTTATTTCTTGCCTTCTCTAACTTTTGAATGTGTTTGCTCTTGCTTTTCTAGTTCTTTTAATTGTGATGTTAGGGTGTCAATTTTGGATCTTTCCTGCTTTCTCTTGTGGACATTTACTGCTATAAATTTCCCTCTACACACTGCTTTGAATGTGTCCCAGAGATTCTGGTACGTTGTGTCTTTGTTCTCATCGGTTTCAAAGAACATCTTTATTTCTGCCTTCATTTCTTTATGTACCCAGTAGTCATTCAGGAGCAGGTTGTTCAGTTTCCATGTAGTTGAGCAGTTTTGAGTGAGTTTCTAAATCCTGAGTTCTAGTTTGATTGCAGTGTGGTCTGAGAGACAGTTTGTTGTAGTCTCTGTTCTTTTACATTTGCTGAGGAGAGCTTTACTTCCAACTACGTGGTTAATTTTGGAATAGGTATGGTGTGGTGCTGAAAAAAATGTATATTCTGTTGATTTGGGGTGGAGAGTTCTGTAGATGTCTATTAAGTCTGCTTGGTGCAGAGCTGAGTTCAATTCCTGGGTATCCTTGTTAACTTTCTATCTCCTTGATCTGTCTAATGTTGACAGTGGGGTGTTAAAGTCTCCCATTATTATTGTGTGGGAGTGTAAGTCTCTTTGTAGGTCACTCAGGACTTGCTTTATGAATCTGGGTGCTCCTGTATTGGGTGCATATGTATTTAGGATAATTAGCTCTTCTTGTTGAATTGATCCCTTTACCATTATGTAATGGCCTTGTTTGTCTCTTTTGATCTTTGTTGGTTTAAAATCTGTGTTATCAGAGACTAGGATTGCAACCCCTGCCTTTTTTTGTTTTCCATTTGCTTGGTAGATCTTCCTCCATCCCTTTATTTTGAGCCTATGTGTGTCTCTGCATGTGAGATGGGTTTCCTGAATACAGCACACTGATGGGTCTTGACTCTTTATCCAATTTGCCAGTGTGTCTTTTAATTGGAGCATTTAGTCCATTTACATTTAAAGTTTATATTGTTATGTGTGAATTTGATCCTGTCATTATGATGTTAGCTGGTTATTTTGCTTGGTAGTTGATGCGGTCTCTTCCTAGTCTCGATGGTCTTTACAATTTGGCATGATTTTGCAATGGCTGGTATCGATTGTTCCTTTCCATGTTTAGTGCTTCCTTCAGGAGCTCTTTTAGGGTAGGCCTGGTGGTGACAAAATCTCTCAGCATTTGCTTGTCTGTAAAGGATTTTATTTCTCCTTCACTTATGAAGTTAGTTTGGCTGGATATGAAATTCTGGGTTGAAAATTCTTTTCTTTAAGAATGTTGAATATTGGCCCCCACTCTCTTCTGGCTTGTAGGGTTTCTGCCAACAGATCCGCTGTTAGTCTGATGGGCTTACCTTTGATGGTAACCCAACCTTTCTCTCTGGCTGCCCTTAACATTTTTTCCTTCATTTCAACTTTGGTGAATCTGACAATTATGTGTCTTGGAGTTGCTCTTCTTGAGGAGTAACTTTGTGGTGTTCTCTGTATTTCCTGAATCTGAATGTTGGCCTGCCTTGCTAGATTGGGGAAGTTCTCCTGGATAATATCCTGCAGAGTGTTTTCCAACTTGGTTCCATTCTCCCCGTCACTTTCAGGTACACCAATCAGACGCAGATTTGGTCTTTTCACATACTCCCATATTTCTTGGAGGCTTTGTTCATTTCTTTTTATTCTTTTTTCTCTAAACTTCCCTTCTCACTTCATTTCATTCATTTCATCTTCCATCACTGTTACCCTTTCTTCCAGTTGATCACATTGGCTCCTGAGGCTTGTGCATTCTTCATGTAGTTCTCGAGCCTTGGCTTTCAGCTCCATCAGCTCCTTTAAGCACTTCTCTGTATTGGTTACTCTAGTTATACATTCGTCTAAAGTTTTTTCCAAGTTTTCAACTTCTTTGCCTTTGGTTTGAATTTCCTCCTGTAGCTCGGAGTAGTTTGATTGTCTGAAGCCTTCTTCTCCCAGCTCGTCAAAGTCATTCTCCGTCCAGCTTTGTTCCGTTGCTGGTGAGGAACCGCGTTCCTTTAGAGAAGGAGAGGCGCTCTGCTTTTTAGAATTCCCAGTTTTTCTGCTCTGTTTTTTCCCCATCTTTGTGGTTTTATCTACTTTTGGTCTTTATGATGGTGTTGTACAGATGGGTTTTTGGTGTGGACATCCTTTCTGTTTGTTACTTTTCCTTCTAACAGACAGGACCCTCAGTTGCAGGTCTGCTGCAGTTTGCTAGAGGTCCACTCCAGACCCTGTTTGCCTGAGTATCAGCAGCGGTGTCTGCAGAACAGCGGATTTTCGTGATCTCTGAATGCTGCTGTCTGATCGTTCCTCTGGAAGTTTTGTCTCAGAGGAGTACCCGGCCATGTGAGGTGTCAGTCTGCCCCTATTTGGGGGTGCCTCCCAGTTAGGCTGGTCGGGGGTCAGGGACCCACTTGAGGAGGCAGTCTGCCTGTTCTCAGATCTCCAGCTGCGTGCTGGGAGAACCGCTGCTCTCCTCAAAGCTGTCAGACAGGGACATTTAAGTCTGCAGAGGTTACTGCTGTCTTTTTGTTTGTCTGTGCCCTGCCCCCAGAGGTGGAGCCTACAGAGGCAGGCAGGCCTCCTTGAGCTGTGGTGGGCTCCACCCAGTTCGAGCTTCTGGCTTTGTTTACCTAAGCGAGGCGGGGCAATAGTGGGCGCCCCTCATCCAGCCTCGCTGCCGCCTTGCTGTTTGATCTCAGACAGCTGTACTAGCAATCAGAGAGACTCCGTGGGCGTAGGACCCTCCGAGCCAGGTGCGGGATATAATCTCCTGGTGCACCGTTTGCTAAGCCCATCAGAAAAACACAGTATTTGGGTGGGAGTGGCCGTATTTTCAAAGTGCAGTCTGTCAGCCCTTTCCTTGACCAGGAAAGGGAACTCCCTGACCCCTTGCCCTTCCCAAGTGAGGCAATGCCTAGCCCTGCTTTGGCTGGTGCACAGTGCGCTGCACCCTCTGTCCTGCACCCACTGTCTGGCACCCCCTAGTGAGATGAACCTGGTACCTCAGATGGAAATGCAGAAATCACCCGTCTTCTGCGTCCCTCACTCTGGGAGCTGTAGACCGGAGCTGTTCCTATTCGGCCATCTTGGCTCCTCCCTCCACAAATAGTTTATTCTTTCAAAACCAGTCACAACGTAGTCTTAGCTACATTTTTAGTCATTTAATGTATTGTAAAAATGTGAAACGCAATTAAACTCTTTTATATGTTAACTTTGTAGTGGCTGTATGGTATTATATCATTTGGAGATATAATTTATTTAAAGAAACTAAGGGTATATTCACATGTGCATATTTCCACTGAACGCACATTAATTTCTTAACAAAAAGAAATACAAGACCTAACAAGCTGACTTGTAAACTATCTTCCTATATTTCTAATTTGAACACTATTCAATAATCTCATAATTTAAATTAAAATGAAATAAACTACATAGGCACTGGAATTTTGTTTCTTTCTACCTCTTAAAATTTGTAATGCTCCCTTAAAATTAATAGAGTCCAATAACTTACAAGAAAAAACCCACCTTTACACAAAGTTACTATAAAAATCCTTCATATGTGATTAAGAAATAATGTTTACATGTTTACTTTGTGATCAGATTTATACTTAGCAACTCAGTGAATTTTTAGAATAATGATATGAGTAAATAACTATTATGAAGCCATTTTATAAAAAAGAGCAAAATATCAGGCTCTCAAAGAGATATTAGGACTGCAGTGTTCATTATAGCACTATTAAAAATAGTCACGATGTGGGAACAATGTAAATGCCCGATAGCCGAATGAATGAAGAAGAGGTGGTAAATACATACAATGGAATTTTATTCAGTCTTTAAAAAGAAGGAAAACTTGCAATATGTGACAAGTTGGATGAACATTGAAGGTATGTTCTAAATGAAAAAAGCTAGACACAGAAATATAAATACTTCATGATTCTACTCACACCAGGTATCTAAAATTGCCAATCTCAGAGAATCAGAGATTTGAGTGGTGGCTTTTAGAGGCTGAAAGGAGAAGAAAATGGGGAAATGCTAATTAATGGGCATAAAATTTTCATCATGCAAGATGAATAAATTCTAAAGATCTGCTACACAACGTTTTCTCTAATAATACTGTGTTGTACACTTAAAATGGTTATTTGATAAATCTGTTGAGTGTCCTTACAGAAGAAAAGAACATAGTTTTAACAAATGTTTTTTATATCACAAAGAAGATGATGATGCCCTATGGTGTTTCTTGCTAACAATTTTCAACACATTTTTTACGTAAGGTGAAATGTCAACTAAAATGTCCAAGTAGACAAAAGTGAGCACAATGTGCAGTAATATACCCTAAGTCACACATTTAGTAAGTAGCAGAACCAGAATTACAGATAAAAGTCAGACTGATTAGCAACTGTGTTTGCATGTGTGTGTGTGTGTTGTGTTGTGTATGTGTGTATGTGTGGGTGCCTACATGCTTAGTATATTTTAATCTCCTAAAATCAAAGGGCAACTGTCCATGCCAATATAAGTATATTCTACACAACAGGAATAAACACTAACATGTAATCCCTTCTCTACTCCTCCCTCATTCTCTCACAGTCATAGTTATATTATCTTTCCCTGCCCCATGACCAAAAAAGAATCTGTGCTTTTCACATTCTGCCCTTTGTGAAGAGAAAATTTGACTGCTCAACATAAACTTATGCACTTTGTCACTCCTGTGAATAATTCTAATAAGTAAACGACTAGGAACTTTGACTCCCTCCTAACAACTTTGGCAATAAAACAGATTTTTAAACATGTAATTTGGATGAGTTAATCATGTACATATAAAAATTTAAACATAAAACAAATGTACTGAAAGAAAAAACAAGTATTCTGAGGTCATGTATAACAATAAAATCACCACTGATAAACCTAACACACTAAAAAGTAAGATAAGTCTCAAAGTCACTGGAAAAAAATATGTAATAAAAACTTTAAAAGTTATAAATCTTACAAAAATAAAGGACAGTGTCTAATTATCTCAGTGATTAATATTGCTAGGCATGCTAGGGGAGATCACCCAATGTTTAGTCCAGTGTTATCGTTGAGCCTTTTATATTTCTACAGTTACATGTTTTGCTTCATAATATGGTATGATTGGAGTTATTCCACAGGGAAAGTTAATAGAAGGAAAGAATAAAGATCAGAACAGAAGTAAATAAAATAGAAACTAGAAAAACAATAGAAAATATTAACAACGAGTTTTTTTTGTGTGTGTGAAAAGATAGCCTGGCTTGTTCTTGACATTTACTGATTCCACAATATGCAATTCAGATTTAGTAAAGAACATTTACTGAATGGAAAATGTCTCCCAACTTTTTCTGGTTTTTTGTCTTTGTTAAGTGAATGAACAAAACTGGTGAAAAATTTTATGTCCAAACGTTCTTAAAGTCTAGAGGAAACATTTCGTATGAACTATATGTAATTCAAAAACATTTAACAGAAGGCATCTTAATGTCAGGCAGTGAGAAAAAATAGAAAGTCAAAGATCTCTAAAGATGGGGGTGAAAAAAAGGAAAAGGAGCTGCCTTTATGAAAATGAAAATACTATTTTGTTTACTGGGGGGTAGATTTAGGAAAATAATAAAATAGAAGTTTTAATAGGCAAAGTGAAAAACATTTAAAACATGCTGAAAAAGATCACTTTAATCACTTTTACTCACTTTAAACATGTTTTTTTAATTCCCTTCTCACAGTATACTGAGACTGAAACTGACACAAGAAACGTTCACTAAATTGTTGATGTTCGTTTTTCTCTAATATTTTTAATTTTTGTTTTTTTTTTTTTTGAGACGGAGTCTTACTCCGTTACCGAGGCTGGAGTGCAGTGGCGCGATCTCGGCTCACTGCAACCTCCGCCTCTGGGGTTCAAGCGATTCTCCTGCCTCAGCCTCCTGAGTAGCTGGGATTAACAGGCACACGTCACCACAACTGGCTAATTTCTGTATTTTTACTTGAGATGGGGTTTCACCATGTTGGTCAGGCTGGTCTCGAACTCCTGAACTCATGATCCACCTGTTTCGGCCTCCCAGAGTGCTCGGATTACAGGCATGAACCACCGTGCCTGCCCTAAATTTTTGTACTCTTAAAAAAGTAAGCTATCATATCGATTATGACCATCACACATATGACCATGAAAATATTTTTCTAATATCTAATGTAACGTTTAGAAACATCACTAAGAACTTCAAATATAATCAAAATACTGACTTTGAATTTTTTTTTCAAAGGCCTGACGTTTTTCTCCAACACAAATAAGACTGTCTTCACAACTGGTCCTCAGGCACTGAGTAGAATAAGTTTCTCCAAGCCAAAGAATGTCTGTAAATCTTAATCTACTTTTGTACACTATTAAAATGTCCTCTCATGGAATGGTGAAAAATCTCCAATAATTCTTATGCTTTAACTTATTGAGAAGAACAATTATTTCATTCAAACTTAGGTATTACATCTCAAATTATGAATGCCCAATATTTGTTAAAAGACTCATATATTGAATATTACTTCAAAAATTAGTGAAAACTTTATATAAGCCGATATTTTCCAAATGTATTTAAAAATAGAAATTTCATTTTGAGCCTCAACATTGTTTGCTGTCTCTCTCCCCCCACCAACTCTCCTTCCACCCCCCCAACCTTTCTCCCCAGTACACACACAGAAACACACACACACACACACACACACACCCAGTCAAAGTTGTTTTGAACAGAAAACCCTCAGGCTACGCCCCTTGTATTTGAGATGGGAGACGGGGAAACAGTCCACAGCTGCTCATCTACTTCTAGTTCCTTCTCTAGCCTTATTTATTTCCTAGTTATATTTTACATCACTTCACTGATCTTTTCTCCATCCATTTTCTACCCTTGACCAGTAAGTGATAGTATTCCTCTTCACCTAATCTTTTTTGCTATTAGGCGATAAAGATTCTTAGAGCAGCAAAGATTCCCAAAAATCTGTTTCGTCCATCTCTTAAGCATAGGCTTATTTCCATTGCTTTAGTAATACCATCTATTAAAATCAGGTCCCACCTAAAGTATTTTCATTCTTTTCTTATCTAAGTCTCCTAAAAAGCTCTGTTCAAGATGAACTTACTCTATGGAAACCTTCCTGAGTACCTGCCGATGGACCATTGTAGGATGCATAAACTGCTAATCCTTGGATCCCATTCATCATGCTAGTAATGAGCCTTATATATCAATATTTGTACCATCTCCCCAGTCACTGAAATTAGTTTGGAAAAATAAAGCATATGTTTGAAATACAAGGCAGCATATCCCACCTTGTATTACTCATTCTTTTATACGTAGATCTTCTATTAGGATAAGGTTGATGGGATTAATAATTCATAGTAAGAGAAGGAAAATGATGTAAAACTGTGCTGCAGCAGGGTTTATATTGCAGGACCTGCTTCAAAACCCGAACAATGTATTAGAGTCACGGGCAGCTGCTCCCTTAAGTATTGCTGTTCACTCAACGCTTAGAATATACAATACAATCGCAAACATGGGCATATAAAAGAAACATGTGATGCTTTCATTCATTTGATCAATATGCTTTATGTACCTAATATATTTTCTAGTCCTTTTCCTCTTGGAGTTTTTACTCGTTAGGGAAAAACAACCTGCAAATATTGTGATGTCGGTAGTGATAAATACAATGAGGAAAAAATTAAAGCTTTGAAAGAAGACACAACAATAGTAGTGGCATATTAAATAGGGTAGTCAGAAAAGATCTCTTTGCAGTCTAAGGTAAGGAAGTGAGCCATATGAGTATCTGGAGAAAAAAACCTTCCAGGAAGAGGGAGATACATGTGTAAAGTCACTGAACTCAAAGTATGCTTGGCCTATTTGATGCCAAGCTAGCAGGCCAGTGTATCTGGAGCTGAGAAATGGGGTTAAGGGTAGGGAAGAAGGTAGGATACCTATAGGGAACAAATCACAATGGTGTTTTGGATTTTCTTCCGAGTGTAAAGTGAAATTATTTCAAAATTTAGAGCTACTCCCAACATCTTCTCTACTTACTCAGTTTGTAAATTCCTTAAGGGCAATAATATGGCCATATATGTTCCCCATGCTTGGTTCAGTGTCTCTCATTCCATAATAGTTACCACTATTCCACAAGACCCATGGTTTAGAATTATGGATTTAAGGCTTGCAAAGGAGACGAAAGCTCATCTTAGACAGACAGCTATATGGTTCTAGCACATAGTAAGTGAACATATTAATAAGCCATGTGTCCAGTGACTGACTGCCTTTTACAACCAGTCTCATTAGGTAGTCTATACTTCTCAGACAGAGGGCTCACTATCCCCCAAAGCCTTTTATTGCATTTAGGGACATTTTATTAGTGAGTGAAGTATTCAAATATCACATATTTGACCCCAAGAATTTTAGCAAGCTAACTTAGTTCAATATTTCAATTTTGTAATTTAATTTTTTATGCTTGAAGAGTTCGTATCAAAAAAACAAATTTTGAGAGCATGGCCATGTTTTTATTTCATAGTTCATTTTGTCCTTAGATGTTTCTGACAACACAAATTTAGCAGTGTAGCAGTTACTAACACCATTCATACTTATTTCCAGCTTTCTACCTTTCAGACATATAATACGAATGTATTTCTTAGTTCTAAGTTGGGTGAGACCATGTAACTAGTTGTGCTCAAGAGTTGTCAACTGAAATAGATATGTCACTTCCAGTTCAAGCAATTAATTGCCAGCACAAGACCTTCCAGAATTTTCTTTCCCTCTGCAGTGACTGGGAGTATCCCAGATAGTAGCTGTTTCATCAGGCTGGGTTTCGAAATAACCACAATGAATAGCGTTCCCTTGCTGATTCACAGTGCACCATGGAATGAAAAAGTTATTATAAGATAGTGAAATTTAATAACCAGATCTATAATGACTGGTTTAGATAGCACTTAATAAACATTAAGTGACTAGTAACACATTCTAACCGCAGTCTTCAACCTGCATATTGTGATACATTAGTAAATCTCCAAACCACAATTGGGTTATCATCGTAAACAGCTTTATGGTAGTTTCTAGGACATAATAATTACTCAACAATTCTCTACTGAAAGAAGGAGTGGGGATTCCTCAGGGATCTAGAACTAGAAATACCATCTGACCCAGCAATCCCATTACTGGGTATATACCCAAAGGATTATAAATCATGCTGCTATAAAGACACATGCACACGTATGTTTATTGCAGCACTATTCACAATAGCAAAGACTTGGAACCAACCCAAATGTCCAACAATGATAGACTGGATTAAGAAAATGTGGCACATATACACCATGGAATACTATGCAGCCATAAAAAGGATGAGTTCTTTGTAGGGACATGGATGAAGTTGGAAACCATCATTCTCAGCAAACTATCACAAGGACAAAAAACCAAACACCGCATGTTCTCACTCATAGGTGGGAATTGAACAAAGAGAACACATGAACACAAGAACGGGAACATCACACACCGGGGCCTGTTGTGGGGTGGGGGGAGGGGGAGGGATAGCATTAGGAGATATACCTAATGTTAAATGATGGGTTAATGGGTGCAGCACACCACCATGGCACATGTATACATATGTAACTAACCTGCACGTTGTGCACATGTACCCTAAAACTTAAAGTATAATAAAAAAAAAAAAGGAAAGAAAGGAGGAGTGAATGTAACCATTAATCTACAAGAAGTTATTGAGACATATTGCCTCAATGTTTCAAGGGCCATTGAGTAATAATGACTTATTTCTTTAAAAATTAAGAGGGTAAAAATAGTAAGTTGTCAAATTTCCAATGAAAAAAATTGCACCATAGAAGCAAAAGTGAAATGTTATAGCACATACAAAACACACACACACACACACACACACACACACACACACACACAGTGTGTATACATAATGGATTTGGAGTTCTAGTTATGAGGATGAGACTAGGGAAATAGGCACAGAGGCAAAGTGCTGTTAGAGACAACCCATATATATAACTTCGAACAGAACATACTCCCTATGTAAGTGTTTAGTATTATTGGTAGATACGTGTATTGCTCTATGTATATAGCGACACACACACACACATATATATGCACATATAACATATAGATATATACTCTATTTGAAACCTTTCCTTATAATCTAACCATATATCAGTGCTATCTTTACAGCATGGTAATAAGTATATAACTATAGTATGAATTTTAAAGATTTGATGATATTGCATTAAATATATTTACCCTAAGTTTTATTAATCCTATGGTGATAACTATTCATATGTTTATTAAACTTTCCCTCTTTGAAAACCTGTTTTAACTATGTCTTACATCATTTCACTTACCAGATTATTACCCCTAAATTTAAATTTTGTGATTGAAAAATTATGCACCAGAAGGACAGCATCAATTTATTCTGTCATAAGCCCTCTTATAACTTTTGACGTTTCCTGTTTCTTTATGTTCTGCAAAACTATAAATATTATCACTGTTTCAATCTGCCTATCTGGTAGTTAAAAATAATTTGATTGTTTATATTGTTTTTTTTTTTATTAAGTAGATGGTATGTCTTTTTATATACTTAGTGATATATGAGCTTTTGCACTTTTGTCATTTTCTGGCTCATGTTCTTTATGAATTTTCCTATTGGGGTATTCTAGTTTTATTTATTGATTTATCAGCATTATTTATATATGAGGGCTGTCAATCCTTCGTATGTTATAATTGTTACTAATAATTTTCCCAACTTTATATTTGACTTGTAACTTTCTTTAGAGTCTTTCTTAAAAGCATCATAACCAATACATGATGCAAGAATTGCCATACTAAATTCCTTTACTGACTCAATAAATAACTATAATCATGGTCTATGAAGCAACAGAAATGTTAAGACTTTTAAGAGCTTATAGAAACTTTATTGCACATTTATTCCTGGCTTCCAGGATCAAGTGGGCAATAAGCAATTATTAAATTAATGGTAATACTACAGTGCTTCCGGCATACTTGTTCCTGAACTATTTGAGGTACCAAATAGTTAAAATGACTTTAATCACCTAGCTCACGTGAAATTTAAATGATAAAATAGAAGTAGAAGAATCCATGGGCACATCTTATTTCTCATTCCATTAATGATCTAAATTTCTTCTTGAAATGACTTTTTGAGGTATTATAAAGTAAATTTGAATGTTTCAGAAAGAGAACTACAAATCTTATGAAGCAGATAATTGCCACTGGATTTAGCAATCTGACCCACAATATAGAAATTTCTAATTAAAGTTCTCTTTTTATAATGCTAATCTTTCAGCCAAAAATTTCCTTGGGACATGTTATAATGAAGATAAAATGTACTAAGATTTTAAATTAACCAGAGATCCCAGAGAAACCTAATAAACATTTTCATAAATATTCACTATAAGTAAATTTTATTGTGAAGTAATCCCATTGTTATACATTCCTCTCATCATTGGCATCATTATGCTGTAAATAACTTAACTAATAGAAATAAATATTTAAAATGCTAAGCTTGAAAATCTGGATTTGCTATACATAAAAGAGAAACATGACTTTATGTAGCTGAATTGGTATGCAGATGATCTAGAAATAAGAAGTTTCATAATGATACCAACAACTCATCATTAATCCTTCCAAAGATAGGTTATTTCCCCAAAGATTTAATTGATAGCATTCTCATAATTTAAAAAATGACTGTATTTCTATTAAACTTTATAATGAACAAAATATGTGAGCACTAATTATGTGTTGATTTTAAAGTCACTCTACTTACTACTAAATAAGGTATCTCTTCAAAAGAATTAATATTTTTCTTTACATTGATATGCTTAAGGGGGTAAACTCTTAGTGAAAACAAAAAAGTTTGCTAGTAGATGTCAGACCCACGTGGATTTACCACATGTATTACATAATAGGAGGCTCTGTGTTGATCTACAAGTTTGGTAACAAGTTTATGTTGATTAGCCAAGCATTATTACATTTTTTCACTGATATTATTTGTAGATAACGAGCACAATATGCAAGGATATGTGCTGCCAGAACTCTATAGCAGGGATTAAAATTAGGCATGGGTATCCACCAATTGTACGTTTTAAGAAATATATCTGTATGGCTGGGCACAGTGGCTCACGTCTGTAATCATAGAACTTTGGATGGCCAAGGCAGGTGGATCACCTGAGGTCAAGAGTTCGAGACCAGCCTAGCCAACATGGTGAAGCCTCGTCCCTACTAAAAAATACAAAAATTAGCTGGGTGTGGTGGCAGGCACCTGTAATACCAGCTACTCAGGAGGCTGAGGCAGGAGGGTTACTTGAACCCAGGAGGTAGAGGTTGCATTGAGCCAAGATTGTGCCATTGCACTTCATCCGGGGCAACAGAGCAAAAACTCCATCTCAAAAAAAAAGAAAAAAAAAAAAAAAAGAAAAGAAAAGGAAAGAAAGAAATATATCTCAGTTTTCATTTTCGATCATGGTTGTCATGTATCTTAATTATGATGTTATCACACTTTGAATACAGTTTCATTAAAATATAAGGTTAATAATTTAATTAAAGAGAAAACATTAAAAATATTAAAATCTTTCCTGAAAACAAAATAGATTGTAATAAAATAAATACAAAAAACTCAAATTACTTAATGAATGTAGAAACTAGAGATTGCCCTACAGAAAATGTGACAGTGTGATGAATTAGCTTAAAATAATTATAATCCTTAAGAAGACATCATATTTAACAAAATTCAGGATATCAGGATCCTAGAACCAATATTTCTGCTCTGTAATCTTAGGTACATGACTTAGCGTATCTCACCTCGAGTGTCTTCACCTGTAAAATGAAAGGTGTACAGGTTGCTCTGTCTACTTAATATTTTTGGTATTAAATTACACATATAAATTATTTCCAAATGAATTTGAAATTTCATTTGTGCTAGAAATCAATTAGGTGGCCATTTCAGCTCCTACTCTGTGACACTTATGTCCAAGGACATTCTCAAACTTCTTAATCAGGAGCCTGGATATTTGAAGATCTGTACAAGCCTACCTAAAAAAAGTACAGTCATCAGTAAGTAGAGTGCACTTTATTGAATACCTGTTAGGCACCATGTTAGCCACATTTCCCAACTAACCTGGATTCTTCAGAAGAATCTTATAAGTTGTGACAGATTGTATTTTTTTAAGATGGATACAATATGTTTCATCTTAAATGTTCTTCTTCCGATGTAACACTGATACTTCTCCATCAAGAGTTGGGTTTATGTTTCCGCCCCTTGACTAGGATGGACCCCTGACCATGGCAGAAGTTATACTATGTGACTTCCAAGACTAAGTCACAAAAGGCAATAGAGTTTCTGCTTGGTACTCTTTGGGTCACTTACTCTTGGAATCCGGCCAGCATTTAGTGAGGGACTGCAGATTAAATAAGGACCCATATACATGTTCCAGCCAACTACCCTGGCTGAAGTTCCAGCAGTAGCCACCAGGCATGTGAGTAAAGAAGCCTTCAAAATGACTTCAGCTTCATCTACTATTTTATTACACCTATATGAGAAGCCCTGAACCCAGCTGAGCCCGAGAATCAAAAGAGATAATAAGAAAAATGAATGTTGTTTTTATAAGCTCCCAAGTTTTGAGTTGATTTGCTATATGGCAATAGTTACTGGTGAACAAGGTAAGCACACCTGTATTACAAAGGTGAGCTAAGCATTACACAGGTATGCCAAGAGATAACTGAGTCACACAACAACTAAGAAGGTGAATCAATTTTAACACAAATTCTTACTTCCATAAAGACTTGATTTGTAAAAGAAAAATAATAAAAAATGAAAATAAAAAAGTATTAAAATAAATGTTTGGCAAAGATATTCCTTAAGAGGCCGTTCCTAAAGAAGGCATACTGCATCTAGCCTACATGTAGAGAACCAAACAATCTATTAATGATTACAAATAAGCCACCCTGACCTGTTTAAACATTGTAACACAGATTAGCTCAATTCCATCCAATAATTCATTCAAATTCTAGGAACCTACAAATCCCATAAAATGTAATAAACATGACTTAAATGAGAGCATTCAAATATCCTTGGCTTGCAAAAATTGACTCAATTTTTGTAACATCCACAGCAATACCTCTGGACCTATCTCTGGTATCAAGAGACAAAAAAGTCATTTTCTAGAATGGCTGGTAAAATTCTCTATCATCTCTTCTAGAAACTCCAAATATCTTTACCAAATGTAAAAATGGACTTTCATTCTACATTTTTTGATTTATATTTTTTAAGATTACATTATCATTTATAAATATAATACAAAATGGAAGAGTGTTGATCTACGTTGTTGTAAATATTTCTTTACCCTTGAATACTTATTGAATGCCCGTTGTGTAAGAAGGTGAATGGAGTCTTTCCTCTCTAACACACTATGTGATAGTGAAGGCTTTTCTCACATACAGTATGCATTAATTATTTTAGCCACCCCATGGAAAGTTGAAAGTATCTGTATTTTAGAGATGAGAAAACTGAATAATAGAGGGAAAATAGCATATGGAGGTCCCACAGACTAGATTCCTATTATACTCCTGTTTTCATCTTAATATCTTAGCTATGGAATATTCTTTAATCTTCTTTGAAAAGTTTAACGCCATTAAAATTCTTATTTACATCAAAATAAACGTGAATAGAATAATTCAGAGGACAAAACAGGAAATATATTTGTGACATAGATGACAGAAAATTTCCTATTCTTGTTTAGAATTATCACTTATATGTCAAGAAGAAAAACAACATTCCCACACTATTCAACCTTTTTTTAAGCATCAATTTCCTAACGTATTTTAATAGGTAACTCCATTTGTGGAATTACATGTTTATAAGATTGTTTTGAAAATCAGAAATAATAAATGTAAATTACATGCTAGGCATTTAACACATTTCCCAAATGCAGACACACCTAGTGGAATAATTGATGTATTTTGGTTATATTATCCTTATAAAATTTTCATACTTACTGAGGGCTTTACCTTAAATAACTTTTTATTTTTAAGTTACTTACAATAAATCGTTTTTTTAAAAACCTCTAGGTTTTTGGACTAGAACACAATAACGCTCCTTTAATCTTTATAAAGAGACCACTATGAACAATTTTACACCAAGAAACTGTGTAATCTAAAAAAAATGGTTAAATTCCTAGAGTCATAAAACCTACCAAATCTAAACTGTGTAAAAATAGAAAGTCTGAATAGATCAATACAAGTAAGGGATTGAATCAGTAATTTTTAAACTCTCAACAAAGAAAAGCGCAAGACCAGGTGACTTCATAAGTGATTTCTATCAAACATTTTAAAAGACAATTAATGCCAATGCTTCTCAAACTCTTTCAAAAAACTGAAGTGGAGGGAGCACTTCCAAATACACTTTATAAGGTCAGAATTACCAAAGCCAGAAAAAGACATCCCAAGAAAACCGCAGGTCAATATCCTTGATGGATAGAGAGGCAAAATTCTCAACAAAATTCCAGCAAACTTTAACAGCACATTAAAAGGATCGTACACCATGACCAAGTGCGATTTATCCTTGGGATACAAGGATGGTTCAATATGAAAATCAATTAGTATGATACACCACGTTAACAGAATAAATAAGAAGTCACATGTTCATGTCATTAGATGCTGAAAACTTGTTCGGCAAAATTCAACACAATGTCATTATTTTAAAAAAACCCATTAAACTCTCAACAGACTAGGAATAGAAGGAAATTGCTTCAATATAAAAGCCATATATAAAAAGATTGCAGCTCATATCACAACTGCAAACTGAAAGGATTTTCTATGATATCAGGAATAGGAGAAACAAGGTAAGTATGCCCATTCTTGCCACTTCTACTGATGGCAATACTGGAAGTCCTTGCTAGAATTAGTAGGCAAAAAAAAATTAAAGGTATATAAATCAGAAATGAAGAATATTATTCGTATTTGCAGATGACATAATCTTATGAATAGAAAACCCTAGAATCCATTAAAAACACTAGAACCAATTTAAAAATCAGTAAACTTGTAGGAAACAAAACCATCATACAAAAATTAGTTGAGTTTCTTTGCACTAACAATGAAAAGGAAATTAGGAGACAAATTCCATTTACAATAGCAGCAAAAAGAAAACAGTGATAAACTAAAGAGGTCAAAGAGTATGTACTGAAAACTATAAAACATTGATGAAAGAAATTAAAGATGGCAAAATCAAATGGAAAGACATCCTACATTCATGGATTGAAGGACTTAAAATTGTCATTATATTCAAAGCAATCTACAGAACTAATATAATCTTTATCAAAATTCCAATGGCATTTTTCACACAGAGAAAAACTCTGAAAATCATATGGAATCACAAAGAATCCCAAATGGCTAAATCAACCTTGAGAAACAAGTACAAAATTAGAGGTCTCACACTTTCTGATTTCAAAATACATTACAAAAGTACAGTAATTAAAAATAAATTGTATTGTCATCAAGACAGACATATACGCCAATGGAACAGAATAAAGAGCCCAGAAATAAATCTACACATATAGGGTTAACTGATGTTCCATGATAGAGCCAAGCATATACAAGGAGGAAAGCATAATCTCTTCAACAAATGTTATTGGAAAAACTGGATATCCACATGCAAAAGAATGAAATTGGATGCTTATCTTATGCCATATGCAAATATCAACTCCAAATGGATAAAATATGTAAATGTAAAACCTCAATCCATAAAATTCCTAGAAGAAAACATTGGAAAAATCTTGTGACCTTCATCCTGGCAATTATTTCAAAAAGCACAAGCAATAAAAGCAAAAAATACAATTAAGACTACATAAAACTAAAAATCTTCTGTTTAGAAAAGGGAACAAATCAACACTGTGAAAGGGCAATCTATGGAATGGGAAAAATACAAAACATATATATGTATTATGAGAATTATTTCTAACTCAGAGCTATTAGGAGGGTTAAAGAAAATGAATTATATAAAGAATACTTCATGGTATAGCTACATTCTAAGTAATCAAAAAGACAGCAACAAATATCATGATTACTATTTTAAATACATCAGGGCTTAGATAAGATTTTGTGGTCAGACCTGAAGACCTTATATTATACTAACACTTGGTTATTTTCTAAAATATATAAAGAACTCCTATAACTCATTGGCAAAAAAAAAACTAAAAACCTAATTAAAAATGGGCTAAAGGCTTGAATAGACATTTCTCCAAAGACGACACCCAAATGGTCAACAGGTGTATGAAAATATGTTCAACATTATGAATTATCAAGGAAATGCAAATGAAAAGCAGAATGAGCTATCAGATTTATACCTGTTAGATGCCTATTATTAAAAAAAAGTATTAGTGAGGTTGTAGAATAATTGGAACTATTGTATGCTGTTGGTGAAGTAAAAACTGGCATGGCTATTATGGAAAATAATATGGTTGTTCCTCAACAATTAAAAATAGAACTCCCACTTGATCTAGCAATCTCACTTTTGGATATTTATCCACAAGAATTGAAATAAGGATCTTGAAGGGATATCTACAATGCCATGGTCATTGCAACACCATTCGCAATAGCCAAGATGTGGAAACATCTTCAGTGTCCACTGATGGATGAGGGGATAAAGAAAATGTGGTATATACATACAAGAGATTATTATTAATATTCAAAAAGAAAGAGATACTGCCACGTTAACAATATGGATGAACCCTAAGGACATTATGGGAAGTGAAATAAGACAGTCACAGAAGGACAAATACTCCATGATTCTACTTATAAGAGGTATGTAAAATACTCAAACTGATCAAATCAGAGAGTGAAATAGTAGTTGCTAGAGGCTGTGGAGAGGAGGAAGTGGGAAGCTGCTAATTAACAAAGGTTCAGTTGTGAAAGATGAGAAAATTCTCAAGATCTGTTGTACAACTTGTACCTATACTGAACAATGCTGTATTTTACACTTAAAAATCAGTTAAGAGGGCGAATCCCATGTTAAGTGTTCTTACACACAATAAAGTAAATTTCAAAAGAAGTTAAAGGATAAGAGTGTATCTGTTGAAAATAATGTCATCACATACATTCACGTTAAGGTTCCTTCCAGTTTTAAAATTCTACTCAGAAGTCTTCAGTGTACCAATTTATAGACTTGAGCGAAAACCTAACAATTCTGTTTCTCGGTCACTTGTTCAGTCACTTCAGAATGTACAAAGGCTTCCTCGAAGCAAATTAGTGATACTTTTAATCTAAGGAGTGGTCCTCACTGGCTGGCTTCGCATCCTCTGTTTGCCAATTACTTTCTACAATTTGTGGACAGTATGAGGGACAAGTTGTGTCAGGCAGGAAGGGGCAAAGGCAGAGATAGAGTGAAAAGTCTCCTCTGCCTCATACCCTCCCAGCACAGGATTGCTGGATGTAAAATCACCCAGAAGTGCTTTTTCTGCTTTATAAAAGGCGTTACTATGTTCTGCTCTGCATAGTTCCAAGATTGTTCCTCAGCAACCTCAGAACAAAAAACGATATCCTTTTCCTTAGAATCTTTTACTCGGTATATTAACTTGCCAAACTCTATACAGGTTGTGAGTTTGTTTATAAATCAGAATCCAGGCTATCTCTTCTCATAGAAGTGCTAATAAAAATATAAAAATTTTCTCAGATCAGACCACAAAATCTTATCTAATCCCTGACATATCTAAAGTAGTACTCATTTGGTTGCTGGGTTTTTTTTTTGAGAACTTACAATGTGCTTATACCATGCAATGTTCTTTATAAAATTCACCTCATTTAACCCTCCTAATAACTCTATGAGTTAGAAATAGTTTCAATAATACACATGAGGAAACTGAGGCCCAGAGTTCAAGAAATTCTCTAAGGTCACATAGCAAGTAAGTAATAATGAAGGCTCTTAAAAGTAGAAGTGGGGGGCAGAAGACTATAGATAAGAGTGATGTCATATGAGAAAGACTCAATTTGCCCTTGTTAGCTTTGAAGTTGAAAGGGGGCCATGAGCCAATGAATGTGGTCAGCCTCTAGAAGCTAGAAAAGGCATGGAAATGGATTCTCCTCTACAGCCTCCAAAAGGCAGGCAGCACTGCTGATATGTTAATGTTAGCTCAATGAGACCTGTTTTAAACATCTGAACTATAGAACTGTAAAATAATGAATATGTGTTGTTTAGGGTCACTAGGATTGTAGTTGTTGCATCAAAAATCGAAAACTAATACATAGACACATGGTTAGTTATGAGGATGGGTTAATTTAAAAGAAGTATGTTTTTCTCCCTGTGGCCATCAACTATTCAGGGTAATGTTTTGAGACAGAGTCTTGCCCTGTCACCCATGCTGGAGTGCAGTGGCCGATCTCAGCTCACTGCAACCTCCACCTCCTGGCTTCAAGCAATTCTCATGCCTCACGTTCCCAAGTAGCTGGAATTACAGGTGTATGCCACCACACTCAGTTAATTTTTGTGTTTTCAGTAGAGACAGCATTTTGCCACATTGGCCAGGCTGGTCTCAAACTCCTAACCTCAAGTGATCTGCCTGCCTTATCCTCCAAAAGTGGAGGGATTACAGGCGTGAGCCACTGCAACCAGCACGCAGTGTAGTTTTTTTTTTTTTTAAGTGTTTCAGTGAGGGTAACCTTCACTTTTACTGTCATTTGAACCTACTCTAATCAGCAACACCTCCAAATACACACACATGCACACACCACTGAAATTGTTCTTATTAAAGGGGATATAAACTAGAGTGAGGGTGTAACTTATTGGTCAAAATGGGAAAGTTTTAAGAGTGAATAGGAGTGTTAGTAATTCCATTGTAGTAACTGCTATATATTAGGATTTCCCAGACATCTTACCCTACAGATGTTTTCCTAAATTCACTGAATAATTTTCATCCATCATGTTATTTTAACTAATCAGCAATATTTAATGTAGTTACATGTCTTCCTTTCTCTGAAAACACTTTCTTCTGGATTCCAGAATACCACATCTATCTTCTCCTTTTTCTCTCCCCTTTCTAGCCACCCTTTTCAGCCCCTTTGCTGATGCCTCATCATATATACATTTAGAGATCTCTTATCTATCTGTCTACACATTTTTCCTTGGTAATCTTATCCTGGCCAATGGATTTAAATACTATCTATGTGTTGACTTCTAAATTATTATCCTCAACTCTGATCTTAGGACCACTTCTTTACATGCATTCATAGCCTCATAGGCACCTCAAGATTACTATGTTTAAAAATGAAATCCTAATGTTCACTCCCAAACCTGTTCCTTCTACAGTCTCACCCATCTTGGTTTGTGGCCACTCTATTTGGCCAGTTGCTTAAGTAAGAAACCTCACAGTAATCCTTGGTTTCTCTAATTATTTCATCAGTCACATCTATTGCATCAGGAGGGAAATGACTTTGATGAAATATTAGCCTCCAATTCGGCTACCAGATATGCTATGCTAGAGGATCATGAAACAGAAAAGCTCACAGATGAAATTAAAATGCTCATATCATGCCATTTATTTATTTTTATTTTTTATTTATTTATTTTTGAGACAGAGTTTCACTCTTGTTGCCCATACTGTAGTGCAATGGCACGATTTCAACTCACTGCAACCTCCACCTCCCGGATTCAAGTGATTCTCCTGCCTCACCTCCCGAGTAGCTGGGATTACAGGCTTGCGCCACCATGCCCAGCTAATTTTGTATTTTTAGTGAAGATGGGCTTTTACCATGTTGGTGCAGTTGGTCTCGAACTCTGACCTCAGTGATCGGCCCACCTTGGCCTCCTAAAGTACTGGGAGTACAGGCCTGAGCCACCACGCCCGGCCTTAACATTTATTAAATGAGTTAAAAACATATGGCAAGAGGGAAGAGAGCAGGAGGATAATAAAATTAGAATAATTTCAGATGCAGATTGTTTTGTATGCTTATGTGTCACTTGGTTCTATAACAGTACCTGGCACATAACAGGTGATTCAAAAACAAGTGCTAAATAATCAAATATATGAATACTGCTCTATGTGTGAGTAACCCAATATATAAGAATGACAGTAGAGAAAGTGCAGGGTCACCCTAGTATAATGAGCATGGGCATGGAGTTGGATAAATGTAAATTTGAATTCAGGTTCTGCCACTTACTAATTAGGCCTAGAAATACAAATTAAGTTGGCCAAATTAAAACAGAGACAAAAGCACTCTGAGCTAAGGGAAGCATAAAAGCAAATATGGAAAATTTCTAGGCACCTGTGTGGGAGAACGAGTGACTTAATTTGGTTGAAGAAACATGAAATACATGCGTAATGAGCATAAAAATATAAAATATTAATATATCATAAATCTTTTTGAGGCAGTTTAGGAGAGTAGCCTTATTATATGGGCAAAATTAAGTGAAAAAAATTGTGAGTATTATTAGGGCTGTGAATAACATAAAAAAATGGACAAGAAACTTTGTAATAAATTTCACTTGGAGACATACTAGGTTTGAGATATTAGTGAATATCAAGGTATAGCTACATATCACAGAGTTGAAAACGAATTGGAAATGTGGCTATAACTCAAGAAAGATTGGAAGTGGTGAAGACAGAGATACAATGATCATTTGCATAGAGACTGAATACAGATTGCATACAGATTGAAGACAGGTTATTAAATTATTAATTAGTAAATTATGTTGATAAGAGAACAAGTACAGAGATAAGAAGGCCAAGACATCTCCCATGAGATTCATAAGCTAAAGAAGTTGGAAGAGCAGAAAGACCCAGATAATGAAAGACAGAATAGTCAGAGAGGAAGAACCCGCTGTGTGTAGAGGCTGAGAAAAATGTTTCATCAGTGGTAGAAAGTTAGGAGAGCTGAATAAAAGCCTTTTGTCTCTGTGACTAAGAATACTTATTTGTTGAATAAATAAATGAACAGTTAAAGCAGAGTGATGTGTTTGGGGGAGTGGGGGCATGCACGTGTTTTCCATAGGGGACAGTCACCCACATGGCTCTCTCCTCTTATAGAGAACTTTATTTTTCTCTGTAGACCAGCAAGTAAACACTTTAATAAAACTTTCTGATGGGATCAGATCCAGCCTGTCTTGAGTTCGTTTGAAGTAGAGCAGGTACAGCCTATAGGGGCAGTGTAAGCTCAGTCATTTTGACACTTTTGAAATAAATGTTCTTAGTGTGAATAATTAAGGCATACACTTATCAAATCTAACTACATGTAACATCATCTTCTGATATGCTTCCTTTAGTGACAGTCAGAATATATCATTCCCCATCTCTTGTGATTTGTGCTGCATATTTTCTAAAGGATAAACATTACATTTATTTGAATGGCTTATTTTAAATAAAACAGATAAGTGAATTTGTTGAATTATCTGTGATTTATGACATATTATGTATTTGTTAATATTTACACAAAGGTAGAATGAGCAGAGTCTAGCAAGATGTAAGTCCATTTGTAATTACTTCATTGAGGAGTCATACCTGAGCAATGCCTTAATGAAGGTGGTGATGAGGTGAAAATGTGCTACCAGAATAGGCATTGGAGAAAACCTAGAAAAGGCAGCTCAATAAAGTGATAATGGGGGGGGAACCCCTATATCTTTGCTTGGTGTATGCTCCTTAATTTTAGGAGGTGGCACTTATTAGTTAAGTCATGGTGATTTCAACGGGGGGAATGGTGATAAATTGAGTCTAGAGAGTCGATGGAGAGTCAAGAGGTCCAGAATGAGAGGGAGTGAGAAGAGAGCTTTACAAGTAAACTAGCCAAGGATGGAGGTCATAACTATTTCAAAGTTTAGAATTTTCAGCTAATGCATCAATTAACTGCCAAATAAATTACTAATTAAATGCACACCACTATCTTAAAAAAAAATGGAGTCTCCAAAAATGTACACATTTTTTAGCCAATAGGATCAGGTCTATCATTTTTAAACTCCCATTCATAGTGTAGTTTTGATAAAAATCACATCTTCTAGCACGTTTCAAATTGGCTCCACTGAGCAAAATAAATCATCTTTGTTCAAAAGTAATTCTTACAAATCTAGCAATCCTAGCACATTTCATTCCCACGCTGTAATGTTTACAAGGCTATTTCTTTTATGTTGGGTTCCATACAACATTACAAGGGTGGAAAACTCCACTGAAAGGCTTCCTCATATAGAAAGTACTAAACATTGCCTAGAATATGACCTGGTTTGAGTGTGACTTTTTCTTATAGATACTACAGAGCCTGCTATACACAAGTTTAAATTAGCAAAATTAAAGGAGAGCATATGAAGAAGCTTGCAGTTATATTTTTCTTACATAGAATATGTATTTTAGAATGAATATATAAAATAATTCACTTAGAGTATATGTATTTCCTTTATGTATATCTATAAAAATCTCCCCAAATAGTGTAATTAGCAATTTTCACAGATTTACCCACACTTTTTGAAGTTATATATATAAACCTTTTCATGAGCCTCATGTTTTTTGTAACCATTAGTAGCCTTTGTCAAAGAGAACCTTAGAGGTTATTACATAATGAAAGTAGAAATCATTATGGGAATTCATACTTATGAAGAATCATCATATATTAAACCTAGAGAAGTCTCAATAACAAAGCAGAATCATATGAGGGAATCAATAAAACTGGGAAAAACAAAACAGCTCTTCATGAGGAGATAAAAGGCACTGAAAAATTCAAGCAAGTAAAAGCAGTGTTATCTTGGAAGCAATTCTCTGGTTTGTACAACAGAGAGTAAATGTTGACAGACCTGTGAAGGAAACGGGCTCCGTGTAGGGTCAGAGGTGGTGACATAAGCAGCCTGTGTGTAGGCATAGCTCTTGAATCGAGGCTTAGGGGAAGAAGTTCTCTCATAGCCCTGTGCTAGACTGACTGTGATCTGCAGAGAAGGGTTTGGGGAATTGGATAGAGAGGAGGAGGGAAAACCATAAGTAACCCAAAAGGACTACTTTCCAACATGGTAGAAAACAGAACATTAAATGGAAATGGTGAGATTCAATGTTTAATACTAAACATATATAAATGATATTAGAAATTGGTATACTCCCAGAATTATGGCACTTAATGTCATGTTGGAGAGTAAATGATCTGGGAAGATATGAGCATGCTATTTAACCATGAGGATTCCACAGTAACACAACTCCAACATTTATATGGGATAGAAATCTTCAAACCGGCAAAAACAGGCATCCATAAGCAATTTTCTCTAAATCCAAAGTAAGTAAAACCAGAATTCATCAGGTCCATACCCTGGAAAGGACTAAAGATTTCATAAGCGAATATAGAGCTAGCTCAGTAAAGTGAGAGAGTTTGGCCTAAGAGCTTTCCACACATTCAGCAGAAATGTTGCTAAAGGTTTCTTCACTACTGTTTGTGCCTGAGAAAGCATAGGAAAACATCCAAACTACCCACTGTTGAGAGACAGAACAAGCCAATATCATGGAAGAACCCCACTGAATTCTATACAATTATATAACGAAGAATTTCATCATGTTTTTCTTTATTGTTTATTTGAAATATTTTAAACCACTATTTTCAAAAATGTTATCCTGAATAATCAAAATCTGATTTTGTACATCATGTTGTCATAAAATATTTTTTAATGATTAAAAACCGTATTTAATCATTTTCTAGCTCTTTGTTCTAGTTGATGAAGATTTTAGAGTTTAATATGTACATAAGTTTGCCTTTCATTTTATTGTGTGTTACACAATGGAAATTTAATATATTATGTTCTATATTCCTATGATATGGTATATATCAATAGTATTTTTTAATTACGTTTTGAAAAGAATATTGTAGTCAATGAAGCAAAACTGAAAAGGTTTACATAGTCTCTGTTTTTGTACATATACATACATGAGGCTTTATATATATACACGTGTATATACATATGTTATATATATGTGCACGTAATACCTAAAAATGCATATAAAATAGAAAACATCTTGAATATGAGCTGTCCTTTAGACACTTTACCTGTTGAGAATAGTGCATTTGATGATGTAATTGGAAATGTTCTTCTTTAGTCACTTTAGGTGGCCTTGGCAACATTTCCACTTCCTGGATGGCTTCGATGCTCACTTGTTGAGGCAAAACTTGGAAGAGTGATGTGATGTACATTAAGACGGACTTCTTATCTGGATAGGTGGTAGCAACATCTGTAAGCACATTAACACTACACATCAATTTTTCGTTTCTATATTTGAGACTCTAAAAGGATAATGAACAAATCAATGTTACAGGAAGACGATAGATTAATGAACAGTGAATTGTCCATGAATGTCCTCCAGAGACTAATTAGAACATGATAATGAGGCCTAAATTTCTTTCCAATTTGGCAGACCAATGAGACGAGCAGTAAAGTTAATTTCTTTTCCTTGTTCATATAAAAACTTCATTCCATATTACTTTTTCCTAAGTCAAATTGCCAAACTAGCCCATCTAACGGAGTAGCTTTCATTAGATAAGAAACAAAAATAAAAGATTACATTTTCCTTCCCATGGAAAGTTATATTAACATGTCAATTCAAATGCTGCACTGGCAATTAAACAACTACACAAAATGGTTTAATGCTTTGGTTCCCAGTAAAGAAACCTTATACCTTTTAATTGAATGTTGCTGATATTAAAGTATGCAGAGAGCTAAATATGTCTCTGCTGAAATGAGTCATGTATCCACAATATAAATAAAACAGAAAAATACCATATAATGATTTTTACTATTCCTTGTATACTAAAAATATTTGTTTACATTGTGGTGCATGGGATAAAGTAGAATATCACTTTCCTTCTCAGACATTAGAGACAAATGTAAAAGTCCCGCCCATTAAGTTGATCTGACTTCATGTCCTTTGCCACATTCAGAAAGTGAATGAAAGGCAGCATTTAAAGTCAATAATACTTTGTAATAACACATATAAAGTGGCAGCTCCTTCAAAAGATTCATTTGCTACTTGGCATTACAATTTACTTACTGCACTCATTCCAGTGAACCAAGATGTAAAGTAATCCTTTATGTGAAGTGTGTCATTAATACTAGAAATGTTAACACATAAGCTCTGACTATGAAATGCTAGCATTTCATTGTCATCCTTTTTCATCCTTTAAAAAGAAGGAAATTTTGTCATTGAGACAGCATGTGTAAATCTGGAGGATATTAAGTTAAATAAGCCAGGCACAGAAAGACAAGTACCACATGATCTCACTTACACATGGAATCTAAAAGTTGAATTCATAGATGTAGAGAGTAGAATGGTGTTTACCAGGGGCTGTGGGGCTGGGATTGGGAAGATGTTGGTCAAAGGACACAAAATTTCAGTTACATAGGAAGAATAAGTTCAAGAGATCTATTATACAACCTAGTTTATAACAATGTATTGTATTCCTAAAAATTGCTGCGAGAGTAGACATTAAGTATACTCACCATGAAACATGATAAGCATATGAAGTAATGCATGTATTAATTAGTTCAATTTAGCCATTCCAGAATGTATATATATTTCAAAACATCATGTTATACATGATAAATGTATGCAATTTTATTTTTTTAATCATTAATGAATACAAAAATAAAAGATAAAAGATAAACATAAATCCTGGCAGGAGGTCAAGGCAATGCGGCAATGCATTTTCCTTGCCATACAATTTCTCTTAGCTTAACTACTATTAAGATATCTGTATTCAATATGTATATTCTGATCAGGTGTTCTGATTATAAGTGAAAAAGCCAAGAGTAAAGTCTCAAGTCCATTAGCAGAAAAGGAGGTTGAACAAGTGACTTCATCAATTCTTTTGCAAGTATCAGAACCATGATTAATCAGAACAACTATTTTTAAAGTATTTTTAAAAAGAGTTACAAGAGAGGGAAAAATTAATGTTCCTTGGTCTACTTCTATCCATAGAACAATACAGTACTTCTCAATTTTTAATATACATATGAATCACCTGGGGATCTTTTAAAACTACAGAATCTGATTCAATAGGTCAGGGGTAGAGCCTGGAGCTCTGCATTTGCAATAGTCTCCCAAGTGATGCTGAAACTGCTAGCCTGCTACATTTTGAATAAGGGCCAAAAACATTACTTATATATAAGCAGACTGTTACATCATCTCCATTTTACTGTTTTATTCATTTATCCAAATGATATTTATTAGCTATTTCAATGCACAAGGCTGAGAGGTACAAAGTTATACAACACATATGCTCAACTTATTATACTTTAATTATTAACCAACAGATGGTCAAAGTAATTTTTGCAAGTACTTTTTAAAGAAGAACTAAATAATATTTTGTGCATGAACACTGCCTTCCTTAATAATCTTACTAACTTAGCTTTGGAAATCTGAAGCCTAGAAACCTCCAATTCATTTGATAATTGTTTTTCAAAATATTTGACCAATTGTTTCTTATATGGTAGATACTATCCTTCACCGTATCCTGAAATTCTAGAAAACTTTCTTCCTTCTCACTAGTAACTAGTCAGCTGTACCTGTGATTAGCATAACTTAGAGCTCTTTCATTTTTAGTAGATTAAATAAAACCATGACGTGAGAAAACAAAAAGGGTTGAGCCTGTGCCTATTCAATGCTGTGTTATACATAGACACACGCATGTATGTTTAGCCTCAAATATATGCCATTATAAAAAGTAAAAAATGGTGAAAAATTGGCCAAGCATTATTTTTATAGCCCCCCAAAAAAGTCAAACATTGTAATAAATTTTATTTACATAAAACATGTGGACTGAATGCAACTATTCATAAATGTCAGTCATTACAATAAATATGCACTTATTTAACCAAACTATTGACATTTTGCCCCAAACTATTACTATCCCACTTCTGAGATTATGCAGAATTCAAAACTGCCAGTAGGTAGAAATAAGCAATTTTTTAAGAAAGGAATTTAGGTCTTCTAAAATATTTTGAATTTCATCAACATACATTTTCAAGAAATCTATAATATTCAAAGTATTTTAATGGATTATCCAGGAGATTTAAAAGATAGAAAATTCATGAATTCTGCTTCTAATTTGGAATAAGAAAGTAACTAAATAATAAAAGTACGAAGTAACTGCATTGCTGAACAGACTCCAAAATGTGTTCCTCTAATTGGCACAACCAGTTCTCTAACATGTTCAGATTTTAAAAATCATATATATTGGAGGATAAGGCAATTCTCTTTGAATAGGAAACTGAATTAATTATGCACAGGATTTCAATAGCTGGAAATGAGGGAATGGGGAAGAGTATTCGGGGCAGTGGGAATATCTCAAATAAAGATGCAGAGGTAGGGACACATTAGCCATGTCTTGGGAACAGTGGCTTTGTGTGTCTTAGAGAGAGTAGAGTAGCGAAAACTAAGATAAAACTGGTAGATTGTATGTAGAAAACTGAGGGATCGTCAATAGCAAACTAGAAAATCTGGCCTTCCTTCAATAGATTAGAGAGTAAATACTTTTCAAAAAGAGGGTGACACCATCAAAATTTTATTAAAGTAAATTCTTTAAGTACAGAATGGATTGCTGGAGGAAAACTGGAGAGAAATAGGAGGCTAGGACGATAATCCACATGAAAAATGTTCAAGATCTAAGATAGAACTGTGTACGGGGGAAACGAAACCAAGTCAATGTATGATAAAAATTCTAAGATAGATCAAAAATGACTTCATTCAATTTTCAAATCATTTACTCCAAAGTCTTTGGAAATGCCTATATACAAAGTTATGTGCTACAGCCTGAAGATATAAAGATTAATAAACTGAGAATAAAACAAAGAAGGAAGAGGACGAAAGAGGAAACTGATTGTTCTGCAGCCATGGTAACAAGAAGACACCAACAAAAGTTTCAATCTACCCTATTTATTCATTTAACAATTAGTTCCTCCGTGATTGTTATCATGCTTCCCCCAGCCAACCAGCAGCAAACACTCCCTTCTGAAAGTTTGCCAGAGTGAATTCACTTCAATGAACATAATTCTCAATTCAAACTAAATAACAATGGTCTCACCTGAGGTACCATGCTTCTAAAGCTATCATCATCCTATTCCCAATTTGAAATGTTCTTAGATTGCTGGACCTCTGATTCCCCCCAAAACCTAAGAATACGCTCCTTTCAGAGACTGTGGTTGACCAGCAGCATTCCCTCTTATATAAGTAAGATGTTACGAAGCTCAAATCCAATGTTTAGAAAAACTGTAAAGTTTGTTAAACCTTAGTACTGTTGCTATGTTGCATTTTTTGTCATATTTTTGTCATTTTTGTCATATTTTTGCCGTTTCTATCATTAACACAAAAACAAACCTAGTTGTAGGAGACCATTTGTAGACTATTAACAGGTAGCCAGAAGAATTTACATAGAAGGAAAAAAGCATTTATCACTTATTCCATATTTGCTGAGTGATTGTTATGTGCTATAGAATATGCTTAGACTATGTTAGATTATGAGTATATAGCAGATGAGCCACCCCATAATTATAAACATTACTTTTTATGGGAAATCAAAATAAATTTTATAACTTGGGGGTAATCCTCATTTATAATGACTGCACTAAGGCCAATTCCTAGCACTCTGCAATCACCTAAGTATTTGTTAAGAAACTGAATACAGAGAACAGTTAAAGTCATAGAAATTGATGAGAATTACGTAAGACAGTGACTAAAGGCAATGGTATGATAATGAGTACTATGAAGTATTTGAGGAGTATGAAAATGATGGGATGTAATTTATACGTTTTATTACACGACATTAAGATTCTATAAAATGAGAGCAGTGGCTGAATCCCCACAGTAAGAACTTACAATTATATGAACGTAATTTTACACCAAGAATCTACTACATAAAATGTTCATTGACACCGGATTTTAATAATTGCTTATCCAATCTTTGAAGCCATCTCAGAATGAAAATGGTGAGAACTCATAATATACTGCTAGAGATTTTACTTTATGAACAATAACACCATTTCTGATGAGTGTTTCATATTTGAGGCTACTATGGAACAAATAAATCATTTAGTGAAATTTGAACATTTTTCAAATAAAGAAGTTGAACCTCACAGTGGTTTGAAGGCAAGTTCAAAAGCTAGTCACAATCAGATTAAAACCCAGTCATTGCACTACACTGCCATGGTACCTTAACCTCATTCTCTCAGATTCTATCTCAGTGTATTTGAAGGGTAAGTATCTGAAAGTCATTATTCAGATACTTACCTTGTAATTAATGTGGTTCAATTACCAAACATGATCTCTATTTAGCAGTAGTGATTTATATTTCTAATAAGTGATGTATAACAAGACTAAATAAACATAAAAATGAACCATTGAAATGCAAATTAGAGATATGTGGTTTTAACTATGTTCCCTCGCCTACAAAATTTGCAAAGACTTACAAAATAATAATAATCTATGCTGCAGAGGCTTCAATGATTCGGCCAAACACCTACTTAGCTTGAAGAGTATCAGTTGTTTCTAACCTTATGAAAAATATTTTGGGATTGTCTATCAAAACCTTAAAAAAAAAAAACATATGCTATGACCCATTAGTTTTCCTTTAGGGTCCTGCCACAAGGAAATTATCAGAAATTTAAATAAAGATATATGTAAATATGATGTAAAATTTAAACAGTATTTATAACACAAAAAGAAGTATTTATCATATAAAAAAGGAAAAAGTCAGACCAATCCAAATAGCTTAATAGGTAGAGACTTAGAGAATAATTGAATAAATAACTGTATAAGAATATTACAAAGCTAGTCAAAATGTTTCTTTTTAAGGCTATTTGACACTATATTAAAGTCAATACCTTACAATGTAACATCAAAAGAGCAGGATTTATCATTCATGTAGAACAATCTTAGGAAAACACCTGAGAAAATACTTCAAGGTATCAGTAAAGTGGATGTGCTTGCGGGATTGAAAATAATTCACTTTTAAAATTTTATTCTATCTATATTTTCCAAACTCTTTATTCAACACATACTAATTTTGTAATAAATATATTCTGTTATAATAAAAGTATCTGCAAAGATAAAAATAAAAATAAAAGCAAAGTTGCACAAAGTTTGCTTTCAACATGCCCTCACCCCAAAAGAGTCAATGTGAATAAGTTTGATGAAAGCAGTGCCTTCAACAAAACTAATCTTGGGCAGTCAACCTCAGGGAAGTCCGATTAGCCAGTCGCCGGGTGTAACCTTCAAACACCCGTGGGAAATCTAAAGAAGAGGCTCCACTGTCTAAATTTCAGGCCAAGTTTCTGCCAAGGGACTGGCAGGAATTGAAATACTGAATTATAACGCATAGCATGTGTAATTGAAAACAAGCAAGATTTCAAAGATAGCAGGTATAAATGTGCACTCACAAAGCTTTAGTTGGTCAATCTTTTAAGAGTTTTATTAAACAACAAAAACTGTGGGAGGATGTCATTTAGAAACCATGATGAGAATAAACCTCCCCCACAGAGTTTGTATTAAGAAACAAAAATAAATAAATTCACTGAGAAGAAAAGGAATAGAGAAACTGGAAAGGCGGCACTTATGGTCGTAAACTAGCAGAGTCAGAATGCTCAAATTATGGAAATACAAAGGCATATGTGTTGGCACAACCAAAACCTATGGTTGTAAACAATAACCTAATTCACTGATTTGATAGTCTAAAGGACAAAGTGCTGGAAGTAAAGTAGATTATTTTTTGAGGTTTGCAAACGAAGAGATTTATGTTATAATGTCATCTGATATCTAAATGCTGGAGTTTCTAAGTTGTAGACCATATCATGGCACTGGACTAATTCATTAAAGCATGATATTGTTATTTTTAATATTTTGTACTTTGCATTCAGCACTGCATTGTACATACATATATTTTCTACTTACAAGTCACTATATACAATGGATATGCAACATTTTAATTAAAATTTGCACAACTCCTCCCATGTTAAATTTTTTAACATTCTGCAAGATATGTTCTGCCTTATATAAATTAAGTACTCTTTAATTGATCCATTTTTAGCACTTCATTCACTGATACAAGCAGTTGCTTTTATCATTTAGTAACAATGCTTCTCATTAAAGGACTGTAAGATATCATAATGGAAATAATTTGCGTTGATGAAGATGATTGAATTTCATCATAAAATTAATAATGATAAAAAGTAATGGCCTATGTTTATTCAGGAGAAACACAAAACAATTTTATCTTTTGAACATTCAATTATGCTTTTCAACATGCTTATGGTGTAACTAGCAGAAAACTATCACCATCATCTTGTTACAAGTAGAAAACAGTGGCTCAGGCTGGGCACTTTGGCTCATGCCTGTAATCCCAGCACTTTGGGAGGCCGAGGCAGGTGGATCGCCTGAGGTCAGGAATTCCACACCAGCCTGGCCAACATGGTGAAAAGACGTCTCGACTAAAACTATAAAAATTTCTCCACATCCTCTCCAGCACCTGTTGTTTCCTGACTTTTTAACGATCGCCATTCTAACTGGTGTGAGATGGTATCTCACTGTGGTTTGATTTGCATTTCTCTGATGGCCAGTGATGATGAGCATTTTTTCATGTGTTTTTTGGCTGCATAAATGTCTCAGGGATATAGAACTAGAAAGACCATTTGACCCAGCAATCCCATTACTGGGTATATACCCGAAGGATTATAAATCATACTGCTATAAAGACACATGCACACGTATGTTTATTGCAGCACTATTCACAATAGCAAAGACTTGGAACCAACCCAAATGTCCAATGATAGACTGGATTAAGAAAATGTGGCACATATACACCATGGAATACTATGTAGCCATAAAAAAGGATGAGTTCTTTGTAGGGACATGGATGAAGCTGGAAACCATCATTCTCAGTAAACTATCTCAAGGACAAAGAACCAGACACTGCATGTTCTCAATCATAGGTGGGAAGTGAACAAAGAGAACACATGGACACAGGAAGGGGAACATCACACACCGGGGACTGTTGTGGGGTGAGGGGAGGGGGGAGGGGGGAGGGATAGCATTAGGAGATATACCTAATGTTAAATGATGAGTTAATGGGTGCAGCACACCAACATGGCACATGTATACATATATAACAAACCTGCATGTTGTGCACATGTACCCTAAAACGTAAAGTATAATAATAAAAAAAAAATGTAAAAATTAGCTGGGCATGGTGATACACGCCTGTAATCCCAGGTAATCCCAGCTATTCGGGAGGCTGAGGTGAGAGAATACCTTGAACCGGGGAGGAGGAGGTTGCAGCAAGCTGAGATCGGGCCATTACACTCCACCCTGGGTGAGAGAGTGAGACTCCATCTCAAAAAAATAAATAAATAAATAAACAAATTAAAAAGAAAAAAACAGTGGCTCAAAATGCATAATGCTTGCCTAAGCATAATAGGAAAAAAAGGAAAATCAGATGCTTTTAGAAGACTGATACACTGAAAACTATTTGAGCTTTCTGTTAATCAATAAATCCTAAAACTACCAATACAAATAGAACTTATCATGTAGCCAATCCAGTAAATAATGGTAGCTGGAAGTAATGATAGTGATTGTAAAAACTATGGGCACAGTGGCTCATGACTGTAATCCCAGCACTTTGGGAGGCTGAGGTGGGCGGATCACCTGAGGTCAGGAGTTCAGAGACCAGGCTGGCCAAGATGGTGAAACACAGTCTCTATTAAAAATACAAAAATCAGCCGGGTATGGTGGTGCATGCCTGTAATCTCAGCTACTCGGGAGGCTGAGGAAGGATAATTGCTTGAACCCGGGAGGCAGAGATGACGGTGAGCCAAGATCGAACCACTGCACACCAGCCTGGGCAACAGAGCAAGACTTCGTCTCGGAGGGGGAAAAAAATCTATATTGAAAATATGAGACACAGAAAAATATACTCCACAAACATTGAGTTACTACTTTGTGCAAGGCTATATTTTAGACTTTAATAATACAATGGTAAATAAATGATCCCAGAGATATGTTCTCGTGAAAAAATGACTCTAATGGGAAAGGAAGTTACGAATAAATAATTTCAAAATTCTCAGTTTACCACTTGCCACTGTATCCCTGCTTCATTGAATTGCCTTCCGTAAAAGCCCTCCTCGCTGGGATAGTTTTTGGAAATTAAATCAGAATGGAAGCTCTGCAGTGTTAATACCAAACATCCTGAGAGTGCCTCAGAACAAATGCACAGAAGCTGGTGGGGAAAAGTCAGTTAAATGAAAATTCGCAACCAATCCTGACTTTAGAAGTTTTAAATAAGATGTCATTCAGTTGAAAAGTTTTTCAAAAATCAAATTTCTGCCATGTGCCCTAATCAACAGGAAAAGTTCTATCTTTAAATTTTCAATTTCCAAATGCAGGAAATTTTCAAAATTGTCCCTTTCATCAAAATTGTCGTAAGTTTATATATGTTGAAATATATTTTATTTTAAAAAATACATCCTTGACTATTTAAATTCTTAGAATAAATATTTGGTATGTAACTTCTAAAACCAGGAGAACAGACACTAACTTGACCTAACAAATGGAAGCTACTCAGTCAGCGTGGGACACTACAGACAGAAAAACATTTGTACTTTCTTACAATTCTCTCGACATGCCTGTTGTGGGAAGAACTATTAGGGTTTGCATTTGAGATGAAAGTATTTTGACTAAGTGACATTTAACTCTGCTTCCGTGATTGTCACCTGCAGTTTTCGTGCTTTGCTTTTGACCTAACCAAATTGACTTTTTCTTTCCTCTGCTGCTAGAAAAAAGTATAGTCAGTTTCAGAAGTAACTCCACCCCTTATCTTCCTCGCTAACATAAAATAGTCTATTTGTGAACCTTAATTGTTTACAGTGTTAGAAATTATACTTGATACACAATGAGGCTGGAATAAAAATGTTTATTTCATGTGACACAAATTTAATTGGTTATTATTCTTTCTGGTATATTTGGGATTTGAAAATATGCCTGATGGTATAAGGGCAATCCTGGGGCAAATTAATCAATGATGACTAGCTTAACGCAGACATTGTACAAAATGATCAGGATTTTTTTTTTGAAACAAATATGGTAAAAATGGACCCACTACATATAAAAGAGCTTAGCCTGTTGAGGCAAAAATACCTTGATCAAATCATGACACTATCACTAACAGGTAAGGGATTGTGGTAAAATTCACTAATTTCCCTTTGTCCCAGTTTTTATCTATAAAATGAGTCATATTAGTGTCTTGCAAATAATTAGGGATGATGCTAACAGAGAAAATGAATGCAAAGTAAATGCTCAATATCTATGATCTATTATTTTTCCTGATTTGCTTCCAATTGGCACATAACTGTAATTTATGGGTTTGCTTGCATTCATGCCTTCATTAAGTATTTGTGGAATGCCTGCCATGTGTCAGACATGATACCAATTCACCAAGCAATTAATCACTTTTTATAATAAGAATGGCTCCTTTTCCTAATTCCTAAGGAAGAAACCAGTGGACCACTGGACAAACCAGATGGCATACAACACTGATGTGAATCTCTCAGCACAAAACACTTATGTGGGATGGTGTCATGGTGGTATCATATGTCATATGCAACATCAGAATAAGGGGTTCAGTGTTGAGCAAAACACCATCACACACAAACTTCAACAATTGACAAGATAATTGATGGCAAATTAAGTTTTCTTGAACTAATCCAAAGTTTTCAGTAGTATTCTAACTGAAAACTGAAACCAGTGGACAAACATCATACGTTTGTGTATCTTCTCAGCACTAATGGAGGCATGCTGATGAAACACACACAATAAAGAAGTAGCAAACTTTAACCCATTTTCAAATTACAGAGATACATTTTGCTTTTGACAGTACTTATGAAATTTCATTTGAGTTTGGAGTTTCTGGCTTCCACCATTGTAATTAGGACCTCCCAACTACAAATACAATAATATGCATGGATGACAAGTAATTTCCAATGTGAAAAAAAAATGCAATTTAGAAATTTACAGAAGTGAAGATAATCAAATGTGAAGCATTGATGGAGAAAGGTACAAGTGAAAAAGAGAATAAGCATCCAAAACCATGTAACACAAATATGATGATAAGGGATAACTTTTATAAAAGAGAATGTAATCAATGATGTTAAGAATGCATAAAACATAGCTGAGATTGATTTTCATTAAAATGTATACACTAAAGTATATTTTTTGAATATTGAATAGAATATGATGTATGTGTTAAAAGACACTGCCTTCCATGCCTATAAAGTACAGCATGACCCAATCCTTCACACTTAGCTAAAAGCACTCTAATGTCATCCCTCTTTCTCTTTCACACATTGATCTTGTTTTGTTTTTGCACCTCAAATACTGAAGGCCATTTTACACTTCTTGATCTTCACACTTGCTGCTCTTTTACCTAAAATACTGTCTCTTTTTGCATTTTTGATTCATTCTCACCCATTAGGTCTTAACTCATATAGCACCTCTTTAGAGATGCAATTCCTATCCCATTTTAAGAAGCCCAGCCCCTTTCCCTTTATTTTACATTGATTTCCTTTACATTGCTTGCCACAAACTGTCATTATTATGTTTATTTATTATTTATATAAGAATATAAAAACCACAAAGGCAGGAACTTCCTTTAGATTGTTTTACCAATGACTGAGAAGTAGTAGGTACTCAATATTTGTTAAATCAGTAAATGAATGAAGTGATAACCTTTTGGAAATAAAGGTTCATTTTCATGGTCTACACCCCCGAATGTAGAGTAAGACACATGTTGAAAATTGAGCACTGCTTGAAGGGGCAGAAAGCACATAGCAAGCAACAGGAGCAGGCTGTATTTTTCTCCCTACAAAATTATGCAAAAGAGATTCAGTTTGGTATAGAATTAGTTTTTATCAAGCATCAATTATATACAAGAACTTTTATTATGTTTTTTCATTTAAACTTCACCACTCTCTTCTGAGTTAAGAATAAAGCCCAAGGTCATACAACCAGTAAGTGACAGTCTGATTAAAGTGGAAAAAAAAAAATAGACTCCTTGGTTTGCCTCCCAGTTCTTTCATTTTGTGACCTTGGATAAAGTTAAGCATAATGCACCTCAGCTTCCTATTGTATTGCAAAAAGTTTTTATTGATCACATTCCCAAAAATAAGACTTGATTTGAAGAACATCTCATGCTCTAGAAACGGTATCAGATTATTTTTTAAGTGATAGGGAAAGAAGCATTAATTTCTAAATTAGAGAGCATTAGCAGGTTAATCAAGAAGCCTATGAGTGATGATGACAAAGTTAGTACATTTTAAATTCAGATTGAAAATACTCAAGCTAATACTCAAGACACAGGAAAACTAATGTTTTATTCATTGTTCTAAACTTTAGCATATACACTACAAAATAGCACTGTGCTTTACAAAAACGTATTTTCAAAAATAATATTGACTGATATCTACAGAAAAAAAAATGTACTCAAGTGCTCTCAGACTCAGGATAGGAAAAGCAGACTCATTAGAACTTTGGAAGCATAGCTTCCAAAAATTTTGTACCACGTGTCTGCATACCTGGAGGTCTGAAAGATTCAAGCTTGTGAATTCCTTGTCATCTCACTAAAACTATGAGTCAGTGGTGGGTAGGATTCTACTAAATAATTATAATTGTAAAAAGTGCTTTTTAAGTTCAGATATATGAGAAGGGGATTCAATAAAGAAACAAAAACCTAGGATGGTATACACACATTTATAAACAATATGATCACTAATATATAACTATAATATGCATGCAAACTTTACACATTTGGAAACCTACTCCCTTTGACTAGATATTAGTAACTTCAAAGACTAAATAGAGAAAAGAAAAGGCTTTGCGTAGACTCTTACTATTTTATTTACTGAATGTTCTTTTATCTATTTGCAATTTTAAAATTTCTTCTTTCCTTTTCTCAGTGGCTGGATGAAGTTTAAAACTGATATGCTAAATACCACATAACCCAGTTTCTTGGTATAGCTTCCAGTTCTTCTTGACTCTGAAATTTCGGTCTCTCTCAAATCTCTCTCCCTCAGGTAGAGCTGTACTAGAAGGGGCCTGTCTTTCCTGATGACTGGAAACCCAGGGGCTTGGTATACGAATCTCAATTACTATATCCAATGGAGCCTGACTCATTATCATAGCTCCAGTCCCTATATGGGCTCTGATCTTGGATTGACCAGATGGGTTATTTCCACTCTTATCTTAATGGGAACGTGCCCCTTGATTAGGAAAGCGTTCCCTCAGAGAAAACACATCCCATTGATGGTTTTGGCCCCAAGAGTTCATCCGTTAGTTGTCTTTGATATTTTAATTTTATAAGTCTGGATTTAATCTCTCACTTTTAAACATTTTATTACAAAAGCCATACATGCTTGTTGTAGTGGAAAATTAAAATAGTACAGACACATATAAAGTTAACAGTGAAAGTACCCCATATCTCTACAGCACCACAGTCCCATTAGCTAGAAGTAATACTTGTCACCAGATGCTATCTCATCCATACATCCATGCATCTATCCATTCAGCCATTCTTTTAGCTATCCATTTATCATACTCATCTGCCTGTCTAATCAGATTAAACATATACACTATCTATGCATCTACTTTCTTATATACTTTCCCAAGACGTGCTCAATTAGTAAAGATTCAAAATTTAGCTTAACCACTCAGTGGTTTTATAAATTTGGATAAGAAACTTAATTTCTTCATTTCTTCATACCCTCATTGGTAAATTGAGGCAAAGACTTTTCAAAGAAGATAAGTGCAAGTTAAGGCATTTAGAGCAATGCCTGGCAAAAAGTACGTTTTCAGCAAATCTCAAGTTTAAAATGGGTATACACATGTATACATACAATGTGAACTTCAAAATTAATTTCAGTAATGCATGTATTCATTTATCCATTTACATATTCTGTAACTATTTATTGGACACTTGCCATAAGTCGAGGATTCTGCTGGACACTGCAGTTCTAATAGTGAGCAAAAATAAAAACAAACACAGACAAACCTAGACCCTGATTTTATGGTGCCTATAGTCCAATGGTAGGGATATGTCTGCCTACCAGTCCATAGCATGAAAAATACTGCAGCTACTGTATACAACGCTGCAATGAACATCCTTACACATTTGTCATAGATATGTATGAGTATTTCTATATATCTAATTTTTAAATCTGAAACCTCAGGATCAAATATATGTAAAATTCCATATTTTGAAACATAATACTAAATTGCCTGATTAAAATATTACAAGTTGTGTTTCCACCAAAAGAAACAAAGGGCCTATTTACATGAACCCTCATAATAAGAAGATATTTGTACTGTGCATTTATTAGTTAAGCTTAATTTTATTTTGATGGGCTATTTCTAATTTTCCCAAGTGAATGTCCTGACCATAATATGTAGCCACTTTTAAAATATTATATTTTGTATATTCATTGTAGGAGTGTTATCATACTGAGGTTATTAATTTTTTATTAGTAGTGTCATTCTGCAGTCCATCATAGGTTTTATTACTGTTTAATGGTCTTTCACCATGGAAAATATTTTAATTTTGTGTTGGTAAATTTGTCGATATTTTACAACCTCTCGGTTTTATATCACCTGAATATTATTGTAATATTCTTCTACATTTTAATAAAGAATTTAAATGTTTATTCACATTAAATCATTATCTGAAAGTTATCTTAGTATTTGTTGTGCCTTGGGTTTCCACAGTTGAAGGCTTTATTAGCTAACATATTCTGTCTCTAGAGACATGAAATGTCACCCTAATTGTGTACTAAATTTACCTAAATAAAAGGGAATGTTGTCAAAATATCTATTCCACACCATTAAACTATTTCTCTATCATGTCATACTATGTTAAGTGTGTTATAAAATCTACTAAAGCAAACCACCTATTTAAAAATAATTTAATTATACTCATGCATTTACACTTAAACAAATTTTAGAATTATCTAGAAAACTGAATCTCTCTTCCCATTCATGTGATTTATGTTCAGTGTGCTCACCGTGAACATAAACACCCTTTCTTCTCTGCTTATTCTCTAAGTGGCTGACCCTTTCACACCGCATCTCCTGTGATCATTAGCTGGCTAGATTCCAGTTGCATTAAGCCAGTGGGAAGTACCAGCTGGAGATTGAAAGATAAGGGAAAGAGAAAGCTGGGGAAATTTGTCTATTATTTCCCTGCTTCAGAGCTGCATAATGTAGTATCTGAGTCCTACCAACAACTACATTCCCTCCATTGGTGCAGCTTTCACTGAACTCCATTCCCCCTTTCCTTTCAGCTACTATATAGTAGGAATAGTAGGAACAGTAACTACTTCCTACTATTGCTCCTCTCTAGATTATTTCTTGTCACCTATTTGTTAATATATACTTCTTTAACTTTTAAAATACAATTATCTTCATTTTACCATCTGAGGTAAATTCTATTTATTACTAGGGTTCTGTTATATCCCCTAAAATAATACAGATATAGATACACAGAGAGTCGCATACATCCATATGTTTGTGGGCATGTGAGTGTATAAGTATACAGATGCTCCTCAACTTATGACAGGGTTACAGTCCAATAAACCCATTGTCCATTGAAAATATAGTGAGTCAAAATTGCATTTAATACACTGAACCTATCAAATATTACAGCTTAGCCTAGCCTTCCTTAAACACGCTTACAACACTTACATTAGCCTATAGTTTGGCAAAACCATCTAACACAAAGCCTATTCTATAAAAACTTAAGTACTGAATATGTTGTGTAATGCGTTGAGCACAGTAGTGACAGTGAAAAATGGCATGATTAAATGGGTACTCAAAGTATGGTTTCTACTGAATGCACACTGCTTTCACACCATCATAAAGTCGAAAAATCATTAGTCAAACCATCTTAAGTGAGGGACCATCTAGATCTTGATTGAAGTAACTTCAGGAACTTTAGATTTAAGGGGTACAAGTGCAATTTTGTTACATGGATATATTGTGTAGTGATGAAGTCTGGGCTTTTAGTGTACCCATCACACAAATAGTCTACATTGTACCTAATAGGTAATTTTTCATCTCTCACCTCCTTCCCACCCTCCCATCTTTTGGAGTCTCCAATGTTGAGTATTCAGTTCTGTATGTCCATGTGTACCCATTGTTTAGTTACCACTTATAGGAAAATACAGTATTTGATTTTCTGTTTCTGTCTTATTTCACTTAGGATGATAGCCTCCAGATTCATCCATGTTACTGCAAAAGACATAATTTTATTCTTTCGTGGCTCAGTAGCATTCCACGGTATATACATACCACATTATCTTTATCTACTCATGTACACAACTTGATTCCACGATATTGCGAATATGCATAGTGCTGCAGTGAACATGCGAGTGTGACTGAAGTTACTTTTAATGTACAAAGTTACTTAGGGAGAACTAGCATTTTCATCACATGTGACTTCCTTTCCTCATGTCTTTTTTTATGTACTTACATAGAACTTTAAGCTTCCTATAAAAAAAAGCTTATACTTTCTTGTGCGGTTTACTCCTAAGAAAACTACATAGATTTATGAACTTTTTTAAAAATAATTTTATTGTGTGTTTTAAGGTATACACATGATGCTATAGGATACATATGTAAATGGTTACCATAATGAAACCATAATGAAACAAATTAACATATGCATCATCTCACATAATCATTCCCCCACCCTCTGACCAAGAGAAGCTATAATCTACTCATTTAGAATAAATTATGAATACAACACACTATTAACTATAATCCTCATGTTTTTTATTATATCTTTCAACTTGTTTATCCCACATATTTGCTACTTTATAGACTTTGACCTACATCTCCCCATTTCCTCCTTCCACCCCAAACCTGGTAACCACTGTTTTATTCTCTCTATATAGTTATACACAATGGAATATTACTTGGCCTTTAAAAAGGAGATCTTGGGCCAGGCGTGGTGGCTCATGCCTGTAATCCCAGCACTTTGGGAGGCCAATGCAGGAGGATCACAAGGTCAAGAGATTGAGACCATCCTGGCCAACATGGTAAAAGCCCATCACTACTAAAAATACAAAAATTAGTTTGGCTTGGTGGTGTGCACCTGTAGTCCCAGCTATTCAGGAGGCTGAGGCAGGAGAATCTCTTAAACCCAGGAGGTGGAGGTTGCAGTGAGCCGAGATTGTGCCACTGCACACCAGCCTGGCGACAGAGATTCAAACAACAACAAAAAAAGGAGATCTTGACCAGCCATGGTGGCTTATGCCTGTAATCCTAGCACTTAGAGACTTCGGGAGGCCATGGCAGGCAGATAGGCAGATCTCCTGAGGTCAGGAGTTTGAGACCCTGGCCAACATGGTGAAACCGCATCTCTACCAAAAATGCAAAAATTAGCTGGGTGTGGTGGTGGGTGCCTGTAAATCCCAGCTACTTGGGACACTGAGGTAGGAGAATCACTTGAACCGGGGAGGTGGAGGTTGCAGTGAGCCACTGCACTCCAGCTTGAGTGGCAGAGTGAGACTTCATCTCAAAACAGAAACACAAAAAAAGGAGATCTTGTTATTTGCCACAGGACAGATGGACCCGAAGAACATTAGGCTAAGTGAAATAAGCAAGACACAGAAAGAAAAATATTGCATGATCTCACTTGTTTGTGGAAACTAAAAAAAAAAAAAAAATGTAACTATGCTGAATATCATTACCACTGTACATTTCCTAATTTTGAGATCATTTTACATAATGAGAAAATCATATTATTTTCAAATAATTTATCTTGTGCTTTCCAATATATATCTAACTTTCTCTCATCATATAATATTGGCTAGGTTCTCCAGAAAAATACTGAACAGTGACAATACAGAGGAGGAATATTCTTGTCATATTTATTGTTTAAGTAAGAGTCATTCTAGCATATTGATATGATTTGGATTTGTTTCCTTGCCCAAATCTCATGTTGAGCTGTGTTCCCCAGTGTTGGAGAAGGGGACTGGTGGGAGATGATAGGATCATGAGGGTGAATTTCCCAGTTGTTGTTCTCATGATAGTGAGTTCTCATGAGATCTGGTTGTTTAAAAGTGTGCAGTACTGCCGCCTGCTTTCTCCTCTTTCTCTGGCTATGTAAGGTATAAGATGTGCCTGCTTCCCCTTTGCCTTCCACCAGAAGGTGGAAATTTCCTGAGGTATCCACAACCATACTTCCTGTACAGCCTGAAGAACTTTAAGTTAAGTAAACCTCTTATCTTTACAAATTACTCAATCTCAGGTAGTTTATAGCAATGCGAGAATGGACTAATACAGAAAATTGGTACCAAGAGGTAGGGCACTGCTACGAAGATACATGAAAATGTGGAACTAACTTCGAAACAGAGTAAGAGGCAGAGGTTGGAACAGTGTGGAGGGCTCAGAAGACAGGAAGATGAGGGAAACTTTGGAACTTCCTAGAGACTTGAACTGCTTTGACCAAAATGCTGATATTGATATGGACAATGAGATCCATGCTGAGGTGGTCTCAGATGAAGATGAGGAACTTATTGGGAACTGCAATAAAAGTCACTCTTGCAATGCTTTAACAAAAAGAGATTGGCAGCATTGTGCCCCTGCTCTAGGTATGTGTGCAACTTTTAACTTGAGACTGATGATTTAGGGTACATAGTAGAAGAAATTTCTAACCAGCAAAACATTTAAGATGTGACCTGGCTTCTTCTAACAGTATATGGTCATATGTATGAGCAAAGAGATTATCTGAAACTGGAACTTATATTTAAAAGGGAAGCAGAGAATAAAAGTTTAGAAAATTTGCAGCCTGACCACGTGGTAGAAAACAAAAGCCTATTTTCTCGGGGTGGTGGGGGAAATTCAAGCTGTCTGCAGAAATTTGCATAAGTAAAAAGGAACTGAATGTTAATAACCAAGACAAAGGGAAAAATGCCCAAAGGCATTTCAGAACCCTTTGCAGCAGCCCCTCCTATCACATGTCTGGAGGTCTAGGAAGGAAAAATGATTTCGCAGGCCATGCCTAGGGCCTCACTGCTCTGCACAAGCTCAAGACACTGCTCCCTATGTCCCACACACTCCAGCACCAGCTTTGGCTAAAAAGGCCCCAGATGTGTCTTGGGCTGTTGCTTCAGAGGGTGCAAGCCATAAGCATTGGTGGCTTCCATGTGGTGTTAATCCTACAAGTGTGCAGTGTGAGAGTTGAGGCTTGAGAGCATCCACCTAGATTTCAGAGAATGTGTGGAAACACCTGCATGTCCAGGTAGAAGTCTGCTGCAGCAGGGGAGCCCACATAGAGAACCTCTACTAGGGCAGTGCAGAAGGGTATTGTGGAGTTAGAGCTCTCACACAGAGTCCCCACTGGGGCACTGCCTACTTGAGCTTTGAGAAGAGGGCCACTGTCCTCCAGAGCCTAGAATGGTCTATGCAGTGACAGTTTGCCCCATACACCTGGAAAAGCCACAGTCACTCAATGCCAGCACATGAAAACAACTGAGGGTGCTGTACACCCTGCTGAGCCACAGGGATGGAGATGCCCAAGGCCTTGGGAGCCTGTCCCTTGCATCACCGTGACTTGGATGAGATGTGGAGTCAAATGAAATTATTTTGGAGCTTTAAGATTTAATGACTACCCTGCTTGGTTTTGGACTTGCACGGGGCCTGTAACCCCTTTGTTCTGACCGATTTAACTCTTTTGGAACATAAGTATTGAGCCAATGCCTGTACCCTCATTGTATCTTGGAAGTAACTAACTCATTTTGATTTTACAGGCTCAGTGGTTGAAGGGACTTGCCTTAGTCTCAGATGAGACTTTGGACTGTGGACTTTTGATCTAATGCTGGAATGAGTTAAGACGTTGGGGAACTGTTGGGGAAGCATGATTGTATTTTGAAATGTGAGAACAATATGAGATTTGGGAGGGATTGGGGCAGAATGATACAGTTTGGCACTGTGTCCCTGCCCAAATCTCATGTTGAATTGTGATCCCCAAAATTGAATGAGGCGCCTGGTGGGAGGTGACTGAATCATGGGGGCAGATTTCCCTCTTACTGTTCCAATGATAGTGAGTTCTCATGATATCTGGTTGTTTAAAAGCGTGTAGCATCTCTGCCAGCTCTCTCTTCCTCCTTCTCTGGCCACATAAGCCATGCCTGCTTCCCCCCTTCACCTTCCACAATGATTTCCTGAGACCTCCCCAGCCATTCTTCCCACACAGCCTGTGGAACTGCAAGTCAATTAAGCCTCTTTTCTTTATAAATTACCCAGTCACAGGTAGTTGTTTATAGCAATGTGAGAACGGACTAATACAAATATCAAGATAAGGACATTTTCTTTTATTCCCAGATTAGTAAGAACCTTTTTCAGGACTTGGTAATGTATTTAAGCAAATGTCACTGGATATATTACTTTTAGCTTTTACTGATAGGACTGACTAGTTCTGGTTTCCTGACTTTAAGAAAAGGAAGAACAAAGATTAAATATTACCTGTTCACTGTTTTGCACTTTTTTATTATTAATATAAATATGTCACATAAAAACATCAATTAAGTGAAAGCCCTGAATTTCACCACTTTAAAAGATTTTCCTTATTTCTCTTTAAAATATATGGCAAATATGGATGGAAGTACACATTTAGAAAATAATTTTGCCAGCTAAAACTTTTTATTCCAATGTAGACTCAAGTGTGAATAGTTAATAACCCTCCATATTTAAAATGCTCCATTAAATAAATAATCTGTAATTGGTGCCTCTTTATATCAGGAAAGAGGCTATATTCTTGGTAGCATAATAGTCTGATTCAATTAGCTACATATCTAGTGACTCAACTAGAGAAGGTAGGCAAAAAGGTGATTCACAAACACTAAACATAACTGGACATAGTTGGAAATACTATGAATCACCCATGCATCTTCTCTGTCATGATTATCATAGCAGTGTTCCTCAAAGTATATCTCAACTTATCAGCCATTGCATCCAAATAATCTGATGAATTGAAAATAATAATCTAAGATAGACTGGTTGAAAGCAAAGAAAATAGCTTGAAATAGAAAGTATTACAAAGGTTCAGATAATCTTAATAGAGCTAAGCTTCTAGAGGTTTACATGAACCAAATAAAAATTAACACTGAGCTTTCATATTCCTTTTCAATTTCTCATTATCAATTTGTTTCTCTGTGTGAGTGTAGGGTGATGAAGAATGAAGTAGATGAAATTTTCAGTAAAGTATACATATGTTGCCAAGAAATCAGAGGCAAATAATTCTGTAACTTTGGGTCATTGTACTAAATAAGAGAAAAAAGAAACCTTAGTATTACAAAGTTTAAATTGAGTATGTTAATATGCATTTGCCTCCAAATATTAAAGTAAAATAATGGAATAACAAAATTTTATTCTGGTGGAAATATTTTGGATTTTGTACAGATGCACATGATTCTTTGAGCATATTAAATGTAGACTTACTTTTGTGTTCTTATTTAAGCTATTTTCACTGCTTGGAATGCCTGGTACTTTTTTTTTTTCATTTATTTAGCTGAATAAATGTACATATACTGTTATAAGTCAGTCAATATCCAGATGCTTGGTGTGCAGTTATTTCCATGAACGCCTCAAGAGCTCGGTACACAATACCCTTTTCCAACCTCTGAACATTTATCACCAGGTAGATTCTATCATATAATACGTTGTTATCCTAGCTTATATGTGTGCATGTGCACACACATACTATATGACCTGACCCATTAGAATTCATTCATTCATATACACACACACACACACGTTTTAATATTAAATATATTAAGTAAATAAAATACACAAGATACTTACAAGTAAAGCAAACAAGACAACATTACTATCATTTCTTTGTTTCTATCTGACAGAGCCACTCAACAGTCATAACACCTATTGTATGAGTCAAATCATACCTTACAAGAGTTTTTGTCTAACAAAATTCTTTATTGTTGTTACCTTTTCTAATTTTTTTCAGAATGGGAGGGGAAACAATATGAACTCCTAGAAGACAATGCATTTTCACGGTCTAATACCAAGACTGGCTCAATTTGCACCCATTAAATGCCTGTGAAAAAATTGCCCAAAATTGGTCACAGATGGAACACATCTCATTGCCTTTTTAGATAATTTCTATTACTTACATTTTATTTTACAATCATTTTTTACTTAGCTCACATCCAAATGAGCAAATTTCATTTATTTGGAAATGTTATTCGATTCACATTGTTTGCCCCCATGGGGATTTTTTAACGCCTTTTTAGAAACTACTTAAATAGGTCCTAAATTTATTATCTTGGTCCATGGGTGTTGAATAAGCAAATTGAGAAAATCATTTTTACAACTGTCAATTCTACATTAAAAATGATGTTAAAATCTGGTCATACATCTCTAGATCTGACATATTTTAGATAAAAATTAGAAAGGGTTAAGTAGCTGAGGTGATAGACATTTTAGCTAAATCAAATCTTTCTCATTATGTATACATAGATCAAAACATTACATTTTACCCCATTATTATCTGCTTTTATAATTCTTTTTAAAAAGGGTTAGCTATATATCAAAACTCTAAATTTATTAATCCCACATAACTGCAAGTTTCCATGTACACGTTGACTTATTTCTTCACCCTCACTACTCCTGGTAATCACCATTCTACTGTCTATGTATTCTACTTATATATATATTTTTTTCAGATTTCAGATGTTAGATCACATAGCATATTTTTTTCTGTGTCTTATTTCACTAAGTATAATTTCCTTCAGGTTCACCTACGTTGTTACAAATGGTACTATCTTTTGTGAGGCTGAAAAGTATTTGTGTGTGTGTGTGTGTGTCAATTTCTTTATCTGTCAGTGGACACTCAGGTTATTTTCGTATCTTAGCTATCATGAATCACAATGCGATGAACATGAGAGTAAGGCTATCTCTACAAGGTTCTGATTTCATTTTCTGTGGGTCTATACCCAGGAGTGGGATTGTTGGGTCATATATGGTAGTTCTAATTTTAACTTTTTGAGGAAACACTTCCAGACTATTTTCCATAATGTCTGCTCTAATTTACACTGACACCAGCAATATGCCAGGGTTCCCTTTTCTCCTTGCCTTTACTGGCACTTGTTATCTCATCTTTTTGATAATAGTCATCCTAACAGGTATGAAGTAATACCTTATTATGGTTGATTTGCATTTCCCTAATAGTTAGTGATGTTGAGCACATTTTAATTTCCCTGATGGCCATTTGTACATCTTCTTTGAAAAAAAAAATGTCTGTTCAAGTTCTTTGCCGATTTTTTAATTGGGTTATTTGGTTTGTCGCTATTGAATTGTGCAAGTTCCTTATATATTTTGGATATTAAACCCTTATCAGATATATGTTTTGCAGATATCTACTCCTAATTTGTAGGCTATGTTTTTCTTTTGCTTTGCAGAAGCTTTTCAGATTAACGTAGTTCCACTAGTTTTTTTGTTTTCTTGCCTGAAATTTTGATGTGATATTCAAAAAATCATTGCAAAGGCTAATGTCAAAGAGCTTTTTCTGTCTGTTTTCTTCTAGGAGTCTTATGATTTTAGGTCTTATATTTAAGTCTTTAGTCCATTTTCACTTAATTTTTGTGTACAGTATAAGACAAGGGTACAATTTTTTACAACACTGTTTATCTTACAACCCCATATATCTTCTTGGTGGTCCTGTCCAAAATTAGTTGATTATATAGGCTTAGGTTTATTTGTGGGATCTCTATTCTGTTCCATCAGTTTATGTGTCTGTTTTTATGTCAATACAATACTCTTTTTAATACTGTAGCTTTATGATATAATTTCAAAATCCAAAGAGCGGTATTTCCAACTTTTTTGTCCTCAAGATTGTTTTGGCTATTTGGGATTATTTGGGATTTCATGTAAGTTTTATAATGCTCTTTTATTTCTGTGAAAAAATGCCATTTAGATTTTCACAGGGAGCACATTAAATTTGTACAGTCAACCTTCTATTTCCACGGATGCAACTGTGGACCAGAAATAATCAAAAATAGAACAAAAAACTCAATACAACAATAAAAAATATTAATACAAGTAAAAATAATATACTGTAACAATTATTTCTATAGCATTTACATTGTATTAGGTGTTATTATAACACCTAATACATCGATAGATGTAATCGATAGATGTAATTGATAGATGTTTTAAAGTATATAGGGGGATGTGCATAGGTATATGCAAATACTATGCCATTTTGTATAACGGATTTAAGCATCTTTGGATTTTGGTATCCACTGGCATCCTGGAACCCATGTCCCATGGATACCAAGGGACAGCTGTATATCCCTTTGGGTAGTATGGAAATTTTAACGATATTACTTCTTCCAGTCTACAAACATGGGATATTTTCCCATATATTTACCATTTAATTTGTTCCTCAATGTTTTATACTTTTGGTTGTACATATTTTTAACTTTCTTGTTTAAATTGAGTCTTAAATATTTTATTCTATGTTATCATAAATTGAATTTTTTAAATTTTTTTGGTTAGATATCTTTTGCATAAAAATGCAACTAATTTTATGTTGATTTTGTATTCCACTACTTACTGAACTCATTAATTAGTTCTAACAGTTTTCTTATGGAGTCTATAGGGGTTTCTACATATACGATCATGCCATTTGCAAACAGGAATAATTCTACTTCTTCCTTTCAGATGTGGAAGCCTTTTATTTATTCATTTTGTCTCACTGCTCCTGCTATTATTTTCGGTACTATGACAAATAGAAGTGGTAAGAGTGGGCATCCTTGCTTTCTAAGCAAATCTTAGGGGGAAAGCTTTCAGTACAACCACCCCACAACCACTATTGATCGTAATATTAGCTACAGGCTTTTCATAAATAGCCTTGATGTTGAGGAAATTTCCTTCTATACCTATTTTGTGGAGAGTTATAATAATAAAAGGATGTTTAGCTTTATCAAATGCTTTTTCTGCATCTATTGAGATAATCATGTGGTTTTTCATCTTTCTGTTAATGTAGTATGTCGCATTGATTGATTTGTGTATGTTAAACCAACCTTGTGTCCTAGGGCTAATCCCACCTGGTCATGGTTTAGAATCCAATGTGTTATTTAACTTGTCTTGCTAATATTTTATTGAGGATTTTTACATCTATATTCCTCCTAGATATTGGCATATATATATTTTGTTCTCTTGTGGTGTCTGTTTGAACACTTTGGTATTTCGGGTGATGCTGAAGTCATAAAATGGCTTTGGAGGTATTTCCTCTTCTATTATTTAGAAGATTTTAAGAACAAACGGTATAAATTATTCTTTAAATGTTTGGAAGAAATGAGGAGAAGTAGGTCACAGGACACAAATTTGAAGTTATATTGGATAAATAAGTCAAGATAACTGCTTAGTATGCTGACTAAAGTTAATGACATTGTATTGTACACTGAACAATAGCTAAGAAAAGAGACTTCAGGTATTCTTACTATACCAAAAAAGTTATTAAGGAAGATAATGGATAGGATAATTTGGTTGAATTCAGTAATCATTTCATTTTGTCTATGTATATTGTAACGTCTTGTACCCCTTAAATCAAGGGTATGTAATCTTTTGGCTTCCTTAGGCTCCATTTGAAGAATAATCATCTTAGGCCACACCTAAAATACACTAACAATAGCTCAACAGCTAAAAAAAAACCTGCAAAAAAATCTCATAATGTTTTAAGAAAGTTGGTGAATTACAGTTGGGCTGCATTCAAAGCTGTCCTGGGCCACATGTAGCCCATGGGCTGTGAGTTGGACAAGCTTTCCTTAAGTACATCCAGTAAAAGAATGAAAACTAAAACTAAAATAATTAGCACATATTCCTGTATTTAAAATGACGACAATTAGATTTGACAGTTGACAAGTCAAATATAATACATATAAATGATGCAATTCTACTTCTTGAGGAAATCCTTTCATAAAATTGGTCCAACTGGAATGTATAAATATACAATTAAGAATTGTGCATTTAAAACCAAAAGTAATAATAAACTCTAAATTAAATCAGACTTTTTTGCTGAAATTAAATGAGGTTAATAAAATAGGTGAAGTGAACCTAATTTATAAGGCTGTTATGGCTCAAATGCTTCAAATAAGTTTCTGTTCGGTTCTTATCATTTTCATAAAGTTGATTTATGAAAAACTATGCAAATCTAGAGTAGTCTACTAAAGTCTGCTTTTTATATGCTTATTTTACACAAAATGGTTATTGGCCATATGTATTTTTTCTAGGCCCTTACCCAGAGGTGCTGTTAACATAATTGATTTACAATTCAGTTAGGAAGAAAACGTGTTAAAGTTAATCTTACTCTGAAACAATAAATCAACCCAATATGAAGTATATCACATCCCATGAAATGAACCGTGATCCAATTGTACAGTTGAACCATGTAGCTCACATATCCCAGGGCATTTAAAATCTTCATACAGCCATTAAATAAGTCTCGAGATCCAGAAGATTTACATAAGCACAACTGAATAACTTTATTAGCTCTTCTCTTGTGGGTTTATAATGATGAACTAAAAATACTAACCTGTTATAACTTACATCGATAATCTTTCAGCTCTTTTTCTAATCATATTATAAATTTCCAATGTTACTGAGATTAAAAAATGTTTATCATATGTTAATTATTAGCATGATCTTTAGCACTTTTAAACAATGGAAAAAAGAGAGCTACCGAAACCAGAGTTATGTTCTTGGCAACAGAAAGCTCTAGCAAACATCAAGTAAACTTTAACATCTTAGTGCGTAAATAATACAACATCAAGTACAACACCTTAGCCAGAGATAGTACTTAATAGTCATTGTTTGGTTGTATCTGTGTAACACAACGGAAGAAAGTGTACAATCCTAATCCTTGCTTTAGAATCTAGACATTTTTTTCTTAGCCATTTCTGCAATAACCGTTAAAATAAAGGTACCACCATTTCTGGTAAAGACTAATATATAAGGTTGTTCTAGAAATTTCAATATACTAGATTTGACAGTATGGCTTGAGAGAGGGATCCCACTGCTGAGCATTATCTCCCTCTCATATCATGTATCATAGTCACTTATGAAATTGTATCTATAATATTGTAGTCCATAGTTATATATATGTATATGCATGCATGTGTTTATATATGTGCTATTATTCTAAAAAATACTTGACATCTTTAGTGACCACCTATAAAGATACACATGGGCTGAAAATGGATGAAAAAAGATATTCCATGCCAATGGAAACCAAAAAAGAGCAGGAGTAGCTGTACTTTTTTCAGACAAAACAGATTTCAAGACAAAAAGAGTCAAAAAAGGTCATTATATAATGACAAAGGGGTCAATTCAGCAAAAGGATACAACAATTGCAAATATTTAGGAACCCAACACTGGAGCACCCAGATAAATAAAGCAAATATTATTAGAGCTAAAGAGAGAGAGAGAGAGATCTCAACTCAAAGGCTGAGAAGGGTAGTAGGGGGTGGAGGTAAGCTGGGGTTGGTTAATAGGTACAAAAATTCCTTAGAAAGAATAAAACTTAGTATTTGAGAGTACAACAAGGTGACTATACTCAATAATTTAACTGTACATTTTATAATAACTCAGTGTCACTGGATTGTTTATACCATAAAGGATAAATGCTTAAGTGGATGGATACACCATTCTCCATGTGATTATTACTTATTGCATGCCTTTATCAAAGTATCTCATGTACTCTGTCTCTATATATATATACACACACACACACACACAAACTATGTACCCACAAAAATAAAAAAAAACTCCCCTAGAATATATGCAATTTCTAATAGATATATCTCTTAATCTAAATAATGTTTTGAACATTCTCATATACTTTTGTCCAATATATATGTTACAAATTTATTACAGCTAAAGAATCTACGCAATCTTCCTTTCTATGGAGTGAATGACACTACTATAAACTACTTACAACACTGTGGGATTAGTATATCAACCCATGAACAAATGTCCATTTTCTTTTTTGATCATATTACTAGTTCGATAGATAAGGTCATATTCACAATGTAGCTTATCAATGTCTCCCATAATAAATTCACAGACAAAATTTTGAATCTGTACTAAAATATAGTATTTTAAAAACACACACGTGGCAGAACACCCTATCCAAAAAGTGATGGCAAATGGCCTTGTGTCAGTGTAAAGTTATATCTAGCTGATGGTCATGTGACTCTCATTTGGACTGCTTCCACCAAATATACTTTGCCAATGATCTTGGATCTTAAGGCATAAAAGTACAGCTATTATAATAAAAGATTTTACTCTCCTGGCAAGAGTAGCTTTTACACTTCGTAATAAAATTCAGCTATGGATGTCTTAGCTATAATAATATTGAAACCAATAAGATAAAATTTAACAGATCAACTTTAAGTCTGAAATTAATATTGGAAAGAGCAGTTATAAGGACTGCATGGGTTTATAAATTATTTGTGGAAAGTTTTATTATTTATGACTGACATGTTAATTATACATATTAATGGGGTCCAACACAATGTTTCTACACACAGACATTGGATGTGCTAATTACCCTGAATTAATGATCACATATTCAACGAAATTATAAATATATAAGATGACGGATTCAGATATTATTTGAGAATCAAGGCAATTGAAATTCTAGGCCTAACGTTTACTAGATGTAGAAGTTATGATTACCATGATGGTAAAGGATACCAAAAGTGAGCCAAATAATAAAGGCTGTGGGTATTCAGCATGGAGATGGTAGATTCATAAAGACCTTTTCAAATAGTTAAAGTCAGTCGTGGTTCCTCTAGGTTCAAGTAAAATCAATATGTGAATGTTACAAAGATAATGATTCTAATTTTAGGTCATAATATCCTTTTTAATAATTATAATAGACTAGCAAAATAAGATCTGCTTCAGAAACACTTCCAACTGGTACAAAAATTCAGTTAGTGAATGCGTGGATGTCTGTTATCTGCACTAGAGAAGGTAATCTGCCATGCTTGATATATCGGCTTAGATTACACACTGTGTCTTATGTTCGCACACATTATTTCATTTGCTCCTCAAAAAATACTAAAGTAGGTGGAACAAGAACTATATAGAGATGAATTCATTGAGACTTGTATAAAAATGGTTTCCCAAGACTACTGAGTTTATAACAGAGCAGAACTCTAAATTCTGATTAATGTTCAAGCAATTGACTAGACCACCTTGTAAATTCATTTACTACAGTCCTGTTTACACCTCTGTAATCACCTTAATTAATTTTTCTATATCAGGCCTCAGCTTGCATTGATATTATTGGTCCCTTCAGTGAATTATAAAATACTTGACTTTCCTATGCTGCATTTTTAGAACCAATATTTCCTTAGGATACATGTTATTGCCTCATAACAAAAAATGTGTTAAAAGTATTTGTGATTTTCTCTTAAAGGTTTCTATGATGTATATATACACATATATACATGTATATACATACACATATACACATATAAATATTAGCCTTTAAAATATATTCCAATTCACTTTTATTTACCAAATTAGTCTGCTGTAAAACATGAATAGATTACTAGAAAATGTACTACACAGAACTCTGATCACTCTGATCATACTTTTGTTTTTAATTTAACTAACTTTTTTTGTAATTTAATCTCCATAGTTTATAAAGGGCATTACTGATTGTCAGGAAAAAATAATGAGCTTGTATTTCTCAGCTGTGTGTAAATTACATGCATTTTATATTTTTTAGGCAAGGCCTCTATCAATGAATATTTTCAGAAAATGACAGTCCTCAGTTAGGCAGGGATTGTTACTGAAGCTGATAAATGTTTACTCTTCATTGGAGACTGACAAGTAGCATATGACATAGACTACTCTTATGCTCTCATACTGCTTATACTAAAACTTGTCTAGAAATATAAAATTCAAAAATGTGATTTTCATGTAAAACTGCTTTCAAATTTCTTGTTAGGAAGCTTGCCAGACACACCAGACGAACATTTTGTGAAGCAAGTCAGTATTACATGCATAAGTAAATGAAGTAGAGATTTAAAAAAATACACAACCCAACGTTGTAATATAGGCAAAATATAATATTTTTAAATGATCACCATGTGAGGTCTATATTCAAATGTTTTTTTCATAAATGGAATCCAGGCACTCTTCGTAGTTTATCAAGAGCAGGTTTAACAGCAGTAGTTTCCACAAAGCAGGCTAAAGTCATTTAATACATGGCTGCTTTTTATACAGAGCTGGTTTATTTGAGCTTAGAGAGCAGTAGACCACATAAATCTCATATTAATATTCTAAAGTGAGTTAAATTGTGTTAGCAACAAAGCTCATCTTATCAGACATTTCACCTTGGCCTATGAGAAAATGTGATAGTTATGATACTAATTGATATTAATCAGTAAGGCAAATATCTTTGGGAATATAATGCATAGAAAATAGATTTTCTTGCTCTTCTTCTTCCTGTATTTTTTTTGAAATCTCTTGGCTTCAGTGAGAACTTCCTGTTGGATTTATTTTTATCTTTCCTTAATTGTTTAATTTTCTTCTTTCCTCACTTCTTAAACTGAAGAAGGCCTGACATTGGCCATAGCCACTTAAAACACTGTTAGTCTTTCCATCTTGCCATGCTGAACTTAAATACTTTTACCTATCCACTCATTCAGTAAATATTTACGGACTGTCTACCATTTTCCAAGCACTACAGAAGGTGCTAGGGCACAACTATGAACAAAGAAGTCAGCAGATACTTTTCTTACAGAGCTTAGAGTAGAACAAACGGGCAACACGTGTAAGCAAGTAAGTCCAATACAGGTTGAACACCCCTAATAGGAAAATTTGAAATCTGAAATTCTATAAAATCTGCAATTTTTTGAGTACCAAAATGATCATTTTTAAAGGAAATCCTTATTGAATCATTTCGGATTTCAGATTTTCAGATTATGGATGCTCAACCCATATGCATAATACAGATATTCCAAACTGAAAATATCCAAAATCCAAAACACTTCTGGTCCCAAGCATTTTGGATAAGGGATACTCAACCTATATTTTGGGGCACGTTTTATTATAGGGAAAGCTAACATGGCCAAATATTTAGTCTTGTGGCACAAAGTTAACCATTAATGTAGCACTTCAGCTTTGGAAACATTTTATGTTAATGAATATTTTGGCTGATTTTTCTATGTATGTATATTCTGCCTCTTTTCAAACACTGATTCATGGTAGCTTGGCAAGCTGAATGATTCTCCAAGAGGAGTATTATATGCTTCAATGTCTTATCTTAACCATCCCCCCAATCTATCTTTAACATTTCCACATTTCACATATCATCTCAGCAGATTCCCCCCTTGTAAGTTTCTGTTAAAAAGAAATATGCCAAATTTAATAAAGAATCATAGATGAAGAAGTGTTTATTTGTATACTTATGTCTCATAAGGAGCTTTTTATACTAAGAGATTCAGAAAACTACACATTCTGTTTATTTCTTTAATAATTAAATATGTGTGTTATTCTCTTCATTTTCCTATCAAAGTAAAGTAAGTTGTCTCAGCAGGGCATTCAACATATCTTAACCATTCACCATACTATCGACTATGTAATGAACAATTTTCTAAATATAATAGCAAAACTAAAGAATATATAGTAGCACAGCCTCTGCTATATATGACCATGGTCCAGGAGGTATATTTAACAGTTGGTTAAATATTTATAGCTGAGTAAGTCAAATTTTAGGCTTTGGGAAACTGCAGTAATCAGATCCCCACTGTTAAAATGCAACGTGGGTCAGGCACAATGGTTCACATTTCTAATCTCAACATTTTGGGAGCCCGAGGCAGGAGGATCACTTGAGGCCAGGGGTTTGAGACCAACCTGGGCAACAAAGCAAGACCCTGTCTCCACAAAATAACAATAAAAAATTGTTTAAGTGTACCTGAGCATGGTGTTGTGCACCTGCAATTCTAGTTACTCGGGAGGCTGAGGTAGAAGGATCACTTGAGTCAGGAGTTGGAGGCCTGTGGTAAGCTATGATTGTGCTAGTGCACTCCAGCCTGGGCAACAGAGTAAGATCTTGTCTCTTTAAATAAATAAAAAAATGTAATGTTGCTATAAGTAAATGCATAGATATGTGATCCAATCCATGAGATTTAAAATATGTCAGGTAACACCAAAGTAGGACACAAAAACATTTTGAATGTTTGTGAAAAAGAGTACTTCAACAGGAACTAGACTTAGAGAGCCATAGGATAGAAGAGTGGCTTCCTAGGCAATAGGAATGAGGTTGAATCACATTTTGGAAATAGTAAGATGTTTCCCCTAGGAATAAGCTTAAAGTAGTAAGAGATAAGACTAGAAGAAAGGACAGGACTAGAAAGCTTTTGAAAAATATTAATGACTACTGAATTTGGAATCTTTAATATAGGTAGAGGGAGCCACTAGATATTTTGAATAGTGAAGTTACATGATGAAATTAGTATTTTATTAAGAGTGTGGAGGCTATGTATTGAATAGATTCAAATATGAAAGAGATGGGAGATAAAGAACATTTTCAGCCATGAGCAGAAAAGGAGTCGGAATAGAGCCTATCAGTGGGAAAATTAAAACTTGAAACATTGGATCAGAAATCTGATTTAACTGGAATTTTAGGAGAATTAAAGCATTACTAGGAGGTTCAAAAAAGGCTTCATATAGTTGATACCATATAAATTGGGTCTATAGAAGCAAAAGCCTAGAGACATACAGGAAGCTGTAATTAAGGTAATGAGACTAGAGTTCAAGTAAAATATGGGCAAAACTGATGAATAAACCTGATTAAGCCAAAATCACAGAGGGTTTCCAGTGACTAGGTTAGAAGTTTGAACATTCTCTAGGCATCCAATAATGTGGTTGCACAGGCACAGGAATAAAGCTGAGTTTCGTTTTGGATGATGGACTTTACCTAAGATGGGTCTTGTTGCTTTTAAAATCATCACTCCCTTATAAAGAAAAAAAAAATCTATGCAGACATTCTAAAATAATATTAAGACACTGGGCTTTGATGTCAGTCCTGGATTCATTCAAATCCAATCTCTACTTCCTAGTAGTTATCTGTATAATATGGGTAAATTCTTTTCTCTCCTCAACACTTTGCTTCTACATTTTAATGTACATGTGAAGTTCCCAGCCCTTAAGAAAGCAATTGTAAGGCTTAAATAAGAAACTGCAGGTAAAGTAGCTGGCACATAATAAGCTCATATTAAATATTAGCTATTTTCACAAACTGATCAGGTTTCTTTTCTTGGACTGCCGGTGACACAGCAGAACTAGTAATGTAGATTTTAAAGTTAATTGAATGGAGGTAAAACTAGGAGACTGAAAACTTCTGCAGACAAGTGACAAACATGTAGAAGAACAGAATTGGAAAACATCCATAATAACACAAGAGTTAGCAGAGCAAATAAGATATACGATATAGATGATATGGATATACTTATAGATGGAATATCATACTAGGAAGCTGTCCCAAATTCACAGAAATGAATCTTTCAAAAGGAGGGGTGTGAAATTCACTCTGAAATTCAATTAGAATATAATTAGTGACTGTTGAGAATACAGTTTTGATAGAATAAATGAGGCAGAAGACAGCTTTTAAGGGATGAAGGAGAAAATGGATAATAAGCAAATGTAACTTTAGGCATAGAGAATAACTTCAGGATGTTTTTGCAATTATAATGGTTATAATGGCTCAAAACTTGCCAAGTCCTGCACTAAATGTTTCAAATCAACTAATTCATTTAATTCTTTTAACAGTCCTATGGTATGAATACAATTCTCACTTTCATTTTCTAGATGAGGAAAAGGCTCAGGGATCTTAAGAAATTTGCACAAGGTTACACAGCTAAAAAGTGACAAGGTTAGTTTTGAACCAGGCAGTCTGGCTCCAGAACCTGTGCTGTACTCCCTAGTGTTCACATGGCTTCTGAGAAGAGAGTCGTGATTTCAATTTAGAACACGTGGCCAAGTCTTTTACTCTAATGGGGCAAAATCAGTAATAAAAAATTAAGTGTTTTAGCATTCATTTTGTGTAAATTTCTATGAGTGCGCTTGAAAACAGTTTATGAAACTGAGAAAAACACAAGTATAAGATTACCATAATACAAAGCACGTGATCACTTTGGAAAGGTGTATACTACTATGGAAAAGGTATAGGCAATACTTCCAGTTAGAATGATTTGGAAAAGGTTTGTAGGAAAGATATTTTAATGAAATTCCACCAAAGGAAAAGAAATACTACAGCAATTTTGGGAAATTATTAACAGACCAGTGGTTGGAGATTGAGATAAATTTGGAAACTGGGGAAGCATGTGGTTGAAATGTGACCACGGACAGTCAAAAGTACCACTGTTGAAGTGTTTTCCATTGTGGAATCGTAAGAGAAGAGCTTTTATAATTTAGGGCAGCGGTTCTCATAGTGTGGTTCTCCGACATCAGAATCAACACCAACTGGGAATTTGTGAGAAGTGCAACTGCTCTGGCTGTACTCTAGACCTACAGGATGAGAAACTCAAGGGGTGGATCCCAACACTCCATATTTTAACAAACCTCTAGGTTATTCTGATATATGTTCAAGTTTGAGAACCCTTGTTTTAAGGGATGTGGTTGCCATTAAGTCTATTCACCAAAGTTCCATTCTTTTATTCCAGGCTCCTGATAGTATCTTTTACTCTGCCTGCTTGTACTTTGATATGGCCATGTGACTTACTTCATCAAATGAAATGTGAACAGAAGTGATGTGTGCCATTTCCAAGCAGAAGCTTTGCGGGTTATCGTGTGCTTTCACATGTTCTCTTGTGTTCTCAAAGTTTATGTTGAGATGACCCTTCTCTCAGCCCAGGTCCTTCAGCTGAGTACAATGAATTGAGATGCCTACCAATCTATAATGACATGAAGTTTGGCAGGAAGAAAATTCTGTTGTTTTGAGTCGCTGAGATATCAGGATTATTCTTATAGATGCATAATGCGGTATATCCTAATTTATAGGGGCCATGGTATAGAGAACGGATCCATTTCATGGTAAAGAGAACATGTTTATCAACAGATTTGTGATATCAATGGAAGAGGAAAACATGGGAATCAATATTTCTTAAACCTCAGAAAAAAGGAACATATATTGTTAAATAAGAGAGGGAGAAAGAACAGAGAGAAGGAGAAATTAATGACTACCAACATATTAACAATATTTATATTTGGGTGTAAGAATTTTACATGAATATTTACTATATTACTATTTAAGCATTATATAATCATAAAATAGAAATAAATATTATAAAAGCATAAAGTTTATGGCACAAAATTTGCCTCGAATCTCATCTTTTGGAGGGCATAAAATCATGGAAGACCTTTTTAATTAGACCATTTTGTGTGTGTATTTACTACCTCTTCATCTCTATCCATGTATAGGACGCTGTTTTAAGTACTTCCCATGCATTATTTCTATGATCTTTCTCGTAGACTTGCTGGGTAAAATTTGTTATCCCAAGGTTAGCAATGAATTCCCAAGTGTTTACATAACATGCCCTACATCATACAGTAAGTAAATATATACTCATGGATTCAAATCAAGTTGTTTATGACTCTAAAACTTAAGTTCTTTTCATTATAGCATGCTGTTGTATGAGGATTTATCTGAGCCTGTACATACTCACATATAGGAAGGTGTGTGTATATGTTTGTGTAAACATGTTAGTATATTTGGTAACCTTTAAAAAATAAGTGACTCTTGCATGTGCCGAGGAGGAGGCTGGTGATTTATGCTCAATGTCCTAGTGTAATACAATCTGTAATAATCATAATAATACAAGAAAAATCTGATGACTGGACATAGCTAATCACACGGATATTGCCACTAAATTTTACAATAAAGTGATGAGATAAAGAATCATGACTCTTTGAGAGGGCAACAGCACTGACATTTCTAGGTCAAAAGTTTTCATGAGATTATGAATGGAGTACCTAAACATGTACAATTAGCCTCCAGATTTTCACACATCTGCAATGTAGTTTTTCAAACCTTTGTCACTCACTCCTTGTCAGTTAGGATTCTAAACGTACTAAAGCTTTTCTCTCCCTTTTTAAACAGAAAATCCTAAAACTTTAGGAGCCAGACTTGGCATATATATTGTTTTCGTTAAGGTGATATCCATGAGTCCGCGTAAGATGATCAACAACCTTATCTGTCTGCTAGATTGTACAAACAGAACTAATAGCTGCTTTAAGATAGAGTTTGGCTGAACGAGTAGTACTTCTGGGCATATAAATGGACTTCAGAGAGGTCCGTGAATTTTCTGGTATCATATGCAAATTCTTTTGTGTTTGTACAAATGTGCATGAGAGGGTCCAAAGCTTTTGTTATATCTCTAATTGGTATAATACCAACAAAATATTTGGTTGCATAGTCCTGTGAATATACTAAAAACATTGAGTTGTATACTTTAAACAGATGATTGTATGGCATGTAAATTACATCTCAATAAAGCTGTTCCATTTTAAAAATGACTAGCCTAGAACCTTTTAAATAAACTTTTTAAGCAAAAGTTGAAGCCGCTTCATGTTTATGTTACTATTAGGTTGGTGCAAAAGTAATTGCGTTTTTTTTTGCCATTGAAAGTAATGGCAAAAACCGTGATTACTTTTGCACCAACTTAATATATTTTTAGAATGTGTGTTCCATGTCAAATGGTCCAACTCTTGACTCAATCCCAACTAATGACCTGTTCAGTGCCCTTGACTATGTTGCCGTGCACTTGGCTCTGGTCATGCCACTATGATGACCCGGTTACATAGCTACCACCCATTCCCTTTGGTAACAGATAAGACACCATTCTAATATTGTCACTGCATCTTCTGGCTTGTATCACTCTACAATAATGACACAATCCAACTAATATGGCTTTTATTTTTAGGAGGAAAGAATGATGTGTTTATTCAGTCCTAAAATAAAGCAAACGTTTTTATTAAATGTTCTTCGTGCCCACTCGGATGTGAATGCCAATAGGATAAAATACATCAGAGAAGCCTAAGGATTCCATGAGAACAAGGAATCAGACAAGTAATCATGTGCCACAGATAGACTCAGCTGGTGGAAGTGAAAATATTATAGGTCAAGATGTCTCATCGGTAAGAGGAAAAATGCGAGGTAGACAAGACCGGGAGTTAATAGTGTAAGTTTAAGCTGCTGGGCAAGGCCAAAGCATGAAATATTCAGAAGGGATACACAGACACCCAAGGGAAAGCTCATCAGGACAATCACAAGGGTTTAGAAGAGAGTAAATGGGACAAAAGAATCAGGAATGAGACTCAAGCACTGAGAAAACAGGAAGTAAATTATGAAGATACAAGGCAACACAGACATTGGGCAGTAGGTATAAGGAAAAAGTCTGGGGCCAAGAATCAAGGCTTTGAGCCTGCTTCCCATTTGTGTGATATTTGACAAATAAGTAATCTTTTCTAAATTGTCATGTTCTCTTCTGTAAAATTGGTACATGAATAATTTATTTAATCCTCACTACAATCCTACAATGTAGATACTATTATGATCCCCATTTTACAGATGAAGAAACTAAGGCCAAGAGAGGATAAGTAAGTTGCCAGAGATCACACTGCTAGTAAATGGCAAAATGGAGATTCAAACCCCATTAGGCTGGTGCTGATGATACCGTGTCTCTTCCTCTGAATCCTTCGCATTTCAGTGCACATTGTTCCAACATCCACCTGCCAGCTCCTGCATCTCTTTGCCTACTGGAGTCTGTTCTTCCAGAGTGCATGCAATAGATGAAAAATGCTAGGGAGTGTATGCACAGCCCCTCCCAGGATCTGTCAACAGATGACCAGCAGGAGTCGGTGTATAAATACCTTAGCATTCTCATCTCTTCAAAGTGTAAGTCTGAGGTGTGTGTTCCACATAATTTTCTGCAAGTCCCCAGTCAGATTGAGCCCCAGTTGTCCACCACAGTTTTAACTCTTGAAATGCAGTCTTTATTGACTTTCCTTCCTTCTTTGTCTCACTTTATCATTTTCCTACTCATATTCCCTAGCATCTCTTCCCAAATAAACTAGAAAGGGGAAGTATTCTGAAAATCATAAAGACAGGGTAAATTTAAAGTGCTATTATTTTATTATCATTATTAGTAACATCAATATCTAAGCCAAAATCAAAAAAGAAAGGACGCTTATTTCTATCCTTTCTGGTTAGGATTCTAACCATGAGTGTTAGAATGCTGTTGGCATTGAACCCATAGTTGCAGTCTCCAATAATTTCTGAATGCCAAGAAAAGTGACTGTGGAAGGAAAGCAGAGAGTTTTTAACTCTGTTGAATGTGTTCAGTGGGTGAGGAATGGGAGGAAGTTCCATTTTGCTCTCAGTAGAACATTAAAAATTGCTTCCTCTGTAAAGCGTTCTGTGGTTCCCCCAAGATAAGGGCAGGTCTGTCTGTGGTAAACTGCCATAGCAGCCATTACTTATACAACTAAATAAAATAGTATTGAGTGATGGGTGGTTAGTGCTCCAATGTAGCTCTTTTTCAGTGAGAATAGACACTGTGTTTCTTCCGGGGCCTCACACAGTTCCCTATATATTTTACATAATAAAATATACACCTAATATATTTGGTGCCTAATAAATATATAGGCACTATGCTAGGCACAGGGCAGGGTGTGGTGATTTAGCTAGACTATTTACCCTGTCCTCATAAACACACAAAATGGATTTAAGGAACACGTATTCATCTTTAAACCCTCTCTCACCAGCTTGTAAGCACACTCAGAGCTATTCAGTTACCCTCTACTTACAAGCTATTTCTGAATCATTTCTACAACCATCTTCTAGGAAGGATAACCATTCTTAACATTTTTTTTTTGCCATTCCTCTAAAGTTGCTCTTTTGAATATTATCAAAACTCCCGATTTGCCAAATCTAATAAACTATTTTAACCCACATCTTACTTAATGTTTTCAGTGGAATTTAGTACTTAATTACTCCTCTCATGATTAACCTCCCACCCATCCGCCACATCCTTTTTGGTCTTCCTAGTGTTGTGTGATCTTGGTGTCTTCTTCTCATAAGGCGTATTCTCCCATGTTTTCAACTGTGAAATATGCTAATGATTAAAAACTCTGCACCTATCTGCCCAAACCTCCTTTTAAAGGTTCAGATTGATATACATGGTGGCCTAGTAGACATTTTACCATGAGCACATTAAATGAGAACTAAGAAAAATGAAATCCATCTTCTTTACTCCCGCTCCAAACCTCGTTATTTAAACTGGACTTCTATTCACTTGTGTAAGACATTATCATACAGATCATCCTAGCATACTTCACCTCCCTATCCTGTCATATCTAGTCATTCCTTAAGTCCCATCAATGAATCTTCTCTATCCCAATCAATCCTCTTCATCAGCTTTGTCAATACTCTAGGTTCAGGATATAAACACATTTTATCTGGACGAATATTACCAGTCTCCAAAAAGATACAATTTTTCTCAAATACGTATGATTTTAGAAGAGATTACCATCAGGATCATTGGCTCATTATCTTCAGGGCAGTGATGCGGGGTGGGAGAGTTCTTAAAGGACTAAGTTACACATGTGATTATGAGTCAAGGTTTTCCAGATTATTGTGGACACAATCTTACACTTCGCTGTTTCGCGCAGCTATGATACCTACACAACAACTGTAAGGATGTGAGTTTGAGATGTAGATTGTTATTGTAGACTAACAACCACTCCTTGCTAAGTTTGTTTCCAAATGGACTTAAGGGGGTGATCTCAGTTGTTTTTGGCAAGAAAAAAGTAATTGGCAAGAAAGTCAGAGAAAGAGAAAGAGGAAATGTTTGTTCAGCCCATGAATGAGTAACCTCACAACGCTTTTTATAACTTCAAACATTCACCCCCATAAAAACTCTCTATAAAACTATTGTCATGATGATCAACCAGCATTTTAAGTTGAAACATACATATCCAAGTTTCTGATCTTGGTCTGTATCAACATAGCACTCACAGAACTCAGAAAATCCCTACAGCCTCCTTAGCTTCCATCTTTCTCTTGTCTTTTGAAATGCCTTAAAAGCACAAAAACATATTTTGAGGCAAAGGTAAAAGTAATTGTAGGAATGATGGTTTCACAGACAGGGAGTCTTCAATGACAGTTAAGTTCCAATGGTGAGACACTGTAATGAGTTCAAAGTGTTCACAGCTTCAATACTGCTTGTCAAACACTCCCTTCAATGAAATGAATTCTTGGCTACAAGCCACAAATGTGCTTTGAGAAATAAAAAGCATGTGAATATACTGGTGTTTCTATTATTGGTCCAGCTGAGATAGTTGCTTTTTTATTCTTAAGAAAAGTTTTCTTGAGATAGTCATAATTTCAAAAACCTGCTTATAGTATTGAATCATGGTTATTTACGAAGTATTTAGTTTCACTATGATCATGATTTGTATAAGTAATGTTGTCATATAGTCGAAGACTTTTCAGGGATGTTTTCTGTTTAAGCTAATAAGCTGCATAATTCTGTATTTTCCTTAATAAAAATGTTTCAGGAAAAAGACAGCAAACAGCTAGATTTAAAGAGTAAAAATAAAGAATAAAGCCAGCAGGAAACATAAACTTCTAAAATTTTTAAATTGTTAAACATCTTTGTGGAATTAACTACCATTTTCACCAAATCTGCAAATCATATTCCAACAAGTTGTAAAAATAAGCCATAATTCTTAGAATTAAAAGTCTCTTATCATTCTAAAGGTAATAACATGACTTGGTCCTGTTCTCTGGGTAATGGAGTAAAATGTTACTGGCATATTCCCATGTTTAGACAGAGTTACAAATAGCCCCAAAGAATTCCATTCCTAACCTGAGCTATGTTACTCAAAGACGTTCTATCTGGAGTCAAGCTTTCATACAAGAATCATAGACATACTTCAGGGGATCCATGAACACTGGAAAGTATACGTAAACTATGTTCATGTTTTTTTATTTTTTTGAGAAAATCTACACCATCCACCAGAATCTCACACAGATCCTTAATTTTAAAATGAGTTAAGAAGCAGTGCTCTAGGGCAGGCTATGGTGCTCAAAGTATGGATCCAGACCAGCATCAGCATCACCTGGGAACTTTTTAGAAATACCAAATTTCAGGTCTCTCCCAGACTTACTTGGTTAGTATCTCTGGGAGGGAGACCCAGAAATGTGTTTTCTTTTTAATTTTTAATTGACACATAATTATGCGTATTTAGGAGGCACAGAGTGATATTTTGCTATACGAATATAACATGTAATGATCAAATCAGGCTAATTATCTATCCATTACCCTCAAATATTTGTCATTTCGTTGTGTTGGGAAGTTTCAAAATTCTCTCTTCTAGATATTTAAACACGCACAATAAATTACTGTTAACTGAAGTTACCTTACAGTGCTTTAGAACGCTAGTACATATCCGTCCTATTTAGCTTATAATTTTGTATCTGTTAACTAGCTTCTCCTTTCCTCCCTGTTACCCTCCCTGGTTTCTACTAACCACTATTCTACTGCCTATTTCTATGAAATCTAACTTTTTAGCTCTAACATACGAAAACATGTGATATTTATCTTTTCGTGCCCGACTTATTTCACTTAACAGTATCCAGGCTTATCCATGTTACCACAAATTACAGGATTTCATTCTTTTTATGGCTGAATAATATTCCATTGTGTTTATATGCCATGTTTTTAAATTCATTTATCTGTTAATGGATACTTAGGTTGATTCCGTATCTCAGCAATCTGTTTTAACAAGCCCTCCAGAAAATTCTGATGTGCACTCAAGTTTGAGAACCTCTAATTTGCGCAACAATTTTCAAATTGATTTTTTAAAATGTCTCCTCAAATTTTGATTCAATTATGTTTGGGGAATATATTTTAAATCTTCCCAGGCAATTCTGATGATTAACCTGTTGGGGACAGCTACTCCAGGGCAAAGCTACTCAAACTTCAGTTGGAGAACGAGTACCATCAGCCTCACCTGGGAGACAATTGTGGCTGCAGAAACTTGCCCACACCCTTAGACATACTAAATCAAGTCTGACAGTGAGACCCAGGGATCGGTGTTTTGGTGGGTTTATTTATTTACTTACTTACTGTATTTGAAACAACATCTCACTCTGTTGCCCAGGCTGGAGTGCAGTGGCATGATCTTGTGCTCACTGTAGCATCAACCTCCTGTGTTTAAGCAATCCTAAGCCTCCCGCCTCAGCCTCCCGAGTATTTGGGACTACAGGTTTGCACTACCACGCCTGGCTAATTTTTATTTTTTTTTAATATTTTTCGCTATGTTTCTCAGTAGCGTCTGGAACTTCTAGGCTCAAGGGATCTGCCTGCCTTGGCCTCCCAAAGTGCTGGGACTACAGGTGTGAGCCAACATGCCTGGGAGGAATCTGTTTTAACCACCACCTCCCTGATGACTGTGATGCAGGCCACACTTTGAGAGCAAAGCACAGCCACAGAAAAAATTAGAAAAGTTGACTATTCATGTGACACAAAGGCATATAACTATGCCTTCTGTATGTAAGCTTTGAATAACTTTTAATAATAGTAAAAAAAAGCCTGGATAGCTTTTAATAATGGTAGAAGCTACTATTTATTTGGTACTTACTATATGACAAGCGCAATGGTAAGTAACACACGTGTTTCCCTTTTATCCTTAAAGAAAAACTGCAGGCCAGGTGCGGTGGCTCACACCTGTAATCCCAGCACTTTGGGAGCCTGAGGCAGGCAGATCACCTGAGGTGGGCAGATCACCTGAGGACAGAAGTAAGAGACCAGCCCGGCCAACATGGCAAAACCCTGTTTCTACTAAAAATACACTAATTAGCCAGGTGTGGTGGCGGACACCTGTAGTCCCAGCTACTCGGGGAGGCTGAGGCAGGAGAATTGCTTGAACCCAGGAGGCAGCGGTAGCAGTGAGCCAAGATCATGCCACTGCACTCCAGACTGGGTGACAGAGCAAGACTCCATCTCAAAAAAAAAAAAAAAAGAAAAGAAAAAGAAAAAGAAAAAGAAAACTGCGAGGGTGGGGCATTTAATCCTGTTATACAGATAAGAAAACTGAGGAGCAAAAAGTTTAATTTTCATAAAGTACAAGAGCCAGCTGGGGTATGAATCCAGTTTGAAAGTTTGTGATTTTAATAATTACGTCTACACAACTTCAGAAAATATATTTTGAAATGAGTCTTAGGGCTAGGTAAACCAATGCATTACATGTATTATTAAAGGGAAATTAAGAATGATATCTCAAACCATGAATGATGGTATTAGGTAAGTAAGTATATCAACATGCAAATTAAAATAGATTATCAATACATAGAGATTGACTAAGTATAATATGGCAACCAAATTATTCCAGAATTGCCCTCTCAAAGTAACAAGAGCTTATTATACATGTGAACAAATTTTACACATTCTACGATGCAAAAAAACGGTGAAATCAGTCATTGCAGAGAACCAGGCAGCAAGTCACTTCCTTACAATTGTTCACAGTTCTCTGATTAGCTACTTTGCCCGAAGCATAAAACATAAGCACATTCTTCCTCACCTCTATGGGTACTAACTGGACTGTTTAATATGATGGAGTAATTAACAGAACCTTTTCTCCCATTGGGGACCTGCATGGCAAGTGCCCCATTAGGTCTTAGGTACATCTAGAACCCAAAAAATAGAAGCCAATGTGGGGAGCAAATGGAACTCATTATTTTATGTGCTATGATACGACTTCCCCCTGACCAAATTTACTATACTGATTAGTAAATGTAAGCCACAATCTAAGGTGTGATTGAATCACTATAATATCCATCCCTTGAGAACTGTGACTCAGCAGATGGGAAAAGAGAAAACAAATGTCCAGCATCTTGATTGTCACTGACACTTGTGAAATTATCATTTGACAAACCATGAAATAATTTGGCAGGAATCCAATACAACAAATGACTCATTTAATTAAATGCAATTCTGTCTCCCCAGCTAAATGGTATGCAATGATAAGATCACCATTCTAATACTTATCTAGAAAATAGATGTCTAAAATTCTTTCCTTTATGACTTTTTAACAGCCAACCTGAGTACAATAATGATATTATCTAGAATTTATATGGTCAACATTCAATTGCTCACAACGTTATTAAACAGTTTATAAATTATCCTGTTTTCTTCCCCTGCTCTCTAATCCTAAGAATTACGATTCTTATTAGCATTTTCCTAAGGAAATGGAAAGAATGAATGGAAATGAAATGGAAATGGTCAATATTTCAAGTTCTTAACACGTTTGGACAGTATTTGAGGATCCTGGCTAAAGCCAAGCTTTACTGAAGGCTTTTAGTGTTCCCAGTTGCCATAATCTCTTTAAGGCTCTGATAATTGAGGTAGACAACAAGGCAGAAATACATAAAATTATCACGTCTGTAAACAACAAAAAAATGACCACATGATTAAAAGCCAAAAAACTCATTATTGAATCAATAGTGAGAATTTATGTGGCTAACACCACACGTAGCAAACAAGATTTGACATTAGGTATTAGGAATTGCAGCTGTTATTTGAATCAATGAATCACAATTTGTTCATATTAAGACATACGTAGTTATATACAGTTCACTGATCTTTTTTGAAATGTGATTGTGAGCCATTTCCATTAGATGAAAAAACAGAGGCCTTGCCTTATTTGTCACTTTTACCCATGAAACCTAGTACATTTCTACATATATAGAAGACACTCATAAGTGTTTACTGCCTTAGTTGTGATTCACAACATTAAGAATAATCAGAGATTTTTCCCTACTAAAGGAAAATCATGTCTATTGCTACATTTATGTTAATCATAAACTCTACGAAAACTAGCATAGCATTAGAGATAGAAAATTCAATCACGTCTATCATTTTCAACTTCTATCCATCCTTGAGAAAGCTAAAGTTTCTTCAGATTAAAATATAAATAAATTTAAAAATTCTGACAAAAGTGAGAAAAACGTCCCATGTTTCATGTGAAGGTAAGCAAAATTTGATTTACATTTGGAAGAAGAGAAATCCACTTATTTTAGAAGTAAATCAAGAAATGTGCAAAATATCTATCAGGTATGAATTTAAAATATGATATTACATATAATAATTTATAACAGATTGCTATAAATCAGATACCTGTATTGTATTTCTTCCCTGTGTCAGGTTTTGGAAACCACAGAGAAGTGCATATGACAGCAACAGGAAGCAGAGCCAAATGCCTAGGCAGATAGGGGTGGGTACCCAGTGAAACCCCACTGCCAAGCTGAAGACAGTTTAAAGCCTGAAAGCCAAACTACAAATCAAATCCTTGCACCGGATTGAGAACTTGTCCTCCTGTTTGTCATGCTTTCCTCTGATTGATCTCCACCCTTCACCTATTTTACATATACCTACTGAAATGGTTTGGCTGTGCCCTCACCCAAATCTCAAATTGAATGCCCACATGTTGTGGGAAGGACCCAGTGGGAGGTAATAGGATTATGAGGTCAGGTATTTCCAGGGCTGTTCTCATGATACTGAATAACTTTCACAAAATCTGATGGCTTTGTAAGTGGGAGTTTCCCTACACAAGCTCTCTCTTTGCGTGCTGCCATCCATGTAAGATGTGACTTGCTCCTCCTTGCCTTCCAGCATGATTGTGAGGCTTCCCCAGTCACATGGAACACTAAGTCCATTAAACCCTTTTTCCTGTATAAATTACCCATTCTCTGGCATGTCTTTATCAGCAGTATAAAAAACAAACTAATGCAGTGAATTGGTACCAGTAGAGTGGGGTGCTGCTGAAAAGATAATTGAAAATTTGGAAGCAACTTTGGAACTGGGTAAGAGGCAGAGGTTGCAACAGTTTGAGGGCTCTGAAGACAGGAAAATGAGGGAAAGTTTCGGACTTCCTAGAGACTTGAATTGCTTTGACCAAGATATTGATAATGATGTAGAAAATGAAATCCAAGCTAAGGTGGTCTCAGACAGAAATGAGCAACTTGTTGGGAGCCGGAACAAAGGTGACTCTTATTATGTTTTAGCAAAGCGATTGGGAGCAGTTTACTCCTACCCTAGAGATACAGGGAACTTTCAACCTGAGAGGGGTGATTTAGCATAATCTGGTGGAAGAAATTTCTAAGCAGCAAAGCATTCATGAGGTGACTTGGGTCCTGTTAAGGCATTCAGTTTTAAAAGGGAATCACAGCAGAAAAGTTTGGAAAAATTACAGCCTGACAATGTGATAAAAAAGAAAATCCAATTTTCTGAGAAGAAATTCAGGCCCACTGCAGAAATTTGTATAAGTAGCAAGGAGCTGAATGTTAACCAACAAGACAATGAGAAAAGTGTCTCCAGGGCATGTCAGAGACCTTTGTGGCAGCCCCTCCCATCACAGGCCTGCAGTTCAGGAGGAAACAATGGTTTCATGGCCTGGGCTCAGGGTCCCTCTGTGGTGTGCAGTCTAGAGACTTGGTGCCCTGCGTCCCAGCCACTGCAGCTGTGACTGTAAGGGGCCAAGGTACAGCTTGGGCTGTTGCTTCAGAGGGTGGAAGCCCAAGCCTTGGCAGCTTCCACATCGTTTTGAGCCTGCAGGTACACCAAAGTCAAGAACTGTGGTTTGGGAACCTCTGCCTAGATTTCAGAGGATGTATGGAAAAACCTGGATGCCCAGTCAGAAGTTTGCTCCAGGGGCAGGGCCCTCATGGAGAACCTCTGCTAGGACAGTGTAGAAGAAAATGTGGGGTTGGAGGCCCACACAGAGACCCTGCTAGAGCACTGCCTAGTAGAGCCGTGAGAAGAGGGCCACTGTCCTCCAGACCCCAGAATGGTAGATCCACTGGCAGCTTGCACCACATGCCCAGGAAAGCCACAATCAACACCAGCTCATGAAAGCATCCGGGAGGAGGGCTGTACCCTGAAAAGACGGAGGGGCAGAGCTGCCCAAGACCATGTGAACCCCTCTCTTGCATCAGCACGACCTGGATGTGAGCTACGCAGTCAAAGGAGATCATTTTGGAGCTTTAAGATTTGACGGCCCTGCTGGATTTCAGACTTGAATGGGCCCGGAATCCCCTTTGTTTTGGACAATTTCTCCTATTTGGAATGGCTGTGTTGACCCAATGCCTGTAACCCTACTGTACCTAGGAAGTAACTAATCTGCTTTTGAATTTATAGGCTCATAGGCAGAAGGAAATTGCCTTGTCTCGGATGACACTTTGGACTGTGGACTTTTGAGTTAATGAGGGAATGAGTTAAGACTTTGGTGGAATGTTGGGAAGGCATGATTGGTTTCGAAATGTGAGAATATGAGATTTGGGAGGGGCCAGGGGTGGAATGATATGGTTTGGCTGTGTCCCCACCCAAATCTCATCTTGAATTCCCATATGTTGTGGGAGGAACACTGTGGGAGGTAATTGAATCATGGGGACAGGTCTTTCCCATGCTGTTTCTCACGACACTATGTCTCACAAGATGTGATGGCTTCGTAAGTGGAGTTTCACTGCACAAGCTTTCTCTACCCTACGCCATTCCTGTAAGATGTGACTTACTCCTCCTTGCCTTCCAACATGATTGTGAGGCTTCCCCATCCACGTAGAATTGCAAGTCTATTAAACCCTTTTTCCTGTATAAATTACCCAGTCTCAGGTATCTCTTTACCAGCAGCATGAAAATGAAATAATACACAAGCACTGACTTCTCCCTGCCTAGAACACCTTTCCATCCCCACCTGTATTTTCCTCCCTCATGCCTTTACCCTCTTCCTTCTCCACAACAAGCTAGTACCCAGACTTCCATCTAAATATCACTTCCTTCAAAAAGACTTCATTTCTTATTCCTCCAGATACAGATTCCCTGATTTTCTATTTTTATAGCACTCTGAATTTTTAATAGTATACATCAAAAATAAAATTGAACTGTTAATTATACAATCATAATTATGCTGGTATTCCTCAAAAGACAATATATTCCAAGACATAAGCCTTTTCTTATATCTTCAATAAATTCACTCAGGCCTAACAGAACACTTTGCCCATAGTAGGTGCTTAATGAACATTTATGGAATTCATAGTTCTTCCAGATGTGGTCCGACTTTGCATTGAGTCTACCTTAGAAATTTGTTTTTCATACTCATCAAGATTTCCTATTTGACCACCACAAACCCTCTGCACTGCCACTCATCGTAAGCCACACAGGGAGTATACTCCAACCAAGCTTGAGTACGAACTCTTCCCTCAGCTGTGGATGTTCTATAGCATTTAATTGGCTTTCTTCAAATCTGACACAAATAACTAAAGACTCTTGATGCTTTGTCAGCGCAAAGGAATGTGAAACCATTACTTCCTCTAAATACTATATTATACTATACTTTGTATCATATTTCTGTTAATTTAGCATTTTTAGAATATTTATAATACAATGTTAGTTCTCCCTTTCTGTACTTGCCTCTACATGTTAATATGTTCTTGAGGGAAGGAACCGAGCCTTATTCACCTTTATATAACCTAGCAAGTTGAGCACATGGTTGGTGTTACATAACAAGCCATTGAAAATAAAGCAAGCAAGCAATTAAGAAGGTATCAAACCCTGCTCAATTCTATTTTGTGGGTTTTGACTCTGTGATTTAGCCTAACATGAAAAATTCTCATTTTCATTTTGACCCCCCTCCCAGATTTGTGCCATCTGCAAAATTGAAAATTACTCCTTTGCTGATGTTATGTAAGGTATTGATCAATTATTCAGCAGCACAGAACCTGTGGTAGCTTACTAATTATAATAAAACAATATTTAGAGTTGCTGATCATTTAGTATCTACAAAGCACCTTTTTAAATACTTTTACGTGTATTTTATGTAACTATATACATACATGTTAAACTTAAATATTTTATTTTCAAAACAATCTTATCAGATGGATACAATCATCGCCATTTTACAGATGACGAAACTGAAACAGTATAACTAACTTTCTGAAGGCCACACAGTTTTTAAGTAATACAGCTAGGATTCAAACCCAAGCAGTGCATCTCAAGATCTCAGACTTTTACCACTCTGCCCTTCTGACTAAAATGTGTATTCTATATACAGAGCTCACTCTCACAAGTCAATATGGTTATTAATTCCTCTGCCAACTCTGTCATATAGATCACTTATCACCATCTTATCCCGATACAATAGAGCCTTAGCCACTGTTTTACTCAAACAGAAATAAACCATTAAAAAAAAATAGGTCCCACAGTAAAAGTATGATCTCTTCAACCTGATGAGACCATCATAACCAGTCTCAAAATTTCTTTTCTGAAGAACAAGCTATTAATTTAGATGAAAGAGTCAATAACAAACTTATTGCAGATTTAAACATACAGAAATTTTCAAGGCAACTCTGTAAAATACGAGGTCAATTAATATCTAATTTATAGTCAATAACATTTATAACATTAAGTTATAGAAATGACGCAATATACAAGACACATAATTATACATAACACTCTAGCCATTAAATCATTGTGTTGATGGCTCCCACTATCATCGTGACTTCTGTGCATCTTTCCTCATAGTGTTTGCCCAGCTATAATCTGATGTTTTATTTTACCTTCAGTTCTCTGTACATTACAGCTTCTCTGCCTGCAACATCCTTTTCATCTGGTTCCTTTAAATGTCAGGTAAGTTACCACTGCCCCTTCAAAGCCTTTCCTGACAGTGTGAGTTTTGGTTCAATGCATGACCTGACTGTAAAACACTATCTCCCACATCATGTATGTCTTTCCGTACTCATCGCAGTGCTGAAGAATTGCCCGTGTATCTGCTTGTCTCCCATGATAAGGACAATGTCTTTTTCCTTTATAACATGATGAGGCGAGCTCAATAATGAAAGATCAACTTTTTTTATGTATGAGTGAATGAGTATTTAGCTCTAAGTAAATACAGTAAATTTACTTACAGTATCAATTTCAAAGCAATTCTCTCCTCTAAAAATATTGTCTTCAGACAAGGAAAAAACACAAAAAATGGAACATGAGTAAAATCTTAAAGGAAGATACAGAAGTGAGCACACAATCCTTCTAAAGTTAAAATATATGTTTCTATAAATTCATATAGCTATATTCTAAATCTTTTTGGTAAGAATCTCTGAAATGTATTCTGAATTCTAATAGATGAAAAGTTCCCTGTGGGCAGGTAATGTGTTTACTCAAACTGAGAGCAGCCCAACACAGGAATATGTGCTCTTTGAGGAGTAATACAGGTTTTATAACTCAATGATATTTTCATATTCTTGAGTTCTTAATTACAAATATTTTCAAATAATATTCAATTATTTGCTGGCCAGGTATAAAATATAAGTTAAATAGCAATAAAAATATCTATGGTTTGAATTTAATAACGTTTTTTCCTTAGCACTATATTTTCAAAATAGTATTATCTACTTAATTAAACTTTTCCTAAATTGGGAAGTGATCAAGAAAATAGTTGTGTATTAAAAGGCAGAGTAAGTGAAAACAAGTTGGTTACAGAAGGAAACAGGGTATGGGTTTCACTTGTGCTATATTAACTGCTCCACTGGAGCAAACTAATTAATTTTTCTTCATTGCACTGTAATCAGCAAGCTTAATCTAGGGCAAAGAAGAATACAATTGTTATTGCAAATATTAAGGTCTTACTACCTGTCATTCAGTTGCAGTAACTACAGAAAGTCCATTCACTAATTAATGTGCTATGGCTATTGGCTTTGTTTTGTTATTGAATACATTTATTTTAAGCAGCATTAAGCGTATAAATTAAATCTTAGTAACATTTTCACATAAGTAACTATCATTAAAATGCATTTGTTCCACAGAAGAAAGAATTATCTCACCACTCCGGCTCAACAAGAAATTCAGTCCTGAACAGAAAAAAAAAGTTTAAAAATATTTTATGAACATTAACCTAGACTTTTCGGAGAAGAAATAAAGCTGAGAACGTCATATCTCAGCAGCTTCAATACTTGTTTTCTGATTGAATCACAAATTTCATTACTTTATACTTGCTTCTACAATGACAAAGTACACAAAGCTAAATGTGAATGTCTAGTAGGTCAGAAAAATGTGTAGTTGAATATGGTTTTTGATGACAATAAAATCACTAAAAACCAAAAGCATTCAGAGAGTGTAAGAAAACAAACACATCTCTTCAAATATTTAAATAACTCTATGGGCAACTTGATATGATGCCAATATTATATGTCTTATGCATCTAGCTTATAAAAGTCATCAGAAAAAAAATACAAGATTAATCTCTTTGTGGATCAATTTGGGAAACAAATGAATAAAACCACAGATCTATAGATAGATAGAGGGACATTCCAAGGACAATCACTACTTCAACCTTTAATCTTCTGGATAAGTGATGAAAGCCTTGACAGGAAGCACTCCAAGCTACTTACTAAAAAGGTAAGAGTATGTTCTTATGGATACAATCAAGTATATATCAAACCATACGCTGTCACTTGCCCCATCTACATTTTCCCGACTTTAGAGTTAGAATTAAGTGATGCAAAACAGCTTAAGAGAGCATCTGATGGAAAGCAAAGTGCCCTATATCCCTCCATAGCTCATCACTGGTTTCAAATCAGGCCATCAGTTCATGGTGACATGAAACTCTCTTCAGGGCCAAATTAGTCTTCATCAGCAAGAAATTCCCTACAATTCAGGGTTTAAGTCTTAAAGAGATTAGCTCCATTCTTTTTCTAATTTCGAATTTACTTAAGATGACAAATTTTATATATTTATAGTATACAATGTATCTTGATAGGTGTATACATTAAAAAATGGCTACATCAAGCCAATTGATATATCCATTACCTCACAGGCTTATTTTTTTTGTAGTGAAGACGTTTAAAGTCTATTCTTTTTGCAATTTTCAAGCATACAATACATTGCTATTAACTATAGTCATGCTATATACACACAACAGTTCCCTTGAATTTCCTTCTCCAACCTAACTGAAATTTTATGTAACCCCATTCTTAACAAGTTATATGATTCAGGGATGTAATAGAAAATGTTGACACATACACATTCTATCTAGTTTTAGCCCAACTTTCAAGGCTCTCCAGAATTTCCTCTACTTTGACTTTATAATTTTTCTTTCGATTCTGAAATGGTTTGGTTGTTTCTTCACCCAAATCTTGAACTGTAGCTCCCATAATTCCAATCATGTCATGGGAGGGACCAGGTAGGAGGTAATTGAATCATGGGAGCAGGTCTTTCCCATGCTGTTCTCATGATAGTGAATACGTCTCACGAGATCTGATGGTTTTATAAAGAAAAGTTCCCCAGAACATGCTTTCTCTTCTTGCCTATCTCCATGGAAGATATGACTTTGCTTCTCATTTGCTTTTCACCATGATTGTGAGGCCTCCCCAGCCATGTGGAACTGTGAGTCAATTAAACATCTTTCCTTTATAAATTACCTACTCTTTGGTACGCCTTTATTAGCAGCATGAGAACATACTAATACAGATTCCTTTATAGGTTTATTTTGAACAGTAGATGCCTCTTTGTATTTTGCACGGTATCCCATCAACCCATCTCTGATTTTTGCTGCAGTTCCTGTTTCTGCTGCTAGAGGGTTAACACCCTTTCACTTCCTAGCTCTAGCAACAGGAGGAGGAGGAGGACAGGAGTAGGAGGGACAATGATAAATTGTCCTTCAAAGGGACATTTCTGAGGACAGTTCTATAAGGTTCTATACTGTCCCAGGCAAGGTTGAGGTACAGTTACCTATTATGGTCATCAGCTAAACAATGTTATCTTCATTAGCTTTTCCTTCTTCCTTGTCTCATTTTTCCAGTTCCCACATGTTCCTGAGTTTTCTTACTAATTTCTTTGATAATCAGCCATTCATGGCTTTCTGTCTGGCTTTGCTTTGGGGGAAAACTCAAACTGACATTCTTGACTATCGCTGTCACTTAAAGTGAACTCTTAGAGGGCAGTGGTGATACATTTTAATTCTTTAGCTTTAGGGGCCAGAGAGGGAAGATGATGCAGACTTCTCAAGCTCACGCAGCTCTAGACGACAGAGACTGCATTTAAATTCAGGTCTCTCCTCCTTGCATGTTGCTACATGCCATTTTGGTACCTCTCTACAGGCTTGCCTTCCACGACATTTCAAAGTTCAGCATTCTCCTACTCATCTAAATGAATACAGTAGTCATGTTTTAGTCCATCCACTTGATAAAATAACAGGTCACAGCATAGCACTTGATCCATTGTTATTTAATGACCAGGACCCTTGAGTTCCTGTAATTATGTAACAAGCCCCTTAAGTGTCAGTGGTCATAAAGGCAAGAATCTCAGACTTGGGAATCAAATCCCCCATTTACTCTTAATGCAATTTGCCCTCAAACAGGTATTCTCAAGATTACGAGATAACAAAGTGTAAAAGCTTAGCACAGTGCTTGAAACACAGTATGTGTTCAATAAAGGGTGGCTATTATTTTCACCTGGAGGAAAACTACCATAAATAGGGGCCATGTGCTCCGCATTCCCTGCCTGTCTCCCAAAGCCAGAACAATGAGCCCAAATAGGCGTCCACAAACAAAACAGACATGAAAAATGAAAAGAAAAAGATAAAATGCCCTCTTTTACTTCACCTGTATGTTTTTCCTATGCCCGTCCCTCTTCTATATTTTGAAACATGCTCTCATATTGTTTTGCAACCGGGAATACTCATTTTATCTTATCCAATTCTAACTATCTTTAAGTTTCAGCTCAACTTCTACTTCTGGATGTTGCCTATTTTCCATCACATCCCTTGTTGATTTCTCTCATATATTTCTACAGCATCCATACACTATAAAGTGAAATTTACTACTTCACAAATAATTTTAACTTCAGGCCTATTGCTGTATTTTGGTCAGTCCTGACTCCCAAGTTACACTGAAAGTTGTTAGAAGGCAAGGATCATTTCCAATTTTCTCTGGGGTCCTCTGGCACAATACTAAACATATAATCAGGCACTGAATGCTTAATCCTATAGACAAAATGTGAAAATAACAAAGAAAGGACTCAAGACAAATCTAATTTACTGTTCTCTTTCTCATTCTCCCTTTCTTAGATGCATTTCTATATTCAATGTTCATTCTGATTTCCATGTAGCACCTTCCCCACTTTCTTTCCTAGCTTAATCCTTACACTGCTCAGCAATATGCGGCACACCTGGCAACATGGGAGAGACGAGTTAGTTACAGCAAAATTGTTTGCTTGTTCTCTTAATGCCTTACCTCCATTTCTCTATGGCAATAAGGCTATCATATCCAATCAGAAGAACTAAGCTAAATGGATTCATCATTTCACAAACTGATTCTTTAGCAATTTTCTTATTGTTTTATATATTTTTGGTTACATATATAATGCTACCTGGGAAATTCAGATATGCCAAAGTTTAAAACTCCTTTTTTAAAGTTTCAGAGAGCTACGACTACAGACTAGATAAGCTTTAGCTTGACGCATTTCATACTGACTACTGGATCTTATGTTTAAGGAAGACGCAGGTTTTTCTGGGGGAAAGAAAAGACCCAGGCAGGCCCATGTGATAAATTTCTTCAGGATTCTAAGTTTTCTACTCAGAAAGTAGTCCTTCAGGAAATTATTAACCGTAAAATAAGATAGAGGATAAAAAAGAATTCTGAAGCAGAAAAATACATGGAATTAGAAGCAAAGATGCTGAATAAATCTGGATTGAAAACCAGAAAATTCACATTTTGTGTTTATATTATACTTTTGACTCTTGTAATTATTTTTATTACATGTCACAAAAATCCCCCCAACTATTACTATTCCACTGCTATGTATGTGGAGATGTACATACCCAATTATTAGGTAACTTACCCAAGGATCAATTAGATAATAAAAGAAACATTACTGTAAGACAGGACTTCTTGTTCTTATAATACCTGCTATTAAAAAGAGGAGACATAAGTATCTGAAATGGAATCAGTATGCCACATAGTATTTAACAGCATTATTTAATTGTCGTATTTGTTAGTACCTCAGATAAATGTTAGGCAGAAAGCCTTCTCTATCTCTCTGCACCTTCCAGGGCAAATATCTGCCCTACTTTGTTGCCACAGAGAATAAATTTTCCATGACTGCAAGCTGTATTGAAAATAGAAGAGAAATGGAAAGGTCCAGAATTTAAAAGAACTGTATCTCTCTCCCATTCTACTGTATCTCCCTTGAGATTAGACACATTTGTTTCCCCAGTGCCAATCAGAGACTTGATACATACTTACTGTTCAATAAATGCTTGGTGAATGAATTGATGAAAACAACTTATGAATTATGGTTGCAGGAGGGAAGAACAGAGGGATATAATGTTAAACATTCAGGTTTACTTGCAATGGATGGGAAAATGAATACTTCATATACTGATGTTGCATATAGGCATCATTATGATCATTTGGAAATTAGTTAAAATGTCTTTAATGCATACCTTTTGATCTAGCTATCCTGGGTTCCTAGCATGATACCTCATATATAAATGCACACTTGATAGTTTTTTGTACCTCACATAATGCCATGATTTTCTATACCTTGAATATGCCTTCCTCTTATTTCTTCTTCATTCGTGCTTTTGCCTTGCTATTTCACCTGGAATGCTATTCTTCCGTATTTCTACCTATCAAGGTCTTTCTCTAAAATGTAGCCCAAATGTACTCTCTGGGCATTATTTCTCTCTCTCAAGTGATTGCAATGCTGTTTTATTTGAACTCTTTGGACTACACTTATGTTATCAACTCATGTCAAAGATGTTTACAAGTGTCATTTCTTCCTGTGACTTTAATAATGTTGTCTCCTTTTTTTTGCAGCATCTATTTAATTTTATCTCTTACCATAAACCGACCTGGCCTATCCAGGGATTTCTTCAAGCAGCACAGCTACTGTATGGCACATGCTACACTAAATCCCCAGTATATAATCTGCTCATTTAGTGATAAATCGGTGGTGCTCTTCACAGGAGATTGAAGAGAGACACTCAGAAGTCTTAGAATTGTGTGCTTCTACAGTAGAATTTCCACAATCATATAGTCTGAGGACTTTTAATCATTACTATTTTCACAGCTTTTGGAGTAGATAGACTCAGTCCCCAGAAAAATGGCCAATGTAACTTATACACACATACACAATGATGATGATTATTTTTAAATGTGATAGGTCCACCCAGTAGATTTCCATGTGGAATCAAAGTCAGATGCCATAAATGACCAGAGTGGCAGAGTCTGTCAGTGGAGTTACATAAACTGTGTGTATAGCGAAAGCAGCTCCAGACTGAACAGTAATGTGCCCACTTTGAGGGAGGAGAGTAGCACTCCTCAGTACTACCAGGATGGTGCCATTACAGAATCTTGCCCCAGAGCTGCTAGAACTGCTAAGAACAGAAACACTAATCTGTAGTAAGGTATAGATCAAACAAAACATATCTCTGGGTTCCTTCCAGACTTTACGTTAACGGTTTATAACGTCTTCTGAACTATCTGTTCACATACTTAAACCCGAGTCCTCGGGCTGGGCATGGTGGCTCAGGCATGTAATCCCAGCACTTTGGGAGGCCGAGATGGGCGGATAACAAGGTAAGGAGACAGAGACCATTCTGGCTAACACGGTGAAACCCAGTCTCTACTAAAAATACAAAAAATTAGCCAGGCATGGTGGCATGCGCCTGTAATCCCAGCTACTCGGGAGGCTGAGACAGGAGAATCACTTGAACCTAGGAGGCAGAGGGTGCAGTGAGCCCAGATTGTAACACTGGACTCCAGTCTCGGTGACAGAGCAAGACTCTGTCTCAAAAAAAAGAAAAAAAAAAATCAAATAAAAACCAAAAAAACCCTGAGTCCTGACTAGCTCTCCTGCAGGAGAGTTTGTTACTGAGTTAAGAAATGAGGAGAAATGAAACTCTATCAACCTATAGTCACTCATTAACAAATAAGATGGCATACTTCTGTACTATTTCTATTCATTTCTTCATCCATTCCACAAATATTTTTCGCCTACCATCTCTTTGGCATTCTCCTAGCTACTGGCTATACAGTACTGAAGCCAACGGACAAAGTCCTTGACACCAAACATTCTAGTAGGGGAAGAAGAGAAGAAAAAAGTTAGATAATCAAACAAGATAATTTCAGATAATGATGATGATTTTAAAGCAAGAAGCATGAATAGGATACAGGAACGGCTGGGAGGGCTCATCAGCAGAGCTCTTTTACATACGGTAGACAAAAAAGGATTCTTCTGAAGATGAGACCTTTTGGCTCAGACTGAATGGCAGGAAGTTGTCAGCTATATAAAGAGGGAGGAAAAGTATGTTCTTGCTAATAGAAAAAACAATAGACACAAGGCAGGAAAAAGTTTCACTGGAGCCTGGTCAAGTAAGGGAACCAGTGTAAAGTGAGATTAAGAAGTAAGGGGGGTGGGGTGGAGGTGGAGGGCAGCCAAGATGGCCGAATAGGAACACCTCCGGTCTACAGCTCCCAGCGTCAGCGACACAGAAGACGGGTGATGTCTGCATTCCCATCTGAGGTACCAGGTTCATCTCACTAGGGAGTGCCAGACAGTAGGCGCGGGACAGTACGTGCAGCGCACTGTGCGTGAGCCGAAGCAGGGCAACGCATTGCCTCACTCAGGAAGCGCAAGGGGTCAGGCAGTTCCCTTTCCTAGTCAAAGAAAGGGGTGACAGACAGCACCTGGAAAATCGGGTCACTCCCACCCAAATACTGCACTTCTCCAAGGGGCTTAAAAAACGGCACACCAGGAGATTATATCCAGCACCTGGCTCAAAGGGTCCTAAGCCCATGGAGTCTCGCTGATTGCTAGGACAGCAGTCTGACATCAAACTGCAAGGCAGCAGCGAGGCTGGGGGAGGGGCACCCACCATTGCCCAGGCTTGCTTAGGTAAACAAAGCAGCCAGGAAGCTCCAACTGGGTGGAGCCCCCCACAGCTCAAGGAGGCCTGCCTGCCTCTGTAGGCCCCATCTCTGGGGGCAGGGCACAGACAAACAAAAAGACAGCAGTAACCTCTCCAGACTTAAATGTCCCTGTCTGACAGCTTTGAGGAGAGCAGTGGGTCTCCCAGCATGCGGCTAGAGTTATGAGAACGAGCAGACTGCCTCCTCAAGTGGGTGCCTGATCCCTGACCCCTGACCAGCCTAACTGGGAGGCACTCCCCAGTAGGGGTAGACTGACACCTCACAGGGCCGGGTACTCCTCTGAGACAAAACTTCCAGAGGAACCATCAGATAGCAGCATTCGGAGATCATGAAAACCCGCTGTTCTGCAGCCACCACTGCTGATACCCAGGCAAACAGGGTCTGAAGTGGACATCTAGCAAACTCCAACAGACCTGCACCTGAGGATCCTGTCTGTTAGAAGGAAAACTAACAAACAGAAAGGACATCCACACCAAACACCCGTCTGTACATCACCATCATCAAAGACCAAAAGTAGCTAAAACCACAAAGATGGGGAAAAAACAGAGCAGAAAAACAAACTCTGAAAAGCAGAGCGCCTCTCCTCCACCAAAGGAATGCAGATCCTCACCAGCAACGGAACAAAGCTGGACGGAGAATGACTTTGACAAGATGGGAGAAGGCTTCAGGCAATCAAACTACTTCGAGCTACAGGAGGAAATTCAAATCAAAGGCAAAGAAGTTAAAAACTTTGAAAAAAATTTAGATGAATGTATAACTAGAATAACCAATACAGAGAAGTGCTTAAAGGAGCTGATGGAGCTGAAAGCCAAGACTCCAGAACTATGTGAAGAATGCAAAACCCTCAGGAGCACATTCGATCAACTGGAAGAAAGGTTATCAGTGATGGAAGATGCAATAAATGAAATGAAGCGAGAAGGGAAGTTTAGAGAAAACACAATAAAAAGAAATGAACAAAGCCTCCAAGAAATATGGGACTATGTGAAAAGACCAAATCTACGTCTGATTGGTGTACCTGAAACTGACGGGGAGAATGGAACCAAGTTAGAAAACACTCTGCAGGATATCATCCAGGAGAACTTCCCCAATCTAGAAAGGCAGGCCAACATTCAGATTCATAAAATACAGAGAACGCCACAAAGATACTCCTCGAGAAGAGCATCTCCTAGACACATAATTGTCAGATTCACCAAAGTTGAAATGAAGGAAAAAATATTAAGGGCAGCCAGACAGAAAAGTCGGGTTACCCACAAATGGAAGCCCATCAGACTAATAACTGATCTCTCGGCAGAAACTCTAGAAGCCAGAAGAGACTGGGGTCCAATATTCAACATTCCTCAACCCAGAATTTCATATCCAGCAAAATTAAGCTTCATAAGTGAAGGAGAAAAAATACTTTACAGACAAGCAAAGGCTGAGAGATTCTGTCACCACCAGGCCTGCCCTAAAAGAGCTCCTGAAGGAAGCACTAAACATGGAAAGGAACAACCGGTATCAGCCGCTGCAAAATCATGCCAAATTGTAAAGACCATCGAAGCTAGGAAGACACTGCATCAACTAATGAGCCAAATAAACAGCTAACATCATAATGACAGGATCAAATTCACACATAAAAATGTTAACTTTAAATGTAAACGGACTAAATGCTCCAATTAAAAGACACACTGGCAAATTGGATAAAGAGTCAAGACCCATCAGTGTGCTGTATTCAGGAAACCCATCTCACATGCAGAGACACACATGGGCTCAAAATAAAAGGATGGAGGAAGAGCTACCAAGCAAATGGAAAGCAAAAAAAGGCAGGGGTTGCAATCCTAGTCTCTGATCAAACAGACTTTAAACAAACAAAGATCAAAAGAGACAAAGAAGGCCATTACATAATGGTAAAGGGATCGATTCAACAAGAAGAGCTAACTACCCTAAATATATATGCACCCAATACAGGAGCACCCAGATTCATAAAGCAAGTCCTGAGTGACCTACAAAGAGACTTAGACTCCCACACATTAATCATGGGAGACTTTCACACCCCACTGTCAACATTAGACAGATCAAGGAGACAGAAAGTCAACAAAGATACCCAGGAATTGAACTCAGCTCTGCACCAAGCGGACCTAATAGACATCTACAGAACTCTCCACCCCAAATCAACAGAATATACATTTTTTTCAGCACCACACCACACCTATTCCAAAATTGACCACATAGTTGGAAGTAAAGCTCTCCTCAGCAAATGTAAAAGAACAGAAATTATAACAAACTGTCTCTCAGACCACACTGCAATCAAACTAGAACTCAGGATTAAGAAACTCACTCAAAACCACTCAACCACATGGAAACTGAACAACCTGCTCCTGAATGACTACTGGGTACATAATGAAATGAAGGCAGAAATAAAGATGTTCTCTGAAACCAACGAGAACAAAGACACAACGTACCAGAATCTCTGGGACACATTCAAAGCAGTGTGTAGAAGGAAATTTATAGCACTAAATGCCCACAAGAGAAAGCAGGAAAGATCCAAAATTGACACCCTAACATCACAATTTAAAGAACTAGAAAAACAAGAGCAAACACATTCAAAAGCTAGCAGAAGGCAAGAAATAACTAAAATCAGAGCAGAACTGAAGGAAATAGAGACACAAAAACCCCTTCAAAAAATTAATGAATCGAGGAGCTGGTTTTTCGAAAGGATCAACAAAAATTGATAGACCACTAGCAAAACTAATAAAGAAGAAAAGAGAGAAGAATCATATAGATGCAATAAAAAATGATAAAGGGGATACCACTGATTCCACAGAAATACAAACTACCATCAGAGAATACTACAAACACCTCTACGCAAATAAACTAGAAAATCTAGAAGAAATGGATAAATTCCTTGACACATATAGTCTCCCAAGACTAAACGAGGAAGAAGTTGAGTCTCTGAATAGACCAATAACAGGCTCTGAAATTGTGGCAATAATCAATAGCTTACCAACCAAAAAGGGTCCAGGACCAGATGAAATCACAGCCGAATTCTACTAGAGGTACAAGGAGGAACTGGTACCATTCCTTCTGAAACTATTCCAATCAATAGAAAAAGAGGGAATCCTCCCTAACTCATTTGATGAGGCCAACATCATCCTGATACCAATGCCAGGCAGAGACACAAGCAAAAAAGAGAATTTTACACCAATATCCTTGATGAACATTGATGCAAAAATCCTCAACAAAATACTGGCAAACCAAATCCAGCAGCACATCAAAAAGCTTATCTACCATGATCAAGTGGGCTTCATCCCTGGGATGCAAGGCTGGTTCAATATACACAAATCAATAAATGTAATCCAGCATATAAACAGAACCAAGGACAAAAACCACATGATTATCTCAATAGATGCAGAAAAGGCCTTTGACAAAATTCAACAACCCTTCAAGCTAATAACTCTCAATAAATTAGGTACTGATGGGACGTATCTCAAAATAATAAGAGCTATCTATGACAAACCCACAGCCAATATCATACTGAATGGGCAAAAACTGGAAGCATTCCCTTTGAAAACTGGCACAAGACAGGGATGCCCTCTCTCACCATTCCTATTCAACATAGTGTTGGAAGTTCTGGCCAGGGCAATCAGACAGGAGAAGGAAATAAAGGGTATTCAATTAGGAAAAGAGGAAGTCAAATTGTCCCTGTTTACAGATGACATGATTGTATATCTACAAAACCCCATTGTCTCAGCCCAAAACCTCCTTAAGCTGATAAGCAACTTCAGCAAAGTCTCAGGATACAAAATCAATGTACAAAAATCACAAGCATTCTTATACACCAACAACAGACAAACAGAGAGCCAAATCATGAGTGAACTCCCATTCACAATTGCTTCAAAGAGAATAAAATACCTAGGAATCCAACTTACGAGGGATGTGAAGTACCTCTTCAAGGAGAACTGCAAACCACTGCTCAATCAGATAAAAGAGGATACAAACAAATGTAAGAACATTCAATGCTCATGCGTAGGAAGAATCAATATCATGAAAATGGCCATACTGCCCAAGGTAGTTTATAGATTCAATGCCATCCCCATCAAGCTACCAATGGCTTTCTTCACAGAATTGGAAAAAAACTACTTTAAAGTTCATATGGAACCAAAAAAGAGCCCGCATCACCAAGTCAATCCTAAGACAAAAGAACGAAGCTGGAGGCATCACGCTACCTGACTTCAAACTATACTACAAGGCTACAGTAACCAAAACAGCATGGTACTGGTACCAAAACAGAGATATAGATCAATGGAACAGAACAGAGCCCTCAGAAATAACGCCACATATCTACAACTATCTGATCTTAAACAAATCTGAGAAAAACAAGCAATGGAGAAAGGATTCCCTATTTAATAAATGGTGCTGGGAAAACTGGCTAGCCATATGTAGAAAGCTGAAACTGGATCCCCTTCCTTACACCTTATACAAAAATTAATTCAAGATGGATTAAAGACTTAAAAATTAGACCTAAAACCATGAAAACCCTAGAAGAAAACCTAGGCATTACCATTAAGGACATAGGCATGGGAATGGGCAAGGACTTCATGTCTAAAACATCAAAAGCAATGGCAACAAAAGCCAAAATTGACAAATGGGATCTAATTAAACTAAAGAGCTTCTGCACAGCAAAGGAAACTACCATCAGAGTGAACAGGCAGCCTACAAAATGGGAGAACATTTTTGCAACCTACTCATCTGACAAAGGGCTAATATCCAGAATCTACAATGAACTCAAACAAATTTACAAGAAAAAAAACAAACAACCCTATCAAAAAGTGGGCGAAGGACATAAACAGACACTTCTCAAAAGAAGACATTTATGCAGCCAAAAGACACATGAAAAAATGCTCACTTTCACTGGTCATCAGAGAAATGCAAATCAAAACCACAATAAGATACCATCTCACACCAGTTAGAATGGCAATCATTAAAAAGTCAGGAAACAACAGGTGCTGGAGAGGATGTGGAGAAATAGGAACACTTTTACACTGTTGGTGGGACTGTAAACTAGTTCAACCATTGTGGAAGTCAGTGTGGCAATTCCTCAGGGATCTAGAACTAGAAATACCATTTGACCCAGCCATCCCATTACTGGGTATATACCCAAAGGACTATAATTCATGCTGCTATAAAGACACATGCACACGTATGTTTATTGCGGCACTATTCACAACAGCAAAGACTTGGAAGCAAGCCAAATGTCCAACAGTGATAGACTGGATTAAGAAAATGTGGCACATATATACCATGGAATACTATGCAGCCATGAAAAATGATGAGTTCAAGTCCTTTGTACGGACATGGATGAAATTGGAAATCATCATTCTCAGTAAACTATCACAAGGACAAAAAACCAAACACCACATATTCTCACTCATAGGTTGGAATGGAACAATGAGAACACACAGACCCAGGAAGGGGAACATCACACTCTGGGGACTGTTGTGGGGTGGGGGGAGGGGGAAGGGATATCATTAGGAGATATACCTAATGCTAAACGACGAGTTAATGGGTGTAGCACACCAGTATAGCACATGTGTACATATGTAACTAACCTGCACATTGTGCAGATGTACCCTAAAATTTGAAGTATAATAATAAAATAAAAAAATAAATAAAAAATAAATTGATGGGAAATCAGCCATTGTAAAAAAAAAAAAAAAAAAAAAAGGCAGGGGACAGATCACACAGGGTCTTGCTGGCTTCTTTCAGACTCCAGACATTTATCTAAGTACAATGAAGAGTCTTCAGAAGGTGTTAAATAGGGAACACATGACCTAATTAATGTAGTAAAAAGATAACTTTGTATAATGCGGAAAACTGAGAGACTGCTTAGGAAGTTACTGCAGTATTAGGAGGCTATGTAATATGATGGAGAGTCAATGGTGCTTCCTTTGAATAAAAGCAGCTTTTGTTTTTCAATTAAAATGTAACATAATTGGTTTCAGTAAAAATGTCTCACTTGACCTTATTTCTCTTGCATTAATGGGGTCATTTATATGTCAGGAGTGCTACCTCTGTACACAATGAACAGCTTTTTTCAATTAAAACGTAGCTTAATTGACTTGAACCAGAAATAACTCTTGACATCTTTGTATTAATAGGACCATTTATATAATGATCATGCTAATTAATCTTCTTCATTCAAAAGTATTGTTTATTCAGAATTATTTAATACAATCGTTATACGTTTAAATCATTTTAATCTTATTAAATATTATCTCAGGATCTTGAAGTCTATTGGATTGTTATGCTGATTTAAAGAGTGCAAAAATATTTATAGTTATGTTTTAGTTTAAAGCAGTGATTAAATATAATTTGCCTGTGACCCTATAGGCCAAAATAATGTATCACAATAAACTGTAGATAGTGTCAGAGGCGAAAACAGTGTTTGTCTGCTTTAGTGTATTCATATGTGAGGATGAATTTTGGCACTTGTCAGCCTATGATAAATTACTACTAGACTAATATTTGTCAGTACAGTAATAACTGATGATGCTCTAAACACCACTAAGGGAGAAAGGTGATGAATAACCCACAAAGTAAAAATTTTCACAATCACATTAATGACTCTAGTTCAAAGCACAGTAATGGTCTACCAAACTTATTGTCAAATCTATATTTCAAGTGACTGCCTTGATATCTTTCCGAATCAAGTTTATGTCAAATTCTAGTTAACATAGAAAAAAAGCAACAGTGATGAAAACATGTCTCTACTGACTCTTTCAAAAAGCAATCATGCTCTCCAAATCCCTGCCTCATTTACTATTACTAAAGCAAAGCAAAATACTAAGAGTACTGTGTGCAAATAAAAAACGTTTGTTGATTAACTGTTAATAAAGACCTCAAATTAAAAACAGCCTAAATAATGAGTATAGCCTGTACACAGCAACAGTATGCTATGGATTTATAAAATTATCAGTCTTCCTAAATTGATAATGAAAATCTTTAAAACGAATAAAACGTTACTAACATATTTCACAGTGTGCATTGAATGGGCTACGTAGTTCCATTTGGGTTTAAGGTGAGGTATTTTTTCCCAACTAAATGGTTAAAAATTCTGTAACCATTTTAGAGAACAATCTGGGAAATATATACTCATAGGCAATAGGCATACAATTTACAACTGAGCACAACTACATTAATTTACACTATAAAACTCAATCATCCAACACTCATGAATCCAAACATTTTCTAAAACTTTACAGGAAAGCTTATATGATGTTTTTATCATGGTAAAATATATATAACATAAAATGGTAATCATTTATAAGCATACAATTTAGCAGCATTAAGTATATTCACCTTGTGCCACCATCCGCCTCCAAAAATTATCTTCCCCCAAAAAACTGCATATCCATTAAATAACTCCCCATATCCTCTCTCCCCCAGCTTCTAGAGGCCACCATTCTACTTTTCTATGAATTTTACTATTCTAGATAAGTCATACAAATAGAATCATGTTATCCTTTTGTATCTGGCTTTTTCCCTTTAGCATAATATCATCAAGATTCATCCATGCTATAATATGTGTCAGAACTTTTTTAAGGCTGAATAATATTCTATTGCATACATTTACCACATTTTGTTTATCCATTCATCCTCAGATGGACATTTGAGTTGCTCCATCTTTTGCTAATATGAATAATGCTGCTATAAACATGGGTGTACAAATATATTTTGAAGGTCCTTTTTTCAAATCTTTTGAGTATATTCCCAGAAGTAGAATTGCTGGAGCACACGGTAATTCTATGTTCAGTATTTTGAGAAACCAACATATTTCTTTCCACAGTGACTGCAAGGTTTTACATTCCCACCAGCAGTTCACAAGTGTTCAAATTATTCCACATCCTCAACCATATTTATTTTCTGGGGTTTTTTTTTTTTGGTGTTTTAAAATAATCATCATCCTAACAGGTGTGAAGTGCTATCTCATTTGGGATTCATGTGCATTTCCCTAATGATCAGCGATATGGATTATCTATTCATGGTCTTACTGGCCAAACTTTGGAGAAATTTCTGATCAACTCATTTATTCATTTTTTAATTTTTTTTTCTGTTGCTGAATTATACGATGATATAATTTAGCTGTGTCCCCACTCAAATCTCATGTTGAATTGTAATCCCCAATGTTGGAGTTGGTGTCTGGTGGGAGGTGATTGGATCACTGGGGCAAATTTCTGAGGAATGGTTTAGTACTGTCTGCTTGGTACTATTCTTGTGATGAGTTCTCATGAAATCTGGTCGTTTTAAACTGTGTGGCATCTCCCTCCACCCCTCTTGCTCCTGTTCTGACCATATGACCTGCCTTGTCACCCTTCCCTTTCTGCTTTATGTTTCCTGAGGCCTCCCAAGAAGCCGAGCAGATGCCAGCATCATACTTTCTGTACAGCCTGCAGAAATGTGAGCCAATTAAACCTCTTTTCTTTATAATTTACCCAGTTTCAGGTATTTCTTTAGAGCAATGCAAGAATGGACTAATATATAGGAGTTCTTGGCACAGTCTGGATATTAATTCCCTATTGAATATATGATTTGCATTTTCTCCCATTCCATAAGTTGCCTTTTCACTCTGATGGTGTTCATTCACGCACAGAAGTTTTTAATGTTAATGCATTTCAATTTACCTAATTTTTCTGTTGTAGCCTGAGCTTTTAGTGTCGTATCCAAGATATTTAATTGCCCAATCTAATGTTTATGTTTTCTTCCAAATGTCTATGCTTTCTTCTAAAAGTTCTGTAGTTTTGGCTACGTTTAGTTCCTGATCCATTTTGGCTAAATTTTTGTGTATTTTATAAGAGGCCAACTTCATTTATTTTAAATGTAGATATTCAGTTTCTCAGCAACATTTGCGGCTTCATTACAAAATCATTAAAAAAAACCTTGGCAACCTTATGGAAAATTATTTGACAATATATAGTAGAGATTAATTCAGGGCTCACTATTATATTCTGTTGGTCTACATTCCCTTTTTTATGCCAATACCACACTGTTTTGATTATGGTAGCTTTGTAGTAAGTTTTGAAATCAGGAAGTATGACCCTTCAACTTCATTCTTTTTTCAAGATCATTTCAACTATACTTGGATCTATGAGATTACATGGGAATTTTTGATAGAGTTTTCTATTTCTACAGAAAAACTAATTGGGATTTTCTTAGAGATGGCATTGAATGTGTAGTTTCTTTTGAGTAATTTGAATACCTCAACAACAATATTGAGTGTTCCATTTCATAAACATGGGGTTCCTCTTCATTTATTTATAAAAATAAATGTTTAATTTCTTTCAGGATTGTTTTGTAGTTGTCAGTGTATAAGTCTTCCACCTTCTTGGTGAATTCCTAAGTATTTTACTCTTTTTGATACTATTTTAAATAAAAGTGTTTCCTTCATCTCCTTTTTGGATTGCATCACTGTTAGTGTATTATTTCTGTATATTGATTTACTGCAATTGTGCTTATTAGTTCTAGCAGGTTTTTTGTGTGGAAATCTCTAGAATTTTCTACATATAAGGTCATATCATCTGAGAAGCTTATAGAATTTTTACATACATTCTTTCAATACTGATTTTTCTGATGAAAATTTGAAATGCATTGCACAGCATGAATATAGTTAATAGAGTATTGCTCATTTCAAAACTGCTAAGAGAGTACACTTCAAATGTTCTCTCCACAAAAAAGTCTGAGGTGATAGATATGTTAACTAGTTTAATTACTCCACATTGTATTCATAAATTATACCATCACTTTGTATGCCATACATTTATACAGTTATATATTGTCGATTTACAATAAAAAAGAGGCATATAAAATTTGCATTCTCTTAAAGTCTTTAATGCTTGCCAACACCATTTCTCTGATTCATTTCAAGCTGTCCAATGCTGCATTAATACATACCATTAAACAACACTACTCCGCATTATAGGCATAGTAATAGGATTAAATTTACCTGGCTTCCAACCAAAAGCACCACCGCTAACATTAAAATAAAATATTCTCATCATGAATTAGTAATTTTATATTAACGGAAGCTAAAGGCACCTAGTATTTTTTGAGGCTCATTTGCATATGGGTATATACTCGGATTTCTTTTCCAAAAAAGTAGCCATTTAAAGGGAACCCTGGTGTAAAATTTAGAAAACAAATGTAGAAAAATTATAAAATATCCAACTTAGTTTTTAACAAAATTTTCCTAGGCTAATTACTTTAAATTTTCTTTTGTCCATCTCCATTTATGAATTTAATTATTCAGGAAAAAAAACCCACAAAATGATTCTCCATGTTACGTAAGATCATATTCCAAAATTGACCAAAAAGTTTCATTTGTTAAGACTCTAAGTTCTATATGTGCCATTAAACATACTTACTTTTGTCTAGGCTTATAGTCCCAATTCTGATGTTTATATCCAATTTAGAGTATCAGATGACTATTTCTTCTCTCCTCCTTTTTAGAGGCAGTCTGAAGTCTTTCAACAAGAAAATTTTGTAATGAGGTGGGTTTTTTTCCACTTAGTGTTTGATCAGGAACAAAGCATCTAATTACTTGGAGCCCATTTTCTCATCTGGAATATTAAACTAATGCTATTTTGTCAATAGGATTTTTGTAAGGATTATAACTGGTCTATAAAACATTATGCAAGTATTTGATTCTATTGTCACAAAAACTGATGCTTTCAAAAATACATTAATTCAGATCTCAACACAAATTAGATATATAAGCATTTAATGTGTTATACCTGATGCTTATCCACACATATACACACCCTACTATGTGTCTGTAAATCTCTGTTCAGGAGAAAGGTGCAAAACACCGTGCTAAAGAATCAATTATTTTCATAAAGGCTTAACTATTGATAAGAGATATAGATATAACAGTGAGTGTTTCACAGGAGTTACACACAATAATAACTTTGTTCAATTTCCAACAATGTTTCAACAACTAAAAATATTCTGTCAAAGTCAATTTATATAATGGTGAGATTAAAGTAAAACTAAGAAATGTCAGTGGATACCAACAGAATATGACAGTTTATTAATTTTATTTATAACACACAAAAAAAAAATATGTTAAAAAATGAATATCCTATATTGCAAACACTGTCTACTATGGCAGACACTAAGAAAACTTATTTAATAACAAGACTGAAATTAGATTTCCTTCAGATGCTCTCTTTAGAATTTGGGGAATAGAGCTATTCATCCCTGGATGTGTTTTTTGGAGATGTGTCAATATCGTAACAATGAAAAACAAAATTGCTTTATAACGTTAGATATTTCTGATACAATCTTTGCCCACTCGTGGGTTTCATAAAGTTTTGTGCCAATTTTGTCACCAAGACAAGTGTATCTGATCTACAACAAATTGAACACTTTTCAGCAAAGCATTGTGTATATTATTTAATTTCCCATTCATACGTCATGAAGGGAACATGCACGGTTACCACAATAAATTTATTTAAATCAACAAAATTCAATGTCAGAATGTATCATTTTTTTCTATGGTATACTTAAGGTTCCATTAAATTTACTGACATTCTTTCATTTAAGAAATTATAATCCCACTGGGACCACAATTTTCCTACTATAGAATTGAATCTAATGCATATTTTCCTCTTATTGACTTGAGGTAATGAAGCTCCCCATTTAGAAGACCACCAGATAGTTTTATTTATGAAGCTGATAGTTCCTAACTATGGCAGAGACAGGTTGTCAAACAACCATGTCCTTTCTCCAGCTTTTAAAGTACAGATTTTTCACTTAGAAGCGGCCACTCAGCCAGCCACTGCATTATCCTTGTAGACAGGCATGGCTATATACATGTTTCATGAGCACACATCCCCTTCATGTGGAAAGTGAAGGGAGCACATACGCATCACCCTCTACCACAAGGCTTCTAAGAAGTCACTGTAGCTTTTCTATATTTGCCTCCCCTCTTCAATGACTATATGAAAAAAAAAAAAAGAAAAAAAACACCATCTGTGAAGAAGGTAGAGCCACAACAAAGGCAGAAAAATAAAGATAGAAAAATATTACTCACTGTAGCTAGTCCATTTTCACACTGCTGATAAATACCTGCTGAGACTGGACAATTTACAAAAGAAAGACGTTTAATGCGTTTACAGTTCCACGTGGCTGGGGTGGCCTCACAATCACGGCAGAATGCGAAAGGCATGTCTCACATGGTGGCAGATGAGAAGGTAACTTGTGCAGGGAATCTCCCCCTTATGAAGCCATCAGATATCACGAGACTTACCACTATCATGAAAACAGCACAGGAAAGACCTGCCCCCATGATTGAATTACCTCCCACTGGGCCCCTCCCAGAACACGTGGGAATTCAAGATGCAATTTGGGTGGGGACACAGCCAAATTGTATCAGTCACCAATAAGGAACACCTACATTGGACTTATACCTGGACTACATATAAACTATTGTTTTAAGCTCCTTTCTATTTTGGCCCTTATGTGTTAAAGCAGCAAGGTTGTTTAGCTAATACAATGACACGAGATCACACTTTCTGATGATTTAAATAAGAATTAATAGAATAGAGTTGCAATAGGCCATCAAGTATAATCATGCCCTTGGAAAGATGTAAGAGCAGATGAATAGTTGTTCTCAAATTCTGTGGTACTACAGCTTATAGCCAAGTGATATATCCTAGTTTTATTAGTAAATTGAGTAAACATTACTATCCAATAAAATCCGGAAAAAAAAGGTGACTTATAATAAACATGACATTTTATATTTGAAATATAAACCAGCTTCATGGAATAGTCATCTTTAAGTTCTAGGACAGTGGCAAAGTTTTTAAAAAATTGAACACATAGTCATCACCAATAAACCCTTACTTAGTACAGACTATGCATGAAGTACTAAGGTAAGTGACTTCTGTAAGATAAAAACATGGAGGAAACCGTTTTGTGGTTCAGGAACATGTATTCCCGAGGTTGGTATAACTGAAGGTTAGTTTAATAATGGGTACAGAACACATTGTGGGAAGCAATACAAGGCAGGCATAGAAAGCTGGATTTTATTTAGAAAGAACATGGGATTGTATTAACAACAGAATGACATGCTTAGACCTGTCATCTTCAAACACTAATTGTGGTGCCATGTGAACAATGATTTAAAGTAGGAGGAAATTAGAGACTGGAAGACAAGCTAAGAGAGGGAACTGTAATTATCTGGGCAGTAGTTTTGGGGAATCATCCAGCAGAGAACGTAGAATTTAAAGTAAATTCCTCTAGTATTGCTATTTGGAATAGAAAACTACATTTGCAATGATTTAATACAATATACATTAATATCAAAAGTATAATAAGACCTTAGATATAAAATGTTTACTTGTTCTTGGAGTTCCTTTTCTATGCTTGATGATCAATTGACGTATTAATTTTAGTTTTTCTAACCTAAATGTATTTGAGGGAGCTAATTTTGAAAGCAATATAAATATATCGATTACTTTATGACTTGCATAAAATTAAATACATTAGTACAATACCAAATGTACATTTGGAGAGAGAATACAGATTCTATTATTAATTTAATCATTCATTTATGTTTTTCATTAAATATTTAAGTTCCTACTGCTTTAGGCCCAGGAGATATAGCAGTGAATAAAATGTACAAAGTCCTTAACTTGTGAAGCTTAAATTCTAGGACTAGAAATAAAAATAAGGACAAATAAATATACTACACAAAATCAGGTCATGGCAAGTCCTATAAAGAAAAATAGAGCAAGGTAAAGAGAGGGAACGAAAGGCATGGAGAGGTTGGCTCTATTTAAGAGAGGGAAAGACTTTCAACTACAGGAACATTTAAAAATAGAGTTGAATGAAATAAGCAGTTGAATCCTGTGATGACTCTCTGGAGAAAACACATTTCCATATTAAAGGATCAGCAAGTGCAAAGGTCCTGAGGCAGGACCTCTCTGGCACTTGACTCCCAATGAGCCTGGATTTGACTAGAAGTGAAAGCATGGAGAGCCTATGATTAGCTCATGCAATATTAATTTTGATTACAAAGTTACTGTAAATTGAATTTGCTTTATCTCCAGTGAAACACTTTTCAGAAACCACAGACAAATCTTTTGGACTACATCTAAACATTTTCTGGAAGGATAAATATTTCTATAATTTTGAAGCCATGTGAAAATTAAGATGAGTCCATTCTCATTGAATGATCATGCCAGCCTTAGAAAGACTGAAACTGATTAAGTAAATGAAAGATTGTCACACTTAAGTTTAACTACTACAGATGAAAACAGAAGCCACTACAAGCCTAGCAATCTAAGTAGATTTCTAAAGTTTTTAGCAAGTGAAAACATAAATGTCATCTCATCATTGACAAATTCCCTAATCCCATTTTGTTAATACACGTACACATACACACACACACACACACACACACACACTCCACCCCTACTCCTTCTGTGCCCCAATACGGCTTTTTTCAAACTACTATTATATCAAGGGCTGTGATTATGTCTTCGCAATATTTTCAGTGTCTCACCCCTGAAAGGTGCATAACAACAATTGGTCAAATATAACTAAATAGCATTCCCTGTGACAACTCTCAAAAATATACGAGTTTCTGTATCACTTTTGCTATTTCAGTGGTTGACTATTTTAATGCTAGAGCCAGAGACACAGTAATCCAAGTGACATGCTCAAACTAAAAGCACTAATCAAGAATGAGAGGATTTTGTTTTATCTTTGAGGTTTATACATTATTCTTCTCAAGGATGGGCTCAACATCTAAATATCTTACATGTTAAATGAAACCATTCCAAGTCAAATAGATAAGAATACCAATATATTCATATAGAGTACTAGGAGGTCCTAACTAAGCCAGTGATTTTGATACTCTATGTCATACCCAATTCAAGGAGTAATAGAAGGAAACACCTGAATCCGGTCCAGAAGAAGATAGAACTAGAAGAATGGGCTGTCAATGCCTAACTGATGAGGGCATTGGTTGGCCATTCATAATTTGAAATGGCAAATCACTAGCTATTTCCCAAAGCAGATACTGCTGTAAAAACTTTCTGATTTCTCCCTGAGGTCATTTAATTAGGTCTTTGCTTCATTTTTGAATGCCATTATTAATTCATGACATATTCTACTATATGCACTTACATCCCACAAGATGAATCTCATTTTGATTGCCTATTGGCCCAACTACTAATGTAAGTCATTGTTAGTAGAATTCTACATCTCCCTTTCCTAACCTTTTCTTTCTGCGTTTACAAGGGGAAACAGCAATTTAATTAAAATAAACATCATTTAAAAATCAGCAATAGCATGAGTTACAATAGCTAGTCTTTACTCTGTAATATATGAAGTATTTAACATATATTAACCCATTTATTATTAACCACATTGCACAAATGAGGAAACTGAGGAACCAATTGCTTGTGTAAAGTTTTTAAGGTCACACATCTGGTAGGTAGCAGAGCTAGGATTCAAAGACAGTGCAGCTCAAGAGCCTATGCTCTTTACTCTTACATAGAGGTAGATGTTTTAAAGGGACAAAAATATTCTGAGTTGATAATTGCTCCCTATGTAGGTGAACTAATATATCACTCCCTAATCAATCCCTGTATCCCAAAGAGTTAACATACGATGTAATATAGGATGATCTAAGAACTCGGACACAACAGAGTCCCCTACGCCAAGCATAATTCCTGTGATGGCTAACATAAAATCGTTTGGGGAAAATAAACATCACGTTTATAACATATCCAAATTGTTTAAGCTCAAGTAGATTTACAGAAACTCGGGCAAACTCATGTGTTCCGAGATAACACCACACACTGTCACAGCAACTCATCTGGTAAACTAATTCTGACCAATCTGTCCAGAACATACTTAGAACCATCCAGCTCAGTGTGTAAAACTCTAAGTATCCTTCCCTCATGTTCCTCTTTTGAGAGGCTATGACTATTCCCTGAAGGTGGTGCTCACCCTTTCCCTGTAAATTTAACAAGCTCAGCTTTGGGTGATCAACACCTTTGACTGGAGGACATTACAGATGTTTCTATGGTATTCATTCATAAACTAAAACTACAGCTGACTGAAAGCCTGGTATTTATACCTAGTGAGAGAAATCTCCAATTATTAGATGAGGTTCATTTTCTTTAATTATTTTAGTTATTATGACTACAAAATAGTTGTACATTTGGGGTGCATGTGATATTGTGATACATGAATACAACATGTAATGATAAATCAGGGTAGTTAGGGCATCCATCAACTCAAGCATTTATCATTTATGTTAGATAAATTCCAATTTAACTCAATGATTTTGAAATATAAATTATTGTTAACTATAATCACTCTAGGGTGCTACCAAACACTAGATCTGATTCCTTCTAAATATATATATATATATATATATATATTTTTTTTTTTTTTTTTTTTAACCTATTTACCCCTCCCTCCTTATCCTGTCCTCCCCACTTACACTTCTCAGCATCCGGTAACCATCATCCCACTCTCTATCTCCATGAGTTCAATTTAGTTTAGCTCCCACATATGAGTGAGAACTTGCAATATTTGAGTTTCTGTGCCTGGTTGATTTCACTTAACAATGTCCTCCAGTTTTGTTTTCTATTATTTTTCTTTCTCTCTCTCCTTTTTTAAAGCTCCTCTGGAGTGGTATTTCTTAGTTTTCAATACTATATTTTCTGAACATGTTGATTTTTTAAAATCTACATCTGGCATCTGATCTATTCCTATCTATATTCTGTCTGACCTGTATTTTTATTTATACTTTAATTCCATTTGAATTTCTGCTCTGGGCTTTAGTTTACACTTGCAATGTGTGATATCTGATATCTGGCCCATCCTGGAACAGAAGAAATATATCATTACCAATGGAAAAACACATTAAATGGTAGGAACATAGCAAAGTCAGTTTAAGATAAATGGGCCCCTAGAAAGATACACTCACACAACAATATGTACATTGTATAAAGATGTTAAGATTAGGGATGTCTGAAATTCCTTAGGAGAAATGGCCTGCTAAAGGGCAAGGGTTCCAAGATTGTAATATAAGATAGTTATTCAATTTTACTAAAAATAAGTTAAAATATTTTTAATAACGTAATCAACATTTACCAAGCACCCCTTCTTGCAAGTAATGGGACTAAGACTGGAGGGAAAGAAACAATTCATAAGATGCAACTTCTCCATTAAAGTTGTTTAAGTCCACAGTCAATTACACTAAAACACTGATTCCAAGAGCATCTTAAATTAAACTGGATTTATTCTTTCTAGGTAGTTCTTTCACTTAGTATACTTATGTATTAGTCCATTTTCACACTGCCATAAAGAATACCTGAGACTGGGTAATTTATAAAGAAAGAGGTTTAATTGATTCACAGTTTCGCATGGCTGGGGAAGCCTCAGGAAACTTACAGTCATGGTGAAAGGCAAAGGGGAAGCAAGCACTCCCTTCACTAAGTGGCAGGAGGGGGCAGGGAGCTGCCAAACACTTTTAAACCATCAGATCTTGTGAGAACTATCGTAAGTACAGCATAGGGGAACCGCCCGTCCCCCACTCCCAAAATGATCCAATATCCCAACACTTCCCTCCCTTGACACATGGGGATTACAATTTGAGACAAAATTTAGGTGGGGACACATAGCCAAACCATATCATTCTGCTCCTAGCTCCTCCCAAACCTCAGGTCCTCACATTTCAAAACACAATCAGGCCTTCCCGACAGTCTCACAAAGTCTTAACTCATTTTGGCATTAACTCAAAAGTCCAAGTACAAAGTTTCATCTGAGACAAGGCAAGTTCTCTCTGCCTACAAGCCTGTAAAACCAAAAGCAAGCTAGTTACTTCCAAGGTACAATGCAGGTATAAGTGTTGGGTAAATGTTTCCATTCTAAATGGGCGAAAGTGGCCAAAACAAAGTAGACACAGGTCCCATGCAAGTCTCAAATGCAGCCAGGCAATCATTAAATCTTAAAGTTCCCAAATCTGCCTTGACTCCATGTCTCATATCCAGGGCAGGCTGATGCAAGGGGTGGGCTCCTATGACCTTGGACAGCTCCACCCCTGTGGCTCTGCAGGGCACAGCCCCCATGGCTTTCACAGTGCCTGCAACACTGTGAGTGCCTGCAGCTTTTCTAAGTGCCTGGTGCAAGTTGTCGGTGGATCTACCATTCTGGGATCTAGATGGTGGCCCTCTTCTTCTACCTCAACATCCAGGTGTTTCCACACATTCTCTAGACATCTAGGCAGAGGTTCCCAATCCTCAGTTCTTGCCTTCTGCACACCTGTAGGCCCGACACCACATGGAAGCTGCCAAGGCTTGGGGCTTGCACCCTCTGAAGCAATGGTGCAAGATGTACCTTGGCCCCCTTTTAGCCATGGCTGGAGCTGAAGCAGTTAGGACACAGAAAGCCAGGTCCCAAGGCTGCACAGAGCAGTGGGGCCTTGAACCTGGCCCACCAAACCATTTTTCCCTTCTAGGCCTCTGGGCCTATGATGGAAGGGGCTGGCACAAAGGTCTCTGACATGCCCTGGAGGCGTTTTCCCCATTGTCTTGGCTATTAACATTCTGCTCCTCTTTACTTATGCAAATTTCTGTAGCGGCCTTGACTTACTCCCTAGAAAATGGGTTTTTCTTTTCTGCCACATGGTCAGGCTGCAAATTTTCCAAACTTTGGTGCTCTGCTTTCCTTTTAAATAAAAGTTCCCATTTCAGATAATCTCTCTGTGAACGCATATAACCCTATGTTTTCAGAAAAAGTCAAGTCACATCTTGAACACCTTGCTGCTTACAAATTTCTTCTGCCAGATACCCTAAATCATCTCTCTCAAGTTCAAAGTTCCACAGATCTCTAGGGAAGGGGCAAAATGCCACCAATCTCTTTGCTAAAGCATAACAAGAGTCACCTTTACTCCAGTTCCCAACAAGTTCCTCATCTCCATGTGAGACTATCTCAGCCTGGACTTCATTGTCCATATCAGTATCAGCATTGTGGTCAAAGCCATTCAGCAAGTCTCTGGGAAATTCCAAACTTTACCTCATCTTTCTGTCTTCTTCCGACCCCCTCCAAATTGTTCCAACCTCTGCCAGTTACCCAGTTCCAAAGTCACTTCTATATTCTCAAGTATCTTTATAGCAATGCCTCACTATCTGGGCACCAATTTTCTGTTTTAGTCTGCTTTCACACTGCTATAAAGAGTATCTGTGGTTGGGTAATTTATAAGTAAAAGAGGGTTAATAGACTCACAGTTCTACATGGGTGGGGAGGCCCCCAAAAAACTTACAATCATGGTGGAAGGTGAAGGGGAAGCAAGTACCTTCTTCACAGGGCAGTAGGGTCGGGGGGAAGGGGAAGGCTGTCAAATACTTTTAAACCATCAGATCTCATGAGCATTCACTCACTATCACAAGAACAGCATGGGGAAAACCGCCTCACTGATCCAATGACCTCCCACCAGGTCCCTCCCTCTACACGTGGGGATTACAATTTGAGATGAGACTTGGGTAGGGGACACAGAGCCACATTATATCAACTTATTAATGCAGAATAAATTGTTTCCAATACAACGAGAAATTTTTCCCTAAGTTTTTCTATTTGTGACACCTCAAAACTAAACCACTGATGTTCTCAAATGCTTAATTAACAAAGTAAATAAACTCATCCAACCAAAAATATGCTTGTGCATTAAAGCTGATGTTTTATGGTTACAAAAAGTCAAACAAAATAGTATGAAATTAGGAAAACATATTGCATTTTATGCACTGATAAAATGAATCAAGCTAAATGGGTCATAAAAAAGTATATCCAGTTTTATAGGGCGTGAGGCATATATAGCAGAATAAATTTGTCTTTTTTTTTTGGTTTTTACAGTAATTAAGAGTATGCAACACGCCCCACAATTATCTGAGTAATTAGATTTTCTCAATTAAAAACGAGTGCTGATAAGATTAGCTGGATTTCTAGGTCACTTTATTTCGCAGCATTATCAATTTATCCAGGTCAGAATCTTACATCTAGGGATACAGACTGGACTGGAAGTTCCTAGTTTTTAAGTTTGATTTCTAGTAGTGGCAGGGTTTGGGGGGGGGGGGGGGGGGGTGGGAATCCTACCAAGCTAGGAAATTAATGGGAGGATGCACTTGAAATAACTAGGATAGTACTTAATGTGTTGTAAATAATAATAGCAATTATTTTGTAAAAACACATTTTAAGTAAGTATGGAATATCTCAGAAAACCTCAAAGCGAAAATTTTAAGATTGTTTATGTTAAGAATTTAATATAATTTTCCATGTATTCTTATTCTGTTATTATTTCAGTCATTGGGGAAAATTATGCTTTCCTTCAGATGGGGTGATTAAAATAAGACCCCTGAATTCAGGACTTAGCAAAGCAGTTTTCCAAAAGAAATTGGTATTTTTTAAACTTTTAACAGATTACTCCTTTCTATTGAGCCAATCTTTACCTTTCCAATTGGTATTTTAGACATGTAAATTTAAAACACAGACATTCTTCTGCAAGGAAATTTCAGATGCTTCCATAAGCATTTGAAACAGCCCAACTGTTTTGCATACTTAAGTAAAGAGCTATCATAAGGATGGGAACCGTTACCGTGTAAAGATTTTAGAAATCCTTTTAAGTATGCAAGTATACATTCTTATGCCCTGTGCATATCATTGCTCAATTTTGGATGTCCAGCAGTGTGCGCACGTGTATGTGTGCATGCACATAATTATATACACATGCACATGAGCACATTCATTTAACCATACAAGAAGCAATCCCAGCAAGATTTCTAAAAAACTGATATACGTCTGAATGTTACTGGAAAAGAGACTGTAGGTGAGACCTGGGATTGATATGGTTCAACACAGATTTGACAGTTGATGCTGTTAATTAAAAATAATACAGAATATATAAGCATAGTATTGTGTGTTGACGTAATTGTCATATGACTCTGCCAGGTAAGAAGCATAGAGGATAATATTCCCTGAAAACAGTAGGGATTTCTACTGCCAAACATCTTTTAAAATGTCAGATCCTTGCAAAAAAAAAAAATATGGATTTTGGTCTAGGGTGAGGGAAAAAGTTTTTCCCTTGGTGCCTTCTGTGATTCAAGTCCCGAACCCTATAGAAATGAGCACTGCTGGACTTCTACCACTGAGGGCAGTTTGTCAGGCCCCAAAGCTGAACAGGCAAGTACAACAGACCAGCTAAGAAATTGAACAGAAAAAAAAACTACAGAGAGTGCAGTAGTATTCAATTACCGTTGTAACATATTCCGAAAAACTTAATGGCTTAAAACAAGACAAATGTTTTATCTTACAGTTGAGTAGGTTAGACGTCTGACATGAGTCTTATTAGACTAAACTCAAGCAACAGCAGGGCTTTGTTCCTTTCTGGAAATTCTAGAAGAGATCATGTTTCTTTCTCTTTTCTAGCTTTTGTAGACCTCCAATATTCCTTAACCCCTGGTCTTCCTCCACTCTTCAAAGTGAACAACAGTAGGTACAGTCTTTCTCAATTTATATCACTCAGGCCTACTCTTGTGCCTCTTTCATTTTTAAGCATTCAGGTGACTGCATAGCGTGCACTGAGGTAATCCAGGTTAATCTCCCTATTTTAAGGTCAGCTAATTAACAACCTTAATTCCCCCTGTGTCATGTAATATACTCACAGGTTCTAGGGATTTGGACACGAATATCTTTGGGGAGCCAGCATCCAACTACCAAAAATGAGTTTAAATATGTAGGTTTAAAGAAAAAAGTCATATCATATTGAGTATCCAGATTTCACTTTGTCTCCGATATACTCTATTTCTGGTATTCCCAAGTATTAAATATCTTGGGCACAAATAATTTTTGTAAACTGGTACCTGCAGTAAATTTGACCAAATTAAGCTGATTATTTAAGCTAATTGTTGATATATGAATTATTTCATCATTCCACTGATAGGTGGCACAGTAGCTCACACAATTCCAAGAGATTTAGTTTCAAATGAAAGTCGTCCAATTCATCCCTTTTATTATTGATTTTACTCCACACACAAAGAGTCATTACTGGATGGGAACTGATAACAATGTTGCTCGGACACACAATGACACATAATATTTATATTAATATGCTAGCACATTTTTTCTGTTCCTATTTTTTGATAGCTGCGAATTAGTCTTTTGTTGCACATTCCCTTTTTCATGGGGTTTTTTAAATGTTTAATAAATCATCTACATATTTACGTAATTTTTAGCACTAGCATTTAGACATTTTTAAAGTTATCTTTTGAAACAAAATTATTTTTAGATTTTATAGATGTCCCCCCTTCCTGTGTCCATGTGTTCTTATTGTTCAATTCCCACCTATGAGAACATGCAGTGTTTGGTTTTTTGTCCTTGAGCTAGTTTGCTGAGAATGATGGTTTCCAGCTTCATCCACGTCCCTACAAAGGACATGAACTCATCATTTTTTATGGCTGCATACGGCCTGTTGTGGGGTTGGGTGGGGTGGGGGGAGGGATAGCATTAGGAGATATACCTAATGTTAAATGACGAGTTAATGAGTGCAGCACACCAACATGGCACATGTATACATATGTAACAAACCTGCACGTTGTACACATGTAACCTAAAAGTATAATAAAAATTAAAAATATAGATTTTATAGATTACTATTCAAGATATTCTTGGGAAGATATTTAAATTATAATAATCCCAATTTGAATTATAGTTTAATTATGTGGTCATTTTATATTTTAACTTGTCATGTATCTTCTCCCATACAAGCCTGATGTAAATTTTACATAGAAATCATGATCTGTGCATCCATATAGTTCTCCCCTCATAGTACACACACTTACCAGAAATGTAGTGTGTATTGCTTTAGCATACTCAATAAAATCCATTGAGACAAAATATATCTTATGTTTGTAATTCTAACAGTCAATTTTTGCCATATAAACTACCAAGAGGATTTTTCTAAAATTTTATGATGAATGTAGCAATTACACAATCTATCTCTCTACAACTTTTGTACCATACTTGGAATTCTCAACTAGAAGCCGGCATTCTTAAGCCCAACAGAACTATTTAGTTCATTTTACGAGATGTGCTATTGAGTTTTAGATAAAGTTTGAAATTTTATAACAGCTTATTCTGTAAGAATGCATATAATTATCAATTATCTTGGGAATAAATTGTTTTACATATTTCTGAGAACCTTCTGCAGCTTCTTGCATATCAAGCCACAGGTCTATATTTTAGCATAGTTAACAGTTTTTAAAATTACCTTCACCACTGTTACTTTATTTAAATAAAGATAATCAGGAGGGCCTTTCTCCAGCTTAAACAGACAACAAAGTAGCCAGTAAGATGAAGGAAAATATTAGGTAAAACCCAAATACAACTTCAATACTTGGATATTGACCGTTTCGTTGCTTGTTAATGTTAATTCCTTGGATTAATCAGTTAATTTAATCTATCAGCTTGATAACGTATCTGATCAGAACTTTAAAATCCTAACTGGTCTTCACACATATTAATGACCCTCACTCTTTCATGTAATATGCTAATGTAAAACCCGTGTCTTCAACAAACATTTGTTGTACATTAAAAAACAGGCACTCGCACTCTCGGAGGCAGGCAGATCACAAGGTCAGGAGATCGAGACCATCCTCGCTAACACAGTGAAACCCCATCTCTACTAAAAATACAAAAAATTAGCCAGTCGTGATGGCGGGCGCCTGTAGTCCCAGCTAATCAGGAGGCTGAGGCAGGAGAATGGCGTGAACCCGGGAGGCGGAGCTTGCAGTGAGCCGAGAACGCGCCACTGCACTCCAGCCTGGGCGACAGAGCGAGACTCCGTCTCAAAAAAACAACAACAACAACAACAAAAAAACAGGCACTCTTGTATGCTCTGGGAATTCAGCTGTGAATAATAAAGGTCCCAGCACGTGAGGAAGTCACCACCAATAACAGGACTGAACAAGTCTACAACTACCTACAGCATTGTGATAGGCCAGCAGTACTATGTTAGGAACAAACTCCACTGGAACATTGAGAATTTGTTTTTGAGGGTTAGGAATTTTACATTGGATTAAGTATCACTGATACAATCAAAGTGAAACATGAGAAGGACTCATACTGTTGTTTACTCTGTTAATATTGTACTAAACAGTATTGAATAAAACAAAATCAACGAAACAGATTTGAAAAACAGAAGACATTGTACCTTTAAACTAGTGATGTCATTTTCTTGCGTTCTCATATATAACTCAATATACTGGGAACATTGTAGACTCTAAATAAGTATTATGTAAGTAAGTGAATAAATTCTCCCATGCCTCTATTTACTCCAGTAATCCCTCTTCCCTTGCCGATGCTTATGAATGTGTCAGCCTCTCTCCTGCAACCAAATTTCTGCCCCGTACCTACTATATTCGTCTTATTCCATCTCTCCATGTATTGACAAGATGGGCACATGAGTACATGCACACACATACATCCGCATAATAAGGCAAAGTAGCTTACTTTACCTATCTCAGAGACAAAACTAGCTTAAATATAAGGAAGAATACTCACTAAAGATTTTAAGATACGGATAAAGAACATTTGAGTCACCTTTGAGAGACATAAATTACATGTTCACTCCACTTTCTCTCTATTCCCCAAATATATGGTATTCTCCTCAAACTAAGATACCAAGATATCTCAGTTGATATCTTAATACACTCAGTATTCATGTAGGCTCACAGGTAAGAAAAAATTTATTATTGTTGCTTGTCTAATCCTAGTTGCATTTAAATATGAAATAGTAACAATTTTTTAGAATAAAAACCAATTTTGAATATAATCTAATGAAAATTACGAAAAATGTTCATTTCCAAAGATAAATTAAAGACAGATAATTTCACAGATCATGCTGTCCCTTAACATTAAAAAGTTTCTTTTCTTATATATGTATTAAATATTATGATCGAAAATCACTAGAATATCAAAAAAAAAAAAAAGCCTACAGACTTGGTGTGTATAGTATGTGATGACATAAGCACAAAACAAAACAAAAAACTAAGAATAGTTTGAATATGTATGTAGTAACAGAGACACATGCTATTCTGACAAGGGTCAAATCAACAAAGGGCATAATCTTTCTGGGGCTCAGCTGTGAAATGCAGAGTGGAAGAACAACATCCCAGGGAGTTGGAACAGCAAGTGCTAAGGCCTTAAACTATGTAAATATCATGCTAGATGATTGTGTGTAAAAGGGAATTAAGTTAAATCCAGAAGGAAGGTAGGGCTAGTCATTGTCAAGTTCTTCCTGCAGTCACAGAAAAAGATGAGAATGACTTGAACTATGGTGGTGGTTGTACAGGTGGAGAGGTATGAATGATTTAGTGATATGCAGTGGGCCCTCCGTACCTGCGGGTTCTGTATCTGCAAATTCAAATAACCTCTGATTTGATACCACAATAGGGTGAATATAATCAATAATTGTGCATTTGAAAATAACTTCAAGAGTGTAATTGGTTTATAACTCAAAGGATAAATGCTTGAGGTGATATGCTATTCTCATGATGTGCTTATTCCATATTGTATGCCTGTATCAAAATATCTCATGTACCATATATATATATACACACACACGTGTGTATATATATACATATACACATATATATCATATATATACACACACTCCTATGTACCCACAAAAATTATATACACACACATACATACATATATATATACACATATATGGTATATATATACACACACACATATATACATATATGGCATATATATACACACACATATATACACACATATATATACCATATATATATATACACACACCCCTAGTATGTACCCACAAAAATTTCCAAAAAAAATTGTTTCCCAAATAAAAAGAAAATATTCAAGAAATATAATAACAGGATAGAAATCTCCCTATTGGGTACTATCCTTACTACCTGGGTGACAAAGTAATCTGTACGCAGAGCCCCTGTAACACATAATTTATCTATATAACAAAACTGCACGTGTACCCCTGAACCTAGAAGTTTAAAAAAACACAAAGAATAAAATGTAACAACTATTTACATACCACTTATATTGTATTAGGTATTATAAATAATCTAGAGATAATTTAATGTATACAGGAGGATGTGCATAGGTTATATGCAAATATGACCAGTTATATAAGGAACTTAAGCATCCACAGATTTCAGTATCTGTGGAGTTCCTAGAACCAGTTCTCAGATAGTGAGGGACAATCATATTCTTAAAGTATAATCTATAAGACATCATGGATTGAAATAATTCTAATACTTCACTTTTTTCATACTTAAAGCTGCTTAAATGACCAACATAAAAGATAGATTTATTATTACAAACATTTCCCGATCCAAGCTTTCAATGTCAGTGCAGATATGGTTGATTCATGGGGGGGAGAAATACACACCTTGAACTCATCTATATGTTTAGAGGACAAATTAAATCATTTTTAAATAGCCCCAGGATGGTCTCAGCCATTAAAGAGCAGAAGGCTAATAAAACAACTGTTCCTATTAAATCGTTTTCTGAGTTTTATAAGTAGATGTCCTCCCTTATGTATTTTATTGGCAATATATGTTACCTTTATAGAGAAGCAGCATTTCTATAGCTCTCAAAAAGGTTAAGAACCCGAGGTGCATTATAGGCCAATTTCTCTTGTAAATGTTGACTTAAAATAGTTTAAAGAGCATTTTCTCATGTTGGAGGTGATTAATTGCACTGAGTTTCACTTGTAAAAGTCCATTGCTCAAACCTGAGGACGGTGGGGGGACACCCATCTGTGCAAATGTGTGGACTTACAATGACTTTTGCATATGTTAGCTCAGGTGTCAGTTCTAACGAACAACTTTCAACCAGAGAAAATAAATCCAGAACTTTTTATTAGAAATCACACACGTTAAACAGAAATCAGCAACTAAACCTTACTCAAAATAGTGATGGACTTTATCACTTAAGAAATCAATTAACTTCCAAGGAAGTAAAGAAATAGAAAAAGTTAGGTTCCTGCTCCAAAATCATCTTATCGATTTATGCATTTATGTCCAACAAATAAAATTAGGGAAGCAGAGTAAGAACTACTGTATGGATCCGTGGATTTTGGTATATTTAAAATCCCATATAAGAATTATGATGCAGCCACATTTTCATTTGACATAAATATTTGCACATTTATTAGAATGAAAAACATGCTCTGCACTTTAAAAAATTTCTATTATGTGAATTAGTTCACATTCTGTCTATATAACATTCACCTATATATTGTTTGTTGGCTTATAAGCAATTTTCAATACCTTGGCAGATTGTATATCTTTTACTTCCTGACGCACTTGGAGTATATAGCACCATTCCTTACATAAAGTTATCAATAGACGTTTGATGAATTCACATGCATTGCTACTGAACAAAATAAGCCCGGGGCACATAAATTTAAAATGCTTATGTAGCATCTGAAAGCATTTACAATGTCAGAATAAAAAGTAGGGGCTCCAGAATTTCCACTTTATTAATGATGTGGTCAAATCAACCCATTGGAAAAAATCAGTCTACTCAGCCACCTGCCCAAATGCTTGTGCTCTATAAAAACGTTAAAAAAAACAAAAAACCTTTTAGACTAGTCTATATGTACTCTGCAGAGTAGAAGACACTTACATTAGCTAAAACAATAATGCTCATAATATTAATGTATTTGGCTTATGTAAGTAACAAAATTTAGGCTCTGACAATAAATTCTAATTTTAAACATTTTCATTCCATCTGCAAGATTAAAGTTTGAATTATTATGATTATTCGATGCCTCTTGATCAATCTGAGGAAAGATTTCTTTCAACGATAAAAACATTCCTTCAAGCACTACCTTTGCTATGTTCTTCACTAGTCTATGTTAAGATTAACGTGAAGAAGGCTAGGTAAGGAGTATTACTATTTCTATTATAATGATTTTGCTTAAAATGTACATTTCTGTTTATGATGAATGCAAAGATATTATCATTTAATGGAAAATTTATATAAGACAGATCTTGCTACAACTAGCTTTAGCAGTTTTACTTAGGTTATAACAATTTAAAAATTTCTTATCTCGTAGTCCCTTAATATTCCATATTTTTTTTAACTTTTTTCGTATTTCACATGCAGTTTGTTAGTGAACGCAAAATTCGAGATATAATAGAGAAAAAAATACATAAAATTATTTTTTATTTTTTAGTTTTCTTCAGGACCTTATGTCTCATTTTTATCTCGTTGTTATATTTTGCAATGGGTGAAATTTGTCTTTCTCTTCAGCCTTTTAAACCTCAGTTACTTCACCAGGTTTTTTCCAAATACTCAAATACCCAATCGTTATTTTTCTATACTAGTCTTTCCCCACTTCCGGCTGTCCCTTTTCAGACTCCTTTTGATTAACAACTACAACAATACCATAGTCTGCTGTTATACTTTAACTACAGTGAGATGAATTTATTAAGGGCTTCACTATGTACTCTTGCCTCTTGAGTAGAATAAGAGTGTGTGAGTGTGTGTGTGTGTAATCCAATTATTAATAAAAACAGTTTTCAAATCACTTTTCCAAGATATTCACTTACCCAACTGATTCTATACAGAAAAACTTAGATATTAAAGCCTAGGTAAAATGCATCTTTTTACTTAGACCTTCTCAGATAATAGCTCTGTCTTTTTTTTTTAATCCACATATGACTCAAGGTGGGATTTCAATCTAGATAAGAGATGTTCACATCACAACCTGACTGAGGAAATATATGAGATAGTGAGATGTTTTGATGCCTTTGCCATCTCTAATTTTAGAGTTAACTGAGAAAGAGTAGAGGGGAATATTTTCATAACTGGTTAGTGTTTCCCTTTGATAACTTTAGTGTGGCTTAGATAGAATGTCATACTTGCAAGATTTGTAAACATCCTTCTACTTTAATTATTTAATTATTCTCTGAAGGAAACATAGTAAAAAGAATTCAGTATCCCTCTTAGTCTGGCTCTAGTTTATAAAACTTTGCCATTTATTTTCAAAACATTTGGAATCAACTGATTGATGTGCATCCAATTAAAAACAAACCCAATTAGCCCTGTAATAAAATGAGTAACCTTTTAGTTAATGCATAGAAAATATTCATTGAAGAAGAGAGGAATATTCTGCAATAGGATTATATTCTGTAGTAGTTACAAGCAGGGAATCTTAACTCCAACTGACTAGCTGAGTGATGTAGGCAATTTACATAAACTCTTCAATTGCAAATGACCAAAATAATAGTCTCTACCTCCTAGAGTTTTTGTGGAAATAAAATGAAATTATACAATGTCAAGCAATGTGCCCAGCACTTAATGTTTAATAAATATCACACCAGATTACATCAATATTACTATGTATGTATCACTCCCAGCTTCAGAAGTTGAGAGTTTTCGTGAGAGTCTCGGAACCAATTCAACCACTTTTACGATGTCATATGACGTAATGACTACAAAAGAAAACCTAGTTATACTTTTGCAAGTGTGCTAACTAATGTCTTACAAATACTATGACAATTACAAGGTATTATCATGAGCCAGCCTTCAGGAGACTTGCTAGAAATCTACTATGTATCCATGACAACTGTGAATCAATCTCTCTCTCTCTCTCTCGTGTGTGTGTGTGTGTGTGTGTGTGACAGAGAGACAGAGAGAGAGAGAGAACTACTCTGAGGAATTTAAGATATAGTACAAATCTTTTATGAAAACTAGATTACACTCTGGAGCTCAAGGATATCAAAGATTACCACCCAGTACACCAGCTGTGAGCCAGCAGCATTCCTCACACCGGAAAACATTATGAGTGGGAAGGTCACAGGAAGACCAGCAAGATTTCAAATGGGAAATGACAGTAGTTCCCCCTTATCCACGGGGGATATGTTCCAAGACCTACAAGCAGATGTCTGAAACCAAAAATAGACCCCATATATACTGGTTTTCCCACACATATACATACCTATGATAAAATTTAACTTGTAAATTAGGCACAGAAAAAGATTAATAATAAAATAGAACAATTATAGCAATATACAGTAATAAAAGTTATGTGAATGTGGACTCTCACCTCTTCCTGCCGCCCCCATCATCTAATTGTACTGTACTCATCTATTTAAGGACCATGGTTGACCATGGGTAACAGAAACTGTAATGAATAAGGGAGGACTCCTGTATTTAATTTGGGGAGAGTCAGCATTTATTCTAGAGGCAGGCAAAATAACTGGAAAGATCAGTTTTCCCTACAGGAGTATAAAGGGGCCATTTAATTTTTACCATATTCCAGGTATTTGACATCACTTTAGCTACTGTTTCTGGGCTCATATTATGGGCCAAATACATACAGGTTTTACTTATTCCTTGAAGTACCAGTGGGAGGTAAATATTTTTACTTTACACATGAGCAATACCGAGCCTCAATAATTTTCCAGTGACATAAAACTAATAAAGGCAAAAATCAGATTTTAACCCAAAACTAGTGGGCTCTGTGTAGAAAAGGTTAAATCAACTCTAGGTTAATCTGATGCTGCCTAGGAAAATGAACATAGAAACTTATTTTCTTAGGATTAATTAAGAGTTAAGATAATTGTAGAATTTCTTGTCAACTCTTGTTTGCTAGGTAGGACTACTATTAAATTAACTGGGGAGTGGGGCAGAGAGGTAATATATAGGATTTTGTCCTATGTGACTACAATGGTATTAAATATTGGTGGGAAATTAATGCTGCAATTTCTTCACGTCAAGTAAACCACAGTGATTTTGGCTGTCGTCCTAGCAGCTATATGGAGCACATTTGGGTGAGAGGCATGTGAAGCTCTGTATGTTGGTTGCTTCTGGGCCATCCAATGATACAAAGATTCTATGACAGTGTATCTCCTGCCTTGTATCCTTCTGTACAGCTAAGTAAATGTCATAGATTAAATTCTATTGCATCTGTGAGTACAATTGCCAATTTTATCTCCTTACAACTACAGTAACAGTGCAGGCTCCAAAGTTCATTATGTCCTGTTAGTAAAAGTTGCGTATCTAGCTAAAATACAAACTGTTTAGCAAAACTAACCCTAGATAAATGGTAAACAAATTCAACCTATTTATGGCATTAATATCAGAGATCATAAAATTAAGCCATTTGCTTATTTCAAGTGGATTTATGGGATCAGACTTCTATTTTGAAAACTATTATTTTACCATCATTTTAATTGTTTTCCCTTATTAGCCCTTAGTTTTTATTAAAAGTTCTTCTAGAATAGTTCTTTATCAGCTGTGCCAATGAAAGACATTTTTATTGGCTGCAAAAGACATCATCAAACCTCAGATAGCAGAACACAGTGATGTCAATTAGTAACAAGATGAGACAGGCAGGCAAACGAAGAAATAAATTAAAGAACAAATAGTCAGGGATCACCTCTGCAAACAGCTCCTCTCGCCTGGGCAACCCTTGCTGGAAACTGTTTCAGTCAGAGTACCATTCTATCACAAACATGTCCGTGAAGCAATAAACAGAAGAAGGAATGAAGAGAGAGAACTGTGCAGACAGGAGATAAAGCAAGTTTCTTAATCCTAAAGAGAACGTTTTGATGGCCAGTCTTATGGGACAGCCAGTCTATTTTTACTTTATCTGTGGATGAACAATTTCTCATTAACAGAACTGTTAGCAATAAGCAGTACTCCAGTAATTGAAGATGTGAACAGCAGGCTTAGTCATTTTTTAAGGAAGAAAATGCTAGAAGTCTAAACAAATGGTAGGACAACAGATTCCGGATCTTATCCTTTAAAAGGGCATATCTCACAGAAACAATTGTTCCATTGTAGTTGTTTCAATCTTAGCTACAGGATACTCTCACTGAGCTTCTAAAAATTGCTGATGTCACAGCCCATCCTCAGTGAAATAAAATACTAGTTTCAATCCCAGTGTTGCCATAAAGCTTCCCCAACTGATTTTATTGGACAGTCTTGTGAGAAATAACACGGACATTAAAAAGAGATAATCCTGGATTTGATTATAGCTTAGTTATCTATTGGCTGTGTGATCTTGATTTTAATAAAGCTCTCTAAGCCTCAGTTTTTCCATTTATAAAAGAAGGATAAACTTTCCTGGAATTGTTGTGTACAAGACATAAGATAAAGTATGGAAATTATTTAGAACATGACTGCCCTACTTAAACATTTGCGCTCTTCTACCAAAAGGAACTTTGCAAATTTGAGTTTATATCACTGATGATAAATTAGAAAAATCTTTGTAGGGGAAAAATGTACTTTGATTTGAAGCAAAAGTTTATTCAGCATTATTAATATCTCACAAGAATGATATTACAGGATATTTCCAAAAAGTAAAAACACTGGTTTCAACCACCTTACTAAATTGTAATAATATATAAAATTCCTAATAATTTAATAGTTGTAAAAGTTTTCTCACTTTTCAACTAGATATCATATGATCCACTAACCCCACACGATTGCTGTAAGAGAAAAAATCTGGGGCTTCAGAATGGCTGAAATGATGGACCTGTTACTCACCTCCTCCATGGAAAGGAACCAAAGTACCAAGTAGATAATCATACTTTGAATACGTTAACTAAGAGAGAACACTGAAATTCAACAGAGAAGCAATGAAAAGCACTAAAAGGAAAAAGAAGGAAATGAGGCACTCTATGCAGCTGAGATTGGCTAGGAGTCTGGAGAGGCTCCCTAATATGGGGAGAGAATTAAAGATACACAGGGGTCCACATTCTTTTACAAGACTCCTACAATCCTAGCCAAGGGAGAGCCCTTCAACCCGTGTGGGCCCCCAAACCAACACACAGCTGTCTAGATACTGTGCAAAGGCATTGCTTCACGGAAGAAGCCCATGCTGGGTCCCACAAAGTCTAGAGTCCTAAGCAGCTGCAACATGGCCTGGTTTTGAGAGCCTAGCCCCCACCGGTCTATGTCCTGACCTAGGACTAAAAATCTTCCCGATCTCCACATTCCTGGAGTCTCAGTGGTATTTCCCACCCGTGGCTGCAACTGCTGGGGCCAAGGCAGGAACCACTGGCAGCAACCTTCCCCTCCCCAACAGAGGGATGGCCACACAACCTCATGCACACCGAAGACAAATTCCACTGCCTGCAAATGCTGTCACTGTGAACTGCTGTGGAGTTGAGACACAAGTGATGCACAGGCTACCCAGCCAACTGCTTATGGCTGTTCCCAAGGAAAGCAACCTTACCCTCTCCAGTAGCAGGGCCACAGTGTAGCCAACACTGTCTTCCACCTGAGCATTGCACAAGGGACCTGGGGAGCAGCTTGCCCCTCGACTACAATAACCAGTGGTTGCATGTACCACCAGGAGTCCTGAAGACAGGTCTTCCCAGCCCTGCTCTTCCAAATCCCCCCTAGTACATGAAAATTTGCATAGAGACCTGGGGCTCTCCCAGCCCAGTTTACCACCATTGGCACCTGACTAGTCTTCCTGGGGTCTGAATTTGGGCCCACTCAACCTTCCACTACCACCAAAGCTGGCGTCAACCTACATGCACCATCTGCAGGCCTAGGAACTGGCTTGCCCAATCTGTTGCATCCATCACCAACACCAGCATGGATTGCTCGCATTCCAGAGGGTTGGCCCCCTGCCACTATTGCCATGACCCACACCATGCTTGCTGCCCCTGGGCTGGGAACCTGTGTACCCACCCAGCCCACATATGCTTTTCTTGGCAATCAAGCAAGCCACCTATAAGCCAAAGGGTTGGACTGCCTGGACACACTAACATCAATGCCAATGTACACAGTTCTGAGGCCTGAGGACAGGCACGCTCAACCCACTGCTGCCACCACTGGGGCCTAAAGACTGGCCCACTTGGTGTCCCAGTCACCGGCAAAACTTCACGACAGCTTCTGCTAACAACTGCACCCTAAGCTACTGAGGAAGTTACAGACACCATTCATACTGTTCACATCCAAAGAAATCATACAGGAACTATACTACTATATACATTCAGAATCAAAGGCAAAGACTCAAGAGTAGACTAGATAAAACAGAAGAATCTCAGAACATGAAAACAGGTCTTTTAAGATAACCTACTCAAAAAATAACAAAAAAATTTTTAAAAAATGAGCAAAACCTACGTGACATATACAGCACCATAAAGCCACGAAATGCTTGCATTTTTTGTGTCCTAGAAGGTAAAGGAAAAACTAAAGGTTTAGAAAACCTGTTTAACAAAATAATAGATGAAATCTTCCCAAGTCTAGCAAGAGATTTAGACATCCTGATACAGGATGCTGAAAGATCTCAAAAAGGATACAATTCAAAAATGTCTTCTCCATGACACATTATAGCCAAACTCTCAGAAGCCAAAGACAAAAAGAGAATTCTAAAAACAGCAAGAGAAAAGCACCTAGTCACTTATAAAGAAACCTCCATCAGATTAACAGTGAGTTTCTCAGAAGAAACCTTACAGGCCAGAAAAGAATGAGATGTTATATTAAACATGCTGAAAGAAAACAACCGCCAGCCAAGGATACTCTGCCCAGCCAAGTGATCCTTCATAAATCAAGGAGAAATAAAATAGTTCCTAGATGAGTGAAAGCTGTGGAAATTTATCACCACGATACTGGCCTTACAAGAAAGGTTTAAGGGAGTCCTATACCTGGAAGTGAAAGGATGACAACTACCATCATGAAAACACATAAAAATATAAAAATATAAAAACAACTAGTAGAGCAAACACACAAAAAATGAAGAAAAATTACTCGAATGTTACCACTACAGAATACCATCAAACTATAATGATAATGAGGGAAAAAAATGAACAAAAAATATTCAAAACAACCATAAATCAATAAAATGAAAGGAATAAGCCCTCACATATCAGTAATAATGTTGAACGTAAATTGATTAAACATTCCACATAAAAGATATAAACTGGGTGAATGGATTAAAAAATATATAACCCAAAAACATGCTGCCTAAAATAAACACATTTCACCTGTAAAGACACATACAGATTTGAAGTAAAGGGATGGAAAAGGATATTTTATGCAAACCGAAGCCAAAGGTGAGCAGCAGTAGCTATGCTTACATAAAACAAAATTTCAGTCAAAAACAGTAAAAAGAAACAAAAAGGTCATTATATAATGATAAAGGGATAAGTTTAGCAAGAGTATATAACAATTCTAAATATACATACACCCAACGCGAGAGCTCCCAGATATATAAAGCAAGTATTAGATCTAAAGGGAGAGCTAGATGCCAATACAGTAATATCTGAGGACTTCAACACCCCACTCTCAGCATTAGATAATTTAGACAAAAAATTAACAAAGAAACATTGGCTTGAAACTGCTCCTTAGACCAAATGGACCTAACAAACACTTATGGGACAATTCATTCAACAGTCATACACATTTTTTTCTCATAAGCACACAGAACATTCTCCAGGATAGACCATGTTATGACGGAATATATCTTAACAAATTTATAAAAAATCAAAATCATATCAAATATCTTTTCAAAACACAAGGAAATAACAAAAAGAGAAACTTTGGAACCTGTACAAAAACATGGAAATTGAACAACATACTCCTGAATGACCTTTGGGTCAAGGAAGAAAATTGAGGAAATGTTTTCAAAAAATTATTGAAACAAATGAATATCAAAATATAATAAAACCAAACCTATGGGATATGGCAAAAGCAGTGCTAAGAGGGATGTATATAGCAAAAATGTTCACATCGAAAATGTTGAAATATTTCAAACAATCTAACAATGTACTTCAAGGAGCTAGTCAAAGAAAAAACAAACCAAACCCAGAATTAGTAGAAGGATGAAAATCCTAAAAATCGAGCAAAACTCAAGAAAATAGAGAGCAAAAAATACAAAGTATCAATGAAATGAAAAGTTTGATTTTTGAAAAGGTGAAAATAAAGCACTTGCTAGACTAACCAAGAAGAAAAAAAGACTCAAAATCATAAATCAAGACGGAGACATTACAACTGATACCACAGAAATAAAAAGTTCAGAGACTATAATGAACAACTATTAACTAAATAAACTAAATAAACAACTATTAATTAAATAAACTAAAAATCTAGAGGAACTGTATAAATTCCTGGACACATACAACCAACCATGGATCAAGAAGAAATAGAAAATCTGAACAGACCTATAATTAGTAATGAGCTTGAATCAGTAATCTTAAAAAGTTTCCCAACAAAGACAGTCCAGGACCAGATGTCTTTACTGCTGAATTCTACCAAACTTTAACAATTCTCCTGTAAGTGTTCCAAAAAAATTGAAGAGGAAGGAATTCCCCCTATCTCATTCTATGAGGCCAGCATTACCCTGATGCAAAACCCAGACAATTATGCAACAAAAACTACAGGCCAACATCCCTGATGAATACTGATGTAGAAATTCTCTACAAAATGCTAGCAATCCAATTGAACATAAAAAATGTAATATTATCAAGTGGAATTTATCCCAATGATACAAGGATACATCATACACAAATCAATAAATATGATATATTACATCAACAGAACGAAAAACAGAAAACATGACCCTTTCAATAGACACAAAAAAAATTTCATAAAATTTAACATCCCTTCATGATAAAAACTCTCAACAAATTAGGCATTCAAAAAAAATTAACATAATAAAGACCATATATGACAAATCTACAAGTAATATCAAACTGAATGGGGAAAAGCTGAAGAACTTCTCCCTATAAAACTGGAATGGCTGGGCGCGGTGGCTCACGCCTGTAATCCCAGCATTTTGGGAGGCAGAGGTGGGTGGATCACAAGGTCAGGAGATCGAGATCATCCTGGCTAACACGGTGAAACCCCGTCTCTACTAAAAATACAAAAAATTAGCCGGGCATGGTTGCAGACGCCTGTGGTCCCAGCTGCTCGGGAGGCTGAGGCAGGAGAATGGCATGAACGCCGGAGGCTGAGATTGCAGTGAGCACAGATTGGGCCACTGTACTCCAGCCTGGGCAACAGAGCAAGACTCCATCTCAAAAAAAAAACGAACAAGACAAGGATGCCCACTTTCACCACTCTCATTCAACATAGTACTGGAGGTACTAGCCAGAGAAATCAAGTAAGAGAAAGAAATACAAGGCATCCCAATAGAAGAAATCGTTGTCCAATTATTGCTCTTTGGTAATAACTTATAGCTAGAAAAAGCTAAACCCTCACCAGAAAGCTCTCAGATCTGATAAATAAATTTAGTAAAGTTGCAGGATACAAAAATCAACATACACAATTCAGTAGCATTTCTATATACCAATAATGAACTGGCTGAGAAAGAAATCAAGAAGGAAAACCTATTTACAATGGCTGGAAATAATACCTAGGAGTAAGTTTAACCCAGGAGGGAAAGGTCCATATAAAATACACAACACTGATGAAACAAATTGAAGAGTACACCAACAAATGGAAAGTCATCCCATGTTTATTACTATTATTATTATTAATTCAAAAGAATTAATGTTATTAACATGATCACTCTACTCAAAGCATTCTACATTGAATAATGCAGTCCCTATCAGAATACAGAAATGGACAAAAAAGTGATCGTAAACATTGTACAATCAAAGACCAGCAAAGAGCCTGAATAGCCAAAGCAATCCTGAGCAAAAAGAACAAAGACTTATGAATCACACTACTTGACAAAACAGCAAGGTGTTGGTATAAAAACAGACATATAGAACAATGGAATAGATTAGAGAACTCATAATTAAATTCATGTATTTACACCCAACTTATTTTTGACAAAAGCACCAAGAACATGCATTAGGGGGAAGAACACCTACCTCAAATGGTGCTGAGAATTGGACTGTCAGATGCAGAAGTATGAAATTGGATCCCTGTCTCTCACCATATTAGACAAATCAGCTAAAGATGGATCAAGGATTTAAAGGTAAGACCTAAAACTGGAACTACATGAAGCAAACATAGGGAAAACAAGGCAGGACCTTAGTCTAGGCAAAGATTTTATGGTTACGACCTCAAAAGCACAGGCAACAAAAACATAAATAGATAATTGGGACTGTAGTAAACGGAAGAGCTTCTGTACAACAAAGGAAACATTCAACAGAGTGAAGAGACAACCTGCGGAATGGGAGAAAAGATTTGTAAACTATTCAGACAAGAGACTAATATCTAGGAAATACGAGGATCTCAAACAATTTAACAGTAAAAAAAAAATCACATTAAAAATGGACAAAGGACATTAATAGGTATTTTTCAAAAGAAGACAAATGACCAATGGATATATGAAAAAATGCTCAGCATCACTAATCATTAGGGGAATGCAAATCAAGTCATGATGAGCTATCATATTGCCCCAGTTAGAATGGCTATTATTAAAAAGACAAGAAAACAACAGACGTTGACGAGGTGCAACGAAAAGGGAACTCTTAATACATTGTTGTAGTTCAGAATATAAGTCAGTATAGCCACTATTGAAAACAGTATGGAGAAGATTTCTCAAAAAACTAAAAACAGAAATACAGTATGCGTCAGCAATGCCATTAATAAGTATTTATGTAAAGGGAAAGCAATCATATACTTTTCTAACTATCAGGAGAAGTATATGCATGGCATACCTGTACTTGCATGCTTATTGAGGCACTATTTATAAAAACCAACTTAAGTGTCCATTAGTGAACAAATGGATAAAGAAAATCTGGTACATATATACAGTGGAATACTCTTCATCCATAAAAAAGAATTACATCTTCTGCACCAACATGAATGAAACCGCAGGTTATTAAGTGAAACAATCCAGGCAAAGATAAATAGATTTTACATTTTCTTACTCATATATAGGTGTAAAAGAAGTTGTTCTCATCGAAATAGAGAGTATAATAAGATACCAGAGGCTAGGAAGGGTAGGAAGGGAATATAAAAAGGGGTTATTTAATGGGTACAAACATATATTTGGAAGGTATATATTCTAATGTTCAACAGTAGAAAGCGGTAACTAGAGTTAGCAACAATATGATGTACATTTCAAAGCAGATGAGAGAACTTGAAATGTTCACAGCGCATAAAAATGATAAATACTCAAAGTAATGAATACCCCAAATACACTGACTTGATCATTACACATTCAGTGCATTTAACAAAATATCACATGTATATATATGTAAAACGTTATGCATCAATAAAAATAAAAGTTCTAAAAAGAGAATCAATCTAAGAAGATAGCTTATTACTTTAAAATAAAATAACAAGACAACTGTAAATCTTCTGGTTTCCCTCTGCAAGGAATAAATCCTATTGTATGAGAATTAAATTTCCCTCTTATAAGATTTAAATGACATCCACCAAGACTTCAGTTCATCACTATTTTACCCAAATATTGTTGTAAAATAGTATATTTTCATCTTATATTTCATGTTCCAGCTGTAAAATGTCACATGCATTTTATATATAGAGATTATTTAATTGGAAAACATATGTACCAACCTAATATCTGTTTTCCCAGTACCCAGCTTTAAGGTATTTGGATATTCATTTGCAGGTTCTGTGATGTCTTTTTTTTTTTCTGTTTGTGGGATGGGGGGACAGGGCCTCAGCTCTTTTGCCTAGGCTAGAGAGTAGTGGCACAATTATAGCTCATCGCAGCCTTGAACTCCTGGCCTAAAGCAATTCTCCTGCCTCGGCCTCCCCATATCCTGGGATTCCAGGTGTCAGCCATCACCCCCCAGCCCTGTGATATCACTTACAATTATGTATAAAACACAGTTAACTCCATTTTGAAGACAGTGAAGTAAGTTTTCCAACTATCAGCAAAATATACATTACATTCAAACATTATCACTGACTTAAAACCACATAGAAAATTTTAAACTACTTATGCCATTTTATTCTCATTTACCATCATTAGAATAGTCAAAATGCTTTTGCCAAGGCAATATTCTGTGACAAGAAACACAGATATCAACTATAGAACACTTTTCTGAATCAAACCTAATATCTCATATATTCCTTCATAGATGAAATTTAATAAAATTAACAAATATCAATAGATGTTTTTAATATATTTCCTTAGTCTCATGAACTCATTGTGATGATATAACTAGGAAAACCATCCACAAAGTGTCTATTATATATCATTCAGCATTAGAATCTCATGGCTGCATTTCTCATTATTGATATAATTTATTAATGTCTTGTCAATCATTCAAAAATCACTTGATGTCACTGTATAGGCCAAGGATATTGTATTTCCCCTGTAATTAAAAAAATAAAACTTGTGAAAATAATCCTGGTAAGGTAATTGAAAAGAGATTCTCAGTTATCTAGGTAAGAATTATATTTAAATGTCTCTGAACAAATTTGGCATAGAACCTAATCCATAACGCACATCTTCAATCACATGATTATACTTCATTATTTAAATTCCCCAACTGAGTAAGAAACTCTTACTTAACTAAAGCATACTTTAACAAATCAGCTCCTAGGTGAGACAGAAATTATAAATTGGATATTTTCCATAAAGTTAAAATGGTGACAAATCATAGAAGAATGTGAAAGATTAGTAGAAAATACCAAAATCTGTTATAAAGGGTAAATTCAAGCCAGGCTCGTGCACACACAGATATCATATTTAATGTTTTTCAGGTCTCTGTTATCTAAGTAGGTGAATTTGGGACAGTTATGTGCAATTATTTGTCATCCAAACAACTGAAATGGATAAGGAGAACAAAAATTGCTTTCATTTTTTAGTGATTGGTTCCAACTGCCCAGAAAATACTCAGTTTTTTATGGTATCTGAACTGAGAAAGATGTAGAAGACAGAACATCAAGAGTACACACAGGAATATTCTCATGCCTCTTCTAACTTTTAGGCCACTGGGAAATACGTGTTAACATTTATGTCTTAATTTTTGTTATGAAGAGCAATTTCAAGATTCCCCATCAGGGAAGAGGAAATTGCTACAATAATATCTGAATGTTAATATAATCATCTGTATCATACCTATTTGGTATATATTACTTTGTCATCAGGCAATGGCCATTTTTCATTCATGTAAGTGCCAGTGAAATATTTTCTTAAATACATAGGAAATACATTTTCAACTGCAGAGAGTTTGACTCTAAATTGTCTGAAATATTTACAGTAAGAATTTATAGTTGAAATACCATATATAGAGAAGGAACAGCTATATATTGCAATCGCGTTAGATTTTCTGAAAACAAGGTACTCTATAATGAGTTCTAGACAAAAATCAATCTAAATGATATAAAATTAGTGTTTATGTTCACAAAAATATTTATTTAAATTAATTCTAATCCTCCTGAGAATTAACCCTCTCAATTTTAACCTGTGTAAACTACTTATTAACATTTCTTGCCATTATGGTATCAAAATGTGATGATTACAGCACAGGCGGAAAAAAGTTAAAACAGCCCTTGTTCAGCCAATTGATGTCAAACCCAACATAAGAGACCTTAAAGATATTCTTCTCTTTTATAGCAAATTCTATATATCTTTCCATGATTATTTCTGTAGGTTAAAATCCTGCATGCATACAAAGTCAAGTCTGAAACCATTCACTCCAGGAGTAAAACTTTCCAACAGGCAGAGCTAATTCTTGGAAAAGAAGGCTATAAAAACAACTGAAGAGTGATGCAGGGATTAGCCAAGCAGAAAATAGAATCCGTGTCACCACTCTCAGGAAGTCAAAATAAAGTGGATTAAAACCAAACCCTAACAGGTTTGTAAACGTCATTTTGAAGATACAAAAATTTCTCTCGAGTCCTAGTGTCCTTTCTTTTTTGGTCAAATTTGACTGTCATTATTCATTTTTGTTCTAAAGTTACCCTGCTAAATAAGAAAGAACATTTCCATATCATATTTCATATCCTAAATGGAAATGGCTTTCTACACTAATATTCAAAAGACATCTAGAACAGGTACAATGTTTTATCCCTTTTTTTTTTTTTTTTTTATTCCTTTAAAGAGAACATCCTCACTTTGTTATTCACAGGGGAAAGCTGACAAAGCACTCTCTTAATATAGAGAGGAGTTTTTTTTTTTGGACTGGCAAACAAACCAATCTGTTTGAAACTCAGAGAAACAATGGATATGAAACCCACAACCAACGCATGTAGAATATACTATCTTATAGAGAAATCATAACGGGAAGAGAATTGTCTGATTCACAAAAGGATATTTTTAAGGAGATATACCTATTATCTATGAGCATAAACATACATAATTTATTAAGTTTACCCTAGATGTACTTATTTTTGCATATGTTAGCATCTAAAAACACTAGAAACAGCTCCTGAAATCGCTTATGCTAATGCCTACTGCTACTCATTTTAAAAGGCAATTCCACTTAAAACTAAACCTCAGGCCTCAAAACGCCAGTTAAGGCCAAACAAAGCATATCAAATTCTATATATGAAATCCTACAAGGTTTCAATGACTTCCTAATTTATAAAGCAATTCTATCAACAAAGCTTATGTTTAAAATTCTCAAAGAATTATTTGGCAGGTATTTCTTAAACCAAATATAGCTTCAATCCCCCAATAATAAAATTCTCCCCAAATGTTTCATTATTCTCCTAAGGGGCATAACAGATTTAAAATGAAATTTCTTTGGAGAATAGCCGACATCATGCATAAGGTAAAGAACCAATATCTGGTTAAATAAAAATATAAACATCACAAAAGCAATTACTATACAGGCATGAATCACAAATTTTGCCTGGTAAATCTATTGAAGAGAGTGTTCTAAGTCTGAGACTTCAAAAGATGGTGTTCTGTCTTTTGTGACTAAGCAGTCAATAAATAAAAATTCTTATGATTATTATTTTTTTCTTTGAATCATCATTGAGATTATCTCCTGAAAAATGCTGAGCAAAAATGTATAAATGTGTATTTGGGGGTTTCCCTAACACAATGGCAAGAATTGACATATTTTAAAAATAGAAGACTTATGCTAAATCCTCATCTTCTTTGCAGCCATAAGTAAACTTTAAGAAACTTTTTATTATTATACTTTAAGTTTTGGGATACATGTGCAGAAAGTGCAGGTTTGTTACATAGGTATACATGTGCCATGGTGGTTTGCTGCACCCATCAATCCATCATCTATGTTAGGTATTTCCCCTAATGCCATCACTCCCCTAGCCCCCCAACCCCTAAAAGGCCCCAGTGTGTGATGCTCCACTGCATCCATGTGTTCTCGTTGTTCACCTCCCATTTATGAGTGAGAACATGCCGTGTTTGATTTTCTGTTCCTATATTAGTTTGCTGAGAATGATGTTTTCCAGCTTCATCCACATCCCTGCAAAGGACATGAACTCATCCTTTTTTGTTGCTGCATAGTATTCCATGGTGTATATGTGCCACGTTTTCTTTAGCCAGTCTATCACTGATGGGCATTTGGGTTGGTTTCAACTCTTTGCTATTGTGAACAGGGCTGTAATATGCATAGAATAATTTATAATCCTTTGGGTATATACCAAGTGATGGGATTGCTTGGTCAAATGGTATTTCTGGTTCTAGATCCTTGAGCAATCACGCTGTCTTCCACAATGTTTGAACTAATTTACACTCCCACCAACAGTGTAAAAGCATTCCTATTTCTCCATATTCTCTCCAGCATCTGTTGTTTCCTGACTTTTTAATGATCACCATTCTAACTAGCATGAGATGGTATCTAATTGTGGTTTTGATTTTCATTTCTCTAATTCCCAGTGATGATAAGCTTTTTTTCATATATTTGTTGGCCACATAAATGTATTCTTTGAGAAGGGTCTGTCCATATCCTTTGCCTACTTTTTGATGGGGTTATTTTGCTGTAAATTCGTTTCTTGTAGATTCTGGATATTAGCCCTTTGTCAGACGGATAGATTGCAAAAATTTTCTCACATCCTATAGGCTGCCTGTTCACTCTGATGATAGTTTCTTTTGCTGTGCAGAAGCTCTTTAGTAAGATCCCGTTTGTCAATTTTGGCTTTTCTTGCCATTGCTTTTGGTGTTTCAGTCATGAAGTCTTTGCCCATGCCTATGTCCTGAATGGTATTGCCTAGGTTTTCTTCTAGGGTTTTTATGGTTTTAGGTATTACGTTTAAGTCTTTAATCCATCTTGAGTTAATTTTTGTAAAAGGGGTAAGGAAGGGGTCCAGTTTCAGTTTTCTGCATATGGCTAGCCAGTTTTCCCAACATCATTTATTAAATAGGGAATCCTTTCCCCATTGCTTGTTTTTGGCAGGTTTGTCAAAGATCAGATGGTTGTAGATGTGTGGTGTTATTTCTGAGGCCTCTGTTCTATTCCATTGGTCTATATATCTGTTCTGGTACCGGTATCATGCTGTTTCGGTTACTGTAGCCTTGTAGTGTAGTTTCAAGTAAGGTAGCATGATGCCTCCAGCTTTGTTCTTTTTGCTTAGGATGGTTTTGGCAATGCAGGCTCTTTTTTAGTTCCATATGAAATTTAAAGTAGCTTTTTTTCTAATTCTGTGAAAAAAGTCAGTTGTAGCATAATGGAGTACATTGAATCTGTAAATTACTTTAGGCAGTATGGCCATTTTCACAATATTGATTCTTCCTATCCATAAGGGTGGAATGTTTTTTTCATTTGTGTCCTCTCTTACTTCCTTGAGCAGCGGTTTGTAGTTCTCCTTGAAGAGGTCTTTCACATCCCTTGTAAGTTGGATTTCTAGGTATTTTATGCTCCTTGTAGCAACTGTAAATGGGAGTTCACTCATGATTTGGCTGTTTGTCTATTATTGGTGTATAGGAATGCTTGTTATTTTTCCACATCGATTTTGTATCCTAAGACTTTTTTCACATTGCCTATGCAGCTTAAGAAGATTTTGGGCTGAGATGATGGGGTTTTCTAAATATACAATCATGTCATCTGCAAACAGAGAATTTGACTTCCTCTCTTTCTATTTGAATACCCTTTCTTTCTCTTGCCTGATTGCCCTGGCCAGAACTTCCAATACTATGTTGAATAGGAGTAATGAGAGAGGGCATTTTTGTCGTATGCCAGTTTTTAAAGGGAGGGCTTCCAGCTTTTGCCCATTCAGTATGATATTGGCTGTGGGTATGTCATAAATAGCTCTTATTTTGAGATACATTCCATCAATACCTAGTTTATGGAGAATTTTTAGCATGCAGGGGTGTTGAATTTTATCAAAGGCCTTTTCTGCATCTATTGAGATAATCATGTGGTTTTTGTCATTGGTTCTGTGATGGATTACGTTTATTGATTTCTGTATGTTGAACTAATCTTGCATCCCAGGGATGAAGCCAACTTTATCTTGGTGGATAACCTTTTTGATGTGCTGCTGGATTCGGTTTGCCAGTATTTTATTGAGCCTTTTCACATTGATATTCATCAGGGATATTAACCTGAAAATTTTTTTGTCGTGTCTCTGCCAGGTTTTGGTATCAGGATGATGTTGGCCTCATAAAATGAGTTAGGGAGGAGTCCTTATTTTTCTATTGTTTGGAATAGTTTGAGAAGGAATGGTACCAGCTCCTCTTTGTACCTCTGGTAGAATTCGGCTGTGAATCTGTCTGGTCCTGAGCTTTTTTTGGTTTGTAGGCTATGAATTACTGCCTCAATTTCAGAACTTGTTATTGTTCTATTCAGGGATTCGACTTCTTCCTGGTTTAGTCTTGGAAGAGTGTATATGTTCAGGAATTTTTCCATTTCTTCTAGCTTTTCTAGTTTATTTGCTTGGAGGTGTTTATAGTGTTCTCTGATGGTAGTCTGTATTTCTGTGGTATCAGTGGTGATATCCCCGTTATCATTTTTTTACTGTGTCTATTTGATTCTTCTCTCTTTTCTTCTTTTAATCTGGCTAGCCATCTATTTTGTTAATCTTTTCAAAAAAAACAGCTCCTGAATTTTTTTTAAGGGTTTTTCGTGTCTCTATCTCCTTCAGTTCTGCTCTTAGTTACTTGTCTTCTGATAGCTTTTGAATTGGTTTGCTCTTGCTGCTCTAGTTCATTTAATTGTGATGTTAGGATGTCGATTTTAGATCTTTCCCACTTTCTCCTGTGGGCATTTAGTGCTATAAATTTCCCTCTAAACACTTCTTTAGCTGTGTCCCAGAGATTCTGGTACATTGTGTGTTTGTTCTCATTGGTTTCAAAGAACTTCTTTATTTCTGCCTTAATTTCATTATTTACCCAGTAGTCACTCAGGAGCAGGTTTGTTCAGTTTCCATATAGTTGTGCGCTTTTGAGTTTCTTAATCCTGCATTCTAATTAGATTGCACTGTGGTCTGAGAGGCTGTTATGATTTTTCATTCTTTTGCATTTGCTGAGGAGTATTTTACTTCCAATTATGTGGTCAATTTTAGAATAAGTGCAACGTGGTGCTGAGAAGGATGTATATTCTGTTGATTTGGGGTGGAGAGTTCTGTAGATGTCTATTAGGTCTGCTTGGTCCAGAGCTGAGCTCAAGTACTGAATATCCTTGTTAATTTTCTGTCTCATCGATCTGCCTAATATTGACAGTGGGGTGTTCAAGTCTCCCACTATTATTGTGTGAGAGTCTAATACCCCAGTGGTGCCTGGAATGCCAGCGAGATAGAACCGTTCACTCCCCTGGAAAGGGGGCTGAAACCAGGGAGCAAAGTGGTCAAGCTCAGCAGATCCAACCCCCACGGAGCCCAGCAAGTTAAGATCCACTGGCTTGTAATTCTCGCTGCTAGCACAGCAGTCTGAAGTTGACCTGAGGCTCCAGCTTGGTGGAGGGAGGGGCATCCGCCATTACTGAGGCTTGAGTAGGCAGTTTTCCCTCACAGTGTAAACAAAGTCGCTGGGAAGTTCAACCTGGGCAGAGTCCACTGTAGCCAGACTGCCTCTCTAGATTCCTCCTCTCTGGGCAGGGCATCTCTGAAAGAAAGGCAGCAGCCCCAGTCAGGGGCTTATAGATAAAACTCCCATCTCCCTGGGACAGAACACCTGGGGGAAGGGGCAGCTGTGGGTGCAGCATCAGCAGACTAAACGTTCTTGCCTGCTGGCTCTGAAGACAGCAGCAGACCTCCCAGCACAGCACTGGAGCTCTGCTAAGAGACAGATTGCCTTCTCAAGTGGGGCCCTGACTCCCGTGCCTCCTGACTAGGAGATGCCTCCCAGCAGGGGTCGATAGACAGGTCATACAGAAGACCTCTGGCTGGCATCTGGCAGGTGCCCCTCTGGGACGAAGCTTCCAGAGGATGCAACAGGCAGCAATCTTTGCTGTTCTGCAGTCTCTGCTGGTGATACCCAGGCAAATAGGGTCTGGAGTGGACCTCCAGTAAACTCCAGCAAACCTGCAGCAGAGGGGCCTGTTTGAAGGAAAACTAAAACAGAAAGGAATAGCATCAACATCAACAAAAAGGACATCCACTCAGAAACCCCATCTGAAGGTCACCAATGTCAAACACCAAAGGTAGATAAATCCACAAAGATGAGGAAAAACCAGCACAAAAAGGCTGAAAATTCCAAAACCAAGAACACCTCTTCTCCTCCAAAGGATCACAACTCCTCACCAGCAAGAGAACAAAACTGGATGGAGAATGAGTATGACGAATTGACATAAGTAGGCTTCAGAAGGTGGGTAATAAACTCCTCGAAGCTAAAGGAGCATGTTCTAACCCAATGGAAGGAAGCTAAGAACCTTGAAAAAAGGTTAGAGGAGTTGCTAACTACAATAACCAGTTTAGACAAAACCATAAATGACCTGATGGAACTGAAAAACACAGCACGAGAACTTCATGAAGCATACACAAGTATCAGTAGCTCAATCGATCAATCGGAAGAAAAGATATCAGAGACTGAAGATCAACTTAATGAAATAAAGTGTGAAGAGAAGATTAGAGAAAAAAGAATGAAAAGGAATGAACAAAGCCTCCATGAAATACGGGACTACGTGAAAAGACAAAACCTAAGTTTGATTAGTATACCTGGGAAAACATTCTTCAGGATATTATCCCAGCGAACTTTCCCAACCTAGCAAGACAGCCCACCATTCAAATTTAGGAAATATAGAGAACATCCACAAAGATACTCCTCAAAAAGAGCAACCCCAAGACACATAATCGTCAGATTCACCAAGGTTGAAATGAAGGAAAAAATGTTAAGGACAGTCAAAGAGAAAGGTCAGCTTACCCACAAAGGGAAGCCCATCAGACTAACAGCAGATCTTTCTGCAGAAACCCTACAAGCCAGAAGAGAGTAGGGGCCATTATTCAACATTCTTAGAATAATTTTTAACTCAGAATTTCATAGCCAGTCAAACTAAGCTTCATAAGCAAAGGAGAAATAGAATCCTTTACAGACAAGCAAATGCTGAGAGATTTTGTCACCACCAGGCCTGTCTTACAAGAGCTCCTTCAGGAAGCACTAAATATGGCAAGGACAAACCAGTACCAACCACTGCAAAAGCATACCAAATTGTAAAGACCATCGACACCATGAAGAAACTGCACAAACTAACAAGCAAAATAACCAGCTAGCATCATAATGACAGGATCAAATTTACACATAACAATGTTAACCTTAAATGTAAATGGGCTAAATGCCCCAATTAAAAGACACAGACTGGCAAAATGGATGAAGAGTCAAGACCAATTGGTGTGCTGTATTCGGGAGAGCAATCTCACATGCAAAGATACACATAGGCTCAAAATAAAGGGATAGAGGAATATTTACGAAGCAAATGGAAAGCAAAAAAAAATAAAAGCAGGGGTTGCAATTCTATTCTCTGATAAAATAGACTTTAAACTAACAAAGATTAAAAAAAAAAAAAGACAAAGAAGGGCATTACATAAAGGTAAAGGGATCAATGCAATAAGAAGTCCAAACTATCCTAAATATATATGCACCCAATACAGGAGCACCCAGATTCATAAAGCAAGTTCTTAGAGGCCTACATAGAGACTTAGACTCCAAAACAATAATAGCGGGAGACTTTAACACCCCACTGTCAAAATTAGACAGATCAACGAGACAGAAAATTAACAAGGATGTTCAGGACTTGAACTCAGCTCTGGACCAGGTGGACCTCATAGACATCCACAGAACTCTCCACCCCAAATCAACAGAATATACATTCTTCTCAGCACCACATCACACTTATTCTAAAATTGATCACATAATTAGAAGTAAAACACTCCTCAGCAAATGCAAAAGAATGAAAATCATAACAAACAGCCTCTCAGACCACAGTGCAATCAAATTAGAACTCAGGATTAAGAAACTCACTCAAAACCGCACAACTACATGGAAACTGAACAATCTGCTTCTGAATAACTACTGGGTAAATAACGGAATTCAGACAGAAATAAAGAAGTTCTTTGAAACCAATGAGAACAAAGATACAATGTACCAGAATCTCTGGGACACAGCTAAAGAAGTGTTTAGAGGGAAATTTACAGCACTAAATACCCACAGGAGAAAGCCGGAAAGATCTAAAATCAACACCCTAACATCACAATCGAAAGAACTAGAGAAGCCAGAGCAAACAAATCAAAAGCTAGCAGAAGACAAGAAATAACTAAGATCAGAGCAGAAATGAAGGAGACAGAGACATAAAAAAAAAAAAAATCAACGAATCCAGGAGGTATTTTTTTGAAGAGATTAACAAAATAGACTGCTAGAAAGACTAATAAAGAAAAAAAGAGAAGAATCAAATAGACACGATAAAAAATGATAAAGGGGATATCACCACTGATCCCACAGAAATACAAACTACCATCAGAGAATACTATAAACACCTCTACGCAAATAAACAGGAAACCCGTTTAAGTGATAAGACGCTCTTTGAATTGGAAGAGTCTATATATAGAAAGGCTTTACAGATCTGAGATTTTATTGGCAAAACGAGACCATAAGCAGTGGCTGGATCTTCATTCATCAGCTTGTATTTCATATTACATTTTGTTGATTTTAAATTGTTGAAGTTTGAGACAGTAAAATGGTGATCTTATAGGCTATACGATGTACCTTTCTACATATACTTCCCACTTAGGAGAGCATATGGAGTTAGGTATACCAGACTCTTTTAGCTATAAAATACACTATTCATGCACCTGTCTTTTTCTGATTACAGGCTCGTCAACCTACTTTTTAAAATTGTTTTCATTTAAATTTTTTGTGGGTATATACGTAGGTGTATATATTAACCTATTTTCTGATTATGATGTGGATGCCCATTTAGGCACTCCTATTCTGTAAGTTCAAAGGAGCGCTAGAGGTCAAAAGCCATTTTGTCACTTAATAAGAAAAGTATCTATTTTAAATCTTCTCTTCCTGTTTTATGAAAGGATAGGACGCACACAAGAATAACTAGAGCATACATCCCAATAATGGGAACTGACCATATGTGATTCGATAAAAAACAAAAACATATTAACAGACTTATCTTTCAAATTCATACGCTATAGCTCTTTATCCTCAGGGGTTGAAGTCCGTATTTTCATTACATCTGCCCTTTCTACCTCACTGAACTAAGAGAAAACATACAAATGTGTACTAGGAGTCAATAGTAAAGTAACCCTCCCCTATACTGCAAACTAAGGACGTAGGATTAATAGTTTCTCCCTTAGAGCTAAAAACAGGGGTAGGAGGGATACTATCATGTATAGAAGCAATAAAAAGGGGTTACAATATTCAGTGTTCAGCCATGCATTATCCAAAGGAGAAGAAACATTTCAAGTCAACTTAATCTGATCCCAACTTTACAAAATAACATTTTTTATTGTAATTTGCTTTCCCAAGTACATGTGCTTATCAAGAGCAATATATTTGTCAATTGTATGTGAGTATTCTGCTGCTTGTTATATCTCATTTAAAATTACTGAATTTCCATTTTTATTTATATATCACTTTTTAAACTTAAAGATAAATCCTCCCACCCCAATATGAATCTGCTAGATGATCTGAGGCAATCAGGCTTCTGCATCTGCAAAACTAAGGACTAGATTCTGGTTGATAATAAATTCACTGGCCAAATGCTGTCTTCTGGGTCATTTTTGAGCTTTTCTTGATGGGACCTACCATTCATATTGAAAGATCTCCTGTTTTGGAATTGATGAAATTGATTTAATATTCCCAAAAACATTTAATTATCAGCTTCTATTGTAGAACAGCCTCTACCCAAATATCTTCAATCCCACTGACTTCACTTTTGCAACTTCTGATTTTAGAGTGTAGTAAAGCCTTGAGAATTCAGAACAGAGACTACCATTTCAAAATTGGCATGGCAAAAAGTGTACTTCACAGGCTAGAAGAAGAGTAGAAGTCACAGTGTTATTATCCCTGTAATCTCTATGTCTGGAAGGTATGACTACATAGCACCAGAGATAAGAGTCAAAGTTATTTAAGTGTAATATAATAAAAATATAAATACACTTCTGCCTATCAACTAAAGAAGCAGAAAATGAGTAACCATCCAACAGAGGATCTCCCCAGAGTGAAAAATTACAACAGAAGTAGTGGCAGGAATAGATTTCCTGATTTAAATAGTAAACCATGTTGCCTTTTATAGAGTATATGAATGAAATTGGCAAGAGTAGCTAATTAATTATAGCTGATTACTCTATCAAATCTCTTGGTAGCATAAGCAAAACATTAACTTTTTATAATTATTTGGCGTCGATGCACTCCAAATGCAGTATGCTCCATCCATAGGGCATATACATTTTGAAGGCTTTTTTCCTCAAAGTCTTCACTGCAATTTTAGATACTGGTATTTTGAGAACTAGAATTAAATAAGACAATTCATAATATAGTGCAAGAAGGCTGAACATTTTAAATATATCTACAGTATTGGAAAACTTAAGATATGTAGTTTTCTATTTTGTGTAAAAATGACAAGTCTCAGATGAAAACATTAAACTCTACTATACTAAAAGCAATGGTAGTCCAGAAATTTACCAACCTTCAGGATCAAGTAGTTTCTCTATGCCTAATTGGTATCTGGCGATGTTGAATGCATGTTCCAGTCGTTGTGTGGCTGACTGCTGGCAAACCACACTATTCCAGTCAAATAGGTCTGGCCTAAAACACATACACACACACACATACACAAAGACAAATATAAATCAATCTAGAATGTTCCATGAGATTTACTTCCATGCTTAATTTTCATTGACAACCCATGCCCATAGTCCTTAAGTCTTGAGTGTATTCATTCACCCTTTAAAACATTTCTATTTAAACAAGTCATAACTGTAATGGAAGATCTCATTGGGTATGGTGGCTCATGCCTGTAATTGCAACAATTTGGGAGACGGAGGTGGGCAGATCCTTTGAGCCCAGAAGTTCCAGACCAGCCTGGACAATTTGATGAAACCTTGTTTCTACAAAAAAAAAAAAAAAAGAAAGAAAGAAAGAAAGAAAAAGAAAAACTAGCTGGGTGTGGTGTCACATGCCTACAGTTCCAACTACTCAGGAGGCTGAGGTGGGAGCATCACCTGAACCCAGGGAGGTTGAGGGTGCAGTGAACCATAACCGTGCCATTGTACTATAGCCTGGGCAACAGAGTGAGACCCTGTATCAAGAAAGAAGGCTAAGGTTGTATACTTTAAATACATACAACGTTTATTTGTCAATTATACATCAGTAAAGATGTGGGAAAAAAGAAAATCCTGAAGACGACAAATAATCTATGCTACCTTATCCAAGCAACAAAAATTTATCTATCTCATCCAGTCTCGTGGATTTCAATACCAGCCATTTACTGGTAATGCCCAGTTTTATATCTCTAACCCAGACCTCTTCCCTAAACTTCAAATTATAGATTCTGCATACTCATTATCTCCATTTAGTAATCACAAGCTTCAAGTGTCCTGAACGGAGTTTCTGATATTTATCCTCATCACACTCCCCCAAACCTACCTACTTTTCTTGCTGTTCTTCCCTTCCTCAATAATGAACAACATGCTTAAAATTGCAGTTGTTCAGATAAAAACCCTTGGAGTCATCCTTAATGACTATTTTACTCTCACACAACATTTAATTCAAAATATATTCAGAATTTGACTGTTTCTGACTATCTTCACTGCCATCACTCTAGTCCAAAATCCATTTTATCTTGCATGAATTATCACAATAGCCTGATAACTGTTCCCTCTTCTCTCACTCTTGCCTGTGTTAATCAGTGCACAGCAGAGTTGCCAGAGTGATCTGTTAACGTGTTTCATCATATCCGTCTTCTCAAATCTCTGCTTTAGGGGAAGTAAAAATTACGTATTTCATGTGATCTACGAAGTCCAACAGGGTCCAGGTCCCTATTAACTCTCTGATTTCATTTCTTGTCTCTTTCCTCATATTCCATAAACAGGATCCATAGTTTCCTGCACTTGGATTTGGAATTTGCTTTTCGAAGACATCAAGATGGCTCACTCCTTTACTTCAACTGGGTCTTTACTCGAAAATCACATCACTGAAAAGTTCTTCCCTGCCCAAGTCCTATCTAAAATTGCATGCTGGCCAGGCACCTTGGCTCACACCTGTAAACCAAGCACTTTGGGAGGCTGAGGCTGAAGGATTTGCTTGAGGCCAGGAGTTAGAGACCAACCTGAACCACATAGTGAGACCTGGTCTCTACAACTTTAAAAAAAAAAAAAAAAAATAGCCAAGTGTGCTGGCATGCCCCTGTGGTCCCAGCTACTCAGGAGGCTGAGGTTGGAGAATCACTTGAGCCTGGGTGGCTATAGTGAGCCATGATTGTACCACTGCACTCCAGCCTGGGTTACTGAGCAAGAACTAGTCTCCTAAATATATAAATGAAAGAAAATTGCATGCCTCAAATCAAACTCACATCTACTTATTTTCTTTCTCCTTATCTGCTTTAAACTGTTCTCATTAACACTTACTATTTAACGTATCATATAATTTAATCAAATTATTCTCTATATTTTTCTCTTCCACTAGAATGTACAATCTTTCATTGCCTGTTTTGTTCACTGCTGAAAACCCAGCCTGACACATAATAAAGGCTCAACAAATATTTATCAACTACACGAGAGAATGGATGAGCACATGCAACATACATACCATGTTACTTGATAATAGAGAAAATGCAAAGGAGTGTAAGAGGCAGTTCTTGTCTTACAAGGATTTTAAATTTAATGAGCAAGAAAAATGAAGAAGCCATATGAATTAATGAAACTCTAAATGTGAAAAAACACAGACAATAAGAAAATGTTTTGTAAAATCTGAAGAGGTCAAGAAAGTTTTCTGAGGCTGAAAGGCAGATAAAATAGACGTTTGGACTTCATTAAAAAAAAGTATTGATAACAGAATTCTAAGTTGTGTGAGTATTAGAGAATTAAAGTTCTTAGGGAAGGAAAAAAGCAAAACATGCTCAGATAATCAAGACTTCACAGGCCTGGCTCCATTGGAAGATTCTAAGTATCAAGTGGTGGGACATAGGTTTAAGAGAAAGAAACTGTCTGAGTTTGCATAAGGTGTTGGCTGTTAACGAATTATAATTTATCCCAACAGCACTGGAAATCATTAGTAAAGTGGTTCTTCACCTATTCTGAATCACAGACACCTTTGACAATCTGTTGAGAGCTATGAAACTTCTACTCCTACAAAAAAACTCTCCATATCTGTGAACAGAATCTACACACAGTTTTAGGATATTTGAATCTATTAATGGACTCCTGTTTAAGAGGTCATGCTATGCAAAACAAAACAAAACAAAACAAAACAAAAAAAGTTACAAAGGTAGGTTAGCTATTATTTTCTAAAACCGTAATTCAAAATTGGCCAGACGCAGTGGCTCCCGCCTGTAATCCCAGCACTTTGGGAGGCCAAGATGGGCAGATCACCTGAGGCCAGGATTTCGAGACCAGCCTGGACAACATGCTAAAACTCCAACTCTACTAAAAATACAAAAATTAGCAGTGCGTGGTGGCCCGTGCCTACAGTCCCAGCTACTCAGGAGGCTGAGGCAGTAGAATCGCTTGAACCTGGGAAGTGGAGGTTGCAGTGAGCCAAGGTTGGCCCACTGCACTCCAGCCTGTGCAACAGAGCGAGACTCCATCTCAAAAAAATAAATAAATAAATGTAAATAAAGGTACAGATTTGTTTCTTCTTAACTGCTTCTACTCTAGTTAATACACCAGAATTTTTACAATTATTAGGAAATTGAATCCCTCCATATTTCCAAAATACCCCTAACAGCTAACAAGCTTATGGAAAATAGCATGTTTACAAATTGGATAATGCCTTGGTTAGGAAAAACATAAAAAATTTAAAAATCGTAGACTATTTAGGGGACTTTTAAGTTCACTATGTGCCCCTCTGCCTTATCTTCATTTTTTTCTGTAGGCAATGGGAGTAGAAAAAGAACATAGGTGGGAACATATGAGAAACTAGTTTTCTCATCTATGGCACAGTATACAAGGTTAAAATGAGTATGATGAGAAAAAAGAGCATTGCTTATGTATTCGTGCTGTTTTCCCTTGTCTTACCTTCCCCTTTTCCTTGGCCACTAACTAACCACCTGAGTGTGTGGACCTTATCTAAGTCATATAATTTATTTGAGCTTTGGCATTCTCATTGAAAAAAGAAGCATTGCACCGAATGGCCTTTGAGGTCACGTCCAGCATTAAAAATGAATTGAATTCTTTTATACTATTAAAATTAATTAACATTTTAAATATCTATGACTTTCAAATGCATAAAAATTGTAAAACTAACCAACTATGGAGGAAACCCACACAGCATTTAATGTTAACCTGGACCATAATTTATTAACTTGCGACCAAAGATCACCGGATTTTTAATAAAATCAACACCATGATTAGGATAGTGTAAATTTAAATCCTAGCTCTACCACGTATTAGCCAAACAGTTTTAGGTAAATTACATAACTTCTCTATGACTCAGTTTATCTATTTGGGAGATGGGTAAAATAACAGCATCTACATCATGGAACTTGATTATTTTACCTAGAACCGTGTCTACAAAATAATAATTGTTTCAAAACATTCGTTTCTATTACTTTGCAGTAATGTTAATTACATTTATATAAGAAGAGTGATGTATTTTCAATTTACAGACTCAAGCCAAAAACACCTATCTTTACAGAAATGATATAAACGTTACAAATACTACTGATGCAAACATAATGTAATTCGAAATGGGAGGTGGAGAAGAGGCGAGAGCAACGATGGGTGATGATTTTCTCATTTTTCGTATTGGTCAAAAGTTCCTTTCTAAACTTGGTAAAAATTTAAAATGAGGTATACTCATACCATTTAATGTAATAAAAGCAAAAATTACAGGAATAAAATGATTATAAGTAATAAAATTAGGAAATACCTGGGGATGAAAGGTAATATGGCTGGCCTTCATACTATGGAGTAAATACCTATACTGTTAGAAATTAGTTTGTCAACAAGTAGAAACATTATCACACATATTATTATAACCATCAGGAACCAAAGTATAAGTAGCTGACAGTGACTGCATCTAAGAATTGAAATGTGATACTAAGATTGGGGTCATGAAGACACATTGTGTTTCTGTTTTCCCTTTGCTCCTGATTCTAGTTCCGTTTTCTTCTAATTTGCTGTGGTAATACACTAAAATAAGGATTTAGGAAGACAATTGTAACTTTCTAGTTATTGTAATTTTATCTGCATCTTTTGTACATATTTCTAATCGATTATCATTGGGTTTTAACACAAAAAGTAGAACTCTGGCTTCCTTTGAAGGGTACTGTAGTGGACTTTGTGTTTTATCACACAACTTTTAACTGCCATGACCCTTAGTCAATCCGTATGCTCTGTATTAACTACATGTCTTTGTTCTGTATAGTTGAGCCACTCAATTATTGAAATGAGGGCACCTCATGACATTCCTAATTGTGCCAGTGACAATCGCTTTGGAACAGAGAGTTCAACCATTTTTTTCTTTAGATAAAGAATATGAACATCTGCCAAATACAAAAAGAAGGGGGAGATGATTCATGAAAGAGCACTGAACAACTGTGAAGAACCTCTTGAAATGTAACCATGTAATGCAAAAAGAGAGAGTTACTGATGATTCATCCAATATGACAGGACAGAGTATACAAATGAGGATATTTTGACAGAGAAAAAGTGGGTCAGGGACAGATAAAGCAGGGCAATTTGGGTATGTTTACTGTATTACCTACAAATGTATTCAGAAATCATGAAAAAGAATATTAACAAATATAGAGTGTGAACATACTTGCAGGATTGAAGTCTTCCACTTGAAACGAAAAATGTTAGAGAGCCAACAAGGACCACATAACCTGATCCTTGATATTTTTATTCATCTGCAAATGTGTACATGAACAGCAAAATCAATATTTTCAGGCCCTTAGTGTTAAGCATGTGGCTGCATAACTTAAAACACAGACAGAATGTCTCTATCCCTTCTCATCTAACTGTATTGAGGCTGTGGAAAATTTTTCTTCTGTCATACGAAAAACAACGTGTTAACATTGCTTAACGTGAGGTTTGAATGCATGTCTGCCTCTTTTCTAAAATCAGGTTGCTGAGTAATTCACCTGGAAACCCAGTCTGGATGGGGTTAATTAAATCCAGCTGGAGCAAGACACCTGCCAAAGATGCTTATTTGAAGCGTGTTTGCTCTTGGACTGAGTTTTACCATAGAGAAAATTCATATTCTGAGCTTTTCTAGAAGCAGGATTGGCATAGGAAAACGGTAGAGTGGTCAAAAAGAAAAAAATCAAAGTGAGAAAACATAACTTGCACCAAAAATTAGGCAAGATGCAGTCCAGTGACATTTTAAACAGTTAATTAGGCAATGCATTTAGCCCTGAGTTGGGTACATGAAACGGGTAACAGGAAGACCAAAAGAGAGTAACTGTAGTCCCTCTCTCTCAAAATACACACACACAAGCATATATATATAATATATATATATATATAATATATATATGCCACACTAACATTAGTGGAGCATATGTTAATTAGTGGAGCACGCTCCACTAATGTTAATATGTGTGTATATATATGTGTGTATATATATATGTGTATATATAGACACGCACACACATGTATATATATATACACACATATACACATATATACACAGAGTATAAATGGTGTAGTATATATGGTATAGTATATATTATATATTGTATCTATAAGTGTATGTGTACATATACACATATATTTCCTACACTACTTTGCTTTTTCTGGAACTGTTATTAATTCATTTACTGAACTTTACACAAGAAAAGCAAAAAAAATCTTTTTTTTACATCTTAAGAAATATAATGTTGAATGGAATATAGTTAAGGACTTTGGTTCACTGTATTACAATGAATTCTTTTTATTAAGATCCACGAAAGAGCTCTCTCTTGCTTTATAGCAATTGATTTGCTGTTCCAGAGCAATTGTTTCTTTTGGTATTCTGAACACTGTGTCGTAGAATTAATTGTGTTCTGCTCTTTGTCTTGGTTGCTAAAATGCTCTGAGCATCTTATGACCCTGAACTAGAACAAAGTATACAGGGCTTTATGGTGTTTGATATCAAAGTGTGTATCTGATAAGACAAATGTTTCTTTCTCCACACTACTTATCTGATGATGGTAATTAATTTAACTACAACTACTCACATGAGATCTAGAACCATTTTTAGCTGTATAGTTTAGGCTTATACAAACACATTACCTGTATAAAAAGACCAACACCATTCTCAGCAAAGTTAGAATACAACCTGGATTTACTGGGAGTCCCAGTGTCAAACATATTGTTACTCTCCCTCCACCATAACCAATTTCACGCTCCACTAATGTTAATGTTTCAACAACTGAATTACATGTATCACATAAAACACTGGAAAATATTCTTAATTAGTTCATTCCAACGGAAGTTAGATCAATGTGGTCAATGTACATAACATGTTGTAAAGTAGGACATGATCTGGAACCATACTGGGGAAAAATATGTCATCAGAGTCTAAATCACCACTTTTACAAGTTATTTAATGTCTCAGTAGTCTTCTTACCTATGACTATGGATGAGAGCATTCAAAGCCAGGCCATCAGACCAGCTGGTGGTGAAGTTGATTACATTAACCTGTGGATAATTACGAGTTGATTGTCGGACCCAGCTCAGGAGAATCTTTTCACTGTTGGTTTGCTGCAATCCAGCCATGATATTTTTCATTACATTTTTGACCTACATGTGGAAATAAATTTTCTTAAGAAAACGCATTCCTTGAGCAAGAACCATGCAAACTTAAACATGAATGTCCTTGATCTTCAGTGATAAACAGAAATTTTAGGGCCAATTAGTAATGAGATATAATAGATTCTACCAGAAGTGAAGTCTATTCTAAAAGGCTAGGAGTCTATTCTGATTCATTGCTATCTATGCCATACCATTTACTGAATGTGTTCATTGTTACTTCTGGATTCTGCCATATTAGACTGAACATTTACTGTTTATAGAATTGCTCACCTATTAGCTTTCAATGAACAAGCTAGAGAAGACAGTGTATAAAACATTAGACTTATTGTTAACCAAGGACTTAAGATATAAAATACTTTTTGGATAGGAGGAATAGGATAGATAGGATAATTGTTTTTTAAGTATATGCTCAAATTTTGCCTTTGCTATTAATTGTGGTAATTGGACAAGTTGCTTAACCTTTTCTAGGCCTCATTTCTGTGTATCTTATATGCAAGGTTAATGTAAGATCAACGTACAAAATATGGTCAAATAAAACCCCTGATTTCACACCATCATTTAACCTAAGTTATATTTATTGGCTGAACTGAAAAGAAGACAGAAATGTTTGCCTACCTAAAATAAAGAAAAAAAAAAAACAACAAAGGAAGGAAATACTTATCCCTAAGATCTGTACATGTGTAACCTTGGTTCTATTTTCATTAATTGGTTTCCGAGTATTTGATTCTCTCATAGGCTTCATGCATGTGCAGATGTTATTCAACAGATTATCAAGTTTAATTCTTCTGAGTCATCTGAGGCAGAAATCCATTCTAAGCATTTTTTCTAAGTTTCATGAATGCAGTGACACTTCATAGAAAAAACTGTCTACATCTTTTATTAAAGAATTATTATTTATTAAAGACTGCTTTTTAAATCTAAGCCCCTTATGAGATGCTGGACGAAGACATCTATGTAAAAGCAATTAGTCTGTACCACTAAGCACTTTCCTTCTGGGAAGGTTAAGGTTCACATACTATCTACATTTGATCAGACGATGAATATTTATTGTGCATTCTAAATATGACAATTTTACTTTTTCATCCATATAGAAGTTAACAAATGTCTTTGGGGTAAATGCATATTTTAACATCTCCAATGTTAGTCATCTTTTTATTAAAAAGTAAATGCAAATTTTAGGATATACTGCTAAATCTCATTTTAACATACTTTTAAAAGACTTGAGATGATGCTTTGTAAACACAGTAATGATTTGGAGATATGAAATCTTTGCATGTATCTGTCACAATCCCTTGATAACTAAGTCTATTATTTAGGAGTGGATTATCCAGTTTTCCTAATTCCTTCTTGACCTACTTATTTAGTCAGTTACTCAGTGAATACAGGTCAAATAATTATGTAATTTGTCTCATATTCTAAAATTATAAACTGCTCAACCTTTACGTGCAGTGACTGCAGGAGGTGTATTTTGTGTCCTCTGCTGAAGTAGGGTTGGAATCAGCAGATAGTGGCTTAACGGTGGTAATGGATTTGCAATAATCAAGCAATCCTCCAATGATGAATGTGATTCATTTGTGAAACGCTTGGCCAGTCTGCCCTCTATGTGCATAATGTTAAAGGACAACAAAGTATTCAATCGAAAACTCCTTTATAGCATCATTATGTCACTAATTCAGCTTATCAGCCTCAGCCTTGCTGTTATTGCTTCTACTTAGGTGCAAATGTTGCTCAGAAAAAAAATAATAAAGGGCAATGTATGATAATCATGTTTCCTTTTCCTACATAAAAGGCAGTTATCAAAAAATCATTGAGCTGGTCCCAAAGGTGAGCCTGTAAACAGAAAACTGTCCCGTCCTCAGGTCTCACTGTCTCTAAAGGAGGCTCAATTTAAACAGATGTATTTGTGTGTGCGCACATACAACTATAAATCAATTTTTAGAAAGAAAAAAGTTGAAATGTCTTTGAGCAGTGATTTTTAAAAATGACTAAGAGTTAACTGGGCCAAGAAGGCATAATGGACATGGAGATGCACCAGCAAGATTGACCTTCAAGGAAGGGCTTGTTGCTCCAGCTCTGGTCAGGCAGCTTCTAGTTGTTAGTTCTCTCAGGTACCACCTGAGTTGCAGAGTCCTGCCAGCCAATGTCGCACCCTTTCCAGGGCAACCCACATCTATTGACTGATGAAGGAGAGTAGTATAAACACTCAGCCATTTTAACCCCATTTGAGACAACTCTGAGGGATCATCCTAGCTGCGAGGGGTCATCCTAGCTGCAAGTTGTCTATGGGGTTTGAATAAGCATGTCATAGGGTCTACGTCACAGCTAGAGTTCTTCCTCTTTCCACTCCTGCCACCTCTGCCCTTCTACAGGTGTTTTGTTTTGTTGTTTTTTTTTTTCCAGGGCATGGCTTAATAAACATGCTGCCTGCCAAACTCAACTCCGAAGTCTACTCCCCAGAACCCAGACTGTGATTAAAAGAAGTTGCAGCAGAGGAATAGAAATGAAGAGGGTAGGAATAATCTTATACGGTAAGGATAGTTTCTGTGAAGCTCTGCAGAAGAGCAGAGCAAGAACTGTCTTGCACAGAAGTGACTTCGTAGGCAGGAATTTACAGGGATGGCTTTCAGCAGTGCAAACGTCATCATTCTCCTGTAATTGCAAATTGCATCAATAATATGAACATTCTAAAGTGAATTAGCGTTGCCATTAAGTACATCCCTTAAATTGTCCAGTAAAAGTATGGACCTGACTTCTGATAGCTCACCACTGTTAGCAAGATTTGTTTTTATAACCAACTGGTTGCCAGAGCCAAGTTTAGCACTCTGGAAAAAATGGATTGCACTTAAGAAGGAAGAAAAAGATGCCAAACACACGTTATATGCTTTGCAATTTTGTTCAAAGCTGCCTATGCTACAAAATATGCGTTACTGTTTTAGGCTAGCAATTTTATTTGAGATGGACACTGGAAAAACAGTAATAGGAAAACAGGGTTTGCATTCCTGAGTTTTCACAAGGTCAATGAGAAGTCCTCCATGGCACTATTAATAACATACTATGTGGCATTAGAAAAAGGGGCCAACATGGTTCTATCTCTAAATGCTGCTCTTTATTTGATAGATCTAGAATATACATTAAGTTGACCAGAATGTCCTTTAATCTTTGCTGAAATTCAAGGGCTTCTACCATTTAATAGGAAGGAAAAATATGTAATGTTGGTGTACAAAAAAAAAAAAAAACACACAACATTTTTAGATTCACTGGATTATGATGAAGAACACTGAGCAAGATAATTTTTCAAAGCGTGCTTAATAGTTTTAGAACAGGGCAGTGTGATATAAGAGAGAGATGAGATAAGTAAGCAGAGGCTGGGAAGAGTCTACAGTCTTGCAGTCTCAAGGATATTGTGATTCAAGGGCATAAATGAAAAACAACAGGCTATAAGAGAGGTCTCAGACAAAGAAAGATTTAAAAAGCATTCCTTCTGATATTCCTCATTGCAAAAGCGCCTCCACATGCTAATAATAAAAAATGGGCTGGGTGCGGTGGCTCACAGCTGTGATCCCAACACTTTGGGAGGCCGAGATGGGCGGATCACAAGGTCAGCAGATCGAGATCATCCTGGCTTACACTGCGAAACCACGTCTCTACTAAACAAAATACAAAAAATTAGCCGGGCGTGGTGGCGGGCGCCTGTAGTCCCAGCTACTCGGGAGGCTGAGGCAAGCGAATAGCGTGAACCCGGGAGGCGGAGCTTGCAGTGAGCCGAGATCGCGCCACTGCACTCCAGCCTGGGTGACAAAACGAGACTCCGTCTCAAAAAATAAATAAATAATAATAAAAAATAAACAACTTGCAAGCAAATGAAGAAATTATCAGACATAATAGTCTTGAAAGCTTATCTTGGACTAGTTCAGATGGAGTTGGAAAGGGCTTCAGGATATTTTTTAAAATGGTAAGATCATATAAGAAATAGTATAAAAAACAAATACAGTTCAGAGTGCCTTTTGGACCTCTGTACATGCTTGAGTTCTTCTGCTGGCTTTGTCAAAACTTACATTGGTCTTACACAAAGTGGGATCTGCAAACTGGATTCACTCTAGGAATTATTTGTTACTATGCCATAAGATAAAGTCAACAATTGAGAGCGCATCAAGAAACTTATGTAGCGATTTTACAGAGTACCATTTATGTCTATTGTATTTAATAATAAAGGAGGAAGCTTGGGTGTTGGGCGTCTTATTTTTGTAACGCTTTGGTTTGATTCTATCTTACATACAATGGATTAGGGGAAAAGTGTTCCTTCCTCAAGGTATTTTGAGAAGTACTGAGCAACATATGAAAAGCAATTTGGGGAGAGATGGGGTATGTTGCTTCCTGGTTCTATTTGACACCATCACTCTATGGAACGGGCTGAAAATCGGCCAACTTGGGCTCACTTAAGGCTCATATGAGCTATTCTTTGTTGCCAGCACATATTAATTCCCACTCTTTCTCTTCCCCTCTCCCCGCTTACTGTTGTGAAATAGCATTAAGCCTGTTAAGATAATTTGGAATAAAAATACACGGGGGCCAATCAGGAGAACAACATGGCTGCTGAATTGAATAGGTACACTTTGTGTCTACTCACTATTTGACTCTGAGCAAGAGCAATCTACACTTCAAGTTAAAATTCAAGCCGGGCGCAGTGGCTCACGCCTGCAACCCCAGCACTTTGGAAGGCCGAGGCGGGCGGATCACGAGGTCAGGAGATTGAGACCACCCTGGCTAACACGGTAAAACCCCGTCTCTACTAAAAATACAAACAAAAAAAATTAGCCGGGCGTGGTGGCGGGCGCCTGTAGTCCCAGCTACTCAGGAGGCTGAGGCAAGAGAATGGCGGGAAATTGGGAGGCGGAGCTTACAGTGAGCCGAGATCGCGCCACTGCACTCCAGCCTGGACGACAGAGCAAGACTGTCTCAAAAAAATAATAATAATAATAATAATAATTCAAGTTTACCAAATGAAGCCATGATATCTGCTACAATAGGGCTGGATCTGAACTATTACCCTCAGTGAAAGAAGCCAGACACAAAACAACAAGTATTATATTGATATAAAATATCCAAAAAGGCAAATATATATGGACAGAAATAGATAGACAATTGCCTAGGGCTAGGGTGGGAGTGAAAAATGACTGTAAATGGAGAAGAAACTTCTTTTTAGGGTGGTGGAAAAGTGCCAAAATTAGATTGCTATGATGGCAATATAACTCTGTAAATATCCTACAAATGTTAATGAACTCGGTGGGGGGGAATTATTCAACCCTCACAATAGTTTGAGAGGCTACCAAGAATCAGAACTAAACCAGATTAATGCAAATTGAATTTTACACTTAGAATGAGTACATTGATGGTATAACAATTACATTTCAAAAAAGCTGATTTATAAACAAGTAATCCCGACCAGTAAAAATAGCAGTTGTTTCTCAGCCTCCAAATTTTTTAAATGAGTGGAAAACTTCAAGCAATCAATACAAGTCACATGATACACCTCAAATAAAAGTGGTATACACTACACTGAGTGCCTTGCAAATATTCTCCCACTTAATCGTGATAAGAAATACATACACATTTATTTTTATTTTTACTCTTTTGATAGTGAAGGGACTACGGCCCAGAACAGGGGTGGCAATATACCAAATGCCACTAAGATGGTAAAGGTGGAAGGTTAAATTCAAGTTCATGTTGGTATATATATATACATACATATTTTTATATATGTGTATAATGAGCTAATATTATGTATATATATACAATGAGTGGAAAATATTAGTGGATATAAGTTCATGTATGATTATGTATATATATTATGTTTATGTATTATAATATTATGTATATGTATACAATGAGTGGATAATATTCGTGGATATAAGTTCATGTTGGTCTTATATATACATATATAATGTGTGGATATGAGTGTGTATATATATACACATATATAATGTGTGGATATGAGTGTGTGTGTATATATACACACACACGCATATTGTATATATGTGTGTATATATAGACACTCATATATATACACGCATATATACTATATATACATATATACATATACACACACACACACACACACACACACGGGTGTGTGTATCTTTTCCACAAATCCTTCAACCCATTCTGCAGGTCAAATAGACAGTCGGAAGACCCTATGCTCAGGTGACTTAAAAATAATTTCCAAATCACACTATGGAGTTTGTATGTATAACACATTTATTGATAGAGATACCCATATTCTACTAATGTTTTATTGGCAAAAATCTATGTTGAGAATACCCAAGGCTGAGAAAGCCTCATTCCTTTGTAGTGATTAAAATAAAAAATACCTTTCTTTTTACAAAGCTATGTAAATTAACTTATAGACAAGTTATAGAACATACATTTGTGAAAACAATGACCCACCTATGATTGGGGCTTTGTATTTTTACCTTATACCTAACTCAATGAAATAAAATTTTGAAAACTATTCCTGTAAATGTACCAGACCCTATTTTATACCGTAATGATCTTTAACATTTCAGATGACGTGGTCGTGTCAATCTAAAAAGCAGCACTATGGAGCAGGGTTTGTTATTGTTAGAAATACAGGTTTGTTTCACACGTCAAGGGTAAAAATTAAAAAACAAGATTAATGTTATCCAAAAGGAAACCATTCATCAGGATTCTTACCTGCCAGTGGAGGATTATATTCCAAATCAAACCAAGAGTCAGTTTATGATTTCCATCTACGATGTCAGTACTTCCAATATTCACTAAATCAACCTGTTAAAGAAATGGGTAAAACATTTGAAGAGACCAAATGTCTAGTTGCAATAATAATAAAAATGTGAGGGTAATTGCATTTAGCTATTTTCAGAGACTTAGCATTAAAGCTTTTTAAAAATAATCTAAAAATTAAACAAATGCATTTGTAAAAATCACTTTCCATAACAAACAAACACACCAAATATATTTACTTTTAGCACATGAATAGATTACTGCAGATTAAAGAGGCCAACTGGAGTATCTCCAAATAAAATGTCATAAAGGATGTTTAAAATTAAGATATGCTTTCTAGTATAGAATTACAACTCAGAAAAATTCACCAGTACTTCCGCCTAGCTCCATGGAGTGCCATTATAATTAAGGCTGGCTGCATTTTAGTAAAATGCCTCTGTTTTAGAATGAATGTTAGGTCTCTAATAAACAATGGAGCAAACTGCCAGCTCTCTTATCTCTGTCTAGGACTGTGTTTGGAAATGAAAATCTGGTAGGGTTTTATTTGCCTTAATCAAGGCAAATCTCTATGTCTCCTGTCCTTCACACTCCTCAAATGTTTAGGTGGAGTAAGGTTAAACACAAGCATCTGAAAAGTAAGCATATGAAAAGATGTTTAATGTTTTTAGCCAATAGAGGAATGCAAATTATAACCACAATAATATATCACTGCACATTTATCATAATGGTTAAAATTAAAAAATAGTGCCATAAAATGCTGGTAAGGGTGTGGAGAAACTGGATGACTCAACCCCTGCTAGTGGAAATTCAAATGATATAGCCACTTTGGGAAACAGTCTGGCAGTTTCTCACAAAACTGAAGATGTACTTATTATACAATCTGGTAATTGGGCTCTTGAACATTTATCTCAAGGAAATGAAAACACATGTGTACACAAAAACCTGCACCGAAGTGTTCATACTATGTTTATTTGTAATAGCCCAAAACTGGGAACCCAGATGCCCTCGGGGTAGATAAACTAACCATAGTACAGCCACACCATGGAATAACGCTCATCAATGAAAAGGAACAAACTGTTGATACAGGCAGCAAATTGGATGAATTTCATGGGCATTATGCTAAGTGGGGAAAAAGTCATTCTCAAAGGGTAGCATACTATATGAGTCTGTATCTATGAGAGTCTTGAAAAGACAAAGTTACAGAAATAGAGAACAGAGTGGCAGCTGGCAGAGGTCAGGAATGGGGGCAAGATGTGGGGTAGCTGAATGTTCTTATAAAACGGCAATATGAGGGACCCTTGTAATGGTGGAAGTGTTCTGCATATTGACTCTGATGGTGGATTTACAAACCTACACACCTAATAATATTGCATAGAACTAAGTACACACATATGCATACACACATGCACACATACACATAAATATGAGTAAAGCTGGGAAAATCTGAATACTATTGGTGGGTTATATGAATGTTGACATCTTGGTCATGATATCATACTTTAGTTTTATAAGATGCTGCTACATCGAAGGGAAGATTAATCAATCAAGAATAAGAAAACATCATCATCTGCATCATCATCTAGGGATTCCTCATATGGCAGTAGAGGAGAGAAATTCCTCCATAAGGAAAAGCCACTATAAATTTATCTATTGTTTCATTGATTCACTAACTCAACAAGTACCTTTTGGCTATCTGCCAGGCAATGAGGTACTAAGAGCATGTAAAAGGAAAAACCTTCTGCTTTCCTGAAACTTAATTCTAGTGATAGTGACAATCAGATGATATACCACTGAAGATTCAAGCAGTTAAGCAGAGAATATGAGATTTTTAGGAAACAGACTCACTCATACTGCACGGGAAGCACTGCTGGTACATACGTTTTGGCTTGCCATAGACCTGACTCTGGGGAGACTCAGATCAAGTAATAGGCACATAGATTCCAGTAACCCCTTATCCACTGCCATGAGACTTGTCACTGTGTAAGCAGGAAGATAGTTCCTCCATTTCCTTATCCTCATAAAAGGTCTCATAAGGTCCAATTTCCACTACATTCGGGTACTGGGCTCAGACCTGATAAAGGAAAGGTACTACACCCCCCTAATGTCAAGAAGTTCACAACAGAAGGTCACATAATAAATTATCTACCATCAGACTCTAGCAATTCTACCTCTACGTTTATAATCAAAATAATTAAAAACAGAGATTAAGATATTTGTAGACCAATTATCATAGCAGCATTATTTGCAATAGCCAAAATGTGAGAACACCCAAATGTCCATCTACAGATAAATGGATAAACCAAATGTGGTATGTACATACAATGGAATATTTTCAGCCTTAAAAAGGAATGAAATTCTGATACAAACTACAACATAAATGAACCATGGAAACATATGCTAAGTGAAATAACCAAGATATAAAATGACAAAACTTGTATGATTCTACTTATATGAGGTACCTAAAATAGTCAAATTCACAGAGAAAAATGGAAGTTATTAAAGGCTAGGGGAGGGGAAAATGGGGAGTAATCGTTTAATCAGTATGAATTCAACTTGGGATGATAAAATCATTCTAGAGATGGATAGCGGTGATGATTACCCAACAACAGAAATATACTTAAAGTCAGTGAATTATACACTAAAAAAATAGAAAAAATAATACCTCAAACCCTATTTAGGGCAATGTACCTGAACAGACATTTCTCAAAAGAAGACCAACCAACGGCCAGCACACAAATGAAATAATGTTGATCACTAATCATCAAAGAAATGCAAATTAAAACTACAATGAAATATTACGTCACACAGAATGGCTATTATCAAAAAGACAAAAGATAAGTTGTGGCTAAGATGTGGAGAAACAGGAATCTTTGCACAATGTTGGGGGAAATGTAAATTATTGTAGTCATTATAAAAAACAGTATGGAGGTTTCTCAAAAAATTACAAATAAAACTACCATATGATTCAGGCATTCTACTGCTGGGTATATATTCCAAAGGAAACAAATCAATATGTCAAAGAAATAACTGCACTTCAATGTACATTGTAGTGCTACTCAAAATAGCCAAGATAGGAAATCAATTTAAGTGTCCATCAGTAGATGAAAGGATAAAGAAAATGCAGGTATATAAACCTACACACACACTGGAATACTACTCGGCCTTAAAAAGCAGAGATTCCTGTCATTTGCAATGACATTAATGAATCTAGAGTATGTTACGTCAAATGACATAAGCCAGGCACAAAAAGACAAACATTACATCATGTCACTTGTATATGAAATTTTAAAATGTTGAGCTCATAGAATTGAGAGTAAAATGATGGTTAGCAGGGGATAGAGCTCGGAGGAGGAGGGTTCGGCAGATGTTGGTCAAATGATACTAAATTACATTTAGATAGGAATATATTCAAGAGATCTATTGTACAACATGCTGACATTGGTTAACAACAATATTGTATTTTGAAAATTGCTAAGAGAAAAGATTTTAAGTGTCCTCAACCCAAAATGATAAACATATAAGTTAATGTATATGTTAATTAGCTTGAAGCATTCCACAACGTCTAGATATTTTAGAAAATCAGATGGTACATGATATATACAATTTTTTTGCTAATTAAAGAAAAAAACATAGTTATATGGTAAATTTTACGTTATCTGTATTTTACAATAAAAAAGTAAGTCGTCAGAACACACACACACACACAGCAGCAGCAGCCACAGACAAAACCTAAATAAATATTCACGGTTTTTTTCCACTAAAATTTATCTATATCCACAGGAAAAACAATTAAGTAGGCAACTGTGTCTCACGGAAGCCCAAGGGGTAAGAAAAAGGAAGTAACATTGTGACAAGGTAAGACATAAGATACATTCATGTATTCAGTATTGATTAAATCTGTAAAGAAAAAATAGACTGGAATGAAGAAAAGTGTCAGGAGGAGAAAGCATACCAGAAAGAGTTCAGATGACTAGGGGGTAATTAACTGATTGGGAATTGGAGATATTGTATTCAGGGACAATATGGCAGACAGCTACTCTAACTTTTATATTAGGTTCAGGGGTACAAGTGCAGGTTTGTTATATAGGTAAACTGTGTGTCATGGGTTTTTTTTTTAATTTGTTGCATTTTTACTTTTTTTTATCATTCACCTTGGCTTACTCTCATCTGAAGCATGTTAAATTTAAATTGTATTTTTTATCTGTCTGAAAAGATGAAAACTCCAGCTTGTAAAACATTACTCATTGATAAAATGTACACATTATTTCATCGCCCAGGTAACAAGTATGGTGCCTGCAGGTAATAAGTATGGTGCCTGATAGGTAGTTTTTCTGATCCTCTCCCTCCTCCCACCTTTTACTCTTGAGTACGCTCCAGTGTCTGTTGTTCCCCACTTTGTATCCATGTGTTCTTGTTATTAACGCCCACTTTTTTTTTTTTTTTTTTTTTGAGATGGAGTTTCACTCTTGTTGCCCAGGCTGGAGGGCAGTGGTGCGATCTCGGCTCACCACAACCTCCGCCTCCCGCGTTTCAAGCGATTGCTCCTGCCTCAGCCTCCCGAGTGGCATGCGCCACCACGCCTGGTAAATTTTGTATTTTTAGTAGAGACGGGGTTTCTCCATGTTGGTTAGGCTGGTCTCGAACTCCCGACCTCAGGTGATCCGCTCGCCTCGGCCTCCGAAAGTACTAGGTTACAGGTATGAGCCGCCGGGCCCAGCCTAACTCCCACTTGTAAGTGAGAACATGTGGTATTTGGTTTTCTGTTCCCGCATTAGTTTGCTAAGGATAATGGCTCCAGCTGCATCCATGTTGCTGCAATCTCATTCTTCTTTTTATTGTCTGGGTTCTACTCCATGGTGTATACTTACCATATTTTCTTAATCAGTCTACTGTTGGACATTTATGTTGATTCCCCATCTTTGCTATTGTGAATAGTGATGCAATAAACATACATGTGCATGTGTCTTTATCGTAGAACAATTTATATTCCTTTGGGTATACACCAAATAATGAGGTTGCTGGGTTGAATGGTATTTCTGTTTTAAGTTCTTTGAGGAATCACCACACTGCTTTCCACAATGGCAGAACTAATTAACATTCCCACCAGCAGTCACCACACCTGGCCAATACCTTATGCATACATTTTCAGATACTGATGCTTCTACTGTTATTGTAACAATTCACAGGATGTATATACTGGATCAGAGTGTGTGTACACACACAAACACACACACTCTGATCGAGTAGATACATCTATACATATATTTATACGTACATCATTTCAGGGAGACATAGACATATCTACATATGTATATGTGTATCTATACATCTATACACACACATATGTATACATCTATACATACACACACATATATACACATACATGTGTAATTTTAGTAGGTGTTTCCAACCTGCCTTCCTAGAAAAAATTTAGAATTGCATATTTTAACCAGAATGTATAAGAGTAGGCTCTTCTCTCACAAGGAAATTTTTGTTTTGTTTTAGATTCTTTTAGTTTTGTTTGTATGATCAAATACATCACTTTGTTAACTTTTATTTCCATGATTCCTTGTGCATTTGAATAAATTTTTATATCACTGACCTATTACAATTCCATGTGTAAATTGTCTGTTAATATGTTTTGCTCATTAATTTCTATATATGGTAGTTTTCTTTTCCTTCTTGAATTTTAAGAGCTCTTGGTAAATAAGAGCTAACATTTATAGAATGCTTACCACTTGCAAAATGTGATTATATTTCTTATAATTCAACATAATTTTGTATTTCATTCAAAAGTAAAAATGTCTTACAGATTTATGATTTTTGCTTTTTGACTGTTAAGTACAAAGGTTAATCTGACATCACAAAAGGAATTGTGGAGTTTTTTTCTTTTCATATGCTTTGGAATAGCTTAAAGTATATAAATTATTCTTTAAGGGATAGGTTAAATTCATTTGTAAAAGAATCCTACTACACTTTTCAACAGTACATATTTAATAACCTACTAAATGTTTTCTGAGGTAATCAGTCTAATTTTCCACTTATTCTTATCTCAATTTTAGTGATTTGTATTGTACTAGAAAATCAAGTTTTCCAGAATTTTGCAAAATTGTTATAAAATTGCTTTTAGTTTCCTCTTCATTTCTTCTGTATCTGCTGTCATGCATCTTTTCTCATTTATCTCGTCTAGTTTTTATTCTAAGTTTTCTTTGTTATGACTGGGATAGGTTTACCTGTTTTGTTAATCTTTTCAAGAGCCCACTTTTGAATGGATTCATCTTATTCAATTTTCTATGCTGAATACAATTTTTATTTTTGTTTCTCTTTTTATAATTTCTTGATACATACTTAATTCCTTTAATTCCATCTTTTAAAAATCTTATGGCTATACAGTTCTCTCTGAATACAGATTTCACTATGCCTGTATCGTTAGAGTATGTATGAGTTATATAAATTTTACCAAGAGTTCATGAACATTTTACATTTATGTGCATTTTACCAAGAAGGAAACAGAGTATCAGAGATAAATGAAGCTTCCACAAGGTCTGATTTAAAACTATGTCTGGATAGAAGATATCTCATTAATTACATCTAGCGAATTCTCCAAAAAAAGCTTTAAGAGGCTCTCTCTCCAAGTTAATAAACATTTCACACCATGATACAGACAAGGATTATTATTTATTTTGGTTGTGTTTTGTCTCTTGCTGTACATGTCTTCTTCAAACTACCAAGGAGTATAAGAAATGCTAATTAAAAACCAAGAAGACTCCAGAAGAGGGAGGTATTTGTCATGCCTGAAAGGGTATTGTTCATGGCATTTATATTACTCTTCAATGCCTCACATTGACAGTCTGGTCTGTTCTAGCCATGAATTCTCATAAGCTTGTTGCTGTTATAATGCTGTATTTCTTACTATTAGCTGTAAGTCATAATGTTTTTCTGAACTCAGTATTATTTACTTTTAAATAATCATCACCCTGCCATACAGTAACTTCTCTTTTACATATTTTTCTAATACACATTCTAGAATTACGTCTTTCAAGAATTATCAGCCTAATTGCTAAATAACTGAATGGTAAAAACAAATATTAAAACCTTTTAAAATCTGTGTGAAGTGAATGATTACATCTGTCGACTGAGCAAAACAGAAAACATTAATATGACATATATGTTAATGTATGAGCCTACTGTGTGTATCAGTGTTGTGACAAGCACTCTATGCCTGGAAATTAAATATTAGGGTCACTATGGTTACCCAAAGTTCTGGTTTCCTGTTTTGCAGAATGAAAGCGTCTGATACCAAATGAATAGGTGTGAAAATTGATATTCTGTGTGAAAATGTAATAACATGCCTTGAATTTTTGAAGAAATAAGTTAACCTACGCAGGACAATTGGCTTTTGTAGTTCCTGTCAACAGGCCTAAGATTTTTCTCATAAAGTAACATGGAATGCTGTCTCAGAGTTTTACGCTGTTATCTTTGGAAGTTGCTTTATTCAAATGTAATTTTGGAGGATAGAAAATCTCCAAAGTTTGCTTTGACATAATGGAAACTTATTGTGACTCTAGTAGAATATTAAAATGTGAACTCTTTAGAAACATCTCGAGTAAGAATAAGCAGTCTAAGAATTGCACATAGAAAACCTAATAAACTGAATTATTCTTTAGTATGGAGTAGTCTCCTGCTGTCTATTTTAAAGGCATAGGACAAGAATTTAAGGGGTTCCCTCTTCTATCTCCAGACTAGTACTTGCAATATATAATTTTGTATAACAATATATATTTAGTAATTCTAAGATTAATATATAATCATTTCAGGGAGCATTTACTTCGAGGTACTCTACACCTCCTAAATGAGTTTGCTAACCACTGAGCTATGAGGAACAATTCTCGTCATTTGCTTATTCAAGAGAGGCAAAACACCTCGCTGTTTTGTTTTATCCCAGTTTCCTTCAAGAACATGGATGTAATTTCTACCATCGTCAATTATTTTATTCAAGCTAAGATTAGATATCCCATGGTGGTTTACAGTAAAAGGATTTATACTTATTTTATATTGATATATTCAAGATTTAAGAATACTTAAGAAAACCTTAAGATTAAAGTAAACGTGAAATCTGATGGTTTTCTGAAAGATTACTGACAGGAACAAGTTGGTGTTATTTTTTATTTGCTTTACAGAAAGAAGAATAGCAGACTAGGGTTCATCAAACAGAAAATAGTAAATAAGACGTCAGAATGAGGGGCATGTAACGTGAAAATAATTTCAATAACCAAGTCAAATAATGAAAATGGAAGTTCTTAGGGCAGAGCAGAAGGAGAGACAGAAGGGAAAATGATGAATAAAACTAAGAGTTATATTCCTGTAAGATATGTACGTGTGTGTGTGTGTGTGTGTGTGTGTGTGATGTGTGGTTTGTGTATGAGAGAGAAAAAGAGAGGTGACAAAGTTCTGACAAAGCTTTAATGAATTTTTTCATACAATTTTATTTTTGTTAGATGCAGAGAGAGATGGATGTTTAGAGTTTTGTGTATCGTTTAAGCATTTGAGGTTTTAACTTGGAAGTTGCAGAAAGTTATATCTCATTCACACGGGAATCATCATCTTTATAATATATGGTATCTGCCTCTTCTTGCCTTTTTAGACAACCAGCGACAATGACATTTCAGAGCTACAGGCTCTAATGAAAACACATCCTGCATCATTCAGCCAATTGAAATTAGACTAAAGCAGGTGGTTTCTCACATTTGTTTCAAAGGAAGTGGTTCTCCCAGATCATTTCAGAGTTTGATATTTGTCCTAAGGAGAAGTCACTTTTGTTCCCTCATATGCAGTATAAAATACGACCATTTTAAAAATTAGCTAAGAGAGGGGGATAAGGGTAACCCACCTTTTCACTCAATCTTGGTGATTTTTAACTAGATATAAAATGGTACAAGCTAGTATAAAATAATTTCACAAAAACAAAAAGATTCTGAAAGGAACCATGAAATATCCTTAAAAGTTTGAGTTGATTTCCTTAAACAGAATCTTAAACAGTAACTAAAGGGGAAATTCCATGCATTGAAATTTATTATGTAAATATCCTTCCTGACACTGAAACCTCAAGCATGTACTTCCACCATCTATTTGGTTCTTTCATATATTCATTTCTTTCTCATAAAATGTATATAAACGGAGAAGTTCCTTCCAACATTCTAGATAAACAGAATTTGCTTTTTAAACATGTTAAATGTCTTTTATAGGATGTCTGCCATCATGTAGCCAAGCTAAAGACTTCTCCATATTCAAGAGAAACTTCTCAAGTATTTATACAATCCTTCTAAATATAATGCATTTTAAAAAGATAAAAAATACAGGAAAGGCAAAGTAGTTTCATTGCCCTGCAGCATAAGCTTTTATACCACATTTAAGATTTACACTGTTTAAAATTTCAAGACTTACGGGCATAAATCATACCTATTTTCTTCCATTGGGAGATGCATGTATTGAATCTTTTTATTATTAAATCATAAATACGTCAATATATACAATGTAAACGGTGGGCCATATTGCCACTATGGACCTGCCTTTCCAATTGACAGCTTTTTATTCCCTTCCGTATCTCCATATTTCAAGGATTATTTTTGATTCAGATATAGAAATTTACATTAGATAATTTTTGAAGCACCATTTTGACCTCAACTATATTACAAGATTTAATTCTGGGTACTCACTACAAAGACACTATCTCTACCTTCAATGATTAAGTTTTACATATTTAGTCATTCTTTAACTATTTTTGACCCCTCACTATATGCCATGCATAGAATGTTAAGAATAAATTTAAAAATAGACTTTCAACAAATTGCTTGTGGACAAGTGAAATGTTAAATTTCCTCTATATTTTGGATATGTTTATGATCACTCTGATACATTGCAGGAGATTTTTAATGGAGTCATGTTTTCATTTGTTTATATACTGCCTCTTTGACAATAAAGAATTGAGGCAGTTAATACAAGTATCTTATAATCCTAAGAAAATATGAACATTTAAGGGCATGAAAGACATTAAAACAAATATATCAAAATAGAAGTTTTGATACAGGTAATCTGGTTGTACGTATTAATAAAATGCAAACTAAACTTTTTGGGAAAGTAGCTCCTTTAACTAAACCCAACAATTCCTTATATAGAATATATATTAGAGGGCATTGCCTGAGTAAATGGACACTGTCCTCAATACTTTCACAATTTAGAATGAAAGATATATATACTTTCAGTATATTATTTAATTTGAATTTTTATAATTACATATCTTTTATCTGGCAATATATAATGCCACTTTAAAGACAAAATCAACCCATATATCCCCAACTTTTTAAGCTCAAGTCATGTATACTAATTTCAAGGAAAAAAAAGCAATAGCTACAATAAAAATCTTAAGATACTTGAGTAACAATATAAGAAATATTTTTAAACAATACTACTTATAGTCATATAATTATTATCCCAGCACGCCTCCATATGTGAATATAATAGGTAACTGGCTATCTCAATTTTAAGTTGAATATACAAGAAATGTATCAATACTCTTTTCCCTTAAAGCAAGAGGTATACTAAGGGGGATGTGAATAATAAACAACTCACCCAGAAAATTATTTTAAATGAGAACATGCTGCAATTTAAGAGTAGTTATATTACCTCGCATCTGAATATGAGTTTAATGAATACGAGATTGTTTGTATATTTGTATCTTCCATAACAAGTATTTTGAAAGAAGTAAACATTTACTATTAATGCATTTCGCAGATGATAAAGTGAATCAAAGTCATGGAATCCTTTGGCAAAGACCCTATAGTTGATAAATTACAGAGTTAACAAGATCTACCTCTTCTGCAAACTCAAGAATTAATTCATATAAAGTGCAGATATTTTACAGGCCTATTGTGTGGACTGACAATTTGGTGTAAGAAATACTTGTCTAACAAATTAAATTTGGAATTTGTACTTAAATACTAGATTTTATGAGTAATAAATGGAAGTAGTTTATAGTCAAATATATTCTGACATGCTCCAAAATATGTATTATATGGCTATTTAAGTTTCTGAATATTTAAAGGACACATAAAATACTAGTTTTAAAGAACATTTTAGAATCCTCTTTATCTAACATTATATGCCAGGATGTGAACAGTATATCATTTTTCAGATCAGTGACATTTGACAACCATTCAATCTAATTCAGTGACAATTTTCAATGATGGGATTAAGTGAATATTTGAACATAGCTGTCATCTGAATTTCCACCCTAGGCTTTTTAAATACTCACCTTGGATTTCAGATTTCATGTATAGCAATGACTCTATTTGCTTTGTAGTATCTCACATTGTAGATTTGAAGTTACTTGGTAAAAACTTACCATCTTGTGATAGACAATTGATGAGCTGGTACAATGAACATAATTATTAGATCTACAACCGTGTTAGTTAATATTAAATTATATTAAGTCAGCAAAGTCTTGGTAATGTTCCTAGGGTATATTTCAACACTATAACTTTTGTATGAATCTTTATAAAAGGTATTGGAATTCATAAAATATAAGCATGGAAATCTTAAGAGGGAAGACGAGGACACAAGCTTGGAGAAAGGAAGACAGATCATAATACATCTCGGGGCAGGCAGGGGCGGCGTGTAGTTTAAAGCACCACAGTTAAATCTCTATCAAATTTGTGATTTCTAAGTTCCTTTACCAGACAAAAAATTAATCATTAAACTAGACACAAAATTATTAAAAGTGCAAATATCTAATAGAGAATACTTACTGATTAGAACTTAGTTATATCCAAGGAAAGTTTAAATTATCCATTAAATATCTTTGAGAGAACAGAGTTAAGTGTAGAACTGAATTTAAAATGCCTAATGAAAGGCACTACTTATAAACAAAAGTGGGACAGGGCAAAAAAAATAACAGAATGGCTGTATAAGAGATGTTTCATCTTAGCTGGGATTTGCTCTACTTTCAAACACTTGTAAATAAAAAGCTGTGGATACATTTTTACCTAGAGCTGATGTAGAGACAAGAATAACCACTTACTAGCATAGTCTCCCATTTCTAAGGATTTTGTATTTTGTTTGCTTTTTAAAATCACATCCAACTATTACAAATGAGCTTTGCTCTCAGCAAATACCGCAATAAAGTTATCACTGCACTTAGAAGTAATTTCTTCTCAATAAGTGGTTTTCCAAAATACATTATTGACAGCAGGGATAACTTCATACTAAAACAGCCACCACGAAGAATGCAAATCGGAACACAAACATAGTGTCTGAGCTCTACAGATACAAGCTGAGTTGCATTCAAGCGAGGATAACAAGTTAAACGCCAGGACAGGGAAAGGAAAGGAAACTGAGGAACAGGGTTAAACTGAGGAGCGAGTTTGGAACCACAGAATATGCTAGAACTACTGATTTATGGCAGAGGGACAGGCTAAAATGGAGGAGACCCTAAGGAAAAAAGAGAAGACAAAATGACCTTGACCTAATTATCCAGAAATTACCAAAAAGTATCATTTTGAAAAGAAACTACTAATATTCCTTTAAAAATGAGAGGGCTAATTTTTTGAGTGATTTTTTTAAACCAGAGTTTCTTTTGATAGGTTTATAGAATTAGGAGGCTGTTCATATGATTTTCTATTAGCAATTATCAATTTCTTGGTGTGTGGACAAACTTGTCACTGGTATTCAAAAAACAATTTTTTTTTTTGGAGACAGAGTCTTGCTTGATCCCCCAGACTAGAGTGCAGTGGTATGATCACCGATCACTGCAACCTCCGCCTCACAAGTTCAAGTGATTCTCATACCTCAGCCTCCCCAGTAGCTGGAATTACAGGCGCCAGCCACGACACCCATCTAATTTTTTTTATTTTTAGTAGAGACAGGGTTTTGCCATGTTGGCCAGGATGGTCTCGAACTCCTGACCTCAGGTGATCTGCCTGCCTCAGCCTCCCAAAGTGCTGGGATTACAGGTGAGAGCCACCACGCTCGGCCTCAACTTCATAACATAAATGTATTTCTGTGTAGAACCCGTTTTTGGTTTCTATATCTCTTATATTTCCCTTCCATTTTTAAACTGCATACATTTGTTTTTCTCCCTCCTTGTCCGGATCACATTCATAAGATATTAATCTATTTCATATTATAAAGAACTAGCTTTATATTTTATCTAGTGTTTCTTCTATTTATCTTTAGTTCCTACTTTCCTTAAAGCATTTTTGTAACATTTGTAGTTGAAAGCTTGTTTCAATTTATCTTTTTTTTTTTTTTTAATGAAGATCAAATCAAAGACAAAAATTCAACCTCTCAGTAGAGCCTCAGCCATTTCTCATGGGTTTTCATATGGAATGCTTTTTCCTTCACAAATGTAGTTTTATACTCTTGGTTTCTTATTTAACAAACCTTAATCAAACTGAATTTAAGTATATTATTAGTTTCTAATGTTATTAAATAACGTGAATTTTGAAAGTTTGTGTATTTAATAACATTTTCACTGCATTCAAATATATTGTCCATTTATAATTTGTGTATGTAGCAGGAAATTTTTTTTTTACTATTTTCCTATGCCTTTAATAAGTTTACGATGAAGAGCAGATATCCAAAGTGACTCTTAGCATGTCTTTCTTTTCTGGCTCTGGTTTTCTCCAGAAGAATAGGAAGGAGTCCTTAGTCCCGAAATCAGCCAGAAACCACTTCTACTCTCTGTCATCAAATAGAAGTGGTATGGCCTCAAAGGTGATTGGCTTCCTGATGCATCCAACAAGACTGGGCCCTAGCCAACATTAGGGTTCTCGGCATGCAGATTCTCAAGTCCTCATTTCGCACAGAAACAAAACAAAACAAAACTAGACACCTGGAATGCCAATTATACTGTTTTTCACTCCTGCTTCACTAACCCACCGAACTTCTTCACCTCTTCTTTGTATGTGATGACTACATCACCTGGAATCTCTTAACCTTGGACTTCTGGTTAGACTAAACTAAGGAGCAGCACTGGCAAGACATTGGAGGATTCTATGGAGACGCTAAGGTATCACTTCTCTCAACTTCACCAGGCAACGATTTGAAAATAACTGCATTCTTTAGATACCATAGGGGCTCAGTTCACAGTTGCGTCCAGTGGCCCTCTCCCAAAGTGAGGGATTTTATCAAATTAATAGCCCTCTCCCCTTGACTGCTTAGGTTTAAATATAGTAAAGGTTATTAACTCATGCGAATCCCTGCATTCTTCACCATTGTTTCTTCCTTTAATCCTGCCCACGTTTCTATAAATATTCCCCTCATTACACTCCCTTCAACTTTTTGTGTATGCCACGTGTTTAATATCAGGACAGTTAAATAGCTTAAAATTGTATAATGAATGTATCAGTGGATACCTCAATGAACTGAAAATGAAAATGCTTTTGCCCTATGAAAGACACCACGTAGATCTACTGAGCTGTGGCCATTCCATAGGCTTAGGGGAGAGCATTCCCAGTAATGACAGACATACGATTTTCTGAATGCCTTTGTTGAGAGTTCAGATTTGAATTTGGTTAATGTAACTGAAATTTTTAAACTACTGCTCTTCTTGCACATCCAACTTTATAGGGAGATTTATTGATAATGCTCACATTTTGTAGAAATATCTACTATGCTTTAGAGTGTCGAGATACAGAAAATCACTATTAAATCTACAGTTATTTGAACTCAATCTTTTGCTGTTAAATGTGTCGTAAACTTGACAGTGGTGAATTAATGGCTCTAAAAATATATTTCCATCAATTTTTCTTCATGGATTTAGCAGCATTTCTACTATGCGATGTTTTCGTTATTGACTATAACTTTCTTGAATAAAATGACACTCTAAGTTTGTTAGTATTCTATCACTGATTTTTCATTTTATCTGATTTTTCACGTTTTTGTATTTTTTATTAAAGTTCTGGGGTACATGTGCAGGTTTGTTACATAGTAATACACCTGCAATAGTGGTTTGCTGTACCCATCAACCCGTCACCTACATTCGGTATTTCTTCTAATTCTATCCCTCCCCCCTCACCCCCCACCCTCTGACATGCCATCGTGTGTGATGTTCCCCTCCCTATGTGCATGTGTTCTCATTGTTCAACTCCCACTTATGAGTCAGAACATGCGGTGTTTGGTTTTCTGTTCTTGTGTTAGTTTGCTGAGAATGATGGTTTCCAGCTTCATCCATGTCCCTGCAAAGGACATGAACTCATTTTATGACTGCATAGTATTCCATGGTGTGTATGTACCACGTTTTCTTAATCCAGTCTATCATTGATGGACATTTGGCCAACATACATATGAAAAAATGCTTATCACTCGTCATTAGAAAAACGCAAGTCAAAACCACAGTGAGATACCATTTCACACCAGTTAGAATGGCAATCATTAAAAAGTCAGCAGAAGATGCTGGAGAGAATATGGAGAAATAGGAAAGCTTTTACACTGTTGGTGGGAATGTAAATTAGTTCAAACATTGTGGAAGACAGTGTGGCGATTCCTCAAGGATCTGAAACTAGAAATACCATTTGACCAAGCAATCGTGTTACTGGGTATATACCCAAAGGATTATAAATCATTCTACTAAAAAGACACATGCACACATCTGTTCATTGCAGCACTATTCACAATAGCAAAGACTTGGAAATATTATTGATTTTTAAAATAACCTGATTTATGACCCATTTAATTTCTAGTAGCGTTTTGATTTTTAGTCATTGTCATCTCATTTAGACCTGAGTCCAAATGCCAACAATGACTCAACGTGCTTTCTTCTTCCCACCCCCACCTTACTACCTCTCTGCTCCTCTATCTCTGCTGTGTTTCCGTTATCTCTACGCTCAGTCTACTCCACCTGCTGAGTCCTCATTCCAAATGCTTTTTCACCTCAAGGTCTTTATTACTCTGCCTAACCCATCTTCCTATAGACAATTCCAAGGCTCACTCCCTTTCTCCAGGTCTCTGCTCATATAGGAACTGAACCAAAAGGTCTTCTCAGACCTCTTATTCTATTTATCTTTTTTATTCACTTAACTGTCACTAAGTATATATGCTTCATATTGCCTACCAAGTGGCTGTAATCTCTATGACAGAAAGGGTTGTGTTTACTCTGATACCAATCAATCATCTTATATACCTGTGAATTTTCGAAGGAAATTTGAATAGATAGGACTTTTTCAATGTGATTATTTATATCCTGCACAGGCTCATTGATATAGAACACACCCAAGCTCATCTTTAGAAAAAAAATCCTGCTCGAGCATTTTGATTTATTCTTCCTAATAATCAGACTAAAGTTGTACTTATGGATGTTTTCCATTTTTGTTTGTACTTATTACAAAATGGAGAATTATAAGATAATGAATTTTTTTTTTTTTTTTTTTTGAGACAGAGTCTCACTCTGTGTCCAGGCTGAAGTGCAGTGGTGCGATCTCAGCTCACTGCAAGCTCTGCTCCCAGGTTCAAGTGATTCTCCTGCCTCAGCCTCACGAGTAGCTGGGAATACAGGTGCACACCACCACGCCCAGCTATTTTTTGTGTCTTTAGTAGAGACGGGGTTTCACCATGTTGGCCAGGATGGTCTCAATTTCTTGACCTCATGATCCACTGCCTCAGCCACCCAAAGTGCTGGGATTACAGGCATGAGCCACCACGCTCAGCCTGCATTTACTTTTGAACATCCATGTGTTATTGTTCAAGCCACAGGCTAAGGCAAAGGTTCATTTGTTCCACGTTTGGTTTCTGCATGAGAATATCTCGAGGTTTTGTCCTCTAACGCATAGGCCAGCATCTTATGCAGCTCCCCATTAAAGCCCTAGCTCAGACGAAAGCATTGTTAACATCTGCTTTTGAGCAACTCCTTCTCAAATTTCAGCCATTATTTTGGGGCCTTTTCCCTACTAAAACATTAGGAGGTTCTGTATTTTCTATAAGAAATGTGGCCTTCCCTGAAGAGATTCATATGACATCATATTCTAATTTTATATTCACATATTCATTTAATAATTTCATTGGAGAACATGGGGTCTAAGATCAGATTGATATATATGGCCCTTGTTTGGCATTTTGGAGGTTGTAAGGTCAGGTTTACTTTCCCCTCATAAGTTCCTCTTTTAATTGAGGTGTAATATGCATGTAGAAAATTATACATAAAGTGTACAACGTGATGCGTTTTCTTACAGTAAATACACATGTGTAACACCTATCAGGTCAAAACATGGAACAGTGAGCACCTCAGAAGATTCTCTTATGCATTTTATTGACTGGCTCCTTCCAAATTTAACCACTCTCTTCAATTTTAAACCCATGGAAACATTTTGCCCCGTTTTTGCAATTTAATTGAAAGAAATCATAGTAGGTATACTTTGATTTATTTCACTCAAATATATTTTAACAACATCTTGTATATTGTGTGTAGCTATCATTTGGTCATTTTCATTGCTCTTTAATATCCCATTATGAGAATGTATCATAGTCACTTCCAGTTTGGGCTATCACAAATAAAACTACAATGAACATTCTTATAATGTGTTTTTGGCAAACTGGGAAATGTATTTCTGTAACTTATATGTCTGCAATAGAATTGCTGGGTGGTAAGAAATGTGCATTTTCACATTTAGCAGATCAGGCCCAACTCTTTAATTAGTTGTCTGAATTATATTTCCAGAAGTTAATTGTGAGACTTCCAGTTGATCCATGTCCTCATCAACATTTGGCATTAGTAGTCTAGTTCAGTCATTTTGGTAATTTTGTACTGGTATCTCATTACAGTTTTAAATTTCCTCAGTTACTGCTGAGGTTAAACATTTCTTAAATATGATTATTGAATTTGTGAACACCTTTTGTGTTCCTGTTCAATTTCAGTTTCTCATTCTACAAAACCTAAAATTTTAAAAAAATAATCAAGAAAAACATAAGACTGGGATATTCCATATTTTAAATATGTCAATTATTCTCTATAGATTTAACTCAATGTTAATCATACTTCAAATGAATGTACATGGAAATGGAAAAGATTACAAAACAAATACAAAAATAGAAAGGGCCAATAACCAATAAAATCTCGAACAAAGTGGGAGAACCTAGTTTCCCAGATACTAGGCTGTATTATAAAACTATATTATTCCACATTACATGGTATTTGTGTGTGTAGAGAGAGATAGAACAATGGAAGTGAATTGAAGTGCAAAAATAGACCCACATATGTATGGACAAATTTTTATGACACTTAGTACTGTGAAACAACGAGGAAGCATTATTTTTAATAAATGGTGTGTTAATTAGATTTCAAATAAAATTCAAATTCAGCCTTAACCTATTCCTCACACCATACGCAATAATCAATTTCAGGTAAAACATAGATCCAAAATCAAACGGTGAAACAATAATGGTTCTATAGATAATAACCTAATATAGTATCATAATGGTTTTGGGTAGGCCAGTATTTCTTCAACAGGTCATAAAAATATGAAGTTTTAAAGAATAAACTATATCCAAGTGGAGAACTTGTTTTTATTAATATTTACCATTGAAATGAGTAAAAAGGTAATCCACAGAGAAGAAAAATACATTTGCAACTCAAAACAAATGGCTCATATCCAGAATATAGCAATAACTCAATTTTGATGAAGTCCAAGTTAACTTTTCTCTTTTTGAAACATGCTTTGGATTCAGATATCATAAATACTTGCCTATCCCAAAGTCATATAAATTTCCTTCTATGATTATCTGTTTATTGCCAGGATTTTTCTGCTTCCCTTGGAGTAGGCAGATAGCCAGAAATGAGCAGGCAAGGGAGCCCCATTGAGAAAATAAGTCCTGAAGATGCTGTTTCACTGAGTCAGTGCTGCCTGTTGACAATCAGCAAAACAGACAATGAATACACACAGTGGCCACACTAATTATGTCTAGCCTTGTGGTTGGGCTCCTCTAGGAGGACTTATCAGGCCCTCGCCAGAGATAACCACGCTGGGGATTTTCCCCACTGACAAGCATGCACACACTCCTCCAAAAACTTACCCTATTCTTTTGCTCAGTATAATAGTGTTAAAAAAAAAAAAAGAACAAACACACACACCCCTGGGTGGAGATTTTAGATGCCAATGAGACGTGGTATGTGTACTAGCATGTACAACCAGAGCATGTGTGCCCAAAAAACCTCCCAAAACATACTTGCAAGTAACACCCCCCATACACCCTTTCATGATTTGTCACGTAGGAGTCTCAAAGTTCCCCAGCACTAGCTGCTGCTGGCTCTTTGTTCCCTTGTGTTCGTGTGCATTCAGTGTTTAGCTCCTACTTTTTGAGAATATGTGTTATTTGGTTTTCTGTTTCTGTGTTAGTTTACTTAGGATAATGACCTCCAGCTTCATTCATTTTGCTGCAAAGGACATGATCTAATTCTTTTCTATGACTGCATAGTGTTGTGTTCCATGCTGTATATGTACCGAATTTTTTTTTTTTTTTTTTTTTTTGAGATGGAGTCTCGCTCTGCCTCCCAGGCTGGAGTGTAGTGGCACGATCTCTACTCACTGCAACCTCAGCCTCTGAGTTCAAGCAATTCTCCTACCTCAGCCTCCCGAGTAGCTGGGATTATAGGCACACACCAGCATACTCAGCTAATTTTTATATTTTTAGTAGAGACAGGGTTTCACCATGGTGGCCAGGCTGGTCTCGAACTCCTGACCTCTGGTGATCTGCCAGCCTTGACCTCCCACAGTGCTGGGATTACAGGCGTGAGCACCACACCCGGCCTGTACCGCATTTTCTTTATCCAGGATTGACTTTTATAGGATATCCAAAAGTTTGTTTTTTTAAATGACATTTACTTGGTGGGGACAGTCCAGCTACATCAAATAAATTAATAATTCTATGTTCTGCTCTTTTCTTCACTGTATCATTTTGAAACAGAGTATGATATTTTGATATTTCAAAGACATTTTCTTTGTGTAACTTTCATATTTTTGACAATTTTCATAATGTCGATGACACTGATATTTCCAAAGAGTCTATCGGACTAATAAGAAAATCAGTTCACAGATTATTCTGGCTGCAAAGTGAAAAATCTACAGTTAACTTCTTAATGAGACAAACATCTCTGTGAAATAACTTTCATAGGTTAAAGGTGACAATGACCCTGAATTCATAAAATCAGCCAATTAATTGCTGCACAGTTTCCATTTCCATATCTTGTGTAATGTCATCTCCCTAACAGATAAGCTGAGCAACATTTGGGGGAGTACATGTTATTATTAATCTATCCCTACTTACGGTTATTTTAAGAGGAAGTGATCAACGTACTCAATGTACTTGAGTTTATCTTTGAAAGGGAGGGGTAATGTAATTAGGGAGCTACTAAGTGCCTGGTGAATGTATTGGTCGAATAGACAGATTTTAGGATGTTAATAAGAAAGGAGGACTGCCACCAATGCCATGACACAGGGGAAGGGCCACCAAGTGGTTCAGAGGAGATTAGAACTCTGACCTGCCTACTTGGTTGAGCTGTGATTGTTTACGTCTTCTAATACAGCACACGTATTTTAATCCAGTCAAATCTAACCAAAAAAAAAAAAAACAAACAAAAAAACAACTCTGCCATTCTTACCCCAAATAAAAATAGTGATGTTTCTGTATAATTTATATGCTTGGAGACAGCGTTTAATAAGTGTTGGCTTGATTTAAACAAACATTATCAGGTTTGAACACATTTAGTACACAAATATTTGGTATAGTAAAATCCGTTTGTTGCACAAAACACTGCCATAAGAAACTGAGTTCACCGGGCACGGTGGTTCATGCCTGTAATCCCAGCACTTTGGGAGGCTGCGGCAGGTGGATCACCTGAGGTCAGGAGTTCGAGACCAGCCTTGGCCAACATGGTGAAACCCTGTCTCTAACTAAAAATACAAAAATCAGCTGACCATGGTGGCATGTGCCTGTAATCCCAGCTACTCGGGAGGCTCAGACAGGAGAATAGCTTAAACCCAGAAGGCGGAGGTTGCAGTGAGCCGAGATCACGCCACTGCACTCCAGCCTGGGACACAAGAGCGAGACTCCATCTCAAAAAAAAAAAAAAAGAAAAGAAAAAGCAAAGCAAAGAAAGCAAAGAAACTGAGTTCACTGCAGGACTTTGTCCACCAAACACAGCTGCATGAAATAAAATGTGAAAACAGGGAGCAACCTATCATGTCAGGTCTATGTCTTTCCCTTCCCTCTGTGGCAGCATGCATTTGCTTCCTGAATTATATTAGCCACAATCAGACATACACGAATTACAACATGTGCTCTCAGTAAGAACCGGTCTGATTTACAAGAGAATTTGAGATAATTTCTCTGCATTTGGGGCCAAAGCCCTCACTCAAACATGAAGCATGCTGTGTCACAGCATCCAGACCTTGTCTAGGGTACTACTTACATTATTGTTCTGCAAAACCCGCAGTGCCTTGTTGACATTGTTCAGGGCATGAACTCTTGTGGATCCTTTTTCTTTTGGCTGAGAACAAAACAAAAGAGTGTTCACTGACCAGCAGAGAGACCGACAATCTACTAGAAATGAAACCATTTATAATTTCACTATTAAGCTTGAATATTGTAAATGAACAGAGCCTGTGAGGCATTAATATAATGAATCTAAATACTTTGGGCTAATTGTCCTTGGCCTGGTACATTTTTAGCATATACCAACCACTCTAAGAATGGCAACACTTTTTCTTTACGAAGCCTATTTTGGTATGGATTGTTCCTTCATTCTATAGCTCAGTTGGGGATTACTGCATGACCACCAATGACAGGAACATCAACATGCATAAAAACATTTTCTAGTAAGATGGAAAAACAAGTTAATTCCCAAACTTTTTAGAAAAATTTAAAGGAGATTTGACTCTAGCAAAATTATATAATGCCAAATAGAGTTAAAGGAAACCTTTTCTGTGAAGATTACCTTAATCGTCCTTGTCACTGAAGCTCTAAACCATCTTTGGTTCCCTAATTTTATTCTCAATCCCAAAAGTTTTATCTTGTCCTGTAATTTTTAAACCAACATCTGCATAGTTCATTACAATATACAAATTAACTCAATTATTAAGTTGTAGAGTTTTAGAAATTCTACCATTATGATAACCTGTTTTATTTACTCTTATTTTCATTTCTTTTACCTTACTAAAAGCCCTTATTAGCTATCGCCCAGAGAAATCTAACCTCATTCCCTTCTCTACTCACTCACCATTTTTTTCATCCTTCCTTCATACCATCAACAATGACGTTCCTGAAGTAAGCCCACTGCCAGTGCAAACCACTTGCAAAGTTCTCATCTAAACATTTGGGTGATTATAGGTAACAGTTAAGGGCAAGAGCTACAAAGCTGACCGCCTGGGTTCAATTTTCAGCTCTGCCATTTTTGTGCTGTGTGACCTACATAAAAAATTTACTCTCCCTGTATACCAGTTTTCTCATCTGTTAAAAATGGACTTCATAAAAATATTAGCAAGAGAAATACACAAATTACAACATGTGCTCTCAATAACAACTGCTCTGATTTACAAGAGAATTTGAGATACTTTCTTCTCTGCATTTGAGGCCAAAGCCCTCACTCAAACATGAAGCATGCTGTCTCACAGGATCCAGACCTTGTCCAGGGCAATACTTATTGTTCATATTGCTCAAACCACTATACAGATGGTTTCTGGGAGAATTCAGTGTGTTGATATACATAAAGCACTTAGATTGGTGCTTGTCACATAGTTGGTACAACATAAATATTATTGACTTCGTAGTATGTACCAAGTACTTTGAATGCACTACCTTTAATACCCGCCTTGCAAGGCAGTTACTTTCATCCCTATTGTACAGAAGTGAACCTCAGGTTAAAAGATCTAATATATAGATTACCATATAACTAGTAATTGATGGAGCCAGGACCGAAACTTTTGTATGTCTATAGAGCCCCAGTCTTGCAAATTTATTTCCTTCTTCTCTAACCACCTTGTACATGCACCAAACAAATAATCTATATTTCTATGTGTTGCATTTAACTCCTATACTTTCCGGCAAAGCTCCTGGTCTTTCTCAAGTAGTTCCTCACCCTAGAACTCCTTATCATTTGCACTGCCTGCTGAACAACCCAAATTAAGCTAAAGCCATCTTACTCTCCAAGGTAACTTGCCTGATATCCTTTATAACACAGTATTGACATCTCGTTCCTTTAATTTCACGAAACATTAAGGCTAACCTTATGAATCAATCTCCATTTTTACCTCTTAGATTTTCATTCTGATATTTTTCCCCACTTTCCACCAAAATGAGGAAGAAAATAAGACCATAGAAAGACTTTAGATTTAAAAAAAAAAAAAAAAAAAAAGCAACAGCCGGACATTTTGGGAGGTTGAGGCAGGTGGCTCACTTGAGGTCAGGAGTTCAAGACCAGCCTGGCCAACATGGTGAAACACCATCTCTACTAAAAATACAAAACGTAGCCAGGCATGGTGGAACATTCCTGTAGTTCGAGCTACTTGGGAGGCCAAGGCAGGAAAATTCCTTGAACCCAGGAGGCAGAGGTTGCAGTGAGCCAAGATCATGTCACTGACTCCAGCCTGGGCGACAGACTAAGATTCTGTCAAAAAAAAAAAAAAAAAAAAAATACATGAAAGAAAAACAGGAAATAACCAATCTTCTTGTGAATACATAGATTGACAGTATGCAAGTCTAATGGTAATCATAGGACTTTAAAGTTTTGAAAATAATTACTCAAATCAGTCCTCTGCCTAGTAGTTAGACAAAAGCCATATATTTCCTTTCAGTTAGTTACATACTTATATAGCCATAAGATTTAGCAAAATTTTCCTTTGTTATCATACTCAAACATTAAATGTACACATGTGCATACGTATTAGAACCAAACATAGTCTACTCTTTTAAAAAGCTGTAGTTTCTGATCCTGAAGTGGGAACTTAAAATCTGCCCCTATTAGAGTCTCCTTGGGGAGTATTTCTTATTTTATGATTGTAAGACAAGTACCTTCCTTTTAACCCTGGGGATGTCCTGAGCCAATAATCCAAATGCGGATGCTTCTGAGTAGAACACTAAAATTTCTGTTCAATAGTATACATGACTCCCATTAGGAATAGAAGATATATCTCTACAGAAACTATTAGAATTCAAGACAAAGTATAGCGAATTGGAGTTCTGGGATCGGGAGCATTCGTTAGAGGTGATTCTGCTTTATGACAAAGGCAAAATCCTCAGACCAGGGCTGACAGATCTGTGATTAGGACAAACAATGGTGAATGGATTCTGTTAGTAGCAGTATCTGAAATTATGTAATCTACACTACCATGTGTAAATGTTTGGTGATTTTTCCCTACCACTAGCTTACCTTATACTGGCCAATCTCATGGATATTTTGTTTGATTTTTTTTTTTCTTTAACGCTATTACTAATTAGGTTCATTGTGTCTTAGCATCTATGTATGTATATGCATAAATGCAAATCATGTGGACTTTTTAATCTTGCCAAAGTTAGTGATTTTCTTTGTATCAAATTGGTACTATGCCAACATCGTAAGTTTAGAGGAAGGCATATCTCATATCTGAGTATAAACACCCAAATCATGCTTATAAATTACAAAAGGATCTGAAATTCATTATCTTAAACATTATGTATGAAATTTGTTAACCCTGACAAAATTGCTTTGGGTGATAGATGGGTTGACTCAGTCAGGGAAATGACCAGACAGGATTGCAGTACAGGAGAAGTGATCACGCAGATACCTGGAAATGAAGAGACAACAGCCTCGTAACAGAGGGCCAGCACAAGGTGAGTAAGCCATAATCTTTGAAAGATTTTTTCACGAACATTTGGAAGACACTGGGACTTCCGTATTCGGTAACTGAAAGTAGGACTGACTTCAGGATACAGGAGAAATGAGATACACAGACACATTGATTTCTATACATATATTACGTATCCATATATATGTAAATTGTTCAGTCATAGGAGATGAATTATACATAAATGTATCTCTGACTAGTGAAATTAAGACCAAGTTTACACGATGACCTCAAATTGGCTCCAAGCAAACAGTTCTGCTATAAGGCAATAAATCTGAATTTATCCCCCTTGACTAAAGTTATTATTTCAATATGTCATCAAGTTGTTCTTTTATTAGTACAAGTTCAGACTTCTTGAAAAATGGATCAGTTTTAGTATTAATCTCACATAGTTGAAGATAAAAAATGAAAGCATAAGGTATGTCTCTTTTGTATAGGACTTCAGAATTTAATTGAGGAGGGATGTCAGTCATACATACACTAAAAACAAGACAAAAATGGGTGTTCTGTAGAATTTGAGAGGGAAAAATTAGCAAAGATAATTTGGGAAACGCTTTACTGAGGAGAAATCAAGGTTTCTGGGAGACTGCTGGAGTAGACAGAAGTACAGAAAGAAATACAGGCAAGTAAAACAATACAGGCAAAAACCCGGAGGTATCTGACAATATATACTGAGAAAAGAGTGGCTTAGCGTTAAGCGTTATAGGAGGCAGGTTGGGGTAGATAGGATTTTTGCTAACTGACTTTGAACGACAGCTTCAGTTTGTATAACATGACAAAATCTGTGTGTGTCTCTGTATGTATGTGCATGTGCTGGGGAGTTGTAATGAAGGGCAACGATAAGAGATGAAGGCAAAGATAAGAGATGAAGGCAATGATTTAGCAGAATTTGATAGGTAGAACAGTTACTTATGACTGTAGACTGCGGGCTTAAACTCTACTTTTTAGAATAGCAATCTAAGAACATTATTTCAGTCAGGGGATTTCAATTTGAGTTCTTTTCCCCCACAGTGTAAGACCTTGATCAACATGACTTAACTGATCTGTAACCGTGTATATCAATCATGTATCTTCACAGGAATGCTCTGAAGTTAGACAAGATAATAGTTCAAGAGGAAGTGATATTCTCATCACATATGCTATCACGTATTACATTATAATGCCTATAACTTATTATGCTAGCCCACATTTATAAACTCATACAGGTTCATTGTAAAATAACTTCAAAATACACAAAAGTACAAAGATAATTTTTCAAGTCATTATGTATAAAAGCCTTCATTAAGATATTTGATAAGTTAGATACCAAATAGTAAAACTGAATAATATCTATTAATATAAATTGTATTACTGAAATTTTTAATTGTTCTGCAGGCGGTAGACTATGCCAAATGAAAATCATACGAGATTGCTTTGCTAAGGAATAGGTACTGCTAGTTCAATCAGTACCTAGTAATTTTACTAGATCTCATAAAACTATGTGGTCAGTTTCTGGTCTGAAATTCTACTAAGTTTAAAGTTAACTTTCTTAAAAATAAGTCACATACCAGTTTTTGCCCTGTCAGGCCTTCGAGGAGGTCTAGGAGGCGCCTCCCATCCTGTAGGTCACTGAAGAGGTTCTCAATATGCTGCTTCCCAAACTGAAATTAAAAAAACATACTCAATGTAACAAAGCACACTTCCAATGATACATTTTCACGATTACGCCTTTTGAAAACTAAAGCTATATTTAAGGATAATTAGTGTGCATAATTAATCTGCCAAAGATGATGGATGAAAAAAGGAAAGTTCAAATGACAAAAAAAATTTTAAATTTTGATCATAGGTCAAGTCTATTTGAATTATTTTGAATAGCAAGAGAAGAGATTTATAGCCTAAATGATTTAATTAATTCACTTAAATGAATATAGATTTTATGAAGGAGAGAAAAAATATAGGAATAATCAAGGCAGTTAGGGGTAAAGGGAAAAGTAAATACGAAAAGAAGCAAAGACCACACACAATCTACCTGGGTGGGTACATAAAGTTTAACCATTATTGGAATATACCAGTCAGAGTGGTTCGACATCCTTATCACTCAAAACATGCTTGCTGTGCATACACATTTTGCATGCTATGACCTATTCTCATACTGGATAACTCAAATTTTAGGAATATCGGGTTTAATTAGGTTTGCAACAAGCCTGTGAGAGCTTTTCATCGATTTGACTCAATTCTTCGCTCAGGAATTATAGTAAGGAAAAATAATAGTCAGTAAATAATATTTAACATTTTTGAAGTAAATACTCATGAGAGACACTGTTAAATGAGTGGATTTCATAACCGTTGTGGCATTTCGGACATTAGCAGTAACATAACTCATCTTATATGAGATACTTAGAGGTTAAGTATGTGGCTCTTTGTCATGAAACTAGAACGGGGTAAAGCCAAAATTGTGGCTCACATCTGTCTAATTCTGGGTTCTTGTTCTTTCAATCTTATGTTGCTTCCTTGTCCTTTTATAACCTACTATTTGATTATCTTTCAGACATTTGTCTTTCTTTTGTCATACTTCACCAAATCGTTTTCTGCTTAAAACCCTACAATCCCCTCATGAGGTAATTCCCAGCTTTTTCATCACCTATCTGGAAATCCCTAATTTAATCAGTCACAGACATATTGAGCATGAATAAACCTGAGCTAGGTACTGAATCATATGCTAGTACATCAGACATAGGCCCAGACCCTATAGAACTTAGAGTCCAGCAAAGAAAATATTCCTAAAAGGTACTATTACATAGAAGCATTAAAAAGGACTAAAGAACATGTAACAGTGCAAACTCTCAACAAGCCTTGGGATCAAAAATGCTTTCCAAAAAATGTCAGGTGATGGGTCTAACATTAGCCTTTGGGTGACTGTGCTCTTTTCATGCACTCCTTGCATCCCATATAAACTTTGAATTTCACACAAGTCAAGAAAATCCCTGGTTTCCAGGCAAAAGACATCCCTTAAACTTCCACGATTAAAAACATAGGATTTAGACTATTCCTACAACCAGGTAGCCATGTCAATGACAAGACCTGTAAATGCCTGGGTACTTCAAGCAGGTAACAATGTTCCCTGCGGCAGTAAACCAGTCCTTGTGTGCCCAGCTTTGAGAATCCAGCCACATATATACTTAGACAAAAATTAACTGAGTTATTCTTTTGAAACTGTACTCAAATAGATCCATTTTAAAATTCTATGGGAAAAAGAACGTAACACAAAACCCTAACATGCTAGAATTTTTAAAAAATATCTTTACTAGGAGGGAGGCAGAACAAGACGGACGGTCAAATGGAACCTTCCAGCAATCATCTTTCCCGCTACCATTGCTACAGAAACACCAAATTGAACAGATATCCTCACAAGCAAGCACCTACATAAGAACCAACAATCAAGTGAGCAATCACAGTACTTGATTTTAATATCATATCAAGGAAAGAGGCACTGAAGATGGTAGGAAAGACAGTTACAAATTGCCAACACCACCCCTCCCCCATCCCCTGGCAGAGGCCATGTCGCATGTAGACTATCTGTGTGCTTGCAGGAGGGACGGCGCAGGATTGTGAAATGTTGCATTGGAACCCAGTGCTGCCCTGTCACAGTGGAAAGCAACACAGGGCAGAATTCATCAAGCGCACATAGAGGGAACATTTAGACCAACCCTATCCAGGGAGGTATCACTCATCTCAGCAGTTAGAACCTGAGTTCCAGCTAGTCTCACCAGTGTGAGCTCAAGCACTTTGGGGTCCTAAATAAACTTCAAAGGGAGTCTAGGCTACAAAAACTGCAATTCCTGGGCAAGTCTTGGTGTCGTGCTGGACTCGAAGTCAGGGGACTTGGCGGGCACACAACCTAATAAGACACCAGTGCTTGTACCACCCCATCCTCTAACCCCTAGCAGTGCAGCTGACAGCTCTGAGAGAGACTGCTTCTTCCACTTGAGGAGAAGATAGGGACAGTAAAGATGACATTCTCTTGCAACTTGGACACAAGCTCAACCACAGTAGGATAAGGCATCAGGCAGAGTCCTGAGACCCACCCCCAATTCCAGGCCCTGGCTCCTGAGTGACATTCTTAAATACACCCTGGGCCAGAAGGGAACTTGCTACCTTGAAGGGAAGAATCCAGTCCTGGTAGAATTTAGTCACCTGCTGACTAAATGGTCCCTGGGTTCTGAATAAGCCAGGCAGTATTCACCAAGTCTTGGGTAAGACTCAGAGTCATGCTATCTTTGGGTGTGACCCAATGCATTCCCAAGTGTGGTGGCCATGGGGATATACTCCTTGTGCTTTTGGAAAGGAGAGGCAATAGAGTGGACTTTGTTTTGCAGCTTTGGTACTAGCTCAACCACGGTCAGGTAGATCATCAAGCAAGCTCCTGGGGTCTCTGATTATAGGCCTTGGCTCCTGGATGGCATTTCTGGACTCACCTGGGGCCTGAGGAGAACACACTGCACAGAAGGGAGAGACCTAGGCCTCGCAGTGTTTACTACTAGTTAACTAAAAAGCTCTTGGGCCTTGAGTGAACATCAGTGGTAGCCAGGCAGCACTCACCATGAGCCTGAGGCGGTGGTAGCCATGGGGAAAAATTCCTCTGCTTATGAAATGGGAAAGGAAGAATGGGACAAACTTTGTATCGTGGCTTGGGTGCCAACTCTGCCACAGTAGAAGAGAGCACCAAATAGATTCATAAAGATGCCAACTTCAGGCCTTGGCTCCTAGATGGCAAGCATCAAAAGTCCAGAATAAAGACAGGATCCTAAAAGCAGCAAGAGAAAAGATACATTCCAAAAAGCTTCACAACAACCACTAACAGACTTCTCAGCAGAAAACTTACAGGCTAAGAGCGTCATGCCATATTTAAAGCGCTGAAGGAAAAGACCCTTTATGCTAGGATAGTAAATCCAGTGAAAATATCCTACCAACAAGAAAGATAAAGACCTTCCAAGACAGAAGCTGAGGGATTTCATCAACACCAGACCTGTTCTGCAAGAAATGCTAAAGAGAATTTATCAACTGGAAAGAGGACCTTAACTAGCCAGAAAAACCATCTGAAGGCACAAAACTCAGTATAGACAAACTATTATAATACTGTAATTGTGGTGTATGAACTACTCACATCTTGAATAAAAAGAGTAAAAAAAGGAAGCTTTTAAGTTCCTTAACAAAAAGTAACTATAATAACTTTAAGACATAGACAGTATAATGAGACACAAACAAACAACAAAAAGATTAAAAGAGATGAAGTTAGAGTTTTTAATTAGTTTTCTCTTTGCTTTCTTGTTTATGCAACCAGTGTTGTCTGTTTGAAATAACGGGTTATAGTGTTTGTAAACCTGACGGTAGCCTCAAATAAGAAGATATACTAAGATTCACAAAATATAAAAAGCAAGAAATAAAAGCATGCCACCAGAGAAAAATCGCCTTCAATAAAAAGGAAGACAGGATGGAAGAGAAAACCACAAAACAACCAGACAACAAAATGGTAGGAATAAGTTCTTAATAAAACTGAACGTAAATGAAATAAACTCTCCAATCAAAAGACAGTGACAGAAAAAAACAAAAACAACAACAACAACAACAACAAACACCAAGACTCAATCTGTTGCCTACAAGAAACACGCTTCACCTACAAAGGCAGACTTAAAGGATGTAAAAAGATATTCCATGTCACTAGCAACCAAAAAAGAACAGGAGTAGCTATTCTTACATCAAACAAAATATATTTCAAGACAAACTGTAAGAAAAGACAAAGATTAACATAAAATAAAGTAATCATTTCAGCAATAAGATATACCAATTGTAAATATATACGTACCGAACACTGGAGCACCCAGATATATAAAGCAACATTATTAGACCTAAAGAGAGCTGAAAACCTCAATACCCCACTTTCTGCCTTGGACATAATCAGGCAAAAAGTCAACTAGGAAACATTGAACTTAATCTGTACTACAGACCAAATGTACCTAATAAATATTTACAGAACATTTCAACCAACAGCTGCAGAGTGTACATTCCTCTCAACAGCACATGGAGGATTCTCAGGGATGGGCCATATGTTAGGCCACAAAACAAGTCTTAAATTCAAAAAATTGAAATATAAAGTATCTTATCTGACCACAGTTGAATGAATTGAGAAATCAGTAATGAGGAATTTTGGAAATTATACAAAACACAAGGGAATTAATCTATATTCTCTTGAATGATCAGTGGGTCAATGAAGAAATTAATAAGGAAGTTATAAAATTTCTTGAAACAAAATCGTAAACACAACATACCAAAACTTATGGGATACAGATAAATCAGTACTAACAAAGTTTACAGCAGTAAGCACCTGTATCAAAAAAAGAGAAACAATACATCTTAAAGAACTAGAATAGCAAACCAAACTCAAAATTAGATTGAGTCATGAAGAAATGCAAAACCTGAACAGACCAATAACAAGTAATGAGATCAAAGATGTAAAAAGTCTCCCAGTAAAGAAAAGCCCGAGACCTGATGGCTTCACTGCTGAATCTTACCAAACATTTAAACACCTAATAATCAAACTATTGTGAAAAAGAGGAGGAGGAAGTACTTCGGAACTCATTCTGTGAGGCCAGTATTAGCCTGACACAAAAACCAGACAGACATCCAGAAAACAAAACTATAGGCTATTATCTCTGACAAATACTGATACAAAAATCCTCAACAAAATACTAGCAAACCAAATTCAACACAACATTAAAAATGTCATTCATCATAACCAAGTGGTACTTATCCTAGGGATGCCAGGATGGGTCACCATATGCAAAAAATCACTGTGATAGATTTTATCAACAGAATAAAGGACAAAAACCATATGATTTCCAATAGATGCTGAAAAAGCATTTGATAAAAATTCAACATCCCTTCATGATAAAAATTCTGGGTATAGAAGCAGCATACCTTAATACAGTAAAAGCCACATATGAGAAACCCATAGCTAATTTCATACTGAATGGGGAAAAACTACAAGAATTTTCTCTAAGATCTATAACAAGGATGCCCACTTTCACCACTGTTGTTTAACATATTACTAGAAGTCCTAGCTAGATAAAAGAAAGAAAGAAAGGGCATCCAGATTGAAAAGGAAGAATCAAATAATCCTTGTTTACAAAACTAGGAATCCCATTACCTGACTTCAAATTATACCACAGAGCTATACTAATCAAAAATGCATGCTAAAGGCATAAAAACAGACACATAGACCAATGGAACAGAATAGAGCCCACAAACAACTCCACAGACCTAAAGTAAACTCATTTTTAACAAAGGTGCCAAGAACATACACTGAAGAAAAGACCGTATCTTCAATAAATGGTGCTGAGAAAACTGGATATGGATATGCAAAAGAATGAAATTAGACCCTTATCTCTTGCCATATACAAAAATATCAAATCTAAGTGGAACAAAGACTTAAATCTAAGGCCTCAAGCTATTAAACTACTACAAGAAATCATTGGGAGAAAATCTCCAAGACACTGGTCTAGGCAAATATTTCTTGAGCAATACCCTAACCAAGCACAAGCAATCAAAGCAAACATGCACAAATGAGACATCAAGTTAAAAAGCTTCTACACAGCAAGGAATATAATCAACAAAGTGAAGACACAACACACAGAGTGGCAGAGAATACTGGCCAACCACCCACCTCACAAGGAATAACCAAAATCTATAAGGGGCTCAAACAACTCCATAGAAAAAAATATATATAATAATCTGATTGAAAGATAGGTAAAAATTTGGAGAGAGATTTCTCAAGAGATGAAACAAATGTCAAAGAGGAACTTGAAAAGGTTGTCACTATCATTGATCAGAGAAATGTAAATCAAACCTACAATGAGGTATCATCTTACCCCAGTTAAAATGGCTTATATCCAACAGACAGGCAACATCAATGCTGGTGCGGTTGTGTGGAAAAGGGAACCTTGGTACATCGTTGTAGGGGATGTAAAGTAGTAGAACCACTGTGAAGAACTGTTTGAGGTCTTCAAAAAACTAAAAACAGAACTACCATATAATCCAGCAATCCTACTGCCGGGTATATATCCAAAAGAAAGGAAATCAGTTTGTCAAAGAAATATCTGCACCCTCATGTTTATTACAACACTATGCACAATAGCCAAGATTTGGAAGCAACCCAAGTATCCATTAACAAATCAATGGATAAAGAAAATGTGGTACCTATATGTAGTGGAGTACTACTCAGTCATAAAAAAAGAGACGCTGTCATTTGCAACAACGTGGATGTAACTGGAATACATTGTATTAAGTGAAATAAGCCAGGCAGAAAAACAAACTTTGCACAGGCTCACTCATATGCAGTAACTAAAAATTAAAGCAACTGAACTCATGGAGGTAGAGAGTAGAATGATGTTTACCAGAGTCTAGTATGGGTAGTTGGGGGCAGGAGGAGTGGGAATGTTTAGTGGGTACAAAAATCTAGTTAGAATGAGTAAGATCTATTTGGCAACACAACAGGGTGATTACAGTCAACAATTTACTGTACATTTAAGAATTTGGGCCAGGCGCGGTGGCTCACGCCTGTAATCCCAACACTTTGGGAGGCCGAGGCGGGCAGATCATGAGGTCAGGAGATCGAGACCATCCTGGCTAACACGGTGAAACCCCGTCTCTACTAAAAATACAAAACATTAGGTGGGCTTGGTGGTGGGTGCCTGTAGTCCCAGCTACTTGGGAGGCTGAGGCAGGAGAATGGCGTGAACCCGGGAGGCGGAGCTTGCAGTGAGCCCAGATCACATCACTGCACTCCAGCCTGGGTGACAGAGCAAGACTCTGTCTCAAAAAAAAAAAAAAAAAAAAGAGAGAATTTGAAGTGGAATGTTTGTGGCACAAAGAAAGGATGCATTCTTGAGGTGGCAGATACTTCATTTACCCTGGTATGATTATGCTTCGCATGCCTGTATCAATATATCTATTTACCCCCTAAATATACTATGTATCCATAGAAGATTTAATAAAAAAAAAAAAAAAAACTTAACTACAGATAATATACACGTAAATCTTAAAACAGTGCCATTTTAATGAAACTTTAAGGAAAGCTCTCTAGTAATAAGAAAATAAATTTACACTTTCTAATAGTGCTGCCAAGAACTTCATATCTAACCTGGAATAATTTGGCATTTTGAGTGTAATAATTTGTTTTTCAAATTGAATGAAGGTATACAATGCCATTAAAATGATGTGGTTTTTTCCTCCTTTGGCCAGGAGCAAAATTTTACAGACTTACCTGAGCAAAGCATGACTTTTAAACTCATCAAAAAATAATCTTATGCACTGCAATGTGTCCATTATTGAAGAAAATATAGTTAACTGACAGAGATACTTGTTTTTATGAAAAACAAAATCCAGGGTACAAAGATGAAGCCTGTCAGACCAAGAAGTATGTGTGTGATAAAATGCTGCTTATTCAAAAAGAGGAGCAGAGACTAGGAAAGGTGAGGGAAGTCTTGGAGTACAGAATAAAACATGAACCCCACGGCCATCAGGATCATATAGCATCCAAGACACAAGGACTATGTTTGGGTTTGGAGACAAAGTCTAGGCAAAGGTCAAAAACAGAGACAGAATCTTGCTTTGTTGGCCAAACTTAAATACACAGACCAAGGTCTTTTATAAGTCTTCTTTTAAAACTGGAGGTAACCAAAATGGAGAGGGAGTAAAGGATTATAGGTCAGGCAGGGGTTTCCATGTGCACCTAGCTGGGGCACCTAGAGAGAGAAAGCAGTGAGGTGATAAACAGTTCCTGCTATCGTATTATTTTCGAAACTCACAGAGTCAATGATATATTAAAGTATCACAATTGAAATCCAATTTCTATTAGTCATATTCACCATATTCTCTAATAGAGTGCTTCTCAGAATATTCTACCAGAGCATCCTTCCAGGAAATGAAATTGAAGGATTTACCCTGGAGTCTGGCAGTATAAATTACACAGTGCCTGTAGGTTTAAAATTTCTTTGAAAGCATATACTTTATGCTAAAAATTCCTAGAGATTTTGCCTTCTTCTCTTAATATATGCTTGTTTTAACGTAAAACTATTTATTATTTTTTGAGACGGAGTCTCGCTCTGTTGCCAGGCTGGAGTGCAGTGGCGCAATCTTGGCTCACTGCAACCTCCGCCTCCCAGGTTCAAGTGATTCTCCTTTCCTCAGCCTCCCAAGTAGCTGGGACTACAGGCATGTGTCATCACGCCCAGCTCAGTTTTGTATTTTTAGTACACATGGGGTTTCACTATGTTGGCCAGGCTTGTCTCCATCTCTTGACCTTGTGATCCGCCGGCCTCAGCTTCCCAAAGTACTGGGATTACAGGCATGAGCCATCGCACCTGGACTTACGTAAAAATAATTTTAAGCACTTTTGAGTAAAAATCCCCCCCGCCGCCCCCCCGTTCCCACGGTCTGAAGTGTTTTTTTTTAGTGAAATGTGCTACATTTAGCCTGTAACTTTACAGACCTTTCGGTGCTCAGTTTTATTCTCCCTGTAGTTGTATGAACACCCCAGGTAAAATCAAACATACTATTTCTCTTGGATAGTTCTAATTTTCCTGGCTGCAACTTACTCTACAGAATTATAGATACTATAGCAAAAGTAACCAAAGTTTCAGAAGCAGAAATAGCTAACTTCTGAACTCAGGTCTCTCATTCACTCAACTAGCTGTGTTATCTTGGGCAAGTGACTTAGCCTTTCTGAGGCACAATTTATTCACTATTAGAATGGAGATCAAATTATTACTCCAGAGCACTCCAGTGAGGTTCAACTGCAACACATAGGAATGTTATACTGATTTGGCAAATAGTATGCACTCAATAAATACAGAATGATTTTTATGTTTCATTTTATCACTATTTGTCCGCATCTCTTTCTTTGACCAAATTCTAGGTGTAAAAACGTTTAACTTGGCCAAGTGCCAGTGGCTCACACCTGTAATCCTAGCATTTTGGGACGCTGAGGCGGGTGGATCACTTGAGGTCAGGAGTTCGAGACCAGCCTGGCCAACATGGTCAAACCACGTCTCTACTAAAAATACAAGAATTAGCTGGGCGTGGTGGCACACGCCTGTGATCCCAACTACTCGAGAGGCTGAGGTAGGAGAATCGCTAGAACCAGGAAGGTGGGGGTTGCAGTGAGCCGAGATCATGCCACTGCACTCCAGCCTTCGTGATGAAGGTCTCTCTCTCTCTCTCTCTCTCTCACACACACACACACACACACACACACGCAAGTTAAAGTCTTTTTGATAATATAAAATATTATATCTATTAGAAAGTGCAGAGTACATGTAAAATGTTTTCTATTAGTTTGGCATCCCTGTGGGAGTGCAAGTCAATAGGGGAAGGCATTATTTCCCTACACAATTACTAAAACTGGTGAATGCAGATGGTACAGAGGATTCACTTAGAAACTTGATTTTTCCTCCCTTTTCTTGTTCTTTTGACTGTTTTTAAGTATTCTTTTGTTGTTCTCCCCTTTCATCTTCAACATGCACCATGTCTTTGTTGCAGGTGGCATTTTATATCCTAAGAACAATATTTTTTCTTTAAAATTCAACTTTTAATGGCTTCCTTTTCAAGTGTATGAGAACTATTTTGTGAAGCACACAAAACATGAATTCCTCCTTGGGCCAGGCGACCCTGTAGCTCTGTCTTCAGTTCATTTTATGACTAGGATTTCCTTTATCAAGTGAACTTAGAGGATGTCTGATATTACTCAGTGTAATGTATCCGCTTATATATTGTCTTTGTTAACCCAAACCACAAGATGAAAGGACCTAAAAACGAGACAATAATCCTTCCACATCCTTGTTAGTATGAAATAAAGAAATACGGAAGCACAAACAGTGTTCAAAAAGAAACACAGATAAGTAGGTTGACAAGTGGCATAAACAAAGTGAAACAAATCAAAGTGAAACAAATCAAAGTAAAAATATTTGAGAAAGGAAGAGAAATGCATTTGTGAAGGTGTTTAAGTGGTTTCTGATTCTTCAGAGTTGTATTGGTCTTTTAACCTGAAAATCCAAAGGGATCAATATGTTTCAGTAGAAAGTAAAGAACACAGGGATAATTTAGCAGGACCTTCTGATTACAAAAAGGTCAAGCCATGGACATATCTGTCGCTAAGAAAGTCAAGATAATTCTGCAATTACAAATCCTTAGACATTGGAAACACCAAAAATATCGCAAATACCACAAAGAATTGCAAAACTGGGGATTCAAAACTTACTGAAGAACGCTGCTGACCAGCTCCCAGAAAAATAAGGCAACCCATTTTCATGTAAATAAGGAAGCTTTCAGATCTGAGTTTTTTTTGTTTTCTTAAATATGGGTTGGAAAAAGTATTGTATAATAAAGCAGTATTCTGTTGTGGAATAATATACATAGAGGAAAGTACACGTCTTAAGTGTACAGCTCAATGAATTGTCACAAACCAAACATATTTATATTACCAGTATCGAGATTTAAGAAACAGAATATGATCGACACCCTAGGAGCTTCCTCACACCCCCTATGTGGAAGCCCCCTCAAGAATGGCCACTATGATGACTTGTGGCGTCATAGGTTAGAGTTCTCTTGAAAGGAATCGCCTAAAAACAGAAAAATACTTGTTTTGTAATTCAAGTTAGCATACTAGTGACTGAAATACGTTAGATTTATGCAGAGGGAATTTAGAAAAAAGTCACACTGATGAAATACGCTTTGGAGAACATGGGGGAATGGTATGATGCCATGAATAAGAATGTTGACTGTACACCCAGAATGCCTTGGGTTCAACTCTCAGCTCTGCAGTGTGATCTTGGGCAAGTAACTTCTCCATGCCTTACTCTTTTCATCTATAGAAAGAGAATGTATCATTACCTATGTTGTGGTGATACTGCAAAGATTTAAGTGAACTTAGTATGGCACTTTGTAAGATATATTCTGTGAGTGTTAGCTATCACACATTTATTCCAAACTTTCTAAACCAAATAATCCATATCTTCTATAACATTCCTGGTAATGTTGGCCTCAAAGTAACAGAAGGGACCAACTTCAAAATATGAGAATTAAAAGGGTTAATAAATGTTAAGCTGCCTGGTATGGTACCTAGCATAGAAAATGCTCAATAAAAACATTAAATAAATTACATTCCCTCCTGTTAAATGTTATCACCTGGAGGTGAAGAATGACACTCTCCTTTGAAATTTATTTGGCCATAGCAGGACTTTGGTAATCTGAGAAGAGTTTTTAATAAGGGACTGTTTATAAAAATGAGGAAAGGTATAATGAAACCACTGGAACTAGTAATAGAGAAGTGTTATTACTACTCTTAGACTCATAAGAATGAGAAGGAGGAGAGTGGTTTCTAGTTACTACATAAAGAGAGAACCGAGATCATCTGACAGGAGCTTTGATATTGGGTGATGGAATTTCTTTCCTCGCTCCCTCTCTTACCAAGGCTCTCATTGGCCAAATCCAGCTGGAAGCCAGAGGGCAAAGGAGCCTGTTGATGTAGTCCAGACATCAGCCTCCCAAGGAAGACAAAAGTGGAGAGTGGGGCCAAAGAAATAAGCCAAAGACATTCACCACCCTAAACATGGGAACAAATTTCCTTTGAGCCAAGGAAATCAATGCCAGGGATGTCCATATCAGAAAATAAATAAAGGCCTGCGTGTTCCTTCCCATGCCTCATATTTCTATCTCTGGTGATGTCACTGTAAGGAATCGTATGTATCACTGGAACACCGTCATCTTCTTTAATAGTGATATCAAAATACTGGAATGTTTTGTGGACCTTAACAGATAAAATCAGTATGTATTTATTCATTATTCCTTAGCATCAAATACTTGGAGAGACTTCTACCAAAAAAAGCACTAAAATCTGGCTACGAAGATAATCCAGAACAAGCCAAGTTATTCCTTGCAGCCAGCAAGTGTTCAAGAGCAAAGTTACAAAATACAATAGTTTTTATAATCTCTCCAGATGTTATTTGGCATTTTATAAAGCATCTTAACTAGAACCCAATATGTATGTTACTCTATTAAGTACACTAGAAATGATTCAAACAGATGTGCATTCGAACTCAAAATAGGAAACCACACCATCGTTAATGGAAATCAAGTTATTATCTGTAAGTGGGATGTTATGAACCCAGAAGTACGCTTAACCGAATGTCAGTATGATTCATTGTCTGATCAGGTCTATCCTTAATATGTTTTGTAATAAAACTAAGTTCTAAAGCTAGGTCGCAATTGTTTTATCTTTAAGTTAGATAGGTCAGTACTCATTCATTTTACCAGGTATTCTAAAGGAAATATTAGTAAAATTATGGTAAATCCTTTTTTATCTTATATTTTTATGTATTAACGTAATTCACAAAGTTATTTTAAAATCTGTGGAATGATTACAATCCATGATTGTACTAATTATCTTATACCACCTTTAAATATCCCACATAAAATTTAACATTCTGAAAGTTAAACCCAGTTTCTTCTTGTTGTTGTTGAGACTGTCACCTTGGCTGGAGTACAATGGCGTGATCTTGGCTCACTGCAACCACCGCCTCTCCCAGGTTCAAGAGATTCTCCTGCCTCTGCCTCCCTAGTAGCTGGGATTACAGGCGTGAGCCACCACGCTTGGCTAATTTTTTATATTTTTAGTAGAGACGGGGTTTCAACTTGTCAGCCAGGCTGGTCTCGACCTCCTGACCTCGTGATGCACCCGCCTCAGCCTCCCAAAGTGCTGAGATTTACAGGCATGAGCTACCGCACCAGGCCTAAATCCAGTTTTTCTATTGATTCACTTAGATACATGATTTGCATTTGAGATAGCCAGTGATGGAAATGAAGGCTAATTACAATCTATCCCAATGGTTGCTTTTCTGACAGAAACAGTGTGGTACAAGGTTGGCAAGATGAAGCACTTTGTTTCAAAGCATGCAAATAACACTGATTCTTCAAAAAAGAAATATATAGGCCAGGAGCGGTAGCTCAGGCCTGTAACCCCAGTACTTTGGGAGGCCAAGGAGGGCAGATCACATGAGGCCAGGAGTTTGAGACCAGCCTGGCCAACGTGGAGAGAAACTCTACCTTTACTAAAAATACAAAAATTAGCTGGGCATGGTGGCACACGCCTAAAGTCCCAGCTACTTGGGAGACTACGGTGGGAGAGAATCTGGGAGGCAGAGGTTGCAGTGAGCCAAAATTGCACCACTGCACTCCAGCCTGGGTGGCAGAGTGAGACTCCATCTCAAAAAAAAAAAAAAAAAAAAAAAAAAAAAAAAAAAAGATTGTGTTTGTATACATACACACAGACACACACACAGACACACACACACACAGACACACACACTACACACATATACCATGACATAATGGAATGGCTCACTAGACAAACATCTATTAGTACTCAGTTCCAGGGAAATTGCAGAGAGGTGATATTTAGGCTTCAGATCTAGTAGAGGAAACATTATGGACAAACGGCATCCAAAGATGACTTTAATTAATGAATGTAAAACATATTTATTACCATTCTTATAATTTCTCAATTACCCTACAGTGCAGTTGTATATGGACAATATAGGTGACAAGACACAGCTTCTTCCTAATTATTCCCATCCTCCACCTACTGGGAAGTCATCCTTGGTTTATTCATTCTTTCTTCTTCCATGCCTGTAAGGGTCTGTCTACAGGAAGTTCCAAATCAAAGAAATTGGAAACACAGAAAAGATAAAAGTCACATAGGATACAATATTTAAAGAAGAGCTTCTGTCAAAAGTCACATAGGATAAAATATTTAAAGGAGAGTCTGTCACTGCTATACTTTATTTCCTTTTAGTGGTCCAATTTTATGCAATTTCCAATTCTGAAGTCAAATATTGTCAAATATTACAATTTTTGTATGACTCTACCTCATGTATCAGAAAGATGCAAGTTACACACATCGACTGGTTACTTTATGTCAGCCCTAGTTCTGTGTACTTTTCGTGGGTTGTTTTAATGTTCACAGTCACTCCCATTTTACAACTGACGAAACAGACACAGAATATAAGTAACTTGAGTAAGGTCACACAGCAAGTAAGTGCTAGATACTAATTGAGACTTAGGCAGTGTATCTACAGATCTCCAGACCATTCTTTGCAACTGCTGTTTAAGCTGGACTTCTTTGACTATAATCACATTCAGGGCAAGGGTTAGATGAGTTTTACTTGTGCCTTTGCGTCATATTTTCTATAAAGATAGTTTAATATATATTTTCTTTCTTCCATCGTTTCCAAAAGGTCAGATACAGTTATATAGCCTGCCAATAAAATTGCTAATTGTAGGTCCCATTTGTAATGGAAAGATAATAACACAGTGTTAATTCTACATATATACATTAGGAAAATTCTTCAAAGTCCCAAATTCCTATTGTTACATCATTTGACATTGGGGGTTTCATTAACTCCTCAGGACTCTGGTGTGCTCAGCAGACTCAATTACTAAATACTATTTTAGAGCCCACTGTAAATTGTTCGAATGTATAATTTATTCTAATTGTATTTGAGAAATGTGGCTTTTTATATTAACTAAAATAAAATAAGAAATATTATTCAACAAAAACTTAAAGCTATATAAATCAAAATATAAGAAATATAATCCTTGTAGTTGATGAGGATTAAATGAGGTAGTAGTAAACAGAAGAAAAAGTTTAACTAGGGCATTTAGTGTAGCCATTTAAGATCCACTCAAACGTGCCAGTTACTTACTTGAAAGTCTTCCATGTGAGACTCAGTGTAGTTATAAGTTAAATAATATAGTATCTGGAAGCAAATAGGCATTTATTACAGTTCTGTAATTTAAATTTCACCAGTTGCGTGAACACTGATAAATTACATAGCACTTGGCTTATTTTCCTTATGTGTCAGACGAGGGGGATAGTCATTCAACTAAATGTAACCAGTATTATACATCATAGTGTCCTAAGAAAAATGGGAAGATAAAAGATAAAAACATACTGCCACTGTTTTCACAGCTTTTGTCATAGCCTAGAAAGAAGTATGCATTTAAGCGAATATAATTATAGCATGGTGTTATAATCCTATTAATAGTGATTTTTTGTTGTAAGTATGGTGCTGGCACAAATAAAAGATATCTTCACTGGAGAGACTAATAGAGTGAAAATCCCTCAATAGAATATACAAGGTTGAACAGGTTATCAACAGGTAGAAGTGGAAAGGGAAGATAAAGTCAAGCAGAGGAAACTTCAGATGCTAAGGATCAGATGAAATAGACGCACTGTTCAAAGAACTATAAGCCACTTCTTGAAACATAAGAAAAGTGGACGGATGGAAGATGAGACTAGAGAGGTGCAAGACACCCCATCCGAGCGTGCTGACTTGATTAACCACCCCAAAGCTGCTTAGGCAAATGTCTGGTTGTCTTTTGTTTTCACCCTTTCACCCTTTCAAACATAACTAATTTTAAGAAGCTCTTACCATGTTTTACATTTTTTAATTCACATTTTGACTGACATTTTAACGTAGTATTGTTTAGGAAAGACCAATATTGGCACTGTTTACCAATTATTTGCATGCGAAAATATTTGGCAAGGAAGCCATACTGTCCAGGAGCAACTGCTCTAAATGGTAAGTTAACTACAAAATTGGGCCTAGTATTTCATCCTTTCCTGAATCCATACCCTTTGCAATGTAGCATTGCTGCTCTTCTCATGAAAAGTTGATATCTATTTCCCTGCTTCTTAAATCTGGGTTGGCATTTGACTCATTTTGACCAATAGAGTGCAACTGAAGTGCTGGCATTTCCTCTCCCAAATGTAGGCCTCAAGAGGGCTTGAACACTTTTGCTCTCTTGTTCATGCCTCTGCATTTACCGTAAGAGCACACCAGAGCTAGACAGCAGGAGAATGAGACAAGTGGAACCGACTCAGGTTGCCCTACTTGTCCTAGATGAGGTTTTCCCAGACTAGCAGAGAGCCAGACATTTCGCAGAGCTGAGCTGAGGTCAGCAAAGCCCCCTAGCCAACCCCCAAGCTAACTAGAGACACACGAGTAATCCTAGCAGTAAGGTGAAGAACTTCCTGGCTAACGTATGTATTTGAAATAGTATGTTGGTTGTTTTAACCTACTGAGTTTCAAGGTGGCTTATTACACAGCAATAGCTAATATGTGTCCATACATATGAATATTTGTTTCTACACAGGAGAAAGATGTCTGAAAAATTAAGCCACATTATAAAGATATTTATATTTTTAAAAGAGCCCTAGGAATTTTTATGAGAAATATCAAGCTAGAAATTATTTTACTGCTGAAATTGAATATGGGCAAAAGTCAGTTTCTAGAGATCTGACTCAAGTGCTATTAGAAAAGAGCACAGTCATCGTATTCCATACAGTTCCTCCAATGCAGTCTTGCAAAAAAGAATTAATGAAGCCATAGTTTTGTCAGTTTCATAGAAATTTTTTAAATACAGTGTCAACCTTAATATATAGATATATACATACATATATACATATACATACACACACTTTTTTTTGGGACAGAGTTTCACTCTTTCGCCCAGGCTGGAGTGCAGTGGTGCGGTCTTCAGCTCACTGCCACCTCCGTCTCCCAGTTTCAAGCGATTCTCCTGACTCAGCCTTCCAAGTAGCTGGGATTACAGGCACATGCCACCACACCCACCTAATTTTTGTATTTTTTAGTAGAGACAGGGTTTCACCACATTGGCCAGGCCAGTCTCAAACTCCTGACCTCATGATCCGCCCGCCTCGGCCTCCCAAAGTGCTGGGATTACAGGCCTGAACCACCGTACCCGGCCAACTTTCAAATATTTCTAAAGCTACCTTTCGTAAGACTTAGTGTTTAACTCTTCTGTTGTAGCTACTGTATTGTAAACGCAACCAAGGTTGTATTTCTTCCCCAATATGTTCATTTGACGTTCACCTGAAGTTAAAAAAAAAAAAAAAGTGGACTTTTTCTCCCATTTGCTAGATTTTTACTGTCACTTTAGATAAAAAGGTGTGTTTATCTTGTTTTCTTCATTATAAGCTATAATTTCCAGTGGTTTATTCAGACATTTCCAAAACAAAAACAGTAAATCAAAAATAGTTCCCTGTGGACTAAAACTGTCACCTTTAGTTAGTGTTTCTAGAAAAATGCATTTTAAAATAAAGTTGAATAAGAACCAAAGGACAGTAGAGTTGACAATTTCTTACAAAGCTCAAAGAAAAAAATTTAAAATTGCCCTATTAGAAAATCTTAGTAGGCACCTGTCATTTCTACAATAGGAAAAATTAGTTATAACTGCTTAAATAGAAGTTTTTACCAAGAGCTTTGTTATTACATGACTTAACTATAAAAGGTACCTAATTCAGTGATTCATCTTTATCAGCAAACATTTGCCAGTTGTAAACAACCCTGTACAAAATATTTTTATTTCAAGGAGATAGCAACTTTCCAAAAATATTGAACCAAAAGGAAATTGAAATGACCTTGGTTTAAAATATCATTATCAGGTTGAAAAGTGGAAACTATCGAATAGTTATCAACTTTTTAAAAGATTGGTGCTCACTCACCTGGCTGAATGACCTACCTCTTTGTACCTTAAATTTAAATATGGCTCGGTTCACATTAACCTTGAGTTTAGACTGTAATATCCAATATAGGAATTTGAACAAAAACTTAAAGTTACATCAAAAATGGAAAAATATGGAGAGAGGCCAAGATGACCAACTAGAAACAGCTGCAGTCAGAGGCGCCCACTGAGAAGAACCAAAACAGTGAGTGAATCCTGCACCAGCAACATAGGTGTCCAAGTTCTCTCATTGGGACTGACTAGGCAGTTGGCATGAGAGCACAAGGAAAAGCGAGGTGGTGCCATGGCCCACCTGGGAGCCAAACGCGACAAGGGAAGCTCCCACTCCCAGCCAAGGGAGGTAGTGAGTGATTGTCCTACCCTGCCTGGGAAATCGTACTTTTTCCACAGATCTGTGCAACCCGCAGATCAGGAGATCCCACTTGCGATCCCATGCCAACAGGGCCATGGGTCTCAAAGCACAGCTGTGCAGATTCTCGGAGGCCACTCAGATGGAGACGACTCCCTAAGACTGCTGAGTTTCCGGGGGCTGCGGCGGCCATCATCACTGCCACTGCCTGTTACAGCAAATGACTGAGCTCTCCCGGGGAGGGGCGGCATCTAAGAGAACTGCCACCTAAGAGAACTGAGCTGCTGTGGGGAGGGGCAGCAGCCATCACAGTGGCTACCGGCTTCCTAAGAGGACTGAGCTCCTGTAGGGAGGGGCAGCAGCCATCACTGCAGCTCCGGTCCACCATTTTTCCCCTTCAGGTTTGAAGGAGACGGACAGTTTGAACCCAGGAGGAATTCCCTGCAGTACAGCACACCAGCTATGGCAAATAATGGCCAGACTGCCTCATTAGGCCGGACTCTGACCCATCCCTCCTCACTGGGCAGGGCCTCCTTGCAGGAATTCCAGTAACTCCAGCCCGGAGTTTAGGGAAAGAAATCCGATTTCCCTGGACCTGTGACCCTAGGTGGAGGGGTGGCCATGGTCTCCGCAGATCAGCCGACTTAGTCTTTACCCCTGGCTGGCTCTAAAGAATCCGGGAAGCCCAGACAAGTGGGATTCTCCCAGGACAACAAACCCCCTCGACCAAGGGGCAGCCAGAGTGCTTCCTTAAGTGGGTCCTGGATCCGGTGCACCCTGACTGGGTGAGACCCACCCCCAACAGCGGTCGCCAGACACCTTATACAGGAAGGTTCCTACTGGTATCTGGTCAGTGACCCTCAGGGACAGAGATACTAGAGGAAGGAGCAGGCAGCCATCTTTGCTGTTCTGCAGCCTCCTTAGGTGACATTTCCAAGTGCAGAAGGGACCCAGGTGAATGGGGTCTGGAGCAAACCCCCAACAAACTGCAGCAGCCCTACAGAAGAGGGACCTGTTAAAAAAGCAAACAGAAATCAACAACAACAGCATCAACAAAAAAAAAATCCCAATTAAAACCCCATCCAAAGGTCAGCAGCCTCCAAGATTGAAACTAGACAAACTCATGAAGATGAGAACCAAAAAAAAAACAAAAACACTGAAAACTCAAAAAGCCAGAGTGCCTCTTCTCCTGCAAGTGATTGCAACACCTCTCCAGCAAGGGCACAGAAGTGGACAGAGGCTGAGACGGATGAATTGACAGAAGTGAGCTTCAGAAGGTGGTTAATAACGAACTTTGCTGAGCTAAAGGAGCATGGTCTAACCCAATGCAAAGAAGAGCCATGATAAAACATTACAGGAGCTGTTAACCAGAATTATCAGTCTAGAGAGTAACATAAATGACCCAAGGGAGCTGAAAAACACAAGAACTTAACAATGCTACCACAAGTATCAATAACCAAATAGACCAAGCAGAAGAATGAATTTCAGAGCTTGAAGACTATCTTGCTGAAATAACACCAGCAGACAAGATTAGAGAAAAAATGATGCGAAGGAATGAATAGACACAGAAAAGACTTGATAAAATTCAACATCCTTTCATGTTAAAAACCTTCAATAGATTAGGTATTGATAGAACATGTCTCTAAATAAGAGCTATTTATGACAAACCTACAGCCAATATCATACTAGATGGGCAAAAACTGGAAGCATTCCCCTTGAAAACCAGCACAAGACAAGGATGCCCTCTCTTACCATTCCTATTCAACAATGTATTGGAATTTCTGGCCAGGGCAATCAGGCAAGAGAAAGAAATAAAGGGTAAATAGGAAGAGAGGAAGTCAAACTGTCACTTCTGTGTATCTCGAAAACTCCATCGTCTCACCCCAAAAGCTCCTTAAGCTGGCAAGCAACTTCAGCAAACTCTCAGGATACAAAAATCAACGTGTAAAAATCACAAGCATTCCTATAACAATAGAGAGCCAAATCATGTATGAACTCCCATTTACAATGGCTACAAAGAGAATAAAGTAACTAGGAATACAGCTAACAGGCTAAGTGCAGGACCTCTTCAAGGAGAGCTACAAACCACTGCTCAAGGAAATAAGAGGACACAAACAAATGGAAAAACATTCCATGCTCATGGATAGAATCAATACTGTGAAAATGGCCATACTGTGTAATTTATAGATTCAATGCTATTCCCATTTAACTACCATTGACATTATTCACAGAATTAGAAAAAAAAAACTGTTTTAAAATTCATACAGAACCAAAAAGGAGCCCATACAACCAAAACAATCCTAAGCAAAAATAAAGCTAGAAGCCTAATACTACCTGACTTCAAACTATACTACCCAAAACATCATGGTACTGGTAGAAAAACAGACACATAGACCAGTGGAACAGAACCAAGATCTTGGAAATAAGATCACACATCTAATACCCAACCAACTGATGTTTGACAAACCTGACAAAAACAAGCAATGGGGAAAGGATTCCCTATTTAATAAATGGTGCCGGGAAGACTGGCTAGCCATATTCAGAAACCTGAAACTGGACACCTTCCTTACATCTTATACAAAAATTAACTCAAGATGGATTAAAGACTTAAACGCAAAACCCAACAACTATAAAAACCCTTTAAGAAAATCTAAGCAATACCATTCAGGATATAGGCACAGGCAAAGATTTTGATTTCCTGACAAAAACATCAGTCAATTGCAACAAAACTAAAAATTAACAACTGAGATAGAATTAAACTAAAGGGCTTCTGTATAACAAAAAAACCATCATCAGAGTGAACAGACAAACTACAGAATTTTTGCAATCTATTTACCATTGATAAAACATTCTTCCCCTGCATCCTTGCCTTAAGCTTTGATGTCAGCCTTGGATAGACCCACCCTCCTCCAACCTGCAATCTTTTCCCGTATTTTTTTTCCTCTTCATCTTGGTCTATTTTTCCTCTCTGCTTCACCAACAGTTCATCTCCCTATTCTTTCTTCAGTGTCTTCTGAAACCCTAGAATAATTTGAATGGTTGTCTTTATGCCCTCAGTCTCAGCTATTCCATAACAAACTCTCCTTACTTAGAATTCGATCTTCATGTTTGTTTACCTGCAATGGTAAACAGGCTTAAGGCTGTCTCCTTCCCCACCCTCCCCATACTTAAGATCATGTGGAAGGCTTCTATTTTAACATATTAACTGATGCCTTCTCTCATTCTTGGAAGCTATATATGTGTACTTCCTCAAGCGTGCTACTATAAAAATACAACGAAAGAGACATCAAGGGTCAAATATTGTGTTTCTCAGTAATTACCTGGAATCTATTGATTTAGAGCCCTGCATTGAAAAATCCTTAGTATATTGAGCACCAATGACATTATCTATCTCGTAAATAAGAGCTGGGAAGATTGCGTAAGTTACAAACAGTTTGACTCATTCCAAAGGAAATGTTTTTCGACTTCCAGCTGTTCAACTGGAACAAGAACAGTATTGTAATGGATTATATTAAGACACAGTCATTGTTATGAACTTCTGACAAAGTACTGTATCGTTCTACTCCCACTCTGAGACTAAGTTTCAGAAACCCTATATGGGTTTAGAAGATTCCAGAGTTAAGATGTACCTTACTTGCTAGAATATGGTTTGGGAGGTCAAATCCACTCAGTCACCCCCTCCCTCCCCATCATAACACTAGCACAGCAGGGTAAGGCATGAATGAGTCAGGTGTCAAAGCAGGCGAGACTGAAAGGATGCTTCTGGGCACTCCAGGCATGATTAAATTGGTATGAAAAGGACACACGAGAGGACATGATACCCAAAAGGGCTTGACTGGATCCCAGTCATCTTTGGTGGTGACATGGGGATAGAGACCAACAGACTGAATGATTACTTGTATCAGCAGAAGACTTCAAGAGAGGATGACTATAGGCTTGTCATCCCCAATTTCTGGATGTGACTTAAGTCCCCTTAAAGGTTGGTAATGCCATCGTGACCAAATGCCATTGAACATTTTAACTGATGCTCTGACCTCATAGCTTTTTGACCTGCTAAGCTGCAATGACTTTGATCAATTTGCATCCGTGCTCATGGCCAGTTCATGCTTTCTCACCTACCTTGAACCATCCTACCCTACCACATGGATCACACACAGTGAATTGCTCACTTAAACCACAGTATACTATTCTTGAAACTTCTGTCCCCTTTTTAAAATTCAAGTATTATCTACAATGTGACAGATATCACGTGAGGTTAGATTGAATAATGATTTACTTTCTGCATTTCTGGAGCCTACTGTTTCAAGAAGATGAACAACAAATAAGAGATGACAACATTTTACATGCTAAGGTAGAAATAAAGTCAACTGAAAAAGAATTTTAAGGCTAAGCTATAGGAAGCCCTTTCTTAGGAGATAAAATTCAAGGTATGATCTAAAAAATGAGATTTTTTAAAAAGGGAAGAATAGAATTACAGATAGCAGGCACAAGATGCACAAAGGGAAATAGGGGAAGTGGATGCTAAATGAAGTTAGTGGTCAAAGAGGGATAAGGGGTAAGCCGCAGTAGAGCTGTTAAACTAAATGTAATAGAGATGCTTTTATAGGCTTTGGGTAGAAGGAGAGAGATGATCTGATTTGTGTTTTATAAAGATCCCTACGGCTCCTGTAAGACGACAGGAAAGGAGAGCAAGAGAAGCGATGGGAAAACTCCAGTGCCTCATCCATTCATTTTAAACTCTTAGTGGTGGCTAATCTTATTTAACCTAATCTTAGTGGTGGCTACCACCTCACCATCAGGTAAATCTCCTTCTCTCACTCACTGTTGATCATAATTGCTTTATCAATGGTTAGTCCTGATTTTACCCAGCCTCCCATTCTTTTAGTTCCCTTTTTGATTGCTATGCAATTCCTGAAGTGGTCATATAACCCAGCCCTGTAGGTCCTCAGGACACATGGCATTTCATCATGTACCCTTTCCTGCTTTGCTCATATGTCATGGGAATAAGCCCCCCCTCCTCCTTTTAAAAGCTGACCCCTAAATATGTGCTTTTGAGATAATTGGCTACCAACATCTCTAGGATTTTAATTCTCTTCCCTCCTCATTCACATACACACAGGCATCTAGATATGGCAGGTAGTAGGCATTAGAGTAGACATGGAAGCTAGACTCAGGCCTGTTTCTCAGACTTTAGTATATATTAGAACCACCTGGATGAGCCCGTTATGACATGCATTGCCCGGTAATTCTGATGCAAGTGTACAGAGGACTACAATTTTGAGAAAATAATTCTAGGCTCAGCTTTACCACTGATTGAGTAGCCTTGAGTACATCAAGGCACGTGTCTGAGCATTCATTTCTTATATGAAAATGAAGTAGGTTATAGTGGTTATTCTCTAAGGATACTCTCAGCACTCACAGTCTCCTACTCTGTGTCTAGAATCTAAATAAGGCTAGGAAGAAATGCAAACATATAATGATAACATTGTAAAAGCTAAGAATAGTTACTAAAAATTAGACAACACCCTTTGCTTCTCCGAAGTTGAATAAAAATTAAGTAATGACATGTTATGTATAATTGCCATCAAATAAAAGGAAAGGAACTTTATCTTAGCCTAAACTAAGACAAAGATTTTCAATCTGAAGTCCACAGGGACAAGACCAAGAACAGGACAAGACATGGCCTGATTTCAGAGATTCCTGAACTTGGATAAGAAAAAACCAAAAATCCTCACATCTTTATTTTCTGTAAAGTCTAATAGAAATTTATTATTTTTTCATTTTAGGCAATTAAATAGAATTAACAATACTTGAGATTTTGTCACAAATAACAATCACATTTTTGTATCACACAACATCTCATACAAAAATGTCTCCATACATTGCTTACACTGATCACTATTTGGAAATAACTATGGCTGTTAAACATCCACATCTTGTTAATGCATTAAAAATAGTCACATCTATTAGCATAAGTTTAATAATATGATCATTGTATTTCCATACAATTTTTTTATAACTGTTTTTTGTGTTGTTGTTTGAGTCAGAGTCTTGCTGTTGCCCAGGATGTAGTGCAGCGGTGCGATCTCTGCTCACCGCAATCTCTGCCAGATTTAAGAATTTCTGGCACGATCTCTGCCAGATTTAAGGGATTCTCTCCTGCCTCCGCCCGGGATTATAGGCACGTGCCACCACACTCAGCTAATTTTTCTATTTTTAGTAGAAACGGGGTTTCACAAAGTTGGCCACGCTGGTCTTGAACTCCTGACCTCAGGTGATCCACCCACCCACCTCGGCCTCCCAAAGTGCTGGGATTACAGGTGTGAGCCACAGCTCCCAGCCTTGTAACTATGTAGTTCATATTATAAATTATGTATTTTATATATTATCTTATTATGAACACACCGTTACAATGAAAGCCAAGTATAGAAAGCCCAAAGTATTCTCAGAAGATCTCCACAGGATTCACCAGATTGCTGAAGGGATCCATGGCACCTGAAGGGTTTAGAAATCACCTTGTATTTTTCTAGTCCTTCAGTGATGGCAATCTAATGGGCTTTTATATTAAGGATGCTAATTTGGATTTTATAGGATTAACTCTGTTCCACGTAATTTTTCTTCAACTTCTTGATATTGCTTGGGAGGGTTTGTCAGACAATTGAAATACAGTCCTTAAAAAGAAAAGAGCCATTTGTTGAATTTATGGCTGCTATGTGAAATACTTAAAGTGTTATATTAGTTTGTAAACGGAGAACAAGTGTTATTCAAAGCCCTTAACAGTGATAGCTTTCAAATTTGTCAGATGCATATACTGGGCAGGAGTTGCAATCTAAACTTGAAAGTGCAAGTACTTTAGTAAGTTTAGAAAAGAAAACAAAGGCCCCCTTTTCTAGAGTAATTTTTTTTCCACTAATCCAATATAGAGAGTCAAGCATGAAGATAATCCAGTCAGCCTGCATTCAAATCTTCGTCTAGATCTGAGGAGAACAACTCTGAGTTTGATGTATTGAGTCTCTTTACTTCCCAGCACTGTGATCTTGGAAAAGCTACCTAGTTTTATTGACCCTTAGTTTGCCCATCTGATAAATGGGAATAATAATAGTCCATGTCTTACAAGGTTATTATATGGGGTCAATCATCCACATAAAGCAGAGAGTCTGGTATACAGTAAGTAGTAAATAAATGTAGCTATTACATTTCATCTACTTATGAGTGGCACCTTCCCAAATTTTACAATGAATTTGAGGCCTGTACAATGAAAGCCAAGTATATAAAAAGCCTAAATATGACCCATGAGGATCAAGAACAAAAAGTAAGTACATAAGAGTAAATCTGCATGGCTAATTCCTCACTGAAGAAAGTTACAGGAATTAGGCTCCCAACAAGCTCGGTACCTATTTCCAGAGAATGAAGGCGAATACAGTAGTTTATCACTTTCTTAGTCTAAGGAAGCATTTTTTTTAAGGTATGTTCCATGGATAAATATCCTGAGAAATGCTTTAAAATATATATTCAGTATTCAAATAATTTTTAGAATATGGTGCAAGTTCAAGGCTTTGAGAACCCCTAGTATAAAGAAACCCTTTTAACTAGTATAGCAAAAACAATGATTAGTAAACTCAAAAATATGTGGCCATGAAACCCCTTTTCACATAGTTCCCATTATCCCAGAGACTTAATCATTTGAACATGACTTAAGAAATATTGGTAGAAAGCACAGTTGTTTATCAGTATGACTAATTATCAATCCTTTTTCTACTGATCTTACCTATGAAATAAATGTATCATTAAGGTCTTTGCCAATGATTGACATCAATTAAGGTAGAATAAAATAAAACCTATGGCAGTTTTGTAATAAAACAATTAGCTATACTATAAGGCAAATAGATCTATTAGGAACCTAACAAGTCCTTTGCAATGATCTAAATAATGAAATATCCCTTAGATCAGAGTTTCTCAACATTTGTTTGCACATGAAACCTCTGAAGATGTTAGTCAAGTGCAGACTCGCGTGAGGTCTAGGATAGCGCCTGAAAATGTACAATTCTAACAAAACCTCAACTGGTGCTCCTAGATTGCAGACCACAATTTGAGTTGTAAGGCCTTAGTCTATCCCTCACAGCAGCTGTCATAGCAAATTTTCACATTAACAATGAAAACCTTAACAGAAAGTGTCTGACACTTTCACAAAAGAACAGATAAGCTTTTCATGTCTTTTTCTTAAATCTGTGTTCACCCGTTGTTGAGGGTAGAACATTGCAACAAGTTCATTTTTACAGGGAGCTAAAGTAAGATTCCCCAAGGAAGTTTTCTGATATTCTCTATTGGTACAAAGATTGAGCTTAGAAAATGTAGAAGAATGAATGGTCAGCATGAGCCTTGAACTCTGGCTACCATCATTGTTTCCTACCAAGATGCATCTCTTTTCTTTCCTGAAAACTGCAAGTTTTCTCTCTCGCCTGGCTTGTTTGTGCCAGGATCTTCTTTCTTCTGCCCTTCTCAGCTAGAGTCACTGATGCACTCTCCTCCTGTGAGATATGTATCACTCAATACCATGGTAAGAGGAGGAAATTTACAGCAGTTATGATGAACTAGAGATGGCCACAAAATTATTTGACACTTCTTTCATCAAGAGGCAGCATCTTAATTCTCCCCTTAAAGCTTGACTTGTCTTAGCAACTTGTCTGCCAAGTAGAATGCAACGAATATGATGTTACAGGTCTTCCAAGGTTAGATCATTATTAGTAACCTTTAGCCTCTTTATGGGTTTCTTAGAATACTCACTTCGGGAGCCCTAAGATGCCATGCATAAAAACTGACTACCCTGAAACCACCATGCTGTAGAAGACATGTAGAAGTCCTCTGGTTGACAGTCCCTGCTGAACTGAGCCTTTCAGCCATTCTCACAACGGCATTAAACATGAGTGAATCTGTCTTGAACCCTCCAGACCAGCACATCCACTAGCTGAATTCTGCCAAGTGATGTCAAATGACACCACACAGAGTAGAAAAATCAGTAAGCTGAACGCGGCTGAATTCCTGATTCACAAAATCAGATAAACAGATAAAAGAAATGTTACTTTAAGCCACTGTATTTGGGGTGTTTTGTTACATAGTAATAGACAACCAGAGAAGTATCCTAAGCTCCCTCTGGAATGGAGGCTCTGCCTTGAATCACAGGCCTCTCGATCGAGAGACCTTGATACATGTCCCTCTTCATCGACTCTCGAACTCGTTCTGGTTCCCTGATTTACTATTGCCTATGTTTCTATTTAACAGATTACCCTGTCTCCCAGCACTCAATCTCCTCTTAGTTACACCTGAATTTCCCCAGTTCCTGTCCTGCCTAGTCTGTATTTTCTCCTTTTCCTCCAGCCTACACTGCTATAACCTTAGGATACTTTCAACCTGCTGGGAGAAACTCTATCCAAAGTGTTTCCATGATAATTTTCTGCTCTTTTCCCTTCTGTAGGGAGATATGTTTTGGCTATCTCTACCAGTTTATCTACCTCTAATTTCACTTCAATCCAGTGCCAGGCCCAGTTGTAAGCACCGAAGAATAATTGAATGACTATTGGATAAGTGAATTAGTGAGTGAATGAATAAATAAATACATCAATGCATTTATAGGTTATGGTCTACTACTCCACCCAAATTGTTACTTGAAAATTAGTTAAAGCAACCAGAAAACCGAATGGTCTTTTCTCAGACCTCAGGTAAATTTCTATTCAATCACTGCCTTTGGTCAATGTTGTCACCTACTTAAAAACTGTTTCCCTTCTTGCTGCTTCTGGGACCAGACACTGTTTACAGTTTCCTGTGACTTCTCCTAACACTTCTTTGCTGGCTTCTTTTCATCTGCACATATTTTAAATGTGAATTCTCCAAGACTTGGTTTTTGGTTCCTTTTTAACTGTGTATAATATCCTTTTGCCATATCATCTGCCCCCATGGCTTAAACTCCATATTGATTACCCCCCCCAAACCATTTTCTTTAGTTGTGGTATCTTGCCTGTGATACTTTCTCACTGCTACACCTATCAAACACACACTGATCTCCCTCTTCACATCCAGACATGTTTTCCGGAGATTATTGGATATCCCATCAATACATCAAAGACAATATATCCCAAATACAAATCACTTCCCCATCACAGTTTTGCTTATTTCTATTTCTAACCATATCCAATGATACCACCATCCTCTCAATTTTTCAGCCCTAAGACATGTTATTTTCACCTCATTCCTGTCACATCCTTTAATTACATCAGTACTGATCTCTGTTGACTCTAGATACAAAATGTCAGTTATAATAAACTCTAAAATGTCTCTTCACCTATAATTCTCAAATCTTAACAGTTATCCAATTTAGTCTATGTAGTACAACTAGTTATTTTCCTAAACTGTTCTTGTAAGTACTCCAACCACAGTTGCCCCCTAGTGCTTTCTTATTCTGTAGATTGTATTTTTGTGTTCTAGCCTTAATATCCTTCCACTCCACTAACACCTTTCTTCAAGGCTCTGTTTTAATGAATTCTTCCTTGATTCCTACGTGCCTTGCCATTCGTTTATAACCAACTCCAGAAAAAGTCCCTCCTGACCTTGCGGTCTCTCGGTCATTTGTTCATGTCCCTTATTTATATATTGCCATTATCTGACTTGAAGTTGTTGTAGGTTTCCTCACTGCTTTATGAGCCCCTGGCTGAAAGTTTTTTTTTTAATCCCCTACTAAAACTAGCAATGTCTATTGCACATAGTGAATGTTCTATAAATGTTTCTTAGATTTGGAGCTGTTGAACAGTTTCAGTTTTCAGCTACATTCACTTTTTGACTGAGTTGTACCATAGATGACACTAATCTGTGCAAAATGGGGCACATTTAAACCACTTACACTATTACTTTAATGTTCTCATTGAACGCAGGAATCTCTTTGTAGCCTCTAGGTACATTTAAACTTTAAGATAAAAATTATATTCTGTCAAAAGATTTATAATCAATACCATTGCCAATTAAAATCAGATAATAGACACAGAAGTGCCTCAAAGCTTCAACTAAGATAGATACAAGGGGATGCCAGTGGATAACAGTGTTATTTCATAATCACAGCCTCCATTTTCCCCTCTAGCAATTATTCTGATGCAGAATCAGTCTTAAGAGGTTTCTGCAGCCAGATGTAAACAAAGAAGTATCATTACAAAACTCACTTGACTACACTTCTGACACCCTGGTTGGGGAAATGTATATGGATTGATGTGTCTGACTGACAAGAACTCAAAATTTAAATGATCCCTTGTCCAAGAACCCTGTGGTTACCATTTAGAATTCATCTGCACAAGTCGTTAAGTATACTCTTTGGAAAACTATTTTGTTCCAGAAAAATGTAAAGTCAGGAAGTAGGAATGCTAACATTTGAAAAAAGCTTCTTTAATAATGCTGTAATTCTGAATTTTTTGTTTATATTAGAAAATATTTTTTCTTATAACTCTAGATATAGTACAATTAGAGATGTTTCAAAATTATTCAAGTAAGTGCTTAATTGGGTCCACGTAATCTTGTGAAAGCCGTGTAGAGGTTATAGCAGAAAATCTTGTTTTATTCAGATCCACTAAGATTCCATTAACACTTCTGTGTGCCCATGTCCTTGGCTTTTGTGATCTTTGCTTCTCAAAACTTCTGTATCTACATCTCTTTGGATGACTGTCTTCAGGCTAGTAAAGCTGCTTTGCCAACAAAAACAGAGATCGGAAGTGCCTTGGTGTTTATGTCACCTTAGGGTAGTCCTTAAGGCAATGACTGGGGACTACTGGAATACAAAAGCCCAGCTCGTCTGTATCAAGTTGCAACAAGCTGAAGCATAGTTCAGGCCCAGGTTTTCCTGCAGAACCAGACTGAGGCTGGGACTTTGCCTGCAATTGCTCCTTGCATGATTTCTTCCCCATTCCTATTCTACTTCTCTTGCTCACCTACTTGCCATCCCTGAGAACATTTCCTTAGTAAACTACTTTCATGCAAATTCTCCTCTCCACATGGGCTTTACAAAAACCCAACCTGAAACATAAGCATTCCTCTAATTATAGTAATAAGGGCATCAAATTTCTATTTGAAAACACTAGGAATGGGCTGGGCGCGGTGGCTCACACCTGAAATCCCAGCAATTTAGGAGGCCGAGGCGGGCGGATCACGAGGTCAGGAGATCAAGACCATCCTGGCTAACATGGTGAAACCCCATCTCTACTAAAAACACAAAAATTAGCCGGGTGTCGTGGCGGGCGCCTGTAGTCCCAGCTACTCGGGAGGCTGAGGCAGGAGAATGACATAAACCCGGGAGGCGGAGCTTGCGGTGACCCGAGATCGCTCCACTGCGCTCCAGCCTGGGCGACAGAGTGAGACTCCGTCTCAAAAATAATAATAATAATATGGTGTTAAACTGATTAATTGAATCTTTAACTTCAACAAAATGTTAGAGTTCAAACCTGTAGCTCTATGGAGGTTTTGATTACCGTTATAATCCATTAACACAATATGTTACTAAGACAGCATTTCAGAACACAGTATGATTTTCTTGTAGCTATACTACAAAACAAGCATGAGTATCTGTATTACTTTAGAAAATCTCTAATAAAGTTGTGAATTATAATGTCAATGGTTTGATTACATAGAATCTTACTGGTTTTTAAATAATATCAAAACTTTCCATCTCTAATAATGAAAAGAATGGAGAGGTGAGGCAGGATAAAACATAATATTGGGGCCAGGTGCAGTGGCTCACGCCTATAAGCCCAACACTTTGGGAGGCTGAGGCGGGTGGATCACGAGGTCAGGAGTTCGAGACCAGCCTGACCAAGATGGGGAAACGCCATCTCTATTAAAAATACAAAAATTAGCCACGCACGGTGGCAGGTACCTGTAATCCCAGCTACTGGGGAGGCTGAGGCAGGAGAATTGCTTGAACCCGGGAGGCAGAGGTTGCATTGAGTTAAGACAGTACCACTGCACTCTAGCCTAGGTGACAGACCAAGACTATGTCTCAAAAAAAAAAAAAAATCTAATATTTGTATTAATATAAACTCCTGAATCCCTCACGACATAATATCCATGTGTATCAAGCCTTTTAATTCCTACATATGTTACAGTTATCCTCCCTATGCCTCTCATAACCAGAAGGAAAACTGAAAGTCTACTATCTTCCTTTTGGTAAAAATTTTAAAAGAAGGGCATTCAGGTAGAGATGGTATTCATTAATGCCAGTGACTGTGGCAGACTGTTCTTGGGCCTCTGGGAAGCCTGTGGTGATAAACAGCACTGGAGGAAGCTATTTACATATGGCTCATGACCCTCATTCACGGCTTGTGTTGCTTATTCACCAGTTTGACTTTGAGCTTGCCAAAAAGTTACACAACCTCTGCTATGCCCTCCTCATCCCACCAGCAAATTACCACTTTGTTCCCATTTTATGAAATTATTGAATAAAGATCACCATTAATATTTGTCTTTTTTAATACCAGTTACTGACAAGTGATTGTGGTTCATTCAAAAAATATTTATTGAATGAATGGCAGTTACTTTAAAGAGCTTCTACTGTATTTTAATTTCCAATAAACATATATGTGTCACGTATTTTTAAAAATATGATTGGAGAAGTTCAGCATTTTTGTTTTGCTTTACTTTGGTAGGTTAATGCCTGATGTTCATAATCTTTTCCAGTTCAACAGGCTGGGCGAGTGGTATGGTACCATAAAAAGGATGCTCAGCTGGAAATCAAAACCTTCAATCTCTACTTCCATTCCCTCTACCAAATAGCCATGGCATCTTGTCATGTAATTCTGAGAGAGCTTCATTTCCACATCTTCAGAAAGACAGAACAATGCTAGATGTACTTGCATGTATTCCAACAGTGATTGCCTTTTAGACCTTCCTCTTCTCCCATTTCAATAGACATTAGCCTCATGGGTGACCTCCACACCTGTACTCTTCCCCATACACGATTCTGCATATAGCCACCGAATGTAACTTTCTAATATGCAAAACATACAAAACTTACTGGTTTTTTTTGAACACATTCATCTCAATTGAGCAAGGTATCATCCATCCACATTGTATCCCCAGTTGCTGTTTATTTATCTTCAGCTTAGTATTCTTAGCAACTAACTGACTGTCTGCCTATAAAAGATGTTTAATAAATGTTTGGAAGAGATGGACTTGAATGGCCTGTTGTACTCATGCTGGCATGAAAATCCCTTTAAGTCTCTAGGCTATAGTTGGTAACAATTTCAACCCCAACACATCCCTAGCCAAGCAAAATTCGTCTCTTCTTCCTTCTACTCCATGCATACCCCCGTGGTAGGACATACTATATAGTCTTGTAATTGCTTTTGATTGCTTTTGAAATACCTATTTTTCCCTTATATATGCCATCTCTTAACTACAGTGCCAGGTATATGGCAGAATCTCAAAACTGAGTTAAACAGACTAAGATTTCTGTGCTGGGCGCGGTGGCTCACGCCTGTAATCCCAACGCTTTAGACAGCTGAGGTGGGAAGACCACCTGAGGTCGGGAGTTCGAGACAAGCCTGACCAACATGCAGAAACCGTCTCTACTACAAATACAAAATTAGCCAGGTGTGGTGGCGCATGCCTGTAATCCCAGCTACCCAGGAGGCTGAGGCAGGAGAATCGCTTGAACCTGGAAGGCGGAGGTTGCGGTGAGCCGATATCTCGCCATTGCACTCCAACCTGGGCAACGAGAGCAAAACTCCATCTCAAAAAAAAAAAAAAAAAAACACTAAGATTTCTTTCAAACCTGTAATCTGATGATTGTATGCAATTCTTTTTAAAAAGCTAAAAATCTTAGATTGAGTTATTTACGAACACAAACAGGTATGAAGCAGAAACCACGAAGGCAACTGGCAAAACATACCAGAGTAAGTACAGCTAGGAATTGTAGATGCCAGTGTCAGTCTACATCTTTGAACTCTATGAAAGAGCCTATTGGACACTAAGTATTTATCAAATTCTTTCTCTTTAAAGCTAGTTCTAAAAACAATTGAAACAAAAGGAATTTTAGCTAACTTGCTTTACCTTGGCTACAGAATATTTTAAATCTAACATTCCAAATAGTTCTTAAACTATTCTGAACTAGTTTCTTTCTGTAAAGACAATTATGATTTCTGAGTCTACTTATGAATAATTGTATACTTATGCAATGTTAGGAGAGTATTATCTTTAAAGTGATTTGATGTTCAAGATTTCTACTATTAACCTTGGAAAAGTAAAAAATCTCTTCTATCAGAGGAAATCTAACACTCTCAAAAATAAGTTAAATATGATACAATGGCAGTTCTACAACGTCCAGATATTCAATAGTAGGCAGCAATTATTACTTGTTAAGCCATAATTCACATCTTTGAAAGATTCAAGAGGGCAAACTAATTTTGCCAATGTGAAGGAGCTATAAGAAAAATTATGCTTTAATGGAAATGTTTTCGTTGCCTTAAGTATTGCTTTTTAATCCTTGAAATTCAGTGCAAATACTTAATAATTATTTTCCATATATCTTATTAGAAATATTAGCACTCATGCTGGTTAGAGATTTTATCTTCCTCAGAGCCACACCAACACACCCTTCTAAACCCTGCTTTGCAACGCTGAGGCAAAGACTCTGCAAACCGTACTTCCGGCTTTGCTGACCGACTCCCAGAATCTAAAGGTAGGGAGCAATAGAGGGAGACTGCAAGCCTGGAGGAGGGAGAAAGGATTTACTCATTCACACTAGCTTCCCATGCACTTACTGTCCTTATTAGCAGTTCCCTAGACGTGCTTCTTCATGCCTGCAGCAGCACTTCTTTTTAGTAACAAGCTATTCAATTTAGCTTGTGTTTTGTTTTTCAAAAGCTTAGAGAATCAGCTTCATTGCACCCCTGCTGCAGAAATGCCAGCACCACCTGGCTGGCAGAGGTCCGGGCCTCAGTCCCATTGGGCCCTTCCTGCTATCCTAGAGAGGGTAGCACCAGCCACATAGTGGCCCCCTACTCAGACCTGAGCTCAGCTTTGTAGAGTCCTTCCTCAAGGGTTCTAAGTGTTAGTAATTCTAATCTTTTGTCTTCCCAGCCCTAGGAGCTGTAGCTACTTTGTGCACTTGCTACCTCTTCTCTTTGTCAATTTTTCAATACCTAGATCACAATTCCTCCTGTTACATTATTTTCTGCCACAGTAACTCGAGTGGTTTCTGTCTGTTAACTGACCCTGGCTGACACATCATTCCAAATCCAAAACTTGTCAGTATCAAAATGGAAATACAGTAAGTTTTGGGTCTGTGTTTAATGGGTAAGAATGATTTCTCATCCTTCCAAAGACCACATATTATATTCCACTATTGTTTTCTACTACTTTTATAAAATAATGACTAAATATAGATAAGCACAAGGATATTTAATCTTCTGGACAGCTGTATTCATATGTGCATTCTTTCTGTAGATGGAACTCAGTTGTATTAGAATCAAAAACTTTTTAAAAAATTGTAACCATGGACTGTTGAATCAAATCTAGCCCTGTAGTTATTTTTCAAAGTCAACACGAATAGTAAAAAATAAAATATTGTCAAAAATCCACCTGGAAAATTCCTATGCCATCCATACTATACACATAATATGGATTAGGTTTTAAATACTGCATAGTCACCTCCTGCACACCAAAGTTTAGGAAGACATTGAGCTAAACTCAAAGAGCAAAAAGCCAGTGTGTATGCAGCTTTCTTAACATGCAATTCTTCCTGCCTCTAAGGTAAGCCCTAGATTGTTTTCTTTACCTGCAGGGCTTTCTGCAGTATGTCTTAATAGTCAAGATAATCCAGCACAGCACTTGTAATATGCTTGTGATCAAGAATGGATGGAAACAGGATGGTGTAGTCCTAACTTAAGCATGTAAATTAATTGCATCTCATAACGTCAGCCTATCCACACTCTTAGTCATACAGATTAAAGAACCAAAAGGAACCCGAGGAAATCAGAAAGGGTATTTCATATACATGGTTGAAGTTTGACCTCAAAAAAAGAAAAATCAATTTCAGGCATTGAATGGCAATTGTATAATTTATTTATTAAATTTATAATACACTGAAATCTGAGTTTTCTATTACTTTCATTTCTTATTTGGACACTGGTAATTGCCTCTTTCTTATGCATTTTTATAATATAAATCCTGATACTAGCTGGCACTACTCCAGTATTTTTTCCCTTTAACTTTGGAATTTTCCCTTTAAAAGTTGTCATTCTAGAGTTAACATGCTACCAGCTTTTCACAAATTAAATTTGTTGTTAGAAAATGGCTTCCATGGCCAGGCATGATGGCTCACGCCTGTAATCCCAGCACTTTGGGAGGCCGAGCCAGGTGGATCACGAGGTCAAGAGTTCGAGACCACCCTGGCTAACACGGTGAAACCCCGTCTCTACTAAAAATACAAAAAATTACCCGGGCGCCGTGGCTACTCCCAGCTACTCGGGAGGCTGAGGCAGGAGAATGGCATGAACCCGGGAGGCAGAGGTTGTAGTGAGCCGAGATCACGCCACTGCACTCCAGCCTGGGTGACAGAGTGAGACTCTGTTTCCAAAAAAAAACAAAACAAAAAAACAAACAAACAAAAAAAAAGGCTTCCATTTATCCAAAATTTAGGCTCTTAAAAAAATGTATCCCTTTTTCATGATATTTCTAATATTAATGTTCTGTAGATGTTCTATAGAGGCACTTGAAATAAACTCAACATATCCAATAAAGACAGAAATGGAAAGGTAAGTACATAGGTTTTCTGGTTGTGATGTACTCTATCCCTTGCCTGTTTTTTCTTGACCAATACATACAATGTTACTTAAACATGCCATCCCTCAATATTCCCAATGTCCCCTATACTAAGACTACTCTTGGCCCCAAGACTGAAGGAACTTAAAGTTCCCACTACTTAGATGTATAAATTAAGACCAAGGCAAAATTTCTACTGGTCCAGCATCCTTTTGCTAAAGCTAGCCTGTTACCTTAAACTCCGAAATTCAGCTTCACTCTTAGTACTCAATGTACCCTACAAGGGCTTCTCCAACTGGTTCCTGGACTAAAGTCTTTGGAATTAACTTCCACAAAGAGGGCAGAGACCTTATCTGTCTTGTTCACTGCTGTAACTCCAGCACTCGGTGGTTTTTCTGTGCCTAGCCACTTTTCTTTAGAGGTGATCAGAAGCTGGTTGAATGACTGAATCGATAAATGAAACTCAGCTTAATACCTTAATCGTAATCATTGTGTTTCTGTTCTAAAGCTCTTTGTTTCTTCATCAATGCTTCTCAAAGTCTAAAGTAAAATTCTGAATGCAATGCTCATGGCTGGTTCTCTGTTATCTGCTAATGGAATTCCTGATATAGAATACTTCTCTCTGATCAATCATTCCTTACTTGCAGTCCTGATTTTGTGTTTTCCTCACTTGCTAGAGGCTGCACTTACCTCCTGAGTTTCTGCCTCAGCAACTGTTCACCTGCCTGGATTTCTTCCTGTTCTTGGAATCTTCCTAAATATGCATTTGTATCCTCTGGATCCTGACCATTCCTCTGCCATTGGCACACTGACTAGGATCTATTCTCACATGTAATAGCCAGATAATTGGGGAAAAAAAAGAGGTATTGCATTCTTGGTAAGGCAGGCATTGAAAGACAGACAGAACATGAGATTTTTGGTCCAGGAAATAGTAGGGTGACATAGGAAAGTAATTCATCTGAAAATATTTTCTTTAGTGGTTCAACCTATACAAACATACCATCCAGGGAATACAGCAGGCCCAGTGATAATTCTAGACATATTCAACATAATGATTTCCAATCAGGTAGACAGGAAATGAGGTAAAGCTGTTGAGTGACAGTTAAGTGGCAGGGAAATATATAATATAATTAACCAATCAATTTAACAACAATTAGTTAAAAGCAGTACCAACAGCTACTTTTATTGAGCCCTTACTATGGGCCAGGCACTTTATGTACATCATCTAACTTAATATTCACCAAAAAATTCAGGAAGGCAATATTTGTCAATATTTTGAATTTTATTTTTTAAACCAATGGGGAGTCTGACAGAAAATTTGAACAAGTTGCAGAAAGTCCTAAAACTAACAGATGTTGCTAGAATTTGAACCAGGACCATTTGCTACAGTAACTTGCTCAAGTTTCTACTAAGCTATGCTCCACTCTACGCAACTCTAAGTTTCATCAATACACTGGAACTCATTTCATATACTCTTTCTCCTTAGTCTATTACCATGAAATACACTGGGTTCAAACTTGCAATAAGAAATCATTAAGTGACTCATCACCTTACAATTCCAAGTACAGACAAGTGTGAAAATGATCCTACCAAACAAGGAGAAGTCTATCACTGTCGCCTTTACATCTTCTCAGGATGTTAACTTTGTCTCCAGCTTAATGACAAGCACAAATTCTTGTAGTTGTTCTTAAATTTCAGGGCGTTCTTTAGTTTTATAGTACATATTTAACTGTATTTAATACCCATGCCTGGGAAACTGCTGTGTCTTAGAAAGTCATATAATGCTGAAGGTCAAGGAATATGCTCTTGCCAGATTTGTAGGGATCCTAGCCTAGCATCACTCCCGTACTTGTTTATTAAAATGAAGTTAATCTGTTCAGAGTCATAGGCCCATAAAGACAATATTTTCTATGGGTTAAGATGTGCTATTCTCATTAACTGAACAAACCAGGATGAATTTAATCACAGCAGTCAAGGGAAGCTACTGCATCATTCCAAGACAAATTAGAGATATTGTACCCCTATGGTGTTACCTTTGATTTCGATTAGTGGTTTCAGGCTGCTTCCTATGGCTAGATTCAAAATATTCAGCCTACTAAAGAGAATGAAAGGTAAGTTTATGACTTTGCATCTTGGAACTGCACCACTGATAACTGCAAAGCCTAAGGCTTTGAAGGGAAACGACAAAAAAAAAAGTCAATCATATTTTCATAAATATTAAGCTTCCCAATTGTATATAAAGAAAACATGCAAGTTACTTTTTAAAATGATTCAGGAGATAAACTACTGGTATAACTGATCATGTTATTACTAAATCTCATGAAAAATATATTAAGCTGGAACTATTAGCCTGCTTTTAAAAATGTGTATGAAAGTCACTTATTAAAAGCTAGAAGATGTTGTTAAATAAAGAAACTTACAATTTGTTGAAATTTCCCTATTGGAGAATTATAAAACAAACAAAATAGTGTTTTTCTGATGCATCACATAAAATGTAGAAGCAAAATTTGAGGGTTTAGAATATTTCAATAAAACATTAAATGCCTGGGCAGTCTCCGTAATTGTTTCCCTTGAGGGGAAAAAAAAAACCTTTCCTTTCAGGTAAGTAGGCACACACAGTTCTACTCACCCCTCGTCTCTCCAAATCTAGACTCGAAATACATATTAGTCGCAATAAAACTCACATTCTTATTCTGCATGACTAATTTGTAGTCAAACTGAATACAATTCAGTGGAAACTTAATATAAAATTCATCTAATAAAAAGGTACCAATGACTGTACAGCAACATATGTAGATAAAAGTGTATCATATATAAAACATTCAATCCCACATGGCAGCTTTCCTAGAACATAAAAACATTTTATTATTATGGGTATTAGATCATGAAGTGAGTATTATTTTAAAAACATGCTAAGAATGTTATCTTCAAAATTTAGTATCTCAAAAGCAGGATTTTGATTACATCAAGTGGTTTATAAAATAGAGATATTTATCCATACACAGTTTTATGTGACAATTTAGGTGTCCTTATAGCTTCTTGGTGGGCAGTGTAAACTGGTAAAAAAATAATAATAATAATAATAATTTTGCTAAGTATTTTTGCGATATATATAAAGACCCTTTAAAAAATGTTAATATCCTGGCCGGGCACGGTGGCTCACGCCTGTAATCCCAGCACTTTGGGAGGCCGAGGTGGGTGGATCACGAGGTCAGGAGATCGAGACCATCCTGGATAACACGGTGAAACCCCGTCTCTACTAAAAATACAACAAGTTAGCCAGGCATGGTGGTGGGCGCCTGTAGTCCCAGCTACTCAGGAGGCTGAGGCAGGAGAATGGCGTGAACCCAGAAGGCGGAGGTTGCAGTGAGACGGGATCGCTCCACTGCACTCCAGCCTGGGCGACAGAGCAAGACTTAGTCTCAACAACAAAAAAAAAAAAAAAAAAAAAAAAAAAAAAAAGAAAAGAAAAAGTTAATACAGTTCGACCTAATAATTTCATCTACTGGAAGCTGTCTAAAAGGAAACAAAATGGTCTACTGGGTTATTTAGAAGGACAAAAATAAAAAACTAAATGCCTAACTTCAGCAGAATATTCCAGTAAATTGTGGCACATCCATACAATAGGATGTGGTCATTATGTAAACATTTAAAGTGTGTCTATAATAACCTAAAATCACTTACGTGATAGTAAAAAAAAAGGGTGAAAAGTCATAAATACAGCACGATCACATCTAAGCAAATAGCAGAAAACCCTCATTTCTGCTATAAAAAGGAACCCAATGAAATATGCCAAAATGATAACAATGACTTTAAGTGAGAATATGGTTAATTTTGTTTCCTTTTACTTCTTCCATTCACTTTTGGCTATTAATAATTGGACCCTTACAGCTGGGCATGGTGGCTCACACCTGTAATTCCAGCACTTTGGGAGGCTGAGGTGGGTGGATCACAAGGTCAGGAGATCGAGACCATCCTGGCTAACACGGTGAAACCCCGTCTCTACTAAAAATACAAAAAATTAGCCAGGCTTGCTGGCAGGAGCCTATAGTCCCAGCTACTTGGGAGGCTGAGGCAGGAGAATGGTGTGAACCCGGGAGGCGGAGCTTGCAGTGAGCTGAGATCCCACCACTGCACTCCAGCCTGGACAACAGGGCAAGACTCCGTCTCAAAAAATAAATAAATAAAAAGAAAATCGGATTCTTATCTGTTATATACAAGAATCAACTCAAAATGGATTAAAGACTTACAGGTAAAACCCGAAACTAAAACTACTAGAAGAAAACATGGACTATGAGAGGTGGCTCATGCCTGTAATCCTAGTACTTTGGGAGGTTGAGGCAGGCAGATCATGAGGTCAGGGGTTTGAGACCAGCCTGGCCAACATGGCGAAACCCCCATCTCTACTAAAAATACAAAAATTAGCCGGTCTTTGTAGTGCGTGCCTGTAGTCCCAGCTACTCAGGAGGCTGAGGCAGGAGAATCACTGGAGCCCGGAAAGTGGAGGTTGCAGTGAGCCTAGACCGCACCATTGCATTCCAGCCTGGGTGACAAAGCAAGACTCTCAAAAACAAACAAACAAACAAACATCAACTACAAGCTTATGACATTGGTCCGGGCAAGGATTTTTTGGATATGAACCCAACAGCACAGGCAACAAAAATAAAAATAGACAAATGAAGTTGCACCAACCTAAACAGCTTCTGCACAGCCAAGGAAATAATCCCTTTTCAGGTATATGGTATGCAAGTATTTTCTCCTGTTCCATGAGTTGTCCCTTCACTCTGATTAATATCCAAAAATATATAAGAAACCTTAAACCCAATAGCAATACAACAACCCAATTAAATATGGGCAAAGGACCTGAACAGACTTTTTGAAATAAAAAAGGTTTTAAATGTGACAAAGTAAAATCACAGTGGCAACTGTGATTAAAGAACTGAATTTTTATTACTTTTTTTTTTAGTTTAAGTTCTGGGATACCTGTGCAGAACGTGCAGGCTTCTTACCTAGGTATACATGTGCCATGGTGGTTTGCTGCATCTATCAACCCGTCATCTAGGTTTTAAGCCCTGTGTGCATTAGGTATTTGTCCTAATACTCTCCCTCCCCTTGCCCCCTACGCCCCCAACCCCACAGGCTCTGGTCTGTCATGTTCCCCTCCCTGTGCCCATGTCTGAACAGGCATGTCTTAAGAGAAGGCAAATAAATGGACAACAGGTATATGACAAAATGCTTATCATTAGTCATCAGGTAACTGCAAATTTAAACAATATGCTATCACCCCACACCTGTCAGAATGGCTATTCTCAAGTGTTGGTGAGAATATGGAAGAGGGACACTTTGGACCCTTAATGGGAACATAAATAGGTACAGCCATTATGGAGAACAGCATGAAGTTCCTCAAAAAAAATAAAAATAGAACTACCATACAATCCAGCAATCTCACTACTAGGTACATACCTAAGGAAATGACATCAGTATATCAAGTAGATATCTGCACACCCGTGTTTCTTGTGGCAGTATTCACATTAGACAAGATATGGAATCAACCTAAGTAACCATCAACAGATGAACGGATTCAAAAATGTGAAATATACACACAATGGAACACTATTCAACTCTAATAAGAAAATCCTGTAATTGGGAACAATGTGGTTGAACCTGGAGGATTTTGGAGTTTTCAAATTCTCAAGTCCAGGCATAGAAAATTATTTTTTTTTTTTAAGAAAAAAATGTGAAATATCAACACTGTCTTCTCCATCTGAGCCTAGATACTATTTTCCTGGACTGGATGTAGAATGTAAAGTAGAAACAAGAGTGTGTTCCTGAGAGGAGGGGATGGTGAAAGAACTGCCACCACAACAGATAAGTTTGGGGGTATCCAAGTGCAGAAGTAATTGAGTCCAGGTAGTAGGCACACACTTCTACTCCAGCACTTTCCAACTATCGTGACCTTCACGGTCTGTCTGTACCTCAATTCTCCGAGCAGTAAAATTTGGATGAAATATGCTGGACTCAGTGTTGAGACAAAATGAAAACATAAGGAGAGTCTATCATCTGTAAGTCACTACATGATATAACCATTAGTATTTTATTGTTAGCAAAGATTAATAAAAAACTGACACTCCAGGGCTGAATAGCATGAAGCCCTACACCTAGTAGTTGCCGCCATAGTCTGATCTGAGGTTCCTCAAATCGTTCTTTCCCAGCCTAATTTTTTCTCTTCAGACCTGGAATCCTGCCATCCTCTCGAGTCATAGTTTGGGGGTTACTGCCTGCATATGCCAATGAACAGTATAGCCATGTGACACAGAAATGAAGGCCACAGAACCATAATTCATCAGTTATTAAATGTGTTAGCTGACAACTTGGAAATCATAGAGCACTAAACTCCAAGTTACTTCCTGAAAAGCAGAGAAATGCTTCCGCAGTGAGGCCACACAACTCACAGCTTTACATTTTACCTACAATTTGCACGTGATCCATATGATCTGGCCTCAGCTTTCCCTCAACCCCTTACAACTGTTACAGTTTCATAGTCTTCTGTCAGTCACTAGACAAAACTCAGACACTTCCTTCCAGTACTGGCAACATTACTGCACATTGTTCTTTTAGGTTTTCAGCCCTGGCTACACATTAGCATCACCCGAGGAGCTTTTAAATCTGTACCATTGTGAGCCTTACACCCAGAGGTCTGGATTCAATTGCTCTGGGGTATGACCTAGAAAAAGGCACCTAAAGCCCCCTAGGTGATGTTAATATGCAGCCAGGGTTGACAATGATTAGGTCATTGCTTACCATGGACATATGTTTTAGCAGTCCAGTTTCTAATGTCCCCCTCCCCCCATGCTTTCTGAGACAGAGTTCCACTCTTTTTGCCCAGGCTGGAGTGCAATGGTGCGATCTCGGGTCACTGCAACCTCTGCCTCCCAGGTTCAAGAGATTGTCGTGCCTCAGCCTCCCAAATAGCTGGGATTACAGGCACCTGCCACCACACCTCGCTAATTTTTTTTTTGTATTTTTAGTAGAGATGGGGTTTCACCATGTTGGCCAGGATGGCCTTGATCTCTTAGACCTCATGATCCACCCCCGCCTCAGCCTCCCAAAGTGCTGGGATTACAGGCGTGGGCCACCTGGCCTCTAACGCCCCCTTTCTTTCATAACATTATACCAAGTATTATTTGGCAAACTTCTCATCCACTATACTATATTACTTATTGGCATTGTTTCCCAGCTCAGGCCTAGACGCTTGGCACATTCTTTCTCTCTGGCCACAATGATTGTGTAAGCAAGGCTGAAAACCAACTTAAAGGATTGGGAAGAGTTACAAACTTAAGTCTCCCATACATGATGCAGGATGATAACTTTATCAGATATTTTCATGATTTTATGATATTTATCAGACATTTTCTCTTGGGAAGTTTATGTTAATAGTAAAAATCATGTATCATTAGGGAGTAGAGGTAATGCTACTAAAAGCAAGGACTGAGTAGTTAATTCATGAAAATGAATGATGGAATCCCATGATGTGATAGATCAGCTGCTACACTATGGTCCCAATAGTTCAATTATTCATAAAATTACACTGATTGTAGTTTTCTAATGTGACATTTTTGTTTTGATTATTCAGTTGGTAAGACAACTGAGTAACCAAATGGTTTCGCCTACTTATTTGGTTATTCAGTTGTTCAGTTTCTTGACCTTTTTGCCCGATGCATCCTTAACATAAGCTGAATTTATCTCTGTTCAATGTAACACAAAAGCCTGTATTTAGAGCCAGATTATACCATAGTTTCCAGCCGTGTCCTCTTAAACATATTACTCATTCTCTTATGTCCTCCATTTCTATCCTTAAAAAAAAAAAAAGAATACCACCTATCTCCTGTATGTTTGCAAACATATGTTTACGAGGTGTATGTAAATTACCTTGCATGGTTTGCATCTCTCAGGATGTGAAAATGACCGTCTTCCTCCTCAGCAATTTACTCTTTGTCTTATCAAAGCCATTAAAAGCCCTCAGAGATGATTAAATTTGCTGTGATAGACAGTGGAGTTATTAAGCAAAGTAGTAAACTGTGAACACACCTAAGTTTTTTCTTGAATATTGTAGTGGAGCTGGAAAATTTTTTTTTTAGGTATTTCTTCCATATCCACAAAAAAGCAGCAAGCCCACTGAAACTCATCTCTTTGTGCTAGTAAATAATCCCCTACTTTTCCTACTGTAGGTTGATTTACTGGTCCCCACTTTCTCATTCCTACGTAATAGAATGGCATATCTAGCCTATGGTGGGAAATAAGATACCCTTTGGTCAATGGGGTGCTAAGAAAACGTGACGGGAGCAGAGCCTTGAGATGGGCTGGCATGTTTGGGCTTGCTATCTAGTGACAACCTATGAAAACATGCACTGGGTGGCCAGTGTCATTCCAGTGTGCGCCTCGGTATGTGACACACCAAAGAAATCCAAACCTAACCTGCCACTGAAAGCCAAGCCTAGCAACTACCAGCCTGATGCAGAACCAAATCTAGATCAACTTAAGTCAGCCAAACCCCACATGACCATGAGAATTAGTGCTATTTAAAACCATTAAGTTGGAGGTAATGATTATTACTTGATATTATTGAGAGCTGACCAATACATCTGCCCAAATAAACGTGTTTGTTCACATCATGATGTTGTACTGAACCCCTATTAACCTCAATAGGGAAGGCATCAGGTTCAAGAGACTGAGGAAGAAACCCACAGCCAGCAAATGAGGCATTGGGTTTTATTAGAGGTTTGCATACAGGGGAGGGAATTCAGTAGTGGTGGGCCGGACAGGAAAAGTGCCTTACCTACAGAAACAATCCAGTGGTGGCAGACTGAACAAAATATCCACGCAGCACAGTGGTAGTGACGACAGCGGTAGGCTGAGCAGGCAAACCAACGCTGCTTGCAGGCAGCATGCAGTTTATATAGCATTTTCACTTAACACCCTGCCCTTAATGACGTTCACCTGGCAACCTTCATCCAACCCAAAACTCAGGGCCTCAATCCGCTGGATGTATGGCCCGTGTTCCACGGGATGTGCTTGAGGCTCAGATGTTCCTCATAGACAAGGAAGGGCTCTCTTGCTGGGCTACTTCCAGATTCCGTAGCTCAGAAAACACATTCAGGTGTGTCTGCAGTACAGGGTCATTCTAAGGGTATGCGTAAATTATTGCAATCAGGTGCATTTACCATAGACTTGATTACCTATCTTACTGGTTATATTCTTGTTTTGTGTGTACGTGTGTGTATGCATGGGTGTCTTTACAGAGTCAGATGTCAACTGCAGGGACAATACAAGTGTCTTACTCATTTCAGCCTGCTGTAACAAGATACCATAGACTGGGCAGCTTAAACAACAGAAATTTATTTCCTCACACTTCTGGAGGCTTTAAGTCCGAGGTCAGTGTTCCAGCATGGTCAAGTTCTGGAGAGGGCTCTCCTTCTGACATGTAAACAACAACCTTCTCCTGTGTCCTCACATGACAAAGAAAGAGCAAGCTCTCTGGTGTCTTCTTTATACGGGCCACCAGATCAGAGCCCCACTTGCATGTGCTTATCTTACCCTAATTAATTCCCAAAGGCTTCATCTCCAAATATCATCCTATTGGGGATTAGGGTTTCAGCATATGAATTTGGGGCAAACACAAATATTCAGTCCATAACAACAAGTAAAGGACTACAGAATCTATTTTATACAGTAATATTTTCTTTTATGAGCTACATGAAAATGACAAAACAAGTGATTTAGTATTGTAATACCATGACAAAGATTAAGAACTGAACTGAGCAAATACTTTATACTTCTGGTTCAGTTCATCATAATTGAATTACCCAAAAATATAAAAGGAGAGCTGTAGTTCTTCTAGAAAAATCTTCCTTCATGTAGGAGTGGGTTTGCGGGTTACTGTGCTAATCCACAGCTGGGGTTTTGGGCATCAAGGTTGCTAAGGGTCAAGGGTTTGGGTTTTGGCTCTGGCTTGTGGAAGATCGTTTTCTGAGAGCATTCTTGGGCACCAGCTAGTCAGACACTCCCATTCCAATGGGACATAGTTTTCAACAGAGAGGAATAATCCAGGTGTATATAAGGCAATAAAAGAAACCTTGAGGCTTCAGGCCTTAGCAAGAAGAATTGGAGTGGAAGTTTTAAAGCAGAACTGGAACATTTTCTAATTGAGGGTGGTAGAGAGAATTCTGATATTTATATATTTGGCTGAGGTTGAGAGCTTTTAAGGATGCTGAGCTGGCTGCTGGCTTGGAACGAACGTGTGTGTGTGTGTGTGTGTGTGGTGTGTGTAGTGTAGTGTAAATAAGCAACATTGCTAGTCTTGTAATCTTATAATTGTTCATGAGAGAAAATACAGTCTAGAGGAAGAGATCATCTAGTTTACTGGGAACTAGTAATGCTTATCTTGCCGAGGTTTAAACGAATGATCATGGCTATAATGACTTATAAGAAAATTAAATCTCAGAGCACAGCCTCTGAGCAGAAACTACATACAGAGGTTTATGCACACAGCTGTGCGATGAAAAGAATTAGATGTGCTGTGCCCTGATGCTTTTGCAATAAAGAGTTCAAAAATCTGTGGAGAACACCGTACTCCTTAGTACAACACAGAGCAGTCTGCTGTAGCCTGCTTAATTGGTATGCTATGATCAAATCCCTCTTGATTACACCCCTAGGGTATAATAGGAGGCAGGTTTTACTTTAATGCCTTTCATCATACAGAAAGTAAACTGCTTTATGGATAAAAATAGCCATGTACAGACTCACTATTGACACCAGCCACCCCTGGTGACTTCAGGGCTCATCAGCAATGCACAACTGTTTTAAAATAAAGCAAAGAGTCACATGTATAATTGGAATTACAGGAATAATGAGAAGTAAACAGAAAGAGGCCACGTTGCCTTGAGGGCTAATCTATAGATTAGAAAAAAATCGGGGCCCTAAAAGACACACTATTGAGGGGGTCTAGGGATAGAGCTATTTTTAAAGCAGTGGTAACAAAACAATTGGTGTCACATAACACTCCAGTAACTAAGAGAATTCACTTGACTACAAGACAAGCAAAATATAGGATGTTAAATGTACAACTGTCTCAAGGTTATCCAAGTTAAAATTTGGAGCAACTAAACATGCCCCATTTTACAATGACAAAATGAACACTTAGTTTCCACTGTGTTTAAGAAAAGTGTCTTTGCCACATTAAATGCATTATCAGGAGATAGATTATTATCACAGCTGCAAGGAAAATATTTTTCAGATTCAAAGATTCAAGAACATTGTGGTACACAGAACTTGAATTGCTGTAAGATGAAAAGTTAAACGTCAGCAATTGAAACAACAAATATTCAGGACGAAGTGTTTATAGCCCTTTCTTTTGAGGGTTTTCACATTGAGGAAGTATGCTTTTTATCTTCTCCAGTGATACTTTAACATGGGCCTTCAAACACCTGAATAATAGCAATTAGAAAAATATATTTTTTTCATTAACGACTGGGCATTTTATGCGTTTTTTTATTTTGCATATTAAATATGCCCTTAAAATAGTGCTTGTTCTTCAGTCTACTTATTAGAAGTTCAAAACAAGCCTTTGGTTCAAATCTAAACTGAGATAAATTTCTTAAATCATTGTAAAAAATATTAATGGTGACTAAAATTTTAATGTTTTTGGAAAACATCACAGATATTCAGAACAAACAGGAATACAAAGAACAAAGAGTAAAGGAAGGAGAAGGAAGGAAGAAGGAAAGGGGAAATGTAAGGAGGAGTAGAGAATGAAGAGGTGAAGGGAAAAGCTGTGATTTTTATTTTCAGATAAAGCACAGGTGGAGAAAATCTATGATATTATGAGAGTCTTTCATTTAAAATCCACAGTTTTAGGTAGGAGGGTTCTTATTGGTGAAATCTTTCATATTTGTTCAATCCAAATTATCCATTAATTGTTCTGTCTGATTTATTAGCTTTCATCAAATAGCTATCAGTTTCTATGCTTTAGCAACTTGAAATCATTTGCCAACTGTTGTTATATAATACAAGTCGAAAAAGTTGATATGCCCAAAGGCTTATCTGGATTTTGTATTCATTTTTTCCATTTTAAAGTTCAAAACAAGTCATTTCTTTTTCTTTATTCTCTGCAATCAATACAAAATGTGTATTCATACTATTAAGAAGAGCATGACTGTTTAGAAGGCTTAGTTCAATGGATTAGTAGACAACCATTTTTCTAATTAGTCTTCCCCTCTGAACTTTTCTCCACTTTCCGCAGCAAATGGAAACATAATGAGAATCTTATAGTATTCTGCCAAAATAAAGGGGATGTCAGGCAATAAAGCATATCCATGCTAAATATCATCACAAATCCCATATGTAGAATTATCATTTTATTTTTAAGAGTTTTTTCCACCAAAACCCAAGAATAAAATTACTTTGAAGGATAATTGTTATGGTTATGCTTTGGCTCTATATTTGAGACTCCACGTAAGTCTTTAATTAATAATTTGTGTTATGGACCGTGTTCTGACAAGATGTTTTGCTAAGGAGATATGCTCCCTTCCCTTACTGCCACCCACAAGAGTAAATAAAGGCAAGACACTGGAGTTTTGGAAGTCACATTGGGATTCTGAAGAAGTTCCTGGGCTCTGAGTATCATGCTACACAGTAGAAAGTCACTTCCTGCCTCTCTAATATCTAAAACAAAAGATTTGAACTGGTAGCCATTGATCTAATTCAGGCCTGAGATACATTTGGCTAATTTGATACAGGACAGGTTAAGCCCCAAAATCAGGGCTTGGCCTGGGAGGATTCTTGGCTTTGCCTAGGAAAGAATTCAAGGGCGAGCCTGTGGCGTTAAACAGCTATTTTTTAGTGAACATTACTGAGCTTTGTGGAGCAGGGACAACTCATAGGCGGTACCTCCAAAGCTGGCAGGGTATGGGCTGCTGGCTACTGTATTTATATCCATTTATACCCACTTTCAATTACATGTAAATTACGCGGCAGATTAATGCAAATTGAGAGACAGGTTATTTAGAACTTTCTAGGAAAGGGGTGGTAACTTCTGGGTTATTGCGATGTCCTTTGTAAACTGTCATGGTGCTGGTGGGAGTGGCTTATGCTAATATGCAATGAGGGCTGCTGAGGATCACTTTTGTTGCCATCTGCTGGTTTCTGCTGTTTCTCTCACTTCCGTTGGTCGCTGCCTGCTACTACCTGCCAGTTTCTTCACTTTATCCTCTGGGGACTGGGAAATAAGTCCTGCCCACCTCCTACCTCAGGCTTGCACAGAATTTTTAATTGGAAAACCTTTTTCCAGTTACCCACCAAATATACATCATTGCCTACTATATATCAGGCACTGTTCCAGGTGCTTGGGATTCACCAGTAGACAACATGCACACATAAAGTGCTCAACTTATGAGGCAAATATATAGTGCACTGGGATGTTTTACATACAACTCCAGATTCTTAAGTTCCTCTTGAAAAATAAAATATCTGGCCAAAAATAGCTCTACATTCTGACATGGACACTGCTAGATCGAATTGATTAGCAGTTGCCCATTTTAGACTGGGCACAGGCATGCCATTTGCCAGTATTCTTTCCAATTTACACAATGTCCATATGCATTTAGATCTTTGCTTCACCTATTTCCATTACCTTTCAGGTCCTTGTAGGTATTTTAATTGTGGACTCCATTCACTGTATTATTTTATTTTATTTCAGTTCAGTCTGTATCATTTTGAGTTCCTGTTTTTAATTTAGTATAATATCATAGAAAGTGTTTGTACTTAATTCTACGGCCGGGTACGGTGGCTCACGCCTGCAATCACAGCACTTTGGGAGGCTGAGGCGGGCGGATCACGAGATCAAGAGATCGAGACCATCCTGACCAACATGGTGAAACCCCGTCTCTACTAAAAAGACAAAAATTAGCTGGTCATGGTGGCACGTGCCTGTAGTCCCAGCTACTCAGGAGGCTGAGGCAGAAGAATCGCTTGAACCCGGGAGAGAGAGGTTGTAGTGAGCCGAGATTGCGCCACTGCACTCCAGCCTGGACAACAGAGCAAGACTCTGTCTCAAAAAAAAAAAAAGAAAGAAAGAAAGAAAGAAAAGGTGTTTGTACTTAATTCTAATGCAGAATGTTATGGATTCTTATATTGGTTCTGGTATAAATAAGCTAAATAAATTTAAACATGTTTTTAAAACTCTGTGTAGTCCAAATATATTCTCAGTAAAGTAAGAGTCTGACTTATTTGTGGGTTTAAAATTGAGTTCAGTTGAAACTCACAATTCAGTTGAGCTGCTACAATTTCAGTTTTATGGTTCTGTCTTCCTTATGCTATATATTTTTAAAAGAGGTTTTGTTGATTAAAAAAAAGAAAGTTTGGGAACCATTTGGCTTTCTGATGTCTATGATCTCTTACAAATTTAAACTTATGTGATTTAACACTAATCAAAAGCAAATTGGTATTCCTATTTAACTTTTTATATACAAATGTCTTATTTCCTTGAAATTCCCTAAGATGGAATAATATCTTAAAAGCTGTTCTTCCATAGTATCAATTAAATGCATACTAAACTAAAAATATTTGCTGAATATACATACACATCTGGTAAAATTGTGTTGGTAAGAATAGGAATAATAAATACAAAAATGAAAATTGGGAAGAGAGAATAGTGGTGCATTTGGGAAGGGTGGCGTGTGGAGGAGGGCTTCTAGAATATTAGTAATATTCTATTCTATTTTTTTTTTTAAGAGAAGGGCCCTCACTCTGTTGCCCAGGCTGAAGTTTAGTGGCACTATCATAGCTCTCAGTCTAACCTTGAATTTCTGGGCTCAAGCCATTCACCTGCCTCAGCCTCCTGAGTAGCTAGGACTATAGGCGCATGCCACTATGCCCAGATAATTTTTTAATTTCTTCATAGACTTAATGTCTTGATATGTTGGTCAGGCTGGACTCAAACTCCTGGACACAAGCAATCCTACCACCTCAGCCTCCCAAAACTCTGAGATTACAAGCATGAGCCACCACTCCCAGCCCCCTATTTCTTAAGTGAAGTGACTATGAGGAATAGTTCAATTCATTATTGCTCTATATTCCTTACACGTGTAAATCTTATATGTACATCTATTGCAAATGAAGAAAAAGGAATTTTCGTTGATATTTCCTTTAAATGAAGATCACATCGGAGGTCAAAATGTCACACCAAAAAGAAAGTAAAAAACTCAAAATAAAGATATTTTGTTAAAACTATGAAGTGTTAAAATTGCAAATGACATTTAGTTTTTAAATATTGTATTATTATTTATTAAGAATTGTTCGAATAAGCCAAAATGATGAAAATGCTTGTTATATAGAGAAATCTAAAATGTAAGGCAGTAAGCAGCTACTCTTCCAATAACCCCAAAAGATGAAAATATGTTTGGTATACTAAAAAAAATCTAATCTGTAATGTAGTCAGTGGTATATTTTGAAAGAGAAGTAAAACTATAGTTTTGATTATTTATAAAAGAATGAATTATTTTATATTTAACATAATTAAGTCAGAGTTAAATAGTAGTAACATGTAATTTTTAAAATTGACAGAAAATGCATATTATACAAATGTGATAAACAGCATTTATACTGTGGAAAATTTGTATCAATGACAGAAGGTAATCTCCCTTCTTACTACAATTCTTTTTTAAAGGGAAAAGAATATAAAAGATGAACAAGTGTACAGTCTGAAAAGGTTAATTTTCTTCTTTAAAAATTTTAACACTTTGAAACTACCTGCATTCAACTTCTCTCCAAAATTATTACTTCTTAAACTACGATCTGCCAAGCAATTTGCTTTTGAGAACTCTCAAAATACATTTTTAAATACAATTTTCAAACATACCCAGTTTTTTAAAATACAAATTTTAACTTTGTTTTTGAATCTGACTGATGAGAAATTGCCTAACTTTGAAAAAATATTCATTAAAAAATCCATATTCCACCTAGTCATGTGCTAAATATCAGCATTATAAACAGCTGTTTCAAAACCTAGTTTTATGTAACATGTGCCCTTTTTAAAATTTTTCATAAAATGTAATATCTGTTGGTAGCACTACTGATAATATTATAGGAAAACACTGAATTACGATCATATAGAAAATTATAAGATAGAAAAATAAACTAAGAGTTTAGTATAGAGTGTCTGAACATGTGTACAGCAAAGGGATCAGTTGGGGAGGATGACTTATTGAGATATTTGTAATATCCTTTCATCTACTTTTATCTGTTTTATAGTTTCCTAGTAAATTATAAGCAGTGATTACACCCTTAATCTTTGGCTTTATGGAAAAGTATAAAATAACTCTTCAGATTTATTACGACTGTATATGGATATTTTATTTACAAAAACATATGCTATTGCATTTTGGCCAATCTTTGTATTAATTTTTGTAAGAATATATTGTGTAAACATTTATAGGGTAATAATATATGTCATACAAATGTTAAGAGTGCAATAGCAAAATAAAGAACCATAGCCAAAATAAATTCCTCATAAGCAAGCATCACACACACACATGCAGAAACATGGGATATTTTCTTTGCTGACTTAGAAAAAATTTTCAGGTAAAATATCCTGTAAATGTTCAAGTGGTCACAAGTAAAAATTTACAAAGTGTTTCTATAGTTCCAGCAGAAAGCGAGGTGCATTAGAAGAAAAATATTCATGATATATTTAGAAAGACACCACATTTTGATAAAACAAGTGGTAACTCAGTTTAATTAACCAAATATATACCATATGCAAAATATGTCATAGATACTGATAATTCAAAATCAGTATTCTCTAATTTGGAAATTAGCAACACATTTTTCTGTATATATATGGACAGATATATTAATCCATCCCTGGCATAGGAGTATCCCAATGTACTAATTTGAACTCTTATAAAGCATTCAGTTCAATATAACTCATTAAATGGCCCTACAGCCCAAATAAGAAGCCATCTTTAGTATGCATGATACAAGCTTTCATTTCTATAAAAAGAAATGGCAAAAGATTAGATTTGCAAAGCAAGATAAAAAGACACTTGTCAGCTCCTAGATCTTCCAGGAAGCAGCATATATAGGAGAAAGAGAAAAAAGGTAAAGCATGATTGATATAGGAAAACAGCTTTACATTATAAATTGTATGGTGTCTATATACATGGGAAATTTTCTAAATTAAAAACAAGTCAAGAAACTATAAAGAAATTTGGCCAGGTGCGGTGGTTCACACCTGTAATCCCAGCACTTTGGGAGGCCGAGGCAGGCGGATCACCTGAGGTCAGGAGTTTGAGATCAGCCTGGCCAACGTGATGAAACCCCATCTCTACTAAAAATACAAAAATTAGCTGGGCTTGGTGGCTCACGCCTGTAGTCCCAGCTACTCAGGAAGCTGAGGCAAGAGAATCCCTTGAACCTGGGAGGCAGAGGTTGCAGCCCAGGTTGCAGCCCAGCCTGGGCGACAGAGTGAGACTCGGTCTCAAAAAAAAGAAGAAACTAAAAAGAAATTTTCATTTATTATCAGCAACTAAAAGGATTAAGTGCAAAGATAATGTAACTAAGCATTTAGAGGGGAAGACTGGTATGTGTAAGGGTACGGTATAAAAATCATAACTCTTCAGAAGAAACAAAGACTTTTGAATAATTGCAATAAAATGTATGTAGGTAGGGTGGGGAAAAAGTAGGAGAAGAAGGGAATTATAACAGAGGAGGCAAGGTACAGGAAGGCAAAAACCAAATTGCAAAGGGCATTTCGTGCAACGCTGAGGAGTTTATTTTTATCATAAAAGCTGTAGGGAAACATTAAAGCATTAGTTTCCAAGCCTGGCTGAATATTACAGTTACCCAGGGAGCTTTCTTAAAATGCTCACTCCCAGTCCCTCATAACCCAGAGATTCTGATTTAACTTATCTTGGGTGGAGCCTGGTGATTTTCACATGTAGCTAAGGTTGCTAACGGCTGTGTTAATGGATTTTAAGTAAACTACACAATCAGATTTATATTGTGGAATGAACACTAATCCTGGCAGTATTAAGACTGATTTTGGAATAGACTAAACTGCACTGGATTTCTTATGATATTATCATTATAATATAGGAAAGAAGATCTGAAGACCTTAACTGAAGCCAGGTAGTAAGGATGGATAAGGAGTGGGAGTGGCATTCATAGTTTTAATGCGACTGGAACACATGAGAAGCAAGATATCATAGTGATTATAAATATTGACTCAAATTCAAATTCTACTCCTGCCACTTTGTTGTTGTGTGAGCTTAGACAAGTTACTTAACCACTCTAAGTCTCTTTTTGCTCATATGTGAAATGGAAATAATACCTGCACCACAGAAATTTTCAACAGTCAAACCAGGTAAGGAAGTTAATAACGGATGACAATATCAAAGATATAGCAAATATTCAACAATGGACAGTCATTATGAAAATCTAGCTGTCTCAGTAGATGTGCTGGATGAATAAGTGGGAAAGGTGTAGCTTGGCTTCTAGAATTTATATGTAATCTTTTTTATTAAAATATAAAATATATAGAGAAAATTTGTAAGTCATAAGTGACTCAATAAGTTTTCACAAATGGAATGCACCCATTTAACCAGTATCAGATCAAGAAGCCGAACATTATCTAAACTTCATACCCCTTTCAAGTCATCTCTCCTAGGTTATTTATTTGGCCCACTAAATGTTTACAAATAGCAAGAGAAAGATTATAAGAAGAGGTGTAGTAGAGAGGAAGATAGGTTTAATTTTGGATAAGCAGGGTCAAGAGCCTGTGGGATATTCAAATGGAAAATTCAAGAAGGTTTTGAGCAGAATAAAGGGTAAGTTATAGACACTGAACTGACAGACATTAGCATCAAAGCAGTAGTTGACATTAAAAATGGCTCTTTTCATAATTTTTTTTCTTTTTTTGGAGATGGAGTCTCGCTCTGTCACCCAGGCTGGAGTGCAATGGCTGATCTCTGCTCACTGCAACCTCCGCCACCCGGGCTCAAGCAATTCTCCTGCCTCAGCCTCCCAAGTAGCTGGGACTACAGGCATCCACCACCACGCCCAGCTAATTTTTGTATTTTTAGTAGAGACAGGGTTTCACCATGTTGGCCAGGCTGGTCTTGAACTCCTGACCTCAGGTAATCCACCTGCCTTGGCCTCCCGAAGTGCTGGGATTACAGGCATGAGCCACTGCGCTCAGCCCATAATGTTTTTAATGGTGTATGATTCAAGTGATTAGGCATAATATGTTGCTTGTCTCATTGCTCAAAAAGTAAGAAAAATAAAAGAGACTCCACTCTTTTGCTAGGTTTAACATTGTGTTGTTGTATGTATCTATTTATTTCTGTACACATCCCTATGTTGGGACCATATGACCTTCCACAAAGAAACAATCTTATTTACAATTGTTTTAAATAAATATGTAAAAAGTATTATAAAATTTTACATTATTTTGCTACAGAAATACAAGTTTTGTTACTGATTAGAGATGCAGCAAGTTTGCTTTTCAACTACATTAGGAACCCTATGAGCATTTTTCAGATAATTTCATAGTAATAAGTAGGAAGTACATAAGACATAGGATTCACTAACTTGGTGAGAACTTAATTGCTCACAAGAGAAAAATGCTAGACTAATCCCCTTAGCAAAGAATCTATGATTAAAAGATTCTAAAAAATAATTTGAACAATTTCCAGTTACCATAAAAAGACATGGTTGAGAAAAATGCAACTTTTTGCTATTGATATTCAATAAATGTTTACTATATATATAAGTTGTGGCTGTGTCTTTCTTTCATTCTTTGGGTCTTAGCATAAACACCACCTCCCCCAAAACCACCTGCTCTAAATTAGGTTTCACGGGCCACTCTCTTGTCCCCTTGTCCATGAGAGCACTCAACATGATTTGAAAGTATACATTTAATTGTTGGTTAGCCAGCTTATTGACTATCTTCTTCTTAATGGATTAGTTTGTGAAAGTTTGGACCATATTCATTTGGTTCACTGTCATATTCCTGGCACCTAGAAGGGTTGTTGATGTATTGCAGAGATTCTCAATCTTGGTGCTACTGAGATTTTGCACAAGATGATTCTTTATTATGGTGGGTTGACCTGAAAATTATTACATGTTTAGCAACATCCTTGGTCTCTACCTACTAGACACCAGTATCAAACATCTCTTCTTTTAGTTATGCCACTAGGAATCTCTTCAGACATTGTGAAATATCCCCTGGACGGCGAAACCACCCAGAGTTGAGAATCACTGAATAATTTAATACATAAATGAACGAATGAGTGAGTGAATGAATGAATGAGTTAATGAACAACTGTCTGATTGCTCAGAAAACGGAAGTAGAAGCAGGAGCAAAGCACATTCCAGTCAGACAGTGATATGGTTTAAATTCATGTCCCCACCAAATCTCATGTTGAGTTGTAATCCCTAATGTTAGAGGTGGGGCCTGGTGGCAGGTGATTGGATCACGGTGTTTCTCATTAATGGTTTAGTACCAGCCCCTTGATGCTGTTCTCGCGATAGTGAGCTCTCACGAGATCTGGTTGTTTAAAAGTGTGCAGCACCCCCCACTTGCTGTCTCTCTTGCCCTTGCTCCCACCGTCTGAGACACCTCGCTCCCCGTCTGCCTTCTGCCATGATTAGGAGCTTCCTGAGGCACCCCCAGAAGCAGAAATTACTATGCTTCCTGAACAGCCTGCAGAACCGTGAACTAACTAAACCTCTTTTCTTTATAAATTATCCAGTGTCAGGTATTTCTTTACAGCAATGCCAGAATGGACTAGTACAGAGGGAACAGTAAATAAGTAGACACTGAGGGACTTGAAAGCTTATTACATTCCAGAACTAAGACAGAGCTAGCTTGCCTGGAGCTACAAGAGCAAAGCTGAATTGAAATGGGCGAGGGAGGCATGGTCCAGTTATGTAGGTCAAGGTAAAAGGTTTGGAATTTACTCTTGGTAGAATGAGAGGAGTTTTAATGAAGAGGTAAGATGATTTAATTGACCTTTCTAAAAGGTTGCTCCAAATGCTGAAATTAGGATTTATAGATGGGGTCAAGACTATATGAAGGAGAGCAGTTAGGATGCTCTTTCACTACTCCAGGAAGGAGCTGATGGTACACAGAAGTATCGAGGTTGAGGGGGACTGTACTAATTTGTAGGCCAAGCCAAATCAATCGGCCAAGCAAAATGGATTCTATATAAATATTGTGATCGTGAACAATATATTAGAATGACATTATATGCATAAGACATAGGTTTGGTTATTTTACATACATGTAGATGAAATTAAAGAACTAATTTCCTGAAAGATTTTAAAAATCACTTACTCTACATATTTGTTGAATGACTATGATATCATCCAAATTCCAGAATGAAAACATTCTATAGTGTAAATTCATGAGAAAATACCCTATTGAGTATTATTGGCCTTATAATGCAAGCTTCACTTAACTTTATAATTTTGGAATAATTTTCTCACTGTGATGTTCATTTCGTTGTGTGAAACAGGTTCAGTACATTATTCATGAACCTACTTCAAAATGCTTTGTTTTAGATTAACAAAAATTGGTATTCACATAACTGCTTTGCCAATGTGAGGTTTCATACGAAATTCATTGTTTGATTTTCTGAAAACTTATCATATTGCTTTTGTGTCAAATCTTTATTAACAAGCATTTTTATAAAAAAGTTTTATTATTTTCTCATAATCTCCTTCCATTCATATCTCACTATAGATTGTACTAAATATTGTATCTATCTTTCATGTACACACAGTTCTACAAGGAAATAAGAAATTCAAGTGGTTCATTGAATTAATCACTAATAAGAGAGAATTGATCAAAATTTGCTGTAATTTTCTTCATTCAAAATCATCAGAATTCTGGTAAAGCTTTTTATTTCATAATTTGGACTCCACATATTGGTGACAATTCAGACACTGAGAGTGGAACACAAAGGAATTGGGTAACGAGATCACTAAGGGAATGTTTAGCCTAGTAAAGACAGTTTCTCAACATTCAAGAATAATTCAATTACATAAAAATTCATATAACAATATTTAAATGACAAAATACTTTTGAATACTTATTAATGCACACCCCTCAGAGATCTGAAATTTGCAAGACTATATAGCTTAATTTGATTTTGAATTTTCTTACTGATTTTAGCAAAATAAACTTAAGGTTCATTAAGAACATAGAACCTAAAGAAATGACTAGCTCTTCGTTCATTTATCTTGGTCGTAAATACTGTTAAACACAAAATCAGGTGCCCACAGCTCATAAATCTACACATGACACATCTCTTTACATTCCTCCTGACCTACCTCAGCCCAAATTCCTCTCTACCTTATAGAATTTGATATTAAATTTCTGCTAACTTTTTGAAAGGAGACTAGTTCTGTTGTTACGAACCACCCTTGACCCTTTGCAAGACCAAACATGCCAATAATTTAAAATGTGATGTAGGCTTTAATCAATAATAAAGTGTTCTATTAACTTATGATATATCACATACTTTATTTGATTCAGTGACATTAATATCATCATCAAACAGTATTATAATTTCTCATATTTTAATCTCCTGTTCTACCATGCAGCAGAGCACAGCTGCATATTATATTTTCCATGGGAAATATCAGCCATCATATGGCTTGCAGCCTTCCAAATTTCTCCCCTACTTTTCAAAATCAAATGTCTACAATTTCAAAAAAACACTGAAAATATTTTTAAAGTACATTTTGCACCAAACATTTTAACTTATGAGTAATCAAACTTTACAGCGTTTGAACGTAAAATGGAAGTGCTAAAAGTCTGGCGGCAAAAACAACCTTTCAGCATTTTATGAGAGATCCTGTATCGTCATATTGGTGAATTTAAAATCATTTTAAGTTCTTTCTTTCTTCTCATGAGACTTTAGATCTAAGCAGTCTGTCTCTAGCACTAACCAGGATCACTTCAATGCAACATTTTCATGGAACACAGCATTTGCTGTCAATCAATAAGATTATAATTACAAAATAATGATGCCTTACGGACCCATTCTAAAAATACTTTGACATCTGAATCTATGAAAGGACTCAAATACCAAAAAGAATCTTCCAGATTCACACGAATAAAGTTCCTGAGATAGTTGATATTTTAAAAATTCCGTGTCATGCCAATTATGTGAACCTATGCTGGTTAGATCACACCTGCAAATTTAGGATGTATTGTCATGGTATGTGAATTGACTACAAAAGGTATCAGGAGATTGATATTTGCTACATGAGAGAAAGATGTGTTCAAGAAATCCTCAAACCTTTGCATCTCACTAGGCAAATGGGTTAATTACATCTGAAATCATATTTTGATTTGGTTGATAGTCTGATAAGTTAATTTAAGGTGACCCTGGTACCATCTAACTGTTCTGTTTTTATTCCAAATAGGATATTGGCCCTTTCTAAAAAGGATTATGTAGTCTTGTCTATATGAGCAAAAAAAAAAAAAAGTAATCTGAGTATAACTATGGTACTAAAAAAGAAAATCAGTATACATAGGTAGGATTTATCTACCATAAAGAATAGTTCACTGCTATAAGAATTTCTTAAAAGAAACTCTACTGGATAATCAACCTTCTAGTCAAACTCCAGGGAATTCAATGTAGTTTAAACTCAATACGTATTAGGGAAACCACAAAATGAATAATATGTAGTCATTCTGTGGATGAGTTCACAATCTAGATAGTATTTCCGCGGGGGTAATGAGGAGTATCTCGCCACGTCAGAGGAGTGAGTATCCTTCTGCCTTCTTAAGTATAACACATATAGTTAATATAATATTTTCTTGAAGTAACAGTAGAGAGTCAAGCCTTGTAGGACAACAGATATTTTCTACCAAGTCTCAGCTTAGTCTATTACTCAGTTTTCTTGCCATAGTACTCTGCAACATGCTGAATCCACGGTTTTTGTACAAATGCGTCCACAAAATTTATGCTATGAATGCAACAAAAAAGCAGTACACACATCCAGTAAGAAATTGAATTCAATAAGTAGATAAGCTTGGCCAAATATTTGAAACTCAAAAACTAAATCATTAATTGTGCAATAGTAAAGAAAAAGCGGGAAACTGGAAATTAATGTAAAATATTCCAAAACATTCTTACTATTTTTGACTAAGAAAGCATATTTTACTGATGTCTGCAAGCCTTTTGTTCTTCACTCTTTCAATTCTCGAATCCTGCCATCCACCCCATATCTTTCTTTCATTTGGAATTTTGGTTTACAACACTCAGTTGTAGACTCAGGCATATAACTTGTGTTTTAGTCGTATTCCTTTGCACAAAGACAAAATACATAGACAGGACACATTGATCGGAAAACCAGAAATAATCTATTTCTAAAATTTCTAATCCCTGACATAAATGTATCAAAATCACACAATAATTTAATAGAATGAGAATTGCACACACACACACACACACACACACACGCAGCACAATAAAACCCAAGGTAAACCAAAGCACAACAAATGTGCTTCTGAAAAAAAAAAGGTTTTCCAGACAGCTGAGGGCTACTCCTTTGGATGACAGAACACCTCAACTTCTGGATGAAAGGTTTACATGAAAATGATTATGTAGGACAGCTCTCTTTCCCTTCTTATGTATGGTATGTTTAACATAATATTTTCTTGATGATTTAGGGTTAGAATTATGATGTGAAGATATGACTGTGGAAGCATTGATCCCAGGTACATGTGGATGTACATCCCTAGAATGCAATTTCTTTTTCTTTTATTTTTTTTAGATAGAGTCTCACACTGTCGCCCAGGCTGGAGTGCAATGGTGTGATCTGGGCTCACTGCAACCTCCGCCTCCCGATTCTCCTGCCAAGCGATTCTCCTGCCTCAGCCTCCTGAGTAGCTGGGATTCCAGGTGCCCGCCGCCATGCCTGGCTAATTATTTTGTGTGTGCATTTTTAGTAGAGACAGGGTTTCACTATGTTGGCCAGGCTGATCTCGAAATCCCGACCTCGTGATCTGCCTGCCTCAGCCTCCCAAAGTGCTGGGATTACAGGTGTGAGCCACCGCGCCCTGCCCTAGAACACAATTTCTTAGAAAGTTTCAAAATATCTTTTTACTGTTACAGTTTTTTAGGAATCTGAACACTTATTAGTAAAAGGAAATATGAAGTTGCTTTCTCTCAAGTAGTATCTTTCTTTCTCCACAAAGCCATGTCTTAGAGCTCTTTCAATTGGGTATTAAACCAGTATGACCAGAATCTCAGACAACAGACACTATCCTGTCCACACAGAGCTAATGTTTATCCCTGTCTACACTCTTCATCAACAGTTTGGAAAGGAAAAGTCACCCTCACTATTTCAATATTTTAAGCTGACACATTTTACGAATTCCTTTACACTCTAAAAGTGGTCTATATTTTTATTAGATAGGACTTCTCAAGGCATGATATAGCCTAGAATTTTCTAGAACCTCTGAATCCTTTATTGACACTGAAGGTCCTTGATAGTGCCTGCAAAATGATTGAACAATACTAAATCTTGTAAACAATTTCACATTATATTTGTAATGTACCACAGTAATTGATCTTATGAATGATGGTGAAACTGGTGGTGAGAAAGAGAGGTAAACACAAAAATGTATATCCTAACACTAAACCACTTTCAAAAGGCTGTGCTCCCAAGTTATCCTAGCCATAACATGTTCTGATTTCTTACTTTCACATTAAACTCTGTATAGTATATTGTAGAACTTAATTCATATCTGCTAAATTAAATTAGTGAATACATAAAATGGAAAACTGAGGTAAATTGTGTACTACTTATACTAAATCAAAGTACAGCTTTAAAGTAATATACATTTAATGATGAGTTTTATTAAAGAAAAATATTTTATTCTAAACAATTGTCTGCATTTCAAACTTGCCAGTGGAACTATGAAAAAATGCCCAAACTCATTTTTCATTAATGAAATTCAAAGTAAATCCACAGCTAGAAACAATTTTATACTCAACAGAGTAGCCAAAAGTTAAAAGTTTGACATTGTCAAGTGTTAGAATTTGGAGCAAGCAGAATTTTTAAGTTCGTGGGAATTTAAATTGGTGTAACCAATTTTAAAAATAATTTGGAGTAATCTTGGAAACTTAGAAATACATCATGTCAGTCAGAATCTAAGCAGACACGAAATGTCATTTGATATTTAAATCAGAAGCCTTAAATTACAGAATTTAAACAAATGAGAGAAGAACAGAGTTGACAAACTGTGGAGGACAACGTGATTCAGAGTTTAGCAACCACAGGAGGCTACTATTACCCTTAAAGCACAGGGAGAGGAAGGGAGAGGAGAGAAGAAGGGTGGGAGAGAAGGGGAGAGAGAGAGAGAGAGAGAGAAGGAGGAGGATGAGAGGAGGACGGGGAGGAGGAAGAGGAGAAGGAATGGGGAGGAAGAGGAAAGAAGAAGGCAGGGTGCATGAATTCAGTGAATGAGGTTATGAGATTATTCATTGGAAGCTGGAGCTATAGTGGGCCTATCTGGTTGGAGGTGGGACGTCAAAGCATATGCAGCTGTTGCCAAAGATACTGCCTGAAACACAAAGAGAGGAAGAGAAGCACTCTTGTGTCTTCCCTGAGTTTCCAATCCTTCACCATCAGCCAAAGAGAGCTGGAAGTCACCTGGAAATGGAAACCTGGCACACACAGTCTACGAAGGTCAGTCTCCCAGTGGTACACAGTAGAGCAGTGTAAAGGAGCCAAAGAGTATACCAGAGGGCACACACATGGGCCCTGTGACCCAGCAATCCCACTCCTACATGTATACAAAGAACCTTGTTTGTAATAGGAAAAGAATTACAACTGGAAGCGACCCGAGTATCCATCAACAGTAGTGTGTATAAATAAATTGTGGGTTATTTCTATGACGGAATATGACATAATGCTGCAGTCACAGACATGGATGAATCTTAGCAACATAATCCTGATTGAAAGAAACAGTCACAGAAGAATAAATGCAATATGATTCCAACTATATGAAGTTCAAAAGCATGCAGAGCAAGACTATTTCTCTTTTAGTAATACCTATATATGTGGCAAGACTATAAAACAAAGCAAATTTCAGGACCACGGTTATCTCTGGTGGTAGTGGGGGAAGCGATGGAATTGGAGATGGGTACGTAGATGGCTTCAAGTTACTGTGGAAAATTCGAAGTAATAAACACATTTGTTTATCTTTATGATTGAAACTGTATATCTTAAAATCTTTTGTTCTTATGTAATAAGATATCTTTAAAAGACAGATACATGTTTAACTGATTGGCAAGTTAGTATAACAACATCAACCTAAAATAAATAAGTTTGTTTTTGTTTTTGTTTTTGTTTTTTTTAATCTGAAAAGGCTTCCCCTTTCAGCTTGCTGGGTTTCTTGCACTAAAAGATGAGGGTTTAATAATCATAGCAGATCAGAGGCTTCAGTAGGGAGGAGATGGGATAGCTTATTGTGAAAAACGATTTTACCCCTAGTTTAAAAGTGGTCCCTGGTAACATTTTTCTTGAAGCTTCTAGTTATATATATCACTGTCAGTCACTTTGCAACTTTGAAGAAACAGTTTTCCTGCTGAAGGGCTCTATTATAGTTAATATGTGTCTACATAATACAAAAAGTCATTTAAAAATTATTGCTTTTAGAACTATTTATTGAGCGCCTGCTAAGTACATAACATCAAACTGTGAATTTAAAGTGGACTTGCACAATTTAATCAAAATTTATACTAAGGAAAACAGGCTATAGGCCTTTTCGATACTAAAATACCTGAAAAATGAAATACTACAGTTATAATCCACATGATACCAGGTATGAAACATTCAGTAGCAGCGGGCTAGAGCTACAGGTTAGCTTCTTGAGACACGTTTTCAAAGAAGACCATAGCACTAGGTAATTGGGAAATCCAGTTGGAACCATGTAGCAGACACTGCCCACTCTGTTGGTTTACCTCTGGCTTGATCAGCCCTGTGATGGACAGTTTCAGGCATGCTAACAGCCCACCAGGTCAAGCACCCACTGCATCTCTGTGTTTCTGACTCACGACTTTGTCCAAAGTTATAGAAACTCACTCATCCTACACACAGCAGGGGACCTGATGTCCCTGAGAAATAATTAATGAGGCACAGGAACCAGAGACATATTCCCCAGCCTCTTATTCTTCAGAGGGACAATTATGAGTACATTCTACAGCATTCCTCAGAGGGGTCTTCACAGGATTGAACAACAGTTTCCCACTGCAGTAGCCAGCTCAATAATACACTCACTATTTTTTTCCCCTGTTTTTCCTTACTTCCCCTGCCTCCCACTTGTGCTCCCTGTGATCAGCTACCAAATGAGCTAGTTGCTCTCTAGTCCTTGCCTCAGGCTTGGCTTTTAAAGAAATCCAAACTAAGACAAACTATGACAAATTACAATCCAAACGAGATTCTTTCCTCTCAGGGGGATGCTTAGTCCCCCCATCAAGCATCATTATCAAAATGAACACAGACTGCAGAGGAAGAAAATATTTGCCTTCACTGAGCAAAGTCAGACTCATGACCCTCAGGTTAGAGACACAGAGAAATGCAACTAACTCTGGGGTGAATAGGTACAGATTCAGAGTGGAAAGACTTTAAAACAGCAATAAAGTCCTAGTAATAAAAAAAGCTGTCAGCTCGGTACAGACCAGAGCTTGAGAGCAAGAGTACTGAGGCACTCATAGAAAAGGATTCAGGAGGGACCAGCACAGCAACTTTAGGCTCATAGTAACAAGCAACAGTTTGTTTTGGCTAAAGTTTATTACTAGGTGTGGACAAGCATGAGATAAATATTGGAATCTATGGGTATAGACTTTGGATTTCATGCCATGGCAAGGTAAAATCCATCTGCAACATGAAAAACAGAGAGGCATTTGCAAAAGGAAACATGAGAAGAATGTTCCTAGCGGCACTGCCCAAAATAACACAATAAACAAAAAATCTTCGAGCAGCCCAAATGCCCTCTGGCAGGAAAATGGACAGTTAACCTGATTATACAGTAGTCAAAGAAACGACTGCTACGCAAAACAATCAAGATAGATTCTAGGGATGGGATGATGCATGAGGAAAATATGAGTCCCAAATATCCCTTTAATAACATTTAAATATAAAAACAAACAAACATTTTGTGTCATACAGTAAAGTAAATATTTTTAATGTTCTCATGTATGTTCACAATAGCCCTATGGCATATTTACTATTATTGTCCCCATTTGTTTTTGGATGAGAAAACTGAGGCTCAGAGAACTTAAGTAACATTCCCAAGGTCAGACATCCAGTAATTAGTGTAGACAGAATTCAAATCCAGGTGGAAATGCTCTGAAACCCACACTCTTAACTGCTACACTAAACTGGAACAAATATTGTTGAAACATATGTATCTGATAAAACATTTAAAAATATTACAGGATTATAAATTCAGGCAATGTTTACTATCCCAAAGTTGGGGGGACATGGGAAGACGGCATGAGGAAGCTGTGCTTTATGTCATTGCCAATGTTCTAGTCCTTGAGTTGGTTGTTAAGTGGAGATAAGGGTGAGGCCAGAGAACATGAGTGGCACGAATGCAAGATTACATCATGTATTCTCTTAAAATTTTAATATTTTGCTCATTTGAATTATTTTGCATTGTTTTAATTGTTAAAATGAGGTAAAATATAATTTATCCTGATTTCTGAATTTGTAGGCGACCCCTTACATTTTGTGATTCAAACATAGCCATCTTTTCTGGGAGAGGAAGGGGAGGAGGTACACACAGGATTTGTCTTGAATGTAGGTTTCCCTCTTTTCACAGATTGTATATTTGCTTCCTGTGGCTTGGTGTGAGGTCTGACGAATGTTAAGCGAAGGCTAAATCACCCCCTCTCTCCTTAGTACCACCAGTGAAGTCACTTCTTTCTGGCTTTAAGTTCAAAAGGGGAAACTGAATGATGAGTATTGAGCGTCCACACTGTGTCATGGCGTTAGTAATTGTTCCTCACTTGACTCCCTCAGTAGCTACATAAAGTAAGTCTTCTTATTCTCATTTCATGAAGTATTCTTATTCCCATTCTGTGGAAGAATAATACTTGAAGTATTCTTATTCATGTATTAAAAACTGAGGCTCAGAAATATTAAGAACGTTGACCAAGGGCAAATATTTCAAGTGCCATAAATTCTTAAACTTCATGCGTATTTTGTATGATTTTTTTTTCAATCTCTTTTGACTGGGCTATTCTGGGAGGTGGTCACAGCTATTAGGGCCAAATGAATTAAAATATATGAAAATGATTGATGAACTGTAAGGCATCATATCAACATTAATATAGTGTAATTAATAATGTTAATAATAAAATCATTTACTTCTACTTCTAGTATTCAGAATAGAGGTAAAGGTATATTTTGCCTATTTTAGAGTACCATATGAAATGAAATAAAATATTATTAAGAAGAAAAATTTACTCTTTTCACATTGGGAAACCATCCATCAGAGTCAACAATCACTGTCCTCCTTCTCTCCAAAATAGAACATGCTGAGATTTATGGTATATTTTTGAACTATTTCTATTAACACAATTAAAATGCTGAAATGCATTTGAAAAGATGTTTATATTCTGATGAAGGGTAACTAGAAATATTTTCTGCTCTAAATTGAGTCAGGTGTGATACTGTAAACAGGATAAGTAAAAATATAATATAAAATTTCAAAATTTACTACTTGATTCCAATGTCCAGAAAAGAATGAAAATATAAATCATATAAAACGCTAGCCAGTTTAAGCAACTGTAATCCCTTTAGACCTCATTAAATTTACTTTATCTCTGACAGTAGGTGATACCATAAATGAGTAAAAAAATATTTTAAATGTCAATATTTTGTCTCTGGATAATATATTTTATTGTTTTATATACCTTACTAAAACCCATAGAAACTTTTTAAAGATGTGATATTAGTGTTGATATCTATTGAAGATATAGTTGGCTAAAGTTTAAAAAAGAGTAAAATATTTTTTTCCAAGCACAGCCCAGTAGTATTGGACATGTGATCTTTGTTTTTTATTGTTGTCATAAGCATATAGAAAGACAGTTTAGCAAGTATTCTGATGGGGTTTAAAAAGCATTTTTTCTAGTATATGGTAGAATAATAAGGAAATTATAGTTAACAATAATTTATTGTATATTTCAAAATAGCTAGAAGAGAATAATTATAATGTTCCCATCACAAAGAAATGAAGGTTTGAGATGCTGGATATCCCAATTACTCTGATTTGATCATTTATACATTATATACATGATTAAAATATTACATGTGATATACTTTGGCTCTGTGTCCCCACCCAAATCTAATGCCAAATAGTAATCCCCTTGTGTCAGGGGAGGGACCTGGTGGGAGATGACTGGATCATGGGAGCAGACTTCCCTCATGCTTTTCTTGCGATAGTGAGTGAGTTCTCACGAGATCTGATGGTTTAAAAGTGTGGCACTTCCCACCCCACATCCCCCAGCTCCTGCCGCCATGTAAGATGTGCCTTGCCTCCCCTTTCACCTTCTGCCAAGATTGTCAGTTTCCTGAAGACTCCCCAGTCATGTGGAACTCTGAGTCAATTAAACCTCTTTTCTTTATAAATCACCCAGTCTCAGGTAGTTCTTTATAGCTGTGTAAAAATGAACTAATACAACATGTAACACGAAAATATGTACAACTGTGATATATCAAAAGCTACAAACTATTTTTATTTGCTCATTTACTATATATCTTAGATATTTTGGAACCACCACCACCACACATCACACACAAATTCACAAACATAACATGTTATAAAACATAGGAAATCAAATGAGAACATTTCCTAAGGCTATGCTTTTTCAACTGGTAGTCGGGGAGGAAACTGAATTTCAAAATCTCTGCTCTATAATTTCTCTCTAACTCTATATTGTCACTTTTGGGGGAAAAAAGAGAAGAAGGTAAATTGCATCTTCTGGCTGTATTCAGAAGAAGAAAAAATGGTTGGTGATCTTTGTTGTATGGATTTTATCTGATGGGTCTTCTACTTTACACTTAGATTTGCTGAATAAATCCTCCTCATTTCCAGAAAGACAATATGGCTTTGTGGGAGTGCTGAAGGCACATCTTTGTCAGTTCCCACTATCGGAGACTCCCAGTACATCCTGTCATGCCAGGATTTGCTCTGCCTGACAAGAGGGAAGAAGCTTATGATAGCTTTCTGAATGACTCTGAAAAATGAAGCTGCTCTGCAGGTATCATCACCAGACCACAGATAAACTCAATAACATTCATCTGCTAGAAAAAAAAAAAAAAAAAAAAAAGAAAAGGGTTCACTTCCAGATCAGCCTTTGGTAGAGATAGGCAGTAGGGACTAGGCAGTCCCTAGTCACATTAAAATGAAGGTTTGACCTATTGTGCTGAAGTCTAAGACAAAGGTGCTTATTTAGATTTCCTATTTTATGGCTAAAATATATGTGACTGTAGGAATCCTCTGTTGGACATACACATACACACTGACTTATCTATTGTAAGGGTCTATATTATTAGTACAACTGTATATTAAATAATTTTATTATCTGAAAAATTTGAGTGCATTAAAGATAAAACTGACTCCTGAAATCTACGTCCTATTTAATCAAAACTTGCTTCAAAACCTTCCCAAAGTTTCAACATGTATTATTTTTTCGTGTGTGTGACAAGGTCGCACTCTGTCGCCCAGATGGTGCAGTGGTGTGATCTCAGTTCACAGCAACCTCTGCCTCCCGCCTCAAGTGAATCCTCCCACTTCAGCCTCCCAAGTAGCTGGAATTACAGGTGCCCACCACCACACACCGCTAATTTTTGTGGTTTTTGCAGAGATGAGGTTTCACCATGTTGTCCAGGCTGGTCTCGAACTCCTGGGCTCAAGCGATCTGCCTGCCTTGGCCTCCCAAAGTGCTGGGATTACAAGCATGAGCCACTGCACCTGGTCAACATGTATTCTTAAAGAGATTTAAAATGCTTTCTTCATAGCATTAAAAATGTTTCACAATAATTTACTTGAAAACTCTATGGAAGCTTAATATATTTCCAGCACAGGATACACACAATGATACAATGCCCTGGCCCTTGAAGTACACACAATTGGAATGAGGAGAAGGACATTTGGAAAATAATTACCATGCAATATGATACCTGCTATCGTACAGGTTCTTACAAGTGCTACAGAAGAATCAAAGGAAAGGGAGACTAATTCCACCTCAGAGAATTAATGAAATGTATCACAGCAAAGATCAGATTTTGTCTGGGTCCCAAAGGAGGTTCAAAAGCTTGGTAGGTTGAGAAAGTGGGAAACAGCATTCCAGGTCTAAGAAGACCGCCTTAAAGTGTAAGTAGGACAGTCAAAGAGTGGAGGAAATAAGTAAAAATAGGAAAATGACAAAAAATAGAGAACCTTGTAGGCCAGGCTTAGGACTTCTAACTTAAGACAATGGAGATCATCAAAGACCCTTTAGATGACTAAGTCTGAGAGCAGTGTGTAAAAGGATTGGCTTGGAAAGATCAAAATCAAGAAGTCCAGATAGAATTGAGAAGACTATGGCAAATAGTGTTGGTTGATGAAAAGGCATTGTTGGTATTAATAGGAGATTCCAGAGATACTATCCAACCTGTTTTATACTTTTTTGATCATGTAGCATGTCTAAGAACATCCCTAGGAAGTATTACTTTTCACTACATTATTTTTTACTATTCAACTATAAAGTAAATGGATGCATATAGCTGTTGAGCCTTTCCTTGCACTCATGCCATAAATGTAAGAACATAAAGCTACACCTTAAAGTTACCTTTTAACTCTTTTATTTTGTATGTTTTAGTAGTATTCAGTCTATTCTACTGAATTCAGTCCCAATTTGTTGTATTTTATTTACTCTTTAAAGACAATTTTTCAAATGACAATTGAAATAAAAGAAGATACCATTGTTCTGTAGAGGATCTACATTCCAATTCCTATTTCCTAGGTTCCCTATTATAATCATCTACTTTTCTATATTTTCTTCATCACCAAATACAGGCAGTCACAGGCAAGTGCAGGAGTTAATAATCATTGATAAATTACATTTTATATAGACTTCGATATTCAATTTCTCTGGAGATATATAACTATATATACCCTTCTTTCTCTCAGAGGGCTTTAAGGAAACTAAATCCCCAAAACTAAGAGCACCAACTCATGGTTTAAAGGGTAAGTTAAATCTCTCTATAAAGGAAAGCCTAAATATGTTCCTTGCAAACATAACTGGTGATCAATAGCTGAAAGATTAAAGCAGTACATATGCAAAAAGGAAGATTGAAACTTAATATTTTGTTTATTATGTCATTCTTAGATCTCAATTAATTTAATTTGATACATCAACCTCCATCCTCAAATACTAGATGGATAAAGATAATCACTATTATGTAATGGTTAACACGCCCAGGTGGCTTCTGGCATATATGATCTATTGAAATACATATATTATTGAATTTTAGCTAAGAAACACAGTATCTAACCCAAGTATTATGTACATTTTTTTAACAATTCACTTCCTTGAAAGTTATGAGCTATTAATCATTTTTAATAAATTTCTTCCAGCTTTACATTTATCTATCAATTATATCTGAACTTCAAATACACTCTGGATGCATTTGTCTCAGAGCAATGATGGTGTCTAAGCTCGCAGTTTCTGTGTCTGTGAAATTCATTTGCAGTAAATTGTGAATAAGTAAATGCAGTAAAAAGCCTAGGCTCCTTGAAGAGTCTACATTCTCCTCCCTCCCACCTCTTTCACTCTTCTTCTCTCCTACCCTCTCATCCTCCATCTGTCCCTTTCCCTATCCTTCTTATCACACATGGGAAAATCTCAATTGAATTAAATTCAGTCTACCGGAAGTATACAATTGAATTTTTGATAAACACACCAGAAATTAGATGTGTATGTTCATTTATTCCTTCCGCACATATTTGTTGAATGTTTACTTCATGCTAGACTATGGATCAAGCAGCGAAGATAAAACAGTAAACAAGACATGCAAGGAAACTGCTCTCATGGAACTTCCAATCTATTGTAGGGAATAGCAAATAAATGACAAAATAACATAATCACCCAATATAATAAGTGTTATTGAAGAAATAAACAAGAGGTTAAGATAGAAAGTACCTAAAATAGAGAGTCCAGGGAAGGAGAGAGAACTAGTCTGGATTTCATAGTCAAAGAAGGTGTTTTTTTTTTTGGATGTACAATTAAACAGATTTGAAGGATGAAAATTATTCCATCATGCAAAATAATAGCCCAAGTTTGTCCAGGGAAGAGCCTTTGCAAATTCCCTGGGATGGAATAGAGGCCTTCATTACTGTTTGGAACTTCTCTCTTCAATCTACCTTTGTAGCCTACAAGGCATTTTTTAATATGGTCAAGAATGTTGAAACTATTTTTCTTGATAGTGTAAATAAATGCATGAACTACTCAAACAATGAGCTATAGTGATAAATCAAATAAGTTGGTAGGTTTGAATATGCTGGATAACACTGTTTCTGATACCACATAGAGACTGGTTCCCATCTGTCAACTGGTTATAAAACAATTTTAGAAGGAATATCATAACTTGCAAAGAAAATGAACAGAATTCAGAGAAAAAGTAACAAAAATTGCTCTTAAATATTTGAAAATATGTTCATCCTCATTCCCGAGTAGATAAGTGCAAACTAAAAGACATAGTTTCATGGTTTTTCACCAATCATATTGACAAAGATCAAAAGTTTGATAGTATACTGCGTTTTTGATGGTATGAGGAAATTGATATTGTCATACCTTCCTGACAGATTTGAACTGATATACGTGGCCATGTGTATGAGTGTGTGCATGTGTGTACAGCACATATCTGAAAGAATACACAGAAAACCACAATGCCAGCACCCCCAGTAAGAGAGAAGGAGGAAAACTAGGAGGCTAGCTAACATAATAGGAGAAACAATTTTCTTTATGCATTCTTTTTTGTTTACCTCTATGAATTTTGTACTATGTGCAATTAACTAGGTAACTGGAGCTTTAAGAGCACTTTGGAGGTCATTAACACTAAAAATATTTTACATAGAAATAATTATAAACATATTCATCCAACCATTTATTTATTTATCCATGCACCCATCCATCCATTCATCCATCCATCCGTTTATCTCTTCATCCATTTCATGTTTAATTTGTATAAACGTTTACTTATCCCATAGACTCTATGTATGTATGGTACATATAAGATTATGTAAGAGATACAATGTTAAATAAGGCAGTTTCTACTATCCCTAAATTTACAATGAAGGAGAAAAGCTACCTCATGTTACAGATATGAAGGGTTTGGTAGATGCATCACCAAGGCTTACATGTAAGCAGAAGGAGAGGGTGCAGAGAGCTAAAAGGCTCCCCCAAAGGACTGAAACTTGAAAGCAATTCTGCAGATAGGTTTGAAAGCCCTGACATGATTTTTTTTTTTTTTTTTACTGTTTCTTATTGCATATTCTTTGTCCCTTTCAAGTATGAAAATTCTTACAATTTCTTTCAATATATACTCTCTAAGTAATAAAAACAATTGTATTCTCAAAAGCTAACAAACAAGCAAGCAAGCAAACAAAAGTTCAGGTATCACATTTGCAGTAATATACAAGTGATTTCATAAAAATTATGCTTTTAAGTATTTACTTAGAGGAGTCTTGAGAAAATATTTAGACCTATCCCTAAGCTTTAGGGAAGTGGTCCTCAACCTTTTCAGCACCAGGGACTGGTTTCGTGGAAGACAATTTTTTCGCAGACTTGGGCTGGGGAGATGGTTTTGGGATGATTCAAGCACATTACATTTATCATTAGATTCTCATAAGGAGCACACAACCTAGATCCCTCGCATGCGTAGGCCACAATAGGGTTCCCGCTCCTATGAGAATCTAACGCTGCTGCTTATCTGACAGGAGGCAGAGCTCAGGCTTGCCCGGGGCTCACTTCCTGCTGTTCCCCCTAGTTCCTAACAGGTCACGGACCGATTGATCTGGGGCCCAGGGTTTGGGGACCCCTGCGTTGGGGAGAACAGCATAAAAAGGCAGCATTTCTGAAATTGTTCTAGATTTTTATTTTTCTGTCAGTAAAATGGTTGTAGTATTGGTATCTAAATCTTACACTGTATTGTAGAGTCTCAATAAAGTTACTCATTGAATGAATATTTTAAAAAGTTTTCCCTTATTAAATTACAAAAGTAAAATAGGATTACTATAACATAATCTACATAAATACCAAATATGAATTGATATATTTTTCCTGTATTTTAACAGAAATTCTTCTTGAGAGAAACATAGAATTCTATGTCTCCTATTTATAGACATTAACTGCTACATTTTGCATAACCACTTTTACCATTAGAAAGAGAACTGTACTTTGATGGCTATATAGCACCTTTTTCTCATGTACAAAATACTAATGCTACTAACAAAACTAATTTTAAGTGATCAAAATATGAAATGTAATTATCAAACCCCATTATGAGGATGAGGTTAAGATAAAGTAAAATCATCTTTGTCAGGGTCAGGCGCAGTGGCTCACACCTGTAATCTCAACACTTTGGGAGGCCAAGGCAGGGGGATCACTTGAGGCCATGAGTTCGAGACCAGCCTGGCCAATATAGCGAAACCCCATCTCTACTAAAAATACGAAAAGTAAATGTGTGTGGTGGCACACCCCTGTAATCCCAGCTACTCGGGAGGCTGAGGTGGGAGAATCGCTTAACCGGGGAGCCAGAGGTTGCAGTGAGCCAAGATCGCGCCACTTCATTCCAGCCTGGGCAACAGAAGTGAGATCTTAAAAAAAAAAAACAAAAACAAAAACAAAAATCAACTTTGTCTATGCTTTGCTATAGGTGTTAACAATAATTGCCTATGGTCCTACATGGATGATTTTATTAATAGTGATTACATAAAAAAATGAAAAAGAAACTTTCTGTGTAGTGGTGATGTAAAAAGATAGTTTTCATCACATGGATTTGTTATATTTTTAAAAAGATAATTCTTCATAGGTTTTTCGGGGATTGTCTGGTTTTATTTGCTTAATTAAAAATAAATGAGGTAACGTCTCATTGTAAAATAAGAGTTTAAATTTTAATTAGGAAAAGATACCCAAGACAGAAATACATTTAAAATAAGATAGATTATCACTTTTAATTATAGAAAATGAAGCTTTCCAGAATTATGTTTAAATTTATAGATGCATTAAAAACTATCAAGTTTAAACATTTAAGTACCTGAATAATCTTAAGCAAATATCAACTTTGGACTATGCTGGCATGAGGAGAGTGAGGAAATGCCAAGATAAAAATACAGAAATTATTGAAGAAGTCCTTGCTTTCTTTTGCTTACAGAAGATTCTATTGATATTGAAAAACAAATCAAAACAAACAAAAAAATGGCTCCAACATCTGGATTCAAAATGTTTCCGTAAGTCTATGGATGCAAAGTGAGTCTCCATTTTATGAAATATAAAAAAAAGAAAAAAGAAAAATGTTAGCTAGACCAGGCACGATGGCTCACACTTGTAATCCCAGCACTTTGGGAGGCTGAGGCGGGAGGATTGCTTAAGGCCAGGAGTTCTAGACCAGCTTGGGAAACACAGCAAGACACTGTCTCTACGAAAAATAAAAAGAAAATTAGCAGGGCGTGGTGTGCACTTATCCCAGCTACTCAGGAGGTGCAGGTGGGAGAATCATCTGAGCCCAGGAATTCAAGGTTAGTATGAGCTATGATCATGACACTGCACTTCAGCCTGGGTGCCAGAGAGAGATCTTGTCTCTTAAAGACAAAAATAAAAAATAAATGTTAGCTAACCTACTAGTTTTACCTGAGTTCCTTCAGTGGATTACAACATATTTCAAACCACAGCCCTATTGAAGTTAATTTCTGTGTGATGGAATTTATTAGTTCGACGTTTTAAAATACACTGATTTTCTTCTCTGAAAGAGTGAGAAAAGTATTTTTTTAGAAACAGTTTACATTACAAACTCTGATGAGTGGATGTGAATAGTTTGCCAATGAAATTTGTGTGGATACTTGCAAATTGGCTGAGACATGAATAAATTGCTCAACCCTATTACTGTACACACTGAAGTACTAAAAAATACAGATCAGCAGTAAAATCCTCATATCACCAAAGAAAGAACATTATAAATATATGTGTAAATTTTTAGCATAAAACATGTTTAAAATAAAATATTAAGATGGAATATTAAGTATACCCTGAATATTAAGAACAGATACACTCGGAATTAATTTGGAGGGTTGGGGAAAAAGTAGAAGGCAGCTCTGTGGCCGATGGTTTTGGTAATAAGGTTTAGGGATTCCAGGAACGTGATTTTCAATGTCATAGTCAACATTTTTCCAAATGACTAAGTAGGTTTTTCAAAAACTGTGGGGTTTTTTTTTTTTTTTTTTTTTCAGAAAAATAATCGATGGACTCAATCCGAAAGTTATTTTGGCATACCATACAAAGCCTACGCAGTTCTCAGAATGTGTCCTGCTGGAATTAGCGTGACCACCTCAGTAGATACTAACGTTATACTGGCAATACTTTTAAGTTTAAAACCACAACATTGTATTCTGGAAGACTTCTATTTTGAGTCTTTTCATTCTGATAGTATCCTCCAAGGAACTTTAAGGAATAGAACCCCTGATTTAGGAAACAAGATCTGAATGTTTGGGATGCATCAGTGAGTAGAAGCGATTCATGCACTTTCAGAAGTCATTAACTTTTGGGCTCCTCAAGTAACTGGACTGTATCTTGAATCCAGTAAATGAACTACATGAAACTGTCACTAAACTAAAGCAATTGATGAAACAGTAATGCGAATAAATATAATAGGCACTGCTAAAAAGGCTTTAAGAAAGGCTTATTTTTAACATTTTTGAGGGAAATAGTATGTAAAAGTGTAGTACATGATAACAACTAAAATTAGTTAACTTAATTGCGGGAGTTACTTTAATCACCACATGTCTACATAACAATCTAAACTACTAAACATTATAATCTTCAAGAAATGGCTACAACTATGAAAAATAGCATTGGTGAATGTATTAAGTTTGATAGTAAAACCAAAACAGACAAATTAAGCTGATTTGGCCATTGATTAACTTTTGGATATTGGGGGACATAAATATTTATGGCTTGTTTTCTATATCTTTAAATTGAGTATGGCTCCAGCAATCCCATTACTGAGTATGTATCCCAATGAAATAAAATCATTATATTAAAAAGATATCTGCACTCCCGTGTTCATTGCAGCATTGTTCACAATAGCCGAGATATGGATTCAACCTAAATGTCCATCAACAAATGAATGGATCATGAAAATGTGGTCACACACACACACACACACAATGGAATCTAATTCAGATATAAAAGAAGAAAATCTATCATTTGTGACAACATGGATAATCCTGGAGGAAGTTTTGCTAAGTGCAATAAGCCAGGCACAGAAAGCCAAATACCATATGATCTCACTTATTATAGGTGGTATCTAAAAAGTTGGGCTCATGGAAGTAGAGAGTAGAATGGTGGTTACGAGAGACTGGGAAGAGGGTGTGAGGCTTGCAGAGATATTGATCAAAGAATACAAAATTTCATTTAGACAGGAGAAATAAGTTCGAGAGATCTATTGTACATGTTGACTCTACAGGTAGTTCATAACAATGTATTATACTCTTGAAAACTGCTAAGAGAGTAGATTTTAAGTGTTCTTCACTTGGCTGGGTGCAGTGGCTCACGCCTGTAATCCCAGCACTTTGGGAGGCGGAAGCAGGCGGATTGCCTGAGCTCAGGAGTTCGCGACCAGCCTGGGCAACATAGTGAAACCCCGTCTCTACTAAAACACAAAAAAATTAGCAGGACGTGGCGGCGGGCGGCTGTAGTCCCAGCTACTCAGGAGGCTGAGGCAGGAGAATCGCTTGAACCTGTGAGGCATGTGAGGTAATAAATATGTTAATTAGCTTGACTGAGCCATTCCACAATATATATGTATATTCAAAACAACATGTTGAATGAAATAAATATAAACAATTTTATCTATCTATTAAAATTAACTATTTAATTAAAATAAAATAAAATGGATTTGATCACCCTAACACATTTACTAGGTTGTTATAAGATCTAAACATGGCATCATCTGCAAAGGTCTTGGCTTAATCTCTGGCATATATTAATTGCTTAGCAAATCGTAGCTGTAATCACTAAATAAATAAATTTATTGACTTTTTTATTCCATAATACCCTTCACTAAACTATTTGTATCTCTACTTCGTCTACTGGGAAGGTCTGCCTGTGGGAGAAAAGTCTCCATCTTATCTAGCCTTTCTCACATTCCCTTCTGTCCAAATCATTCCAGCCCACTCTGTATCTAACTTGTTTTGACAGAGTACTTATTTACTTGGCACATGATAGGTTCTTAATAAATATTTGTTTATTGCCTTATAGGAAGAAAGTTATGAAGGAAATATAACTTGTTTACTGAGGGGTAGCAAGTTTCTATCTTTCTTTCTTTCTTTCTTTTTTTCTGACGGAATTTCGCTCTTGTTGCCCAGGCTGGATTACGATGGCGAGATCTCGGCTCACCGCAGCCTCCGCCTTTTAGTGGAGATGATGTTTCTCCATGTTGGTCAGGCTGGCCTTGAACTCCCGACCTCAGGTGACCCGCCGCCTCGGCCTCCCAAAGTGCTGGGATTACAGGCGTGAGCCACAGCGCCCGGACGCAAGTCTTTCTTTTATCTTACTAAACACAGACAAATGATGGAGAAAAAGTCTGTTAAGCAAATGCATACTGTCTTGGATTATTTAAGTTTTCGGGTATTTAGGTTGATTTCTCAACTAGGATATCCTGGAAACAGATTTAATGTAAATTATCTTATCCCTTCAATCTTTAGATTCTATATTAATCTTTCTAAAAATTTGCTCTTACGTTCTTCCGGGACATTTGTGTCCCTAATAGGGATGGTAAATCTGATCATTTGATATTCAAGGTAGCGTGGTGCACACACAGATTATTTGATTTAGAAAAAAAATAGACATGTGTTTCCCTAACCGCTTATAAAATGCAGCATGGGTACCGAAATATAAAATCATCTCTTGTATTAGGCAGTTTCCATTTTCCCAAAAGAAAATATGCCTGTGAGCCCTCAAAAATGTTTTCGGCCAACATGTATACAAAACATTTTAGGACTTTAGCAAATATATATAATGAATTATATGCATGATTTTGATAAGAAATTGATGCCATTAATTTTCTATGATAAAAATATTAAATATTTTTATATTTCGTATTTATGTCATATAAAACCTTAGAAATATTAGAAATGCTGGCATGTTTTTTACTCTCGCATTTCATGAAATGACTTTATTCGATCTCTTTGCAAGCTACTTTGAGGTAATTTTTTTCTTTGTCGTAAGAACCCCTTTTTTTAATGTCATCTAGAAGCTATTTTCAGAACACATCAACTCCATTTCCAGCTACATAAGTTGAGATAAATTACTTTGTGAATATGTATGCTATTCATCATAAATTTTTGACCTCACGCCACACTCTGCTTGCTAGTAAGAAAGCTGTTGTTTATATTTTTCCCCTTGTCTTTTAGTGTATATTTGTGAATTCAATAGCATGACTGCTTACTGTTTTGTATATGTGGATATGTAGGTATGTGTGATTTTTTAAATTATCATTAACAATGACACCTAGCAAGTAAAAAGATGAAGTCAGTTACCTGGGAATAATCTAACATTCAATATTTGCCTTCAGTTTTTCAATCTGTTTCATCAGGTAACCTACTTATAGATGTAAAACTTGCAATGATTTATCTTCTAAACAGTATTATCTTATTCAAAGTAAAGCAATTGAGAGTGCTTTCTAAAATAAGAGATTTTTAAAATATAATTAAGAAACTTTGAACAAATTCACCTATAAGGAGACGTACCTGTTATAACACTGTTAACTTACATGGGGTTGGGGTAATTGCTTACAATCAGATATTCTCAGACATTACAAACTTTAGGTTGCAGTACTACAAATAAATGTAATGAAAACGGTGAATAAACATTTGTTTATTCGTGGCTTTATTCTTTTGTCCACCGATTCCTTGTTCTGTTTAAACACATTCCAAAAATATTTATCCGTAACGTAAAGGAAGGTATGCATAGATATAATTTCAAACATTAGTCAATAGCATTCAGTGACTGAATGGATTTCAGGATGGAGAAAGGAATACAAAAATAAGTGACTTCAGGGATTTCAGATTTAGGAGCCTGGAAGCAGTGGTGTTTATAATAGAAAGGCGAAACAGTCATGAAGAGCTGGTTTATGTGGGAGTAGATAATGAGTTCCATTTGGGATATTTAATTTTGAGACTGATGGGGGGACACTTAATTGGAGATGTTCTGTAGGTGTAATTATATTAAGAAGGGGAAAAATTCAATTAGAGCTCCACCAAATTCTATCAGCTGTGTCCAAACCATATTGATTGCCTGTGTGTATAGCTGGTGTGCAGTGTAGCAGAGCTGAATGCTACTAAGCTCCCCTTCAGTTCTACGTTTTTTGATTTGAAGAAGAATATGGAGGATGACATGCTGGAAAGAGGACATGACCAGCAGCTTTCTCTCTCTCTCTCTCTCACTGTTCCTCTGGTTTCTCCTTTGTTTCCTCTACTGCAAATTGATAATACTGTGCCATGTTCAAATAATTGGCCATAGTTACTGAGGATATCAAAACCCACCACGCACAGATACTTTTCTTTTATATTATTATTATGCTTTAAGTTCTGGGATACATGTGCAGAAAGTGCAGGTTTGTTGCATAGGTATACATGTGCCATGGTGGATTGCTGCACCCATCAACCCGTCATCTACATTAGGTATTTCTCCTAATGCTATCCCTCCCTTTGCCCCCCACCCCCTGAGAGGCCCAGGTGTGTGATGTTACCCTCCCTGTGTCCATGTGTTCTTGTTGTTCAACTCCCACTTATAAGAGAGAACATGTGGTGTTTGGTTTTCTGTTCCTGTTTTAGTTTGCTGAGAATGATGGTTTCCAGCTTCATCCATGTCCCTGCAAAGGACATGAACTCATCCTTTTTTATGGCTGCATAGTATTCCATGGTGTATATGTGCCACATTTTCTTTATCCAGTCTATCATTGATGGGCATTTCAACTTACAATGAAGTTACATGCTGATATACCCATCATAGTTTGGAAATTTTGTAACTTTAAAATGCATTTGATACACCTAACATACTGTACATCATAGCTTAGCCTAGCCTATCTTAAACATGGTAGAATACTTACATTAGCCTACAGTTGGGAAAAAAAAATCATCAAACACAAAGCCTATTTTATAATAAAATGTTGAATATTTCATGTTGAATATTTCATTTGATAATAAAATGTTAAATATAATAAAATGTTGAATACTGTACTGAAAGTGAAAACCAGAATAGTTGTATAGGTCCTCAAAGTATGGTTTCCACAGCATGAGTATCACTTTTGCACCATCCTAAAGTCGAAAAATTGTTAAGTTGAACCACTGTATTCAGGGACCATCTCTGTACTTGAAAGTAGTCGGAAAACCAAAAAAGTAATAAAAATATATGATACGGTATTATTATTATTATTATTAGGTCTATTATTCTACTTAGAGAAAGAGGAACTTCCACTAAGTATCTGGATTAAAAGAAGCTTTTGTTATTTATACAACTAAAACGTTGTATAAATTATTTCCCAACTAATCAAGATGCTTTTAAATGCCTTCACAATTTAATCATAACCTGCCTTTCTAGCCCTATTTTTGGTATTTCACCCAAGCATTCAAGATTTCAGAAACATATAGCTACCCATTGTCCTTCTCAGAAACTATGAAATTACATTCCTTTAAGCTTTTGTACATGTTGGTCCCTCTCTCCTGGAATGCAACCCCTACTCCTCCATAACCCCAATTCTTCATTTGATAAATCTTTACATGCTTTGAGATTTATCTCAAATATTACCCCTTTCCTCCTACCCTAAGCAAAACCATTCATTTCTTTTGCATTATATATATTTACTATTGCATACACAAAATGCTACATTCTCTACGACACACTATACTAGGTTGTGAACTCATCAAGTGCACTATTTTTTAATTTTTCCGTTCTTTACACCTAACTCAAGTCTATGCATATATTTTTCTATTATATGATTCATATATTATATATTATACATTTATTATACATATTATTTTATACTATATTAATACATATTATTAATACTATATATTATTTCATATATTATATGTTAAATTATGCATTTTATCTTATTATATATTATATACATTCATATGATTCATATATTATATGGATTCATATAGGTTTGTTAAATTAATGGTGAAAGCCCCAGTTTTTGAGGAAATTGTATGTATTGCCTATCTTGGCAGTCAACTTTACTAATAAGCTGCTATAAAATAAATATGATTCATTAAGAGTGTAAATGGAATCCTAATAAGGAGATAACCCTAAATTTACTATAGTCAGGCATGTTGTGCAACAGAGAAACTGTATTCTGTAATTGCTAGGGGGAGAGTGCGTGGTTATTGTCGATAGTTGCATTATTTAGATCATTGCATTGTATAAGTAATGTATGCTCATATTGATGTAAACGTTATGTAGGTAATGCATATTTATTACAAATAAATTGGAAAATAGAGTAACTATGTTATTCTGATTTGCTGAATCTTTTGTTCACATGTAGGCTGAGGTATTAATCAACAGAATAAAAGTGTTTTTATGGCTAAGGTCAGTGAGAGATTCAAACAAACGTATAAGCATATAAGTATGCTTATATATGTATGTATTCATAGTCACACACATATACTCACATGCTAACATATCAATTGATTTAAAGTTAATTTTATAGGGGGTTGATGTCACGTTATCAAACACTAAAGAATGTATGAGTATTGAAAATGTCCATGAGTGAAGACCAAATGCTAGCTAACTGAATGTAACATAGAATATAGGTATATTGAAAGTATTCATATCAACGTATATTTCTTCATAAAGCTTTATTTCATTTTAAGGTTTGAAACTCCAATACCTACTGTATCAAAGCAGATTGAGTGTATAAAGGAAATGGGTTCAGTGGTAGCTATGAGAAATTAAATTTTGCCTGCTTCTGTAAAGTGGAAAGTCCCTATTCAGAACCAGACAATTGTTACTAGAACTAAAATGAGGGTCTAGAAAATCTATTCAAATATACACACATGCATTATGCTAAACACAAACGTATCTGTCCTTATCAAGTAAAAATAATGAGCAAACATCTGTGCATGAGTGTAAGATGAGTCTACTTTATCAGGGCTATTTCCAATGTTGGCTGATAGATCAGTTTCCTTATTGATATGGCTACAATAGAATCCATTTGAATGAGATTTTGTAACCATAAGGAATTGTATTTTGTAAGGCGGGATCACAAATCCTTTCCTATTTCAAACTGATTAACACTGATACTGCTCTTTTGTGAAAATTGCCTGTGTGCAGGACCATATTTGAAAATTTGAACAATAAATAATAAGCATATGTAATAAAAGTAATAACGATGTGTGTCATATTATATATAGTTTCCGTACTCCCCTAGTGGGGTGGGTGGATTTTAATTTCAAGTGAACTTCCAACCTTATAAACAATTCACCAATACATTTTCCATCTATGGAGTAAAAATGCATTAGGTTATAGCAATATAGTTTATGCCAGACCTCTAAGGCATTTGGAATAAAGGTAGAAAAAAAGGGCAACATTTAATATTTGAATAAATATCATAAGGGTGAAGAAAGGAGACTCGTGGGTACATATTGAGAGAAAAGTAATTATAAATTGGTATGACTAGAAGAGAATGGCAATGAGCTTTGGCAAATGATCCCCATTATAGTGTAGTTTAAACAATTGATGTACAAGCCCGAAAAGGCTGGAGAATATCAGATATGTTGGTTACAGGGTGTATCTGACTCCCAGTTTCTTTTTACATGCAAAACTTCTGAGCAAAGTGATCTCTGCCAGCTGGAGCTGGGGATTCACAGCCTCTATTTTTCCATCAAAAGAATTAAGTTGACTCCCAGATAGAGAATAACCATATATTTTTTTCTGATGTAGCCTCCTGAGTACTCAAAACCATCTCCAGGATATGGAAAATTCACCTTATCCAAACGTATATGGCTAAAATTCCTTTCTAAGGCACTACCTATTTCCCTGTTTCTTGTATTTGATTAGAGATAACTGTATTGAGAAAACATGGCTTATGAAAGAAATGAGAAAATATTTTCCCATTTTGATAAGAATGTATTTTTAAAAAACAAATGGAAACCTAATGACACAAAAAATATTTGTAAAGGGGATAATACCCTGAGGGAAGGGAGCCAGAAGTAGAGACTAGAGATATTAAGAAAAACTTTATTGAATTTATATTTTGTCTCAGAGCTCACCCACTAAGGGAGTAAATAGGCAAAGTCACAAAGGTTTATAATCCTTACATTTGCCATTGGTGGGGGTAGGTGATTAGATGTGAAAAAAAATGATGCTCTATTTATTCTGGGCATATTAAACTGAACTGGGTGATTTAAATGAACTGAAGGAAATTCAATGCAACAGCTAAAATGAATGACTAAGGAGCTAGATCTTAATCTGTATAAAGCTGAAAGAACAAAATATGCACAATTTAGCTCTGTGCTAATGAAAGGAAAGAGATAACACTAAAAATAACTGAATGGTGCAAGCTTCAAGGCAGCAGAAGAGTTCTGGCACAAATGGATCTATCCAGAAAAAAATGAGACTTAATTACACAAAGGAAAAACTGTTGACTGTGAGGAAAAGTGTCCCAAGATGAAATGACTGCTGTTGAATGGGAAACCATCAAAGAGGCAGTGACGAGAGTGTTATCTCAACGACTGAAGCAGCTGAAATGAGACACGTTGCCGGAAAAGCCATTACAGACTAAATACCCCCTGGTCCTAAAGAGATAGATGCACATCAACTTAAGGAGAATTGCAGAGCAGGCACACCACTAGAACACGGGGCAGTGAGTCAGGATAGGGTCTTTATCTCAATGGCATTAGGTGTAGTCTTGCTCAACCTAATTTATTTCTGTGGCTCGGATTGCTTTCTGACTATTCTGCTTCAGTGGAATGTTGTTGTGACCAATTTTGTTGCTACTAAAATACTTAAATAAGCAACAAAATCCACTTCTTGATAAAGATTTAATGTCATCTAATCCCTAAGAGTTAAGGACATTACAAAGATTATCAGTGAATCAATGAATATTGGTAGTCATCATCAAAAAAAAAATAGCTTGAGAGTTTCAGTAAAACGAATGAAAACCATTTATAAGAACATTATAAATATGATTACAATAGATGCATCTCTTTTTGAAACAAGGTAATAAACACTGTGCTTCCAAGATGTATTTAAGAATGTTGAAGGAAGTGGGGCACACTGACTTGTCCCTATAATCCCCTTGGGAGGCTGAGGTGGGAGGGTTACCTGAGGCCAGGAGTTAAGAGACCAGCCTAGGCAACAAAGAGAGACCATATCTTTAAAAGAATTTTGTTTTAGTTAGCCAGGTGAAGTGGCACCCACCTGTAATCCCAGCTATTCAGGAGGATTGCTTGAACCTAGGAGTTCAAGCCTGGGTGACAGAGAAATACCGCATCTCTAAAAAAAATTTTAAATTTAAAAATAGAAAAAAGCATGCTACACTGGGCCCCAAGATCTATGCTTGCCTCCAATTTTTCCCCAATTTTTATGATTTCCCTTTGTGTAATGTGATATTTGATGCATAAAAGAATATATGTAATGGACATGTAAATTACAAAGCTCAATAATAAAACAAACATATGTCCATCCCAATAACTGAAATATTAGCAACAACTCACACCTGAACCTATGTGCTCCTACACTAGTTCTTCACTCTTTTGTACCCCTCCATTTACCCAGGATTAACTACCATCCAGCATCTGGGGATTGTCATATCATTGCCTTTGATTTCTTTTGTTTGCTCATTTGTTCTGTGTTGGTTTTTTCGATTTATCACATATGTATGTATGCCAAAACAATATTTTCATTAGGTGTTCCTATGCTTGAGCTTTCTGAAGTGTTGTCTAATACAAGGGTCAGCGCACTACTGCCCATGGGCTCCCTGCCAGTTTTTTTTTTTTTTTTTTTTTTTTTGAGACGGAGTCTGGCTCTGGAGTGAGTGCACTCCCCCAGGCTGGAGTGCAGTGGCGCGATCTCGGCTCACTACAAGCTCCACCTCCCCGGGTTCACGCCGTTCTCCTGCCTCAGCCTCCAGAGTAGCTGGGACTACAGGCGCCCACCACCACGCCTGGCTAATTTTTTGCATATTTAGTAGAGACGGGGTTTCACCGTGTTAGCCAGGATGGTCTCGATCTGCTGACCTCGTGATCCGCCCGTCTCGGCCTCCCAAAGTGCTGGGATTACAGGTGTGAGCCACCGCGCCCGGCCTCCCTGACAGTTTTTAAAAACGAAGTTTTATTAGACTCACTCACACCTATTCACTCATATAATATCTATGGCTGCTTTGATGCCACAACAACAGTTAGGTATTTGCAATATGACCTAGAAGCCCGAAATATGTACTATCTGGCCCTTTAAGAAAATGTTTGTGGATCTCTACATTATGTTTTTATGATTTTCTCATATTCTTACATGTGACCATAGTTAATTATTTATACTGCTATATAATATTCCATGGTATGACCATAATACAATTATTTGCTATTATGAACACTGTAGCTGTGAATGTCCTTCCCTCCCTCTCTGGCACTGGAGACACTCAGTGTAAATTGATTTCCTAAATTAATTCTTTAATCCTTTTTGCACTGAATATAGAAGTCACAAAGTCACACATATACACATTAAAGAATATTTGGAAATAAGAGTAGAGTACAGAAAATGTAAGGAAAAAAAATAACAGTTCTATCTCTCCCCCTTAGACAGCCAGTAATACTAATGTTATGCCTTTTTCCTCTTGCTATGAAACTCCTTATCCATTAACAGCTAAGGAACGATCACTATCACCTCAACTTGCTTTTTCATTCTGCCTATTATGAATAATCCATAAATCTCATTTTAATGATTTTACTAGAAAGCATTAAATGTAAACAATCAGTGGGGGTGGACATAGGAGGTAATATTAGACAAGCAAAAGGAAGAAGCAAGATTTAAAAAACCTTATTAAGCTTTTAAAATGTTTTAGCACATGTATTCTGTTCTTAATATTTCACACACACACACACAAAAACTGTCTAGAAACCACAGGTGATTTCATACCTTTACTTGTATCTCTTTTTTTTTTTTTCTGGAGACAGAGTTTTGCTCTTGTTGCCCATGCTGGAGTGCAATGGCGCCATCTCAGCTCACCACAACCTCCGCCTCCTGGGTTCAAGTGATTCTCCTGCCTCGGCCTCTGGAGTAGCTGGGGTTACAGGCATGCACCACCACGCCTGGCTAATTTTGTATTTTTAGTAGAGACGGGCTTTTTCCACTTTGGTCAGGCTGGTCTCGAACTCCTGACCTCAGGTGATCTGCCTGCCTCGGCCTCCCAAAATGTTGGGATTTACAGGCGTGAGCCACCGCGCCCAGCTTACTTGTATCTCTTAATCCCATCATAAAGGGGCATATCTTATTACTTTAAAAGCCAACATTTCCCTCTCATTTTCATTCACCATGAGCTACTACTACTCCTGAAACCTTCACAAAGTTTCCCAGAAACAGGACAGCCCACTCCTAGCCCATGGGCCTCTTCTCTTCCTCCTTTCTTACCCTTTTCTTCCTCCCTGCTTTTTTTCTTGAAATAAAATTTCCCCAAAAGCTAGTCTGCCACTGCAAGCACATCCTCAGATAACTGGATAAAGGAAGATAATGTGGCCTGAAGGATAGGCACAGAGGAGTCTGGGGATACTTCTAGCCAAATAGTTTTTGTGCCATAATAATCTTTATGACAGTAGGATCCTGAAATGTTACCTAGAACACTTGTACCTAGTCCCAATTTCTGGTAGGATAAAACTGTATATAAGGGAATCATTACAGGTGCTTGTGTCTGAGACACTTCTGGCTATGATTGAGTCTCCTACTTCCCCGTAATGTAGCTATTAAAGGGTTTGCAAAAATGAGTTCTACAACCATTAGGTGTTTAGACATTCTACAACAAAAATTCACATTATCAAAAAACGTGTAATGCTTGAATAACAAAAATAAATGAAAATCCTCAAAGGAGTTAATATGCTAACGTACATAGTCACTTTATAAGAGGGTAGTGTAAGCAAATTATCCCAAATTAACTCAATCAGAGTCCTGGTAGAAACTGGAGGATTGGTTTCTCAATCTCGGGGTATGTGAGGCCAGTTTGCTAAAGGGGTTATCAACAGAGATATGCTAAGTGTTAGGAAATTCAAGAAGGGATGACGGAGAGTTAACTGTAGACCTCAAGGGTTAAGAGGAAGGACGTTTCCTGAACTAGAGAGCCAGACCCGATAGAAATGCAAGAGAGAACTGTCCAGCAGAAGCTCTGGTCTAACATTAGCTGTCCAGAGCAAACCTGTGGAAATCCCATGGAGCCACATGAAAATAAATATTCCACCCTTTTCTTATCCACTGCACTCCTGCTGCAGCCTGTCTCAACTGGAAACCGTAGGGCAAAGGAACTCTGATGCCATTCCTAAAGGGCAGTCCCCAGGACACAAAGCACAGTGGTAAAGAATGAAAAATGGATTTGAAAGGACAAGAGGGAAAGAATTTATGCAATAAGCATAACTTTTCCCTTTCAAGTTAACCTAGTATGTTGAGTTGGTTGCTCTTTAACTAAACCCCCCTGTTTCCAAAGCCTGAGGATAACATACTACCTACTGAGTTGGTAAACAACCTTAAAGCAGCAGTCCTGGAGCCTAGACAGAGACATTGGATGAGTAGACAAATGGAGGTATACGAGGTATACGTGGATGGATGCATGGATGGATAGGTGAATGGGTGGATGAAGTCAGTCACATTAGTATTTTACAGACACACGTTACACAACCTGTATCTGAACACGATGAGTCTCTCTTCCTCCTTTGATTACGGAAGTTAAGAGCAAGCACTGAGGTAACCAATATTATATTGATTTCTGGAGTAAAACAGGTACTCATCATGACTATCAATGATTTGAATTTGGGGATGATGTCAATTATTCAAAGAACCTGAAAAAAGTAGTGAAGTTGCTTATCTGAGGCCCCAGAACTTCCTTCATTTTACTCTGGCTTTCAACCTTGGATACACATTAAAATTATCTAGGAAACTTTTCAAATTGAGATGCTCGGATTACAGACCACTTAAGTCAGACTCTGTGGAAATAGAATGCAGATATCACTGTTTGTAAACACTCCACCAATGTGCAGCAAAATTTGAAAACTACTGATCTTTCCACTCCCTTTAAGATCTACCGTTATGAGCCCCACAATAATTCTGGTTCTCTTGGTAATGTACATTTTTTAAAGGAAACGCTAAGATGCCTTGCTGATAATATTGTATGTGAAAAGGATTATAGAATTTATCAGGTTTGGGGTTGGGGGAATAATACTTATAAAAGGAGGAAAAATATGAGCAGTTCATAAAATAACCTGTGATAGTCCAGATTACTTGCATATTTTCCCTTTAATTTCAGAGTCCTTATCAGTATTCAAAGAACTATAGAGCTTTTAGAAATGCTTCAGTGAGGAACACTTTATACTCTGTCCCTGATAAATGAAAGTGTTTATTTCCTCTCAGATAAGTCAGTAACAAGCAAGTATTTTCTAGCAACTGGACTATATCCACCTATTCATTTCCCAAGGCTCATTGGGCATCACTGGGAATACGACAGGTTTTAGTTACTACCAACCCCAGTTACTGTAGAATTAGGCAATTATATAAGAGTTTAAAAAATCAGTAAGGATGTTTTTATTTTAAACTACTTGGATAATTGAAAAGTAGTTAGACAACATTTACTTTTTGTCTTTATTTGCCAAACTACTGTATTAGATTTAAAACCAGAAAACAAGCCCCTATGTAGAATATAGATTCTCACTAGTTCATAGATCAAGTAATAAGACATTTCCTAGGGTGTTTCATTGTTTGATACTAAGAGCAATAAATTTTAGGAAAATAATTTGTAATAATTGGTTAAGTAATTAACCACAATTAAGAAAAGATGATGGAATCCCTGAGGATATCCGACAATACTGACAACATTATAAACTTTAAGAGAAAAAAAATAGTTGTTGCAGAGCAAGAAAAGTCATCATGTGCCCAGCACAAATAGAGGTCTAACTATAGGGGATTTTACGTTTTTCATAATGTCTGCAACAAGCATATACTACTTTACTACATTTATAATCACGAACAGTCCCTTAGCAGGTATCATATATCTGAGTTGGGAAATACCCTGTCACTTCACTAATACTTCTTTCTTTTTGTTCTAATAGTGTATTCACCAAATAATCTTCTAAATATATATATATGTATATATATATATATTTGAGATATATATGTATATATGTGTATATATATATATTTGAGATATCTCAGATATATATATCTCAAATATATATACATATATACATATATAAATATATATACACATATACATATATAAATATACATATATACATATATAAATATATATACACATATACATATATAAATATATATACACATATATATCTCATATATATATCAAATATATATACATATATATCAAATATATATATACACATATATCAAATATATATATACACATATATATCAAATATATATATACATATATATCAAATATATAAATATATACATATATATATATTTGAGACAGAGTCTTGCTGTGTTGCTCAGGCTGGAGTGCAGAGGTGCAATCTCGGTTCACTGCAACCTCTACCTTCCAGGTTCAAGCAATTCTCCTGCCTCAGCCTCTCAAGTAGCTAGGATCACAGGCGCGCACCACCAAACCTGGCTAATTTTTTTGTATTTTTAGAAGAGACGGGATTTCCCCATGTTGGCCAGGCTGGTCTCGAACTCCTGACCTCAAGCCATCCGCCCGCTTTGGCCTCCCAAAGTGCTGGGATTACAGGCATGAGCCACCACACCTGGCCTTCTAATTATAATTTGGCTTCCCATTTAGGTAGCTCAATATGTGTGTATGATGGGGTAATCTGCTGATCTGCAGTATAAAAACTTGAACTAGTAGGTAGTCATATTTTTAATTATTTGTTATTAAATTAGCCCTGGACTAATACATCCATAAATGTTTGGGAAGTTTGATTGGTAAGAAGGAGTCAGTGCATATTGGCAAAGCCAAGAAATTCACCAGGAAATAAGATAACCTAGCTGAGATTTAGTCTCAGAAGTTCTACCCATTTTCTTACTACTGAAGATTATGAGGGTAAATGTATTTATCACTTTTGGAGATTCTAAATCATATGGGAATAATAAGTGTTCTGAGATGGTCTGAAAAAACTTGTTTCCTTTTACTGATCACAACATTTCACACAAAATTTTAACAAGTCAACAAGGCCAGCTTCATGGACACGTGACCTGTGCTATTGCTCAGGGCCCTGCACTCAGAAGAACCCCAGTCTTGGTTCAATACTCTGCTGTTGCAACCCTGACATTATTAATAATCTTATCTTTGAAGTTATGCTTTATACGTGAAATCATATGGGGCAATGAAATATGCACATGAACACAGTAGGTACATGCAATATGTGTGACCACCATTCCTTGCTGCTCCATTCAAACTGGCATTTGCAATGCTCCATGAGCACAGAATTCTTGTGGAACCATGATGTGTGGAAGTTCAATGAGATCCCAAGCAAATAGAAGGTAAGCATGCAATTTCTAGAACTGAGTAAGCAGGGATGTTAATAGCCATGGAAGGTCATGTTTTCCATGTGAACAAAAACTTACTCCAAATGCAGGAAGAAGTGAGTAGCATTGTAAGAAACACTAATGACCAAAAAACCACATAGTATCGTTTCTCACTTGTGTTCCTTCCTTGTATTGGCCAACCACCTTACAATAAAAATGATGATGTAGACAGAAAGGAAAAGTTAGAGCTACCTATTCTTTTTCCTTTCCTTTTAGTCCTTCCTTACACGTCAGTAAGCCAAAGGGCATCTTCTTGATAAACTGTACATTTATGAAGAAAGGAAATAAAAACCATTAAGTTCATTTTATGCAGCATTTCCACTATTCTGGTAAGAAAAGAATGCACGTGTGTGGATGATGTATGAAATACAAATTGTGTAATTTCTATGATTCTCCATATAAGTTAAACATTCTCATATATCCATCTAAAAATAGCACTGACTTCAGTAAAGTTTCAGGATACAAAATCAATGTACAAAAATCAGTAACATTTCTACATACCAATAATGTTCAAGCTAAGCACCAAATCAAGTATGCAATCCCATTTATAATAGCCATAAAAAATAGAAGACCTAGAAATACTTTAAACTAAGGAGGTGAATGATCTCTATGAGAAGACTTACAAAACACTACTAAAATAAATCACAGATGACACAAACAAATAGAAAAACTTTCCATACTCATGGATTAGAAGAATCAATATCATTAAAATGGCCATACTACCCAAAGCAATCTACAAACTAAATGTTATTCCTATCAAACTACTAACATCATTTTTCACAGAACTAGAAAAAAGCTATTCTAAAATTCATATAGAACCAAAAAGGAGCCCAAAAGTAATCCTAAGGAAAAAGAACAAAGCCAGAGGCATCACATTACCCAACTTCAAACTATACTATAAGCCTACAGCAACCGAATCAGCATGGTATAACGTTGCAGTTACATACAATGAATAAGTTCTGGAGATCTAATGTACAGCATAGGGACTATAGTCAGTAATACTGTATTGTATACTTGAAATTTGCTGAGAGTAAATTGTAAGTTTTCTTACCACAGACACAAAATAACTATGTGAAGAGATGGATATGTTAATTAGCCTAACTGTAGTAATCAGTTCACTGCGTATATGCACATCAAAACATCCCATTATACATCTTAAATACATGCAATTTTTATAACATTTAAATAAGAGCAAAAACAAAAACAAAAACAGCATGGTACTGGTACAAAAACAGACACATAAACCAATGGAACAAAGTAGAGAACCCAGAAATAAAGCCACACACCTGCAGCCATATGATCTGCAACAAAGTTGACAAAAATAAGCAATGGGGAAGGACTCCCTGTTCAATAAATGGACTGGCTAGCCGTATGTGGAAGAATGAAACTGGATCCCTAATTTTCACCATGTATAAAAATTAACCCAAGATGATTAAAGAATTAAATGTAAGACCTCAAACTATAAGAATTGTAGAAGAAAACCTAAGAAACATCATTCTGGACACTGGGGTTAGGAAAGCATTTATGACTAAATCCTCAAAAGCAATTGGAGGAAAACCAAAAAATTGACAAGCGAGACCTAATTAAACTAAAAAGCTTCTGCACAGCAAAAGAAACTGTCAACAGAGTAACAGACAACCTACATAATGGGAGAAAATCATTACAAACTATATATCACACAAAGGTTCAATATCCAGAATTTATAAGGAACTTAAAAAACTGAACGAGCAAAATACAATGCCATCAAAAAACAGGCAAAGGGCATGAACAGACACCTCTCAAAAGAAGACATACAAGTAGCCTACAAGCGTATGAAAAAATGCTGAATATCATTAATTATCAGAAAAATGCAAATCAAAAGCACAATGAGATACCGTCGCACACCTGTCAGAATGGCCATTATTAAAAACTCAAAAAACAACAAATGCTGGCGAAGCTGCAGAGAAAAGGGAATGCTTATACACTCTTGGTGGGAATGTAAATTAGTTCAGCCACCGTGGAAAGCAGTTTGTAGATTTCTCAAAGAATTTAAGACAGAACTACCATTCAATCCAGCAATCCCATTACTGAATATATATCCAAATTAAATAAAGTTGTTTTAACATAAAGACACATGCATTCACATGTTCATCACAGCACTATCCACAATAGCAAAGACATGGAATTAACCTAGATGCACATCATTGGTGGACTGGATAAAGAAAATGGAAATATACACCATGGAATACTATGCAGCCATAAAAAAGAATGAAATCACGTCCTTCGTAGCAACACAGATGCAGCTGTGATGGAGGCCATTATCCTAGGCGAATTCATGCAGCAACGGAACGCCAAATGCCACATGTTCTCACTTATAAGTGGGAGCTATATATTGGGTACTCATGGACATAAAGGTGACAACAATAGACACTAGGGATTACTGGAAGGGGAAGGAGGGAGGGGGATAAGGGTTGAAAAACTAACTATTGGGTACTATACTCAGTACCTGGGTGACAGGATCATTCGTACCCCAAACCCCTGGAATTCACTTGGATGCTCCCTCCCATAAGGAGTTGAAAACTGTGGTCTGGGTAAATGAGGCACCCCTGTCACGAGTCCCATGAAGGGGTCAGGGAAATAGCCTGCTTCAGTATCATACAACTCTCTTTTTAAAAGGTCCTTCCAATATTTCTTCCAACTTGAACTCCAGCTTTACAACAAGTTTCTTGACTCTCTTCTTGCCTGCTCTGCAGGTTATTAGAAAATAAAACAAACAAAACCGCAAACTACAAAATAACAAAAACACCCAAGGAATACGATTAGTTAAGACGTTATTAAAGTGTGGGTGTTTCCAGAGACGTTTCCCCTTTACAAACCATCCTCTTCTCTTACCTTTTGAGAAGGGCGTGTGTGTGCGCGCGCGTGCGTGTGTGTGTGTGTGTGTGTGTGTGTGTGTGTGTGTGTCTACGTGTACATAAGAGAGAGAGAGAGAAAATGAAAGAGAGGGAGATTTGGTAGATAAAGACTCAATAGACTTAGGAACTTCCTATGTTGTTATTTGAATTTGAGAGATTACTGAGTGTAAGAAAAGATAATCCATTTTGGCTGGAGCAGTGGCTCATGCCTGTAATCCCAGCACTTTGGGAGGCCGAGGCGGATGGATCACGTGAGGTCAGGAGTTTGAGACCAGCCTGGCCAACATGGTGAAACCCCATCTCTACTAAAAATACAAAAATTAGCCAGGTGTGGCGGTGTGTGCCTGTAATCCCAGCTAGTTGGGAGGCTGAGGCAGAAGAATCGCTTCAATCCAGGAGGCGGAGGCTGCAGTGAGCCAAGATGGCACCACTGCAGTCCAGCCTGGGTGACAGAGTGAGACTCTGTCTCAAAAAAAAAAAAAAAAAAAGAAAAAAGAAAAAAAAAAAGAGAATCCATTTTAACTTGAATCTTGAAATTTTCTTTAAAGTAGCAGAGGTAACTTGCCATGGAAATCATAGGAAAGGAAATATAAGCCCAACACCATAACTGATTGTGCAATGAAATATATTTATGGTGCTATAATAATAGTGTACATACTGTTTATATGTTTCCAATTTTTAGAATAAATCTTTGACAAAACACGAGACCTAATCATAGTTAGAGAACACAGAAGAAATGCAACTCAACATAAAATTAAAAGTAGACTTTACAGAATTTGGGAGAAGAAATTCAGTAGGAGAAGTGAAGAAACATGGAGGACCACTAAAATCCCCATTTTATCATGTGAAGGGTTAAGACATACTTTTGACACTGTTTTGAAGAAAAAAATTAACATTTAAGGTCTTCATGTAAAAGAAAAAGTAGTTAATAGAACAAATACATGGGGTAGATGTAAATGAGATAATTTTTCATCTCTTGTAAGAGAGACTGTAGACCATGAAAAAATGAGAAAATCAAGAATTAGAGATATAAACATGTTATTACAGATTTGTCACGCATTAGAAAAAGAGAATGACTCAAATACCTGCCTCTGAGAAGTGAGAAATGAGAGAGGAATGCAGCATATTTAAATAAAAGAACTTATGAAGTAAAAATTACTTGAATCATGTACAGATAATTTGATTAAAAATTGATAACATTGATTCAAACAAATTTATATTCATTAATAAGCATTGTACACTTTTTAAAATTCCAATAAGAAAAAATGAGACTTAAAATTAGGTATGAATGCATTTCCCAGAGGTTAAAAATTTATATTTTAATATATATGCATAGATAAGTGGGATCATAATATAGCATTGTATGTATACATACTGTGTATTATAGTCTGCTTTATTTTTTCATGTATGCATTTGGATTACCTTTAATATCAATGCAATCACTTGTAAAATTTTATTTTAAATTTCCCTTCTTTAGAGATACATCATTTTTTAGTAGCCTCCTACCGATGAATACTTGTGTTGTTTCCATTTTTCACTGTAATAACAATTAAACAATAAATATAGGTACAACTCAATCTTTGCACATAGATATAAGCATTTCTTCGATAATTCCCTGGAAATGCAATTGCTTAGTCAAGCGTAAGCACGCTTTTTCTTGATTGGTATTGCAAACTGCTCTCATGAAATATATTAATTCAGTCTTCTGTCAGAAGCATACAAAGTATACAAGGAAAAGTTATTTTTATTTTCATTATCTGGTTACAAATGAGATTGAACGTTTTTTCATATACCTTTGGATGTGTTTTATTTCCTTTTTGTCCAAATGTATGGGGTACACGTGTAGTTTTGTTACATGCACAGATTGTGTAGTGGTCAAGTTAGGGCTTTTAGAGTGTCCCTCACCCAAATATATCACACACATTAATTTCTCATTATCCACTCCACTCCAACCCCCTCACCCTTCTAAGTTTCCATTGTCTATCATTCCACTCTCTGTGTACATGTGTACACATTTTTTAGCACACAATTATGAGTGAACATGAGATATTTGACTTTCTGTGTCTGGTTCATTTCACTTAAAATAATGACCTCCAGTTCTAACACTTTCTTCCTGTATGTTTAAAATTAGGCAATGCATTTATTTTTCTGAATTGATTTGTAAGATTCAATTTCAGTTTATTGGTTCTTAATGTACAGATTTTAAAAAATATCTATGTGTTTTCCATTTTAAATTTTGGGTTTTTAAAAATCATTTCTACATAGGTCTCTACCATCACCTCATTGGAGAAATATTCACCTATTGTTCTTCCTGTTCTTTGGGCTTCTTAAGCTTAATTATAATTGAATATTTGTTCAAGATGAAATTTAATTCACTGCATTGTGTAAAGCAGGGTTTTGCCTTTTAACATGATTATCAAAACCATTTCTTTCATAATCCATCTCTATCCACTGATTTGAAATTCCATTTTAATTATATACACTTGAGCATATTTTGGGATTTTTCCCTTTTGTTTCACTAATCTGTTTGTATAGACTTTTAGTAGTTTTTTTTTTTTTTTTTTTTTTTTTTTTTGATACAGAGTCTTGCTCTGTTTCCCAGGCTGGAGTGCAGTGGCCAAATCTCAGCTCACCGCAACCTCTGCCTCCCTGGTTCAAGCGTTCTCCTGCCTCAGCCTCCCGAGTAGCTGGGATTACAGGCGCCCGCCACCATGCTCGGGTAATTTTTGTATTTTTAAGTAGAGGCTGGGTTTCACGATGTTCGTTAGGCTGGTCTTGAACTCCTGACCTCAGGTGATCCACCCACCTGGGCCTCGCAAAGTGCTGGGATTACAGGTGTGAGACACTGCACTCAGCCAGTAGAAGTTTTATTAAACATTGTAATAGCTACATGGGCAAATGACCTTTCATCTAAGGTTTTCAACACTTTTTATTAAGCCTCATCTATATTTCTGCCAGATAAACTTTAGAGTAATTCTTGTCACATCCAATGTCTTCCTGCCACACCAATTTAAATTTTATGTGTTTCTATTAGATTTTAGTAATTTATATGTCTAAAATATTAATATTCCCACCAAGAATTATTATATCTGTCCATGGATGCAAATATTCTGTTATTTTTTCAGTAAAGGTTTGTGTATCACCAAATTTCATGCTAAATAAATTCATAGTAATTTCACATTTTGAACTTCTGTGGAAAATGATAGCTTTGATTTTCAATAGGTTGTTAAAAGAGAAATTAGCATTTAGAAAAATTACATTTAATTAATATCTAATTATTTCTAGGTTTTTTTTTCTTAATGAGCTTTGGGAGTAATTTCTTCCATTAGTTATAATAGTTGTCATTGTTGATTTACTTAGTTCCAAGTTGGCAATATCATCTATTAATATGAATAATTTGACTTTTTTCCCCAATACTTATGCTTCCCATTTCTTTTACTTGGATTCTTTCACTGACTAGAATATACAAAATAGCATTTAAAAAGAGTAGTTTTGGTAGTCATTCTAGTTATGTTTCTAATTTTAATGAGGATACCTTCAATATTTCAACACTGATCATAGAGTTGGCTCTTGTTTTGAGATAGACAATATTTTTCATGCTTATAAACTATCATCTATTCTTACACTGCTAAAAGTTTTGTTTCTACTCTTAAATTAGGGACAGATTCTTTTCATTTATCAATACTTCTTCATAACTAAAAAGTATTGTATATTTTTTCCTTCTGATCTTTACCTACAATGAAGGATGTAAATAGATTCTCTTATATATTAAGCATATGTTTTCCTGAAATAAATCCAATTTGGCATGATGACTTATTCTCTTATTGGCTAAATCTGCTATATTTTATAAGATTTGAACATCTGTATTCCTGCGATTGGTTGATAGTTTTCAATGTGTATGCTATTTTTTTGAAGTCTCATAATCAAGATTATATGGGCTGTAGAACATGAACATAGAGGTTTAAATACTATTTTTATGGTTTGGAATTTTGTAAACAGATAATTCATACTTAATTGTTTGAAAGCATTTGTCAATATAGTATTTTTGAAGTTATTTCTTGTACTGCCTTTTAAAGGTTTCTTATAGAATCAAATGTTTAGTTCTCTTATTTTCCCTTTAATCTCGAATATAAAAAAATTAAGGCTATTAATTTTCTTTGATTACAGCTTTGTTCTTATTCCAGAAGTTTTCATGTGTATTTTCCTTATTCATTAATTTTTAAATGGCTTACTTTTTTTCTGGTTCAAGGAAAGAACACTACTTTTTCTCTCCTGTTACAAAAACAATGTATGTTTACCATAAAAAGATACAACAATAACTATTAAGAAAAGTAAAAATAACTCATTTTTTTTAGCAGTTAGACAACTGCTAACATCCTGTTGTCTATCTGAGTGTTTTTCTATATATCTGTCTATAATAATCTAACGTAAATTGAATGTCCGATTCCTGTATTATCCAAAAATTATATCATATGATCTACTAATCATCTTTTCCTATTCGTTTTAAATTGCTTGCTGCTTTTGTTATATTACATTTTTTTCTAGACATTTTATAACAAAACAGATATATCAAATTAATCATATTCAATGATGTGTTGCTGCAAACATATGTTTATGAAGTCCCTGCTTCGTTGACATTTTTTTTCTTATTCACATGGCTGGATTTTCTTTGAATTTACTGGCCTTTGTATAGGAGCTGCTATGTTGTTTACAAGTTCAATGGCTTGCAACCTTTCCTGTGCATTATAGCCACCTGGGGAGCTTTTACACATCCCAGTGACTAGGTTGCCGCCTAAACCAATTAAATTAGAAACTTCCCAGGTGGGACCTAGGCATCTGTAAGTTTTAAAGACTCTCGTGATGTTCTAAATATCAGCAAAGGCAGAGGACCATTGAGCTTGTCAGAATATTTGGGAAAGGGAGTTTCTAAGATTAAAACTTAAGGCTTATGTATTTTGTAAATGCAGCTGCTTTAACAAATTAGTAAACAAGCTAATCCTAGTATCTCTAAAAAACACTAGTTTAATTTTGCCTGGAGCTGCAGTTCTCAATACATTGTCCAGCATATCCTCCATGCAGGGAAACCACTGTATACACCAATACTTATGAGGGAGGATGATTTTTCAACTGCAAATCTTTAATTGCCTTTTAGAAAATCCATCCAGTTTTCCTTAAGCAAGTTTTAGAAAGCACATACACGAGCAATTACAAATCTGGCCTTCAGCCTAACTCAAGAATTAAAAAAATAAAATCTCGAAGTGAAGTATTAATTCATTTTTTTCTCCTTATTTTTATTTCATAAAAATAGGCATCTTTATCATAGATGACATCATTTGGGGCCACTTTCCCTCTGAATGACAATTCAAATTGCATTTACTTGTTCTCAGAATCATACTTTTTTTAAAAATGAAAATAGTTTGTACACGAGTTGCCGAAGAATGGTCTAATTCAGTGTCAGGACAAAGATGATCTAATTTTGCATTATTTAGTCATCTAATTAAAAACAAAACTCGTAATAATTTAGCCATAAAGCTGTTCATTGAAGAATAAAAGCAATTGTTAATTAACTTTTCATTGAGGAAAGTCATACATTTTCATGTTATCATAACATTTCAAAATGCCCTGGGAAATTACAAAATTAAGATAATGTAAACTATTGATATATTATAACTCTAACAATGAAACATTTTACCCAGGCCTCTAATGAGGGTTCTCAGTTAAGGGGAGGAGCAGAGGAATGCATAAACACATGGGAGGTGGGGTGGAGCGGAAACCCAGCTTCCAGGAAGATGTTTTAGAAGAAAACAGATTCCTAACCTATTTCAGGTATAACAGACCTAAGGCAATGTGCAATGCAATTTATTTCCCTAAACTTCTCTGTTATAAAACTGAATCCTTAAGCTGGTTGTACAAAGTCACACAACTAGTCAGTTAATGTTCTACAAATAGCTCTTTCAGAGATTTTTCTACTAGACTTGTCACCTTATTTAAACCTTGAAACCCCACCCAAAAGTGACAGTGAGAGAAACAGACAGACACACACACACGCACACACACCAGGGACGGAGGGAGAGAAAGTGTATTAATAGCTAAAACCCCTCTTGGCCTTGGGAATACCTTGGGAAAGAAACTCTCTACCCTCTGTTAATAAGAAGCGAGAGAGTTGCCTCCTCTTTGAATAAATCAGGTTCCTTAGATAATGTTGAGTTAAGGGCTTTACTCATCACCCTGTCTCTGGATGCCATGTAAGCTCACCAGATTCTTGTGAAACTACAGAGAATGGATTAGACAGTCCAAAACATAACAGGTTGTACTTGTGTTTGCTCTGGTAAGTGGAGCTTTAGTTTGATGTAGAGAAATAAAAGGAACCGGCATTTCTTTCACCTGGACATTATGAAAGAGAGGTATCTGAAGCATCCAATTAAGTGAGCATGAAATCTGGAATATTGTAGGTGTTTCTACATGTTCATTCTTTCTTTCTACCTGCTTAATTATATCCGTGCTACTTCTATTAAATGCATCTGCTGTGAACTTTGCAGTTGCTCAGGAGAGCGTTTGCCAATTCCATATGCCTAGTCTGAGGTAGGCTGAAGATACTCTGTTATTCTGGAGAAGCAAGAGAGGCCAAGCTTTTCATAATATTTAGTTGATAGGAGATGAGAACTTTAGATACATGTTATCTCTTACTTTGCTGTTTTTCCAAAAATGTATTTGAAACATTGTTAAGCAGAACAATAATATTTATGCAGCATTTTACATTTTTAAAGTCCTTTAAATATTACATCATGCATCAAAAAAATATCGATACCAAGATGTGATTGTCTCAATTTTAGAGACGATAAAATTAAAAATAAGAGGGTTCTCAAAATGTCATTATTTTATAATAACTGAACAAAAGTTTTACCTCAATATTTAACATCAAAAACATTTTCATTTTTATTAAATCGTGATGTTCTGTTTGCTCATGACATATAATATTTTAAAGCGATGTTTGGGGTTTAAATAGATTAAGTATTTCTATAGTGCCTTGAATTAACAAATAAAAGTAAATAATACTAAAACTACACCCATCTATTTTCTTGCTATGAAACCTAGAGGTAAAGTGTATGTGAAGTAAAACAGTATTTTTGAAGTTGTAATGTCTTATCATTGTTTCAATTAAATCGTTACATATACACACACACACACACTCATAATATATCAGATGATAGGTAGATAGATAGATAGATAGATAGATGATAGATAGACAGACAGATAGGCATTTATGATCCCCACTGAAAAAAACTGGCAAGCTTGCCTAAAAGTGAGGAGGAGAATTATTCAGAAATAGTAAACTACCCAAAGACATTCTGTTCTTTTCCTTACACGTAAATATGAACGATGGTGCTCCCCTTTGCTTCCAACTTTCTAACTGTGTTTCATCCCCTATCATGCCACGATTGTGTTAGTGTTTCCCATTTCTCCTTTACATTCAAAGTGTTGCCTGTCCCATTTAATATTTTAATCTGCAGAAATCCTCGGCATGGGAAACACAATGGTAAAGAATGAAGAATCGCTTTTTAAAAATACTGATGATTACAATGTATTCTTAACAGCTTTGGATGAATTTGTATTAGTCGCCCAAACAGTTCTAAAAAAAATCAGTGTAACAGTAAATTTGACAACAATCAAAAACTCATCCTTTTTGAATATGTCCCTGAAAGAAAAGCTCAGCACTGTATGCAACTCCATCATATTGAGCCCAGAACATCTCTTTGTGGATGTGTGACTAAAGGCAAAATAAACATCCAGTGTAAAGGTGCAGAGGCAAAAAAAAAAAAAAAAAAATAGAGTGGTCTACTGGAGGAAATACAGATGGACTGGTACTGCCAGTAGAGCGGTGGTGAATGAAGCTAGAACTATAGCCGTGAGCCAGATTTTCAGAAACAACTATCCTATACTTGGGAGTTAGATTTCATTATGTAGACAGTAGTTGTGGCAACCTATGGGATTAAGTAGGGTCCAAAAACAAATATGTAGTAGTAGTAGTAGCAGCAGCAGCAGTAGTAATAGCAATGACAACAGCTACGCTTTATTGAGCACTTACAACAGGCCAAATACTGTTTTAAGCTCTTTACTTGTATCAGCTATTTAATTCTCATAGAAATAAGTATCATTTTATCATCATTTTACAAATGAGTGAAGAAGTAACTTGCTACGTATTATGGAGCTAGTAAGTAGCAAAGCTGGAATTCAAACAGAAACCAGTGTACCTTTACACTGCACCGCCCTGTATGCTTAGGGAGATCATTCTGTTGGCACATTGCAGGGGGAGAAGGACATTGCAGATTGTATTCACCATGGCCATATATTGTGTGGTGGTATATTTCTTGGAAAACACAATTCAGGAACACCATAGCAGAAAAGGCAAATATTATCAGCCTTCTTTACAGGTTAGAACATAGACTCAGAGTGTTTAAATTAATTGGCCTTACCCTTCTGAATCTTCATACACTGCACTTTCTACCCATCAGAATTACTTATTCCTATTTCCTAAGATCAGTCATTCCAGAAAAAATGAACTTTCTTCTTTTTATGAATTCAGAAGGACAGGAGACAGGTATGCAAGATGCATGAACACAAAAGTGTCTTAAAATCTCAGAGATACATTCATTTGTGCACTTTCACTTATTCATTCATTCAGTAATCATTTATAGAGTCTTTTATGAACCATGTGCTATAAGCTAGGTCCTGGGAGCAAAAGGCGGGAGTAAGCTGACAATTAAGTTTTCTTTTGTCCATTGAATTTTGTCCAATTCGCAGGTGGTACTTGGTTGGTTGAACTTCCTAAAGTTACCTTCCAGCTCATGCCCCCAACTATTTGCCACTTTACAAAAACATCACACACACCATAAACGGAGAAAATTATCAGTCCAGGGAGGCTCATTCCTTCTGCGATGAAGAATTCCTATATTGTCAGCAATATTCAGCTGACAAGCCATGGGGTGAAACTACTGTGAGCATTTCAACTTCTGATTATACCCCACCATTTTTTCTGATGGAATACAGAGAGCGGCCAAACCAGCAGCCTTCCTTCAGGCCACATTTCCCCAGCCCAGAAGTTCCTAAAATCTTGTGGAGGTGATTCAGCTTTATATTTGATAGTTATTTATATTTCTGGCCCTACAGACTCTTTCTGAAAGCTTTTCTAGACATATAATTTTAAGGGGAAAATATCAATATTTGAAGAAAACAAGTGTGCTTGAATGTCCCTCTACCTTATGATTCATTTGTTATTCCTAGGGTGTTCTGCAGCAGGTTAAGTGGGCTATTGAACAAAGAAAACCCCAGGAATTCTGACATATTCTATTACTTTAAACTGATTGAAAATCAGCTTTTCTTCTGTTGAGATGAATTACTTGACAGTCAGTAGAAAAATTCTTCCCATGGGTTTCTCCTTTCTGAAATCTTTCCCACCCCCAGTCCTCAGAAATATACTTTAGTGAGTTCCCTCTATCCCAAGGCATTATTCATATAATCCAAGAAAAACTGAAAGAGACTTGATGACTAATTTGCAATGATCTGAGGTACCTGAAATATTTTATTCATTTTATTTTTATATTTCTTTGAAGTAAATACACTTACTATCCTGAGGGTAACTCTGATATTAAAAAGACTCACATTTATTACATATATGCGAGAGCCTATATCCCAAAATAGAATTATTTATGAGAAACCTTAACGAAAATAAAGATACTAAGCCCTCGGGGCCTCTTGTGCTTTTATATTTGACATCTCCTCTTTTTAAATATTCATGTAGAATAGCCTTAAGTAGAAACTTGAAGATGTGCTAGTATAAAACATTTTCCTGAGCCACTTTATTGTTGATGGGGTGTTTTCTCAATCTGGATCTCAATAAGTCTTTCCCTTAAATGAAAAAGGGCTACTTTTCAAACCATGTATGAATGCCAGCATTTGTTCAGCTTCTTTTTTTTTTTTTTTTGAGACTCAGTCTCAATCTGTCGCCCAGGCTGGAGTGCAGTGGTGCAATCGCGGTTCACTGCAACCTCTGCCTCCTGGGTCCAAGCGATTCTCCTGCCTCAGCTCCCCAGGTAGCTGGGATTACAAGCATGTGCCAATATACCTGGCTAACTTTTGTATTTTTAGTAGAGATGGGATTTCACCACGTTGGTCAGGCTGGTCTCGAACTCCTGACCTGATGATCTGCCCACCTCTGCTTCCCAAAGTGCTGGGATTAGAGGTGTGAGCCACTGTGCCCAGCCTTGTTCAGCTCCTTTAGCTTACTTTAGAGCAGTCACAGGTTGCCACTGTTCCGGCATCAGGGACAAAGTTCAGATCAATTTTATAACACGTTGATTCTAAAAGTCATAGTCTCATGGGAGGTGGAATATCTGTCACAACTCATAACATATTTCCTACTGCTTCATGTTCCATATATTAGAAAGCCATTCACCACTAATTTCCCCAAATTTACAAGTTAAGAGTTTAAAAATATAGTTTTATAAGTGAATTTATCTACTTTATTTTTCAGGTCATGGATTCTAGCTCTCATATGAAGTAAGGTCTTAATGCTTTTTATTTCTTTACCTTATGTTAAATTTCAGATTGATGAGCTTTCTAATAATATTGAAAGTTCACATTACTACCTTAGTAGAGCTTCCAAATTCAAATTGAAATTTAACTGGGCTGGGTGCGGTGGCTCACGCCTGTAATCGCAGCACTTTGGAAGGCCGAGACGGGCAGATCACTTGAGGTCAGGAGTTTGAGACCAGCCTGGCCAACACTGTGAAACCCTGTCTCTACTAAAAATACAAAACATAGTTGGGTGGCTTGGTGCATGCCTGTAATCCCAGCTACTCGGGAGGCTGAGGCAGGAGAATCACTTGAACCCAGGAGGTGGAGGGTGCAGTGAGCAGAGATTGCGCCACTGCACTCCAGCCTGCGTGACAGAGCAAAAAAAAAAAAAAAACGAAGAGGAAGAAGAGGAAATTTAAGCGAAGATGTGAGTAACCGTTTCAGACCAGAATCATTTTTATATGTAAAAGATGAAATGGCGTTTTCTACTCTTAATAAAGGCAAAGATGAACTAATACATAATGCAAAATGAGCATTAGAAGAGATATAGAAGATGTCCAAGAGCAAAAATTTTTCATTCATTCAGCAAATAATTACCAAGCAAGTCATACATACCTAAAATAGTGTTTATATTTTTTGTCCCATCTCTATGATAATGATGAAAGTGAATGATTCTTTAAAAAAAACATAAATATTAAATATCGGTTAGATACAAAATATTATCATTGGTGTATATAACCAGAATTTAACTTGAATCATTGGCATCAAAGATTTTAAATAGTTCAGAAAATTAAAAAATACATTGCTAGTCCCCACTTACAAGGAGCTTGAAAAGAGAAAATAAAAATACAAACAAATCAATATAGAAATATTCACTATAGATCATGAAACTCAATGACCTGTAATAAAGTTTAAGAAAAACAATTTTATATTGCCTTGATAGAATAGCCCAAATCATCAAATCAGATGGAATTTTCAAAGACAGTATGCTATTATGAGAAAGACATGTGCGGAAACTAGGAAGAAGCTTGTATTCTGAATGTGTTACCAAGAGGTTACAATGAATGTAATAAAACATCTTTTTGTGGTAAGAAATATGGAAAGACAGTAGCTGTTCTACAGCATTAATCTCCTTCCAGGTTAACAGGTGCAGTTGTTGGCTTCAGAAACTCTTGTTAATGCGTTCCTCAGACTGTCCCATCTGCTTCTTACTGTTTGCTCCACACAAAGGCATGTTAATATGTCTACCTACATATCATCATTTCATTATTTGCTAACTGAACTGTGCCAACATGATAGAAAAGAATCAAGCTTACTATAATTTTAATATACTAAGACACTTACTAGTAAATACCATGTTTATCGAATTTAAGACCTTCGTGGACTCATAACAGAGAACTAGTTCTGTGCAACAGGTTCCTTTCACCTCAAGCCATTCAATCAACGTTTTAAAAATTCCAATACGATTGCTCCAAGGACCTATGAGAAGTACTTCGGATTCAAGGATCTCAGAGTTGAATGGAGACTCTTTCTTTAAATAGAATGTGACCCAGAAGCCCAATATGAAACAGATGAAGAGTGAGCTATTAAGCTAAAGGAATGCTGATGGTGGTAGTGGTGGTGGTGAGCATCCACTGTCTTCTCATCCTACACATGGCCCTTGAAACACTACTAAAACCCACTAAGGCTCCAGTGAGACTATTGTAAAATTCCCATATATTCTCCAATCCCTAGTTTGTCCACCAAACCTATCCACAACTTTTCTTTGTTTTTAACTTTTAAGTTCAGGGGTACATGTGCATGTGTGTTATATAGGTAAACTTACGTCATGGGGGTTTGTTGTACAGATTATTTTGTCATCCAGATACAAGCCTACTAACCATCAGTTTTTTTTTTTTAATCCTCTCCCTCCTCCCACCCTCCACCCTCTAGTAGGTCCCAATGTATGTTATTCTCCTCTAAGTGTCCATGTGTTCTCATCATTTAGCTCCCATCTGCAAGTGAGAACACACAGTAGTATTTGATTTTGTGTTACCGTATTAGTTTGCTAAGGATAATGGCCTCCAACTCCATCCATGTTCCTGCAAAGTACATAGTCTCATTCTTTCTTACGGCTACGTAGTATACCATGGTGTATATGTACCACATTTGCTTTATCCAATCTATCATTGATGGGCATTTAGGTTGAGTCCATATCTTTGCTATTGTGAATACTGCTGCAATGAACATACGTGTGCATGTGCCTTTATAATAGAAAGATTTATATTCCTTTGGGTATAAACGCAGTAATGATATTGCTGGGTTGATGGTATTTCTGTCTGTAGGTCTTTGAGGAATTGCCACACTGTCTTCCACAATGGTTGAACTAATGTACAGTCCCACCAACAGTGTATACATTCTCTTTTTCCCCACAATCTCACTAGCATCTGCTATTTTTTGGCTTTTTATTAATAGCCATCCAGACTGGTGTGAGATGGTATTTCATTGTGGTTTTGATTTGCATTTCTCTAATGATTAGTGATGTTGAGCTTTTTTCATATGCTTGTTGGCCGTATGTATGTCTTCTTTTGAGAAGTGTCTGTTCATGCCCTTTGCCCACTTTTTTAGTAGGGTTTTTTTTTTCTCATAAATTTGTTTAAGTTCCTTATAAATGCTGGATATTAGACCTTTGTCGGATGCATAGTTTGCAAACATTTTCTTCCATTCTGTAGTTTGTCTGATCACTCTGTTGATATTTCCTTTGCTGTGCAGAAACTATTTAGTTTAATTAGATCCCATTTTTCAATTTTTGCTTTTGTTGCAATTGCTTTTGGCATCTTTGTCATGAAACCTTTGCCTGTTCCTATGTCCTAAATGGTATTGCCTAGGTTGTCTTCCAGGGGTTTTTGTAGTTTGAGGTTTTATATTTAAGTCTTTAATCTATCTTGAGTTAATCTTTGTACATCGTGTAAGGAAGGGGTCCAGTTTCTATCTTCTGCATGTGGCTAGCCAGTTATCCCAGCACCACTTATTGAATAGGTAGTCCTTTCCCCATTGCTTGTTTTTGTCAGCTTTGTTGAAGATCAGATGGTTGCTAGGTGTGCAGTCTTATTTCTTGGTTCTCTATTTTGTTCCATTGATCCATGTGTCTGTTCTTCTACCAGTATCATGCTGTTTTGGCCACTGTAGCCCTGTAGTATAGTTTGAAGTCAGGTAATGTGATGCATCCAGCTTTGCTCTTTTTGCTTAGGATTGCCTTGGCTACTTGGGCTCTTTTTTTGGTTCCATACGAACTTTAAAATAGTTTCTTCTAGTTCTCTGAAGAATCTCAATGGTAGTTTAATAGGAATAGCATTGAATCTAATAAATTGCTTTGAGCAGTGTGGCCATTTTAATGATATTGATTCTTCCTATCCATGAACATGGAATGTTTTTCCATTTGTTTCTGTCATCTCTGATTTCTTTGAGGAGTGTTTTGTAGTTCTCCACGTAAAGATCTTTCACCCCTCTAGTCACCTGTATTCCTAGGTATTTTATTCTTTCTATGGCAATTGTGAATGTGATTGCGTTACTGATTTCTCTCTGTTGCATTGCATGCAATAGATGCAATGCAACGGATTTCTCTCTCTTGTTGGTGTATAGGAATGCTAGTGATTTTGGCACATTGATTTTGTATCCTGAGACTTTGCTGAAGTTGTTTATCAGCACAAGAAGCTTTTGGGCTGAGACCATGGGGTTTTCTAGATATAGCATCATGTTGTCTGCAAACAGAGATAGTTCGACTTCCTCTCTTCCTATTTGGAGGCGCTTTATTTCTTTCTCTTGCCTGATTTCCCTGGTTAGGACTTCTAATACTATGTTAAATAGGAATGGTAAGAGAGGGCATCCTTGTCTTGTGCTGGTTTTCCATGGGAACACAGTATACCTTAAATAGACGTGAAGCCCCTGCCCACACCCCAGTGAAAAACAACTCACTACTTCCAGATTAAGCTTTTTATATTTTTGGCCATCTCTCACTGTTACAAAGTTTGTTTGTTTAAATATTTAGTGGACAAAGGGCTCTCTTTCCTTTCTTCTCATCATAATAAGAATATGCTTCATTGCATTTCCACTGAACAGCTCTTTGAATATTTGAAGACAGCTAATACATCCCTAAAATTACAAGTTGCTTTCTAGACAGGCTCCAGTTTTTCAGTGTCTCATTTAAATTATGTTTCCCAGAGCTGAACAGTACAGATTTGGTCTGATGAACGTACTTTTAGCGTCAACAAACAGGGTGTTCTGGGCACCATTTCAATTACTATACTTATTTCGTTGTTTTTCTTGTATCTCTATCATAATGTTAGAGTCATGGTAAACTCTTGTTTTTTTATTTAATACTTTTGGGTGGAGAGAGGGGACTCCTAACTTAAGAAATTATATTTTCCCTATTCAATTTTATTTTGATGTCTTAAGCAACTATTTCAGTGCCTAATATGTGCCAGGCATGTGATAAACAGCAGGATGCAAAGTATATATAGTCTACATCTACATGGTGTATACATATAGTCAAAGAAATATTATAACACTTAACATGTATTGGTAACTTAAGACATACGTAGAGAGGAATCTGAGGCTTGGTTGGTGGTCAAGATGGTGAATATATATAATCCTTGGTTTGTTTGCTTCTTGAGACAACTCTGGAAACAACTAGGCCAAAGTAAACACTATCAACTATTATAATAGTCATGACTCCTTTGAGTATTTATTCTTTCTTCTGGAACTCTGACAGATACTGTGATTTAAGGGCGTAGGGAAAATTTAAGGGCGTAAGGAAAAAAAATGAAAGCAAAGAAACAGTGAGAACACTTTTTAGAGCCAGGGCACAGCCTAAGATGAAGAACAAATGAAAGATCTACATCAGCGGCCAAAGGTAAAAATAAGCAATTCAGAAAGAAAACTGATTTTCCACAGAAGAAAAAATATGGCAGACATAATGTCTGATGGCATAGGCTCCAGATGGAATAAGAAATACACAGCTGCAGAGTAAGGCTGTCTTCAGTTAATCGAGAGAAGCCTGATCATCAGAAGCATTAGCCAATGTCTGTAAACATATAATAATAAAATAAATGCAGAAATCACTATAAATCTTTGTGTTAATTTTGTTTTATAAAAATAATTCAAGAACTATTATTTTGGAACCATTATATGTATATGGTAAGGTAATTACCATATAAGCAATTATACTAATGTCATTAGAAACATAGATTTTCAGCATAAGAGAGAAGAGACTACAGTTAAAATCAAATATATTCGTTCCTAATTCTTGAGCCAAGTGGTGATCTGAGTGGTAGCTATCTGTGTTTATGGTATATGGTTATGTTATGCTTCAATAACAAAGTTTATTAAAAATAGATGAAAATGCAATAAAAGTTTATAAAAAGCAAAAGGCAAGAATAAAGATAAATCGTTTCTTCAATAAACAGTGCTTATCAATCACTATTGCACATTTTATTTCACTTAATTTCTCAGAAAAACCTTATGTCTATTGAAAATCTCTGTATCTTCAGGCACTGGAAAGACTCCCAACAATTTAATTGTAACTCGGATGTTGATTTCCTAACACAAGTTCCTCCCATTATTTAATTTACCTATGAGTTACCTTAATGGGAAATCCTTCCACTTATTATATCTGTAAGTTATCTAACAATCATGTCTCTTAAGAAAATATATATTTTTATCTCTCAAGTAATCTCAATTTAAGATTACTACCTTTAACTAAAATGTTTATCCATTCAATTAAAATTTATTAAAGTCAGCTTTGCAAATGGTATTTCTTATTTTTCTTCTTCCTTTCACATGTGTGCAAAGTATTAGTTCAACCCAGAAGTGTTTTTCCTCCCTAACAGAAAGGTAATCTTATTGGTTAATTTATTACCTCATTCACTTAACTTCTACATGTTGCCTAGATAAACTATTGTAACCAGAACTTACATTATTATGATTGCAATATTCATTATTACCAACCTGCTATTTAGGAGAAAAAACACTTCTTAGATATCATAAATGCAGCTTTAACATACAAAACTGCTTTAAAACAGGCATACAGGAATTTTTTTTGGGGGGGATGAGGGGTGTGTTATTTTTAATATGTCAAAAGGTAATACATTTAATGAACTATACAATATTTATAATAAGTTATTACAAATATGTTCATTTTATGAATTTTTATTTTTTCTTAATTATGAAGTTTGTAAGTATATTAGGAAGGTAATAACAGCAATGTGGCAGACACAGTTGAATGTAATGTACTCATTTAATTTTCAAAACAATCCTACGAGATATATACTCTTAAGATTCCTTTTGTAAATGAATAAACTGAGGCACAAAGAAGGTAAATAATTTGCCTGAGAGCATGCAGTGCGCAAAGTACAAGGCATCTAATTTGAAGCTGGCTTCAGAATCCAACTCTTAATAACTACATTCTGATGACCCTAGATCCAGGGACTCTTCTCATCCAATTCCGGTTTTGTTGTGTTTTATGTAAAACACACCACTGTGGGTTATCAGATTCCAATTTTGTTCATTTTCTTGGGGATTTTATCATTTACCTGTAAACTAAACTGAATTCTGCCATCTCACCCATTTTGCCACTCTTACTAAATACTCAATTTTTTGGTTTTCCTTCAATATCTGGCTACAACTCTCCAAACCGATGTTTCTAATTTTTTGCCTTCCCTCTTGACTTGGCATCACTGAGAACTAAAATCTGACTGCCCAAATCCTTAGTGGGACTCCTACAACCTACTGATTCTACTGGGACAACCTACAAGGTTGTCTTGTGGCTGTCTTTCTCCCCCAGGATTTGAAAAAGCCTTGCACACTGAAGCCCAAGAACTTGATACAAACTTCAAAAGACTTATCACCACAACAAATCACGTATAGGCAACCTTCATGCCTGGAGCTCCTGCTACAAGAGCCATTTCAGAAAGTCCACTGGAACTCCAGCATCATCCGTGTTCTGCTCCAGGAAATAACTATGACTGTGAAATTAATGTTTATGCCATCACCACATTCAAACTATAAACCAGAAAATCCATCAGATTACCACTCTACCATCCGAAGATGCTTAGAATTCAATGTCTAGAAAACTTCTCAACTGCCTGCCCTCTAGACTCAAAAAATAGGATTTATATTATTCTCCAACAAGTTTTTGTTTTTATGTTGTTTCCCTAGAGGTGCCTCTCATTAAATGCCTGATCACGTGCATCATCCAGCAACTATGCTCTACTAGCAAGTCTCAACAGATGATTTAGCTACTCCTTAGTAAACAAAAGGCAATCGAATGACAAATGGACTTACACTGTTCAGAAGGATGAATAATGTGTCTTCTTTACTTGAACAAGAGTGAGGCTCCACCAAGACGCTCTCCTTGACCAAACTTTAGCTAGGCTCCTCTGAGCCCTCTTCTCAGCTAGGCCATAACCTTGGCCTGTACAGACCTGAACAAAAAACACTAACATAGCTTCTAACAGGTCAAAGCCACCTCTCTAGGATAACTCTAGCCCCACTTAAGGTACATGTCTGAGAAAACTCAAAGCTGCCAAATAATTTACCGTTTGTTCCAGTCCAAACCTGAAGTTAGTGAGAAGGCAGGAGCCTAAACTTAAGTGCCATTTAGCAAACGTAGAGGTTTCCCAGGGAACAATCCCACCTTTCCACTTTTTGTAATTTGTTACTTCCCTGACTTTAATGAGCCACCACTCAAATTCATTCTCTCATTCTCCCTTTAAAACTCCCAGTCACCTCTACGCAAATCAAAGTTCAGTTCAGTTCATGCTGAACTCTTCTCTATTATAATAGTATATTACTGATTGAAATCTCCCCTTGCTAATTAAACTGACGTCCACTTTTGTTTATCTTTGATAACTGGTTATTTAGTTGGTTTAGTTTCAGTTTGTGAAGGTCATGTGGTCTCGAATTGTCACAACATATAGATAAAACCGTGCACGCCAACATCAATGAACATGTGAAGAAGGTAAACATGACTATTTTATTGCACCATTTGTAAAAAAAAAAAAAAAAAAAAAAAGGTCAATTTAAATGAGGTACTGCATGATTACATTGAACGTATTTGTTGAATAGTATTTTTCCCTTGTAAAATTATATATGTTAATTATACAAATGTTGGAATCTACAGAACGTGGAAGCATAAAATATATATTGCCTCCCTTTCTGAGAAAATCCTATTGAAAGATAAGTTATGTCATCACAGTTTTTCTGTTTTTGTTTTGTTTTGGTATGGCTTGGTTTCTGGCTTCCATTGCTATTGTTTTATTTTGTCTATATAGGCAAGTATTCATTTACTTCCTGTATTAGTCAAGGTTCTCTAAGGAAATATTTGACTTTATCAACAGTTGAAGTAGGAAAGAGTGCCTGGAATATAATATCCACTTAAAAGTTTTTTATGGTATGGTTGATTCACCCATTCTATTTAACCTCAGCATTCAATTACTCTCACTGCTATTTTTTTTTAAACCTGAATCATACATTTTACGTTTAATATACACTCATTGCAAATACATTTAAAAATTCTAATAAGGCAGAGCCTTTAGAAGAATGCTTGACTCAGAAACTCAATAAATCTTTGTTAACTATTGAACGAAATTTTAATTAAATAATATTCATACTCCTATTAAACAAAAGTACGGATTTTTATTAATATTGTTTTTTCAATCACCTGTATATTTTAATTAGCATACTGTAAAGAAAGTAATCATTTTTCCTTTTTAAAATAAAAAACACTATGTTATACTGACTTTATCACTGAGATAATCTCAAGCAGTTATTATGAGCTGCTTTTGAGCTATTTGAAGGTACAGTTTTACTGCTATGTAATTTCCAGGCCTATATACATCTGGGCATAAGATTTTCTCAGCTGTTAAAGCTCGTCTGGTTGCCATTTGTCCCCTCTTAATGATAGCAAGAACTAAGCCATCACAGTTTTGCACATATTATACTTGCGTTAAGTTCTTTTTCCAGTTATAAGAACACAACTCTTATTTCTTATGGATAATTTCATCTGAACAACATGTTTTAGACCGAAACTTTAGTTTCCTTAATAATTTGTACTTTTGACTGTGGGAAAATGACAACAGCATACAATAATAGAATATTATGCTTTTCTAGCTGGGGAAGGCTGATGACACATAGGACTACAAAATGGCAAAAAAAACATGATTATAGTGTATACGTGAGTTTTTTTGCAAAGATCTGAATAGAGAAAAGCAGTAAAATAGTCTTCACAACATATACCGAAAAATGCTAAAAATAAAATAACTTGCACCATTGCAGCTAGCACTATATTCACATTACAAAAGGCCATTTAATGTATCCAAGACAACATTGGCAGACACATTAAGGTTATGCTTTTGAGTTCTATTGCTTTTCTGTACTTCTGTTTTATTTGATTTGAAAATATTATTTGTTGTTGTAGATCTATATGCCCTTTCACCATAAAGAGTGTGCCCTTTGTTTTATATTCGTGCTTCTATAAGTAACTTTTAATAAAAATAATTTTAATCAGCATTGGTTGAGCATAGGGCTTTTTATTTCTTTAAACTGGCCTGTTTATTACTCAAGTTTGAGTAGCACTACACTATATCAAGCATGAGGCAAAATGTCTTAACACTAGGGGAAGCTGAGCTTGGTTCTTTGTAGAAAAACTCTATCCAGGAGACATGGGGTAGATTAATACAGACATTCACACACACCTCCACACATATAGGAAGGTTGAAGAATTTGTAACATCATCATTTTATTAAAACAAAATATGTCTCACCACATTGTTGGGTATAGGTTACTGATCTGACTTAATAATATATAGGATTTAACTTCCTGTACTTGATATGCTTGGAGGCAATATTACTGCAGTACAAGCCAGGGCATCAGTTTCACTATGGTTTTGTCAGCACAGAAAGTAGCACTAGAGGACAAAATGAATTCGAACCAATGAAGCTTTCGTACAATACCCTGAAGGGTACTAGTGTAAGACAGGGGCAAGAAAGAAACAGTAATAATGTGAGATGTGACCTGATAACTGTCCTTCATGGATCTACACAACCTCTGGAAATGCCTTCTGCCTGCAAGAAGCGTCAGGAGCCCTAGAACATATGCTAGTATATATAATTAAGGAGGCCAAAGACAATTACACCACTCTATTCAATGAAATTTATATATTCACATACACACACACAGAAACACACATTCCACATATACAGAAATTTATGCATACTTGTGTATTGTAGTTTGAGTTTCATAATAAAACTCTCTCAAAAGTGAAGACAGTTCACATGCACACGAATTATTTTAAGACATAAAAATTGGAAGGAGGTAAAGATAAGGATAATAAAGTGTTATAATAATAGGCTGAAAGAACTATGATTCTGTCTTCTTTATCCCAAAATGAACTTAATAAATTAATATAACCTAAATTGCAAGAGGAAGAACAGGTTGAGGTTGCATACTAAGGTGTATTTTGTATCTGATGGTTCCATAGGTATGAAAGTCTTGATGATGCCAATGCTAGGCATCCAAATTTGCAGAAGCAAAACCTCTGGTCAGATTGAAAATGTGTTACAGTTAGGAGGAGGTCTAATCTCTCATCTTTTTTCTCTGCATACAATTTTGAGTGTGCTAACCACACAATAAGTAAGTTGTCAATAACTACTGTTTTGATTGATTGTATTAATCCAAATATTGAAATGAGCGTGTTTGCTGCTTTACTGCTTCCTTGTTAACTCCTACTAAATGTCAATTACTAAATAAAGTTTCTGAATGAATAAATAATCCAGAGAGAAATGTTATACCCACTCCTCAGGAATGCCCATTGGTGATCTACTATAGAAGTTAGGGTCAACCAAAGTGTATAAAGGTCATACAGAAAGGACTCAGGAGGTCAATATAAAGGAGGCTTCCATCACATAAAGATAAAAAATATGAGGACAATAAAGATAATAATACAGAAGGTGGAGCGCCTCAGTTACATTTAAATATATTTAAATTCATGCATTCGTAGTGATGCCAAAACAACCAACTGGATGATAATAAATAAATAAAATATTCACTGGTGGTCTGGTGCGGTGGCTCATGCCTGTAATCCCAGCACTTTGGGAGGCTGAGGTGGGCGGATCACGAAGTCAAGAGATGGAGACCATCCTGGCCAACATCATGGTGAAACCCCATCTCTACTAAAAATACAAAAATTAGCTGGGCGTGGTGGCGTGCGCCTGTAGTCCCAGCTACTCGGGAGGATGAGGCAGGAGAATCCCTTGAACCTGGGAGGTGGAGGTTGCAAATGAGCCAAGATCACGCCGCTGCACTCCAGCCTGGTGACAGAGCAAGACTCCGTCTCAAACAAAAAAAAAAAAAAAAAAAAATTCACTGGCAGCTTTTGGAAGAGACTAGAGAAGCAATTCATTATTTTGAAAATTGTTCTTTTGGGGGAAAAACTGAAGCATTTACTCTGCTTTGCTTTGTATGAATTATACTATGAGGCAACTAAATAGAAATGCAGAGTTCTCTTTATAAGCCGGGCTCAGTGACTCACACCTGTAATCCCAGCACTTTGGAATGCAAAGGCAGGTGGATCACCTGAGGTCAGGAGTTTGAGACCAGCCTGGCCAACATGGCAAAATCCCATCTCTACCCAAAATACAAAAATTAGCTGGGCGTGGTGGCTTGCGCCTGTAATCCCAGCTACTAGGGAGGCTGAGGCAGGAGAATTGCTTGAACCTGGGAGGCAGAGGTTGCAGTGAGCCGAGATTATGCCACTGCACTCCAGCCTGGGTGACAGAGCAAGACTCTGTCTCAAAAACAAAAAATCAAAACAAAACAAAAAGTTGTCTTTACAGAACTGCTCCTCCTAACAAATGAAGAAGTAAAAACAGTATATCATTGTTTTGCAACTCATAATGAAATAATTAATCAAGACAATGATCATCAATGGCTGCCAATATCAAACATTATATACCTTTTGTTGAAAGTACACAACACTTTCTATACAATCATCTTGAGTAAAAAAAGAACAAAAACTGACTATAAGTAGCTCTCTAGACTTAGCTGCTAATTTGTCAGCACCACAGGAGCTGGTGAAACACATTAAACAATATCACGTGGATGTAATCAACAAACCTAGACAAAACGTCCTGTTTCTTCAAAAATGAAAAGGGAGAGTGAGAAGGAGGATGAGGAGGAGGAGGATGTAGGGTGTGGAGGAAACAGAGACAACAGAGAGAAGAGAGGAGTCCTATAGGATAATTTGGGAAATATAAAACGTATTTGATGATATTAAGAAAATATTTTCCAGGGCTGGGTGCGGTGGCTCACGCCTGTAATCTCAGCACTTTGAGGGGCCAAGGTGAGCAGATCATTTGAGGTCAGGAGTTCAAGACCAGCCTGACCAACATGGTGAAACCCCATCTCTACTAAAAATACAAAAAAATTATCCGGGTGTCGTGGCAAGTGCCTGTAGTCCCAGCTACTCGGGAGGCTGAGGCAGGAGAATCGCTTGAACCTGGGAGGCAGAGGTTGCAGTGAGCCGAGATCATGCCACTGCACTCCAGCCTGGGTGACAGAGCGAGACTCTGTCTTAAAAAAAAAAAAAAAAGAAGAAGAAGAAGAAGTGGGGTGGGGGGGTTACTTGGGAATACAAGCTGAAATGTTTAGAGCAGAAGTGATCTACTTTCTGGGACTTGCCTCAAAACAGAGAATAGGAAGTGGGTAGGTAGAGAGGAAACCAGATGGTAATGATAATAATGGTTAGAGCTAATGAGCAGTACATGGTATTCATTATGTTACTTTTTTATTTTGTATATGTTTGAAATTCTTCATAAGAGAAAAAATAAATGGTCCATGTGCACCTGTAACATAATAATGACAAGATATGTCACCCTAAGAATAAATATGTCTTAAGTTATCCCCTTTACCTCATCTTGGCTTCAAAGTAACTATATGCTTTAATCATCATAGTTTGTCTAGGTCCCCAGAGAGTGTTTTTAGATTTTTATTTGTTAGTTTATGAACCTCAGTCGAGTAATCAGAAAGCCAATATAATAAAATAGTCTTTAACTTTCTGGAAAACATGCAAACATAAATAGCCATCATTTATACTTCTGTATCAACAGTGACATTGAATCATACTCAAAGCAAAGTATCTAAGATTCAGAGTAAGTAGGATTCTCACTTGTCCAAAGCAAAGATTCAGCTACATCTGGTGGGTAAAGGAGTTAAATATTAACCTTACCTTTTACTATCTATTTAGATCTAATTTGTATAGGGGGTTAAGGATCTCCTGATAAAAATAAAATTAATAACTTAAAACTCTCCATAATTAGACAACATATTAGCTTTCATGCCCATCAAATATGAGGAGCCACAAAAAGCACAGTGTCAAGGGGGTAAGTCTAGTGTTCTCACGTAAAAATCATCTTGCAGATACAGACAGGATAAACTAAATAATAATGAGACCTAAGATTTGGAGTGAAGGAGGAGTCCCAAGTACACCTTGATGGCTGTTACCTGCACTTACAACCAAAACAGCCATTTTCATGTCAAATGTGTGCCCTGGGATACAAGATCTATGTATAAATTTTAAAGAATTATTTTATCAGAAGTCACTCTTTGGGGTCCAGCAACTCTACTGTGCCTCCTTTGTAACAGAGAACAGATTAAAACACTGAAGATGGGAAGTTTCCCCTTGTTGTTTCATGGATGTAAGTTGAGTAGCTGCGACTTCATGCAGATTGAAAGAACCAAGCAAAGCACCAAACAGCGGCATTGAAGAGGTTGACTGACAGTGAGTGGTCTAGGGCACAGTTTGAGCTGCAGCACCCGTGGAGGGAAATCTCTGTCTAGAGTATCAATAGTGTAGCTGATAGAGGTGAGAAAGGTTCTGGGAGAAGCATCCAATCACAGAGCTAAGTCAAGCATCAGTCCAAATTTCAGAATATCTGAGTGATAAACATCCTGCAGGGACAATGATGCAAATTGGAGTAGAAAACACTGAAGAGTGGCCAAGGTCTTGCAAATGCACATGGAGATGATAACAAGCTAGCAAAATCCTGGTACTAAAGCCAACACTACCCATGATTACACAGGTTCATAATGCCACAGGCAGTTTAGGTTATAATAAAATTCATGAATTCTTCAGTGCTTGGCTGGGCAGGATCTGTACTGAACAAAGCACTCCCGCAGGTACTGAAAGGCAGTGCCTATTCACTAACTGCTGCTGTTATTCATCCGTTTCCTGAACCAAGAACATAGGAGCCCCTTTGTCTCCTCTTTCATCCCTCCCAGCCAGTCCATTGCTCAATGTCTAAAATTGGATTCCCCAAGATCAGACTTAAGTGACAAATTTGAGTCCACGTGGCTGATTATGATGGAGATCACAGAAAGCATCAACAGGGAAGTAGAGAAGTGAGATAGAGAAGAAAGGAGCACACAGAGTACCATTAATGAGCAAGTTATGACTATGGATGACTGGGACTTAATGCCACTGGAGACTTCTAGCAAATGAAATAGACATGCCTCCTGCATCCTATTTGAGTGTAAAAAGTTTAGAGTTTTTATCATCCAATTCTCATCTATTATTAACCTGAAGAATGCCACTTGGGTCTTCAATATTCCAGCACTTCTAGCCTTCCCCGCAGTGGCAAACCCATCAGAGAAAGTCTTCAGGTGCACGCAATTAGATGATGAGACAAAACGGGAGTGCTGAAAGGGTACGGACAGCGTCCACTAGATTTAACGAGTACCCTACATTTATCTTACAGTGTAGACTATAGCTGTTCTTGCTTTTTTGTACCAAATGACTCATCTTTTTTTCCTTCTTTTAGAAACAAGATTGAAAACGTAATCTAGGTTGAATAGGAAGCATGGAGATAGTTCAACTGAACTGGAAGTTGCTGGTTGTAGAATATTTCTATGCATTCTTCAAGACAGTGCCATGTGAAGCCTCTTCTGACTTGCCCAGTTAGCTTTTATTTCTCTCTCTTTTGTGACAGCACTGTGCTTTTCACATCTTATTGTTTCATTCTTCACACTTTTCAGTATTATACTTATCCATTTTCCAGTAAATTCTTCTTAACAGACTATCATTTTCTTGAGAGCAAGAATTGGGTCTTTGTTCATCTTTGTATTTTAGGCATGGAGTATAGTCCCCAAGAACCAGTAAGTGTTCATCAAATGTTCATCTGTTGAATGAATAAATGACTGTGTGCATTGCTGCTAATGATATTGTTCACCATTTTCTTCAGAATCTGCTTATGCTGGTCAGATTAAATGGCTTTACTTGAGGTGTTTCCAACTTTTAAACAGATTTTTTTTTTCTGACAGTGATTTAACACCACTGAAAGTTTTCAGTTACCTTCCAGTTGTTTTAAAAAATGAAATAGCTATTTCTGGTGAAAGGAAATAAAGGAGAAGAGATAGTTCTCACTTCAGTTTGGGTTTTGAGAGGATCGAATTGCTTCAGCCCAAGGGGTCAATACTGATGTGTCATCCGTAGCAGCTGGAGAGTATGTCAAGACATTACTCCAAAAGATATTTTTATCCTTCATTTGCTACAAAGATAAATAAATGCATATATACAAAGTGAACAAAAGCTTTGAAAACAGTAAAATGCTAACGTAGGATAGAATAGTCACTGTTATTGAATGAATGTTTGCGTCCACCCAAAATTCATAAGTTGAAATCCTAACTCCCAAAGTGATAGTATTAGGAAATGGGTTTGGGGCTTTTTCGGAGGTGATTAGGTCACGAGGATGGAGCTCTCATTATTGGAATTAGTTGCCTTATAAAAGAAAACCTACAGGCCGGGCGCAGTGGCTCACGCCTGTAATCCCAGCACTTTGGGAGGCCAGGGTGGGTGGATCACGAGGTCAGGAGTTCAAGACCAGCCTGGCCAAAATGGTGAAACCCCATCTCTACTAAAAATACAAAAAATTAGCCAGGCGTGGTGGTGGGTGCCTATAATCCCAGCTACTTGGGAGGCTGAGGCAGAGAATTGCTTGAACCCCGGAGGCAGAGGTTGCAGTGAGCCAAGATCGCGCCGCTGCCCTCCAGCCTGGGAGACAGAATGAGATTCTGTCTCAAAAAAAAAAAAAAAAAAAAAAAAAAGAAAAAAAAAAGAAAAGAACCTAGAATGCTCCCTTTCCCCTCCACCATGTGAGGAATCATCGACAAGATGAACGTCACTGAGGAAGCAGGCTCACAAGACACCTAACATGCTGGTGACTTTTGGACTCACCAGCCTCTAGAACTAGGAGAAACACATTTCTGCTCTTTATAAACCACCCAGAGATATAATATCTATATGTATATAGCCACCACCCATATATGTACACACACACAGAGTTTATCAATTTTTGAAGTGAAATAACGTATAAATTAACAAAAATTCTCTCACGTGCTACCACCATCACTGCCCAGATACGCAGATAAAAATTCAAGTACCATCAAAGTCTATCTTTTTCCTATCTATAAAGCTATAAAATGAGTGGTATGAGACTAAACAGAAATGTTCTGTGCTTTTTGGCACAAACACATATTTGTTTATTTATTATGTATGTATTTATAGTGTTTTCATACAAATAGAACAATTTGGCGTATGTATAATAAACTAGAACACATATGCACATATGTATGTACATGCATGTATGCGTACATATGCACATATATATGTTCTACTTTTGTGCAATTAATACTATATAATGATCACATTTCAACATCTGTTTACATAAATTCATCTCTTGTTTAAAACTGTAGTATAAAGGCCACAGGCATGGACTATCACCAAGCTATGTCCATTCAGATTACCTATTTTACTATTACCTAGCCACAAAGAAAACGCATGTCCATCTAAACCCTTACTCATGTAAAAACATAAATAAAGGGCAAACTCCTTGAAGTAGAATTGCTACGTAAATATGTAATTATACTTTTAATTTTGAAAGATAATGCCAAAGTAATCTCAAGAGCCTGGGCTTGTGTTACTCCATAGTCATTGATAGCTTTGTTCCTCACACTCTTGCCTCCAAAATGCATTCATTCCTAAATAACTTTGACCAGATGAGACACTTAAGATCTCAATGCTCATCCTCCTACTACTCTTTAGATAACCTTGTATGACATCATTTTTTTTACAGTGTGTAAAGCAAAGAGAAACTCCAAACTCTTTACAAATATACTTTGCTAAAAGCACCAATAATATTAAATTAAATGTTACAAAGAATAAGACCTACTACTTGATAGCACAACAGGGTAAGTATAGTCAATAATAACTTAATTGTGTATTTAAAAATAACTAAAACAGTGTAATTGCATTGCTTGTAACATGAAGGATAAATGCTTGAGGGGTGTATATCCCATTCTCCATGATGTGATTATTTCACATTGCATGTCTGTATCAAAACATCTCATGTACCCCATAAATATATATACCTATTGTGTACCCACAAAAATAAGATACTAAAAATACAAAAATTGGCTGGACATGGTGGCGCGCACCTGTAATCCTAGCTACCCAGGAGGCTGAGGCAGGAGAATCGCTTGAACCCGGGAGGCGGAGGTTGCAGTGAGCCAAGATGGCGCCACTGCACTCCAGCCTGGGTGACAGAGTGAGACTCCATCTCAAATAAGAATAATAATGATAGTGATAATAAAAAATAATAACAAAATTCAGTGGATTCTGAATAAGGCACAATAAGAAGAATTTTCTTTTTCTTTATTTAGTCTTAACACTGAAAAGTCTTAATGAATGTGTTATCTACCATGTGAAATTAGACAGAATTTAAGTTTAAAATATTAATGGAAATATTTTTCATTTAATCTATTTGTTCTAGACAATTGCTAAAATATTTTGGTCACATCTAACTCTCACAAAGGCAACCATTTTCTATTACTTTTCTATATTCGCTTTTTTCCTATTGTTTACTAGGTTTCTTTTGTTGTTGTTGTTGTTGTTTCCTTTTTGAGACAGAGTTTCACTCCTGTCGCCCAGGCTGGAGTGCAGTGGCGCAATTTCGGTTCATGGCAACCTCTGCCTCCCGGGTTCAAGTGATTCTCCTGCCTCAGCCTCCCGAGTAGCTGGGATTACAGGTGCCTGCCACCACGTCCAGCTAATTTTTGTATTTTTAGTACAGACGGGGTTTCACCATGTTGGCCAGGCTGGTCTTGAACTCTTGACCTCCAGTAATCTGCTCGCCTTGGCCTCCCAAAGTGCTGGGATTACAAGCGTGAGCCACCGTGCTCAGCCAGTTTGTTAGGTTTGTATTAGGTGCAAGATTGTGCTGTATTTTTTAATCAATAAAAACACAAGCAAGCCACAGCTCCAAGAAGTGTACAACAAATGATTTGACTGGAGCATAATTTTTTAAATTAAATACTTGGTCACACTATATAAGTGGCATGTGAAGAAAAAACAGTCACTTTGGGCTGAAAATTTCAGGGAAAAAAACCCTTATGGAGTAAAAATAACTTTATAGTTTATTGCTGAATGATTTACATTTTCATTGATACAGCTAACTTGTATACACTCAGTGTTAGTTCTTAATCATATTTAATGCCTGTTACACATGCCACATTCCTCATGAAACTTCATGATTCTTCTCCCCATACCAATAATTTGTATTATCCCATTCTCATATAACATGTTTTCAGTATGCTTTTAAATTGATGGTATATTTTAATTTCTCTTATGATTTTCTATGTTCTATGTTCTATAGTATTAAAAGATTCATGACCTAGAGACACACATATATATATGTGTGTGCACACATCCATACATATTTAACTTTATAGAATTCTTGAATTTGACGGAATAGAAAGTGGTGGCCAAGAATATTAAATCTACCTAAAATTCACAGAGGTTTGGGATTCACAAAAGGTCACGTAATTTGGCTTTCAGGTTCAGGGGAGAAAAGTAAATTTCATGGAAGAAAATCATAAATATTTGCGAGTAGATAAGGTAGCAGATGTAGACATTATCTATAGGGAAATCTGACAGCAAAAGGAATGAGAGCTAGGATGTTACATTCAGGGGCCTGAATTATTATAGTTTGCTACAGATACAATACATCTGCACCTAGCAAAAATTACATTTATAACCTTGGCTTTTAATCAAGGTTTACCATAATGAAAAGCTGTGAAGAACTTGTATGACTCGCTTATAATTTTTTGGTTTTTTTTTTAAGATAGGGTCTTGCTCTGTCGCCCAGGCTGGAGTGCGATGGTGCAATCATAGCTCACTGCAGCCTTGACCTCCCGGGCTCAAGGGATCCTCCTACCTCAGCCTCCCAAGTAGCTGGGAATACAGGCATGCACCACGACGCTCTGTTAATTTTTGTATTTTTTTAATAGAGGTGACGTGTTGCCATGTTGCCCTGGCTGGCCTCGAACTCCTGAGCTCAGGTGATCTGTCCACCTTGGCCTCCTAAAGTGCTGGGATTACAGGCATGAGCCACTGTGCCCAGCCTAAAAATCTTGTTATTGATGTCACTGAAAACTGCTCAGGAGGAAAAGAAGTAGGTCTTATTGTGATGAAACCATATTTTATTTAAAAAAAATTGATCAACATTTTTTATTTAAAAACAAAACTGGGGCTATTTTATTCAGTAATATGCCAGTATTCACATAGCAAGAGTTTTGAGCATAGGCTCTGGAGCCTGAGCATCTAGGTTCAAATCCTGACTTTAACATTTATTAGTGGGACTATGGGTAGGTTCATTAGCATCTCCGTACTTTAGTTTCTCTCCGTATGTTAAATATGGATAATAATGGTGTCTGATTCATAGGATTCTTGTGAGAATTTAATGCCTGATTATAAGTGAGGTTAGGATGGTACCTTGACAAAGTAGCTGTTTTATCATTGTTCTTGATTATTATATTTATTATCTATGCCTATTTTATTACCAACCATGCCTGTAATAAAGTTTGTCTAGAATTCCATGGAAGATCAGAGTTCACCTTTGTGGAGATTTGATAGGATTTTCATCATTAGATACTAAGAGCTATATAATGTATGTTTCCTCTTTAGTCTGGGCTCCCACAATTCTTGGTACCAAACGTTTTGGTTTAAATTCAGTAACTCCAGTTGAGCCATATTTCTGTCAAATTCTTCCAAATGTCAACTATACGTGGCTTCTAGTTAATTTGACCTTGTTTTACTGATTCTGATTTATTGGCAAGTTAGTAGATGAATGCAATGGTTTATTCTCCTGATTTTAAATTTAATCATTTGTAATTATATACCTTTAAGACCTAAAACTTCACCTGTCATAAAACATGCCCTTTATGGCACAATGGTTTTAAAATATGGTCCCAAAACTCATTGACAAATGGAAAGGTAGGGTCTGTGTCCTTTCCTCTTCAATCTGGGTGAGTTTGTAACTACTTCAACAGATAGAGGATGGCAAGAGTAATGTTTTGTGCCCTCCATGGCCGGTTCATAAAAGACCATATGACTACTATCTTGTTTGCTAGAACACCATTTGCTTGGAACCCTGAGTTACCATAGAAAATGTGTGAGTATCTTAAAGCCGCCATGCTAGGAAGAAGCCAAACAACACAGCAAGTTCACATGTAGGCCTTCAGAATTCCAGCCCCCAGCCATGAGTCCAACTTAGCTTTCAAGTCTTGACAGATGAGGCCATAGATATTGCAGAGCATAGACAGAACATCCCTGCTGTGTCCTATCTGAATTTATTACCCAAAGCATCCACAGCATAATAAAGTTATTGTTTTAAACTGCTAAGTATCAGGGTGATTTTATACACAGCAAAAGTAAGTAGGATACCCTGCCAATATGTCTACATATTTCCAAACAACTGAAAACACGCACACCCCAAAAAGTTTTCTTAACGAGAAAATACAACTCACTTTTTTATTTCTGTGCCTTGATTAAAAAAAGGCACGTCCACTAAAAGAATGACAATTTTTATTCTGATTATGGGATAAAGAAACATATGGCCATTTGTGACATACAAAAAGTCTATTGGAAGCAAAAAGTGGGGAAAAAAACCTTACAAATACCCGTAAACTGGTGACAAATGGACAAACAAAATTTGGTATATCCATACAATGAAATTTTATTTAGCAAATAAAAGGAATGAAAGACTGATACATTCTACAATATGAATGGACCTTAAAAACATTATGCAAAATGAAAGATTACAGACACTAAAGGACACATATAGTATGATTCCATTTATATGAAATGTCCAAAATAGGCAGATCTACAGAGGCACAACACAGAGTAGCGGTTGCCAGAGGCTAGAGGAAGAGAGGAATGGGGAGTGACTGCTAATGGGCATACAGTTTCTTTTGGGGATGATGAAAGTATTCTGCAATTAGATAGTGATGATAGTTGCATAGCTCTGTGAACATACTGAAAAAACACCGAATTGTACACTTCTAGAGAGTGAATTTTACAGTACGTGAATAATATCTTAATAAAGCTGTTATAACAAAATCCCTAGGATATCCCATTTCTGAATAAACGTATTTTTCCCTTGAGGTCTTCTGAAGAAGCTTACACCTCTTTTTGTTGTGCTGTGTCTTTTTGGAAGCAGATTTCTCTGGGTTTGTTCATTTTTGTTTTATTTCAATATTAGAACCAACCCTGCTTACATATCCTGTCTTTTTTTTTAATTTAAGGCTTAACAACAAACAAACAGTAGCAATAATCCCAATTCCCGAGTGATTCAACAAGTTTTATTGTGCAGATGGTAAGAAACTGTTTCCCTCATTGTTTGCTACCAGGAGAAAGGCTGTGAAATAGTTCTTCTGGGTCAAAACATATGGTTCACAAAAATGATTTCCTTTCATCTTGGTCTCTTCTTGCCTTCTGAAAGAGCAATTCCTCCTAATTTTATGTTTACTTTTGGCAAAATGGTCTCATGTATTAATGACTTTATTTGGTTAACAAAATAACATGTTTACAGGCATGGGAGAGGATAAATGAAGCTAGAAAAAGGAGTACTGAAAATATTAGGTTAATGTGTCATTGTTTTCAAGAGCCACCTCTAACATCCTTGAAACTTACACCACCACTGACTAAACATTTTATTTAGAATAATCAGGAATCAGTGGAAAATCTGCTAATCTAGACCTTGAAGAATCATTTATTTTTTTCTGAAAATTTCTTCTTGATTACATCCAGTGGCAGATACTGCTATTTGCTTGCCCAATATCCAATAAACCCAGCAAAGAAATACTTGTCTTGATGGACTATTAACAGCCAACCCACAGTAAAAACAAATTCTAAAAGTTAAAAAAGCATAGTCACCAAAAAATATTCACTCCACATTTTGCTTTTTAAACTTTAAAAAATGCTTTTTTTTTTCGAACCCTGAAAAAGTAGACAGTAAGCCAGCTCCTGGAAGAATTGGAAACCAACTGCATAAGGGTCTAGGAAGTTGACAGGCTGAAGCAGTCTCAGGACAAGTAGATACGAAGGAGCCCTTTTTCTCTCAACAACAAAATCGTGATTTTGTTTAGAAGTAGCAAGGTGTCTGTTCATGTCCTTCGCCCACTTTTTGATGGGGTTGTTTGTTTTTTTCTTGTAAATTTGTTTGAGTTCATTGTAGATTCTGGATATTAGCCCTTTGTCAGATGAGTAGGTTGTGAAAATTTTCTCCCATTTTGTAGGTTGCCTGTTCACTCTGATGGTAGTTTCTTTTGCTGTGCAGAAGCTCTTTAGTTTAATTAGATCCCATTTGTCAATTTTGGCTTTTGTTGCCAGTGCTTTTGGTGTTTTAGACATGAAGTCCTTGCCCATGCCTATGTCCTGAATGGTAATGCCTAGGTTTTCTTCTAGGGTTTTTATTAATAGCAAAGACTTGGAACCAACCCAAATGTCCAACAATGATAGACTAGGTTAAGAAAATGTGGCACATATACACTATGGAATACTATGCAGCCATAAAAAATGATGAGTTCATGTCCTTTGTAGGGACATGGATGAAATTGGAAATAATCATTCCAAGTAAACTATCGCAAGAACAAAAAACCAAACACCGCATATTCTCACTCATAGGTGGGAATTCAACAATGAGAACACATGGACACAGGAAGGGGAACATCACACTCTGGGGACTGTTATGGGGTGGGGGGACGGGGGAGGTATAGCACTGGGAGATATACCTAATGCTAGATGACGAGTTAGTGGGTGCAGCACACCAGCATGGCACATGTATACATATGTAACTAACCTGCATATTGCACACATGTACCCTAAAACCTAAAGTATAATAATAATAAATTTAAAAAAAATTAAAATCAAAAAAAAAAAAAAGGGAGTAGCAAGGTGTCAAGCAAGAACAAAGAGCTCTATTTCAAGCCTCTGTGGCACCCAGTCATGGCCTTTTGGCATCTGAGAGGACGACAGCTAGGGATTTCTGGGATAGTTCTGTTTTCCTGTTGTAGATGCTGTCTCTTCCTTCTTCTTGCTTCCTTTTTCATCTTTCTGCTCTGAAATATAAGATGTGAGGCTGGAGATGTTGAAACCATCATCTTGCAACCAAGAGCTGACAAGCATGAGAATGATAGTAAGGTGTAAAAGAGCAAGAAGATCAAAGGGGCCTGGGATTTTCATGGCATCACAGGGCCAGTTTCTTGCTTTAGACTCCATTCCTTCAGACTCCATCATATGAGAAAGTTAAAATCCTCTGGTTCTAGTTTCTGCTACTTCGATGCAAAAATACAATCCCCGGCCTGGCACGGTGGCTCATGCCTGTAATCCCAGCAGTTTGGGAGGCCGAGGTAGGTGGATCATTTGACATCAGAAGTTCGTGACCAGTCTGGCCAACATGGTGAAATTCCATCTCTACTAAAAATACAAAAAGTAGCTGGGTGTGGTGGCGGGCGCCTGTAATCCCAGTTACTCGGGAGGCTGAGGCAGGAGAATCGCTTGAAGCTGGGAGGCGTAGGTTGCAGTGCATTGAGATCACGCCTCTGCACTCCAGCTTGGGTAACAGAACGAGACTCGTCTCAAAAAAAAAAAAAAAAATACAACCCTCACTTGCAGTTCCTCTCAATTGGGCATACCACCATACCCTAGGTACATTCAAGAAACATGTGAAAGCACTGTGATTGTCCCCATAACGGATGGAAAGGTGCTCTAAGGATGCCAGACATCCAGTAACATGCAGGAAAGTCCAGGAAAATGAATAATTGTTTCATGTCCTATTCAGCTTTTGAAAAGTAGGGGACAACCTGTTTATAAGTATGTGAATATATAGAACCTAGCTCAATTTTATATATAAATACAAAGTCTTTATATGCACTGAATTTTCCAAGAACGAAACTATCCCACAATAAATCAAAGGGAAAATGTGCACTTATTTTATTCAGAACTTTACCAAATGTTATTAATCATACAGAAAAATCCCATTACTTTAAAATATGCTGTTCATGGCATTTTAATCATTCATACCACCCACCGGCATATGTCAGCATTTCGAGCTGTCTACTTCTGTGGTTTTAGGTACAGGTACTATATTTATCTAGAGCAGTATGTACCTTTCTTATTTTTATATTGAATAATTATTGATAATAAATATATCCATTATTTTTAATTCATTATTGTCCTTTGATTTATTTTTTACAAGGTAATTGTTTTAGAATTTTATATATATATGTAAGTTACATTTTTGGTAAATTCTCTTTGAGGGTACTAATAGGAGTATTACAAAATATCTTACAAAAGAGGGTGTTCAGTCTTACAGAGTTAAAACCTGTACAGTACACAGAAGAAAAAAAGTTTTTAAAAGAAACAATGTAGCCTGGCGTGGTGGCTCACACCTGTAATCCCAGCACGTTGGGAGTCCAAGGTGGGGCGGATCGCTTGAGGTCAGAAGTTCGAGACCAGCCTGGCCAACATGGCAAAACCCCATCTCTACTATTATAATAAAAATACAAAAATTAACTGGGCATGGTGGCACACCCCTATAGTCGCATCTACTCAGGAGGTTGAGACAGGAGAATCGCTTGAACCCAGGAGGTGGAGGTTGCATTGAGCCGAGACCATGCCACTGCACTCCAGCCTGAGTGACAGAGCGAGACTCCATCTCAAAAAAGGAAAAAAAGAAAAAAAGAAATAATATGTACATATTTAGAAAATAAGATAATATACCAAATTGATTAAATTATGATTTTCATCTGTAAATGTTCCTATGGCTTCAGATTTTTATTTTAGGACTGTGGCCAACTTGGTTCTAAAGAAGATGGATCACCAGGTCATTACAGGGCTTTCCTTCACAATTAGAAACTAAATATAAGACTCAACCCAGAGTAATTTCGGAAAAAAAATAAAATACCAATATAAGGTGTATTGTCAAAGATAATTGTGCTCCTGCAGCTTTTCTGTGTATAATAGACTCTTCCTTCCTTGTAGCAGCTTGCCTAGATTGTGAAAACCATGGTATTTGACCCTTAGAAAGGTCAAAGACTTATATAAGATATATGTATATATGAGCATACGTATATGTGATATATATATATATCACACTGATACCTATATATGTACATGTATCTGTGTGGGAAGAGAATGGAGGAATAGAATATTAATTGGAACAAGACTAGTAGTAGCTGATTAGTTCTTCAATCCACTAAACATAACAATGGGCAAATATCTAGCTGCTTTAAGTCTTATTTTATAAATTCAATATCAAATACTAAAGAAAAAATACATTTTCACAGCAAGGAAAAACATAGAATTTTTTTCAAATTTCAAAATGCGAAGTAAAACTTGAGAGAAAATACTGAGCAAATAAGGAACTTTGTCCCAAGGTATGGAAACATTGACAAAACTATTACCAGTTATAGCTGACCTTTACTGGGTAAAATCTGGATAAACAGGAAAAACTTTAAGAGAAAAGTCTTCAGTGGGTCAAATCCCATGGTTTTCATGAACTGGGCGGACTGCTACAGGGCAGGAAGAGTTTACTACACAGAGAGAAGTTGCAGGAACACAGTTATCTTTGAAGAACTCTTGGGCCAGTGTAGGCCCTGTGGTGTCAGTTCCCCGTGCTAAGAGGCAGCCAGGGATATATACCTCACCCTTTGCTGTATAGCTGCCTTGCTTAGAAACTTCTTCTAAGAGAAATGCCTTATCTTTTCAGATTTATGTTAAATATTTTCCAATTCTATTTCTGCTTTTATCTCAGGAAATTCCAAGTGAGTATGAAGCTCATGCTCCCTCCCTAAAATGGCAAAATAGCAAGCTCTTTGTATGGATTTTTAAAAATTTATCTTTTTTTTTGAGACAGGGTCTCACTCTCTCACCCAGATTGGAGTGCAGTGGTGCGATCTTGGCTCACTCAATGCAATCTCCGCCTCCCAGGCTCAAGTGATTCTCCCACCTCAGCCTCCTGAGTAGCTGGGATTACAGGCGTGCGCCATTACACTGAACTAATTTTTATATTTTTAGTAGAGACGGGTTTCACCATGTTGGTCAGGTTGGTCTCGAACTCCTGACCTCAAATGATCCACCTGCCTGGGCCTCCCAAAGTGCTGGGATTACAGGCGTGAGACACTGTGCCCGGCCGTATGATCTTTTTACAAGGTTTTAAGTAACAATTTTATTTCCTTTGCTTCAAAATTTCCAACTGTTGCCATTCAAGTGCTTTCCACTGATAGTCTGCAAATACACAACCCTTGAAGAACTTATTGTAACTATGGCCAAAAGAGTCACTGTTTTAAACACAATCTCACATAAAGAAGACTTAAACTAGGTGTACTAGTTGACTACATCTAGAAAATTATTTCTCATAGACAGAAATTTTAGATTAGGCAAATGTGACTGAGCTAAACAAAGTCTTTATAATTTATAAGTTCTTAGGGATCAATTCTTAATTTTGTACAAAACCACAATTACCAACATATGAGTTCCAACTCTGACATTGGGGTCTTATTTTTAATCTCCATTATAAATTGGCAACAGAAATCTTCTCATCTCATTTCAGTAAAGTTGGCTTTGCCAAAATAAAGAAACTCTCTGTGAACCTGAATCAGATGATGGATGTACAAGTCACTTATTTTCTGGGCTTAGAGTTACTCTGGAGAGTAACCAATGTTTAATTTATCAATGTTCATAGAAATTAATTAGTTTAACATGACCTACTGTTGTTACCAAAGTGTTTTTCATACTAGGTAATATGAATTTAGCCTGATTATCTAGGCAATTGTATTTAATTTTCTGTTTTGGTTCATGGCAACCAAATTGGCACTTATAATTTTTTCCCTTTTGTCCAAAATTCCATTGAAATGACACAGAAGGTATTCGTGTGCTTAGAGGAATAAAATTATAATCAACCTACAAAACAAGAAAGAGAGCAAGCAGAAGACCAAGATATTGGTGAAAATACTGAAAGATGTAGATGGGTTCTGATTGGTAAAGAAAACAAAGAAGAGTCAATAAAACCACAAACACCAGGAGTAAGAAGAAGCTTCACACCTTTGGTTGACAAATAGTGTACTTCAATTCTGCTGGCTGTTGGGAAGGAGATTACAGGATACTTGGAAGATATATAATGGGAGAAGTGGTCTCATATAGAAGCTGATTGTGGGTTTGGGTCCTTTAGAAATTTCTCTGAGGAAGAAACATTAAGTTGTGGCCTAAAAGATGAAAAAGGAGGCTGATAGTAATCCTGTGTTTTAAAAGAAAATCAGTATCACCGTAATTTAGGGAGGGAGGTTAGAGAGAAGTGGAAAATCAGAAAGAGATAGCTGTTAAAAGGTAGAGCCCTATACGTTGTGGTATAAACTTTACAATAATGGACAGCTATTGAAGAGTTATAAATAACAGTCAAATAAATGTTGTAAAAACATTTATTCCATTTGCCATATTGAAAATGGAGTACAGGGGCCAGGCGAGGTGGTTCACACCTGTAATCCCAGCACTTTGGGAGGCCGAGGCGTGCAGATCACTTGAGGTCAGGAGTTTGAGACCAGCCTGGCCAATGTGGCGAAACTTCGTCTCTACTAAAAACAGAAAAATTAGGCTGGTGTAGTAGCAGGCGCCTGTAATCCCAGCTACTTGGGAGGCTGAGGCGCGAGGAACGCTTGAACCCAGGAGGCAGAGGTTGCAGTGAACCAAGAACGCGCCACTGCACCACTCCAGCTTGGGCGACAGAGCCAGACTCTGTCTCAAAAAAAAAAAAAAAAAAAAAAAAGGAGTAAAATGGAGTACAGGGTATTAGGAAGGATATATAAAGTACAATAAGATAGACAAATGCGAGTTTTATGCACAAATGAACATCATTAGAACTCCGACACAATGTCTTCTTCCCTTCAAATGTCTTCACTTTTCCATTCCCACTATCATCCTTCAGCCTAGTCTCTACCACCAGTTTTACTAACGCATCCCCCAAACAGTTCCTTCACCCTCTTCTCCAACCTGCTCCCAAGTATCCTTCATAGTACAAGGAAACAAATTTTCCGAATCATAATATTTTTCATTTCATTTTTCTGCTTAAAAATTTATCATGTCTTCGTATTACTTATAGATGGAGTTTGAGAAAATTATTAAGTCTATTCCCCACCTAGGTTCGTAATCAATTAAGTCACACATATAGGAGTCAGACGAATAGAGATGAAAATATCTCCATTACTAATGATAAAGCTGTTATCAGTGAACACAGCATTAAGTCTTATTATGTATGTTTGCTAATAATTTGCCTAGTGACATCCATTAGTAAGCATTAAATGGAAGAAGGAGCATTCCCTATATAATTTATATCATGGAGGCTTAACCCCAAATTAAAGAGCATGAAGCCACACCTACTCAATTCCTCCTCCAAAAATCAGGGTGGATGGTTCATTTCTGCTTTCTTAACTGGAGTACGTGGAGGGACAGGGAAAAAGGGCAATATTATTACCCTAGCGTCGTTCCCTCCGCAATTGGATATTTGAAACAACAAGCAAGGAGGGTCCAAAGATTTAATTGTATGTACATTAAAATTTTTTGTCTGATTTTCAATATTCTTTAGAGTTTACTTATTCAAACTTCTTGCTAATTATCATCACAAGCCGCTATTTCTGTCATTTTCCTTGTGCTGTCCATATTACTTGCCTCTTCTTTTAACTCTAGTACCAAGATTGACTGATGATTGTCCATTCAATCTTTTCCAAAGCCGAGGTTAGCATGCTTAGCTGAGTGAGTTCGGGTAAATTTCAATTTTATGTGTTTCATAGCAATAGCCATATTAACTAGTATGTTTACTTGTCTCTAAATAAGGTTTAGGTATTCTGAAATGTCTCTCTAGTATTGGATTTCCAGTTAATGAGCATCTCACTTGAAATTTATATTGACAACAACCTTATTAATATTAATCTCCCAGCATTTACAAGACTAGGACAAAATTTCAGATATCATTTATATGATATTTTTGAAGACATTTTATAAATACAAAAAATATGATGGATTATTTCTATTACTATAACTAAATTATGTTTTGAAATACCATACTATTTACTAACAGCTATAAAATGTGATAGTATCCTATAAAATTAATATCTCAATGACTCTAAAACATGTCAGTTGAAAATAGTGCATATACATTAGTGTGAATGTATGTGTGGGTATGTCAAAAGAGAACCTCCTTAATACAAGCCTCTGCCTGAAATAAAAAATAAAGAAAAAAAGCAGAAAATGAATTATTTAATAATTTCTAAGATGTTCTCAGGTACCAATACAACAAATCCTAATGAACCCAGGGTTGATTAAATGCAGATAAAGAGGATATACATTTTTCAAATCTCATGAAGAGAAAGAAGATTTTTCTGTTGATCATTCTCTAATTAAAGTATTAACGGTAAGATAGAGACTGTATTCCCTCTAACTGGAAAGATAAACTGTATGTTTCTATAATATATGTCACCCTAGCAACAACACACAAAGCATGAACTGCCTTTAATAAAAACTGATTTTATAATTAAAGGAGCTAACTGTTGAAAAATAGTCACTTCTTATAGACACTTGAATATGAAAATTGGTTTCTCACACTTCATTATAATACTAAGTGCAAATTAGTATAAGCCTTTGCTCATCCATTCCAAGTAAAGCAGAAGCACAGACAGATCAACCAACCTAGCACTGTACATGACACGTTGTAGGAATTCAACAAGTTTTGTTAATTTAAATACCTGCAATAGTTTTTATTATATCTGCACTATGGATTTTTAAAAAATATGTAACAGCAGAAAAACTACCAAGAATATTTATAATATAAACAGTTTTTTAAAAATATTCTTTCTCACGAAAAAGTCTATTTAGGAACTTTTGGTAAGGGTAAGATGACTTTGACCCATTTTTCCCTTCTTCTTGCCACTAATACAGCAACAAATGCTGGTAATAACGCAGGAATGAACACAAGATAATTCTGAAGGTAGTCAGAAGAAGACGACGGAGTTTTGGTTTACTGGGTCTGGAGCAGAAGTTGAGTGACTTACATCTTTTCACTTAATAGAAGCAAGTGACCCAGACTCACCATTTCAAAACCCACAACCAGCAGTTAAAGCAGCCTAGAAAGGCTTATCCCTCCACATCTAAGAGGATTCCCTGAGACAACATCAGGTTCTCCTGACACTTTCTAGGACAGGATGGGTAGATGCAATCCAGAGAATTGCCAACAATAAGGGGAAATGCTCTCTGTTCCTGGTGGGCCTGCTTCAGCTCTCATCCACAGATACCTGTGAAGGAGTAAAGGATGTTCCATCCCCAAATATGCCAGATTGGTATGCTGGCTATTTTCAGTTGGAAACTTTGGAGAAATTGTAGTTTCAGAAAGAGTTAGCTCACCTGTCTCTTCCTACATGCAGCAAACCATAAAGATTCCTCTGGGAGGGGTACCCTCACAGGACCAGAGCGAGAAAATAGCCCTTATCACCAGAGACTTGGAATTGGAGGCTTCAATGGACCTGAATAAATATATTTACTGAAGTAATAACCCTTATCTTTCACTAGTTTTATACCCCCCATCTATCTCCTAGTGACTCCCCTAGAGAAAATTTACTGTCCCTAGCCAGATTTTCTTTGTCTGTCATTTCTTTCCAAATTCATCAAATTCATCATTCATCATTAAAAGCATCTTGCTTTGACTACTTCTTCAGACTTCACTTTCTTGTGATGATCTCCATGTACATGTAAAACTAATACAATTTAGATTCTTTTCTTTTGTTTTCTGCCTGATGTCAATTTGGTTTCTAGATCCAACAGAAGAGCCTACTAAGAACTAAAAGGGGGATTGGAGGTGATATCCAGCTCCCCTACACCGGCACATGTAATGAAACTGTACAGAACTAAATACACACACACACAGAGGAACACTGAGAGAAACTGAATAAAATTGCTGAATTGTAGTAATGTCAATATTCTGGCTGTGATATTATATTATAATTTTGCAAAATATTAACTTTAGGGAAAAAATGGTAAAGTGTACATAGGATATCTGTATTATTTCTTATAACTGTATATGTATCTACAATTATCTCAATAAAATGTCAATTTTTTAAAAGTCAATTTTGATTTTTTTATTTTCTGTTTGGATTTCACTAGATGTTCTTATTGATTTTATTCACTATATAATGGAGAATCATCTTGCTCTGTGTTTACTCAGAGCAAGCTAAACTTTCAGCAATCTTATTTTTAAAAAATGCCACATGATATGACCTTATCCGCAATTTACTAAGTTATTTGAACGGACATTATGGACATGAGCTTATCTTCAAAGCGTCTTTTCTGTTTAAAGCTATGTCCTTTACTGTTTTTTCAAACTGGAAGCATCCCTTACCTGCCAGCTAAAGAAAATTCCATGTTATTAAAAATGGTGGTTCTCAGCCATAATTAATACACATAGTTCATAACACCCATTTAAAATTGGTAATGTGTTTATAAGAGAGGTGAGACATGCAAGAAAAGAAGTGGTACCAAGTGATCACCAGAGACACATAGAGTGTGTGAGTGTAGGAGAGTTATTTAACTTCTGTGCTATTTATTTATTTATTTATTTATTTACTTATTTGAGATGGAGTTTCCTTCTCGTTCCCCAGGCTGGAGCGCAATGGCGCCATCTCGGCTCACTGCAACTTCCGCCTCCCAGGTTCAAGCGATTCTCCTGCCTCAGCCTCCCAAGTAGCTGGGATTACAGGCACCCACCACCACGCCCGGCTAATTTTTGTATTTTTAGTAGAGACAGGGTTTTGTCATGTTGGCCAGGCTGGTCTCAAACTCTTGACCTCAGGTGACGCACCCGCTTCGGCCGCCCAAAGTGCTGGGATTGTAGGAGTGAGCCACCGTGCCAGGCCCACCTCTGTGTTTTACTTTCCCTACCTATAAAAAGGGAAGTAAAAATAGTATCTTCTACTTAGGATAGTTATGTGCTATAATATGTGAATCCCTTATTTCAGAGCCAAGCATATAGTAAGCACTTCCATAAATATTAATTATTATTATTACTCATGGAACATAATTGATTCTCATTAGAATTCGTAGGAGTAAGGAGGTAACACTTTAAATCTACTTTGTTCAGAGCTGCTTCTCACTGGAAACCTTTTAAGTAGTGTTTGTATCACCTTTTCTGCTAGCACTTACATAGTGTACTGCTTGTGTAATTAACTCCATGGATAAAGAAATATCCTTCCCCTTCCGTTTACTGGCTTTTTAATAGTGTAGCTTCAGGTCTTCCACTAAAAACATTAGAATTGTCACTTAATTTTCAACCTCCCGATATTTAGTTGAAAGATGTACAATATAATTTAAAAAGTACCTACCCATAGGGCAACTAATTCTGAAAAAGGGTGATAAGTGATTGAAGGAAGTATGCTTTAATTTCATTTTCATGCTTTCGCAGTTTCTATCTTATATTGATATTGAAATCCTAAGCTCTACGTCTGCATAACAATGTATCATCCTTTCAATATACTTGTATCTATATAAAATGCAGATGTGTATATTCTTGTGTGCATACACCCATGCACAGCTATAAAATACAGATATTTTAATTTAGATAATTTTAGGACTTTACATAAAATGAATCACATATGCACTATTATGATGTTTTCCCCAATGCAAGATAATATTTTCTAAGATTTTAGACATAAGATGTATTTTGTCATGTACAGTGCACTCTAAAACTTACCAAGTTTCCATTTACAAGGGAAAATGATTAAAAGCACAAATTGCTATAGTTAAAGAGTTTGGGATTATTTTATTTTATTTTATAAATGAGAGCATTCATTTCTGAATACCTACCATAACACATGCATACATTTGTAAGAAAAAAAATCATATTTAGAATCCAAGTTTACTCCCGGAGAACCTTAACCTATTTCAAACATCTTTGGGAAGATGTCAGGAATTTTCACAATTTCTATTACACTCTTCTGATTTGAGTCAAAGAAAATAATTTTCAACGTAATAGGACAGCCCAGGGAGGCGAGTTTCAGCCAGTTGCTGTGGAAAAACCAGAGGCAGTCGCTGTCATGCAGCTGCCAACACCACAGTTGGGGGCCTTGCCAAGTAGGCAGATGCCAAAACAGAAAAAATAGCTTATTCCAATTAATTGTTGAAACCTATAAAGGTAAAACACTTCATGTGTGGGCCTGACTACAGAACTGCTTTGTCCCCCAAAGGCATCGTGTATTTGCTTTTCATTGTGGGGGTTGCTAGAAACATAGAAATAATTTATTAAAGTATAGAAGATGTCCAAGGAACATGGATCTTTCCTCTAGCAAAGAATAATTTAAAATTAAAATGAGTATTATACTTATTACTTTTCTAAATTGTGACTTCTCTCCATGCCTCACTTTCCCTATCTGTAAAATGGAGATAATAGCATCACACTGCTATTTTAATGAGAAAAGTGAAATAATACATGTGATGTACGTAATGGTGCCAAGCAGTTAGCACACATCAAACATGAGCAATTATATTATTCCTATTATTATACCAAGTTAGTTAAACTTATATTATTATACTATTAATATTTGTATTATTGCACTAAGTTAGACAAATCAAAACCATTGTTAAAGCTGATCTAGAAGTAACTTATTAGACATTTCTGTTTAGGAGATATCAGTTATTTAGAAATTTAGTTACTATAAATAAGTCTTACATACAGAAAATTACCTTTTTTTGGTGAATTTAGAAATTTAGGGGGTAAGAAATAACTTTTCAAAGAAAACAATTATGCCATCATTTTAAAGAGCTCTCTCTCAGTGAGCATTAATTGTGTTCATAGCTAAATAAATGTGTGCACACACAACACATTACGGCCAATTCGAATTTTAAAACAATGCAATTATAGTGGAATTTCATCCTATTCTGTATGGGATCAAAGCGTCCAGAGGTCCAAAAAACATTAAAATAACCAATCCTCTAGGTGCTTTTTAAGTTTTCAGTTAATTTGTCTTATCTACATTGAAGCAAACAACCTAAAACTTGCAATGGATATCTGTGAACCATACATCAAAAGAAAAGAGTAGTAGCTGTTAGTTCAAGGAACTGAATGATAGAGCTTCCAATTGAAAATACACAAATGTGTGCTTTATCTTATTTCAGTGAACTAAAAGGTGATTTGCATTTCTTGTAAAGTGTGCTTGTCCCTTTAAGTTTCAGTGAACTGTTTGAGAAGACATAGGGAATGGGAATGCATTTTATTACAACCTTTCCCTTTATTTGGAAAGATTATTCGGTTGCTGTTTCTGAAATGTCTAGTACTCCTGTGAAAAACTAGTACCACAATATAGTTCTAGAAACAGAATAGACAAAGCTGCTTCTGATATCTTTCTCTCTACTAGTCAGGAACGCAAGACAATTTCAGATCAATGATCCTTCTACTACCAAAAGTCATGGGACCTAAGGGTCAAAATCACTTTTATTTTTGCTCCATTTGAATTATCCAGGCAAAACCAATGACATAAATGAGGCCTTATGTGACCTGACATCCGTACGCCTGATCTAGCAGGACTGTGACATCAACAGTAAAGCTAGATGGATCAAAAGGTGCCTCCAATGCCCATGTCAGTGTCAGATTCAGCAGAAGCTCCCCACTTGGCATTCCTGCTTGAGTGCTTTGCAGTCCTGGCATGTCACCTAACTGGCTGATGCTTCCTAATAGGCCCTACACCACTTCTGATTGATGTGTGAATATGCAAACATTACTGGAATCCAGGAGCCAGATGGCCCACATACCAAGTAGAGCAGCCAGACAAAACAGAGGCAGATTCAGCAAACTGTTGGAGAGTTACATTTTTGGTGATTCCTCCAGACACCTAAGTATACATAGTTCTATTTAATTGATTTTATTCCATGTTAACCCACAACAATAGCGCCTCTGTCATTAAACTGCCACATTCTAATTAAGGGAGGAAATTCTTTCTTTTCTCCTTTCCATTTAGCATGAAATGAAGGCTTTTATAATCAACTTGATTCTACCCTGCTACTTGTAGAGGCTGTCATGTAGTCTCTAAAGGCACAGGTGAACAAAATCTCTTCGCTGCTTCTCTAGGATAAAGCAGTCACATTTCTTTCACTAAACTTAGATCAATTATTTAAAACAAAAGCCATAACTTGTATAGAAGAGTGCCCAGATGAGGGTGTATCCTCCCTGAGTGAGTAATATCTAGTATATATCAGCCACACAATAAAAAATAATGAAAATGGTAAAAATTATAAAATGATAAAAAATGATTAACAAAACACATGAAAATCATATATACATACATATATGTATATATATATTAAAAAATCACACATAGCATGTCTCATAATGAAAAGTTGGAAGTTACTTAATATTGGCTTTCTTTTTTTACATATGTAAAACATCATTCATGGGTGTATTTGTGTGTGTGTGCAAAACCACATGGAATGGAGACATTTCAATTAGAACTTCTCTGATAGAAGAAATTTAATCCACAAATAGGAAAAGCAGTACATCTCAGCATTAATCACTTATGCCTTAAAAATAATAATGATAGCAACCAAAATTCTTTCTGGAATCTGAATCAGCCACACACATGTGTTTCTGACTTTATTCATTAAGATTAGCAGCCTTCCAGAAATCACTAAAATGGAATCTTCAAAAGCTCCAGTTCAAGATCTGGAGATATAATGAAAGTCTGGTGATCCTTTCCATAGACTCTGAGGACTTCCTTTACCATCTTAATGTCTTAAATGGAAAAATGACCATGTACGACAAAATAGTAAGTTTGCTTCCTGAGCTTACAATGAATGGCTGCCTATCAGATCCACTTTGAGCATATCACTTCAGGCTGTCAGGCCAGCCACATTGCTCACAATTTCCCTTTGGGATAAGCTAATCCTAAAATCATTTTATAGTTTGGATAGTTTCGGCATGAGATATTGATGTCTTTGTAGAAGTTATATTGCATAACATATAAATGGAAGACTCAAGTTATACTGATGTGTATGTACTACACTAATTGTGTAGTGTGACTATGTATGCATTAAGAATTTTAATCAATTCTGTAAAGGGAAGCAAATGTTCATCTTTCATATCTCATCTCAACCAATAGTTTTGGTTCTTATGGAAATCAAACATTACCTTTTTGTAATAAAATCAGTGTTTCAACAGAAATATATTTCACAATGAACCTTGTTTATAATGACCATCTAAAATTTTTTTAAGAGATGGGCATTACAGGTCAAAGATAATTTGTATGAAAAAAAATGCATAAGGTATTATAAAATGTAGCTTAAATCAAACTGTTGTGTATTAGGAAAAATTTAATACAAATTCTGCTATAATTCAAAAAGAAAATAATGAAGGGAAATAAAAGAAAAGAATAAAGTGGAACAAAATGTGTCACATAAAACAACATATACCAGGGTAGGATACTATAAAGTTTTATTTCTACAGTTTTGAAAGAAGCTGAAAACTCACTTGTGACTGCAGCTCATGAGTAATGTGGTCATTTCAAACTTATGGTGATAAAACTTTATGGCACTCTAGTTCAGAACATATGTCAAACAGAGAAAAAAGTAAAAATCAAAATGAAATGTGACAGAACACTGCAAAACCCTTCTCATCTGACACCACTATTCTGGTTTTGTCTGGGAATCGGTGGTCAATTTCATTTTGAAATTTCTGTCTCAGAGTCATGTAGCAACTTGAATGACTGCTCTGATTAGCATCAAAGTAAGTGTAGAAAAATGATTTGCTTTCATCATGATGGTGTTAACAATATGTACTTCAGAGAATGTCATCGTTACTGTTGCTAAAGTAAGAACAGAAGCATAATTCCTGCAGTTAAATTCCAACCTAAGATATCTGACCTTCACACAAAGAGAATGAAGACAAAACCTTTCTCTTTTAAAAACTATTTTTATGGAATATATTAATTTTAGAGAAAATGTCATGTCTTTACAATGAGAGCTCAATATTTTCAAATGATGTAGTTATATATTAAATGAATACGTTCATTTTCTTACCATTAAATTTTTGGTATTAGTTCTGGGAGGCCATAATTTTTCTACTTAAATTTTTGCCTGTATATAAAAAGTACTTTGTGTAAATAGAGTCCAGTTTGACTTTAGTTTATTAGTATTAATTAGTTGTATTTTGTCACTTGGACAACTTGCAAAACTTTGGTGTTATTCTAATTGTCACTCCATTTTCTTAGCTGTAGGGCCAGAATCTAATTAATCCTATTATTAATAGTTGTCTAATTTCTCACTATTCTCTTCCTTAGCCTAAAGGTTTCATAACTCTGTATGAAAATGAGAAAACCTGTCATTGATTAATATATGTTTGTTTTTGTATTAATTGTGCAACTGCAATGTTACTGCACATAGAAATGTAACTCCTTGATTGAAGAGCACATTGCCACACATGGAATCTCCAAAATGCCAAGTGAAAATCACCACTCTTAGAGTTTATTTCAGGGTGTTGACTAAATTGTTTGGGGACTTCTTTGCCTATAACATAGACTTGAGAGCTTTTGCGGTACTTGTTTTCCTTTTAATCAAATCTTTAGGGAATTATAAATGTCTTCTTAGAGACCATGCTTTCATGCCTAGCTACAGTTGACCAACTCTTTTAAAAAACTTTGTCTCCTGAAATAATAATAGGAACAAACTCAACATTTCCAAGAGGAGGAGACACCATTATCAACTGAGTGCAGTGCAATTCATCAGTCATTGATAAAATCATATTCTAGATTAATCCAGGATTCATTCAATTATTTCTACCAAATCTCTTTCCCTTCAAGAGAGGGAGTGGAGTTAGTGGTCATCCAAAATGCTAATCCAAAATAATAAGGGCCATTTAAGAGAAGATATTGAGTTGCTTTAAAATTTGTAGATTCTATACTGTGCTGTCATTGTAAGTAGCATTATTTTAGAAAATAAACCTCTAAACCTTAATTTAACATGAAATGGTTCATAACTACAACCACCTGAACTGTGATCAAGTCATGTCACTTAGATCCATGTAAAGCAGTACTTACTACACCCCTCTCACCTGGAGAGTTTACTGCAAGGCATACCTAGGGAAAAGGCATTCATCTAGTGCTGCCCCAGTTTGAAAGCATACCAAAAAGTATTCACACAGGGTTTGTATCAAACAAGGAGAAACTGTGTGTGCCTGTTCTTGAAACCCACAGCAGTAATGGTAACAGAAGAATAACAAGAATACATATCTTGATTCCATATACCAAGCTTTATTCTAGAAAAGGTTGGGATTATTGGACTTAAAGAACATGGTATTCCATAATCAGACAACCTTAATTTGGGACCATTCTGGAGACTGCTTACCACAGTGATAATTATACCTAATTTGTTAAAATTCATTTTTTCCAATTATAATAATAATTAGAAAATTATAAAAGTATACAAATGCAGTATGTTTTATCTTAGTTTTCTTCTACTTCAGAATTATATATATTATCTAAAATTTGTTTTTCTTTTCAGATTATTTCTAAGATACTTTGATTTTTGTTAAATAATTCAGTTTAAATTCCACGTTTTTATTTAGAAAAAAATCAAGGATTTGATTTCTCTTATATTCAAAAGTGCAATCGTTTTCTTTCTACATTGAGGTGAAAGTATTTTGGAACATAAACAATATATGCTAAAAAATTGCAAATAGCTTTTAAAGGCTAAAGTTTGCGATATTGAAGAGCTAAACCAGCACTGTCCATTAGAAGTTTTGGTGGTGATAAAAAAAAAAAAATGTTCTATATATGCACTACACAACACGATGGTCTCTAAAACCATGTGGCTATTGAGCACTTCAAATGTAGCTAGCAAAATGGAGGAGCAACATATTTTCTTTTACTTTCACTAATTTAAATTCAAAATTATTTTTTGCCATTGTCTAGTGGCTACCAAATTGGACAGCACAAGTCTACAATTTAATTACTAATACATGTATACTTTTTTATTGGTACATATGTCATATAAGGTTGTATACGCAGAAGCATACAGATAAATGGATGCCATCTTATTACTATCTAAAAGCCAACATACCAATGTTTTATGACTTAAAAAAATGCCACAGATTCTTGCTTCACTTTATAATGTGAGGAACTCAGATATTTATTAACATAATTTTGACCAAAAGTAGCCTCCATACCAAATGCAATTACTTAGCCATTTCTGCAAGACTGGAGATTTTTTTCCCCAAAAACTAACTAGAAAAATAACTTAATCCTCTGTTTTAATATGCCATTTCACAGTTTGCAATTGCTTATTGTGAATGCTCCTATTTCTTTTCTTGAAACTTTGGCAAAACTATTATGCCAGAAAATGATTTACATTTTGTCATTCGTTTAAAATTCAGAATGGCTTTTTATGCCATTAAGTCTATTTATTTACATTAAAGACAAATGCATACTTAACAGTTTGGAGAAAACAATCAAAAGCTTTTGAATAATTCTAATTGGTGAGGACTTATTTTTTAAAAAAAGTAACATCTATTTGATGTAGATCTGTGATCTGATAGAAAACTAATTGTTTCAAGTATTTGTAATCCAAGCAGCAGTGATGCAAATGAATTTAATTATCAGTTTAAAAATCCAAACAATGGGAAGTAAGACAACACGCTGCCTTCAAAGCTACAGTAATAAAAGAAGTGCTAGTACATTTCCTCATGTACCTGGAAATGAGTGGCCCAGATTTGCTTGCACTAAAGTCTACATGCCTAATTTTAATCATTTTGATTGTATAATCGACTTCCCCCAGTCATTTCTAAAGATAAATTAAGATGCATGCTCTCATTAAGAATAAAACACCCTGATTTCTTCATATTTCTAAATAACTTACCTTTTCCAGGTTTTCTGAGGTAAGAATTCCTGAATGATACTCAAAAAAGTAAAATGTACACTGAATCTAGTAATTATATTTATTTTAATTTTCTTTCTTTAAAAACAGACTGTTGGCCAGGTGGGGTGACTCACACCTGGTAATCCCAGTACTTTGGGAGGCCGATGCGGGCGGATCACCTGAGGTCATGAGTTCAAGACCAGCCTGGTCAACATGGTGAAACCCCATCTCTACTAAAATACAAAAATTAGCCGGGCATGCTGGCAGGCGCCTGTAATCCCAACTACTTGGGAGGCTGAGGAAGGACAATCGCTTGAACCCAGGAGTGAGCCAAGACCATGCCATTGCACTCCAACCTGGGCAACAAAAGCCAAACTCTGTCTCAAAAAAAAAAAAAAAAAAAAAAAAGACTGCCTGTATTTTATATTGAATTTGAGTAAAATGCAAAATATGCAGTGAATTTTATTAAAATCAATTTATTTTGCTGAATATTAGACCAATGCATTGTAGTTAGGGATTGGCCCTTTGGCAAAGCTCCCATTTAGTTCCCAACTATTCTGATTTATAGCTAATATGGAGAAAAGTTAGGAAATGAAGAATTTTTGGACTGACACAATTATAAAACCAAGAGGAAAAAGCCTACAGTTTTTAAACCAAAAATCCTAACTTTAGAACCAGGATTTGTGAGTAAGTAGTTTGAGCAAATCATTTAGACAAATGCTCTTCAAGCTATAGGTCAAGACATTTGTGAGCTGTACAACCCGTTTATGTGTCATAACTGCCATTAATGTAAAAAATCAAATAGAAGGCTGGCGCGGTTGCTCATGCCTGTAATGCTAGCACTTTGGGAGGCTGAGGCGGGCGGACTACCTGACCTCAGGAGTTCAAGACCAGCCTGGGCAACACGGTGAAACCCCGTCTCTACTAAAATACAATAATTAGCCAGGCGTGGTGGTGTGCGCCTGTAGTCCCAGCTACTTGGGAGGCTGAGGCAGGAGAATTGCTTGAACCCAGGAGGCAGAGGTTGCAGTGAGCCGAGATCATGCCACCGCACTCCAGCCTGAGCAACAGAGTGAGACTCCATTTCAAAAAAAGAAAAAAAAAATCAAATAGAAAAGAATGAAATAAAATTATTAAAATGTGGCCACATATACTAAAAATGCCACCTTTTATAAAACTTTTGTTTTATTTCTTCGTGTGTGTGTTTTGCGGGGTACTGGATCATCAAAGGGGCTCACTTTTTCTCTTAAACTGGATTGTGAACAATGTAGGGGAGAAAAAATTTTATTTCCCCACCTATCACAAGGTTCATAGCTGAGACCCCTATAGCAAAATAAAGGTTAACAAGAGAAAAGTATACAAATGTATTTAATATAAATTTTACAAATGACACCAGGACACAGGAGCATTCAGAAATGAATACCTGAAGAAAAAGGGGAGACCTGCGTATTTTTATGCTAAATTTGATGAAGAGTGGACAACCTGGCAGAAGTATGATTGGAGAACAAAAGGGTGTAATCTAATGGTAATAAAGTTGGGGTGGGGGGAATGTAGCAAAGCCTGTTTGTTCAGTCTTCTCTGTGTCCCAGTGTGACAATTCCTTTCCTTTGGGCATGGGACACATGAGGGGTCTTATGGCCTGCTTCAGAGCAAGGTCAGATAATTCTTTTCTGATCTGCTTCAGAGGAAAATGGTGGGAGAAGGTCAGAGACTTTCTCACTTCCACTCTTTCCCTAAATGCCAAGGTGCCATATTTGGGGATGATATGTCCTAAATCCCACTAACAACAAATATAAAAAAGGTGGAAGCCCCCAATTTCAAAAAAAAAAAAAAGAACAAACCAATAGATTATTTAATCATTTGAACTTGGGCATCTTGAAAACATTAAAAAGAATCCTGATTCTTTCTCCGTTTAGCCTTGAACAAGTTATTTAACTATTCTCTGCTTTGGTTCTGTCATATGTAAAATGAGGATACTAATAATGTCTATCTCAATACGTTGCTTTAAGAATTAACTGAGAGTGCACATATATCTTTGACATACCAATTAAAATACCTTTGGATATATATCCAGAAGTAGGAAAGTTGGATCATATGGTAATTCCATTTTTAGGTTTTTGAGGAATCTCCATATTATTTTCCAAAATGATTATACTAATTTACTTTCCCACCAAGAGTATACAACATTCTCACCACAAAACATAAGTTAGTGAGGTGATAGATATGTTAATTAGCTTGATTGAATGTTTCTGTAATATATTCATAGATTAAAATATCACATTGTACACCATAAATTACTCAATTGTTACTTGTTCATTAAATATAAATAAATAAGGTCAGTCACCGTGGCTCACGTGGCTCACGCCAGCACTTTGAGAGGCTGAAGCAGGTAGATCACCTGAGCTATGGAGTTTGAGACCAGCCTGGGCAACATAGGGGACCCCCATCTCTACAAAAAATATGAACATTAGCTGAGCGTGGTGGCGGACACCTGTAGTCCCAGCTACTTGGGGGTTCAGGTAGGAGGATGGCTTGGAGGTCAAGGCTGCAATGAGCTGCAATGACTCCATTGCACTCCAGCCTGAGTGACAAAGTGAGACCTTGTCTCAAAAACCAAACCAAACCAAGCCAAAACAAAATAAATAAATACAATTAAAGAACCCATGCAAATCCATCATAACAACGCTTGACACTTAATAAAGGCTAGCCGTTTGTACGACATCTCTGTTCTATGATTTTTTAGTTACTTTTAGGTTTAATGTGAATGTTTTTTCTTTCTTTTTAACTTAAACGCCGTGTAGAGCACTCTTGTAAATAATGTACATAGAAACTTTATCTAAAATTCCTAGTTAATGTGATTTTGCTAACAGGCATATTTTTCATGGAACAAAAAGTCTCGGACAACAAGCCCTCATTGTCCATTTTTCTCACATGAATTTCTCTGTACTTGAAATGTCACTGTCAGGACTTGGCTCTGCCCTGCTTCTATCATGCCTGTCACCTTATTCAATAGAAACGAGATGAGTGTTCTTGGCATTGGGAAGCAAGAAGTTAGTATTGTAAGTATGATTATTTCATACAATACTAGAAATTGTTGCTGAGGAACAGCCTGCACATCGCCACGGAAGAAGGCTGTGATCCCGTACCCTGAGACAGGCCGAGTGAAATAAGGTCTATTCATAGACTTGTACGGTAGTGACAACATTGGTCATTTTAGATAATAATGTAGACTTCATAAATCATCTAACACTTGGAAAATATTACGTACCATATAGTAAACTCTTGAAAGAGCTTTAGCATCCCCAGAATAATGCTTGAAAATTTAAGGCAAATTACTTCCAAATCAACGCAATTTTGAGGGTAACTTAACTCTGGCCTTTGACATAGTAAATTGCCAATTATAGCTATCTAGGTTGGATTTAAATTGAATGAGATTAAACTGTGACCCAGTGATTTTTCTGGTTTCTTATGTGGTCAGTGAAAACAGTTATATTTAATGGTGGTAAAGCTGAGATAAAAATGTTAAATGTAAGAGTCAATTGCAAGGTCATTTTTTTTCCAAGTAATGAAAACATAGAACTCGATTCGCTGTAAAATTACAGGCTAATGACTCAGTCCTACAGAGTAGCTCTCAAACCTTGTTCAATGTACCCACACTGATTTAAGCAAAGACGGAGTGTCATTTTGACGATTAAATAATGACAAGGAGCATAAATCACGTCTTAGATGGTGCCACAAAATACAAATTTTAAAGGTCTCAATAGACATTTTTGGATAAAATAATGAGAAAAAATGTTCAATCAAAGGTGGACGGTAAATATTTACAAATTTTAAAAATAAATAAATATTTATAAGTCCTATTACTTAAAAAGTAATATAGTACATTTTAATATTTTATGAAAGTTTTAGTATTGTTTTCTGAGGCATCAAATTGCAATTTTTGAAAGTATCATGAAGAAGGACGTTAAAGTACTTTAGATTGCCCTGCCAACTGTAGGAGACCTAAATATGCCATCCCAAAATATGTCACTTTTAAGAAAGCAGGCTTAACAGCCGCAGTGGCTCATGCCTGTAATCCCAGCACTTTGGGAGGCAGAGGTGGGCGGGTCACCTGAGGTCAGGAGTTCGAGACCAGTCGGGACAACATGGCAAAACCTCTACCAAAAATAAAAAATTAGCCAGGCGTTGTGGCTGGGACACACCTGTAGTCCCAGCTACCTGGGAGGCCGAGGCAGGAGAATCGCTTGAACCCCGGAGGTGGAGGTTGCAGTGAGCCGAGATAGTGCCATTGCACTCCAGCTTGGGCGACAGAGCAAGACTCCTCTGTTTCAAAAAAAAAAAAAAACTAGCTTGCATTTTATTGCTGGATTTCTCAAGTTGTGCTCATAGGGCACAATGGAGAAAGAAAAACATGTTCTAATAACATATTTTCAAGGTTAGCCACTGTCAAAAGTTTTCATTCACTGAAGTAAAACAGATTAATGAATCTATAAGAAAGCATGTGTACATTTGCCTTTTTCTGTTTTTATTTTTATAGATTTAGGAGGTACAGTGTAGTTTTGTTACATGCATATGTTGGATAGTAGTGATGTCTGGTCTTTTAGTGTAACCATCACTCCAATAGTGTACATTGTACCTAATAGGTAATTTCTCACTCCTCACTCCCCTGCCACAATCTCACCTTTTACAAGATTTTGTATTTTTAATTTTTGTGTGTACATTGTAGGTGTATAAATTTCTGGGGTACATGAGAGCCTCCCACCATTTTTTTTTTTTTTTGAGATGGAGTCTCGCCCTGTGCACCCAGGCTGGAGTGCAGCGGCACGATCTCGGCTCACTGCAACCTCCGCCTCCTGGATTCAATCAATTCTCCTGCCTCAGCCTTCTGAGTAGCTGGGATTACAGACACGCACCACCATGCCCGACTGATTTTTGTATTCTTAGTAGAGACAGGGTTTAACCATGTTGGTCAGGCTGGTCTCGAACTCCTGACCTCGTGATCCGCCTGCCTCAGCCTCCCAAAGTGCTGGGATTATAGGCGTGAGCCACCGCACCCGGCCCCTCCCACCTTTTGAAGTCTCCAATGTCTATTATTCCATTCTCTATGTTCATGAAAATATGCCACTTTGACATAGGACTATTTTGAGCTAAAGGCAATTCAGAAGAAGCAGATAAAAGAAGTTCTCTGCCCTCCCACTATTTGCCTGAAAACAGTACATACATTTACAAAGGTGTCCATCCTCTCCTCTCTCTCAGATGGGACAAAGTTTGATCACCAATGACAACTTTAGATCTTTATCAGCCCGGAGACTGCATCAGAGGAATCTACATAACAAATTTTTTTAACTAGCCTTTATCTACCATCAGTTTCCCATATATTTGGCCTTCCTGCAATTGGCCACTCATAGAGACTCAAGGTCCTTTTCCCTCGTCTTGTAACTTCTCAAAACACGTATTGTTCTTTGTTAGAGAAATTTATTCACTTTTCCTTATATATCTTTCATGTATACATGAGGTATGTATGTTAGTAAACTTCGTAGTTTTTTCTTGTTGATATCTCTTTTGTAATAGGAGTCCCAGTTAAGAAATAGAGGTAGAGGCTAGATGCGGTGGCTCACACCTGTAATTCCAGCTCTTTGGGAGGCTGAGACTGAAGGATCACTTGAGCTCAAGGGTTCAAGACCAGCCTTGACAACATAGCAAGACCCTCATTTCTCCAAAAAGTAAAAAAATAAAATAAATTAGCCAGGTATGGTGGTGCATGCCTGTAGCTAAGCTACTGGGGAGGCTGAGGTGGAAGGATGGCTCAAGCCCAGGAGGTTGAAGCTGCAGTGAGCCAAGATTGCGTTACTACACCCCAGCCTGGGCCACAAAGTGAGACCCGGTGTCAAAAAAAAAAAAAAAAAAATCAAAGTAGAGGTAAAATTATGTTTTCTTCCCCTATGCAATGTGTTTCTTTTATTTAAATGTTTATTTAGCAAATTGTTTACCTGATGAACAACTAACCTGAGAGTGATTAGTGTGAGCAAATGGCTTTAGTAAAGATTTTCTCAAATTTACCTGACTTGAGCTAACCACATTCAGATTTTAATTACTTTAAAGTTCTCTACCTATTTATATATATATGCTCACATATGCATATATGTTTATATATACACACGCGCACACAAATGCCACATACATATTCTAATTGTTTTATTCATTTTCTGTTTTTTTAATTAACTTATTGAGATGCTTGAACAAATTGAAATGCTTTTTATAATGCTTTTAAAAATAATCACTACATATAACATGTTCTCCAGTAGTTGAGCAATGCAAAGAATTTCTTATATGTATGACTTCACTCTAACATTCATATTTCTTGGGCACTTACCAAATGTTAGGCACACACAGCTAGTAATATAAGATGGTGGGCAAAGTCTCTGCCAAAACTGTAGTTCATAGGCTAATAATGGAAGCTTTAGGACACTTTTCCAATAATTACGCGACACGTTATAGTTTGAAGTGTGAACCTTTAAAACAGAAGTCGCTGGAAATTCAGTGCCCTTACACTATTCGAAGTATTTATAGATGCAGAACCAGAAAACAAACAAACAAAAATATCTCAGTTAAAATCACAGTCACTTCAGAGGAAACAAATTGATCACGATTAGCAGTAGGGAAAATTTTGGAGAAAAAATGTTAGCTTTGAAGCAAGCTTGTCCAACCCACAGCCTACGGGCTGCATGAGGCCCAGGACGGCTTTGAATGCAGCCCAACACGAATCTGTAAACTTTCTTAAAACATCATATTTTTAAGATTTCTTTTTTTTTTTTAGCTCATCATCTATCATTAGTGTTACTGTATTTTATGTGTGGCCCAAGACAATTCTCCCAGTGTGGCCCAGGGAAGCTAAAAGTTCTGACAATTCTGCTTTGAAGGCTCCCTTTTAAGTTGGCAATGAATGTTCTTACATGATTATGTAGGTATTGTCACTTAAATGTAACATGTTACATTTAACATGTGTAAACATTGATGACCAACGCAGAATCTCAGCACTTTGGGAGGCTGAGGAGGGCAGATCACAAGGTCAGGAGATTGAGACCATCCTGGCTAACATGGTGAAACCCTGCCTCTACTAAAAATACAAAAATTAGCCGGGTGTGGTGGCACGTGCCTGTAGTCCCAGCTACTCAGGAGGCTGAGGCAGGAGAATCGCTTGAACCAGGGAGTCGGAGGTTGCAGTGAGCCAAGATTGTGCAACTGCACTCCAGCCTGGGTGACAGAGCAAGACTCCATCTAAAAAAAAAAAAAAAAAGGAAAAAAAAAGAAATGTCTTCTGACCAATTTCTGTTTCTGGTCTGTGCATTTGACTTGAGCACAGATCCATTGTTGCATATTGAAGCGTCACGTACACATGAGTTGAGTGAAGGAAAAAAAAGTCACATTTTCTTTTGATCACTCTCCCATGTAACTTCATTGAAAGTTACCTTTCATTCCTTTTTCCATATCATTTCCTGGGCTAGTCTTACATAATGTTCAAACAGGGATCATGTAACGAATTCCATATCAGTTTATAAGCTAGACTATTAAGATTGGTAAATACATATTTTGTGTTTTTTTTCTTACTGCTTTGGAGTATTGAAAGGAGTTTTAGCATAGGGGTGTTTTTATACTAAATATACTTAGTTTACATAATAGAGTGTACATATACTATACATATTTTTATTCAATTCACAATTTTTTTTAAATCATGCTTTATTCAATAGTGTTCATTATATACACTTTGAACCTGGCTTCAAAAATAGTACATCCTTCTCTATTTTATGCATTTTATATCAACTATATGTAATTGTTTCAAATTAAGATTTTAGATAATATCCTGTCACATTACACTTAGGTTGTCTGACCAATAGTTTCTTAAAGATTCCTCTATAGTTACATTTTCTAGTTTCCTTTGCAATTAAGTTTAGCCATATAACTGGGTTCTGACCCACGGGATGTTGGTGGAGGTGACAAAAGTCCCTTCCTGACTTAGTCAGAATATTCTAAGACCCCCTCTATAGCTATGCTGTGTAATGTGGTAGCCACTAGCCACGTGTGGCTTTGGAGCACCTGAATTGTGGCTATCCTGTGTTGCTGAGACTTGCTGGAAGTGTAAAATTCACAACGGATTTTAGAGAGGTGGTACAATAAATAATGCAATAAATAATAGTAATTGATATAGCGATTACCTGTTGAAGAAATAATATTTTTGTTTTACATATAGTTAAATAAATATTATTAAAATTACTTCTCCTGTTTCTTTTCAGTTTTTAAATGAAGAAATGTAACTAGAAATAAGAAATGTAAATACTATATAAACTTTTTGCAATACATTTCTATTGGATGTGCTGCCAAACTTCTCAGGATGCCTATATATCTTTCTATTCTACTACATCTACCATTCGTTTCTTCATCATTAATTATTCTATATTTTTTATTATAAATTTACTGTGTGCTAGGCACTCTAATTATTCCATTTTTTATTATAAATCTACTGTGTGCCAGGTACTCTTCTAATAATCACCTACTGTTAAGATACAGGATGGGACATGTGACTTCATGATCAAAAGGGGGAAAACACCCTGATATAGGAACTGAATTTTACAAGATTTTTTGTGCTCCAACTTCAGTCCCTGCCAGAACAAGCAAAAGGAGTGACTACAATGTGGCTTTCTAAATGGTTGTATTGAGGACCACAGATGCTGGATCCTGCCTATTAGGAAGAATGAGCACACTGAGTTATGAAATGATAAAAGACTCCTGTGTCTCATTCTTTGGCCTTCAGGGACTGTGGTGATTTTGCAATGTCTGTGAATTGCCCAGGGCTTCAGTGACTGTGGTGATAGTTCTAAAACAGGGACACACAGCTTTAGGAACAGTTTCAGTCTATAAGTCTGACTATATGTACTTCCTGCTGATAAACTCATGCTTTTGTCAGTCTTTTGCTAATACTGAAAAACACTCATAAACCATCCTCCATTTCCCATTATTATTCGAGCATTTAGACATTCAGAGTTCTCAGACTATTTTTTCTTTTGAAGAGAAAATGTGGGTGGTTTCTTTACAACTTTTTTCTTTTGCGTATTATTGTTAAACACCGTCTAATGTTACATAGAAAAGAATTGGTTGAAGACAAGAAAGACAGCGTCTAACAGAATATAAAATAAAGAAAAACAAAACCAAAGCATTCAAATAACTAATATGAGAAAGGTATCATTTGGTTTATTTTCTACTTGGGCTAGACAGTTTCAGTACTTCTGACTTTTCTCATAAGTTTTTTTTCCTAATATTTTAAGCATTGTTTCTCTTCATTATCTTACTTAATCTAAAACAGTTCCCTCAAAACCTTTTTAATTCTCTTTTAAAATCTTTACTTTTATATCTTTTAAAAATATATGCATCAACATTATACTTTAATGCTAACAAATTTTACTACAGAAAATTGTGAAAGAACCAAAACAACAGTCCTCTTGTTGTAACCACAAAAGCTTACTAATTCATTTTTAAAAGAAATTATATTGCCTATTCATTCATCTTTTGGTTACCTTCTTGCTCAAGAAGTAAGGTACTTTGCAAATGGCATAGTTGATCCCAGCACCTAGATATATACATCTCTAATCCAGTGCCCTTTATATTCAGAAGGTAAAACTGTAGGTGAATTATCAGCCCAATATAATAAGATCATATCAGTGTGTCACTAGTGGAGAGTGTCCACGTTCTTGGTGTCTTGATCAAAGAATTGGACAAAATGCACAAACAAAGCGAGGAAGGAATGAAGGGATTTATTTAAAATGAAAGTACACGCCATAGTGTGGGAGCGGGATGAGCAGCGGCTCAAGTGCCCGGATAAAGAAAATCTTCTGGGGTCCAAATACCCTCTACAGGTTTCCCATTGGCCACTTCAAGCTCACCCCACGTAAATGAAGTGGTGGCCTGCAATTGGTCTGACTGGTTGTGGAAAGCACCCAATCAGAGGCTGAAGTAGAGTTACACAGGACACACTCCTGTGCAAACATCCGATTAGTTGCAAAAAAGCAACCAATCAGAGGCTAAGGTGAAGTTACAAAGTTGCACTTCTATGCAAAGACTGGGCCCGCAATCAGTCTGATTGGTTGGGGACAGCCAATTTCCCATCGGCTACACAGAAAAGGTGGGAGTTTGCAAAGGGAGTAGCCTCTGGTCCTTATGTTACTTAGGCGTGGAAAGTTAGGGTTTTGCCTTCAGTTTAGTTCTAGGGAAGTCAGCGTGAAATGGCCTTAGGTTCCCTTCCTCCAGACCCTATTCTTCTGCCTCAAATGTGTGATTTTTTTTTTTCTCAAAAAACAACAAAAAAAAGAAAAAATTCCTCAGGGACCTCTGCACCAGGTATACTAAAACAGAGCAACACACGAAAATGTACTTCCTTTTCTTAATTTTTCAAAATTTTAAATTTTTTTGTTTCAATACTTTTGGGGGAACAGGTGGTTTTTGGTTACCTGGGTAAGTTCTTTAGTGGTGATTTCCGAGATTTTGTTGCACCCATCACCTGAGCAGTATACACTGTACCCAATATGTAGGCTTTTATCTCTCAGCCATCTCCTACCCTTCCCCCTGCCTTGAGTCCCTAAAGTCCATTATATCATTCTTACGCCTTTGCATCCTCATAGTTGAGCTCCCACTTATGAGCGAGAACATACGGTGTTTGGTTTTCCACTCCTGAATTACTTTACTGAGAATAATGGCCTCCAGTTCCATCCAAGTTGTTGCAAAATACATTATTTCATTCCTGTACTTCCCTTTCAACCACAGAAAACAAACAACAAATGTTATCGTTTATGAAGAACAAAATCTTGTGTATTTTGGGGAGTGGAAGAAAGGTAGCACTTCTTTTATAAGTTAGCGCTATTATTTTATAACGAGACATCTGATTAGCTTACCTACAACAAAGTGGAAATAGAAAATATATAATATACAGTAAACTATTCATATAATGTAACTGTTTAGAATCTTAACTATCAGGCAGTATATTTAATGATCTTTCAAGTTGCTTCGTATTTTCTTTTTGTCCTTTTTTTAATTCAAATTATTGGTTTACTGACTTAGATGATAGGTTTGTTCTTTAGCAGATATATTGAAATGTCTCATATAAATAGTCTCTGAATAAAATCACAATATCAGCTATCATAAAACTCTACTTACATAGCTCATTTAATATATTATTAGAAACAGTCCTCATTTTAAATGCTCCTTCCAGAATGTATGCACATATTATACAGTGAGGCATACTTAAATATTAACAGGATATTGCTGACATTCCAAAATTGTATTCAATGTTTCAGAAGTAAGTTATGATACTACAATCAGTAATATAAAGCATTCTGCTTTGATTTTATTCTTAAAAGATAGAAACCAAATCAAATTTACTTGAAAACTGGCATATTGAAATCAAACATTTCCATCCTTTGTGGAGATAGAGAATACTCCAGATTCTTGAAGAGACCATTAGAGAAAATCTAGGCCAACATTTATTGTTACTAAATGCATAAATTTATCTTTCAGTATCAGGAAAATATATGAGTATGAACATCTATAAATATGTTTTAAAAATTATTTGAAGCCTTTCCATAAAATGAGAGGAAGAAAACCTTTTAAAAAGGCATAACTCTACAAGCATAAAGAGAACAGGAGAAGAAAAATGAACAACTCAAGGTGTTAGCAAATTTTGGGAAGTACTTCCTTGCCTTACGGCTCTAACAAAGGTTGCAGGCTCACCCACTATGTTCCTTGGCCAGGATGAAGTATCAAATATTCTTCAAATGAGCTGTGGTTTCTTTCAATGTGGAATGAGACTTAGCAATGAACATCTGCATGGTAGGTATGCTCATTACTACCAGACCTTCCCAGTTGATAGAAATATATTTTTACAAAACACATTTTAACAAATTGTTAGTTTTTATTGAAAATTTAAATTTAATATGATAGTTTCCCCTAAGTTTTAATTTATAATTTTATATTTCCCTATCCCTTCATCAATATTTATTTTTAGCGTTTTTCTGGCTATTTTTACTTGTGTATTTTTTTATATAAAGTTTATAATCAATTTATTCAACTCCAGAAAAAAGTAATACTTATTATATTGGAATGTCTTTAATTTACACATTAACTTAAAAACAATAGTTTACTTTATAATGTTAACCCATGCTTTTCAGGAACAAGGTGCATCTTTCTCCTTGATTTCCTTTTGGGTTGTTCAGGAGAGTTTTAAACATAGGTATTGAAATTTCTTGTTAAATGTGTTTCTTGTTTTTGTTGTTGTTATTGTTGCAAATGGGTGTGCACCATCCATAAAAACTTCTAGCTCATTATCTATAAAATGAATTTTATTGATTTTGCCTGTAAATTTTATAGTCTACTAACTTACTAAATTATTTTATTGGTATTTGTGTTCATATTTGTGTTTGTTAATATTATTGTTTTTTGTGATCTCTTGAGGTAAACAATTATATCTGTAAATTGGGATCCCATTACTGCTGCTTGCAATTGTTTTGCCTTGAATTGGTTTCTCTTGTCTGGTTGCAATGGCTAATATTTTCAACACAATGTTAAGTATTAATGGAGGTAGCTGTAGTACTCATATGGTTTTCCTGTCTTTATCCAGAATGCATCAGATGCTTCTTCTTTAAGTAATATATAAACTTTCAGACTTTACACACACACAAACACACACACACACACAAACACACACACACGCATATATATATAATATGTCAACAAAATTATTCAATTCTGTTTTATATTAAATGTACTTTAATCATGAAATAGTTTTTAATTTTATCAAATGTTAGTATGTCACACTTAAATATAAACCGAAAGCTAAGATCACTTGTAATTTGAGGAATGACTTCAATAATGAGAAACAGTTCCTCAAAATAAAACAAATAAGAACAAATGAGAAGAAGACAGAAAACACGAGCAATGCAAGCAGAAGAGAATTATGGGAAAATTATCATTGAGGTCCACAGAAAGTTAGGAGAGAAATAATTGTATTTTATAAAACAAGGTCATGACAATATAAAAAAATGAACAAAAACACCTATAATTGACATCCTATTTAGTGGTGAGAAAATGAAAACTTTCTCAGGAAGATCAGGAACAAGACAAAAATGTCTCTCTTACCACTGTTTTTCACCATCATATTGGAAGTCCTAGCTAATGCAATAAGCCAAAAAAAAAATAGACTTATCTATTGGAATGTAGAAATGAAGCTGTATTTCTTCATAGATGACATGGTCATCTATGTAGAAAATCTGAAAGAATTGAAAAATAACTCCTGGAAATAATAAGCAATTGTAGCGAAGTTGCAGGACACAAGATTAATATATAAAATTCAATTGTTTCTTATATACCAGCAATGAACAAGTGGAATTTGAAATGTAAAACACAATGCCATTTCCACTAACATTTTCAAAAATAAAATACTTAGGAATAAATCTAAAAAATGTACAAGATCTTTACAAGAAAACTACAAAACTCTGATGAAAGTTATCAGAGGAACTAAATAAATGGTGAAATATTCAGTGTTCATGGATAGAAAGACTCAATATTGTAAAGAAGTCAGTTCTTCTCAAGTTGATCTATAGATTTAACACAATCCCAATCAAAATCACAGCAAGTTACCTTGCCTTATATAGATAAACCGTTTCTAAAGTTTATATGAAAGGCAAAAGACCCAGAATAACCCACACAATATTGAAGGAGAAGAACAAAGTTGGAAAACTGACACTATCTGACTACAAGACTTACTATGAAATGATAGTAATCAAGACAGTGTATTGGCAAAATAATAGACAAATACATCAATAGAACAGAATAGTGTGGAAATAGACCCACATAAATAAAGTTTACTGATCTTTGACAAAGGAGCAATGGCAATAGAATGGAGCAAAGATAGCCTTTTCAACAAATAATGCTGAAACAACTGGACATCTACATGCAAAAAAATGATTGTAGACATAGACCTTGCACTCTATAAGATCAGAAAAGAGACAAAGATCAAGTTACTGCTACTGGATTTACAAGTTAACATTCACTGGTTGTATACACACATACAATGCTAGAGGCACTTGCGTCATCTCTCATTGTTCCTTATTTTTTAATAGAGATAAATGTATTTATTCTTGTTCTTGAGGACAAATTTTAGGAGTTGAAAATAAATACTCCTTCCATAAAAACATACTAAAACTAAAATTATTTTCAATGATTTCCCATGGGAAATTTACCTATACTTTGCCACCAAACTCTCTCCTGCAATAGTCTTTCTTATCCCGGTAAATAACCATCCCATCCTTCCTTTTGCTCAAGCTGAAACTGTTTTTCTCCACTCTCTCAATCTCCATTTTTAGTCCATCAGCAAATCCTGTTACATCTACTTTCAAAATGTATCCAAAATTTGATCATTTCTCCCCAGATCCATGGACACCAACCTAATCCCAGCCACATGCACACACCCAGCCTTCATTACTACATTATCCTCTAACTCATCTCTCTGCTTCTACCTTTACATCCTACATTCTAACTTACATTATTTCTGGCTACTGTTCAGAACTCTCAAAATCTCCTAATCTCCCACAATGTACAAGCCAAGACCTTTACAATGGTCAATAAGGCCGTATCGGATTTGTCCTTCTAATACCACTCCACTTGTAGCTTCTACTGCTCTTCCTCAGTCACTCTGCACCAGCCATCTTGACTCCCTTGTTGTCCCACAAACACGCACTCCCTCCTCAGAGTGTACATATTCTTCCCTCTGCCTAGAACTCTCTTCTCCAAGACACCTGCAAGATTCACTCCTTTCCTTCCTTCAGGTTTTGTGTATGCCTCTTAAGTGAGGCTTTTCCAGGACCCACTACATAAAATAGCAACCTACCCTTTGAAATATCCCTATTTTACCCTTATCCTGCTTTATTTTTTCTCGTAGCACTTGTCACTCTCTGAAATTCTATGTTCTACTTGCAGAGAGAAAAAACAAACAAGTTGACAAACAAACACAGAGAACGTCAGATAGTTTGCTAAATGTTTCCCTCTTTGGTTTAGCTCGCTAGCTAACAGGGCCTTATGATTAAAGGGACTTGATCTCTTAACTGTTATATTCAAAACACTAGAGCACCTGATATGAAATAGATAGAGAATGTAGACTTCATGTGTATTTCTGTCAAAGCATGTTTCCTTAAATATAAATTATTTGTAAAGGATAAGAACTTGAAGTACAGATATAATACTCAGAATATTTATTCTCTGACTGACATAATAACTGCAGGTAATTTTAATAGGACTAGTTCCTATGAAAAGTACTCTCCATAGACCTTGTAGATCGAAGACATTTTTTTTTTTCTTCAGGCCAGGTGAACTAAATCAAAGAAAGAAACATTCAGCAAATTCATCTGCAACTGTCATTTGTTCTCATCAAAAGACAGCTAATGCTAAACCAAAGAGTAACTTCACACATTTCTAATGAAAAGGTCTCTTAGTTTGCATTCATCACCTGGCCACAATTCTGGACAAGACCGAAAGTGATTACTTGTTTATTGATCACTTTTTGTCTATTTTTACTATTACTTATCTCTGCATATAGAACTGGCATAGTGAAATTAGCTAAATTAGGATACAATAAAGCAAAGCCCTTTTAAAAACCATACTCTGCCTTTTATGTTCCAAGATACATACAAGTCTGCCCTCCATGTGCGTTACAGGAGAGGTTTCTACAGTTAAACTTATGTCAGTACATTACTGTCAGACTAGATCTTAATTCTTTGTGTTCTGGCTACCATGATCATAATTTGAAATATAATTCTAGGAATCCATAGGAATCTTGGTAAGGTTAAAAATGCAACACCCTTAAGTGAAGCACAGAGGAAGACCTTCAGAGTGTCACTAAAATGAAATCCTTCTGCTGAAGCAAAGTAAAGCACAAAAGAGAGATTGAAAGACTCTGTAGGTCAACTGGAAATGTTTTATTCTTAAGAAAAATATATAATAGCCCATGAAAGGATTGCAGTGAAAGAAATTTGCGGATACAGTCAATAGTAATGCCACAACAAACTGTTTTTTTCTAAACTTTGAACACAATTATATTAATATCTTCATTCATTGCCTATCTGCCCTGAAACACAAAATAACTAGGATTTTAAAAAATATCATATATATAAATCAGATAAGTATTTTTAAGTCTTATAACCTAAAACAACTATATATACGTATATATATACACATATACGTACATATATATACACATATATGTGTATATATACACACGTACACACACATACATGTGTATATATACATGTGTATATATACACACATATACACGTATATACACATATGTGTGTATATATGAATATGTATATGTATATATACACACATATATGTATATATACATATATGTGTGTATAAATATGTATATATGTACATATATGTGTGTATATATATACACATATATATACACATTTTTTAAAAAATAGGTATAGGTTGAGCCACTCAAATCCAAAAATCCCAAATCCAAAATGCTCCCAAATCAGAAACCTTTTGCGGGCTGACATGACACAGAAAGGAAATGCTCGTCGGAGCATTCTGGATTTCAGATTTTTGGACTTGAGATGCTCAGCCAGTAAGTATATGCAAATATTCCAAACAAAAATCCAAAATTTGAAACATTTCTAGTTTCAAACATTTTGGACAAAGAATGCTCAATCAGTATCAGATTGATTGATTTTGAGACTTTTAACTCATTCAGTTTTTGAGTATAGTCCCCACAAAATAAATCCCAATTTAAATCAAGTACTTGCAGTGATTCTCAACTGGAAAAAGGTCATTCCCCTTTGAGGGTTCAATAAATTCCTCAGTGGGGTTTCCTCAAACATTCTCTCCTACAGACCTGATTAAATCACTGAGATTCTAACACTGAGGTTCTCAAAGTGTGGTTCTTTGGCCGTCAGCATCAGCATCACCTGAGAACCTGTTAGAAATCCGGATTCCTGGGTCCCACCCTAGACCTATGGAATTAGAAACTCTGACTATGGGCCTCAGCAATCCATGTTTTATCACATTTTCTAGGTCATTACAATGCGTTTTGCTGCATCGTTTTGGAGTGTGCATGGTATCAAACAACTCTACAAAAATGGTAGCCTGCTTGCTTTTCCATTTTAGGTCTCTATGTCTATTGCCAAATGTAAAGGGTAGACTTCAGACCAAATTTTTCATGAAGCATTAGTGGTCGTGGGGCAGTCTAATTCTTCTATCATTGCCTATTGTTTTAGAGCTTCACAGTCTTCAATCAGAAGTTGCAAATTAACATGACTAAGCCATTATCTTATTGTTGGCTCAACCAGCCCCACAACAATATAATTCTTCAAGAATGGCATTATATGCCCTCTCACAACCTCTCTTCTTCACTCCTGAAGATCTCCCTTGCTGCTACCCACCTGACAAGTCATACTTGTTTGATTATTACACATTTCTACATGCAATTCCTTCTGCCTTCATCTTTCTTGAAATCGTCTCTGCGTAGACAACACCAGATTAAATGTCACCATCTTTTAAAAAGCTGTTATCCTCTCCAAGCAATTAGTCATTCTGTCTTCTATGTTCCCACAGCATTTCTATTGCATTAAAGATTATGTTTTATTTTAATTATTTGTTGATGCAAAATTGTTTCCTTTCTCAGATGATAATCTCTTGGAGAGGGAAAACCATGTTGGGTTGTGCCTTCATCACTGTGTGACAGTATGATTAGCACACAGCTGGCATTCAATAAGTATTTTAAATGTTGAAAGGTTATTTTAGTAAACATATATCTCTGATAGGATGGTACCAGAGTGTCAATTGTTTTTTTCAAAATAAAAATACTTCACTAATGTCCATATATGTTGTTTTGCTAGAAAGCAAAATAAAATCAGATAAATAATGGATAGGCCCATCAGCCATAAAGAATTGGTTTTTTTTGCTAGCAACAATCATGCTAATTGGTAAATATTTACATATGCAAGCTACGTATGCTTGGCACTGAGACCACTCCAGAAAACATAGGTGTAATCAATAATTCCAAGTTTCTTGTATCAGGACATGGTAACTTAGAGACCAAAACATTTACCTTCTAAAAGGAATTGTTAAGATCTCAGTAACACTGGGTTGATAAACAACAACATATTTCTAAGAAACTTCTTTACTATTAACAATAAGTGATTTGTCTTTCATTGAAAACAGTGAGACCTATCACAATCCATTTTTGTCTCACTAACTGAGTAATATCCTTTGTTACTTAGGTACTTTGCAAAGATTGTTTCAGGAAAATATTCAAGGGAATGGTTCTCAGTAGATTAAACCATTTAGTATAATCATCTTGATTCCACACACAAACACATCATTCAACAAGTCATCTTAAGACCAAGTGTAGATGTTAGGGAGTTCACATGCCAGTAAAGTGGTATTTTGAATTTTGTATAAAACTGTTTTAAGTTAATATTCAAATTATCATGTAAACACAATCATTTGTTTATGAGTAGTAGAAATAAAAAGCAATGTTTGAAAATGAAAATATTCACTTTAGATAACTATACTGAAAACTAAGCTTACTTCACTCACCAAAACGCAGTATGTAAAAATATTAACATTTAAAGTACAAACAGTTCTTGACTTAAGATATTTTGACCTTATAATAGTGCAAGGTGATACACATTTAGTAGAAACTGTATTTTGAGTACCCATACATGCATTCTGTTTTTCACTTTCAGTACAGTATTCAATCAATTACATGAGCTAGCTTTATTATAAAATAGGTTTGTGTGAAATGATTTTGCCCAACTCTAGCATAGTGTTAAGCGAGCACATTTAAAGTAGGGTAGGCTAAGCTATGTTGTTTCGTAGGTTAGGTTTATTAAAGGCATTTTTGACTTGTGATATTTTCAATTTATGATGGGTTTATAGGGACCTAACCACACAAGTTGAGGGGCATCTGTATTAGAAATCATTCAGAAAGAATCAACTAAAAAACTTCCTAAACAATGGTTGCATTTTGGGGTTACTAAACATTCAAAGGTAGATTAAATCCTCTGTGAGTAAGCAAGCGTTTAATACTGCCTGTTATTGAGTCTTCACTGTCTCCAACCCCCCTGCCTGCTTCTCATAGGACTTATCAATCTGATGATGTGTCCCAAAAATGCATTATTGGGTAGGTGGAATTTTTGTCCCAACAATAATAGGTATGGAAATATCATGAGTTTTAGAGTCCATTTTCTTGGGTCCTAGCTTCATCTCTCCTATTTACTGTGAGCAAGCCACATAAATTCACATTTTACTCATCTTGAATACTTGTATCATATGATTATTGGAGCAACTAACCATATACATATAATTTTCAGTAGGATTATTAACATCATGGTATACATAAACAAAAAGTTCCCAATCCTCACTATTTCTGAAACGAGGATTTCTGTAAGTTTCCTGTATCAATATTCATCTCTCCAAAATAATTGCACTAAATAATTCAATTGTTACCAAAGTCTTGTACAGGCTGCTCATCAGCATCCAGAGACATAGTTCACTGTACGTCATCTTCTCTAATGATTTAATTCTTCCTATTATCAGATAAAATGAAACAGGAAGCCAGGGGCACAGGAGCAATTTTAGATCTATGTAAAACCTTCCATGGCACAATAGCTCTGCTCGATTACTTCTGTTAAAGCAGGCACATTGCACAATAGTTATATATAAATGTGTTAGTTATATACAGATTTAGAATTAACTTACACAATGGAGAGGTACATATATATTGTTACCTCCTTCACTGAAATAATGTTTTGCCGCTTTGTCCCAGTATCATCCTTTTATTAGAAAACTTCTAAGCTCATTTTAAATATAGAATATGTTTACTGGGTGTGTGTATGTGTGTGTGTGTGTGTGCACGCATGTGTGTGTGTTTGTGTGTACGTGTTGAGGACATGAATTGGCATACAGAGTGTAGTAGGATAATAACACAAGAATAAATGCTTTGTTTTCCCTGTTTGATGCCAAGAAGGTAGCCAAAACCATAATCAATAAAGAAATGAACAAGTATCCAGAGGAAAATCACCCATCGAAAACTTTAGTTCTGAAAAATCTAGATTCATATTAAGGATTGATATATTGTCCCAATTAAACAGGATATTGGGATAAGGGAGTTAAGATTCGGGGACAGTGGAAATTTGCAATCAGTCCGATTAAAGAGAGGTTTAATGAGCTTCCTCAAACACAGGGAAAGGGATGAAGTTGTGAAGGCCAACATCCTACTCCCTTCACAGAGTTTCCAAATGTTGTGCTGAGACAACCTACTTAAATGGCTGTAGAGGCCAGATACCAAGCACAGAGCATCATCAGCAAAACCTTCTGTGTTCAAGCAAGGCAGGGCATTGTGGACAAGCTGTCCTTTATGTAGTCATGTTTACTTGGCTATTAAGCATATCAGCTATGACCAAAATACACTGAAAACCAGGACACTTACAGTATTCTGGACTCTACCTGGCCCTTCGGAATGGAAGTGGGAAGAAGTAGAAGAATGCAAAATGTTTCGGAGATTGAATTTCTCACCAGTCAGATTGTTGGGGTTACTAGTTGCTGCAGGAACAGATTCATCCAATGTAGAGAAACAAGGAAATATGGCTTATTACAAACTAGGTTGTAGAATTAAAATTCATGTGCATTTCAATAGCATCACGAAATTATGGAGTTAGGAACACAATGATTACAACTAAAATGTCATGTTCTCAAGAAGACCAGGTAACAGCATGGAAAATAATAGAAGTAAATAAGAAGGAGAGATTCAGTAGAAAAAAATTCATAAATGTATGCATTTTTCAATTCAATTCAGAAAATATATTACATAATGACAAAAATGGGAATATTTTGTGTTTATATGATTTACTATTTATAATGCCCTTTTAATATACGTTTTGTTACAAGCAGGCATGAACAGATAAGAAAAATAAGACTCAGAGAATTTCAGTTTTGTATTTACCTTTCTTTTCAAATAAATTAAAGTATGGATATAACGTTTTCTCCTAAGGTAGAGAGTAGTGTAAAGAAGCCTGCTTTATCAGAAAATAATGCGCTGGTGGGGCTGCGGAGAAAATGGAACACTTACACTCTGTTGGTGGGAGAGTAAATTAGTTAAACCATTGTGGAAGTCAGTGTAGTGATTCCTCAAAGAGCTAAAAAAACAGAACTACCGTTCAACCTAGCAATCCCATTACTGGGCATGTACCCAGAGAAATATAAATCATTCTATTATAAAGACGTGCATACATATGTTCATTGCAGCACTATTTACAATAGCAAAGACGTGGAATCAACTCAAATGCCCATCAATGATAGACTGGACCAAGAAAATGTGGTACATATACACCATGGAATACTATGTAGCCATGATCATGTCCTTTGCAGGGACATGGATGAAGCTGGAGGCCGTTATCCTTAGCAAAATGATGCAGGGACAGAAAAACAAGTACTGCATGTTCTCACTTATAGGTGGGAGCTAAATGATGAGAACACACAGACACATAGAGGGGAACAACACACACTGGGGCTTATTGGAAGGTGGAGGGTGGGAGGAGGGAGAGGATGAGGAAAAATAATTAATGGGTTCTAGGCTTAATATCTGGGTGATGAAATAATCTGTACAACAAACCCCCGTGACACAAGTTTACCTATATAACAAACCTGCACATGTACCCCTGAACTTAAAATAAAAGGTAAAAAAAGAAAGCCTACTTTACTGACTCACAAGTTTAGTGTTAATTTACACTACACATCATGCTTATCATGCTGGCTAAAAGGTAAATTAAAAAGAAATCTTGCAAAAAGTATGTCACATCAATTTATTTTATCACATGATATTGTCCAAAGAGGGTGAATCCTGGCATTTTAATGTGGACATATATGTTGCAGCAATGAAGACATAAATGAACTATTGTGGCAGGCCAGGTCTCACTAATGCAGGCCTCCACAACAACTGTTTCAGCACTGAGTGAGTGGTAAAGTTAAATATTAAAAGCTGATAGAGCCAGCACCCTTATACAAAGGCTGGAAGGTAACAAAAGCCCACCAAGAGTTTTGCCCAGGCCTTTCCTGGGCCTTGAAGCATGACAAGATAATGAAGGAATTCTTAACAGGACCCTTTTAGGATTAAAAAACCTTTATTGGGGGTCTGAAGAAACTCCCCAGGACTCCACAAACAAGTTTACTGGACGTCTGAAGGAACTCCCCCACATTCCATGATTTAGCAGGAGATAAGATAAGGGTAATCATCTCAGCACCTGGACCCATTTAGATAAAGTAAATTTACTGAGGCTCCAGAGGAAGGTCTTCAGGACTCAGATCTTAGTTATAGATTAAAAGAAGTTAATCGTTTATGTCTTTAGATGAATACACACTTACATGTAGGCATATAGCATAGAAGGTATGTAAGCTCTGGAAAACTTTATAATTTTGAGTTGGTCTGGGGATAATTTCCAGGTCTTCTCCCTGTAACCAGTTACAGAAATAAAAACTCCCTCCTTTTCCCATTCATCTGCATCTCGTTATTGGTCCACAAGAATAAGCAGCCCAATCCTCAGTTTGGTCCAGGAACACTATCATATCATGGGCTTTTGTGAAGACATTAGACAAAACTAATTATGCATTTCTACTTCATTTAAGTCAAACATGCATACTATGTTGGAAAAAAATCAGACAGAAGAGTGAAGTATGGAAATAATGATGATCACTAAATTCAGTATAGGATCAAAACCATCATATCACTCATTGGGAGATAGTTTATCTCTCTCAATTGATCTAGCAGTAAATATTTTTTCCCATAAAATTTTTTCTCAAACACAAACATCAAGCACATTTTATGACAAAATTATTTTTGGTCATGTTTTCAAAACTGTACTTTCCTTTAATAAGCCTGCATGGATGAGCAAGATTTTTATAATGCGAATTATATTTGTCATAGAGTATACACGAGGCTTTTTAAAGGATTATAACATATCAATAAATTACATGGAAAGAATATTTACCCTGAATTAATCTTATCAAGAAACGGTTTTATGTTTATGTGGAGACAAATATTGTTAGTTATCTCTATATAATAGATGTGATAAGTCACATTCTAGTAGAATTTTTTGGAATCAAAGGTTAATAGAAGACTTATTTTAAAAAGAGATAGGGCTTATTTTTAAAATGGTACCGGGAAAGTGGAAAATCAGTTAGATTTACTGCAAAGACACATTTGGCTTCAAATGATGCCACAACAACAAGGATACATTTAATCACATCTATTTCCTTAAAATATCCTTTCCGTAGCTTTACAAAATAACAAGGAAATATTTTGTGGTCTCTCTATAATTTACAAATATTATATAAATGTGTATATAAAAGGCAATGAAAAATTATCATCTGTCTGTGTGGTAAATTAGACACAGATAGACATTAATATGACTATAAAAATGAATACGAGTTAGATTTATTAGTAAGGCATTTTTATAGTTGTGTGAATGTGCGTGTGCCTGTGTCTAATTTACCACACAGACAGATAATTTTTCATTGCCTTTTTTCTGTTTTTAAAGTCCTCTTCAACACAATTTTTCCACTCAGATTTTCTTCTGTTTCTAAAGTTAGCATAGATTTAATGATTTGTACTACTGACCTAGTATATTTATTATATTTATATAGAGCACTAGTAATAAACAATGAGATTATACAGAAGATATACATTCCTGCCTTTGATGGGCTCACATTTTAGAGCTTTCTTCATAAAGGTTACCAGATTCCCTCTAGCTCAGATTACTGCTTTCTCAGACCACGCACACTGAGCCCACTCAGTTCTACTCCATTTATCAATTAACCAAAAACTCCCAAATAACTGTGCAGGTTCCATGAGATCAGGAGATGCCACTTCAACTAATCTGTGTATCCTACAGGGCTAGAATTCTGCTGAAAGGCATGCAGCGATGCAATAAATTGCCAAATGATATATATATCACAATTATGTTTAGCTTTTGGTATCACCAAGTGGCTTAAACTGAATCAACTAGCTTCCTCTAAATTCCCATCTTCTTCAAAAGTGTCTAAAATAATGCAGTCACTTAGCTAAGTTTTGACAGAAAAGAATAAGACAAGAGGAAAAGGATTCTTTTCAAGTTCTCAAAATTAGAAGTTAGTGCACACGTATATATACATTTTACCCTTAAATAAGTTTTCTCCTCTGTCTTTGTAAACTTTTATTTCTATTCCTGACACCTAGGATATGCTTGATAATAGAATTTCTGTACTTGAAAGAATGGTGACTCTCCTGATCAATTATAACAGACTTAGGGAGAACATCTGTAATATAAATGAAAAGTGTGAGTTGAATTAGAGGATGCAAATATTTTGGAAGAAAACAATAAATGTACTCATATATGTGAATACTTTACAGTTTTAAGATATGGGCATTCATAAGGACAGAAAAAAATGTACCGAATTGCTCTGAGGCAGTGCTAACAATATATAAATAGAGAGGATGGATTGGATATCAAGCTTTGATTTGTATATTAACAGGTGAGTTGTGATAAATGATAATGGAAAAGGTTAATGCACAGAGCAAAGATGTATTTCAATTTGTGGGAATGAGGATATACAGTACTTGACATGTTTACACACCTTTTAAAAATTACTCTAGTTCAATTCAGAGATTCAGAGTATTGTTACATTTATTATTTCAGAAAATTTCTTCACAATTCTGATTTGTCTGTATGTTTGTTTGAAAATATATCTCTCGTCTGCTTCAGAATTCCAAAACTTAAAAATGTCAATGATGCCAATATATACAGCAATTAAACTATACATAACCATCTTATAAATGTTTGGAGAATTATGAATACCTATCCTAAATATCCTGGGTTTATTTTTTATTTATTCTTCTATATTTGTGTTCTTATATTTTATTTCACTTAGCTAAAAAAAGTTGAGGATTTGAAACACATTTTTAAAATACATGTTTCAGTTTATGTCTGTAATAGAAATTTATTAATTATTCAGCAAGTAAATAAAATGAACTTTTATTAGTTAAAATTCAGTAAGTTAAATTAAAGAGTACATGGCAACATTCTGCTACCAAATACCACAAAGAATAGATGATAGTCTAAAAATGTTCGTCATAGAAAAGGGAGAACTTTTGAGATTGGCTCTCCTAGTGGATTGTTTTGGATCCATTATCATGATTTTTACAAAATCAGACCGATAGAGGGAGTAATTCATAGCTATTAAGAGTATCAGGCACTTTAGTAGAAATTTTCACTTTTAGTGACTCTTTAAATCACTATAATAAGAAACAAAATATCCATTATCAAAATTATGTCACTCTTGAAGCCTTGGGTTTAAAGGCCGTATTTTATTAGCTTTATTTTTCCATTATCTTGATTTGATGTCTCAATTAAGCAATCAATATATACATATACAAACATTCATGATGGAAACATAAGAAAACCGACTCACCAAACATTTGATTGATTTACCCAAATCGAGAATAATAATTAAAATGCAAGTCTTTTAAACCTTGACATCCCAATAAACCTCCATATATTGTATTCCTAATACTAGTTTTCAAGGTAAGAATATCTTGCTCTGTGTTCACCTGTAATCATCTAGAGTTGTGCTATTGATTAGAAATTGAGTTGTATTTGCAAAATAAGTAAATATTAAGAGTACCAATTGAAGCCTGCACAAAAACAAGATGAACTTATTGTCTTTAATCATTTGAAATATGCTCTAAATTATAGTGGCTGAATACACCCAAAGCAATTATATTGTTTTTCTTGACCTTGGTAAAGACCAAGAGGGACCAAAAAATGATAATTTTCACAACAAAATTCCCTCGTATCTTCTTCTACTGTGTGACATATTCTAGCTACTTGATGGAAGATTGCAGCTATAAACTCTGAGGACTCATGTCATTAAAGAAACTCACATTGTCAAGAAGAATCAAAGATATACATTTTATATAATTAAATAGTGTATCTTTGCCATATCTTCTGCTGCTTACTCCTTAAATAAGAGTGAACATAATATTCCCAGATTTGCGTAGCTAAAATAAAATGACACTATGAGAAAAATAAAACGGATTTTTAAGATACACAGGTACGTAGTCCATTTTGAAAATTTCACAACTTAGATCTTAAAAGTAAAGTAACAAACCATTCTTACCTTAGAAAATTGTGCATTTACCCATTTTGTGAATGTTTTCTTTTGAACATCTTCTCTTTCATCTAAAATGCAAAATAAAAAAATAAAAGTTAGGAAGCAACTTTAAATATAATTCATATTTTACAACCAAAGTAACTTTCCATTATGATGTGTTAGTGTTATTTTACATTTAGTATTACATTCATTGATAAATGGAATTAAACATGAGTGATGCTGGTTTGGGGCATCCAAATTAAAATTACATCTGAAAAATGGCCAGGCGCGGTGGCTCACGCCTGTAATCCCAACAGTTTGGGAGGCCGATGAGGACGGATCACTTGAGGCCAGTAGTTTGAGACCAGCCAGGCCAACATGGCGAAACCCCGTCTCTACTGAAAATGCAAAAATTAGCCAGGCGTGGTGGCATGCACCTGTAATCCCAGCTACTTGGGAGGCTGAGCCAGGAGAATCATTTGAATCCAGGAGGTGAAGGTTGCAGTGAGCCGAGATCATGGCACTGCACTCCAGCCTGGGCAACAGAGCAAGATCCCATCTCAGATTTGTAATATCTGAAAAATAATTAATATGACCAAACCCATAGTCATTCAAATATTGTATGATTATAGAAAAATAGTCTCATCTGAATAATAGTATTTATTCCCCAGTTATGAATAGATACTCCAGTATAATTAAAAGAAACTCTCAGCTGTCATTTACTCTGAAAAACTATTTCGGAGCCTTTCCCCCCATGCCATCCACCCAACCATGTAGAAATGATTATTCCTTCCTTTACAGCATCTACATACTCTAACATGGGCCTGATCTCACTATGGAAGAGGTTTCCTGATGAGCAGGAGCATGGTTTAGTTATCTTTGCTTCCCAGAACTTAGCACACTGTCTGAACAAATTAAGAGCTCAGAAAATACATCTGACAAATATGTGCGTGCTTTAAGGGAGGGGAGATTCTACAACTCTAAAATTTCTAGGACCTCTTTTCATCTAAAAGTCAGAAAATTTCAAATAAAAATGCAAGTGATACTCTTCATGCCTTACATATAAATACTCAAAGAAAAAATTCCCCAAAGATTTATACTAAGGGATTAGGGAGAAAAATTATAAAAAAACAGCTTCACAGAATTCATGCTTCTACAAATGATCTTTTTGCCCTTAAACTGGAAATTAGTATTAAGTCAAATGGACAGAAAAATCATCAATCTTGATATATTAAAATGTTTTTCTCCAAGCAAAAGACTATTTTTTAATTATTGTAAATATAATCATATTAGTTAATGTTCAGTAAATGAATGCATCTGAGAGATATTTAAAATTGATAAATTTTATATTTTATTTACTTGGATCAAAAGAACTGTTATTAAAATGCCCTTTACAAAGTAATCATATTTGCTCTCATATATTTTTCAGTAGTAAATCTCTGTTGCTTCTCTTAAAAACATAAGGAATCACTTTCGCATAACAAATGTATGCATGCACTAAAAATATCTGTTTACCTTTAAATCACAATACTAATCTATAAGTAGATTCCTTTAATCAATATGAGAAATAACAGTGAATAAATAAATTTCAAACTGTCATCTTAGGTGAGAAATTTTACTTAGCATCACAAAATACATTTTTCTTATTTAATTATGTTATTCACACAAGCTTCTATATGTATGTTCAATATCAACATTATTCACACGGTATATGATAAATCTTAGCTACAATATGGAAGTATTTCCTTTGTTGACAAGGGTGAATAAGTAAAAACAGATAGTAATAGTTTTCAAACCTATTCTAGCCTCCTTCAAATCTTTACTTTCATAAAATTAATACTAGCGCTTCCAAAATAATTTTAAAAAGAAATGGAACATTTCAAATGGTCAAAATTAAACCATCTTCATTGACTTTCTGGAGGAAGATTGGTCAACGCATCATTTATCAGTAGTACATACATATATTCCTAAAAGTAAATGACCTTATTTGCAATTCCACTTATTTTTCCTACGTGCGCATGCATACCTTCTGTCAGAAAGCAGAGAGTAAATGAGTCAGTTGAAAACATACATTCAGATGTCTTTGAAACATACCCAAAACCCTCTGCCAAAAGCTCAATATGAGGTCTTTTGAAGTGATTTAATCTAGAGGCTTTTAAGTGAAAAATACGTAGTAGAATAAAATTTTTATTCTTTTCAATTATATGGACAAGGAGCAATTTTTAGGTAAGCATTGAAGGCGGCACGAAAACCTTGACATTATGTGCGAAGTGTTACGTATTTACTGTGTAAATAACACTAAATGTGAGCTTCAACATATAAACATCTTTGCTAGTTGTCCTCTCTTACCTCTATGTCTTTAATACAAGAAAAATATGTCTTCAGTGAATTATTGTTTTATTTTGGTATAGTAACATATATTTTCTTCAACATAATAATTATTAATACAATTAATTGTATTGTTATTATAAAATATATAACAATTGTGCCTTACTATTCATAAGGTTGTTTTAATTATATCATCTCAATCTGTATGTAATTTACTACTTTATACATAAACACAAGCTGAGGGGGAATAAAGCTATTAAGTGACAGAAATGAACTTGATACAGATTTTCTGAATCAAAGTCCGTGGCTTTTCACATTGACCAGATATCTATCATTTACATTATAATTGCATAATTAACAATACAGAATACCATAAGATAATCAGAGTCACAAAAGGTGAACATATGAACACAAATGCAAAATAACCATGAAATCAGAGCTTCTATTTTGAACAACTCAAGGAGGTTCCATGTATGTTGTAACCTATGTGAATAGCATCCTGGAATTTTGCAATGCATAACTTATTTGTCTGTATGAACTGATCTAGAACTGAATAATGAACCTTCCTTAATGGTGCTGGATGATATGGTTGTTAATACTTCAAATAATAATGCTCTTACATTTACTAATTGATATTTGGTATTTCAATTTTCGTCTTATATATCATTACGGAAATATTTTAACATCCAAAAATCAATCAAAATTTTTGCGTCCACACTTTTAAATTCCCCATAAATATATATTTCACATAACCAAAATAATATTCTTTTTCACTTATTTTATCATAAATCTCATATAGGCTGCTCTTTCCTTTTGTTTGCTATTAGAGACTAAATCACAATAAACATGTTCATGCGCTCACTTCTTTTTTGTTTTTATAATTGTCTTCCAATAAATTATCAGTTCAACATTATGAAAACCTTCATGACTTTTGCTAAATATCTTTATAATACTTTCCAAGTGATCACACCCACTTCTACTGGTACCAGAAAGAATGAGGTTGGGAATTATCATCGCAGCAGCAGGTATGTCATTGATAGGAGTTTCATTGCTTTAGTCTTTTAAGGTATTGCTGCTTTGTTTAGATGTAAGGAGATCCTTGATGTCTGCTTTAATTATAATTAATTTGATTACTAATGAAGTAGAAGATGTTTCATGCATTTATTTATTCTGCATGTTCCTATTTTTGTCAAAATACTTGTTTATATCCTTGCTCATTTATCTATTGAGCATTTAATATTTCAAAATTAATTGGAATGAGATAATTATATATTGGTAATTCTTAAACATTTCAAGTCATGGGCTCCATTTGATTTTCTGATGAAAATAATGAACCTTCTCTACAGAAAAATGTCTACACGTACGTATTTGCATACAGTTTCATAGAGTTTACTGACCTCCCTGCAGAAAACTCCTATTACCATAAAATCCAAGTTAACAATCAAAATTAAGCTACTTACTTTTAGTCAGTGAATGAACATATTTTCCCGAGTGGTCATATGCCTTTTAATTTTTATTTTATTATGCTAAAACTTTATACTTATTTACTTGAATTGATATATTTTTATTGCTATTTGTCATATTGCTTAAAAGTTGACTATTTTAAGTTGTATACCCTTAGTTAACCTAAAGCCACCATACATACACATCACACATACATAATTGTTCTAGAAACTATTTTGATACGTTAACATGATGTATATTTCTGTAGTCACATAGTCTATAGTAAAACATATTAATGTGCAATCAGCAACAAAGCAAATGAGAAAAGAATAAAGTGATAGCTGTTTTATTACAAAATGATTATATGCTCCTGTTTAGTCATTTCAAGCAGCACATATTCTATTTCATTTCCTTTAGGGTTTGTTTATAACTGATTTTATTTTACTAATAAAAATATGCATGTGCGTATTAATATGAGAGGCAAAGAAGAAAATCTCTCTTAGGAAAATTTACTTGAAAACTGTTCCCTGGAGATGTCAAGAAGTGAAGAACCACTACTTCATAAATTGCAAAAACTGACCAACGTTTTATTTTATTCTCTCTATGGGGAAAACCCACATAAAATTAGCTTTCTAACATGACATAAAAATTGTATTTCCTCTCAGTAATCTTTAACCCCTTCTAATAAAGTTATTTTTATTCAGCATATGTGGCCTTTCATATTTTTTAAGATTAGTACAATGAACTTTTACCCTGTTATTATCTTTTATATTCCTTAGTCCCTCAGGAATATAAATGTGGGATATATTAAATTGCAATAGTCATGATTCACAAGAGCAAGTTACTGCAGAAGAATGATACTGGGCAAACTGAGGGAACATTAAATCTGTGGAACTGGCTTCCAGTCGCTTTGCAGGACTTATTAGAATTGCGGCCTTAAAACTGCCAAGCCTCAGCCTCTTTAACTGTGAAATGAGAATATTAATTGCTTTTTAACTAATGGAGCTATTGACAAGATATAATGAGATCATTTACTTATGTAATAATTTATAGAATAATTATTTACAGAATGCTTACTGTGTCCTGGCCATTGCACTAGTTACTGACAATATAAACAAGATTCAGTCTGGGAGAGCTCTTAGCCTAGTAGATAATAGACACATCATAGATAAATATGAAACATTTTGCATAAACAAAAATATATATAAATTTAAAGCGTATTATAGGAGCATGGAGAAAGGAATATGTAGCCACATGGGTGTTAGAAAAGATATTTTGGAGAAGGTAATGGCTAGGTTGAGTTTAGAAGGATGAGAGAAAGTAAAGAAGGAATAAAGGTAGGAGGAGGATAAAGATGAATCTCACTGAGCAGACAGTAAGGACAAGGACAGAGTGATAAGAAACTGAAAGTACACGCTCATTCACTATGCAATTCTGTTTTGTTGCACTCTAAAATGTGAGAAAGGGAGTGGCATGGAATGAAATTGCAATGAGAGTTAGGAGCGAGATGCTGGAGAGCCTCCATAAGACCTCTTCTCTGCTATCAGATAAGACAATGTAAGTGAAAGCATTTAAAAACTGGAGGAAAAAAAAACCAGAAAAACAGTTCTATAAACACTAAAAATTATTCCCATTACACAAAGCAATTAACCATAATCTGTACAAGAAAATAAAATTTTTTTTGACACAAGGTCTCGCTCTGTTCCCCAGGCTGGAGTGCATTGGAACCATCATAGCTCACTGTAACTTCAGACTCCTGGGCTCAAGCAATTCTCTCACCTCTGCCTCCTCAGTAGCTAGGACTATAGGCACACATGACCACATCTGTCTAATTTTTAATTTTTTTTCTTTTGTAAAGATTGGGTCTCCCTATGTTGCCCAGGCTGGTCTCAAACTCCTGGACTCCATCAATCCTTCTGTCTCAGCCTCCCAAAGTGCTAGGACTACAGGTATGAGCCACCACATTCAGCCTAGAAAAACATTTTTTAAATGATATTTCCTTGGGGGCTAGTTAATATGTTAATTGAAGATCTTCATCCCTAATGTGACACAGAAAATGTATCTTTAAAAGGAGAAGGGAATATTAAAGTTGATACCAGTTTAAAAATACACGTAGTGAAGAAATGCAATGGAATGAGTTAATTTCACTTAAAGAAAGAACTATGAAGCCGGGCGCGGTGGCTCACGCCTATAATCCCAGCACTTTGGGAGGCCGAGGCGGGCGGATCATGAGGTCAGGAGATCGAGACCATCCTGGCTAACATGGTGAAACCCCGTCTCTACTAAAAATACAAAAAAGTTAGCCGGGCATGGTGGCAGGCCCCTGTAGACCCAGCTACTCGGGAGGCTGAGGCAGGAGAATGGCGTGAACCTGGGAGGCGGAACTTGCAGTGAGCCAAGATCGCACCACTGCACTCTAGCCTGGGTGACAGAGCGAGACTCTGTCTCAAAAAAACGAAGAAAAGAAAAGAAAAGAAAGAACTATGAAGTAATATGGGAGAGCAATTAAGTTCAGTCTGTTCTCTGCTTCCACCAAACATGAGAAAAAAGAAAATGAAAAATATGGAAGATTAATGATAAACATTAGATAAGGTTATGTGATACTTTGGAGCATTATAAAGGAAGGCAACAAATTTAGGACATATTTAGAAAATGGATTTACTGTGCCATTAATATTACAAAATGGCAATGCAGAGTGGAGGAGGCTGCAATGGAAAATGGTATGAAAAATGCTTTCTCTTAAATCTGAGTAATGGTCTTTGATTATGCGATTTTTCTACGGCCTGAGGTGACGTTAGTGGTCAGCTTATAATGAGGAGGTCTAAAATAATTAAACTTCTGCACAAAGAACAGAAAAACTGTTCATGTCAAAGATATTTCTTTATTTCCCGTTCACTTTACAATCAATGTAATGCAGTCTTCTCCGCTCATCATCCTACAAAAGTTGTTCGTAATAACATCACCTACATCCTTTCTCATTTCCAAGAGAGTGACTGTCTGGATCAGAGCTGTAATCCCAGCACTTAGCATAGAATGTGTTACATAGTAGTGCTCTATAAGGGTGTTTTAAGTTAATGAAGACCAGATTTACTTTTTAGTCCTCTTCTCATTTTTCTCCTCTGCAGATATTAATTCTATTAAACTCCGGTAGGCAGAATAATGCCTCCTCAAAAATGGCCACGTGCTAATCCCTGACATCTGTGAATAAATTATGTTACATGGCAAAGTGGAATTATTGCAGATAGAATTAGACTTTCTAATTAGCTAACTTTTGATAGGGAGATTATCCCAGATCATCTGGGTGGGCAGGATGTAATCACAGGGGTCCTTAAAAGGGGGAAATGTTGGCATAAGGGGAGAATTAGAAAGCAGTATGAGAAGGACTTGGTCCAAGGTGGCCGGTTTTGAAGATGTAGGAAGAAGGCCGTGATACAAATAACGTGGGAATTCTCTAGAAAATGGAAAAGGCAAGGAGACAGATTCTCCCCTGGATCATCCAAAAGTACACAGCCCTTTTGGCACATGACTTGAGCCCAGTAAGTTCCATTTTGGATTTCTGACCTGCAGAACTGTCTGAGAATAAATGCATATAATTTTAAGCCACTAAATTTGTGGTAATTTTATAGCAGCAATAGGAAACTAATAAATTACATTTCATATTTAAGGCTATTAAGTGACAAATGTGTAATGACACCTACTAGGTGGTAGAAAAACAACTGTGAGAAAGACAGTGTCTCTAGCTTTTTTCCTTCTAGCTTAGTGAGAGAAGCAGACACAAAAAAAGGGTATGTTGATACAAATATACAGATAAGTTGCCTGATGAAGAAACTACAGAGTCCTGTTACGATCATATATTAAGGAAACTAATTTGAAAAATCCAGAGCTTCCTTGATGAAGTGACATCTCAGCTGAGTTTTGAAAGTTAATTAAGGGTAGAGAGACAAGTGGTAGAAAAGAGAACTCCAGAAAATCAAAAGAGCAGGTGAAAGTGTCAGGATGTGAGAGAAAGAGTATGGTCCTTTCCCAGACCTAGAGATGGTGGAGGACGATAAAAGTGGCAGAGATGACCCTAGAAAAAGTGAAATTATCATCAACCTATTTATGAAGAGCCTGAAAATATAGCCAGAGGGCAGTTTGAAATCAAAGCAGAATTTTAAGTAGGGAAATAGCAATGTCAGGCTTGGCTTTTAGAAATAAATTTCACAGTGTAGGGAATATTTGGGGATAAACTGTAAATAAGAAGACAGATGAGCTGATTATACCTATAATCCACGTGAGAAGTAAGCATGGCTTGCATTAATGAATGGCAGTGGGGCTGGAAAAGAAGTAGGTGCATTCAAGATATGTTTACTGGGTAGTATTGGTAAGTACTAATTATTAATTATATGTGGAGTTAGGGGAGTTGGATCATGGATAATCAATGATAAAGCTAAATTCCCTGATGGAGAAACTACTGTTCTGTTACAATCGTATATTAAGAGAACTAACTTGAAAAATCCAGAGCTTCCTTGATGAGGTTACAGGCTAGATTATTCAGAATGGCATATAAGGGCCTTCACAATTTGACTCCAGCGTACTCCTCTAAACATATTATCGATTAGGACTGTTGGCAGTCACCCATATCCCATACCTTATATACATCTACCAGGTCTGCCCTAGTCACACAAGCCAAATTTCTCCATAAATAAATCATATGCTTTCTTGCTTAAGTCCTTTGTTCATGCAATCCCTAGAATGAGGACACTCACTATTAAGATCTAGTTAGAATGTGAGGGTTTTCACAATCACACTTATCTCCCTGGCATAATTTTTCAATCCTTCTGATATATACATATGTGTAGGCTTTTTTCTAATTATGCATATGTGTATGTATATATGTATGTGTTACACACATAAATACTTTAACTGTATGTGTATGGACACACAGATACTTTAATTGTGTGTGCATTATAATTTATAAAGTGATTTCAAATATCTCATCTTGTTTATACACACACATACACACATACACACACACAAACAGAAAATTAGTTTATTGTCTTCCAATAATGCAGCCCAAATCCCACTCATTACCTCCTAAATGTGACCACACTTACATGGGCAAATTATGATGTCTTTGCAACTCCTGGCACCAAACATGGTATACTGAAGCAGAAATGGGTACTTAGTAAGGGTCTGTTGAATAAATCAAGTGACTAATCAATACTGTAATTAAATCTCAGATCTACTAAGTCCTAGACCAATGCTTTCCCCCTGCACTTCATCATACTGCTCAAACTACTCTGTTAATTACAGACCTTCTGTCACCAATTCATTTCCTAAATTATCCATTGAGCACCCATTAGACATAAAACTAACTTTCAATGACTTCTCCCCAAAATTTGGCCTTGGAACTGAAATATTGCTACTTATTTTCATCACTACAATGAATAAAAAATTAAGAGAAAAAATATTTCTTGCAAACAATCTGCCTTTATTTCTCTAGGTGAATTTCACTCTGTAATATGATATAACTGCCCTTTACTTCATCTTTCATGACTGTCATGGCTTCTAACACAATGTAAAATGCTATGGATGACCTGTCTGTTCCTTTGCCTCCACTGCAAATGCCACTTCTTTCTCAGGTAGGTCAACTGCTTTTTTATCGTAAGGAGTTGTTGGACCCAGAAACCAATTTGGAAAGCCATGTCAGCTCATATTGAATAAAAGTTCTCTCCGATTCCCTGCCACTTAATCATAGAATTTATGCTCCATTAGCAAATTGGAATTATGGTGAGAACCTAACATAATCGCATAATTGTATATTCATAAAAATTGCAATGCTCTATACATTGGAAATATAGCACAAGTATTGTAGAAATATACTTGTGAAGAATTCATCGAAGTTGCATGAAGTAGGACATAATAACAATGAGATAGAAGAAATGTATTAGAATGGAAGAATGATCAGAACTCCAAGAGTATATGAAAAGGTGTTAAGTGGTCTCAGTTGGAAAAACAGTGCCATCTGGTAGATTATGCAAATAGTTAATTCTTATCCTCTTAAAATTGCATGTATTAGATACAATGCGGGCCAGTGGTTACATACACTCATTTCAGAGTCAAATAACCTGAGTTCCAACTCCACTTTCACATCTCATTACCTCTGTGGCCTCGAATAAGTTCCTTAACCTCTCTGTGTCTCACTGTCTCTATTTGTTTCATGGTAATAGTAATAAAGATACTGAATTGTGAAGACTAAATGTGACACATGTATGACATATTAATGCTGAGAAACAGAAAAGAATAGACAAAACCTATAAATCTTCACTTCCAAATATATTACAACTTCCTGTGGGTCTTCAGTATAAATGACATTATTTCATAAAATAGACACGATTTCTATGTGGCAGCCATGTTAATAATTAGTAAGATTTTTATAGTATTTATAAATATGCAAAAAATTCAAGTCTTCTCGATTTGAAAGATAAAAACAAAATATGAAATGATATTCACATAAATTACACCTCCTCATGCTCCAAAGAATGAAATAAGTTTTTAGTAATAATGGAAATAATGGATATTTCTGTGGTGCATTATAATTTATAAAGTGATTTCAAATATCTCATCTTGTTTAAACATGAATATGTGGGTGTAGACTTGTTAGGAGTAAAAATAAGTTACTATTAATTAGTATGCAGACTTGAAATACGCTTTGGTAGTGTTCATGAGAAAGATCACTTATTTTTGTTAAAATAATAACCATAGACTAATTGTGACAGAATAAATCAAAATAAGGTCAAGGTCTCCAGTGTAATTTAGAGGTGAAATTAAATACTTGGATATTGTAGCAGAACTGCCAACTAGATGCCTGTTTCCATACAGCCGCCTACTCAATATTACTTTTAAAAGATTCAAATTCTCCCCTGAAAATTAAAAAAAATACATTGTTCTGTGGTGTATATTTATCTATTTTTATGGGTTGCAAAATACTTCTTTGCAAACCAAAAGGAAAGCAAACAGCCAAATGTGCACAACACACAACAGCCATTTCCAAATATATTGCTAATGAGATGCTTTAGAAACAGACAAATGGTCAAACACAGGGCCTGGATTATAAGGGGATATTTAAATCACAAGATGTATTTACTCAACTTACACTATGGAGTAAAGGTTAATAAAATGGCATAGTAGATGAGGATAATGCCTCATTCCTTATTTCACTGAGCCATCCCTGAGTTCACCTATAACTACAGTGAACAGATTCTGTGGATGCTGAAGATTCCTCACCACAAGCATCCACATCTCTCTGCTTCTTTGTGTTAAGGCTTTCTTCAGTTTAGGAGGGCTTGGTAAGCCCATTTGCAGGGCAGTCCAGAAGTGATAGAGATTTATTTCTCCCAGGGGCAACCCTCAATAAATGAAGGATGGAAGTCTATGGATCAAAAAGAAAAAAAAAACCATGGAACAATTGCTAAGCATGCTCTATAAGGCTCCTCAATTGTTGCATGGGATATGTAACCCAGAATGGCCCACAGGGGCATCATTATTGTCTGCTCTCTGTAGTAGAATTTGGGCCCACATTTCTTGGCTTGATGATGCACTAGTTATGCAGTGTTAGAAAAGACTCATAGGCCGGGTGCAGTCTCTCATGTCTGTAATCCCAGCACTTTGGAGGCCCGGGTGGACGGAGCATGAAGTCAGGAGTTCGAGACCAGCCTGATCAATGCAGTGAAGCCCCGTCGCTACTAAAAATAAAAAAATTAGCCAGGCATGGTAGCAGACACCTGTAATCTCAGCTACTTGGGAGGCTGAGGCAGGAGAATCACTTGAACCTGGGAGGTGGAGGTTGCAGTGAGCCAAGATTGTGCCACTGCACTCCAGCCCCGACAGGAGTGCGAGACTCCATCTCAAAAACAAACAAACAAACAAACAAACAAACAAAAAACCAAAGAAAGAAAAGACTCATAAGCCACACCAAACCCAAGATTTCCAGTCTGAAAAGAGGAAATAATCGTGGTAAAAAAACTCTTAGTTTCGTTTTGATGAGGTATCCTGTAAAGCATCAAAAGTAGTCTTAAGCAAAGACTTAGCACAAAATAAGTGTCAATAGAGATTAGTATTATTATTCCTGACTATATATTTAATTGCATTAAAACTTCTTGAACAAGTTGGTAGTTTACATTATTTGCTCATCAGTTTTTTTTTCTTCCTTCTTTCCACTTGCCATGGTTCACCATGGGTGGATTATACATCCCACTCACTGATGTGGCCTTGGTCATGTGACTTGCCTTGACCAATGGAACACAGTCAGATATGAGAGTGTGTCAGTTCTGAGCTAGGGGCTTAAGAATCATAAAGTGTTTTCACTTTCCTTGGTCCTTCCTCTCTTTGTCAGGGGAAGTACACGCCTCAGGTAGCCTCTGTTCCTAAAAGGAGAGAGGCATAGAGCCGACCTGTGCTCAATACAAAATTGAATCTGACATGTGAATAAGAAATAAATGTTTGTTCTTATAAGTCATTGAGATTTGAATTTATTTTTTACAGAGCATTAGCCTAAAATAAAGCTGACTAATATAGCAGGTAAATAGTAAATGTGGCCCGTAGAATAAAATTCAATAATGATGGAATGTATATAACCTCTTCATTTAAAAAAGAGAGGGTTGTATTCCATCATTAAATTTAAAATAAGCTGAAGAATGGGTTTTAAATGAAGTATTAAGCTTTCCAAAAATTGCCCTTTCAGAATATATTATCTTTTAAATCTTGGTCTTTCTCCTTACCATACCATTCAAAATTTAAACATTAAAACAAGCAGGTTTTTCCTATATGTGGCCAAGTATTAGCACAGACAGAAATCAATGTAGAAAACAATTTAAGTGGAAAATAAGTTTTAAGGAAATGCAGTGGGTTATTGTAATAGCAATGGTCAGTACTGAGCCTGCTCATTTCCACCTTGTGCCAAATACTGAAAGCACTTAAAACAGAAATAAAGTTTCAGAGTAATCATTCACTCCCTGTTCACCAAATACGGAAGTCTTAAGCCAGTGTTTATGAAAGATCAAGCCAAAAAGTATAAATAGGAATAAAGGCCAAACATGTTTTCAGCACTGACGGGAAATTTTGCAGTCAGTAAAAGAACATTAGAGTCAGTCTTTTAGAAAAGGGTTTGGAAAATTATTACTGAGAATACAAAAGAAATCCTGGGAGCTAATCAAACGAGGAGACAGTTTTGAGAGTTAATCAGGTGCCAATGCTAATAGATTATCCAAGTGGCAGAGCAAAGAAGGTCCAGAGTCACACAATCAATTTTTATTCAGCTTGAGTTGCTAATACTGATGACAAGTGGTTAACGACTGCTTCTTCCAAGATTCTTAATGAAAGACTTCTCTTTTTTCAGGTTTATTATGCCACTGGATTAAAAAAAGTATTTATTTCTGTTCTAAGATTGGTGACAGGACTACATTGAGAACACGTCCCTCAGTGTACATTGTCAACAGATGAGTTTTATCTATATCTTGATTGACTAATCATTTAATAGATGTGAATCTAGGTTGGCATGCAAATTAAGTAACTTTTGGCCGGGCGCGGTGGCTCACGCCTGTAATCCCAGCACTCTGGGAGGCCGAGGCGGGCGGATCACAAGGTCAGGAGATCGAGACCATCCTGGCAAACACGGTAAAACTCCGTCTCTACTAAAAATACAACAAAAAAAAAATTAGCCGGGCGTGGTGGCGGGCGCCTGTAGTCCCAGCTACTTGGGAGGCTGAGGCAGGAGAATGGCTGAATCCGGGAGGCGGAGCTTGCAGTGAGCCGAGATCCCGCCACTGCACTCCAGCCTGGGCGACAGAGCGAGACTCCGTCTCAAAAAAAAAAAGCTCTCATACTAGCCTTATTGTTTGCACTTAGGTATCACTGAGTTGAACTTGTAGAGGAAAATATAACAGAATTACAAAAGATTTGGACATTGTAGAAAAAATTTGGATTTTTATTATATAAAACAAACAATAGATTTTGAGGTTTTTAAGGGAAGTTTCTGTTTCTAAAAACAGCATTTTAAGTATAGTTTTATTTCATCTTCATAAATTGTGAACTTCATTTTAAATTCTAGTCATTACAAAAGACTTTAAGTCAAATGGGAAATTGCTTTCCTCTGTAGCCAATTTAAAATGTTTGAATGGTTATGTATATATACACATGTATTCAGGTTGTGTTCATATACATACTGTTATATATACATACATTTCATACATATATAAGGTTCATGTATGTGTGTGTATAATTTTATATTCTGATATGAATATAAAATTCATGAATTGTAGCACACTGAAAACATTAGTTTTTGATTAGAGAACATTAAAATGATTGTAAAGTAGAATCTCCAGAATTTCCAAAGTTCGTAAATTGAAGACATTCGAATTTTCTAACTTAAAGATTTGATCATTCTGAGTGCCTACTAAATGAATTATAAAGGAACGGCTTTCCTGAATTACAGTAATATGGTAGTTTTAGCTTTGAACCTGCCTGTCTGGGTTCGAAAGGTAGTTCTGCTACTTATTAACAGTGTGCCTCTGTTTCCTCATCGGTAGAATAATGATAATAATATCGGGGTAGCTTTGTCATGAGCTTTGGATGAATGTTCCCACTGGAACCCTGGCTCTAACACTAACTTGCTCTATGGGCTTCTGTTAATCATTTAATTATGTGGAATACAATTTCCTCAACTTTAAAAAATAGAATTTGGAAAAGATAATTTCTATGTGTTTCACCAGTTCTAAAACTGTATCATCTGCTTCTTTATTCTAGGTTTTTGTTTGTTTATTTGTTTCTGCAGGATGCAGTTTACAATCCTTGATGGAGTATGCTCCGGAATCATGTGGCCTGGATTTAAAGTCCAGTTTTGCCACTTACTGTCTGAGTTTTCTCAATTTATTTACATAACTTTTTTTCCTTTAGTTTTCTCATCTGTAAAATAGGTATTAAAATAATAACTATCTCATAGTGTCGTTGTGGGGATTAAATAAGCCATTATCTTTATATGGCATAGAAAGTGTCTGGCCCCAAATGAGTAATCAACATTGTTATTCCTATCCTGAAATCTATGGGCTTTCAATACGACTATGGAATAAACCCCTAAAATTGTGAGCAAAATTTTATGAGTGTGTATATATGAGAGTCCACAGTCATCAACAGATTCTAAAAGGGCTCCATGGTTTGAAAAATGTTGGATGAAAAATATAGACATTATTCTGGCTCTTATGGATATTAATGATCTCTGTTTTAACTTTTTTCAAGAACAGTGGCATTAACAGCAATTGACCTGTTTTTATTATTTTTCCTTTCTTTGCTTTTTTTTAACATGTTTATTTAAGAGATCTGCTCTTCATCTCCGTCACCATTGTACCATTCTTTTTATGGATATACACACAGTAATTGGCATTGAAAGAGGTATAATTATATACACTGCACCTATGCCAGAGAAAGCCAGGGTTCCTTATCTGTCCTAGGGAATAAATAATGGGTTTTCTTCATATTCTCTTAGATATTACTCTTCAGCCACCTAGGATTGGGCACTATTTTTTTTTTTTTTTTTTTTAGTTTCTTGTGCTTCCGTATACACAGATGCAGTTTCCTTGTCACCCATTTTATTGCAATGCCCTTTCTGAGAAGAGCCGAGTCTTTTTCTGTAATGTACTTTGACACTAAGTATTGACATAATGTAATACAGTAATTGGAACTCAGAAAGATTTGTTTGTTACCTGACTGCTTAAGACATTTTATGCCTTAATCGGACATATATTTTTAATGCACATTTTTCTTTAGTTAGAGCAGCCCATGTCATGAAGGAACCATTCAAATGTGGAATTGATGGTTCTCCAGGATATAAAAAACATCATGCCATACAAGAAACAAATCACTCCTTTCTGCATAGATACAGTGAATTCACAGCTTGGAAACCAGTATTTTCAAAGCGTGGTATGAAAGTGTCTGAAAATAAACTTCCAGCAGAGATCAGTAAAAATTACCAATAACTGCTAAAAGAGAACATTATTGATTGGCAAAGTAATCCAAAAAAGAGAAAAGATGTGTGTGAACTTAATACTAAATTTAGACAAGTATTCATTGATTAGGAAATCAAAATTCAAGATAAAGAAACATCTTCAGAGATTAAAAGTAGTCTTTCATTGTTTGAGTAACCTAGCTGAGAAGTCAAACTAAAACCAATAGATTGTAATTAGTATGATGTTTTAGGATAAAGTTGAATAAAGAGAGAGAGAGAGAGAGAGAGATGTATTATTTACCCTGATGTTTATACAATGCCAAGGTCAATTAATTTATAAATTAAATTTATGTTTATTAGCCAAATTTTAGAAACTAGAGAAAAAGTGAGTATTAAAAGCTTTAGGATTTAAGTTTTAATACATTTTCTTTGCATTTTCCTTGCATAATTGTAATTGCATTGCACAAGTAGTTAGACACCTTACTTTCTTCATTTAAAATAACAGGTTTTCCAATGTTGTTAAAACACAATTTAAATATCTAGAAGCATTGTCTTCTTTGTTCCCATAAAAATTACCATTCTGCCTTGTTTTGGAACCTTGAAAAATGGTTTTATAATTTTTGCTATTAAAATAGTCTTGCAATTACTATTAATATAGATAAAGCCTCCACCCAAATGTGGGATTATTACCTTAGAAAAGAGTCTTAAAAATTATAATGGATTTAGGTGAATACTCATCTCTATAAGTTTTGGTACATATTTTCAAATTACTTCTCAAAAATTCCATATTAAACCACATTCCTACCTGTAATGGATGAAAAGGTCTATAACGTTGCATTGTAACCTACATTGAATACGTTAAATAGAAATGTAATTCATATGTAATTCAATGTAATTCACATATATGTCTGTGTATGTCTATCTAAACATGAATGCATGCATGTGTGTGTATATATATACATACACATACATATACACATACATATATATGTATTTAAAGAATTTAGACTTGGGTCTTAGAATCAGGCTCTCCTTGAATCCTTCAACTGTGAGATATAAATATAAGGGAATGTTGGCAATCATGTTCTGCTATGTGAGGAACAGCGGAAGCCAATCTGCAATAAAAAAGATAGTTTAGAGAGAAGGAGATGTGACAGTGAGTCCTGGAAGGTTTTGATTGCATTTTCTGAGGTGTACTCCAATTTGCCCTAACCTGCCTTGAGAAACATTTTAATCCTTAGAATAAACGTATCCTTTGGAATAAATTCCACATTTGGTAAAGATAGTTCAAATTTGGTATAAGTTATTTGTAGCCAAGTGTCCTAATTAATACTCAAGTAATAAGTAGTTTACTGCTTAACAGTAGAATTAGTTCTATTTCATATAATTTTTCCATCTCTCATTCAGATGGGAAGTTGTTCTCCTTCCTCTTGTAAGGTCATGATGCTCTATATCAGCAAACTCAAGGGAGAAAAAGTCTCTTAACTTGAAACTACACAGGAAAAAAAAAAAAAAAACCCTGATGTCATCTCTAGTACTTAATTGGTATTTATCTGCCATAAACACATGAAGCTGTTTTGGTTTGTTCAGTTACCCTTGTCTGCATAGGGCCATTTAAACCCAAATTGGAATTGTCTCTGGGTTACCATCAGTGATAATAAGAACTTTCAATTCATGCCAATTATAAGAATTCACAAACAGAGATAGGGGTGACCAAGGAATCCAACCAGAACTTTCTGTTTAGTTTCATTAGACTCAGACTTAATGAGAAAAAAAAATCATTAGCACTGAAAAACTTGTAAGTCTTGTTTAGTTTCTTGCTGAAATTTAAATAATACTGATTGTGTCTGTGATGGAAACTGGTAAAGAATAAAATGAATATTTAATTTAGTAAGGTATATAAAATAAAACATGAGAGGGAGCATAGCTATTCCTAAACGGAAAAATAAATTGGTATACTACAATACGAAGTATGATTTCCTTTTAATATGTTTGTTTTATAGAAGTTACTAATTGCAGAAACCATTTTGATTTAACATCATCAATAAAATCAATGTGTGAACAATATCATTACATTCAAAAGATGACATGTCTAACAAAATGGCACTATCAATATATATGTATTTAAAGACAGTCTCCCTTTAACTTTGCTAGACAACAAAATTTTAAATGCACAATGCCAAGGGCAGTTAAATGTCAAAATACGAATATATCTTAATATTTCATTTAAGGCTTCTATTGTTAAAAATGATGCATCTAACATAATCAAGAGGGTATTTGAAATTTCATATTTCAATATCCCCATGGTTTGCCATAGATGACAAATATAAATACATGCATGAAATTGTGATTTTATTTTCTTGGTTAATTTTTGGTTACAGCTCATCACTTTGCATTAGTGCATACCTCCAAACCTCCAATAATCTCACATGCATCATTATAAGGAGATGAAAAGGATTAAGAAATAAGTTTAAGTCAGTGCATAGAATATTAAAAGTTCCTTTGCATCTAATATGAATGGAAGTGATTACTATTAATATAAACTCAATAATAGAAAAGAAAATAAGCAAATGCCTGCTTTTATTTTCTCCTAATTAACAAGTTTAATCCTTTGTGCTTAATGTTAGTTGTTTGCCCCGGAGCCCGGCATTGGTAGACATCTCACTGCTCATTCTTGTCACCTTGACTCCCAACTCAACTTTGGGATGGACGTTTCAAACCACCTGCCTCGATGTGTCCAAACTTTGGTGTGAGCATTTTTGAAGGAATGTAATTGAGTATGAATTATGTGACAGTAGATATGTGAATTTTGACTGAAAAGTTTTTTTAAAACTTGAAAAATGAACCCTTTGGCTGGGCGGGGTGACTCACATCTGTAATCCCAGCACTTTAGGAGCTGAGGTGGGTGAATCACTTGAGGTCAGGAGTTCGAGACCAGCTTGGCCAACATGGGGAAATCCCATCTCTACTAAAAAACACAAAAATTAGCCGGGCATGGTGGCATGCACCTGTAATCCCAGCTACTCGCAAGTCTCAGGCAGGAGAATCGCATGAACCCAGGAGGCAGAGGTTGCAGTGAGCCGAGATTGCGCCACTGCACTCCAGCCTGGGTGACAGAGCGAGGCTTTGTCTCAAAAAAGAAAAAAAAGAAAAATGAAGCTTTTTCTTCAATTTTATGGTAAATTACTAATGAAGAAAACATTTCATTTCTCCGAAGACTATGTTGATTGACACCCATAGCCTATGGGGGATTCATATTCCCTCTTTTCTGTTGTTGGAGATATCATGGTTTAACTTTTTAGGAAGTATCTCAATCATTCATAAAAGTGTGAGTATTCAAAGTTACTTCAATGAGATATAAAATTTTGGAGCCCTGCTTCCATGTTTCAACTTCAAAAGTAGAAGTCAGTTTGAACTCCCTGGTGACTGCACTTGAGAATAAACTATCAGTCAATACCACACTCCTTATCTTTCCTTTTTCCTTCCTACTGCCCACCCCACCCCGCCCCACCAAACAAACAAACGAAACAAAAAGGCCAGGACAGCAGGTTCTACACTTTTGAATACAATTTTGGACAGTGTGCCAAGTCTCAGTTTCAACATCACAAATTAGGTTTCACAAATGGATTCTGAATATACAAAATGCTTTTGAGTCACCTTTTTTCTTCACCTTTAAATTAAAAGCTCTGAAATACAATGAAGTGTTTTCTTCAACTTTTCATGACTTTTCCCATTGGGTGATTCACAGGTAACAGGTCCTCAATACATTTTTATTAAATTCAATTGTTAAAATATCACTTTTCTACTACGGCCTTTCTCTAATAAAAATAAGTAAGTATTATTCATTGTTTCCATCTAAAGTAAGGGTAACTGTAATGATTCACATGTCGAATGTGGATATCCCAAGAGGGTAAAATACTTATGCTTTCCATCATAATCAAGTTCCTCTTCTGCTTAGGATGTAAAAATGCTATATAAGAACGTTGCTCCACCCAATGAGAAAAAGCAGGGTGATCTATAAAAACGTATTATTTTTTGAGCCATTTATATAGCTGTGGCCACAAGGCAATGAGTTGAGCCAAAGTACTTCAATCTCCTCCAAGGAGAGACTGGATACATGAAAGGTTTACCTTTGGCAGAGAACTGGAGGAAGAAGTAGTCATCGTAGGAGCAGGAAAAAGAAAATAGCTCCAATTGTAAGGCATTCTTAAAAGTCAGATGTGGGCTGGTATGACATTTCAGCATCCTTGGAAATGCAGACTGAAGGAGTCTGCACTCATTCTGGAATTCTTTTCCACAAACTTCTATTGGGAACTTGCAAAAAAATAAGGGATGGGACAAGAGATAGGAAGAAGCTCCCCTCAGTGACGCACAAACGTGAAGTCAAACCCATTTTCCAGACCCTCCTCTTCTAAAAGGCATAAGATTTAAGGAAAGATACTAAACTCAAGGAAAGATACTAAACTCTATCACCCATGGGACCCGCCTGTTCAGAGGGGTCGGGGAAGGTAGAAGCCACTGAGAGAGGGTCAAGATATCCTCTTTGGAAGAGCAGTATGATAACCTCTTTGGCCCAGTATTCTGCACTAATAAAAACAGAATGATCTGTTACCACTAGGGGAGAGACAGGCATATAAGGCTTGCTGAAAACTGAGGATGGAACAAGAATATAGAAATCCCTTTAGGACCGCAGGCACTACATTAAGCACCGGATAGCAGCAGCCCATCAGTGGAGGTCTTTGAAGACTGTAGTGTTCTGAAGGTTGCTATAGCAACAACAACCCCCACCAAACCAGCTCAATACTAACACCACTGACTCAAACCCCATACTAGCAGTATGACAGAAAAAAAGCTATACCTGTTTCCAAGATTAAATATATTTACCTCATTCTCTATTTTTCTTCTACACACGACATCTAACATTCACTAAAAAGAAAATGAGACTTGCAAAAAATAAATAAAACTAAGCAAAATACACCCATTATCAAGAAGTAAAGCCATCAACATAACCAGACTAAGAGATAACCTGTATGCTTGAACTAACAGACAAGGACTTTAAAATATCTCTGACTGATAAGGTAAGGAATAGATTCATCTAGATATTAAAGAAAACATCCAAAACTTTCACAAACAGATGGGATGTTTCCGCACAATGATGGAATCTGTAAAATGATGCAATGGAAATGCTAAAAATAAGCAATAATCAATTCAAAATGTTAATGTAGCAAATGCAAAATTATTTCTATTATAAAAAATGTTAAATTACAAAGAGAATAACAGTACCTTAAAATGACACATAATTTAAAATACTACAGATGTTAATACTGGAAAAATTGTTCATCAATGTTCACACCTGAGTACTCAATCCTTTGATGGAAGGTATGACACTATAATGATTTATTATAAAAACTCCATAAGTGATATGTGGTTTATATTTGTAACTGCCTATATGATATATATTCTTACCCCAACCCCATCCCATCATATAGATGAGAAAATGTTACTTATGTGCTCAGGTTTACACAACTCTTAGATGTCTCTGACTACAGAGTCTTTGTTCTTTTCAACGTACCTCTATGCCTCTCATACTATAAAATTGAAATAAATTAATCTACCTCTTCAAATGATCAATTTTCCGTGGAAAAAAAGAGAACTTTTGTAATTGTAACAACTTCTGCTATATGACTAAACACTGAGACATGAGGTGGGCTGCCAGGTAAATTGGAAGGCTTCATCTAAAAAATATAAGACTATGAGGCATATTCCCTTCTCAACAGCCTAGGATGATTGGATCTACCAATTCTGTCACATTTTCAATATATAATTCCTGTTCAAACTTTCTATTAATATATCATTTCAAGTTTCACTGATAGTCCTAAAATGCAACACAAAAGACAAGTAGATGATTTCAGCCATTCCAATTTGCAGCCTTTTGTAGAGTGGCATCAATAGATTTTACTGTACTTGCATAAAGCCCTAGTTGTTCTTTTCCTATTCTATCATTTCTGGATTGGCGGATGGGATAAAATGTTCAGGAAAGAAAAACCAAATCTCAACACAAACGTGAATGTCATTGAAAGCTAAAAAAGTAAACAAAGTTAATGATCACACCCGTAAGTGCTACTGATTTTTCATTGAAGAAACTCAGAAGAGAAAGTTACTGGATTCCCAAAAGTAAGTGAAGGGTATATGTTTGCTAAATGCATTCAGCTTGTTGCTCTAATTATTTGAGGTTTTTTATGTGTTGTTGTTTTAGCTGTTGTTTGTGTTTTTTATTCTTTCTGCATTTTTCTTCTACTGTACAGTTGTCATTCATGCGATGAGTTATCTAAAGTTTACATTAATAATCAAATTCCTTACACCACCCCAACTCTGAAACACACAATTTGGATGGAGATTAAGACTCATTCAGGACTCAGGCAGACATGCTTAGTACCCAGAACCACAACACAGCACACATAAATGCATGGCTCTAGAATTATTTTATGGAGCATCTATGAATTTGCTATGCACCGGACCCTGGGAAGTCAATGTACAGTGGTCAACAAAAGCAATTCAATTGTATTAATATTTAGAAACCATAAAATGCAAATATATTCTTTTTTAATTTGAAGCTTGTTATTCTTCTGCACAATCTATAGCTCCTATTAGAATCATTAAAGTACATTTGGCAGTAGTAACAAACGAACAGGGAAAAGTGATCATGACAAAAGGCTGCCAGAATAACACGGGTGACAAATGTGGGAACATTTTAGAATTCCCAATTTCCCTCTCTAATAAAATAATATGAACAAAAAAGCTTTTTTTAGTAGCTTCAACTGAAACTATCACCTGATCTATTTCTTAAAATCCTCACAAAGGTTTCACTGAACCATTAGAGGTTTGGGCAGTCAAATAAATTAAACATGAACCAATCTTTTTAGAATGACTACTGAAGTGCTCAATATTTCCATCATTCCAGTTACCACAGTGAAAGAAATAAACAGGTACTTGTCAGGTTTATAAGGGAATGATCTATTTTCTGCCCTTTTTTGCCTACTCTTTAAGGAAAACACACACACACATATGCATGCAAGCATACATGCATGCACAAGCAGAACACAAATTTAGAAGCTATAGAGAAAATAAATAGAAAACAAAGAAGTTTTGACAAAACCAAACTGTCTTTACTTTTAGATTATAAAAACAATCAACTTTTTTTTTTATTATACTTTAAGTTTTAGGGTACATGTGCACAATGTGCAGGTTTGTTACATATGTATACATGTGCCATGTTGGTGTGCTGCACCCATTAACTGGTCATTTAACATTAGGTATATCTCCTGATGCTTTCCCTCCCCCCTCCCCCCACCCCACAACAGGCCCCGGTGTGTGAGGGAATTAGAATTTTGTAATTCATTTGGGTAGAGAGAGGAGCAAAAGGTATATACTAGGCTCAACTTTTCAGTCGGTGATGAGAGACAATGGCCTGCCATCCCTGCTCTCTCTCCCCTATCCCAGTTAATCTAAATCTGCAAAACGAAGGAGCTTCCACTAGGCCAGAGGGGCTGCAGGATGGGAAAACAATCAGAATGGAACACTTTTATGGGTGTTCCTACAGACCAATTTGCTTCTAGTTAGCCCATTTAATTTCATATTTATGATTGTTTAAAAGAGAGAGGCCAGGCGTGGTGGCTCATGCCTGTAATCCCAGTACTTTGGGAAGCCTAGGCAGGCGGATCACTTGAGGTCAGGAGTTCAAGACCAACCTGGCCAACATGGTGAAACCCCCGTCTCTACTAAAAATACAAAAATTAGCTGGGTGTGGTGGTGCATACCTGTAATCCCAGCTACTAGGGAGGCTTAGGCAGGAGAATCACTTGAACCCGGGAGGAGGAGGTTGCAGTGAGCTGAGATCGCACCACTGTACTCCAGCCTGGGTGACAAAGCAAGAGTCAGTCTCAAAAAGAAAGCAAGGAGGGAATGGAACAATTCATAAAAGCAAGCCCCAGCAGTTCTAGTTAACTGTGAACTGAACCAGTAAGACGCACATTGATTTAACTTGGGAAATAATTTATGTGCTGGTTTCTTAAATGACTGCTACATATTGCCTTCTTACCTGACGATGGAGTACAGAATATGGGGACAAAAATAAGAGCAATTCCAAGGAAATGCTTTATGCCCGAATGCTAATTCAGAAGCATACTGAAAAAGGAGATGCAAGAGAATGCTCAGCGTGGATTCTAGGCCATCCTCAAACAATCCAGAGCTGAAGAGCCGTATTCAGAGATAAATTTATTCTGCATTCAATGTTTCTTGACCTACTCCTCATAAGGAAAATTCTGCCTGAAAACCAGAAGGAATTCATTTTTCACTTTAGCTTGAAATTTACCTTAAGATAAAACACAATAGTTGTATAAAAATATGCCTTATTTGGTATGTATATAAAGCAGACCCAGGAGGATTTGGGGTAAAATATTTCATAAGTTGTACTATGCATGAATATAAAGAATGAGAAACAAAAGGATAGTTAGTAAAAGGCTGTTCAGTCCCAAATAAAGGAGTAATTGTTGATATGCTAAATAAAAAGGGGGTGGGGAAAGTCCTTTTTATTCAAGGGAATGTGAGGAAGGGAACTCACATTTGTTGAGGCTGTATTTTGCATTTAATCCTCACAACTAGACTGAGAACAAACATTAGGCATTTTATTTCCCATTTACAAATTGTAAACCTGAGGCAATAGGATTAGTTGCCTGTGATAACAATTCACATGTTGAGAATCGTTTACTATAGGCCTCCACCACCTAACAATGCCATCTTCAGAACTACACACACATGGGCGCGTGCGCGCGCGCGCGCACACACACACACACACACACACACACACACACACACACAAGTATTTCGTGAGATTGTAACCATCCTTTGCAAGTAAGGTAAGTTAGGCACTGACTCCTCACTGCCTTAGGGCTGTTTAGAAATGCAGAGCTTTTGAATTACAAAATCAACTCTTGATTTCACTGACAGAGGTCAACTACTTTTAGTGTAAGTGAACCATGATTCTGGTGTAAACAGATATAGAAGAATCCTGTTTAAAAGTTTTTACCTGCTCTAGGTGCCTACCAAGAGAAGAGGGGGAAGTTGAGAGAGTTACAGATAAGTGAGAGTTAGAAGCCGTGTGGGGTGTGGGGAGGGCCCTGACCCTCTGACACACACACACACCTTTTCAAATTCATCTGAAAATAAGAGGAACATTATAATGTCCTCTTAGGGAGCCAAACTCCTAAAGAAGAGAAGGAGGTTCTGGAGCTGCTGAAAAATAGTGCCCAACCCGAGCAAAGGGACTGGGCATGTAGATTAGCCTCACAGGGGTCTGAGCATCTCATCAGGTTTGTGATAAGCAGCTAACATGTGTTGGTGCTTGAGAAGGTCATGGAAGTTAGGAGGAGCAAGTTGGCAGTCTTTCAAGGGTGTGGTAATCAGGACACAGACACCCCAAATCCTGGAGGCAGAATAGGCGGTTCAACTAAGGGCGGGATGCAGGTACTGGTTCCCTTCAGCCAATGCCTGCATGCAAAGATCTTCTTCCCCACAAACCAAATTGGATGTCACATCTCTGTGTGTCCTTGACCTAGAATCAGAAGTTGGCCCTGATGCCATGAAGCTAAGTAATACTCCTGTCTTATTCTAATCCTAGAGTGGAGGCGAGAGTCCTAACAAATCCTGAATGTAACCGGTAGACCTGAAAAGTCACTTAATTTTATTAAGATTTCCTGAGAATGGTATATTAAGAAACCTGTTAAATTAAGATAAAAGAGGAACCAAAATAGAAATTTAATTTAGCTATAGAAAAATTAATAAAATACCATTTTAAGCCCACTTAAATTTGTGTGATACTGAAATTTTTTTTTCCTGCTACAGATGTATAATTTAGTGCAAAGGTGTAGGGCCCAAGGCTTCACTGTGAGGAATGTAAATGTGCTCCCCAAAATAATTTATGATTTTGACTAATGTCTGCACAAAATACTATAGTCCATAACAGGTTTCAAATCTTATAACAACTATTAGTACTATCAACACGTAGAAATAAGAAAACTGAGGCTTAGAGTGGTTGGAGTCTATCCATTGATTGCCCAGGATAACATCAAGTGACTGACTGGGGGCTCAAAATTGTTCTCCTGATTGTAAATATCAATCCTGCTTCCTATACTTGTCCCTATACTTCCTGATGCCTATTTGGTGCTCAGTAACTTTTAGACTGAGTAAAAGAATGAACAAAAACGTGTATTTATTTAATGCCCAGAAGCAGCATAGCAAATAATTGATATCCTTTCATATCTCACATAGCATTCAGTACAGCAAAAGAAGCAAAATTGAGGAGGGAATTTTAATAATGTTGAACATCTACAAATTGCTAGACACTGAGATTTTTATACACTTTTTAAGTTTAATCTTCGTGTTAATCCATATTACATATGAGGAAATGGGGAGAGAATATAGTTTGTCAAGGTAATGGCCATAGTCCATATAATTTGAGTGCTTACTATGTGCCACCTACTAAACACTTTAAACACATTAACATACTTCATTTTCACAGACCTTGTAAGAGAGGTGCTTCTCTTGACCCTATTGTATAGATAAGGAACCAAAGCTTAGCGAGGTGAAGTAACTGACCAAGTTCATATAGCTACTTTGCAGTAGATGAGCACAAATTGAAACTCATGCTTCTCTAACTCCATTATTAACCCAATAGCAGGTGCTGAAAATCGCTGATCGTGGTGCTGACAAAGGAGAGTAAACAATAGCCACATAATAATACTATCGAAGGGAACATTACTGATGTACCTGGATTTTTTAAACTTTATTTATGAAAATAAAAATGAATATATTCGATTGTATTTTCATTCTTCCCTCTGTTTGTGCCTCTTTAAACACTGGTGCCTCCCTTCTCTTTGACCCAAATACTTAAAACAGGTCACACGTTTAAATATGGCAAGCCCTCCAGCCCTGCAAATGATGGACTATTAAATTTGTTTGTACTACTGGCAATTTTTTTTAAAAAAAAGCTTATCCACACCTACTTTCATATTTTTAGGTTGGACAGTACCTTAGAAATAAAAAAAAATTAAAACAGATCTTTATCTTTTAAAAAATCTATTTTCCAAAAGGAAACAAATGAATTATTTTTGTCTTATTATTACCCTATAGCTTAAAAATCAATTACCTGAAATCATTACCATTCAAATCTTTAAAACCAGGCACTTAAATGTTTAATCTTTTTAAAAAAGTTAGCCAATGCAAAACTGCTTTCCTCCAAAATGCCCTCAGAATTACCTGCTTCTCCTGCACTCTTAGTATCCCCAAGTTATTGGCAGTGAATAAAAGTGTAAAGGAAATGAATCTTGCAATTCTCTGTGAATTTCATTCCAAGAAAGAATTTTGGGCATTTTGATGAAGCAATGTAGGGATTAGTTTTAAATAGGGATCTCTAGTTTGTGTATTATTTTCACAATTTGTAACTTACTTTCTTCCAAAAGTGATTTGAAATAAATATTCTGAAACACTGAAGATCAATGGAAGCTAAGAATTAGAAATGCTCATACAAATCTATTAAACCTAAATGTATATAGGCATATAATATTTTTGTTAAGAAACATAGAATTCTTTTGAATAATTCAATTTTATATAATTATGGATACAGACACATAGATTCACATTGTAATGTTTATTCAGATTTTGTGTTTATTTGTTGATTGTTCAGGCAAACGGAAACTGCATTTGGTGTCAGCAGTTGCATTTCTTTATATTTATATTAGCTGGTTAGCTGTGCTGGCAGAACTAAAGGAAACCTGTTCATAGAGCCTTTACATAGTCGTAACTACAACACAGTCATGTGTCACAAATTTATAGCATTACAGCACAGCAGACCTTTACACTGAAAAGTGTTTAGAGAAAGAAAAACTCGACTGGGAGCGGTGGCTCACACTTGTAATCCCAGCACTTTGGGAGGCTGAGGTGGGTGGATCATCTGAGGTCAGGAGTTCGAGACCAGCCTGCCCAACATGGTGAAATCCTGTCTTTACTAAAAATACAAGAAAAATTAGCTGGGCGTGGTGGCCTGCACCTGTAGTCCCAGCTATTTGGGAGGCTGAGGCAGGAGAATCTCTTGAACCCGGGAGGCGGAGGTTGCAGTGAGCCGAGATCATGCCACTGCACTCCAGCCTGGCTGACAGAGCGAGACTCCCCATCTTAAAAAAAAAAAAAATAGAGAGAGAGAGAGAAAGGAAAACTTGAAAAATGAATGAGAATTGGTAAACAACTGCAGGGAGAGGAATTACCACACTCTTCATATGGCAACTTAAAGAAAGGGGGCACTGCAAGAAAAGTATTGCCAGAGTTTGAAGGGCAGAATTTGTAATTAGGAAGTGATATCTGGCAGTGGTGATTCCAGTCATTGGGGATTAAAACTGTATCTCAACTTGTGCTCTTTCTGCTGCTTTAGGGCCAGTGTATTCACTCCATCTTCCATGATATCTATATGGACTCATTGAACCTCAGATCTTAACTTCAGTTGAGCAGACCTAGTCTTCTCTCTCTCAGACCAAGGAAGGCATAACTTGTGTTCCATTAAGCCTACTGTGTCGTCTGCCAAATGTAACTTTAAATATGTAGGCATTGTCTACTTAGCCTGAACACTAAAAAGAGTCCTTTCTACAGTTCCCAAGGATTTGTTTGGTTGCAATGTTTCTAAAGTCAGTACAGAAACTTCCCTGAAAATGGAGCTCCAAACTTATCACGATTTTCATCCTGGAATGTACTTAGGTTTGTATCCCTCAACGTGCACCACTCAACTGCCGTCACATACTTTTTACCTGACATTTATTTCAGTTTCTCAGAAGACTGTATATTTCCCCAGTTATAGATTTTACTATACCTTAAATATGGTGGCTGCCACTTTCTTAACCTACAGTATTAATGGCAGAAATGCTTAGATTTATAAAAGGCAAATATGGGGAAAAGAGAGGCAATATTAAATTCAAGTCTCTCGAAAGGAAAGGAAAAGATAATGAAAAAGGAATGTAAAAAATGAGAGATAGGTGGGGCAGGTTTAAGATGCCAGTGAATCTCTGCATAGACTGCCTTTTTTTGCTCTAAATACTAAACTTGCCTAAATTAGGCCACCTCCCTCCAGAGAACAAAAGGAAACTTGGCCACTACGGAATAGCACCAAAGTGAATTTTTAGAAGCTATTATTACCCACTCATAATCTATATTTTTGAAAATTAATATATATGTATATTTGTCATTATCAATATTAATACAAAGCAACAGGGTCAACATGAACTTGGATACTTCTGTTAAGTTCACTTAAATATTGAACTAATCTAATCACTTCTCATTTTTTCTTTAACCAAATATGTAAATTCAATATAATTGACTTAGTTCTCAAATTGGTTCAATAAAATGTTCCCACAGTATTTGCAAATATATTCATCTTTAGAATATTCCTCCTTAACCTTTTTAAGTAGAAATTAAAATGGAAATATTAAAACGTGTATTTAAAAGTGGTCTTTTCTCTTAACAGACATTTACTTTTTCTTACATGAATTGGTTTAGTTTTTTTTTCCAGCACTGATACCATTCCAAAAAAAACTGTAGAAAAGAGTGAATATTTATTCTATTGGATGTTTGTTATGTTTGCATAACAACTAATTAGTGAATTGAGGCCAACTTTGATCAAAATGTTTGCTCTGAATAGATATTTGGTAATAAATAATTTTTTCATGTGATAAGTATGTAATAATAAGTTCTCTATGCTGCCTTGCTTTGATAGAATATTCAGACAACATTTATAAATGACTAATTCAAGGAATTAAAAGGTCTTAAGTGCCCCAGAATGTAGAAATGGAATAAACATGGGGTAGTGGTGAGGGTGGGCTAGAAATGATTACACTAAATATTTTTTTAAAAAAGGAAAGTGAAAATACAGCTGGAAAAAATGCACGCAGAATAAATGTCATTATGAAATATTCTGAATGTGTGTACTTGATTTTCCTTCATCACGGCTTCATTTTGAGACGTCCAGGTCAACCACTGTCAACCAATCAATCTCTAGCCTGTTTGAGCAGACATCAAGGGCAACAGCAGAGCCTTAATGATTTCAATCTCTAGCCTTCAAGGGCACAGATTAGAGGGACTGAAAGTAAATCAGTCCATCACAAGGCACTTCAGCCCATAGCCCATGACAAAGCTTGATTAGAACGGAAAAGTGTTAAGCCATCCAAAACAAGACACAGCTATGAGGAAAGAGGAAATATAAGGCTAATGAATTTTAGTGTTCATACCAAGATAAAAATGTGTTTATCAATACCTATGTAGCCATTTAGAAATCTAAAGAGCAAGAAGAAAATTATGATAGAACATTCTGAGCAATTTCTTCCTCTTTTCTCAAGAGCAGAGTTGAGATAGATTTAGATGCCGAGTCTACCCATTCTTCTAGGCCGTTCTCAGACCCATTTTCAAAAAAACAATAAATCCAAAAGCCAAAAGCAATAAACTTGTTTAAATACTGAAGTTCACATGGTGCTGATGTTTTCAGAAAACCGCTTACACTTTACACCCATAATGTAAGTAATGTACCCTTTAAATATTTAATTGCTCACTAATGTTTTTATTTGCATATCATTTATTTTTAAAACTAGATAACATACTCTTTTTTAGCAGATATCTTTGGATCTTCACTATCTCAACTGACTTTTTTTTTTGAGACTGAATCTCCATCGCCCAGGCTGGCGTGCAGTGGTGCAATCTCGGCTCACTGCAACCTCCTCCTCCTGGGTCCAAGCGATTCTTCTGCCTCAGCCTCCTAAGTAGCTGGGATTAGCGGCACCCACCACCACGCCTGGCTAATTGTTGTATTTGTAGTAGAGAAGGGGTTTCACCATGTTGGCTAGGCTGGTCTCAAACTCCTGTCTTGAAGTGATCCACTGGCCTCTAACCCCCAAAGTGCTGGGATTACAGGAGTAAGCCCCTGCGCCTGGCCTCAACTGACTCTTTTAGACCACAGGTAAATGTTAGTTTTACTTAATGATTGTAATTATTTTGATATACTCTATATGGAAAATAAGGAAAGTGTTTTTTCCCTTTTAAAATAAGGAAAATATATCATTATGCTCTAATTTTTTTCTTTTTTTTGAGACGGAGACTGGCTCTGTTCCCCAGGATGGAAGTTCAGTGGCACGATCTCAACTCACTGAAACCTCCGCTTCCTGGGTTCAAGCAACTCTCCTGCCTCAGCCTCCCAAGAAGTTGGGACTACAGGCAAGCGCCACCACGCCCAGCTAATTTTTGTATTTTTAGTAGAGACAGGCTTTTACCATGTTGGCCAGGCTGGTCTCGAACTCCTGACCTCAGGTGATCTGCCTGCCTCGGCCTCCCAAAGTGCTGGGATTACAAGTGTGAGTCACCGCGCCCGACCTAAATATCCTTTAAATCTACTGTATCTATGTGACTATAATGATGAGAAGTCAGGATGCCTTCCCTACAGCTAAACAAAGACTTTTCTGAAATGTATATTTGGAGACCCAGAATTTCACCTTATTTGAATGCAAAACACTTAGAGGAAATAAATCTTAATAGAAATGATTTTTACAGCATTTCAAATACAAGAATTGTAGTTTAAAATATTGTTCTTTAAAGCTATAAGTAAACCAATGTTTCCAAACTGTTTTTCCTAGAGCAAAATTTCCTAGAACCAAAATAATCTTGAAGTTTTAGATTAGACAAAGCAAAACAGATTAAATCACCTCCAAGTTTCTCAGAATCTTCAACATACAAATGGCTGTTAATATCTCAAAAAGGAATAAAAACTGTTTTTCCAAATATATACGAGAATGATTTTTTTTCCCCTAGAATTAGCTATTGATGCCAAGCTCAGTGTTTCTCATATAGTTTAAAACATACGGAAGTAAATTTGCTGTTCCCTTATAAACATATCCTGATAATATGGTAACATTTATTCAACTAACTAATATCAAAACAGGCAACAAATTAAAACTGATTCAAAGGGGAATTCAAGGGACTGAACGTATATAGTCACAGAAAGAAAAAGAAGCTAGAACAAGATTGCTAAGTCAGAAACAAAACAGATTAACATCAAAAAGTGCAATAAAATTATATATTTTGAGGGTACCAGAAAGATATTACTTGTCTCTCTACTGAACAAAAATGTGTACATTTATGCAAAATTTCTCAGAATCTAAGCCCTAACCAATAGTAAATACTATAGGGTGACTATAGTCAATAATAACTTACTTGTACATTTTTTAATAACTAAGAGTATAACTGGATTGTTTGTAACAGAAAAGATAAATGCTTAAGGTAATAGATGCCCCATTTATTCTGATGTGATTACTATGCATTGTATGTCTGTATCAAAATATCTCATGTGCTTCCAAATTATATGCACCTACTATGTACCCACAAAAAAATAATTTTTTAAGTTAGTACTAAGTTATACAAAGACGCATACCCCTAACAAATTAAACAATCTGTCGGTAGATCTTTTAGACAATACTTTTTAGTATGATAATAAAAGAACATCTACTTGTTCTTTTGCCTTATTTCCAAGTTTTAGAGTTTAACAAGCTTGAATGTGTCATAATTACTCATTTAATTACTCACGTAATTACTTAAGTGTCAGGCATTGTGCTGGGGACTAGGGAGATGATAGGGAACTGGATAAATGCCCATACTTTTTAGGAGCTTACTAATGAGGGATAATGACATGTAAACAGGAAATTGCAAAGCAGTTTGATGTATGTTAAAACATAGTTACTGTGGGCCGGGCTGCAGTGGCTCATGCCTGTAATCCCAGAACTTTGGAGGCCGAGGCAGGCAGATCACGAGGTCAGGAGTTCGAGACCAGCCTAGCCAATATGGTGAAACTCCGTCTCTACTAAAAAAAATACAAAAATTAGCCGGGCGTGGTGGCACGCACCTGTAGTCCCAGCTACTCGGGAGGCTGAGACAGAAGAATCGCTTGAACTCGGGAGGCGGAGGTTGCAGTGAGCCGAGATCACACCACTGCACTCCAGCCTGGGTGACAGAGCAAGACTCCATCTCAAAAAAAAAGAAAAGAAAAAGAAAAAAAAAATAGTTACCGTGGGGTGTTGAGATGACGCATAAGAGATATTCCTCCTGTAACATCAATTCTAGGTATGTTCTAAAAAGGAGACATCACCTAAATGATAAATTGGAGTTAGCTGGGTAAAAAGTTGAGGTGGGAGATGACATTTCAGGAAGAATAACAGAAGCTAGAACAGTGACTTGTATGACATGATTAGTACGTACAATGTAGTGCTCGAGGGATGGGTGGGTTCGGTGGGTGTTGTGGGAAGGGGTGAATGTAAAGAGATAGTGCAGAGGCCAATTAATGGAGAGATTGCTAGGGCATCTTATAGAATTCAGATTTCACTTTTGGGGCAATGAGAATTTGGCAGAATGAGTAGCATTATCTGACTTACATTTTAGGAAATCTCTTTTTGATAACAATTGGGAAAGTGGATTTGGGAAGTTTGAAGAAGGGAACGTGGCAAATAAAGAGACAAGAAATCAGGAGGCTATTGTAATCATTCAGGTGAAAGGTGGTATAAACTAAGGTAACAGCCATGGAAACAATTATCGCATCAGTTAATTGTTCAACTTACATACAAACCACAACCCCAATCAACTAATATTTCAAATGTGCAAAATATGTTTGACAGGGATTTATTATGAATGTTTCTATAAATTATGTCTCTATACACATATCTATACCTATATATATATACACACACATATATGCCTGTATATATATTCTATAGTTTTGTGAAAGTGATGGTATAACAACAAAAAATTTATTCTGTCATATCCACTGATCACAATAGACTTTGTTCCTCTGGTTATTTTGCAAATCATTTAACAATTAGTTTTCATTTAAAGGAAGTTTATAAGTTAAAGTAAACATAAGACAGATTTATTCTTGAATGTTAAGCCCTCAGCATCGAGGAACATGAACATACTGATTAATTAGTGTGACGAAGGAAAATACTGAATTAAGTCAACTGGTTATTCAGTTAAATTTATTTTGAGGAAAGTGCAGAAGGTTTTCTAGGGGGAAGATGACACAATCAAATATGCTTTTTAAAACATTCTGGCTGCATGTGGAAAACTGAATCACAGGGGTGGGGGAAATCGAACATCTGTTTTAGGGGAACTGCAACAATCCTGGCAAAACATGATGGCTGATGCCAAGGTAATGTTAGAACAGTGATCTAGAGGGAGAATGCAAGAATGATACCCCCAAACCTGAGAAGTTTGGCACATGATGTCTTTCAATGAGCTAGAGAAGGAGAAAGAATTGCTTAGAAGGCAGTTTTTGATCTCATATACACTGATTTTGGATTAACTATGTGATACACATGAGCATAATTGATGGGCAGGGGGATAGGTCTCTAGCTCAAAAGAATGATTTTGTTTGAATATAAAAATCTGAGGGTCATCGTTAAGAGTTGTTATTGCTATGGATTTGGATGAGATCAAGAAAAATATGTTGACTGAGCATTAAGATTGAAACTCAACGTTAAAAGAGATTTACAATAGGAGAGCAACCCTCCAAGAAAATGATAAAGTTGCCCTGAGACAGGAAAACTAAAATAGTGGAATATCTTAGAAGCCAGGGAAGAAGAGTTTTTCCAATAGGAAGGACTGATCAACAATCAATACTACAGAGTGGTAAGATGAGGCCTGATGTGACTTGGGCTTTGACAAAATCAATTTCAGTTGAAGGATGTGGAAGCAGCTGGATTATTGGTGTTTGAGATAGCTACGTGAGTAATGAAGTAGATACAATGAGCATAGAAATTGTGGAAGTTTAACTTCAGGAGTGGAAAATAACAAGTTGCAGGAGATAAAAACTAATAGCAGAATGTCCTATTTGTTACTACAGGCAAGTTAAAATAAATTAGTTAAACCTGACACAAATGCCTGAACGCAAGAAAAAAAATTAAAGGGTTTCTTCAACCAGGCATTTGTATTTTAAGCATTTTATTTTGGCAATCAATTGGGGAAATGAAGTATTTTCTCCTCAAAGGTAATGCTGTAGCAGTTATAATTGTATTCCAGGACTTGCAGTTTACTATTACAAATACTCATTGAAATTAATGAATTTTTATTCCCCTGTCTCTGGAGGAGTGGCTGAAAGCACCGTGTTTTATAGTCTGACAAATTTGGGTTCTATCCCCAGTATCTCTGGATACCAGCTATATGACCTTCAACAAAATACTGAGCCTCTTTCAAAGCCGCAGTTTTCTCATTTGTAAACAAAGCAGTAACAATAGCTCTTTTATAGAATCATGGAGAAGATAAAGTAATGAATGTATTGTCTACTACACTGTCTCTCAACCTTTAGACTATATCAAAATCCCCTGAAGAACTTCTTATAATACCTCTCCCAGAATTCATTATTTAGTAGGTCTCCGTAGAGCCCGAGAATTTACATTTCTTACAAATTTCCAGGTGATATTGCCAGTCTGAAACATACTTTGAGAACCACAGCTTTAGCACACAGACAGTCACATAATAAAAACCAATAAATGTAAATATTAGACTTTCTTTGATGGAGACAGCCCCAGGCTGCCTACAGCAAGATGTTCCCTTAGGTTCCTGAAAATAGAAAGTCCCGCATGGTCCTCATCGAAGTCCGCTGGATTCCTTCAATACCTCCAATACCTCTTCCTCCTTTCTCACATCGGCATAACATCCCCACTCCTCTACCTTCTAACTCAATTATCTGACCCCTGCGCTCTTTTTTTTTCTTTTGTCTTTTTCCTTTTCTTTTTTTTTTTTTTTTTTTTTTTTGAGACGGAGTTTTCCTCTCTTTGCCCAGGCTGGAGTGTAGTGGCACGATCTCGGCTCACTGCAACCACTGTCTGCCGGGTTCAAGCGATTCTCCTGCCTCATCCTCCCAAGTAGCTGGGACTACAGGCATGCGCAACCATGCCGGCTAATTTTTTTGTATTTTTAGTAGAGACGGGGTTTTACCATGTTTGCCAGGCTGGTCTCTAACTCCTGACCTCAGATGATCCGTCTGCCTCAGCCTCCCAAAGTGCTGGGATTACAGGTGTGAGCCACAGCGCCCGGCCCCCCTGCGCTTTTTATAAATTCATTCATTCATTCATTCATTCATTCATTCATTCATTCATTCAATAAACTCTGCTACAGTATTCAGAGACTTTTTTCTGCCATATTTGGTTTGATCTAGTTAGCACTTAATGAGTTTATATACCAAAATATCCCTTTTACAGTATCCTGCAATGAACCTCTTTATCATTTCTAGCTCATATGATGGAGTCTGTGACAGACAATAAGATTGCCTCCGAACCATGCCCTCTACCGATGCGGGTATTACTATACTGATGAGATTTCTTCTTTCTCGTTCTCTGTTACGAAAAAGCAACCTCATGGCCCACCGGGCTCATAAAAAATTTACTAAAGGCTGACAGCAATGGCAACTAATGACATACGTGTAAATACATATTGATCAAATTAGAGATTTTTTTTTTTTCACAGCTCAGTGACGTGTCTAACAATAGTATTCTGGGAAATTCCATATATACATAATATAAGCCATGACTTTATTCAGATAGAACAAACGCCAGATAATATTGTTAGGAGCTTCTACAATTGCAAAATTCAAAATCACATTATCATTTTAAAACACATAAAATGGCTGACTTTTTTTCTTCAGTGCCTGTCCATCTTGTTTAGAAAAGATTTGATTAAAGTCACATCCACTGATAGGCAATGGAAGTTAGATTAGATACTTGTGTATCCGATATTGTTTAAAAGACTGGTTCTGTTTTATAATTTGAATTAAATGGTAACTAATCTTTTTTTCTGTAGGAGCTTGGGCTAGGCAAAGTAAGGAATAAAGAAATAAAGTTACATTTTCTATGACTAGAGGTATTTTAGAAGAAGTTGAATGCGTACTTCATAAAAGTGTGTTCTATGGAGATTCTACACATGAATAGAAAACTAGGTGAAATAAAAATTCTGCACATTTCTGTAAGCAAGTATCAAGGAAAAAGAGTTCTGAACAACTGCAGCACCCTGTAAGTCTCCTTCATGCTCTTTCCCAATTCATACTATATTCCCACCTGCCTCTCAGGAAGAAACTGCTCTTCTGACCTGAATCATTATAGATAACTGGCCAGTTCTCAAACTTCATGTAGATGGAATCACACAGTATTCATCTTCTAGTCAACTTTGTGTTTATGAAGTTCATTCATATTCTTGCAAGTAGCAGGTTTTTATTATTATATAATATTCCAGGGATATACCGAATTTTTGTTTTTTGTTTTTTGTTTTTGTTTTTGTTTTGTTTTTGAGACAAAGTCTCGCTCTGTCACCCAGGCTGGAGTGCAGTGGCATGATCTCAGCTCACTACAACCTCTGCCTCCCAGGTTCAAGCGATTCTCCTGCCTCAGCCTCCCGAGTAGCTGGGATTACAGGCGCCTGCCACCACACTCGGCTAATTTTTTGTATTTTTAGTAGAGACGGGGTTTCACTATGTTGACCAGGCTGGTCTCTAACTCCTGACCTCAAGTGATCCGCCCTCCTTGGCCTCCCAAAGTGCTAGGATTACAGGCATGAGCCACCTCGCCCAGTCTATAACGCATTTTTAATTCTAATTCTGAGGGACACAAGTTATATCAGGTTTTGCTATTATGCAAAACGTTGCTATTAACAACCTTGTGCATGCTATTTTGGTGGACTTAATTTCTCCCCTTTTTTTGAGACAGGGTCTGACTCTGTCACCCAGGCAGGAGTGTAGTGGTGCAATCACGGCTCCCTGCAGCCTCAACTTCCTGGGCTCAAGCCATTCTCTCATCTCAGCCTCTGGAGTAGCTGGGACTACAGGTGCATGCCACCGAATCAGGCTAATTTTGATTATTATTATTATTTTTTTCATAGAGATGAGGTTAAATTATGTTGCCCAGGATAGTCTAAAACTCCTGGCTTCAAGCGACCCTCTCACTTTGGCCTCCCAAAGTGCTGGGATTACAGGCATGATCCACTATACCTGGCCTACTGATTTATCTTGAATACATACATATGAGAGGAATTGCTGGATCATAAGGAAGGCATAAATTTAGATTTAGTAGATATTGGCAAATATTAATTTACACTTAAACCAGCATTACTTGAGAGCTCCAGCTGAGGCACCAATTCTCCCCAGTACTTGATACTGTCTTATTATATTGTAGCCATTCTGATGCATATATAGGGGTATTTAAAATTCTTTGATTACTGATGAAGTTAGGCACCTATTCAAATGTTTTTGACCATCTTTGTTCTCTTTTATGAAGTGCCTGTTCAAATATTTTGCCAATTTTTAAAAAATGGGTTGTCTTTTTATTGATATGTATGAGTTTATTATATATTATGGATACAAGTTTTTGAATCAGATATACGTTTTGTGAATATTTTTCTCCCAGTCCATGACTTTCCTTTTCACTGTTATTAGTGTATTATAATAGACAGAATTCTTAGTTTTAATGAAGCTCAATTTATCAGTGTTTTACTTTGTACTTAGTGCTTGTTCGGTCTTAATTATGAAATCTTTGCTTAGCCTGTATCTCACTTGTAAATTATTTTACTTATGACTGGAGATTGCCCACCAGATGTAACCACTTACACACTAATGGTCACAGCCATATTCTCCTTGACTATGCTCACTTAATCACCATTGGCAGAGACTGTCTTGTCTAATATTCTTTTATCCCTTATTCAGAGACTCTCATATTATTGTGACTGTAAATTTTCTTAGCTAAAATAATTTCCCTCTATCTCTCCCTCTCTCTCTCCAACTCCCAAAGATATATAAGTCGGATTTATTGGGCACAGCTACCAGGAAAATGGGTTCAAGAAGGGTTACTCAGCAAATGAATAATCTTTTGCTAGGGCTGAGGAGTCCAACTCATGGCCTCGATATAATTTTTGAGAATGGAAGCTGGGAATGGAAGATGTCAGGGAACCCTGGGGTTAATAGTATTGAAACAACCTACTTTGTAGTACTTTTGAGAGAGATATAAAACCATCATCCTGTTCCGAAGCTCAAGTCCTAGCTTATTATTTTCCCTTTATCAATTCACAGATAAAAGCAAAGAATTTCCTACAAATACTTTTTCTTGTTTTTGAAGATATGTTATAGAATAGACAAAGGTGTGTTTTTACATAGTGGTTGGTGATGGTGGACAGAAATTTTTAAAAATCATATGTACCCTTCATTTCGTATTTTTATAACAAAATGACAATTTAATCAATGTATTAAATTTTCAAAAGAAAATGCAAATATCTGTTCCACATAGATTGAAGACCAAGAATTTCTGCCAATGATACCAAGCCAAGATTAGTTTTCAGTTAGTCTTTTTATACCATCTTTCAAAACAAATGGTAATGTGCGATCCTTATACTGTTAAAGAAAAAATTATTCAATGTCACTTGTTGAATCACGGTAAGGCAGACTTTATTCAAGACCATCTCAATAGGTATAGGGACCATGAAAATAGGGTCTTGCAGTAGGGGAGAGAGATTGGGCTCAATTTGAATACAGCACAGGCAAACGGGAATTTATAACCAAGGAACACGGTAGGGGTCAGTGGATGGAAAATTATTAAGAGGAAGCATCATGGGTAAGGGAGACTCTTGCTGAAAATAGTCCAGTCATCCCCTGGAGGAAGGTGGATGATGAAGAACATGATCAGATATCCAGGATAATCAAATACCAAGGATGAGTGTTTTCTGGCTAAACTGATCTAGCCTGCTAAAACTAAATTTTAGGAGAAAGTGCACAGACAGGGCTATGAGAAGGTTGGGAAGCCTGAATAAATTTTGGCCGAGCAAAGAATCTTTGTCAGTACTAACATAGCTAATAAACAGAGAGTACCCCAGTAATTCATTTATGAAAATGTGTTTCAAAAAGTTCCAGTCTCGACCAGGCATGGTGGCTCATGCCTGTAATCGCCGCACTTTAGGAGGCAGAGGCAGGTGGATCACCTGAGGTCTGGAGTTCGAGACCAGCCTGGCCAGCATAGTGAAACCCCTTCTCTACTAAAAATACAAAAAAATTAGCCGGGCGTGGTGGCATGCACTTGTAATCCCAGCTAATCGGGAGGCTGAAGCAGGAGAATCGCTTGAACCTGGGAGTCAGAGGTTGCAGTGAGCCAAGATCACGCCACTGCATTCCAGCCTGGGCAATAAGAGTGAAACTCCATTTCAAAAAAAAAAAAAATCCAAAAATCCAATCTCTTTGAAAGTTACGTATCACTTGACAAAAACATTTCCTTTGTGACGTAGGTTCAGAAACATTGGGTTAAACTAAGTTAAACAATTTTTTACACTACAAAACATTTCAGGGTTGAGTTGTGACTCGCTAAAGAAGGAAATGAAATTATCACATTTTAACAATTTGTTTTTCATTCAACATCTTACGGGATCAATGTTCTTTACAATTTACATTTGGAAATGCTGTTCTAGACTCATCCGTTATATAAATTATACATTTAAGAGGATGTTGGTTCTAAATACTTTAACTTGCTATCAAGGCAGAAATTTAAAAGCAAATTTGCTCTTGTTATGTTATTATGTTATTCTCTTTTATATCCAAGAGAAAAAGAATGTTAAGTTGAAAGTTATTTTGCTCAGGGACACTTACAAAGATATATACACATTCAGTAGACACTTGCATGGCATTACATTTGAAATTGGATGTATCTTTTAGCTTTTTATACACAGATCATAGTATGCAGATTTTAAGTGGTGGAAAATGAATCTTTTAACATTCAAAGTGATGAGCTTTGGAGAAGGCTGTTCTAATCTGTTATACCGCAGGTGTAACTCCTGGTACACTTGTAGGCTAGTAGTGATATTGTAGGCATATTCAATGGCTCAATATATATGGAGTACTTGATATTCAGATATTCAGTTCTCCCCGATGCCTTAATCTGGGTGTTGTTTTTGCAGTGGTTAGGAGGAAGGAGAGGAGGTGCCAAGATTCAGACACTGCAGAAGAGGATTATATAAGCAGAAATAATTCCATCATGTGGTTTTGTACCTGTTTACTACAAATCAAAGGTGGCTGACACCACTTTGTCCCCAGGAATCCAATAATGGTTAGATGATAGCTGTAAATACACTCCTGTTTTCCTTCCAGAGGTGTGTGGGAAACCCTTAGAATGGGGTGTGCATTTGCCCCTAGTTAAGGGTCAACGAAATCTAAGGCAGAATTCAGCTACAGGTTTAGAGCTATAGTCTCTTTAGAGTTCCAGGTGTCCCTTTTATTTAAAACTCTTTTTTTCCCCGACATTTTAAATATAAGGTTCCCTATTCACTTTGCAAAGCTTAGTTAATACTGATATGTAACAAAAATTATTCACTACACTTGAGCATGTCTCTTCTCCATAAAGATCCAGCTTTAGATAGCAACTCTTCTCATAGATCTGTAAATACTGTGAGAAGATAATTAAAAGTTTGATTATTGTCCATATAAATAAATGGTAAGAAAATACACATTTTCAGTATTGAATAAAGACTTTCCTTCTTCTCAGCAGAAGTTGATTGTATTCCAGAAAAGGAAAGAATCCTTCCTTTCATAAGGGCAAATTAAAATGCAGGAACTCTGAATTTGGGAGTCTGTTTTTCAAGATGAATAATCATCTCTGGCAATAGGATTCAAATGGCACAACAGAAGGAACTGAATTGATACTGAATAATCTAAATTCTTGATTCAACCTCTATTTTTGAACATGTACATTTAAGATCACTTTGTGCATTTAACTCTCATTATGCATAATTGCATAACTGGACAACAATATTTGTTTCTTCCTGGAATTCAAGGAGTTTATTCTACAGTTTTTGTTTTTATTTATTTATGTATTTATTTTTGAAAGATGGAGTCTCGTTCTGTTGCCCAGGCTGGAGTGCCGTGGTGAGATCTTGGCTCACTGCAACCTCCGCCTCCAGAGTTCAAGCAATTCTCCTGCCTCAGCCTCTCAAGTAGCTGGGACCACAGGCGGGGGCCACTACACCCTGCTGATTTTTTATTTTTAGTAGAGATGGGGTTTCACCACGTTGGCCAGGCTGGTCTCGAACTCCTGGCCTCCAGTGATCCACCCGCCTCGGCCTCCCAAAGTGCTGGGATAACAGGTGTGTGCCATTGAGTCTGGCTATTCTACAATTTTTAGAAAGGTAGCAACTTCTTTCCCCACATGACATTAAGTTTTATAATACTAAATATGAAGCTTTAATGCACCAAACATACTTGCAATCATCAATAAACATATGACATATCTCTACTAACAAGCAGATTGGAAATTATGGCATCAATTCACCATCTGTGCCATGCAGACTCTGGTTTTGAAACTCTTATTTGAAACAGAAAGTTATATATGAGCATAAGAGGACATTGCACATGGAGTTCTTCTAACTTTATGTGTAAATTTCTACTTAATAGAATAGATACTGTTAAAAGCTGCTTCACTTATTGTTAAACCTATATACATATACATTAATAAAAAGTCATTGATATTGAACTTCAAATAATTTGAGTTTTAAAAAATTATTATTACTGTACTTCATTTTTGGAACAGGAATCAAATTATAATAAAACTAGTAGCACAGAAATAGACAAGATTACTTTGGTTACCAGAGACTCTGCCAAATTTTCAATAATAATTTACATATGAAAAAAATAGAAGAAAAAGTAGAAAATGTTACCATGGCAGTAAAATATGCATGTATTTGAGGATGATATTCAACAGGACTTACCTGAAACAAATATAAAAAGGGAAGTAGAAAAATTCACTAAATCCCTTAAAATGTTAAGTACTGAGGGTGGAAAGTAAGATAGATAATAATTATAACTTTTCCTAGAATGAGGGTAAGGATCGAGTTATGAAAACGCTAACACCGTCAGAGTAAGTCTTAAGGGAGAACCACTTCTGGAATTCCCTGGTTTTGCTCCCCAGCTGATGTACAGAACATATGTCTCTAGAAGAATCATCAAAGGCATTACAAAGAACCCTCTCACTAATTGCTGATAGTTACAGTACAGTCCTAGACACCCACAGAGGCAGTTCTTTGCCCCTACTACACATCAGAACCACCTAGAGAGCTATAAAATATTACCTAAGCCCATATCCCACCCCAGACCAACTGAATCAGTATCTCTATGCCGGGGCTTGGGCATATGGTTGAAAATTACAGTCCTAGATGACCTGCTACAATACACATACACACAAATACATTTTCAACTTCATGTACTCTCATACTTTCCACTTCATGCACTAGCACTTGCTCCCTGTACCTTCCTAAGTCCACTTAGAAAATCACATTTTACGTTTTTAATTTTTTTGTGTGCATTTTAATTAAAGAATATCACTAAGATAAAGTGTGACAGTAGGCAACCAATTTCTTTCTTCACAGAGCATTGAAAATATACATAATTGATTGCCTTAGATTCATATATATATATACAAATAGATGCACATATATACTTCTAACTCATTTTGATACGGCACAGTAGTGATTTCCTGGTGTAATAACAATCCATTCATTTTTCATGTAACATTGTCTATATGATTTTATTATACTTTTTATACATAGAATGAAATATTTGCTAATAAATGAAGAAATAAGGGCACTCACTTTATAGCAAAAACGCCACCTCTGCTAGTAAGAAAAAAAAATAAACATTTTCTATTATTGCTGCAACTTTCTAAAAGGAAAAAAAAAAACACAGGAAGACTATCACATAATGAAATCCTTTAATTGTTACTTCTTTCTCTATGTCACTCTTTTGTTTCATCCAAGAAAACTATTTAACTATATAGTGATATGTAATTAGTCTTTCAACTAAAATTGTTAAGCTACAGATTGTTGATACCACCGAATATACTTGATTAAAATAAGTATAGATGTAAACAAATGTAAACAGAATTGCACTTAAATGATATTCATTATTTAGTTCATTTATTTAAAATGTATTGACGGCCAGACACGGTGGCTCATGCCTGTAATCCCAACACTTTGGGAGGCTGAGGTGTGTGGATCACCTGAAGTCAGGAGTTCGAGACCAGTCTGGCCAACATGGCAAAACCCCATCTCTACTAAAAATACAAAACTTAGCCGGGCATGGTGGCAAGTGCCTGTAGTCCCAGCTACTTGGGAGACTGAGGTGGGAGAATCGCTTGAACCTCAGAGGCGGAGGTTGCAGTGAGCCAAGATGGTGCCACTCCACTCCAGCCTGGGAGTCAGAGAGAGACTTCATCTCAGAAAAAAAAAATAATAAAATGAACTGTATTGAATGGCCAACCACCATTCTACGAAGTAAGAACCGAAAGTCTAATAAGCAAAGGTCTCTACTTCTCAGAAGCTCTGTTGGATGATACAGGTTGGTGTACAAATATTACATTATCATGGAAAAAGTGCTAACATGCAGTAGAGGAGGCATAAACTTGCTCGATTAGGTTTGGTGGTTGGAGGTTTTACAAAAGAGATGATGAGGCAAATTGGTGTTTACCTACACTTGACAGCCCCCATCCATAGTTAGTATAAAATATAATTATAATTTGGTGTATACAGTACTTGAAAAATTATTACAGCCAATCACAATAGTGGATATAAAAATTCCAAATCTATTTACAAGGAATATCTTCTGGCCAAATATGACCATAAATATTTGTGCTTACAATACCTAGAAATTTCACATGTTTGATATGTTAAATATTTTTATTTGTAGAGTTCTTCACTTTCAAATATAGATTACTTTTAATGAGATAGAACCCAATTATCAGTTTGATTCATTAAGGGACAATATCACTTTACAGAAATTTACATGTATTTATTAACATATGAAGCACTTTAGTAGATAAAAAGGACATTTTTGTATCACTTAAAACATTAGGATGAAATTATGAAATGTACTTGCTGCCTACTGGCACCAAAGATTATAAGCCGGTCTCACAATTGGCTTTTCATTATATAAAGAACACCCATTATATGCTTGGAATTCCTATGCCAGTAGGCATACAACAAATGCTGGAAGCCCATTGTTTATAACTTTACTTCTTGCCAAGCATTTTAGTTATGTTTTCTTTGGTTATATAAAAGGCCAGAGCTATTTTAAGTGAAAGAGGTAGCCATCCTCATCTCACTGTATGACAGATGTCATATTACAATGCCCTACATAATAGTATGCAAGGGTAATGCTACCTCCTTTGACCTGGTCTAAAATTCCTTAGAATTACAACTGTGTGTTAGACAATAAAACCGAAGGATTTGCCTCAAATATCAAAACTAAGTGCAAATGGGCAATGCTATATAGGTGAGCAGGAAGCATTTCTCACTCTCCTCTAAATGCTAATATGATTTCATGAACTGACACAACTAAATTTTGCTTTATAAGAACATACATAGCTAAAGGATTAAAAAAAAAACCACCTTAAAACAAGTTACAGAAGGTTGAATGGAAGCAAAAGTAGGTAGCTAAGTATTAGGAAGGGTGGAATAATGTCTAGGAAATGAGAGTAATAGGCCAGGTGCAGTGGCTCATGCCTATAATCCTAGCACTTTGGGAGGCCGAGGCAGGCAGATCACTTGAGGTCAGGAGTTCAAAAAACCAGCCTGGCCAATGTGGTGAAACCACGTCTCTACTAAAATAAAAATTAGCCAGGCCTGGTGGTGCGCACCTGTAATCCCAGCTACTCAGGAGGCTGAGGCATGAGAATCCCTTGAACGTGGGAGGCAGAGGTTGCAGTGAGATGAGATCACACCACTGCACTCCAGCCTGGACAACAGAGTGAGACTCTGTCAAAAAAAAAAAAAAAAAAAAAAAAGAAAGAAAGAAAGAAAGAAAGGAAGGAAGAAAGGAAAAAGAAAAGAAAAAAGGAAACAAAAGTAATAGACTAATCTTAGGAAGCTGGCTGGAGTAGAATGGCATAGAGCCCCCAAAGGTACCAGCAATGTAGGGTAGGTAGGACTCAGCTCCTGGATCTTCATATGGTCCTCAGGACATAAGAAGCACAATAAAAGGCCTATAGAGGATAGATGATGCCCATTTAAACCATATTTCTGCCTAAAGTTCTGCCAGGTTTATGTATGGACGTAGTGCACATAAAGCATGCATAAGAATGCATATTTTTTGCCTTGCCTTTAGTTTTTCCAGGTTTTCATGATATTAACACCAACGATTATGTCAGAGTTATGCTTTGTTTTTTCTCAATGGGAGCAATCCAAGCATAGGTCCCCTAAAGAATGAAATGTAAAACAACGATTCCTGCCTGATACAACCAGAAGGAAGATTGACAATACATGAAAAGTCACGGAGTAAATTATTTTCATACAAGTGGAGAAATTATTTTCAGGGAATTTGTAGACCGACAGCTATTCACAGGCCATCAAACACCCATAAGGACCTTTGTCATCCTTCAATCACTTCAGTAGAGAGAGAACATGTATGAAACAGAGACAGAAAACACAGTTAAATAAGCAATTCCTGTTCAGCAAGTGTCTGCAGTGAGTTTTGCAGAGTGTGTATGGATAACACGTATAACCTACTCGATCCTACAAGTGCATGGTTCTGAAGAGAAGCAAATTTGAAGGATTAATAACAATAAAGATGGAAATAGGTTGTTGATAATTCTATATTTAATGCGTGAACTCAGCGACTGCAAACACAAAGAGCGTGGATTCTCTGAATGATTATAAAAGCCTTAATAGAAATAAATGATTATTAATTGGAAGGGGACATGAAAGAAGATAACCTTGTTACGAAGATTCCAGGCAAAGAAAGAAGAGATGGTTCCAATTACAATGATCATAGAGGTGATTTTCTTAGAATATGGCTAAGGAAACACGTTTTCATTCATTTGTTTCATTCATTTTTTTAGTGCAGTGTTTGGGAACTAACCTCAGTACTAGTGAACATATGATGTTAATTCTTTAGCGAGGCCAGGAGGCTCATGCCTGTAATCCCAAGCACTTTGGGAGGCCAAGGCGGGTGGATCACCTGAGGTCAGGAGTTCCAGACTAGCCTGGCCAACATGGTGAAATCCCATCTCTACTAAAAATACAAAAAAAATTATCCGGGTGTGGTGACAGGCATCTGTAATCCCAGCTACTTGGGAAGCTGAGGCAAGAGAATCGCTTGAACCCGAGAGGTGGAGGTTGCAGTGAGCCGAGATCACACCACTGCACTCCAGCCTGGGTGACAGAGCCAGACTCTGTCTCAAAAATAAGTAAGTAAATAAATAAATAATAAAAATAAAAATTCTTTAGTGAGATGAACTGTTAATGCTTGATTCCATAATACTGATTATCATTATAAATTACTGTAACTTTTAGTTGTCTTAAATATTAAACAAAATAACAACAATAGTGCCAACAAGCGCTGCTAGTGCTGAAAATTTCTTCAGATATTGTTAGAGGAACAATATTTCAGTACATACATTTTGTTACAATTTCGAGAAAGAATTCAAAACCCAGAATGGGAATAACAAAGACCTTTTAGAGTTGTGTTTCTCAAAGAAAGACCCCAGGAAGACGTGACTTGTAAAGACCTACCAGAAGAATATCATTTAGAATGGGGCTTTAGAATCTGCATTTTAATAAGCATTCTAGGGGATTCTTCCGTATTCTAGAGTTTGGGAAGGACTGCCTAGTAGATTGCAAGGCCAAGGTAGTGATTAATTGATCTGGGCTAGAGTAAAGCTGTGGCTGAAATATTTTTCTAAGTTCTCCCAGTGAGTCTAACAGCCAGGAAAAAGAACACCTGTGCATTGGCAGTGACACTTTTAAATTCAGAAAAAAAAATACATGTAATTCAAAATAAACGTCATCATTGGATATGGTAGCAAAACAACAGTGCCTAGATACGTGCTTATGTTTCCATGTGAGTTTTATCTATGTGTGTGCTTATATATGTATACACACACACACACAGTGAGAGAAAGAGAGGCAGTTTATAATCTTCCAACATTTTTGGCTTATGTCAACCTGTAGGTTAAAAATGTGACTTTGTGATGCCAAAGAGGAAAGGTATAGTAGGAAGGAGCAGAGAAAATAACTCAAATATGGTTTACTTAGGTATGGGAAGTGAAAGATTATTTTTGGCATCATTAGAGCTTTGTGAAACAATTGGCAAGGTTGTGCGAAGTACCATCTTGATCAGTGAAGTTTTTCCCTTAAGGATGGATTACAAGTGTGTAATTCAACCTTGACTTGTTAGGCCTCCATTTCCTCTCTAATTATGTGAACGCGCACCATACAATACAAAGTTCTATACCTGTTACTTTAAACCAGTAACGTTTTATTGTACTTAATAATAGTCTTAGGCTATCTGGGTAATCTCTGTTTATAGGTGTTTACAAAGTAATATTATTTTATGTAAACTAATAAAAATGTTGGTGCTAATTGCTTTACACATTGCTCGGAAAAGCAAGGCATTTTTGCAGTTGAGTAGTTGCTCAGTACTATTAGCCAATCTATTTCTATAGCTTCTTGTTTTTCATCTCCTTCAACAAGGTCATCTGCCAATATTTTGCTCCCCGTGTTGTTCTAATCTCAATTTCTATATTAAAAAAAACACAATGGTAAGGGGATACTTTGCAAGTTAAGCCTAAGAAGGAGACTGGTTTCCCAAGGATGTTCACGTTGATTTTAGTGCCTCTTAAAATACTAGTTGCACAATGAAATGACAAATTCTGCCAATTTACATACTATTCCTAGTGTCATTCTTTCAATTTTTCAACCAGAATTCATATACACAAGAACATGCTTTTCTTGTTTCCTGAATTCCTTCAAGCAAAACATAATTCTATAATGAGCAATTACAGCCTAACACCTGCTGCTATGAAGAGGACCTTGTCAACATCTATCTAAATTGAAGAACAACGGCATTCCTTGATTTTGGGAAAATGAGCAATAAACGAAGTCCATTTCTTAGCAGAAAAACTCATAGGCAATGTATTCCAAGGTAGCCCACAGAATAATCAGGATTTAATAGAATTAGATTTTTTACCATCATTTCAGAGAAAGTTTTGCTCTGGGCTAAGTATTATGGTTAAGGATTCCAAGAAAAACACTAAAATTCCTGGATCCCTTACAGGCAATATTTACTTAAAATAAAACCATCCATAAAAGTCCTTATCTACTATAGTATCTCTTCCTGTTTTTCTTATGACACAAGAACTCTGCTCAAGCTGAAAGGTAAACAAATTGGATAGAAGCATCATTTGAGCTCAAGCCATATCAACAATCTCGTGGATTTACATTGCCAGGAAATATTTTTTCAAAATTATGCCAGGATAATTACATCAACAAAATGGAGGCAGAAATCCTGGTATAATATCAAAAAGATGGGGGAAGAATAGGTTGCTGGAAAAAGCCTGCTAGCAGATTGCCTAGAAAGAAAAATGAAGCCATTCTAACATGTTAAAATCTCATCTAAACATTGAAATAAATGATTATTCACTTACAGAGTAAACAGATATATTTAAGTGTATTTTAATATGTAGTCACATGTATATATGATTTTTCTGTGTGCCTATATACACGTGTACATACATACACACACCTGAACGTCAACTTGTACATATTAATAGTGCAATAAAAAATGTTGTCAGGGATGATTTCCCCTCTGGCATTCCCAGCACTATGACTGACAGCTCTTACTGCGTCAATAGAAGAACTGTATTTAAACAAAAGTTATGGATACAATTCCTAGGTTGATGCTTAATAGAGAGTAAATACTACAAGAATTACCAATAAGCTTTCTTATTAAATAAATATATTTATTCATTTGATCTTATGTAAAGAACACAAAAGGTAAAAGAAAAAAATTTAAAAAGAGTATTTTATTTTTGTATAATTAAAAAATCTAGTTCCTTCTTCCTGGATTGGAGGTATCTATATCTGTATCTATCCATCTCTCTCTCTCTCTATATATATATATATGTTCATATCTACATCAATATTGATAACGTTTCTTTACTTCTTAAATAATTACCTAAGCATCTTTTTTCAAGCGGGAGAATGAAAACACAATTATTCTAAGATGGCAAATATTGACAAGGGAATGAAATGGTGAAAGCAAGTCTATCTAGAAAAAAGGGCCCCCTTAGCCTGAATGAATAGACCAGTGAATGAGGAAACAAAATGATTAAATCAAGTCTTTTGAAAGCGCAGCATTATTGTGAGACATATTGTAAAGATCTGTGAAGCTATTCTGCCCTTCCTACATACTCATTGCTCTCTATTATACAAAGAAGGAACACAGAGAAAAGAACATTATACTTGAAGTTAGAATATCTGGGTTTGAGTGTGACTTTATCACTTACTAATTATGTGATCTTGAACAAGTTACTCACCTTTTTGTGCTCAGTTTCCTTTTCTAAAAAATGGACATACAGGCCGGGCTTGGTGGCTCACACCTGTAATCCCAGCACTTTGGGAGGCCGAGGTGGCAGATCACTTGAGGCCAGGAGTTCAAAACCAGCCTGGCCAACATGGTGAAACCCTGTTTCCACTAAAAATACAAAATTATTCAAGTGTGGTGGCACACGCCTGTAGTCCCAGCTATCTGGGAGGCAGTGGTTGCAGTGAGCTGAGATCACGCCACTGCACTCCAGCCTGGGCAACAGAGTGAGACTCTGTCCTGATTAAAAAAAAAAAAAAAAAAAAAAAAAAAGGATATACAAATATCCAGGGCTAATTGGAGATTCAAATTTGATAATGTATAGGAAAGATCCTAGTACACTATAAGACACTTTACATTTATAAAGTAGTATAATTGTCATCCACATACTATTATTATTACATCATAGTGAAAAAATACAACTTACAGGAGTTCAGCTGAGCTTAAAGAGTAATATATTCATTTGAAGCTCAATTGTTGTGTGAGCTTCTTCATATTATCTTATTTCAATTATTATGCTTTAATCTTAGACTCTAATTATATATCCAGTTTTACTTACACCATTAAATGAATTTAAAAAGGAGTCACATTAAATAAAGGCCCTTTAAACTTTTTATGAGATAAAGAGTTGCCATAGACACACTCTTTTTGCATCTTACCCGGTACAGTCAAACTCAATTAACTATTCAGACTGGCAAAGCATCTTTTACATTTTTCATAAAGATTCTAAGTGAAAAGATTGTACTATTTTTCAATTAAGTTATATATCTTTCAAAAATAGCTGATAGATTAAAGCAAAGGCACTGTCACAATCACAGATTATATTTAGTGCAATTTAGAAGACAAAAATGAAGCCAGCTAGATTTGAAAATGTGTTCATAGTGATTTTTCAATGTATCAAAATCAAATAAATGGAACATTGAACGGCAAGTCCAAAGGCATGTGATGGTTAAGAAATCTGGTCACAGGCCCAGCGCGGTGGCTCACACCTGTAATCCCAGCACTTTGGGAGGCCATGGCAGGTGGATCACCTGAGGTCAGGAGTTTGAGACTAGTCTGGTCAGCATAGTGAAACCCCTTCTCTACCAAAAATACAAAAATTAGCCAGGTGTGGTTGCAGGTACCTGTAATCCTAGCTACTCGGGAGGCTGAGGTAGGAGAATCGTTTGAACCTGGGAGATGGAGGTTGCAGTGAGCTACGATCCTGCCACTGCACTCCAGCCTGGGCGATAAGAGTGAAACTTTGTCTCAAAAACCAAAAACAAACAACCACAAAAAAATCTGGGCACAGATAATTACACAAGGATTTCACACAACCTCTCTGTTATTCATTTAGAGATGTCTAAAAGTAATTCCTGAGAAATTTGGAATTTTTATTGAACATGTCAGAATCTTCTCTAAATAACTTCTGAATCACCTGTAAAAGCACCATTGATTTGGATAATGGTGGAATCTAGCTATGGAATAAGTTAAAAGGTCATAAGGCCTCCAAGGGTGAAATTTCAGTGAGGTAACCAGCCAGGCTACGGAGCAGCTCGGTGAGCATTTCATCAGTTTGGAGTAGAATATGGGGAGATGATACCTTTTCTCAACTCAGGTAAAAAGGATTTGACCAAGTTCTCATACCAGCTTTTATGTTACACAGCTATTTATTACCATCAATGTTTTTGAAAATTGGGCAGCATAATTTCTATCATGCTATGTCCCTGGTTCTACTTATTGTTTGGACCTCCTTATTTACTGACTGAAACTACTATTTAATTATCTGTATACAAATTCACTGGCCATTTTCCTTTGAGGTATCCCTATTTGGCCAGAAAATTTAGAGCAAAAGACGTTCAATTCAGAAATTTATTTTTAATGTTATTTATCAGTTTTAACTGATATACATAATCTTTCACTTTACTGTCAGAGATTTATAACAAAATTATCCAGTGATATCTACTGAATAAAAAAGTAATGTTTATCCTCAGTATACCAATTGTTCAGTTTTGGTGAAAGGTGGTTTAATGTCACAGCTCTAGGTAAGAATATAGTAAGAAACCCTGAGCGGGACATATTTAATTGTAAAACTGTGAAGCACATAAATACATACTTACTATTATCAATAATAATAGTTACCATTTAAATATTGCCTGCTATATATCACAAAGCACTAAGAGGCTTAAAATACATTGTTCTCTATCCTATACAATTCTATTTAAAAATAGGCAAAATTTCTCCACTTTATATATAAGGAGAATGAGTTACAAAAATGTTAAGCAACTTGATGAGGCTCAACTGCCAATAAGTTTGAAGACAGGATTCAAACCTCAGTTTGCCTCTCCAAATCTCAGGAACTATACCAAGCCATGAGTTACATATTAAACAGGTAAGGCAGGCGGGCGTGGTGGCTCATGCCTGTAATCCCAGCACTTTGGGAGGCTGAGGTGGGCGGGTCACCTGAGGTCAGGAGTTCGAGACCAGCCTGGCCAATGTGGTGAAACCTCATCTCTACTAAAAACACAAAAAATTAGCCGGGCATGGTGGCGGGCGCCTGTAATCCTAGCTACTCAAGAGGCTGAGGCAGAAGAATCACTTGAACCTGGGAGGCGGAGGTTGCAGTGAGCCGAGATCGCATCACTGCACTCCATCCTGGACAACAAGAGCAAAACTCTGTCTCAAAAAAATAAGTAAATAAATAAACAGCTAAGGCTAACAGTCAATATTAAAAATTATAAACACTAAAGTGTTTCTCTAACATTATTTTGCATTTAACAAAATACCATTTTCCCATAAAGTCTATTGTTAAAGCAAACTAAATATGGCCTGAGAAGGATCCCATACTTCTATATTTGAGTCCCTGTGGACGAACTACAACCTATCTCAATAGGTAGACAGGATTGAAAAACTAACTTAGGAGTATGGGCCTGTAACAATCACTCAGTCTTGGCCAATCCCAGCAGCCATTCTTCAACCAGTTATACACTGCTGATTGTTCAAACTGTGTTCAAATAAGGCAAACAGAGAGCTGTAACCAGTCCAGCTGTTTCTGCATCTCACTTCCGATTTCTACCTGTCACTTTACTTTTTTTTGTCTATAAATTTGTTCTGACCACAAGGCACCCCGGGAGTCTCTCTGAATCTGCTGTGATTCTGAGGGCTGCCTGATTCGCAAATCGTTCATTGCTCAATTAAACTCCTTTAACTTTAATTCAGCTCAAGTTTTTCTTTTAACACTATTTGTTTTTTTTGTTTGTTTGTTTTGCTTTGTAGCATCATTTTTAAAAATAGCATTTAACTCCTTTGATTCAGTGGTTGCTATGGTTTCATTATTTATCCCCTCTAAAATTTAACCCCCAATGTGGCAGTATTGAGAGGGGAGGCCTTTAAGAGGCACTTGGATCATGAAGGCTCTGCCCTAATGGATTAATGAGTGAATGGATTAATGCATTATCAAGGGTATGGCACTGGTGGCTTGATAAGAAGAAGAGAGACCTGAGCTAGCAAGTTAGCATACACAGCCCTCCTGCCCATGTGATGCCCCAGGCCATTGGGACTCTGTAGAGAGTTCCCACCAGCAAGAAGGCCCTTACCAGATGTGTCCTTTTAGCTGGGACTTCTTGAAATGGTCTTTGCAAAAATTATAACAGTGAGAAAATTATGGAAGTGAAAGGGATCTAATCTAGCCAACTCCTCTCTTGCCTTTAGCCTTCAAGCTGCTCTTAATTATTCCTGGGCTTATGCCAAGCTAACTTTGGGAGACATTTAGAGTTTAAATGACAATAGTCCTTCCCCAAAACTCAACCGCGTTTGTAAAGCTATTAAGAGACCACCAGACTAGGAGGACAGGGGAAACTAAATTCTGCTGCGGTGTAGACAAACAGGATTGCCAGCCATTATTCCAGAGGTCACAAGACATGCGACTTCCCCAATTACTCTTGCAGACAACATCACTATTGTAGAACTTAAGATTGGCGTTTTGAGATTATCTGTTCAGATATATTTCATGTCTGATAACTGATGGCTCCACCTGCACCTGCCAACTGCTCCTGTGGCCCCGCCCAGAAGAGACTCAGTGCACAGGAGGACCCTTTCCCACAGTCCTACGATTGCAATCCCTACCAATCTGCAGCAAGCACCTACTGCATAGCTATCCACATGCCTTTCCCCAAACTGATCTTGAAAACCCTAGCCTCAGACTTTTTGAGGAGACTGATTTGAGTAATAGTAAAACTCTGATCTTCTGCTTAGCTGGCGGCTATACGTGTGTAAAACTCTCCATTGCAATTCCCTTGTCTTGATAAATCAGCTCTACCTGGGCAGCAGGAAAGAAGAACCTATTGTGCAGATACATTTTGAGCCTCCATAACTGTAAGAAATAAGTTCCTTTTTGAAATAAGTAACCTAGTTTCAGGTATTCTGTTTTATAGCAACTGCAAATGAATTAATACCGAGGTTTTTAATGTATTGGGATATCTTAGATGTTTTGGCATTGAACTTTTGTCTTACGAAAATGCATTCAGGTATTGAAATCACCATTGCAAAATTGTAACTGAAATAGTGAAAGAGATCTGATGTAACCAACTCCCTCTTGCATATAAGCCCCAGGCTGTCCTTCCTGGGGATAGGCTGAAATAACTTTGGGAGGAACTTATTTTATAGCTTATGGTTTAAAACAAAGGCAATGACAACCCTTCCCCAAAACCAACCTCCTTCTTGCCTGGGGACTAGACTGCCTTTGTAGGACTAACAAATTAGCCAAAAGATTAGAAATTACAGTTTAGGAGTCATGCAGCTAGAGACTACAAGATACTGCTTCTCCCCAAATTGCTCCTGGGCATAAAGTCACTATTGTAAAGCCTAAGATCAGTGCTTGAGATATTTTGCAGACCCTGCACTTGATGGATCAACTGTTACCACATAGATCAATAAACTGGCTCATCTCATCCTATGACCCCCACTCAGGAACTGACTCACGGCAAGACAGCTTTGACTCCCTATGATTTCATCTCTGATCCAACCAATCATTACTTCTGACTCACTGGCTTCTCCCCACCCACCAAGTTGTCCTTAAAAACTCTGGTCCCCAAATGCTCAGGGAGGCTGATTTGAGTAATAATAAAACTCCAGTTTCCCATACAGCCTGCTCTGCATGAATTACTCTTTGTCGATTGCAATTTCCCTGTCTTGATAAATCAATTCTGTCTAGACAGTGGGCAAGGCGAACCTGATGGCAATTATAGTATGTATGTACACCCAACATCTTGTATGTAATCTTAAGGGATGCAAGACTCCCAAAATAAACTAGAACTTTAGGGTGATCAAGTGTCTGGTGTGCCTGGGGACTAAGCAGGTTTGTGGGATATGGGACTTTCAATTTTAAAACTGAGAAATTCCTGAAAAACAAAAACAAATAAAAAAAAAAACAAGAAAAGTTGGCTACCCTAAAATGTAACGTTTATATAGCACTTTAATAAATACTTTTTACTAGAAGCTAAGGCTTTTGGTTATGTATATTATAAATTAGGCCATAGGGCAAAGCAAGAAAATGAAAGCTTTACTAGGTCAAAACTGTGACCGCCAAGAGGTTCAACTTGCCTGCTGCCTAGACAGAGCCGATTCATCAAGACAGGGGAATTGCAATAGAGAAAGAGTAACTCTCTCAGAGCCAGCTGTGCGAGAGACCGAAGTTTTATTATTACTCAAATCAGTCTCCCCAAGCATTCGGGGAACAGAGTTTTTAAGGATAACTTGGTGGGTGGAGGGAAGCCAGTGAGCCAGGAGTGCTGACTGGTCAGAGATGAAATCATAGGGAGTTGGGGCTGTCTTCTTGTGCTGAGTCAGTTCCTGGGTGGAGGCCACAAGATCAGATGAGCCAGTAGTTTATTCATCTGGTGGTGCCAGCTGATCCATCAAGGGCAGGGTCTGCAAAATATCTCAAGCACTGATCTTAGGAGCAGTTTAGGGAGGGTCAGAATCTTGTAGCCTCCAAGCCGCATGACTCCTAAACCATAATTTCTAATACTGTGGCTAATGTTAGTCCTACAAATGCAAGTCCCAGGCAAGAAGGAATTTTGCTTTGGGAAAGGGCTGTTACCATCTTTGTTTAAACTGTAAACTAAGTTTCTCCCAAAGTCAGTTCAGCCTATGCCCAGGAATGAACAAAGACAGCTTGGAGGTTAGAAGCAAGATGGAGTCAGTTAAGTTAGATTGTTTTCACTGTCTCAGACCTAATTTTGCAAAGGTGGTTTCAATCCCTTCCTTGGGGTTTTATAACACTTTAACCTTAAGGTGTAGGCTATAAAGATGGGAAAAGGCCGTCGATCGCTCTGGCTTCTTCCTGCTGATGGGAGAAGTAGTGGGAATGGGAATGAACTCCAAGGTGAGAAGAGTGGAACTGCTTTGCAACTGTTTGAGTGGATTCATGCAGGCCTAATTGGGCTTCCAAGGCTTGCGTGGCAGAAAACAGTATTACTCTCATCTATAGTTTTACTACAGTGTTTATGTGAATAGCCTACTATAAGGTATAATGAGTCCTAGGATGAGAAGTACAATTCCCAATTTTAAAAGCAAACATTTGAAATCATTAGTTTGGGAACTTCTAACCCACAAAGAATTTAGAATTTAGTCTCAACTGAAGAATTAACCTCAAGAACAGCTAACAGTTTACTATAGATTTTCTTTTGAAGCATAATATTTCTCTGTTCAGTCCCCATTTTTATTAAAAACAAATCATGATAGAAATGATTTGTTTATAAAATGAATTTTAGTCTTACTGTACTTGGCCTGATTATTTGCATGAAGTGCAGCAAGAATAATTATTTTTCACTTAGGCTTTTTAAATTGGCTTTGATGGAACTCTGTTCCATGAAGAATCTCAGATAAGACTTTTTGAAAGCCGAGCCCAGCCATGGGTTTGTACCCTCAAATACCTATGAGTTGACCAAAGTCCTCTCCTCTTGAGGTCCCAAGATAACTTGGGGTTCCTGGGCCTGTTAGAAAGTGACATTCTTTACTTACCACAGGTCAGGAACCTTGTACAGGGACTCTGTGTGGACAAGGTATGAGGCCAGATTCCCCAACGGGCTTTAAATGGCTCTATAAGTCAACTTTGATGCTTTAAAAGGAAGCATGCCATTCCAGTCAAAGCCTTGGTAAAATGACCAATTTCTCCAATGGTGTCCTGTTACAAAAGAAAACAGATTCTTATTGCACGTATGCAATTAACTATACTGTCATAAATTGAGAATACTCACAAATGGTCTCCAAATTCTAGAGAAATCAGGTAGAGAGAAACAAATTTGCTCCAAAATTTGTCACTGAGTGTATTTTACTCACTTGGTAAAAGTGGCAAATAGCTCTAAAGAAATAAGTTATCTTGACTCTGAAAACGAAAGGATTAGCAATGTTTAACACATCAGTTTGCCACATTTCGAAGTTTTCTTTTTTCCTCTATTCCAAGAGCATAATTTTTAAAGTTATCTAAGACCTGCACTCAGAGTATCATATCCGATTATAAACTGCCTTTTGAAAAGGACCAAAGCAAGATAAAATGTCTGCGGATGACAAAAGTCTACGGCCATTATTAAAACTACAATGGACTAGGAATTTTGGTTACTTCCGTGGCACACAACAATTTTACATAACAATTATAATTATTAATAGTGAAATCATATCAGAATTATAGAAGTTTCCCATAATTTTTGGAACACATACTAATAACATATTTATACAAATATAGTCCAAAGAAAACCAAACACCATTCACTCTATTTGAAAGTTTTCCTTCTATTCTAATGTCACAATCTCCAGAGTTATTAATCAGAAATCTGCATTTAAGAGCACCTGTTACATTTTACAGCTGATATTAAAATCATTTTTTTTTTTGAGACAGTTTCTCTCTTGTTGCCCAGGCTGGAGTGCAATGGCGTGATCTTGGCTCACCGCAACCTCCGCCTCCCAGGTTCAAGCGATTCTCCTGCCTCAGCCTCCCGAGTAGCTGGGATTACAGGAATGATTTTGTATTTTTAGTAGAGACGGGGTTTCTCCATGTTGGTCAGGCTGGTCTTGAACTCCCAACCTCAGGGGATCTGCCCACCTCGGCCTCCTAACGTGCTGGGATTACAGGCATGAGCCACCATGCCTGGCCTATAAAACCATCTTTCAAGAGGACAAAAATGAGACAACAATCGCCTGTGGATGACACAAACATTTTAGAGTAGCCAGAGTTAAAGACACAATTGGCAAGGAAATTTGTTACCTCTGTGGCACATAGCCATTTAACATAATTACAATTATTACTGATAACATATACTAAGTCATATTAGAATTATAGGAGTTTTACATAATTTCAGAACATATGCCAATCATATATTTACACAAATATAGTCCCAAAAAGCCAAACACCATTTCATATTTGACAATGTTTCCTGTATGATTTTTATGCAAAATATGCCAAATGTCATTTCTGAACTTTAGAGGACCTAATATCTAAAAGATTAGGCTAGAAAGAGACATAATTTATAATTTGATTTTGGAAAGTTTGCCAAATATCAAAGGTTTAAAACACTGGATATCACAAAATAGAATCCCAGGTCACCATAAGTCATTCATTTGGCCAAAATGATAACTCCAAAATCTTAAAAGAAAAACCTTTATTCTGATAGAGGAGACTTAGCTTTCCAAACAAGACCCAATAAAGACAGCACGAAGATAACTGAATTTGTCTCTTCTCTCTCTCCTTTTCCCCTGCCATTTACCCAAAGGAGAAAGCAAAACCCTTTCATTATCTTTTAAGATTACATAAAAATCGTCTTCAAAAGAGAAAACCAAATTTCATGTTTGCATTAGTGCATCTTTAATGCTAAAGCTAGTTTTTAAATAACATTTTATATATCTATCCAGTTTTAATTAGTTTGACCATAAGGTAACATTCTCATAAACTTTTTAGAACGCTTTACAATTTTCCATCAAACAGCAGATCAATTTTCTAAGAAGACCCTGTTATTTGGACACATGGGCCCAGATTCTGGCCCCACAGTACGACTTTAATATTTTAATCTATAGAAAAAGCTAAATAACCTTTTTCAAATCTTAGCCAACTTGTTTATACCCACAGAATTTTTTTTCAGGATCAACCCTTTATAAACCCTTTTCACTTTGCTTAAACCCTCAGTTTTGTTCCATTACTCTTTTAGTTTAAGACAGTCTTTAAAACCTCTGAACTAGACAAAATTACATTCTCTTCAACAAAAGCCATATTCCTATGCCTTATTATCTTTCACCAAAAACACATTCCCTACACACCTTGTATGTAAAACTGTTTCTCCAGTAACCTCGATTTCATCTTACAATGTTAACTCTTAGCAACTTTTATTTTTAGTGAAAAACCTGATAAAAAAGCTATTTTAATTATATGCTAGGGGTGGAGCCTAGGACATCAGACAGAAGTGAAGATAAGGTCTGACTCTTCAGCATAGCTAGGGGCATAGCTCTCCACATGTCCCCAGGCCTCATCTATAAAATAATGCTCCAAAGTAGGTAAATTGAACAATTTTCAAAAGTCAAGGGAACAGTTTGACCTTAACGAATTTAGCAAATCTGATATCTGACCTTAATGTAGACCAAATGTCTACGTTTTCAAGATATTTTACTTTAACAATAATCTCTAAAATTGTCTTTATTGCCAAAAGATTACTAAAGTCACGTGAACAAAAAGTCATCAAAGTTTCTATTTTTCTAACAAAATATTTTTGGATTTAAGCACTTATTTTTCTAAGCCAATTAATCAGAGCTCTTTTATAAACAACACACACACACACACACACACACACACACACACACACACACAAAACACATATAAATACAGACAGAAGATTCAGCACTGATAAGATTTTTTACTTGGCCAGTTTCTTAATCGGATTACTGGCTTCAGGGTGGAGCCTTTGGAGGAACAGGTCATTTCTAGGGCTTAATCACAGCTGAAGGCAAAGACAGAACTCCCAAATTAAGGGCACCATTTTATACTGCATCCCAAAAGGAGGGAAATACTACGGGAGAAGACAGTACAGTGCTTCTACCCTACATTTCTTTTCTTATTTTTCTTTCTTTCTTTCTTTCTTTTTATTAAGATGGAGTCTCGCTCTGTCACCCAGGCTGGAGTGCAGTGGCGCAATCTCGGCTCACTGCAACCTCCGCCTCCTGGGTTCAAGGGATTCTCCTGCCTTAGCCTCCCAAGTAGCTGGGATTACAGGCATGTGCCACCACGCCTGGCTAATTTTTGTATTTTTCTTAGACACGGGGTTTCACCATGTTGGCCAGGCTGGTCTCAAACTGCTGACCTCAAGTGATCTGCCCTCCTCGGCCTCCCAAAGTGCTTGGATTACAAGCACGAGCCACCGCACCCGGCCATACCCTGCATTTCATTGCAAGGCAACCCAAAGTCAATCAGCCCATTTTGTAATCAGCCCATCCTTCATGGGAGTCTCATCTCCCAGTGGCGGGTGAGGAAAGTTTCCTTATCTTCCGGGTGACCGAAAGCATGCTTCTCTGATCCAAGTGTACAATGAGTCAAGCATCCCTCTATAACTACTATTAACCATCCCTTAAAGTATATTTCCTATCTAGTTATTACACACTAAAGCTCCCTCATAATGTGAAGTAATTTCTGATATCCCCAAAACTCAAAACCATCAGATAACACAATGAAAAACAGAGCAGAGTCTTTGATTTTGAGAGGGATCTATCTGTTTTTAATTCCTGGGGTTTCATGTGGAAAACAGTTTTTTTTTTTTTTCCCTAAAACGGGTTCTGTGGTGCCTCCTCTGTTTTTCCCAATGAGTCCTAGGCTACCAGAAGTTATCTTAGGGCCTCTCGTGTGCATTAAGGGCCTCTCGTGTGCATTAAGAGTGGCCAGACCAAAAAAAAAAAAAAAAAAAAAAGAAAGAAAGAAAAAAATGGAGAAAAATAATTCAGTCGACTGAGAAGAAAAAACTTTTTCCAAAAAAACAAGTTCCAAGAAGAGAAAAACATAAAGGCCTTTTAAATATATCTATAGCTTGTTTATTCACTCTTCATTAAGCTGACTTTTAACCATAGTGCTCTTTAAAAAAGAAATTCTTTTAGATCTCTTATTACCTAATTTTAGCCATGCCAAGTGGCCAATATTTTTAGCTTCTGAACTTTACCAAAGGAAAGTTCCTAGGTGCTGCAAAGACATAGTAAGAAGTTTCTTTTTACAAGATTTAGAATCTCCACAAGGTAGTTCAGAGAAAGGAAAATTCAAGAGAGGAAATCAGAAAAGAAACTTAATAAATGGCAAAGCTACACAAATAACAAATCAGAAAGGAATCATTCCAGAAGCCAACAATTGAACCCAGGCCACCACTGTCAAAAGACAAAAGCCTTAGCTACTGAGCTATACAGCGTTGAGAAGTTTCTATTGCTTTTCCCAGAAGGAGCCTAGAGAAGCCAGTTTCAGGCTTGCAAGGCTTTTAACTGCTCAGGAAAAATTTTAGGAGTAACTGTGACATGAACCCCAAAATTCCTGTCCTCTGGACGGTGGAAACCAAAAGAAAGTATCCCCACATGGTCACAAGGTTAAGCTCTTAAGGACACAAAACAAGACAGAGAAATTTCATAGAGTATTGGTTTCAGGGACCCATAGCAAAGTTTGTAACTAACCAGCCTCCCAAGCTGACTTGAAAAGCAGACTTATGGGTGCCCTAAACCCACGTTCTATCCTGTGATATCCCTCTCTCCATTACATAACACAGAAAGACAAATTCTTAGCACAAACTACATCAGATTTACTAAGACTAGTCTCACAAATCCTTCTTTCTATTAATCAAACCCTTGCAGAGGAGACAAATAGTTTACTATTTACCAACGCAGAGAAAGAGAGAGAGACCAGAAACTTGACTGATAAGAATTTCTTACCCTTTTTGCTGGCATACCAGGTTTCTGGGTTCCCTTTCTCTGCAGCTGCCAGAAGAACAGAGTGGCGTCTGATGACCCTGCTTGCTTGTGCTATAGCTGTGGGGTTTAAGCCACTTTACAAGAGAAAATCACCCTTTACCATTTTATGGAACCATAAACAAGATTCTTAATTTGCAAGATTCTGCCCAACGGGCTGCATGGGGAAGTGAATTAACATTTTCCAACCCAGCAAAATACACATAACAAAACAGACATTAGTCACCTCTTTCAGCACCCAATATCAGCCTGGCAAAGCTCAAAATTTTTCATCTTGGTCCCTGTTGTCTTTGATCCACACCAGGTGGGGACGGATGACCTCTGAACGGTAATTCACAATGAGGTCTCTGGGCAAGGGAAAGGGCAGATAGTCACCCTGAGAGACAGGACTGTTGAGCCTTCTTTAGAGCTCATTGAATGTGATCAGACAAATAAGGAGGGTTCTCTGAGTTAGGCCTGCTGGACTTCTATCAGCAACCCCTTCTGAGATCCCTTTCACATATTTAAACACATGCAAAGACAAGAGGGACAGAAGGCCTTCCAAATCAGATCCCTAACCAAGAAGTCCAAGAGTATCCCTTCCAAACTATCCTCCTATTTTCTGTATGAGAAACATCCTCAAAATCTTCCTGATTGAAGAGAAGTCTCCCAAACCAGGACTCTTCCTACTAGTTAGAAAGAGCGAACTGAGACCTCCCAGGAGCTGAACAGACACCTCACAATGGAGTAACAGACAGAGACACCCCATGGTGGAGCTACAGACACCCCGCAATGGGGCTACAGACACCCCACCATAGGGCTACAGAACCAGTCAGGAGAAGGAAGCAGGCATTGGCAGCACCTAGGATACTCACCAATCCAGACACCCCAAAACGGAGCTACAGATAGACACCCCACCATGAGGCTACAGATACCATGTAATAGGGCTACAGTTAAGGGACATCTCCCCATGACTATTTTTCCATTGCAATTAAATCCATGCACATTGCGTTGGAATGACCCACCAGTACCAGAGTCAGCCCCCAGTCCAAGAGAATTAGGCAGCCACTTGGGCTGCCTTCTGGATCCATCACTGAAAGGGGGCCACCAAACAACGGGCAGGTAGCCACAAGGGCAATCCTGGGTGAGCCCCCAAATTTGTAACCACCCAAGGGGTTCACCTTGCCCACTGCCTAGACAGAGCTGACTCAGCAAGACAGGGGAATTGCAATGAAGAAATAGTAATTCATGCAGAGCTGGCTGTGCGGGAGACTGGAGTTTTGTTATTACTCAAATCAGCAAATCAGTCTCCCCAGGCATTCGGGGAACAGAGTTTTTAAGGATAACTTGGTGGGTGGGGGTAAGCCAGTGAGCCAGGAGTGCTGATTGGTCAGAGATGAAATCACAGGGAGTCAGGGCTGTCTTCTCGCACTGAGTGAGTTCCTGGGTGGAGGCCACAAGATCAGATGAGCCAGTTTATTGATATGGGTAGTGCCAGCTGATCTATCAAGTGCAGGGTCTGCAAAATATCTCAAGCACTGATCTTAGGAGCAGTTTGGTGGGGGTCAGAATCTTGTTGCCTCCAGTTGCATGACTCCTAAACCATAATTTCTAATACTGTGGCTAATGTTAGTCCTACAAAGGCAATCTAGTCCCCAGGCAAGAAGGAGGTCTGCTTTGGGAAAGGGCTGTTATGGTATTTGTTTAAACTATAAACTATATAAACTAGTGGAGGTTAGAAGCAAGACGGAGTCAGTTAAGTTAGATCTCTTTCACTGTCTCAGTCCTAATTTTGCAGTGGTGGTTTCAAACCCTTATACTTTATTTTACCGTAAACAAATGAGCTTTTAGTAATGAATTCTAATGACTGCAATGAGGTGGGGGTGGTGAGTTAATTGTTATCAGTTGTACAAGGTTGTTTTATTGTAGCTCAAATGTTGGAGGAAAGGGAAGCTTTATGGTATTATGTTTCATTAAACTAAGATAGGCTTTCAGAATTGTACAAAACATTTTTAAACCTATATGTATTACTGATGATTTAAGTGAGTGTATCAGTGAAATAACTTGTTTGGTGAAAAATGGAATATGGCCTAAAAACGTAACAACAACTTCATAAGTTGTCCATTTTCTCATAAAAATAATATTGACTTAATTACTTATATATTAAATTAGTGATTCAATTTCTAAAGGCCTTACGAAGATATAATTCAGTATTTTATGGTAATTATTTTCTAATTAGAAATTTACTTTTACTATAGCACTAAGTGCCACCAGTATTAATTATTGTTATTTCCTTACACCATACTTGTTTCTAGTAAAACAAGCTTCAGCCACTGTTCTCTATAAAATATGGTGTCTTCTAGATGGGAACAAGAACATTTTACAACACATAACCTCACATTTCTAGGGTTGTGATAAAATGCATTTTATTTCAAATGGCACGCAATATTAAAACAACTCAGTTTATGTTTCCTTAATCAAGAATTCAAAACAATCTCATTTTGTAAATCCATAATATGCAAACTTGGCTACAGACTGTCCAATCAGATTTTATTCTCCTTTCAAGTCAGATTTTCCTTATCCTCTTTACTTACACTATCTTACCAATAGGCTGTCAGATGCTAGTATGTTCTGAGACATTCACTATCTCTTATCACTCACCACTCATATACTCTCAGGGATAAAATTCTGGAGAGGCACTCAATTCGCATAGAAACAACCATAAAACCCAGTTTTGCAAATATTAAGTTAGAAGACAATTGGCATAGCATTACACTATAGTAATACTTACTATGCACTCCTAAAATTTAGTGTTGATCTTACGCCATGATGTAAAAACAAAAAAAGAAAAAAAGTTATTATTACAAAGAGAAAAACGTCAGATGTGTATAATATAACCTCTGATTTGACTAAAATATGTGATAACATTCACAAGCCAGAATTTAGTAGAGCTGGCAGTTCACAGAAGGCCTGAAGCCTAGATGTAATCAATGACATAGCTGAACTTGATAAATCAACAAATTTACATAAGGAAAATATCCCTGATAATCATAGGATTGAACCTTCTAAATTATCTGTTGACAGTCAATATTCCAATCATTTTCTTCACTGTGAATTCAGACAGACTATCATTCAAAGCTTTGCTATACAGAAAGAGAAAAATATCAAAATGCTAAGGCACAAATATCAAATCCCTTTCCCATGAAGATCAGATAATTTAGAATTTTTAAAAGTTAACCTTGAAATGTGACTATGTAATTAAAAAAAATAAAATGCTTTTGTGATAAGTCAAAAACTAATTATAAGGTAGAACATTTACTAATATAGATTTCAAAGCAACACCTGTTAATAACATATGTTCCCATTTTAAAAGTAGGTAACAGAAATTAATAATTCATAGTTATATAATGGGGTTCCAAGATTTTATAGTATGAAATGTGGTAAAAGGTTTGGTATTTATTATAGGATGTGAAAGGCCCCCTAAAGCACTTTTAATTACTCATTCATGAATTGCTAATTAATACTTCCAAACTAAAATATTAAACACTTTAGAAAGACTGACCCAATATTAAAATCCAAGTTGTTAGATTTTAAAGTGTATGTTAAAAAATATTTAGACTATAATATCTCTTAGTGTATATATATACACACAAATATTTGTTTTTATATGTATGTTTATATATATCTTATATATGTATATAATATATATACATAGAGAGCGATAGAGGGAGATAAAGGAAGGGGGTTTTGTTTGTCCAATATATTTTAGCTGATCACATCATTTTATATATTTTTTTATTTAAAGGGCCAAGGAATAAAATAAGAATGCGAAGGCAGAATGCAGCACTTTATCCTCAATTAGAGAAATGCAGAGGAATTTAAATAATTAGACTTTTCCACAAATGTTATGTTTGTTGCCAGGAAACACAGGTGCTTCTAAACTCACTGCTTTAGGCCATGCAAAATTTAGGAGACAGGCCAATTCCCCTCCTCTAGGGAGGAAACTTGTCAGTCAGGAAATCTCAAGAGATTAGCATCCAAAGCCAGTTTACTTTTGGGGCTGGTTAAAAGCTTTCAGAGGATTCCTGTGTAACCGCTAAATATTGTAGGCTAAATTAAAGTTGTTATTTAAAATGTAAATATGAATAGCAACTAACATTTGATTCTTGCTCTTGGTATAAAAAGTAATAAAGTTATTAACACCTCGGAAAGATTTGAAAATTCATCGGTAGCATTAAGCAAGTAAATATTTAGCATTTAGTTTATATGTCAAGACCAATTGTGAGAACTTAAAATACATATTTGTGTTGATGATTATGGCTACTATTTGTGAAGTTATATTGCCCTCTTCCCCAAGGATTTCTTAAGAAATGTTTAGTTGATTTGTATGATACATTTCCAGCTTTGTTCTCAGAAATGTCTTTTCTACTCACATTCATTCATTCTGTGCAGTACAACACTGTGTTCATTATGCTGAGGCTTTAAAATTAGAAACTGTGGGGGTTTGAATCTTGTTTTTGCCATGTGATAGCTGTGTGACCTTAGGCATATTTCACAGCCTCCAAGTAAAATAAAGATATAACAGATCTTTCTTCATAGGAGTTATTTCAAGCATTCAATGAGGATATTAAAATACAGAACTTAGCACATGGTGACAAAGGAAGTACTCAATAAAGCTGGCTCTTATAATTATGATGTAGCTACCCTCACCCTCTTGGTTATTTCTGAGTTCTCTTTGGATCTTTATGACTTCTTTATATTCACTAGTCCCTCTGCTTACAATGCATTTTTTCTATGTCTATTGAAATTCTAGATATCTTCAAGATGTCACCTGCTTTACGAAACTAATCTCAGCTCCCCCAAACTGAATGCATCATTCTCTGCTTTGTGGCCCATAGCTTCCCAAAGTTACCCCTATTTCAGTATTCAACTCAATAGATTTTGTTTTATTTTTATTGCTTTTTGAGATGGAGTCTCTGTCACTCAGGCTGGAGTGCAGTGGCGCAATCTCGGCTCACTGCAACCTTTACCTCCCGGGTTCAAGCAATTCTCCTGTCTCAGCCTCCAGAGTAGTTGGGATTACAGGCATCCAGCTAATTTTTCTATTTTTAGTAGAGACAGGGGGTCTCACCATGTTGACCAAGCTGGTCTCGAACTCCTGACTTCAAATTATCCATCCGCCTCCGCCTCCCAAAGTTCTGGGATCACAGGTGTGAGCCACCGCATCTGGCTTTGACTAAATATATTTTAATTGAGTTAATATGGGATCTGCCTTACTGTGAATTCCATGAAGGCTGTGAAGTTATTTAATTCTTCTATACTTTGTCCAAAGCCATGGAAGCACCTTGCAATTGGTAGAATTCAACACTGGGGGAGGATCTTAAAGTAATGAATAAATATGTCACAATCGTATCGGCATTAGAGAGCTATGGATTCTTTAATGAAGAAGCTGCTGAGAGCTACTCGGGAGGCTGAGGCAGGAGAATGGCGTAAACCCGGGAGGCGGAGCTTGCAGTGAGCCGAGATAGCGCCACTGCACTCCAGCCTGGGCGACAGAGCGAGACTCCGTCTCAAAAAAAAGAATAAATATTAATTACCAGATGACATATTAAATATTTTTATAATTCTGATATTAAAACTTATAATAAAATAACTTTAATGAGTGGCTTGGAAATTAGCTATTTAATTTTCAAAGAAATATTTTGCTTTTTTGAAATGAAATAGAGACATTTCTTGTTCATTAATGAATGGCTCTGGTAAAAGTGACACAAAAAGGTGAGTGTTACACTGTTATGGAAAAGGATGAAACAGGATAGTAAAATAACTGAGAGATGAGCAAATAGCCTGGCCCATCCAGCAAAGTAGACACATATATCTAAATGTGAAGTTGGTGGGCTCAAACGAATATTGGCCTTGAGGAGGCTCATGATATCTGTTGCTACTCAATTCTTTTTTTTTTTTTTTTTTCTGAGACAGAGTCTTGCTCTGTCACCCAGGCTGGAGTGCAGTGTCCCGATCTCGGCTCACTGCAACCTCCGCCTCCTAGGTTTAAGCACTTCTCCTGCCTCAGCCTCCCAAGTAGCTGGGACTACAGGCATACACCACCACACCCAGCTAATTTTTGTATTTTTAGTAGTGACGGGTTTCACCATGTTGGCCAGGATGGTCTCGATCTCTTGACCTCATGATCCACCAGCCTGGGTCTCCCAAAGTGCTGGGATTACAGGCGTGAGCCACCGTGCGGCCCTGTTGCTACTCCATTCTTAACTGATTGCTCCAGCCTTACAAAATGATAAACCCAGGAACTGTGTCTCACGCCTATAATCCCAGCTACCTGGGGGACTGAAGTGGGAGAATAACTTGAGCCCAGGAGTTCCAGGCCAGCCTGGGCATCATAGTGAGACACCATCTCAAAAAAAACAGCCTGATAATAAACGTCAGTATAAAGGAGATACAATGTGACTCTTGTAAAAATTTTTTTAAAATTATGAATTAAAAAACTTTGAGTCAGCCTTGCTAAAAGTAAAAGAACCTAAAGTACACAGGGGTATTTGATGAGGAGCCCTTAAGAAGTAATCTTGTTGACCTAAGTATATTACAAAAATTAAAATTAATGAGCTAATTATTATTCTTTGCGGTAAGATACAGAAGTAGAGTTCAGAGAATATTTACATTTTGCCTCTACAAAAGGACGTTTAAAAAAAAAGAAGTCTCTTGGGAGAAAAATGAAGTAGAGCAAAGGACTTACTCAAGTTTAAATTTGCAGTAACTCTGTCTCTTGATTTCACAAATTAAGGAGAAGGAGCAAGAAGTTCCCAGTATATCCAATCATACAACTATGAAGTTCCCTGACATATTTAAGTATGTATCTATAAAAACCCCTAAGATATCAATCATGTGAGCACAAAGTTACTGTTTAATCTTCCATAGATGTAAACTTTAACCACGAAGTAAGTGATGGCTACAAAGCCTGTAAAACATGTTTATTAAAGGAAATTGATTTTTTTTCAGTCAATCTAGAGGAAATGGCTTCGGAGATACGTGGAATTTGTTTGCTTCAACTGGCCATCTCACAAAGCTCATTGGACTTACAATAATTTAGTGAACACCATATTCATGTCTCCACCAAAACCCTCATAAGCCACGTATATATACCAAAATTACATACATGTATTTACCCACAGCTACAAATATAGTCTATGTGAGTTTCATATTAAATGATAGTATAGAATATTATTCTCTTCTATACTATATTATTATAGAATATTATATTCTATACTATATTATCAGAATATTATATTCTATATTATAATATATATTATATATTATATATAACTTGATATTTTATATATACATTTCTTTAGGAGATATTCATGGCTGCTCTGTGTCCAACTACATTTGGGAGTCACCTCATACTGAATCCTTTTATATACTGGGTCACTTGCAAAGGCTTAATTGAGCATTTGACTATCATATGCCACAGAATGGATTGGACACTATAAATAAAAAACAAAAGAGAGTTTGTCTTTTCTGGGCTTCATCTTCTTAAAAAAATCAGATATTAGACAAGCGTATGTCTAATTATATATATCAAGCATATGTCATATTATATATATCAAGTTATATATTAAACATCATACATACACTATATATAGCTTTTTGTAGTCACAAAGCTTTACTATTATTATTTTTATGTAATTCTTGAGAAAAGGCTATCTATAACAGGATAATTTTAGGTAAAAAAAAGCTTAAATCTTTCAGTCAATGTTCATATATTATCCTCATAAGAACAATTTGTGTTAGGTATTCTTTTCTATTTTAAAGTAGATAAAATGTAGGTATAAACATGTTAAGTAATTTGTCTGAGGTACTAGACGTATGGCGAGAAGCTGATCTCAAGCCAAAATGTAAAGGCCTATGTTTTTCTGATTCTCCTATTATTTTGGTTCTATGAGAGAATGTTCAAGAAAACATAACTTTTTCCCAACTCTCAGTCCAGGACTGAGAAATCTCAAACACTAAGCATATGAGTTTGTGAGCAAAGGTTTGCACATAAATGTATATACTCACATTTATGGGAATATATGATCTGTACTTAAGCCATAAACTAAATTTAAAATTTATAGTTTAAACATGATGATATTTCAAAATTCTAGTAAAGCAGACACACACTTCTATTTATCTTTTCTATTTATATTTGTGTATCTTCTGGTCCTTTTACTATTTTATCAAGATGCTTGAAAGCAGGGATACTTAACCAAAAGCTGGTTTAGGAATGGATTATGAATGGCTTATGAATGGATTGCAGGAGCATTTGAACTGCTGGATTTTTATGTAAATGGTTGTATGTAAAGGATATTCACCGTGTATTTTTCTGAGAAGTCCCATAGCTTTTATCAGACCCACAAAGGATGCACGAACTAAACAAATTAAAAAGCAATTAAGGTCTTTATAGCCTCTATACATAGAAAGTTCTATTTTTTTTCTACTTTTTATTTCCAGCTGGACAAATAATGTCATGTAAAAGTTTAGCTCACTGTTTTCTCCCTTCAAGCCCCCAGTGAAGTAGGAGATGATGTTATCTATTTAGTACGGGCTGGAGATAATAAATTGTGAACACAGTGAAGAATAGTCATGAAGGCTGCTTTAGAGAATTGGAGATAATTTGGTGTCTTTTATTTACTGCAGCTAAAAGGTTCTTCAAAATAAGCATAACCTTGGCTTCAGCTACATTTGTTTCTTCCAGATTTTCTAATGCTCTTCCACATCACTCTTTTCTTGGTTCACCCTTTACATTTTAGATAAATATTCCACAGTGAGACCTTCCTGATCCCAAACCTGAATTAAATAAATACTCTTACGCTCTCTCATGCACTTATTTTTATTTAGAAAATTTATCATAATTCTTGACTACTAATATCTGATTTTTTTAAGAAGATGAAGCCCAGAAAAGACAAACTCTCTTTTGTTTTTTATTTATAGTGTCCGATCCATTCTGTGGCATATGATAGTCAAATGCTCAATTAAGCCTTTGCAAGTGACCCAGTATATAAAAGGATTCAGTATGAGGTGACTCCCAAATGTAGTTAGACACAGAGGAGCCATGAATATCTCCTAAAGAAATGTTCCACAGGCTGAAATTAAGGTATAATCTCTAGAAAAATGTTTTTTAAAAGTTGTGCTTTATAATATCACATGTATCATGGAAATATATCTGATCATTATGTATCAATAACAGAAATGTGTGCTTTACTATTTTCTTTAGGTTTTGCTATAACATACTACCAAATATCCTGAAATTAATTTCATTTTAAGGCTAAATAAATTGGTCTATATACACTAAAGTCATAAGTGAACATTTTCTTTTAGTAGACAATTATAGAAAAAAATTCCCTTTTCCTGAAGGTATTTCTTGTCTCTGAAAATAATAATTTTATAATTGGTCTTATTTTCCATTTTCTTTGGCTTCTAGGGGTCCCAGAATAACATACGAATCAATTATTTATCTTCTTAGCCAACACCCTTAATCCAAGCAACTGACCTCTTTTGCTTTGATTACATTACTTTCAATACATTCTCATAACCTCACCAATAAAGAGCTATTTGACAGATGAATGTGATCAAGACACCCTTTGCTTACAATTCTTCAATAGCATACTACTGCTTTTAAGATAGATATCCGAACTCAGGAGCTTTCATTTCTTGAATGAAGAGGTTTCTGTGCAGTTCCTCCTCGTCTTGTAGCACCGTAATTCTCTTTTTTATTTATTTATTTTATTTTATTTATTTATTTTTGAGATGGAGTCTGGCTCTGTCGCCCAGGATGGAGTGCAGTGGCACGATCTCAGCTCACTGCAACCTCCACCTCCCGGGTTCAAGCAATTCTCCAGCCTCAGCCTCCCAAGTAGCTAGGATTATAGGTGCCCGCCACCACGTCCAGCTAATTTTTGTATTTAAAGCAGAGACGAAGTTTCACTATGTTAGGTAGGCTGGTCTCGAACTCCTGACCTCAGGTGATCCACCCGCCTCGGCCTCCCAAAGTGTTGGGACTACAGGCGTGAGCCACCGTCCCCAGCCTGTAATTTTCTTCTTAGATATAGTAACCCTGGCCTTTCTGTTCCTTCCCACAATAGGAAGTTTGCATAAGCTCTTTACTCCAATAGAATAGGCTTCCTTGATATTCTCTTTCTGAATACAGATAATGTAAATATTACTTTAGGTTGTAAATATTAACATTTCTCTGACTGAGTGTACGTCTTTCTCACTGACAGTAAGTTTCACAAGGATACGAAACATGTTTTCAGTTTTTGTCTTGTTATTGTTTTGTTTTCTCATCATACTCCAGCAACTAGCACCTTTTATGTACTGTTTTTAATTAAAATTTGAATGAGTGAACTAAAACATCAGGCCTTAAATCTGCATACATATTTGGCTCTAGTCAATTATATATATACTTCTTTATTTTCATTAATTTCGTTGCACATTTTATTATGTCTCTAAATCATTGTGAAAGACAGTAGACAAAAACTGACAAAGTAATTAGTACAATCTTGGAATTCATGTATTATAAAAGGCTGGTCCAGATTGTTTTACTCAATTGTAACATGTTTTGATTGAAATGGTGTAAAACAGGAAAAAATTATTTAGAACCAAACCTTTATTGCATGTTGGCTATGGAAAAGTACAAATAATAACTAAGACATAATCAACTATGCCATAATCTTGATGAGTTTTCGGATTTGATTATATTATATATAGATATAAAATAAAGCAATGAATATTTTAATAAAATCAATGAAACTTCAATACATTTTACAATAGATTTTAAATACTATGTTGATTTTTTATGAAAGTTCAGAACATCAAAAAGACTAATGCAACATAAATTTGCCATGAGTTTATATGCACCTTAAAAGAAATGTTCGCAGATTCTACTTGTATGATGACGGGTTGCTTTTGTGATATAAATATTGAAAATGTGTGTGTTTTTTTTCTGCAGTACAATCTTCACATTCAGATTTAATTGTAATCTTAGCCAACTTTTGCTCATAGAAGGATTAATCATATGACTTTTTGTTTACACACAATCACCTGTAGAAAGCAGTTATCATTCTATTCATTTCTTCATTCATTCAACAACACTGACTTTTATGCTACTCTATGCCAGGCCCTGTGTGAGTTCTGGGAGATACTAATATACACTTAAGTTCTACCGTCAATGAACCTACAGTCTTTTGAGAAAGACACGGCAATAGTTTCAGCATGACTTGACAAATCTCAAGAAAAAAGAGCAAGAGAAACATAGAAAGAGGGATCTAAATTAGGCTAGAAGAAATAGCGAGGAGTAGATACAGGGAGGAAGGGTGTCCCAGACACAGAAATATGCATGTGCTATATAAAATTGCATAATATATTTAAGAAAGAGCAAGAATGCCGGGCGCGGTGGCTCACACCTGTAATCCCAGCACTTTGGGAGTCCATGGCAGGTGGATCACCTGAGATCAGGAGTTCAAGACCAGCCTGGCCAACATGATGAAACGCTGTCTCTCCTAAAAATACAAAAAATTAGCCGGGCATGGTGGCAGTCACCGGTAATCCCAGCTACTCGGGAGGCTGAGGAGGGAGAATCGCTTGAATCCAGGAAGTGGAAGTTGCAGTGAGCTAAGATTGTGCCATTGCACTCCAGGCTGGGCAACAGAGCAAGACTCCATCTCAAAAAAAAAAAAAGAAAAAAAAGAAAGAGCAAGAAATTTCGTGTAGTTGGGATCAAGGGCATTTTGAGGTAAGTAAGACAGATTTTAGGTTAAAGGGGTAGCCAAGATTTTTAAATTCTAAAAATATTTGAAAGGAAAAAATCATAATCTAATTTTTTATTACTCTTTATTACAAAAATAAATTTGGTTTTAAAGACCAATAAACTACATTTTTAATACAAAGTAGTATATACAATATGCATGTAATTACCTTTTGCTATTTCAAGTTTGCTCTGTGTGCATACAAATATATCAATACACATATATAATTTTTAAAATACATAAAATCTTAATGTGTACAACACACATATGACAACGTTTTGAATATTTAAACAAAAGCAAATGACTTGCTAAATTGCAAATATGTACATATGGAAAATGGATATATTTGCTCATGCAACTGCTTTTTAAAATTCCATTACTTCTGCCAAATCAAGCAACACTTACACGGGTGGTATGAGTACACAGAAATAGCGAACAACATAAATGTTAGCATTCATAGATCAGCCTTTTATGGGAATGTAATTTTTCAAGTACAATTCACTCGACATATTAAAACAATCTTTTTATGTCCCTTGTTATGGTTTTATCAGACAAGCAGAACAATTTCAAGGGAACCTAAGAGTAGACTATCAATATTAGTCATTGCTCATGTTGTGTTTACAGGAAGTTCACTAATTTACATTCAATTTATATCAATAATCAAGAGTGGAAGTGCGATGAAGTGCAAACTTTCTTTTTAATTTTCTTTTCTTTAGTGTACAGACTCATGTATCAGTAGCTTTGGGGGCTATTAGCACTACCTCCAGAATATAAACCTGTCATATTTTAAATTTGCCTCATTTCAGAAGTTTTGTCTTCTTATATTCAAAGGAGCATGCTTGGTATGAGTAACAGTATCGACTTCTGCATTGAATGTTTTCTAAGCCATCTCAAAATGCATACAAATTGTTAGAAATCAATCTCAATTTATTTATCTAACATATTTACATGATATCCAAAAATGAAGACAGGATAGATAATGGAAATCTAATATAAACCTGTAAGCTATTTTAACAACTTCAAATGTATGGTGTCCCTTAAGAGTGCTAAATCAAACACGACTTCTTCCAGATTTTTTTTTTTTTTTTTTTTTTTTTTGGGGGGGGACGGAGTCTCGCTCTGTCACCCAGGCTGGAGTGCAGTGGCGCCATCTAGGCTCACTGCAACCTCCGCCTCCCGGGCTCACGCCATTCTCCTGCCTCAGCCTCTGGAGTAGCTGGGACTACAGGCGCCCGCCATCACGCCCGGCTAACTTTTCGTATTTTTAGTAGAGACGAGGTTTCACCATGTTAGCCAGCATGGTCTCGATCTCCTGACCTCGTGATCCACCCACCTCGCCCTCCCAAAGTGCTGGGATTACAGGTGTGAGCCACCGCGCCTGGCCTTCTTCCAGAATTTTTGGGAGATGTAAAATAAAGAGATGATTAAAAAAGCTCTTTGTGAATGCATATTTTAATCTTTACTCTGGCTCTGGAGATTTTATAGAGGTAGGTAAACTAAAGTTGTGTTTCTAAATAATGTTTCTGTAATATATATTTTTAAATCTATAAGTTAAAATGTTTCAGAGAGATAATGCGATCTGTTTGAAGCCATGCTATATTTTGGAGACAACTTTTTTTTTTTTTTTTGAGACAGAGTTTTTTGCTTTTGTCACCCAGGCTGGAGTGCAATGGCACGATCTCGGCTCACTGCAACCTCTGCCTCCCAGATTCGAAGATTCTCCTGCCTCAGCCTCCCAAGTAGCTGGGATTACAAGCATGCACCACCACACCTGGCTAATCGTATTTTTAGTAGAGATGGGGTTTCACCATGTGGGCCAGGCTGGTCTCGAACTCCTGGCCTCAAGCGATTTACTCGCCTCAGCCTCCCAAAGTGCTGGGATTATAGGCGCAAGCCACCGCACCTGGCCAAAGGGACAATATTTCTTTAGGTCAAAGGGAAAATTTACAACAAACCATGTAACCACACAAACTGCAAGCACACATATTTCCCCTCTGAGCTGCCTTAGCAAAGGGTATCTGGGAATATCAAACAGAACGATTCATAAGCAAATTATAATGTCTAGAATATTCAAATTTTCAATATCAAGTGTGTGTTTTACCAGCAGAATCAAAATTATAAGAAATTATCGAGTTTGGTCTCAGTATAGTTCTATGTGCTATAAGGATCCTCCAGAATGTAAAAAATAATACCTGTTCTCAAGAATCTTATTTAACAATTGAGAGAATGAGCTGGATCTGAATAAAACACATAAACTATGATTCTTAGACTTTTATCACCTCAGAGATATGCTAGGAAAATACTGTATTTTTTAAGAATCCCTTTAAAAACTTTCCCTAAAGCAATAACACAAGCATTCTAGACGGTTCCAGATAGAAGCAGAAAAAAAATACAAGAAAGAAAGTTCTGTATAACCAATCCCTGATTTAAAATTGTGAAACAATCTCAAATAGGTCCAGTCCCATTTCATTACCAAACATCTACAAGTTTATGCTCTGGATTTACCATCTTTTGATATCTCCTCCCTAATACCTGTGAAAGGGATATGGAGATTTGTTGATACAGATGTTACTGTAGAATTAATACTGACAGTGATCAGTGAAATTTTCATTGGGGTGGTAATTAGTTATTAATGATTTAAAATTTTTACAGTGTCACCTTTACTGTCTTCTAACGATGTGTGTCCAAAACAGTATTTATACATGAGACAGTTTTTTTTTTTTTTTTTGAGACAGAGTCTCACTCACTCTGTCGCCCAGCCTGGAGGGCAGTGGTGTGATCTGGGCTCACTGCAACCTCTGCCACCCAGGCTCAAGCAATTCTCCTGCTTCAGTCTCCCAAGCAGCTGAGATTACAGGCACTGGCCACCATGCCCGGCTAATATTTGTATTTTTAGGAGAGACGGGGTTTCATCATGTTGGCCAGGCTGGTCTCAAACTCCTGACCTCAGGTGATTCATCCACTCAGCCTCCCAAAGTGCTGGGATTACAGGCGTGAGCCACCATGCCCGGCCCCACTAGTAACATTTTAAGGGCTCAATAGTCACATATGGCTATTGGCTACTATATTGGTCATGATAGATACAGAACATTTCTATTGCAGAAATTTCTATCAGACAGCACTATCTGAGCAATATAACTTTTTATTGTCACTAAGAGGAACTTACCTAGTTATTTACTCTGGTCTGCTAGTATGATTTTACCTGTAATATAATACAGCATATTTGGACTGCAACACATAATTGAATCTTTCCCAGATAGGACAGAATATATGTATTTGTTCTGTTCAAAAAGATTCATCCCAGTTTAGCGGAAGAGAAAACTAAGCCTCAACACCTATAATAGCTTTTTAAATATCACAAAACTGGTGCTTATCTATTAAAGAATACTGACAATGCCATTAAAATTGTTGTTCTCTGCATTGTATATAAATATACTGAATAATATTGGTTAATATGGGTATGCCTAGGAGCAGGTTGCTAACTTTCTTTGAATTATAGTTTCTCATGGTGCAAACCAATTCTGCTTGAACGGGTCTGCTGTCATTGGATGTGGTATAAAAATTGTGAGGAGCTTAGCATAACCATAACCTAGGGCAAACCCAAGCCCTTCTCTTAAGTAGCACGGCACTATACACTTATAACTTGAGTGCTTTTCAAAGGTGTGTGGAGGCTGTATTCTCTTTACTGCTCCTTCCCTGTGTTATATGTAAACAATGTTTATTTAGAAACAGAATGCTTGTTCCCTGGTGCTGCAAAGAAATAGCACTCGAACATAAATCTAATTCTCTCAGCGAGGTCATTTCTACTTTTTGCAGAAAGGGTACACTCGCCAGCAGTTTTGCCACGAGAGTACACCGAAAAAAGGAGACAGGGTCATTTATAACCTGACACGTTTACTCTACTGCTGTGTGCGGTTTCCATTGGCTGGAACAGGACCACACATTCTGTATTTGTCCCGATTGGCTAGCAACTTAGAACTTTTTGAAAGAGACAAAGGCAGAGGAGAACAAAGAAAGGAAGAAGTAACTTGTGGAATGCTGAGAAAGGTAAAAACACCTTCAAATAAGGAAGAGGAACAGGCTATGACCTAATGCGTGCTTGGACCAGTATAAGCATGCCAGGGCAAATATTTAGGCTAAATTGTGGGAGCTAAGAACATAAAGTACATTGATTTCTTTATTACGGCTAGTAGATATTTAAGAATGTTAGCACAGATCGTTTGATAAATTTTGCTTCTAGGAGAAATTACTATTTATTCCCAATTAGATGGGTAGGACAGTTTCTTTGAAGAGAAACCTCTACTTTACTTTTTATACCTGCAAGAGCTCAGGTTGTAAGTGGCTGTATTTCTTTTTCAAAGGTCACACCTCTTGTTGGGCAGCCTCTCCTCAGCTGCTCCATTTCCAGGATGTAGTAATTGCTCCCTCACATTTTAACTTTTTTAGGCCTAGTGGTGGGTTATGTCTTTCTATTGTCCCCAGAGCCAGGAGCCATCTGCATCACGGTATTCATTAGTTTCCCTTAACCCTACTCACAACTTTGAATATTGCTTCTTATTACCTCTCATAATTTACCCATTTCAGCATGCTGTGTGTTTCTTTTCTTGCTGATCCCTGATAGATAAGCATCCAAACAGAGATGATGATACGTCTGCTATTAATTAAGGATTTGTTTGTCACTCCATATGAGTTAATGAAAGTCCAAAATATGACTTAAAATTAACAAATTTTGTATGAACTTGTGGTTGCTCCATATCTATCTAGAAACATATCTCTAGAATAGTTTTCATTTCATGTCGAGATTAAGGTATTTAGTATATAGTGGCATTAACTCTTCATCTTGCCCATTAAAGGTAAAATAGATTGTTTTTTTAATTATTTCTTCAAATGGAACTTCCTTTCATAAAGACAGTGTATACTGTAAGCATTCTTTGCTGTTTTTTACAGCCAAGAAAAATCGACATAGTTTACACACCTATTGATTTGTCATAAGATGTCAACTAGAGAACAAAAAAAAACCCAAACAGATTAATGGACAAGAGTGTTAATTGCAATGATATATAAAAAAGCCAAAATTACATAATAGCTCTAACGTAATAGCTCTAACGTGCAACATAAGAAGATAAAGAATGAACTATCTATAGGTAATATTTTAAAATATATATAGAAACCATTAAGGTATTGTTGACTCAAGGACACTGGAAGAGATGCTGGCCCAATCCAAACAGATGCTGGTTAAAAATGACTGGACTATTCTTACAAGGGGCACACCAACTCAGTATCAGTTCTACAGCAAAACCATATGACAATATTATGCAGCAATGTAAATAATGATTAAATTTTACAATGCAAAGTTAGACACCAAAAAATATCTAACTTTATTAAGGAAAAAATAAACTGTTTAGAGAAAGGATGTTTTAGCTGTGGGTGGCTATCCCTCTGTTTTAAAATTATACTTTTGAAATTTTTTTAAATACCATGTATTTCTTTGTTAAAGATGGAAATGATGAAGCCGGGCACGGTGGCTCACGCCTGTAATCCCAGAACTTTGGGAGGCAGAGGCGGGTGGATCACCTGAGGCCAGGAGTTCGAGACCAGCCTGACCAAAATGGCGAAACCCCATCGATACTACTAATATAAAATTAGTCAGGGATGGTGGTGCATGCCTGTCATCCCAGCTACTCGGGAAGCTGAGGCAGGAGAATCGCTTGAACCCAGGAGGCGGAGATTGCAGTGAGCCAAGATTGCACAATTGCCCTCTAGCCTGGGTGACCAGAGCAAAACTCCATCTCAAAAAACAAAAAACAAAAAAACAAAAAATGAAAACCATGAGTAATAAATGAAAATCAATAACTCAGAGTTTATTAATGGAATTATATGTGTATCAAGTACAACATTCAACTAAATTATAATTGTAAAACTCCTAAATTTGGATAGAATATCTCAGAAATCTACCCCTACCAATTTTCTCATGTTAACATCACCTTTTCTAAAATCTCAGCTCCTAGGAAATGCCTAGATTTTAAAAAGCAACTATAACCTATGGATAGGATGGTCCCTGCGTGGCCACTAGGAAGCTGCTGGAAGAGAAAGAGAGATACAGTATATTCTGTAGCCACGTGACAAGTGTGGGACCAGAAGAGCAGTTAGTGAGGATAATTTTGCACAGCATTTGAAATTCTTACATTAAAGGTACTTTGTTGGCAATTGCAGGGTTTATTTGTTTGTTTATTTGGTTTTACATATAAATAAAAATGTATTCCTAAGCATATTAAAGAGGCAATTGTATTGTTAATGTCCTAATAAAGCTAGGAAAACACAGTTTTTGGATCAGATCTAAATTTAAGTCTAGATTCTGCCACCTAGGAACTGTAAAATCTTGTGTAAATTACTGAAAAATCTCTCTGAACCCTATTATCTATATTGATGAATGGGCATAAGAAAAACTACTTCAGGCCAGGTGCAGTGGCTCACGCCTATAATCTCAGCACTTTGGGAGGCCGAGGTGCGCGGATCACCTGAGGTCAGGAGTTCGAGACCAGCCTGGCCAACGTATAGTGAAACCCCGTCTCTACTAAAAAATACGAAAATTAGCTGGGCGTGGTGGCGCATGCCTGTAGTCCCAGCTACTTGGGAAGCTAAGGCAGGAGAATCGTTTGAACCAGGGAGGCGGAGGTTTCAGCGAGCAGAGATCGCACCACTGCACTCCAGCCTGGGCAACAGAGCAAGACTCCATCTCTCAAAAAAAAGAAAAACTACTTCAAATGGCTTTTGGGAAGAACTAATGTGATAGTGTGTGTTGAATGCGTAGTGCCTGATAGTGCATAATTAATAAATGTTTATTCCCTTTTCTAAATTGAGAAAGTAAATAATATGGTAAATGACATTTTTTCTCTTTTTTTTATTATATTCACAAGCTAGACTTTTTTCCCTCTATATCAGTAAGCTTGTTTATTTTTAAAATGGCTCAAGGCAATTGAAGATATTTCAGATAACAGAAGTTAACCTTTCCATCCTGTTGGTATTCAAATTCTTTCTCCTTTGATTAAACTTTCAAAGAAGGTTTTCAATGTTTATTCCAAATGATTTCAAGTTGACGTTATAAGTTCAAATTAAAGTTTGAATTCAAATCCAAACTTCCTAAACTTTTTTAAGACAGTAAAATAACCATTGTTCTTTAGGCTCACGGACTTCATAGACTGTCATGTTTTATTTATTTCAGGTTTGTTGTTTGCCACAATAGACATTCTTCTCTTTGAAATACTATTTCCTCTATTTATTCCTTGAGATAACTCTAAAATTTATTCATTAAAAGAATCATCTTTTAAGTATAATTTTGGAAAAAAAGAAACTTCCAAAGAGGAGATATTACCCCAGAAGCCTGTTTTGGTTTTTTTTTGTTTTAAGTATTCTGCTTTAAAAACTCAGGTGTTACAGTTCACTGAGCATAATGTATTGGATTTCTGGGAATTAAAGGCAATGTTATTTGACAAAGTTCTAATTAACTGGTTGTACAGTTAAAATTTTTTTTCTTCAAATTTTCTCATCAAATAACCTCTCAAATATTTTCTCATCAAATAACTTCTTAGAAATGGAGGTTTTATTTTAAAAAAGACAGTGTTACATTTAATGCTAGGATTAAAATCTTCCTAAAGTGGGAGAATAAATAATAATAATGTATTTCTGTGGATGCTTTATTGATTCAACTACAATTTGTCCATGTGTTACCATGTGTTATCATACTTGGTATATTATTTCATATCCAGAGTCATTCAGTCTTATAAGAGCTTATTAAATACATACTAATACATATCAAATTATAAATGAATCAGTGGGCATTCTACATTTTACATTGTATATATGTACATATAGATCTATATATAAATGCTCAAGCATTTAGTTGTTAAGTGAACGCTTTTCATTAGCAAGAAAAACTTACTTGATGTTTAATTGGTTCAAGTTGCATCCCATGCACATACTTAAACCCGTAAATGGCAAGTGGTATGGAAGCATATAAGCGAATTAAAGTATGATTCATTTTCTGTGACAAGGGATAGTCTCATTTCTTTACTGAAGACTACTGTGAAATTGTGAGGATGGAGATCTGAACAAAATCAGAGTTCTATTGGAATGGACACAGGAATGAGCCTATCTGGTAGGTGATTAAGGTATCTGTTACAACTTGATACACAACAAGAAATCCAGTAATATTAATTGGTAAGACATTCTTCTAGCATCATGATATTAAATATGTCCAGAATTCCTATAAAATCTGTACCGTAAGTTAATTTCTTTCAAAAATTAACTTTTAGTTCTAGAGTATTTTGATGTGTTTCCATAACTGATCTGTCAGGCCTCTGAGCCCAAGCTAAGCCATCGTATCCCCTGTGACCTGCATGTATACGCCCAGATGGCCTGAAGTAACTGAAGAATCACAAAAGAAGTGAAAATGGCCTGTTCCTGCCTTAACTGATGACATTGTCTTGTGAAATTCCTTCTCCTGGCTCATCCTGGCTCAAAAGCTCCCCCACTGAGTACCTTGTGACCCCCCCATTCCTGCCCGCCAGAGAACAACCCCCCTTTCTCCTTTACCTACCCAAATCCTATAAAACGGCCCCACCCCTATCTCCCTTCGCTGACTCTCTTTTCGGACTCAGCCCACCTGCACCCAGGTGAAATAAACAGCTTTATTGCTCACACAAAGCCTGTTTGGTGGTCTCTTCACACGGACGGGCATGAAAGAAACATTTAACCATTCTTAATTCAAACACAGACGCCCTAGTAAGAAAAGTGAATTTATAAAATCGGGTAAAATTCACAAACTGAATTATTAGTTCACAAACTGAAATATCAGTAATAACCTAAAATAGTGTTTATTCTCAAAGACAATGTGAAAACTCTCGTTAGGCATTAGAATCTACTTTTCAAACTCAAAAGTGAATCTCCTTGTAATTATCAGAGCTAAATATACGTAAACAAAGTAACTGATTTAGTTAAAGTGATTAAACTTTTTTCCCATTCTCCCCCAGTTAAAATGAACAGTGGCTAAAAATTATTATCTTAAAGGTTTATCCATAGTTCCAATTGCAGCATTTTAAAATGTCTATTCCTACGTAGACCATTGGAATAGAATAGAGAAGCCAGAAGTGAAGCCAAATACTTAAAACCAACTTATCTTCAACAAAGCATACAAAAACATAAATTGGGCAAAGGACAGCCTATTCAATAAATGGTGCTGGGAAAATGGGACAACCACATGTAGAAGAACGAAACTGGATCCCTATCTCCTACCATATGCAAAAATTAGCTCAAGGAGGATTAAAGACTTAAGTCTAAGACCTGAAACCATAAAACTCCTCAAAGAAAACCTAGGAAAAACTCTCCTGGACATTGGCCTAGGTAAAGAATTTATGACCAAGACCTCAAAAGCAAATGCAACAAAAATAAAAATAAACAAATGGAATCTAAGAAAACTAAAAAGCTTCTGCACAGCAAAAGAAATAACCATCAAAGTAAGCAGAAAACCAACAGAATGGGAAAAAATATTTGCAAACTGCATCTGACAGCTGACCAATATCTAGAACCTACAAGGAACTCAAGCAAATCAGCCAGAAGAAAACAATCTCTTTAAAAAGTTAGCAAACGACAAGAATATACATTTCTCAAAGGAAGATATACAAATGATCAACAAACATATGAAAAAATACTCAACATCACTAATCATCAGGGAAATGCAAATTAAAACCACAATGAGATACTTCCTTATCTTAGCCAGAACAGCCACTATTAAAAAGTCAAAAAACAATAAATGTTGGCATGGACATGATAAAAAGAGAACACTTATATAATGCTGGTGAAAATGTAAATTAATACCTCTCTGGAAAACAGTATGGAGATTTCTCAAAGAACTAGAAGTAGGTCTACCATTCAATCCACGAATCCTAATACTGCGTATCTACCAAAATGAAAATAAGTCACTATATGAAAAAGGCACCTGCATATATATGTTTATTGCAGCATAATTCACAATCGCAAAGATACGGAATCCACCTTAGAGTGGATAAAGAAAATGTGAGATACACACACACACACACACACACACACACACACACCATAGAATACTACTCAGCCATATAAACAATGAAATAACGTCTTCTGCAGCAACTTGGATGGAACTGGAGGTTACTATTCTAAGTGAAGTAACTCAGAAATGGAAAATCAAATACTGTGTGTTCTCACTTATAACGGGAACTAATTTATGAGTACGCAAAGGCATACAGAGTGATATAAGGGACTTCAGAGACTCAGAAGTGGAGGGGGTGGGAATGAGGGATAAAAAAATACATATTGGGTACAATGTACACTACTCAGGTGACGGCTCAATAAAATCCCAGACTTCACCATTATACAATTCATACACGTAAGCAAAAACCACTGAAACCCTAAAGCTATTGAAGTACAACAAAATAAAAAATAAAATGTGTATTCCAATAAGAGGAAGTTTGTAGTCTTATATTCTTATTGCTCAGCAAATTGTACAGTAAGGGCATATTGAATATTCTATAAAATAGTTTTCACTAATTTAATTACTAGTAATCATGTAAAGCCAAAACATAAACATTCACAGGAGTTCCTCGTGATCTATTTCCTCATATTTTTTATTCCTCATTATTTGCCTCATAATGTTTTGAACACATCCACTGTCTTCAATAAGCTTCCCTTACAACATCAAGTGTGATTTCACCTATTTTCCCCCATTCACTTCCAACAGAGATTTTAGTTGGTTATCAGATCCTGTTGTGGCTGACAGGCATTAGAAATAGAAAATTATCAAGTTACTTGAGGCCATGAAATTGAGGGCCAAACACAGATTTCCAAAAAGCTTGCTGTTTTCGGTATGGTTATGTCTTCAGCCCACATCCTGTCATGCTAGGGCAGTTTTCCATTTACAGAAGCAAGTGGCTGTAAGGTTTTGTGGTAGTCAGGTAGATGTCACAGCACAAACAGGAATTAACTCAATACGTATAAAACAGAAAGCTTTCGAAAAGAAGTTTAAGGCCGGGTGCAGTGACTCACGCCTGTAATCCCAGCACTTTAGGAGGCCGAGGTGGGCGGATCACCTGAGGTCAGGAGTTCAAGACCAGCCTGGCCAACATGGTGAAACCCCATCTCTACTAAAAATACAAAAATTAGCTGGCTGTGGTGGCGGATGCCTGTAATCCCAGCTACTCGGGAGGCTGAGGCAGGAGAATCTCTTTAACTCAGGAGGCGGAGGTTGCAGTGAGCCGAGATGGCATCATTGCACTCCAGCCTCAGCAACAAGAGCGAAGCTCTGTCCCCCCAACACACACACAATAAAACAGCAACAACAAAAAAAACGAAGGTTGTGTATAATAAATGCCAAGAAGGTAGGAATCAAATACCATTTGCTGTCAAGATATATTTCTAAACAAGTTTATTAGGAAGGCAGTAGCAGATATGAAAAAAAAACAGGATAGGGACTAGAAATAAAAAATTTAAATCAGCATTTTTTTAAATTTAGAAATTCATAATCTCCAACCAACAGAACTAATACTTAAGTATAATTTCCATGGTAATGATTATTTAAAACCCCATATTGACTATGAATTTATAGATGGTGATTCCATATGCAAAAAAGCAAACTTGCATTTATAATAGAAATGAGAACAAAGCAACAGAATGTGTAATATGTTGAAAGAGTCATTAACTTTAGTGGAAGACAGTCAAGTTCCTAAAGATTCATTTATTTATTCATTCATTCAGCAAAAAAATAGAATTATTTAGTTCAGGTTATAATTCCAGATTCCTTATAAATTAATAATGACTTTAAATGCATGTGAATTTCATAGTACTGTATATTTTTTTATCTAGGAATATTTTTCCTTAAATGATACCATTCTCCAAATTTAATAAAGTACCATTTTTACTGATAGATTATGACTATTAAAAAATTGGTTTATAATTAAGGAAAATATGAATAAAAAGGACAAGCTGATTGATTTATTAAGAGGCAAAATTATGCTAGATATTGTATCAACAATATATTGTTTTACTAACAATAAAACTAATGTTTTCATTAACTAAAATAAATAATTAGAATGACTACCATTTTTGAAATACTTAGAACTTACCAATAACAAATTTTAGTGCATTTAATCCCTGTTTTAATTTTATTAGGTTTTTTTTTTCAGTTCTACTTTACATACAAGCAAACATGCTGAGCTAAGCTAATACAAAATAACACATTTTCTGTTGCTGTTGTTTGTTTTCTGTTTTTTGAGACCAAGTATCCCTCTGTCACCTGTCACCTGTCACCTAGGCTGTAGTGCAGTGGCATGATCTTGGCTCACGGCAACCTGTGCCTCTCGGTTTCAAGGGATTCTTTTGCCTCAGCACCCCCGAGTAGCTGGGATTTAAGGCATGTGCCACCAGGCCGGCTAATTTTTGTATTTTTAGTACAGACGGGGTTTCACTATGTTGGCCAGGCTGGTCTCAAACTCCTGATCTCAGGTGATCAGACTGCCTCAGCCTCCCAAAGTGCTGGGATTACAGGCATGATCCACCGTGCTGGGCCCAGAATAACACATTTAAGAAGTGATTTTGGCTGGCCGCGGTGGCTCACACCTGTAATCCCAGCCCTTTGTGAGGTCCAGGAGGGCAGATTACCTGAGGTCAGGAGTTCGAGACCAGCCTGGTCAACATGGTGTAACCTCGTCTCTACTAAAAATACAAAAAATTATCCAGGCATGGTGGAGGGCCAACTACTCGGGAGGCTGAGGCAGGAGAATCGCTTGAACCTGGGAGGTGGAGGTTGCAGTGAGCCGAGATCGCGCCGTTGCACTCCAGCCTGGGCGACAAGAGTGAAACTCCGTTTTGGAAAAAAAAAAAAAAAGAAGAAGAGAGAGAAGTGATTTAAACCTAAGTCTGTTCAATTTTAAAACTTGTAATCTTAAATAAAAATTATATTTAGCATTATAGTATCAATTTTATTGGCCAGTTAAAATTTTAATAAAGTAGATATATATGCAATTTGTACTATCAGCTATAGATGGCTTGTTTGACCACATTTTAATGTGTTACATATTTTCTTTTTTTTATTATTATTATACATATTTTCATTTAGTATAGTTCATCCTGGAATATTAAGTTCCCTAGATCAACCACTTTTTAATATATATTCATGCTATTGTTTTGAAAATTAGAGATAACTGTTTAGCTTTAACATAATTTTAGACTGGTTAACTAGTAGTGTCCATTCAGGTCCCTGCTGGTTTCTGTTTGAAATCAAGGCCAATAATAACAGTCTTAAAGAGGATTATTGGAAAAGTTAAGATGTGAACCTTCTTGCTCAACGAAGAAGGCAAGCAAAATTGTCTTAATCTAGAACAGTTTAAAAACACTATCTTAGTCTATTAGTGTATTTTTTCAGTCCAGTTTGTTTCCTCTATTTCTTTAAATCATAGTTGCTTTTCTGGATGAACTTCATTATAATCTGGAAATTCACATTGACATTTCTCCCAGAAAGCCAAATAAAGCACACATTTAGAAAGCCTAAGTACAGCATCTAAAGCTTTCTTGACCATTATAACTGAAGAACAGCCTTGTGGTGCTAAAAAAAAAAATTATTCCAGTTACATGGTTCAGTCTCTTGAGATTTAGAGGTAGCCAATTATGGCCCACAGGCCAGACAAGTGACTGATCGTTGTCTGAAAACAAGGATGAAGTGGGGAGGTGAAAAAGATTTACTGGTTTTTTCCCCTTACAGGTAGATGTTGTTTGAAATAATGAGATTTAAAACGCTAATGCAGAGCTTTAATCTCTTCTTTGATGTTTCTTGCCTGTTGTCTATATGAAATATAGTCAGTTAAAATAAAAAGCCAGAGAATAGTTTCTACTCAATAATGATTAATAAAAACTACTTGGTAAATGCAATCTTGCACATTGACAGATGAAAACAGAATAGGATGCCCAACAATGGTTAAAAAAAAAAAAAGGTTTTTTTGTTTGTTTCTTTGTTTGTTTACATTGCCACAGTACACTGCTCTTTGTTCCCTGACCCTGCAAGCTCTCACCAGGTGACTTTGACTTTGCACCTACTTTTCTCCTTTTTAGAATGCCCTCTCTCACATGTTACCACTAGAGAAACAATCACGTCTGCTTCAAGGCCAAATCAAAAATTTCCTCTTCAGTCCTTTGGACTGAGAGAGTTATGCCCAATTTCACAGCATATGGTACAAGCCTCTGTTATTTTTCTGTGCCATAGTATTATACATACTTGCCTGTGTCTCTTCTAGATATGGGGTCCTTAACTATTTTTGTGCTATGGATCCCTTTGGCATCTGGTGAAGCATATGGAACACTTCCCAGACTGTTTTTAAATGTGCAAAATGAAAATTAAAAGCATATAATAAACAAAGGAAATTAGTTATATTACAATTGTAAAATACTGAATATAATACTATTATATGCTATTGATACATTAGTTGTAAGTATAATAATTAATATAAAGTAAAAGTAGTGATTAGTATACTAACCACTGGTATATATCAACATATGATTTTTCGAGATATCCAAAACAACCAGGATTTGATATAAAAATATTGGTAATAAATTCACAGATATTGCTAATACCGTTCTGTGTTGCTTATCTTCATAAAGGGAAAGAAATGCAAATTTTCAGTTACAGGTTAGTGAAAATAAAGATGTAATTTTTTTCCTATCATGGTTCATGGACCCCAGATTAAGGACACTGCATTTTGACTGTGTGGCTTCAAGCGCAGAGTTTTTATTTGTTCATCTTTGTGTCTTTAGTACAGAACAGGAACCAGGGGCACAATCCAAGCCTATTGAATGGTGGCTGAATTGTGTATTGAAGGTTCAAATGTCAATCCTATCACTGCCCTTATCACATCACAAGAGAGAAATTTGATGTTCATTAAAATTAATAATTTTAAAAAACATTTTAATGAAAATATTTATTATAATTAAAATCTGATAAACTTGTCAATGGGTATGATACATGGTACTATGTATATTCTTTTGCTTATATACAGATGCTTGAAAATTAAAATTAAAAAGCTACTGCAACTAAGCACTCAGCAATTGTCATATTTTTCTCCACTTTTCCCTGAGTCAATAGGCAACCATGAAGTTGACAATGTTGCTAACATTGTCATACTCAACATCATTTCCCACAAAGCTTAAACCTCTACAGAAACTCAGCAGTCCCTACAACACATCCTTGAAGAATGAAAAAGGTGTCAATAATTTCGGCTGCTCAAATGGAAGGCTGTGACATCAAGGAATATTAAGTGGCACATTGAAGGGAATTCTACTATTAAGTAATGAAGGTGAGGAAAACAATTTCTCAATCCATGGTTATTTCTTTGTTATACTAAGAACCGTGCCCAATACTTATGGAACAAAATAAGCCTATCATTTGGACGTCTCCTAACAGCCTGAAGCCTGATGTCATATAAACCAATAATCTGTGATTGAATTTTTCAGCTTTCAGTGTTTTATTTTTAGCATAGTATTTGGTATTGCCATACGTGACTTATTATTCTGTTCAATTTAATCAAATTAGAGAATAAACAAAACGACAAACATAATTTCTCTTAATGTGTGTGTGTGTTTTTCTTTTTTGAGACGAAGTTTCATTCTTGTTGCCCAGGCTCAATTCGAGTGCAAAGGCATAGTGTTGGCTCACTGCAACCTCTGCCTCTGGGGTTCAATGGATTCTCCTGACTCAGCCTCCCAAGTAACTGGGATTACAGGTGCCTGCCACCACGCCCGGCTGATTTTTTTTGTATTTTTAGTAGAGACCGGGGTTTCACCATGTTGGCCAGGCTGGTCTCAAACTCCTGACCTCAAGTGATTCACGTGCCTCGGCCTCCCAAAGTGCTGGGATTACAGGCGTGAGCCAGCATGCTTGGCTTAATGTGTTTTAATGACATAATTCCAACAACCATATAACTATATTAGTACAAAAAGCAACTACATGAGATAAAAATCTCAATTGTTTGCCAAATAGATACAAATAATATATTTTACATATATTATATATAACATGCATATAATAAAATATACAGTAGTCTGCCTCTTATCCATGGTTTTGGTTACCCATGATCAACTGCAGTCCAAAAATAGATGAGTACAGTACAATAAGATATTTTGAGAGACAGAGACCACATTCACATAACTTTTATTACAGTATAGTGTTATAATTGTTCTAATATTAGCTATTGTTGTTAATCTCTTATGGTTCCTAATGTATATATTAAACTTTGTTATATATGTATGTATATAAGAAACATAATATATGCATAAGGTTTGGTATTATCCACAGTTTCAGGCAACCACCAGGGGTCTTAGAACACGTATCCCTACAGATAAGGGGAGATTAATTATTTCTACCATTACAGAATTAAAATGAGTCTGTGTTAATCTTCCTATTCAAAAATTATTTCTAAATTCAGAGAATTTCAAAGAGAGTCTATAATGCTATGCGGTTTATTGACATTAAAGACACTAACAGTTAATTGCTTGAAGAAGAAAATAGACTTTTTCAGTAATAATAACAAATTTGCAGCATAATTGGAAGTGTACCATCCGATCCCCCTTTGAACTATAAAATAATATTTTGGTAAAATATGGTGAAGGATCCTTACAGTGTAACTTGATCATAGTCCTCCTGAGTTATAATTATCTACATTATTATACTAAAATTGTGGCTCTTCCTCATAAGATATTAATATATTCACTACATGAAATTAACTAATTGCATAGCTCCAATAAAATATTAACTTATTCAACCGTTTAAGTAAGAATATCGGCCAGGCGCGGTGGCTCGTGCCTGTAATCCCAGCACTTTGGGAGGCTGACGCAGGAGAATCGCTTGAACCTGGGAGGCAGAGGTTGCCGTGAGCCAAGACTGCGCCATTGCACTCCAGTTTGGGCGACAGTGAGACTCCGTCTCAAAAAAGTAAATAAATAAAATAAAGTAAAAATATTAATTGCATACAAAAAAGAAATATGCTGGACACTGTCCATTATATTAGCAATTTCAAGGCTAAACATTACTTTTTTTTTTTTTTTTTTTTTTGAGATGGAGGTTTGCTCTTGTTACCCAGGCTGGAGTGCAGCGGCTCAATCTCGGCTCACTGCGACCTCTGCCTCCCAAGTTCAAGAGTTTCTCCTGCCTCAGCCTCCCTAGTAGCTGGAATCACAGGCGCCCGCCACCATGCCTGGCTAATTTTTTTTGTATTTTTAGTAGAGACGGGGTTTCACCATGTTGGCCAGGCTGGTCTCAAACTCCTGACCTCAGGTGATCCGCATGCCTCAGCCTCCCAAAGTGCTGGGATTACAGGCATGAGCCACCGTGCCTGGCCTAAACATTACTTTCGGTCTCAAGACTGGAAGTGCAGTACTCAACAAAGTAATTGGGGAAAAAAATAGTTTTTAATGTAAAAATTTTAGAGTTCTTGATCTTTGAATGAAGTTGGTCTCCCAATAAATTTCAAATGAATAAGAAACATTAGATTTGTTTCCTTCTGGCTCTAGCATATAGGAGAGATATTTGCAAAGCAGGTATTCCAAAATATGAAGCAAAATTATCATTCCTGCGCCCCCCCCCCTCAAAAATCTTCTAGCATCTGTTGTAACACAGAGTCATTATAATGTAATTAGACAGACTAAGAACCAGATGCTAAGGAAGCAAAATATAAAAGATGAAGCATGATATTATTTTGGTTAATGAATTTAATTCCAAATGTTACAGGAGTGATTCATGGACTTTTTTTTCCCCAAAAGATCAGTTGTCACATGTACATATTACATTTTAACATGATGTTTATGTAATCTAATGAGAGAAGTAAATTCTCTCTCATGTAATATTAGATGTTTCAAAATGGATAAACTGCAGACACTTCCAGGGGTAGATGAATAATTTGTCAATAGTGATTAAGTTAATCTTTAAACTTACCCCTCAAAATGGTTAAGAGTTAGGTTATACTATAAATGTAATATAATTCCATAAAAATAACCAAGACAAAAATACTTTAGACATATTGAAAATATAATCTTTGTTTTCCTCTAATATCCTCAATCTGGTATTATTGTGTAATGGGAATATATGGCAATATAATTATTATTATTATTATTTTTTTTGAGACAGAATCTCACTTTCTCGCCCAGGCTGGAGTGCAGTGGCATGTTCTCGGCTCACTGCAGCCTCCACCTCCCGGGTTCAAGCGATTCTCCTGCCTCAGCCTCCCGAGTAGCTGGGATTACAGGTGCCCACCACCACGCCTGGCTAAATTTTGTATTTTTAGTAGAGACGGGGTTTCGCCATGTTGGCCAGGCTGGTCTCGAACTCCTGACCTCAGGTGATCTGCCCGCCTCAGCCTCCCAAAGTGCTGGGATTACAGGTGTAAGCCACCACCGTGCCCGGCCAGCAAAATAATTCTTAAAATTCAACTTAAAAATTACTCCAAGAAACGTGTAGGTAAAAGTCAAAACACTTTAGTATATCCACATTTTGTATTTCCATTTACAGTAACCTCTAGTGCTCATTATTTTGAAGATAAAAGTTTCTTATACAGTAAGCTTGTTAAAATGTGAGACCAAATCAAACAAGAAGAGCATAATGAAAAACAATAGAAGGAAAACAACTAAAATAAGAACCTCCTAGCTCAGATTTATTCTAAAAAGTTGAAAATAAATATAATGTAGAAGTTATTATTATGAAAACATAAATAATATTATATTTTCATAGATAGTAACACTAGCTTTACTCTGAAAGTAGAATCTGTGCTTCATTAATAGTGCCTGTGTTTAACACTTTGATAACTCACCATATAGAAGTATAGCCTCAGTGTTCCCAGATTCCTGTTCCTAGGGATGAATGATCACATTAGGAAGGTACATTCCTGTTAATTTGGCTAAATCTGCCAGCCCAAATCATAAAGTTCTCCTAAAGATGCTCTATCTCAAGAGCAAACACTTAGGAAAATTGTTAATGTTCATAACAAGGCAATCAACATCTCATTTAAATATTCAGAAATTGATCCTTCCACTTCATACTTTCAGTTAGGATGAGCATTGAAAACATGTAGTAAAGCACAACCTCAGCATTCATAATGAATATGATAAGAACAAGCCTTTTCTCATTCATGTTTACTACCAAACATCTGTTGAATAAACTACTTAATCCTTACAAACATAACCAGATTATTTTCAGCAACAATACAAACTCTATAGTGATAACAGCTGGTCCTTTACTTTCTTCAGGGATATACACTCCACATATATTTCATTTCTTCTCAAGTTAAGTGACAAAAAGCTAAATATTGTGATGCAGTCAAAGCCACAAACGACACAATTTTCTACCATAGACAAGGGGATGATTTTTTTTGTTTCTTTCAATGTAAGCCACAAGTGTAATGGGGGGATCTCCTAAACGAGAGGCATTATGGTAGTGGGAGTTTCCTTTTCAAGACCGCACCTAAACTACTGATAAATATGATAAATACATGGTTGTAAAAGACAACATTTCTTTTTTTTTTTTCTCGAGATGGAGTCTCGCTCTGTCGCCCAGGCTGGAGTGCAGTGGCGTGGTCTCGGCTCACTGCAAGCTCCGCCTCCCGGGTTCACGCCATTCTCCTGCCTCAGCCTCTCGAGTAGCTGGGACTACAGGTGTCCGCCACCACGCCTGGCTAATTTTTTGTATTTTTAGTAGATACGGGGTTTGTATCACTGTGTTAGCCAGGATGGTCTCGATCTCCTGACCTTGTGATCCGCCCGCCTCGGCCTCCCAAAGTGCTGGGATTACAGGCGTGAGCCACTGCGCCCGGCCAAAAGACAACATTTCTATGAACACAATATTACTTGTACAATATTTAAAAATGTATTATTTGATGCTCAATGTTTTATAAACAATGATTCAAAAATGCAGAGCTGGGTGAGCACGGTGGCTCATGCCTGTAATCCCAGCACTTTGGGAGGCTGAGGCCAGAGGATCACCTGAGGTCAGTAGTTCGAGACCAGCCTGGCCAACATGGTGAAACCCATCTCTACTAAAAATACAAAAATTGGCCAGGCATGGTGGCGTGCACCAGTAATCCCAGCTACTCGGGAGGCTGAGGCAGAAAAATCGCTTGAACCCAGGAGGCAGAGGTTGCAGTGAGCCGAGATGGTGCCACTGCACTGCAGCCTGCGAGACAGAATGAAACCCAGTCTCAAAAAAACCAAAACAACGACAAAAAAAACACAGGGCTGGCCGGGCATAGTGGCTCACACCTGTAATCCCAGCACTTTGGGAAGCTGAGGCAGGTGGGTCACCTGAGCTCAGGAGTTTGAGATCAGCCTGAGTAATAAGGCAAAACCCCATCTCTACAAAAAGTACAAAAATTAGCTGGGTGTGGTGGTGCGCTGGTAGTCCCAGCTACTCAGGAGGCTGAAGTGGGAGGATCACTTGAACTCAGGAGGTCACGGGTTCAGTGAGCCATGATCGGCCACTGCACTCCATCCTGGATGACAGAGAAAAAAAATGCAGAGCTACTGAGGTATTTAAAAATAGATATAAAACACAGCACGTGCTCTCAGGAAATCTATAAAAAAGTTAAAAAGTTATGAAATCAAAGATAATCCACAGGAAATAATTAGCAAGTAATTATGTCGATAACTGGGTAGAAATAATTATGTGGAACAAAAGTTCATAGAAAAAAGTGATGTTTCGAGCAGTTAGAGAAAGTGTTGTGGTAACTAGGACTTGAATTGAATTTTTGAAGATGGGAATGCTTTAGAACCAAAAAGTAGATGGAGGAAAAAGATTCCCGAAAGGGGGAATCAGACTAGAAAAGCAAGAATAAATGAGCTGGCCTGTATAGGAGAGAGAATATTTTATGCAGAGTATATAGATAAAGCAACACAGTTCAAACCCTTAAAAGTGTATAGCCAGCATAGTTTTCTGCCAGGATTCATACTGCTCTCAAATCAGAAGATACTCTACTAGATTTAAGAATTACATAGTCAATCAGCTGAAAGCCTTGGAACTTTCGGCTACATAGTTATTAAAAACACTACTATCATAGCTCAATTTCACCAGGCCACATTATATATATATATTTTAAAACATAATGTACACAATAAATATATATACAATTTTGCCAATTAAACTTGTTTTTCAAAAAGTAACTCATTTTATCTAAAGAAGTTAAGCTCATCAAAGCAAAGTGGAACAGTGGTAGCCAGTAAATGGAGATGGAAAAAAATGGGAAAATGTTGGTCAAAGGATAGAAACTCTCAGTTATAAGATGAATAAGTTCTGGGGATCTAACGTACAACATGTTGACTATAGTTAATAGTACTCTATGGTTACTTGAAATTTGCTAAGAGAGATCTTAAGTGTTCTCATCACAAAAAATTATAATGGCAACTATGTGAGGTGAAGGATATATTAATTAACTTGATTGTGATAATCATTTCACAATGTATATGTATCAAATCATCATATTATACACCTTGAATATACCCAATCGCCATTTGTCAATTATACCTCAATAAAGCTGGGGGGAAAGGTACCTCATATTTATTATTACATTTTATTGTTATAACACATATATTTTATCTCATTTGACCCTTGAAGTAACTGAACCTAAAAGCAGTATTTTTAGATATGAAAACTGAGGCCCACTGAGGATTAATGATTCTCAAAACCACAGGATAAGCATTAAAGTTACAACTCCTCCCATGTGTCCTGATTACAAATCATTACCTACGTCTGTAATTTCCTTGCATCATCAAGAACCTGAAACTTTTATCATAAAAACATTTCTAGGAAATCTGGTACCATATGCTAATCAACTACGGAAAGAAAATCCATTTTTAAAGGAGTATCTCAACTTGTTGCAATTTGCACATAAAATATCCTTTGTCTCATATACTATGGGACAAAACAGAAGCAGAAACAATGAAATAGGTTCACCATTAGAGATCTGACTAGTCTTGAAATGTAGACAATTCAGGTCATTAGTCATGGAGTCCTAAGGGGAAAAAGTATGCCTGATTCCACACTAGTAAAGCCAGAAGCTATCTAATTTACATCCTATACTTGGCTGAGGATCTCAGATGTGTTCAGGCTGAACAAGTTCAAGACTCTTGCTTGAGTAATTTAAAGGGAGGTGACACAGTCTGAATAGTAACTGGTTATTTAATAATCCTGCCTGCAGTGGCAACATAAGCTTGCTTTACTCTTAAGCACTGGATAGGACAAACTGCCTTACTCAGTCCTAGGAAAAGAAACTTTCATCTGAACAAAAGATTTAAAGTCGACCTGATGTGAAATCCTGAAATACATTTTGAAAATGAATGGATTAGCGATAAAATTAACGAGAAAACTAAAGTCTCTGAAATGAAACATTTTTGGCATGTGATAACCTGATATGCTCCCCTCAAAAGTCCCTTGGAATTAGCCTAGCTATCTCAGCATAGCTTTTCTTACATCGTGGATATTACATTAGCCAAGCCAACTTGTCTATTTGTCCTTGTCTCACATCACTTTTCACCCTCAACTTTTACTCCATTTATGCCAATCTCCTTATCCACGGCAAGATGCTGCTTTGACTTTTGGCCTTTCTCAGCATGCTTCTTCACCACTCTGGAAGAGCTTCCCAATACAACTACTACTACTGCCAACCACAACCTCCATATCTGACACTAAATCCTTGCCTACTAAACTGCTCATTATCTTTAAAATTGGCATCACTCACTTCTACTTCACACATCCACTGTTTGATATCCAGCCAAGCCTGGACTCTGACTGATCTCTTCAGTGCTACACGCAAAGACACCTTAGACTTTACTTCCTTGAACTTTATTGAACATCTTTACTTCCTTGAACACCTTGTATATATAATAGAGAAGGAGGCATATAATATGACATATGTCAAAAATGTCATATATATGTCATATGTATACATAAATTAAATGAACTCAAGGAAGTAAAGAATTGTAAGTATTGTCTTCTTTCTCCAATACCTACTCCTCTTTGCTAAGGCATCAGATGATGTTGTTTGTGACTCAGTAAATCACTATTATCCACCATCAACTGAACCATGCTGTTACTCTTTCCCATTAGTTTATTCCGCAAATACATATTAAGCTACTACTGCGTGACTGACAATATGCTTGTTAGTGTATATTCAGTGGCGATCAAGGCAGTTAGAGGATGGATGAGGAGAGCATCCCAGGAAGAGGCAATAGCAGTACAGAGACTGGCATTTGAGAAATGGCAGCAGGTCAGTATGGCTGAAATGCAGCAAGACTGCGGAAGAAAAGGAAGAAAAATGAAGTGTGGGTCTTGGTAAAGATATTGGACGCATCAGAGCAGTAATGAATTTTAATCAGAGATTGACACAACCTGGTTTATGTTTTTAAAAGCTCACCCTTTAGGCCATGTGGAGAATGGAGTGAGTAGAAAAGGACAAAAGCACAAGTGGCAAAGACGAGTTGGGGGATTATTGTAGTATCTAAGGGTAAATTAGACTAGGATGGAAACAAAATATATGGATGATACGTGTCCATTTTCTCTGCTGTTCCATGAGCCTTTTCTTCACTTACTGGGCTATCTGGTGCATCTCCCATAACCAGTCTTCTAACCCTTCCTACTGATTTGCAGGTTCACTAACTGTTTCCTTTCGATCCACCTCCTGTTCACTTTTAGGTACTAAACAGAGTGAAGTCATCCCGTGTGAGTTTCCTCACCCTCCCTCCCTCTAACATCTTAAGTGCCTTTGCCCTGTTTTATTTAAGCATGTGAAACAATTTCTTGCTAACCTTCTGTGTTACTTTAGATTCTCCCCAGACACACACTGAGGCAAGGATTTGAGGTGCAGGTACATAGTTTATCTGGCAATTGATTACAGAAAGTACAAGTGAGAGGAAAGAGAAAGTGAGATTAGGAAAGGTAAGGAGGCAATCGAAGGTGTGTCAATGAGCACATTATTCTGGGGCTCAATCCTGCTGGTGAATCTCTGAGAAGCTGCGAGGAACATGCCTCAGAATTATGCACCAGAAGATGAGATGGCTGGGTGCTTTTTTCAAGTACTTCCATCCCCTTGTAGTTAAAGGTCGCTTCTGGTGACATTAACACAACCCCTCATATTTCTGGCTTACTCCTGTTTATATCAAAGCAAGATACTGCATGGAACTCGGGTGGGGAAAGAAATACGCGGCAGAACATCAGCAACAACTTTTACATCTTCTTATCCCTTCAGGATCTTGTTTATTTCTCTCCTCTACTAAAACACTTTTTAGGCCGGGCACGGCGGCTCACGCCTGTAATCCCAGCACTTTGGGAGGCCAAGGCAGGTGGATCACCTGAGGTCAGGAGTTCAAGACCAGCCTGGCCAACATGGCGAAATCCCATCTCTATTAAAAATACAAAAATTAGCCAGGTGTGGTGGCGTGTGCCTATAATCCCAGCTACTCGGGAGGCTGAGGCAGGAGAATCGCTTGAAACCGGGAGGTGGAGGTTGCAGTGAGCTGAGATCGTGCCACTGCACTCCAGCCTGGGTGACAGAGCAAGACTCTCTCTTTCAAAAAAAAAAAAGACTTTTTAAAGGGGTTATTATTAGGGGCTATGTAATGGATCTTTTAAATCATCTAGTCCAACCCTATTATGTGAAGATTAGAAAACAAAGCATTCACATTATTCTATTGATTTTTGGAATGCTATTTGCAAACTTTTTTCTGGGCCCACTTAAATGTATAAGTTTTCCATATTTTATGTTGGTTAATAAGATTAAAACCAATTTTAATATCTTGACATCACATTGCCATTTATCAATATGTACTACGTTCTTTACTGGTTCCTCAAATCTCAAATCTGTGCCAGCCTCTGTTGAATTTTTATAATTTCGACTCAATTTGTCATTCTTTTTTTTTTTTTTTTTTTGAGATGGAGTCTTCCTCTGTCTCTCAGGCTGGAGTGCAGTGGCACTATATTGGCTCACTGAAACCTCCGCCTCCTGGGTTCAAGTGATTCTCCTGCCTCAGCCTGCCTAGTAGCTGGGACTACAGGCGTATGCCACCACGTCTGGTTAATTTTTATGTATTTTAGTAGAGACGGGGTTTCACCATGTTGGCCAGGCAGGTCTCGAAATCCTGACCTCAAGTAATCCGCCCACCTTGGCCTCTCAAAATGTTGGGATTACAGGCGTGAGCCACCGCACCTGGCCTATCATTCTTTTTTAATTTGCAGACTTTTAAGAACAGGCTAATTCGAGACACAGAACCACAAAAGCTCCTTATGTTCCAAAATGCTCTACAGAATCTCTTTTTACATGTGCTACGTATGGCCTTTGGGAGAAGTACATTTTTTGTAGTTGTTTTGTGGTTTTTTGAAATGACTAGAAATATTTTTAGGGCCCTAGAAACCTCCAAGGTAATTGTTTAGAAATTGTGCTTCCAGGAATCTGTCAGTACTTTGGTCAATATTATCTGAAGCATAAGCATAAACAAATTTGAACAGCAGGCTAGCTCACACAGAAATGATTTTATTCATTGGAATGTTTTCACATGTGGTATACTTTATTTTTAGTTGGGTTTCATTTATGATTAATAATTATGATTCCAAAGGTGCTTAAATCAGCCGGCCATGGTGGTTCATGCCTGTAATCTCAACACTTTGGGAGGCTGAGGTGGGCAGATCACTTGAGGTCAGGAGTTCGAGACCAGCCTGGCCAACAGGGTGAAACCCCATCTCTCCTAAAAATATAAAAATTAGTCAGGCATGGTGGTGCATGCCTGTAATCCCAGCTACTGCGGAGGCTCAGGCAGGAGAATTGCTTGAACCTGGTGGTGGAGGTTGCAGGGAGCCGAGACCGCACCAGTGAGCTCCAGCCTGGGCGACAGAGCGAGACTCCGTCTCAAAAACAAACAAACAAACAAAAAAACAAAAACAAAAATCAAAGGTGGTTAAATAATTTTGTTGAATAATTGACACTGTCTACATTAATGCACGCATTCAATGTATATATTTTAACTTAATTTATACTTAAAATTGTATAAAATTATTTTAGTCAAACAACCTAATGCAGCTTAGCCTTGATAGATAATTTCATTATCTTTAATTACATGGCAGAATTTCTCCTCATTACTCTTTAACCAAAAGGCTGTGGTAGAAATCATTGATGCTCATTTTTATTGGAAAGTAATTTGTCTAGATTTCCCGATAATTGAGTGATAACTTCAGCACCCCTTAGTCACTTTTCATTACGCAGACAAAATCTGACTCTTAACTTTCAAAAAAAAATCTTTCCATAATGTATTTTCAAGTAACACGAGTTTAATTAAAAAGAACTTTCCCACAGGTTCATGTTTAATCTTGGTTTGAGTCTTGAATATAGAGTGAAGCGAAGTAAAACTTTTTCTGCTTTGGGCAAATTTAGAGCTGCTTAAGAAGATAAAAACAAGCTGGGACCTCCCTCTAAACCTTCCATTTCTCTTTCTCTCCCTCTCTCAACTGTGTTCAGAACGCTTTCTCTAAAACACAGAGGCTGAGTTTTGACTGGCTGGAAAAACATCAGTTTATTTCATGTTCTTCCTTTCTCCAGCTTCCATTTCAATTCCAAGTGTGGCCCAAAAGAAAAGATAGTTAGGAACTGCATAAGGATGTTTCAGTCAATGATAAACTGCATATACCGCAGTGGTCCCATTTGATTATAACGCAGGATTTTTACTGTACCTTCTAATGGTTAGATATGTTTTAGACATTGAAATATTTACCATTGTGCTACAGTTGCCTACAGTATTCAGTACAGTCACATGCTGTACAGGTTTGTAGCCAAACAGAAATAGGATATACCATACAACCTAGGTCTGCACTATGCTATACCACGTAGGTTAGTGTAAGTACACTCTGTGACATTCACACAACAATGAAATTACCTTAGTATGAATTGATCAGAATGTATCCCTGGTGTTAACACATAACTGTATATATCCTGTGTGTGTTTGTGTGTCACTGAAGAGATATGATTGTAGCTTCACCATGAGGAATCAGAAAACTGAAAAGGTAAACCAATTATTGTATCCCGAAAGTCTCAAATGAGTTTTTGTTCTGTTTTGTTTTGTTTTTTTGAGACAGAATCTACCTCTGTCGCCCAGGCTGGAGTGCAGGGGTGCGATCTCGGTTCAATGCAACCTCCGCCTGCCGGGTTCAAGCAATTCTCCTGCCTCAGCCTCCCGAGTAGCTGGGATTACAGGAACCTGCCACCACACCTGGCTAATTTTTGTATTTTTAGGAGAGACAGGGTTTCGCCATGTTGGCCAGGCTGGTCTCAACTCCTGAACTCAAGTGATCTGTACACCTCAGCCTCCCAAAGTGCTGGGATTACAGGCATGAGCCACTGCGCCCGGTTCAAATGAGTTTTTCTTTTTTTTCAGTCCAATATTAAAACAAACGAAAACCAGAATGCCTTTTGTTCTCACATTCAATTCATAATCTAATAGCTACCAGAATAAAATGTCATATTTATTATTCATTTGGAAGAAAACAAACAGCAGTAAAAATTGAAATAAAAGGCTGGGCGTTGTGATTCACTGCTATAATCCCAACACTTTGGGAGGCCGAGGTGGGTGGATCACTTGAGGACAGGAGTTAGAGACCAGCTTGGCCAACATGGTGAAAGCCTGTCTCTAATAAAAATACAAAAAAATTAGCTGGGCATAGTGGCGAATGCTTATATCCCAGTTACTTGGGAGGCTGAGGCAGGAGAATTGCTTGAACCCTGGAGGCGGAGGTTGCAGTGAGCCCAGATAGTGCCATTGCACTTCAGCCTGGGCGACAGAGGGAGATGCTGTCTCAAAAAAAAATAAAAAAAATAAAAAATAAATAAAAAATATCCTGGCCAGGCACGGTGGCTCACGCCTGTAACCCCAGCACTTTGGGAGGCCAAGGCGTGCGAATCACGAGGTCAGGAGTTTGAAACAAGCCTGGCCAACATGGTGAAACCTCTGCTCTACTAAAAATACAAACATTAGCTGGGTGTGGTGGCAGGCGCCTGTAGTCCCAGCTACTCGGGAGGCTAACGCAGGAGAATCACTTGAACCCGAAGGGCGGAGGTTGCAGTGAGCCGAGATAGTGCCACTGCACTCCAGCCTGGGCGAATAGAGGGAGACTCTGTCTGGAAAAAAAAAAACAAAAAAAAAAACCGAAAGAAATAAAAATACCCTGTCTTTATTTTCTTCCTTGGCAAAATTGTCTGTAGGATTCACTCATCCATTTATTTAACTAATTTATTGAATTCCCATTACATTCCAAGCAGTTATTAACTACTAAGGATTCAATGATGAAAGAAAAGGTATAAAGGAGACCTAGTACATACAGCCTTAGTTTCTTTTCTCAAATTTATGCTCTGAAATTCCGTTAAGAATGGCTTTATTGGCTGGGTGTGGTGGCTCACGCCTGTAATCCCAGCACTTTGGGAGGTAGAGGCAGGTGGATCACCTGAGCTCAGGAGTTCGAGACCAGCCTGACCAACATAGAGAAACTCCATCTCTCCTAAAAATACAAAATTAGCTTGGTGTGGTGGCGCATGCCTGTAATCCCAGCTACTCGGGAGGCTGAGGCAGGAGAATTGCTTGAACCCAGGAGGCGGAGGTTGCGGTGAGCCTAAATCTCGCCATTGCACCCCAGCCTGGGCAACAAGAGCGAAAGTCCACCTAAAAAAAAAAAAAGGCTTTATTTTCATAAAGAAAACCATAAATTAATGTCATAAATATTATTTATGTTAATAATTATCAGTTGCCTCAATCATGAAAGCAAAAGTGAAAAATAAACTGGTAAGTGAGCCAGGCTAAAATAATTCAATATAATATTTAAAGATTAGAAATATGGTACATTTGTTTTCTAAAGATCAGCCCCATCTTATCAAATTGGAATAGCATCTGAATTAAAATAATGTGACATTGTCATCAAAGCTCTGATTATTTCTGAAGCATGTGATAGGTAGGACTGGACAAAAATTAATACATTGGAAAAGTTAAATAAAAAATAATATAGATTCCCTTGATATGTTTAATCAAAAACAAGGAGAAAATAATTGTAATAAAAATGTCTACATCCTTAAAGGCATGCTCACCCCTAACTCTCAGTTATGAACATCTAGATTAAATTTCATTAAAAGTCAATTATCCTTATTAAACATTTAATCTAAACGTTGTGCCCCATTAGAATACATCAAAAGCTTACATTTTACTAAAAGAAAGTGACTATAATGAATTAGCATATAACTTTATAGCAAAGGTTATAATTTTTGCATGTTTGACTTTAGTTGTTAACATTTTTAAAGACATGTTCTAATTTTTTACGAAGCATTATCATTGAGCAAAATATTCAGTTTTTTCATAGTTTCCGTTTTCAAACTGTGGCTTTGGTAAGGTAAGTTGGAAAACATCTCAGTTTTAATGGCCCCAAAGGGGAGACTTTGATGTATAGTATAGATTCAAGTGCTTATCTCATGGATCATGCTTTCATTTTACTAAAAATATAATAGACTAAAACTTTACATAGGGAGAAATCGCAGAGAATGAGAATCAAAGGAGTAATTAAAAATTGAGGTTTTCGGGAGGCTGAGGCAGGAGAATCGCTTGAACCTGGGAGGTGGAGGTTGCAGTGACCCGAGATCGTGCCATTGCACTCTAGCCTGGGTGACAGAGCGAGACTCCGTCTCAAAAAAAAAAAAAAAAAATTGAGGTTTTACGTATTTGAGAACTAATGACCAATTGTTTACTTTTGTCAACAGTAATTTTACTGCCAGTTTCAGCAGGAATACAATTTCCTAACATAGGTATTTAATATTTTATTCAATATTTTAATATATTAATCTTTAGTAGAATATACGCTTCAATTTTGTGAGGATATGTGTTTATTTTCTTGTACAGTGTAAACTAAACAACGCATAAAGAGAACACAGGTAACTAGATTAAGAACAATTATTTTCTGCTCTTTGTATTAAGAACACTCATTTTCTGTTCTAGTAATTTAGCAGCATCAGCATCTCCTAAAAAATCTGTTAAAAATGCAGAGTTTGGGGTCCCACTTCAGAAGGACTGAATCAGAAACTCTGGGGGTGGCATCCAGCAAGCTGTGGTTTAACCAGCCCTCCAGGTGAATCTGATGCCCACTCAAGGAAGGGTGAGAACCACTGTTCTAATCTATCGTCTTCCAGGAGTGTGTGGGAAGATCAAAGAAAAATCAGGTCATGGGGCTTTGCGGAGAACAATCGAACAAATACATAAATCAAGGACTCTATAAGCATAATTTAATAAATAGACTGATGATTGTTTTTAACTTATTTTTCTATTTCCTCCTTAGTTTGTACATGCATTTAGAGATAATCTCAGCAATGTCAGCAAGTTTGGTGGCATAGTTCAAGCTGTGAAGGTTCAATAAATAGGTCGGCAAACATTGCAAATCAACACAGCTTTTGATGAAATGTCAAGCAAGACAGAGCTTAGCTATATTCGGCTCAGCTTGAACTCATAAACCATTAACTGGCCTCTGTACTTCCAGGACAATCTGACGAATAAAATACAGATACAAAATTAAAAAATATATTTATAAAGAGATTAGTAAAAAAGCAATCTGTAAGTGAGAAATGACAACCACTTAGTCCAGACCAAATGAGAGAGAAGACTTGCAAAAGGGTAACTTTTCTTACAAATCAAGTTATGGGAAAATTTGAGATCCAAACAGACTTTTAACTTTGGATTGTCTTTATTCCCAACACATGTTTTTAATTTAATGCGGTGTATTTTATCCTAACTCTTTTAGCTCACCCCCTCCAAAAAAAAACTAGCTGTCTTCCTAAAGATAGAGAAAACTTGTCCAAGTCAGAAGCTCTTTGGAATTTTAATAAAAGTAACATAATTTAGAAATTAATATACTTCAAATATACAGATTGTATATTTTGGCAACAAAATGTATGCTAATTTAGAATTTTAGGATATTCTATAATTAAAAAAAAACCTGATAAATCACTATACCTTTTCACTTTATTTAGAAGCTAGCATTTAATAATAAGTGTTTAACCTCTAAAATCATTCTGAGATATTTCAGATAATTAGGCAGCCTGGAATTACTGTTTACAATTGGCCCAGTTTGCTTCCTAATAAGCTGTGCTTGTCTAAACATGTCTAAATTACTATTCACAAGGATCCTTGTTATTTCCCTCTTCTTTGATTAAAAACTTCTTAAAAATGTGAGTGTCTATGTGTATGTATGTATATATATACACATACACATATTCTTATGTACATATATGCAGAAATAAGCCCATATATATATGTAAAACACAGGTTTTTCTATTGTTAATATAAAAATCCCTCTCATTAGTTTTCTAATGAGTTTATGAATGTAGTCTACGTCCTTAGAAAATTAATTTAAGGTAAAAATATTATCATTTATAGATTAAGGTCTGGATATTTTTTTCTTTTCTTCATACTAGAAATAATTTTAGATATCTGAAGACAAAGTTCATTAAAGCCACAACCCAAAAAGTAGAATATGGGCTTCTTCTTATTTTAGTGATTTGCATTACCCTATAGGTTATTGGTGTCAAACCCCTTTCTTCCCTTCCTCACAACAAAAGCCCCAATTTAACTTTTATAGAAAGGCATATGGAACAGGAGTCATCCAAATATATCCCAGGGGTTGCAAATTGACCAAAAGAGTCACCTTTAGGGAAGCCTGCTTCTGAATGCTTGTGGAATGTATCATTCTTCTGAATGGCTGTTGCATTTATCTGCAGCTTTTACTCACCAGATGAGACCTCAGACATTTCAAATTCTGCGGAGGCTGGCTACACCTTCATAGGAAAGCTTTTTGCTGATTTCCCTGTTGGTACTTTTCTCTTACACATTCTATGGGGTATGGTAAACCTGGAGGTAGAGTCATAGCCAAGCACAGATAAAGCAGGCACAGAATCTCTGACCAGCCTCACAAAAGCAGACAAACACACAATCTTTTTGCACCTGTTTCTTCCACTCCAGTTGCCGTGAATAGTGAGGTGTTCCTCACAGATTCAGCTTCACAGACAGCATTTTGCAAACGCTCCCCTCTCACAGCAATGGTTTCTTCCCTCACCGGCTCAATCTACCTGATTACGTTCCCTTCTAATCAGTAACCTCAGTTCCTCTAGAAATAACTGTGTCGTCTGCTTTATATAGGATTTATCTGAGTCTGAAGCATAAACTGGAAAGTAGAATTAGAGGAGCTGATTATTATGAAGACACCTGTATTTTTGTCTGGTATTCACGTGAACTTGACAGTGCACTCATTTATGCAAACTGGTGTTAGTGAAAAAGAAGAAGCAGAGAAGGAAGCAAAAAGAAGAGACTGGACCTATAAAGCTGCGCACCTGTGCGATGCTAGCAGAAGAAAATAACTCTAAAAATGTCCAGTGCTGCTGAAAACACATTTGAACTTCCTATGAAAACCAACAGTGCTTGACATACAAATATCTTCCTCCAGATACACCTTTAAAAATATATTTTAAAATCTGAAACAATCTTAAACTCAATCTAAGCCACAATGCAGAAGTTAATTCTTGAGGCAAATGGAGATTAAGAACGAAACTTCATCCACGTAAACCCGTTTTTTTAAAAAAAGAATTAAAAGGAATAATCTGTATAACTTACTCAAATTTGTATTTGAAGTTAAACCTTGAATCCTGCTTCTTGAAAAAACAGAATTGTGTCAGGCTTCTGTAATGACTGTTTACCCAGAGCATAAGATTGAAGTGGATTTTCAGATTAAAAATAAAACTCTTAAGTATGTCAATCCCCATCTGATCAAAGCATATAAACTAAATTTTTCCAAGGGCTTCATTAACAATATAACCAAGTAGAGCTGCAGCTCTTGGTTTTCTTTAGAGTAAGTTGTTAAAATGATTGAAGTTCATGTAAAAGAAATCCAGAGTTACAGTTAGGGTTTGCTTTTTTTTTTTTTTTTTTTAGTAGATCCAGTGCCTGGCAAACAGTATGTGCTCAACACATGTTTATTTAATGTGACCAAAAGCATACAATATAAAGTGTCATTATCATTGCCACTGATATTTTTAAAAAGCCATGTTCTGTACTTATTTCATTTTTACGTAAGCCACAATTTTACAAGGCTTCAAACAAACAAACAAAAAAACCCAAATCTTGTTTTCTTTAATATAAAATATTTGGCAATTATAAGCATGTACCGTGCTGGCAGTAAGTTAAAATGTGACTGATGTTTTTTTCTCCGTTCCCCACTCTCAATTTTCAGATGCGGAAATTTCATTTGGAGAGAACAGGAGGTGTTGGTGGGAAAAATCTCATTAATCGTACCATATTCCCCTGTCTACAAAGAGTACTGCATCCAAATTACAGAAGAACTAAAGAAATCTTGTAGCATGAGTATAATTAGCAGTGCTGCTAAGTGAATGGAAATGGAGGTTGCCTAACTTAATTAACTGTAATCATTACTCATTGTCTTACAGCTTAGAAAGATTAGTTGAGGGTATTTCTTCTGTGGCATTACTTTAGGCATTTCTCCTTCCCTCTTAAATGTGTAAACAATTACACTATAAAGAAAGAATTAGCATGCCCTTTCAATCAGATAGAAACTTTTCTGAACAAGTAAGTTCCATGTCTTAGCTCAAGGGGGGCAAAACAGGAATGATGGGAAAATATTTAGTTGGGCCAAAGTTAGAGAAATTAAGAAAAAAGGAGTTAATTGCAGAAGTTACTGGCTTGAGGAGGAAAAAGGAACCCTATATATGAGTTTCTGTAAAGAAATTAGCTCTTGGCCAGGGAAGAAAGATCTAAAGGGAAAAATTAAGGACGACACAATACAAATATACAGTACTGTCTGATGAAGTTGTTCACAATTGCACAACAATGCAAGATTCCACAACGCACCTTCAAGGACACTGTAGCTAAGGATTGCTTTCTGATCATTTATCCTTTTAGCAGAAGACACTTGGCATCTGGGAACATTTGTTCTTTTGAGTAAAAATCACCTCATACCTAAAAGGAACCTTTATAAATATCAGAAAAACAGGAATGTCTGTGATGACGATCATTGGTGGGGCTTGGCCTCATTAGCTCTGGGGCCACTAGTGTATAAAAAGGTTCACAGGGACTCTCTTCTAATAGGGACTATATATATATATATATATATTTGAGACGGAGTTTTGCTTCTGTTGCCCAGGTTGGAGTGCAATGGTGTGATCTCGGCTCACCGCAACCTCTGCCTCCCGGATTCAAGCCATTCTCCTGCCTCAGCCTCCGGAGTAGCTGGGATTACCATGCACCACCATGCCCAGCTAATTTTGTATTTTTAGTAGAGACGGGGTTTCTCCATGTTGGTCAGGCCGGTCTCGGACTCCCGACCTCAGGTGATCCGCCTGCCTCGGCCTCCCAAAGTGCTGGGATTACAGGCGTGAGCCACAGCGCCTGGCTGGGACTTCATGTTTAATGAGGCTTTTCACTGTTCTAGGAATTAAACTGAGTTTCAGGTGTTGCATTCAAGAATCTTCTTAGCAAACCTGCAATATTGGTAATGTTATTCCTTAAACTCATTTTACAGGTGAGGAGATTGGAGCTCAGAGAGGTTTTTCAGTCATCCAACTAACTAGAAGTGCTTAAGAATCCAGCTCTACCTGACTCCCTAAACAAGTGTGTGTCAAGAGTTAATGAGAATACAAACCACTTGGGTATCTTGGTAAAATATGGGTTCTGATTCGGTAATTTTAGGTGGGACCTGAGATTCTGCATTTCCAATAATTTCCCTGGGGCTGCTGTGGCTGCTGCTGCTGGTGGTCTTCGGACAACACATCGGGTGGCGAGGCCCCTAGACCCGTGGTTCTCCAACTTTGCTGATATTAGAATCCCCTGAAGAACTTCTTTAAGAAAAAAACCCAGTGCTCAAACTGCACTTCACATCAATGAAATCAGAGTCTCTAGAAATGAGACTCAAGCAATTCTAATGAACAGCCAAATTTGAGAATCTGTACCCATTGACATGTTGTTCTCAAATTAGGTGCTCATCAGAATCAACTGACGAGCTCATTATAAACACAGAGACCTACACTCATTAAAGCAGTGATAAGACTTAGGCCTTTGCACATTTAGGTAGACACCCCCAGGTGATTCTGTTATCCAACAGTTTGAGAACCACTTCCTAGACCATGCTCTTTCAAATCAATCAGACCAAGCCCTGCAGACAACCTTACCATTCAGGCAAGAGTTGTGAGTAGGAGCTTGTTTTCATGCATATCCTCAGGGTTCATCGGTTTGATAAGATATCCTCCAAGCTAAAAATTCATGGGGCCCTCACACCACCACATCCCCAGTTACAGACATTTTTTAAACCTCTTTTGTGAGTATCAGTGTACTCATTGTATACTTACACTGTGTGTGGGTTTTTATGCCTGTTGTTGCGCATTAAATCTATTACTTTTTCAGTACTTCAGGGGAAAGCGTATCAATGTTGTAAGACGTTTAATATATGCCCAGGGTAGCTGTATAATTAAAAGGAATTGATTTTGAAAAAGAACCTAATGGTAACCTGAAATGAATAGACAAAATGTTCCCTAAGCTCAGTAACAACTGCAGCACAATATATCACCTTATGGTTAAAACCTAGTTCATAAATAATCCTCAACTCCTCTTCAAGGGCTTGTGAAGATGAGGGTCATTTTGAGAAGTGACACATTTTGGCTTCAGGGGAGTTTTAGCATAACTGCTGTCAGATTATATCTTCTTAAACATTTTCGTTGGCAGTGAAGGGAAAATGTTAGATCATGTTAGAAATGTAATTAATGGGGTCAAAATTTTACTTCCTTACAGCTCTTAAGAGCACATACTTATAGGAAACTCTTTTAGATATCTCCCTTAATATTATCTAGGATTGTCCAACTATTCCTTTAAATGAGCACAACTGGGGCCACTCCTTATGGCTCTGGGCATTGCACCTTGCACAAAGGTGCTTGAGTATCATACCCACATTCCCCCCAGCCATCCATGTGATCCTCAAATAAAGCAGAGTCAAACTGAAAAAAAAGTGTGCTTTCTTTCAAAATTGGCTATTCTGTGGATTTGGGAAACGGGGAGGATGCCTCTTTGTTTAATTTTCAAAGAGTACCATATAAGCGAGTAGCAGTCCTGCAGACAACAAAGTGTAATAAAAAATGTTTGGGATTTCAGTTGGAAGGCATTGGGAACTAATTTTATGACCTAGGGCAAGGTGTTTAAACTTTTAGCATCACCAGGCCTTCCATCTATAAAATAGCGTGGCAACATGCCATAGACAGTCAACACTCAGGCTCTGAAGTCAAAGCAATCTAACTAGGGCTTGAATTCCAGTTCTCCTGTGTACTAGCTGCGTAATCTTGGCATGTTATGTTATTTATATCACATTTCATTATCTGTAAAATGGGGATAATATCAATTCCAGCCTCCTGAGGCTATTGTTAGGTTCCACTACAAGGTGTTTACCACAGTTCCAGATACAGAGTTAGTGCTAAATAAATAGTAGCTACTATTTATCAACAACAATAATAAGATGATAATCACTCACATTTCCCAAGGCTTTGGAGGAAATTAAATCAAATGATGCATACAAAATAAGACTTTGAAGTGAAAAACACCATAATGTTGTTGAAGATGGGTTTTCTTCCTTTTAGTAATATGTTTGCCATATCTTTGATTTTAAAGAAATAGTAGTGGTTAAAAAAAACCAAGTAGTAGGGCCACCAAAGATCTGGCTACAATAACTGTTCTGAGAGGTTAGACTCCTGCTGAGAGTTGGAGCTAAACCTAGCACCTATATGTAGTAGTACAAACCTAAATATACAATACATCAGGGAACAATGTAGACTTCGAATGTACAGATTTAAAACTAGAACTTCAATAACCTGGTGACATGCTGAATACATTGGAAGTAATTCCATTAAATCTTGTCTCTAGAGTATTATTCCCAATAATCACAATTTTTTAAAATGACCATCTTGAAAATCATGTTTCCTGGAGTCACCTCCAAATAGCAGTAAGCTACCCATCTCCTATTACAAAAAGAAAAATGAGACCAGCTTGTAAACACATTACCCAATAAAGTACCTTAACAGTGCAAGCAGGGAGGCATTATTGCTCAATGGAAGTCAATTTAAAATAAGAGGTTACAGAGCTTTCTCAATAAGAGTAAAGGATCCCAGCCATAATTGTTCTGCAGTAACTTTGGAAAGGTGTACTTTTATTCAAACTGTGCTATGATTTTGGCTTCTCTCCTAGGGAGGAACTTTCATTTCAGTAACTAAGCTCATGAAAAGCCAAACTCTTTGCAGCTCTTCAGCTGGCAGCATTTTTTCGTTTCTACAATCACATCACTGTGGTGAGTGTGTGTCTGTTTACTTACGATTTTAAGCACAATTCTTCACGACCCATTTATTTTTGGATACTGTTCTTTTATTTTGATTGCATATCTTTCCCATAGGGTTACAGCAAGTTTGAAGAAAAATCAAACAATAAAACACTCACTCAATATCATAGGGGTATTTGCTTTCAAAAGTCAAACAGAATGAAAATCTATCTGGTTTGTTATTTTAGATGATTAGTGTTAATTTTTGCACCTGATGACCAAAAATCATTTTAGAATTTGATATAAGGAACTTTTGCACAGAAATCTTACAACATGGAATATCTCTAAGTGTTAAGTTTCATATAAACATGAACATCTGGAAGAACTTGAGCCAACTTGGGAGCTATTATTTTACCCAGCCTCCTTCATCAAACAGAGCTCAGAACTCCCCTCCGTTAGCTTTAAGCTTTTCTCAATGAACTGCGTAATGGAATCTTGAGGGACACCTTTAAATCCAGCAGTAGAAGCAAAAACCTTCCCCACTGATAAGCAAAAGAATATTTCTGGCAACAAAACCCATCAACTATAGGAGGTATATATCTAACTCAGTCAGCCTTCAATTAAACGTAAGTCAGTAACCCCTGAAGGCAACAACAAGGGCTTAGAGTAAAATAAAAAAGTCCGCAGACATACTGCAGAAGACCCAGTCTCAGAGAATGATCTGCCTAACACTTGGCCCTGAGATTATTTGAAAATTTCCTAGAACATTCAAAACCTCACAGTGACCACAGTTAAAAATAATGTATTACAGGTTTCAAAATTGCTATTAGATTTTTTAATGTTCCCACTACAAAAAATGATAAGTTGGTGAGGTGATAGATATGTTAATCAGCTCGATTGACTCTTTCTACAACATATACATAGATCAAAAACATCACATTGTACTCAGTAAATATGTACAACTATTATTTGTCAATTAAAAATAAATTAATTAATTTTTGAAAAACTTCAATACTTCCAAGATCTGGGAACAACTATGTGGTAAGCCCATTAATTTATAACTGGGAAGAACGAATTCTTCCACTTAAAATCAGCATTTGATTAATGGCATACCCATATATTACGTCTCCTATACAAGAACAACATATAATGTATGGTATTTATTATCACAAAATTTCTAAAAATAAAATAAGTCCAGTTCAGTAGGTATAGTCCTGTTCTAAATCCCCATATGTCTATAATGCTGCCACATATATCTTCTTAAAACACTAGTTTCTTCATATCACCTACTCTCATTCTTATAACCCTAACTCTTGATAAGATAGTTTCCATCCATTGTCCAAACTTCATCATCTGCCTTTCATTTCTCAACACACTAAGCTTCCTTCTACTGAAACGCACTATTCTACAGGGTTCTCTCTCCATTAGATTATAAGATATTTAAGAATAGAAAGACTGGCTTTTTTACAGCTTTCCAGTCCCTAGTGCTTCCTAGCCCTGTTCCTGGAACATAGTTACCACAAAGCAAACATCTACTTCATGTTTCACATTGATATATACCCGACTAATGTCCAACACGTGTTATTTAAACAAATACTAATCTCTAAATACTTGTACATCTGCTCAAAAATTTTATAAAATATTCTAGATCATTTCTATTGTGAAAAATTAGAAGCAAACTAAATATTCATGAAATAGAAATGAAAACAATTCTGGTACATCCTATTAATATATTTATATGCAGACATAAAAAAATCATATTCTTATGGAATATTTAACTAGGTTGGAAAACCATATGATATATTAAGTGAATTAAGCAGCTTCCAAAACTATGTTTATGCTAAAATACTAAAATGTATTATTCTTAGTGGTTAAAAACCTAGGCTCTGGAGCCTGAATGCCTGATTTAGACTTCCGGCTCCATTTTGTAATGGCACTGTGACCCTGAACAAGTCAATGCATCTTGTTATTGCATCAATTTTCACATTTTTAAAATGGTCTAATAACAGTACTTATATCATAAAATTATTTTCAGGCATAAATGGATAATATTTAACATATAAGGTAATTGAAACATGGGTATATACCAAGTGCTAGTAAATATTAGCTATCATTATATAGTTCTCAATAGAAATGTCTGTGCCAAATGGGTAACACTGGTTATTCCTGAACAGCAAAATTATAGGCAACTATTACCTTCATTGTGTTTTTCTGTATTCTACTTTTGGCAGTGAGTGTATATTGTTCTGTATTATAAAAAATCAGGCTGGGTTTGGTGGCTCATGCCTGTAATCCCAGCACTTCAGAAGGCCAAGGCCAGAGGGTTGGTTGAGCCCAGAAGTTCAAGACCAGCCTGAGCAATGTAGTGAGACCTTGTCTCTACAAATATATATATTTTTTAAATCAGCCAGGCGTGGTGGCACGCACCTGTGGTCTGGGAGGGCAAGGCTGCAGTGAGCTGTGATTAAGCCAACGCACTTCAGCCTGGGTGGCAGAGTGAGACCCCGTCTCAAAAAAAAAAAAAAAAAACAAAACAGATTCCTCTTAAAATATGCAAAATATTTACTGAATATTACATTGGTAAGATGCATACATTGTTAATGGAACAATGCTGGGATACTAGATCAAAGAAGTATTGTCATCACAAGTAGCAAGCTGCCTGTAAAATAGTAGACATTGCTCTCTAAAAGTGCTATATTTCATTAGTGCTATGGGTTGAATATTTGTGTCCCTCCAAAATTTATATGTAGAAACATAATCCCCAATGCCACAGTATTAAGAGGTAGGGTTTTAAGAAGGTGATTAGGTCATATAAGCGGAGCCCTCATGAATGGGATTAGTGCCCTTATAAAAGAGGCCAAGGGAACTTGTTTGCCCTTCCATTATGTGAGGGTAAAGGAAGAAGGCACCATCTGTGAAGCAGACAGAACCCTCACCAGACACCAAATCTGCCAACATTTTGATCTTGGATTTCCTGGGCTGCAGAAACAGTTCTGCAGCAATAAATCTTCGTTGTTTATAAATTACACAGTCTATGATATTTTTATTATAGCAGCCCAAATGAACTAAGACAATTAGGAATAAGAAGTACAAAGAATTACCATCATTATAGATGATGAGGTTAAAAGTTATAGAAAAGAGATTTCTACAGAAGTATTTTTAAGTGGTACAAGTTTAATATATATATAAATATACAAGTTTAGTATATATTTTATATATTCAAGATTAAAAACTACATACATATATATTAAAATTTATCACATAAAAATACCTCTGTAGAAATATCTTTTCTATAATTTTTAACCTCGTCATTTATTGGAATTTGTTATGGAGGGAGATTGTCCCCTGCTCCCTGAAAGTTCATAGAAATAGGTCAATGCCATCTTTCGGGGCTCTCCCAAGACTATTACAATAAAACGGGGTGTAGCAAGATAAATAAAACACACTTAGGCAATGTGTGCTAGGATTTCCAACCACTTTAACTTGGCATGAGGACTATTAGTCTAACAGAATGAGATACTGAGAACACATCATCAGAAGCACTTAAGCATAAATGTTCTCTTTTTACAGTGGTGGGGGGAGGATAACGGGAGAAATGAGTAAAAATGAGGTTTCAGCTTCTAGTTTCACTAGGAACAGACAAATTAAAAAGTGAAATGTGAGATAATAGAAAGTTTGATGTAATTTAGCAGCACTGCAACCATCAATTACTATTTTAACATTTTTGGTAAAGCTTCCTTTCACATCCAAGAGGACCAAGTGAAATCACTATGTTCTTATATTTACCCATAGCATTTCTTTTTTATTTTTATGAGTGCCTTCTTTTGCTGAATGAATAACTATTTCAGCACACAAAAAAATTGTGCCTTAGATGTCTTTCTAACAGTGCCTGTATACGGTAAGTGCTCAATAATTGCTTGATGAATAATACGTGTTCAGCAATTGAGGGAAAAAAGAAATGACCTTTTTTTGGAATGAACTAAGAGAGACAGAACTGAAAAAGTGAGGAAGAAGGGAAAAATAATGAAGGAACAGAAGATGATGTCAGATAGGACTTTTATCAATGTGTGTAAATATAATTCCTATATATTAATGAATGTGATATGTTACATTCATATTAAAAGTTTATTAACAAAACATCACCACAATGAATATAGCTGGGATTTTCCTTGCTATGTGATAGGTACTGGTCTAAGTGATTTTTATTTGTTAATTTTCTCATCTCAGCAATCCTATGAGGTAGGTGCTATTATTAACTCTATTTTTCAGATGAAGAAACTAAGGAAAAAAGAGAGTCAGTGTATAAAAAATACAGTATAAAAAAGTGTATAAAAAGAGAGTCCTACAGTATAGTACTGAGAGAAAATGAAAGAGTTGGATTTCCAACTCAGAAAGTTTGGCTTTGAGTCTGTCCTTTTAACCAAAATATTCTTAAACATCTGTCTATATTGTCTCCATTTATATATGCATTAACCGAATTTTTTTAAATGTCCCTTGAGTTAGAGAAATACTACTATTACCTATTCGACAGGAAGAAACATCATACAGAAATGACGTGGCCTGATCACTCAGCTATTATATTGGCAGCAAAGCCTTTCTTTGGCATTACTTAATTCGTGTTCTCACAGTAACAGCATTCTCCTATCCCTAATTCTCAGTGCTTTAGGCTATTTCCCAGGAACATGCTATATAGCTGGAAAGAGATATAAGTACAATTTGCCAGCATTAATAATAGGGACATTGCTCCTTGCATTTGCTACTTCTTTCTGTATCTGTCTACTCTTATTTTTTTTCTTATTCCCTAAACACTCTATCTCCATTGTGCTGGTTTTTTGAAGATATTCATCTATCTTGATTTTCCTTACTTTTCTTTTCTTTTTGCCTTGGAGTAGTGCTTCCTTTTCTTTTCATCCTGGAATAGATTATTGTCATTTCAAGGCCTCCCTTGTGAGCACTTTTTTCTCCTTTTTATTGCCATTCTTCAGCATTTTTACTGGTACTTACAACAGTTCTTTTCTTGCTGGCTTTTGGCATGGGTTTGCTGCTATTTCTTGTTCTTTGATGTTTCCCATATCTGATTGTTCCCTTTCTCACCCCTGCTTTCTGCCACATTTACCTCTTTGCTATTATTTGTTTCCTATTCTGAAGGTTGACAACTAAGGGGACAGTGTAATTCCTTAATGTGTTTCTCCAGCTTACTCATGAAATCAGCAGCAGCCTCCTTGACACATAAAATGTCTAGTCCAGGAGGGCAAAATGACTCACGTCTGTAATCACAGCACTCCGAGAGGCCGAGATGGGCGGATCACTTAAGGCCAGGAGTTTGAGACCAAACCAGGCAACATAAGGAGACCCCATTTCTACAAAAATTAGCCAGATGTGGTGGCGCAGCTGTAATCCTAGCTACTGGGGAAGCTGAGGTGGGAGGATCGATGGAATACAGGAGTTCCACGCTGCAGTGAGTTACGATGGTGCCACTGAAGCCTGGGAGACAGAGCGAGACCCCTGATATAGTTTGAATATTTGTCCCTGCCATAATCTCATATTGAAATGTAATCCCCAATGTTTGTTTGTTTGTTTGTTTTTGAGACAGAATTTTACTCTTGTCACCCAGGTTGGAGTGCAGTGGAACGATCTCAGCTCACTGCAACGTCTGTCTCCCAAGTAGCTGAGATTACAGGCACCTGCCATCAGGCCCAGTTAAGTTTTTCCCAGTGTTGAAGGTGGGGCCTGTGGGAGGTGATTGAATCATAGGGGTGGATTTCTCATGAGTGGTTTAGCACCATCCCCTTGGTGCTGTCTTCAGATGGTGAGTGTATTCTCATGAGATACGGTTGCTTAAAAGTGTTTGACACCTCCCACTCTCTCTCTCTCATGTTCCTGCCCTGGCCACATGACATGCCTGCTCCCCCTTCATTTCCACCATGATTTTGACCTTCCTGAGGCTTTCCCAGAAGCCGAGAAGATGCCAGCATTATGCTTCCTGTACAGCCTATGGAACTTTGAGCCAATTACTCTTTTCTTTAAAAATTACCCCATCTCGGGTATTTCTTTATGGCAGTGTGAGAATTGACTAATACAGCCCCATCGCTAAAAAAAAAAAAAAAAAAAAAAAAAAAAAAAAAAAAAAGGTCTAATCAAAGTTGGAAAGTGAACATTAGGGAAGTATATACTTTGTATAAATAAATCCTTTGGACTCCCAGCTTTTTCCTTTGCCTATCAGCTTTAAGGGATAGTGGTTCTGTTTGACTTTTGAAAGGACAGAACAAGATCCTTATATATCACATTTCTGCTATCAATAGTTAAGAGCTTTTGCCATAAATTGAAAGTATCATGGACACATTCTTTAGTCAGCAGTCACTCCATGTCATTAATTAGGTCTTGGAATGATGTTCTGAAATGCTGTTTAATTTCTATGAATTTCAAGTGGGATTGCCCAGCAAGTACATTGCCAGTATATGTAGTAAGCAGGTAATTTTCTTTTAACATTATGAATGTTATTCTCAAAATTTTAGGTTGTTTTTATAAGGGACAGTGTACACTTTGGGCTTTTGTGCTAATTGGAGGTTGACAAGGGAAAAAGGGATAGTTTTCCAGCATGCTTTCTAGGTTTCTCTAAATAGTACAAAGATGTTCAGGAGGAAGAAAATATTGCTATTTTAAATGGAATATTTTCCACGCTAACTTAAGCATATCTCAGTATTTAAGCAGACGTTTGGATATTTTCCTCATCTCAGACGATAACTACTATGACCTTGAACAAATCCCTCCATTTTCTGATTCTCAGTTTTCTCATCTATAAAATAAGGGAATTGGACTAAATAATTTTGTTTCCATTTAGCTTTAGCACTCTATGACTTTTATCCATTTACTTACACAACACTACTCCTGAGAAACATACATTTATACAATTATAGGGATAAACACCCAGGACTTCATTTAATAGATTTTCCTCATACCACCACTGTACTGTACTGGTAACAGACACTTTCCCCTGTATAAGTAAGCTATCCTGCAGATGCTAATGGAGTGACCCCAAAAGGCCAACAGAAATTAAAGAAATTTGGCAAAAATAAACAAACAAAAAACTAGCCATGGCATACAGATTAAGTATATTTACACCAAGTTATGATTTTTTTAGTGACTTCCCCATTTGAAGTTACTGATATATACGTGTGTGTGTATATATATATAATACACAAAATCATCAATATATTTTCCCCTAGATAATAATTAAGTATCATTCAATAATTGTTAACATGCTGTATACATTTTAAGTGATACAAATCTTTTCAACAAACCTAAAATGTAAGTAGTTCTTTTCCTAATTTCCAAAATTAAGAGAGGCAGAAAGAGTTAAGCAACTTGCCTAAGGTCACGGTCATTAAATAGCAGCATTGAGATTCGAACTCAGCAATCAGCCTGGCTCCAGAACCCATGCGTCTGATAACTACTTCTTATAATACGGTTGTGTTCATCCATTTTCTTGTTTATCTATTGTGAGGTTGCCAGCATGATTTCTTAAAAGGCCTGCTGGAGTCAGGAATATGTCCCTAGGTCACAGAGCTCAGCAAATTTTAGTAGCCTAAAACTTGACTCAATTCTCCTGAGCAGTATTCTCAGTGTGACCTCGCTACTGGTCAAAAGTTTTAAACGAGCAGTTACATATTTTTTGCTGCTCTCACCAATACACGTCTTGCTATGTATGACCCAAGGGGTTGACTTGTGCAATCAAAATGCAAAAAAGTACTATAAATATAGAGTAGAAATGGAAATTGGTGATATAATATGACAATTTAAAAATTTAAAATATCTGATTTTCACAAGTCTTAAGAGCCTCAGTGATATTCAGTATTATTGGAGAGTTTGAATTGTGCAAACTTTATTAAGGAGATTAGCTAGAAACTCGGCAGAGTTTTCATGGATTGCATGACACTACTTTCATTTTCTCTGCAGTCATCACGCAAGTAAAATTTTATGGGTTCAACACACTCCACATACACCTAATTGCTCTCTAAGGTAGTAAAACAACCAAGCAGTGAATCCACAAAAACAGTTCAGTGAGTTTCATTTAAACCATGCATACACTACCAAAAAGTGACTCACAGCAGAGGAAATTAATTTACTAGCCATGAAAACACAATTCTTAATGATCCCTATACTATGACAGTACCTAAAATTTCTTGTGTGTATATATTTGGACACACATGTCCACACATTTTATAGCAAGAACGTAAACATTTCAGACTGAAATGCCTAAGTAATCCTTAAAGATAGCTTTTGTCAAGCTAAAATCTGGTCAGAAAATGAAAGTTAAGGCTTTTATTTTATTTTATTTTTTGAGATGGAGTTTCACTCTTGTTGCCCAGGCTGGAGTGCAATGGCACAATCTCAGCTCACTGCAACCTCCGCCTCCCAGCTTCAAGCAATTCTCCTGTCTCAGCCTCCCAAGTAGCTGGGATTACAGGCATGTGCCACCATGCCCGGCTAATTTTGCATTTTTAGTAGAGAAAGGGTTTCATCATGTTGATCAGGCTGGTCTGGAACTCCTGACCTTAGGTGATCCACCCGCCTTGGCCTCCCAAAGTACTGGAATTACAGGCGTGAGCCACTGTGCCCAGTGAGGCTTTTAAATTGGTGAAAATGCCAACCATTCAATTTTTACTTTGAATAATCAAAACTGAAGTGATTCAAGTAGTGATTCATCATCCAGTGTAATCTAGCACAGCAATGGAGATTTTGTGTGAAACATACCAAAGGAAAGGTTTGGGGTTTTTCATTGTATAATTGACTAATTCTTGGGCACCTCCTTCCCTCAATCAAAGACACATCATCTGAATAGTTCACAGCCTCCCCTGAATAAATGAAAGCAACAGGCTCTGTATTTCTTAATTTGACGCCTTTCAAAGATAAGGTTAATGGAATTAAGTAACCATAAAGATTATTGTAAATTAAATGTTACATCCTTAGATGTCTGAGTTAATTTAATGCATTTCAATACATATGAGGTTAGGAAACATAAAAAGGAAAATTTATGGTACTAATTTTAAATGGTGTCTTTCCACATCTCTTGTGCATGCTAAAGCATAGCCTTTTATGTTTGTCAACTCACAAATATTGTTGCAGGGAAGAGATAGAGGTCCCAAGTTGTCTTAAGAATATGGAGTCAGATGTTCAATATGATTTTAGGAACAGCCATATGAAATGAAATAGTCATAGCTATGAAACATTGTTAAATATCAATAGAGGGAGGGTACGTAAATAGAAGTTAATCACATGTAAAATAACCTAACAGTGATTATTTTTATTATCATAATCATCAAGGTTAGATTTACAGAGCAAAACAAATGCTTTTCTATGTTGGTTTAGTGAGTATTTTCACAGCTATATGTACTTTAGTTTTTCTTTAAATTTTTATATATATTAACTAGAACATAATACAAACTTCATTTTGGTATTAGAATTACATTTTTAAAATCATTAACATTATAATTTTTACAAGGAGAAAGGTAATGATTGTGATGATTATTATATTATTATCAATATTGGTTATCACAGAAACTGTGCTTAATACTTTTCTCATGGCAACTTATGAAGTCTTCATTATAATCATTTTATTTATAAGGCAATTGAGTCTTAGAAAGGTTAAATAGATAGTATAAGGTCATCCTTCTAGAAAATGAGCGACAAATTTAAACTTAGATTATTTCTAAGCTTATTCTTTTGACTGTAGCATTATATTATGTTCCTGTAGTTACAGAATAATATAACACAGTGTCCAAAAACTAGAAATCATTTTATTCCCTTATTTAGGGTAGAGGGCTGATGATAACCTTGGCAATAAAAAAACCCGAAACCTATTGTCACAGTTCTTACTGTTGATGGTTTTAATAAAAGAAAAAATGTCTTTGAGGTTTTCCTTTTATGTGGCATCTGGTATTTGCCTATATCCATGATCTATATACAGCCTCTGAAAATTAACCAAATGATATTAATAGTTTATTTTATGTAGCGTTAACTCCTCCTAACTTTGTACACATTTCCCTGCATAATTTGAAGAATAAGAACAGAGGAAATCAACACCGATAATACAGGAAAAAAAATACAGTTTTTTTTAAACCAAGCAAGAAAATGTAATCTGATGCCAAAATAAATAAATATGAAGACCAGAGAAAAATCTGATATCCAAAGATTGGAATCTAAAGTAAATGATGAAGATATTAGCAATCTGTTTTCTGTTAAATGGATTCTTCTTTGCTACCTTTGCACACAGCATACATTCAAAATATTAGAAAAAAATCAAGTTTCAACTGTGGTTTGCTTTATTGGCAGTAATGTGAAGGATCAAGTACTCAAATAATTTAAGCAAATTTTAGAAATAAGAGGTTGTCTAATCAAAACACAACCTAGAAAGACAAATATTGCATGTTCTCACTCATATGTGGGAGCTAAAAATTGATCTCATGGAGGTAGAAAGTAGAATGATTGTTACCAGAGGCTGGGAAGGGTAGTGGGGAGGGGGTGATGAAGAGGGGCTTGTTTAATGAGTATAAAAATACAGTTAGCTAGTAGGAATAAAATCTAGTGTTCTGTACCACAATCAGGTGATTATAGTTAACAATGATTTGTGGTTTATTTCAAATTAACTGGAGGAGTAGACTTGGAATGTTCCCAACACAAATAAATGATAAATGTTTGAGGTAATGAATATTCCAATTATCCTGATTTGATTATTACAGATTGTATGCCTGTATCAAAATATCACATGTATTTCATAAATATGTACAACTCTTATGTACCCATAATAATTAAAAAGAAGAAAGAAAAACAAAACATATCACAAAGGATGACATAGCTTGATTGATGGATTAATAGTGTATGCAACTAAGATGATTGGAGAGTGTAGACCTTAGTCCATGAAAGGAAAATCAGAGTTTTCACAGAGAGCAAAAGGGTGATTCCAACCTATCTTTGGATTTCTCTCCAGCCATAGATGCACACGCTCGCTACCTTTGCATACCTTACTCCACCATCTAAAAAGTTCCCTTTTATTTCAATACCACTGGAAAACCCACCGTTTCCTTCATCAAAGATTAAGAAAGAGTGGGTTTTTCTGAAGTTCCAACTACCATTGTTAATGCTTTCAATCTATTGTCTATTTTCCATGCTTATGATTGTGTCAGCCCATGTGTAACTAACTCTTACCAAGTTGAAACATGTTCACTAAGGTTCTTTTTTGCGTAAGACCTGTATAGAATAGCTATATATTGAGGAATTAATAGAAGAGCAATTTTTTTTTATATACCAACCATGAGTGAGATACTATACTAGGTGTTATTCATGTATTTTTGTAACTTCACAATAATCCTCCATGTTAGTTATTTCATATATGAGAAAACATGGGAAGGCTCCTTCCAGGCTATCTTGCTAACTATAACCCTAGCATTTCTAAACACAAAATATAAGCAATTCAGTGTCTTAGCACTGGCTATTCTTTCCTTCTGGAAGGTTCTTCCTCAGTCTTTACATGACTGGTTCCTCTAGACAGTCATATCTCAGCTGACACGCCTCTTCAGCAAAGATTCTCTTTACTACTGAAGCTGGAATAACTACCCAATCACTTACTATCTCAACTCAGTTTGTTCTCAATGCAACACTTTTATCTGATATATTTCTTGTTTATTTATCACAAGAGACATAATTTCTTTTTCAGAAATGTAGGCTCTGTGGGAGCAGGGAAATATATATAAGATCCAATTACAACTCAACAATAGATAAGTCACTTCCATCATTGAAGTTCTGAGTTTCATCATCTATAAAGTAAGATAATATTTATCAGATATAGTTATCATATAATGTATTTATATAATACTAAATATATATATATACAGTAATGTCCAGTAGAAAGTATGCTGAACAATTAGTGTTCTGTAAACAAATTTTTTAAATGCACTATTCCGAAATATACTGGTCTCTCATCCTTCTCATTTTATTTTTTAAAATCATTTTATTGAGCTATAACTCACACACTGTAAAATTCACTCTTTTAAAGTGCACAATTCAGTGATATATAGTATATCCACATAGTTATGCAACTGTCACCACTTTCTTTTTTCCTTTTTTTTTTTTTTTTGAGACGGAGTCTCGCTCTGTCGCCAGGCTGGAGTGCAGTGGCGCGATCTTGGCTCACTGCAACCTCCACCTCCTGGGTTCAAGCAATTCTCCTGCCTCAGTCTCCCGAGCAGCTAGGACTACAGGTGCGCACTACCACGCCCAGCTCATTTTTTTTAAATATATATTTTTAGTAGAGACAGGGTTTCACCATATTGGCCAGGATGGTCTTGATCTCCTGACCTCGTGATCTGCCTGCCTTGGTCTCCCAAAGTGCTGGGATTACAGGTGTGAGCCACCGCGCCTGGCCAACTGTTACCACTTTCTAATATAAAACATTTTGGTCAGCCCAAAAAAGAAACCCCATACTCATTAGGAATCACTCTCCTTTCTCCACCTCCCCAGGCCCTACTAATCTACTTTCTGTCTGTATTGATTAGACTATTCTGAAAACTTTATGTAAATCTCATAATTTAAAAAATTTCATAATTTTTAAATTTTTATAAATTGAAGGTATTAACAAGTTAATAATAAAATACTTATTGAGAGCTAACTCAGGGTTAGCTGCTTTATATTTCTTCATGCTTTAGCTCATATAATCATTATAACAGAGAAGGTAGTTTCTATTACAATCTTTCTACAGATGCAAATGGAAAAACTGAGGCACATGAGTTGAAGAAACTCCCAGAACTACACAGTTAAAAAATGTAGAAGTCAGGATTCAAAGTCGGGCTTTTCAGTCTTCCTGTGTTTGCCAGCTCTCACCTGAGTAGGGACGTGCTCACAGTAGCCCCTATGAGGGGTATTTGGATGCAGATAATTAACATCATTTCAATCCACAAAAATAGGCTTAGTCCTCAATAAGTAAGGAATCAAGGTGAGGGCACTGCAGAGTTAGTATTTTGTTGAAGACAAATTAATAAATCTTTTTTTTTTGAGACGAGTCTTGCTCTGTCACCCAGGCTGGAGTGCAGTGGCTCAATCTCTGCTCACTGCAACCTCCGCCTCCCAGGTTCAAGGGATTCTCCTGCCTCAGCCTCCCGAGTAGCTGGGACTACAGGTGTGTGCTACTACACCTGGCTAACTTTTTTAATTTTTAGTAGAGATGGGGTTTCACCGTGTCAGCCAGGATGGTCTCGATATCCTGACCTTGTGATCCACCCACCTCAGCCTCCCAAAGTTCTGGGATTACAGGTGTGAACCACCGCCGCGGCCAATAAGTCTTAAAATATCCTTCCTGCTCTCCTTTCTTTTGTCTGTTATTTCCCTGGATATCTACTGTGAAATACTGTGGTCTGACATACAAACCAGGAAAAATGAGAGGGAGGTGCATTTTGTCTTAAATACAGAACTTCTAATAAAACAGAGTTATTTTAAATGTATAGGGGGATCAAAATATATAAACATAAACACTTGATTATTTGATTTAGCATTACATTCATTTTATTCATTGCATGCATTTTATTCTGCTGGCAATCAAAATTAGTTCCAGAAGAAGGTCCAGAATGGCAGTTGACACATTCCTCTGTTCAATAGCCCTGATATTTATAATTATGATTTGAATACATTTTACTGGGCTAGGAAATACTAAAGCAAATTTTTAGAAAGATGAAAAAATTAATTTAAGCATTTTTTGTCTCTAAATTTACAAACAACAAATATGCAATTTTCTAAGTAGAATAACACACACCAGGGAGTAATAATATTTGAAATGACTGTGAATTTTGGTCTCTGGATGTTCTTGGCTTTTGGTCATATAATTCACTACACCTTCTAGGCATGTAATTATCTCTTAACACCTCACATCCTGTCATACAGTACGCCATTCCTTAAATGAGAATTGGTCTCGAGTATCATTATATATTTAGATCTTAATAATTTTAATAGAAACATCAACCAGTAATTTCTGAAGGGCAAAATATATAAATTTTATCACTTAAAATATATTTTTCTTTAATAAAATCTAGCTTTTAATATCCTATTTAGACCTAGAATGATACTTTAAGATCATTTAACTCCTATAATTAAATTGCAACATTTGAAATATGTTCAACTTAAAATTCAACCTAAAACTCAAAGCTGTATTTTAAAGTTCATGTTGCATTTGTTTTACTGCATCTGCCAGAGAATGCACCACAAAATCCTTTATAGATATTCAGATGAATCTCTCTACCAGAAATGAAGAAGGAACGCAGCTAATCTTGGGCTTTCATTGGTTTGATTACCATTTCAACTCTAAATGGCTGCATGATAATTAGTGGGTGTGGAATAACCAGTACTGCTCAAGAAGCAATTGCCTTTACTGAAAAACAAAGTTTCGAAAGAAGCACAGTAAACTCCAAGAGACAATCAATTCAATCTTACACACCTCCCTGCCATAGTTTTAAATGGAGCAGATGTGCTAAAAAGCTAGTGAGAAGATGGTTGATATTTCTTAAGGTTCAAACAGAAATAGAATCTCCAGCACTTGACTGCCCATATTTTTCACAATGATTTATTGCAGTAAATAGTCTACACGAGCGTCCCAATTTTGGACTTTTTCCATATCAGTCAGGTATTTAAAGCCTTAAAGTATAGTTAAATTGAATAAAAGAAGGGATGGCTTTTATCTAAAAGTTAGAGAACAAACAAGAATGTTTTCTAGATATTAAAGTAAATTCATTTACAATTATGTCATATTCAGATGGATGCCACTCCTATATATTAAATGTTCATGATTTTAAAGGTCATTGGACAAAAACACTATGAATAATAAAAAATTAGAAAAAATGTGAAAAATAATGAATGGAATTATAGTAGAATCTATTTTAATGGACCTCCATTTAACTGAATCATTAGATTAACCAAAGCTCTCCATTCCCTTTGTTAGATTTACTGTGGATCAAGATGGCCTGCTGAAAAATCTTAACTAGAAATCTCTCTATGAGAGATAAATTGTATACTTTGGCGGATTAAAGATAGCTGCGAATTTTTTTGACATTTCTTCATTGGGGAGGTAAAGTCTTTGTTTCCTCCCTTGAATTTGGATGGGTTCTGTGACTGCTCTAATAGAATGCAGTAGAATAGTGGTCCCCAACCTTTTTGGCACCAGAGACTGGGGTTTGATGGATGACAATTTTCCCACAGACTGGGGTTGGTTGGGGGGAGGTGAGGGATAGTTTTAAGATAATTGGAGAATATTTCATTTATCATGCACTTTATTTCTATTATTATTATTACATTGTATTATATAATAAAATAATTACATAACTCACCATATCATAGAATCAGTGGGAGCCCTGAGCTTTCTTTCCTGCAACTAGACGGTCCCATCTGGGCACTATGGGAGACAGTGACACATCATCAGTCACTAGATTGCCTGATACTCCTCATAAAGAGTATGCAACCTAGATCTCTCACATGTAAGGTTCACAATAGGGTCGTGCTCCTAAGAGACTCTAAAGCCATTGCTGATCTGACAGGAGGCAGGGTTCAGGCAGTAATGCCAGCGATGGGAAGTGGCTGTAAATACAGATGAAGCTTCACTGGCTCACCGCTAGCCTCCTGCTGTGCAGCTGGGTTCCTCACAGGCCACAGATGGGTACTGGTGTGTGGCCCAGGGGTTGGGGACCCCTGCAGTAAAAGAGATGCTGTTCTAGTTTCCAGGGTTAGGCCTGAAGATACCAGAAACTTACATCTTCTGTCTTTTGTATCATTCACTCGAACCCTGAGCTGCCATGTAAGAAGTTCAACGATCCTGGGTCTACCATGCTGAAGAGGCCACATGTAGGTACTAGAGTCAATAGATCTAGTTGACCCAAGTCTCCCTGTCGTCTCCACCAAAGCACCATACATATGAGTACAGCTGTCTTGGATTCTGCTGACCAGCTCATCTGCCGGCTGAGTATCATTTAGGGAATCAAGTTGATACCACATAGAGTGGAAAATCACCCAGTTGACCCATGACCAAATTTATGACCCACAAAATCATGAGCTATAAAAAGTGACTGGTGTTTTAGGCTATTAAGTTTTATAATAAATTGTTACTCAGCAATAGATAACCGGAACATAGCTTACCAAGAATCAATTGTGATTGTTCCCATTCCTGCTCAGGTAATGATCTAATATAATTATACACTACATAATTTGATGATATATGAGTATAAAATAAAGAGATGCATTCTTTCTAAAAAATACAAATTATCAGTAAAAATTAGCTGAAGAATAAACAGGCCTTTGGGAGAGGGATATTAGAAAAGTATTGAAGTAATCCCCTCTTAAATTGTTTTGCAAATGTCTCTGTGTTCTTTCTCTACTGCACAGAAACGAAAACGTACAAGTCTCTAATCTGTACCACCAGATCCTCTTGATTTTATGATCTCCTACTACTTTCTTCCTTATAAAAGTCACAGTCTTTTTTTTTTTTTTTTTTTGAGAGGGAGTCTCACTCTGTTGCCCAGGCTGGAGTGCAGTGGCGTGATCTCGGCTCACTGCAAACTCTGCCTTCAGTTTCAAGGGATTCTCCTGCCTCAGCCTCCCAAGTAGCTGGGATTACAGACATGCACCACCACACCCGGCTAATCTTCGTATGTTTAGTAGAATTGGAGTTTCGCCATACTGGCCAGGTTGGTCTTGAACTCCTGACCTCAAGTGATCCGCCCGCCTCGGCCTCCCAAAAATGCTGGGATTACAGGTGGGAGCCACTGCACCTGGCCAATAGTCACAGTCTTAATTGCTATTCCTTGAACACACTCTCACCTGAGAGCCTTTTTTCCACTCATTCCCTTAACCTGGGACAATCTTCTCTCTATCTAGTTGGCTTCTGTCTCGTTCTAATTTAACCTGCTCAGTGCAACTCATCATAACACATTATTCTATGCTGTTTTCCAGGCCCTAGTATTCCTGATTTCCCTTGCCCTACTACTTTTATTTTCCTTAGCACTTATATTTCACTAACACACAACATAACTTATTAACCTACCTGATTGTGGGAAATCAGAGGGCTTTTACCCTGAAGCAAACCACAAAAGAGAAATAGACTATTTTGAAGCAAAGGTTTAGGAGATCACATATAGGTGTGAACAAAATATCAATATCTTAAAACTACATACCAGACTATTAAGAAGAACTCAAGGTTTTCAACAAGGGCAGTGATAAGAAGAGGTCAGCATGCTTTGCTATGTTATGCTGCCCTCTGGCATGGAGTTGAAATAGGCCAAGATGAAGCCCTGTTCATGTATTTTTGAATGGATAAACTAAGTCCCTCTAGATGAGTACAGCGTTTGATTTTTAACTACACTATTTCAGGTAACCCAAAGCTTTTCTTGTCTGAAACATATAAGTTATGACAGGTCTCTGGAACAAGTTATATCTAAACGCCAGAGTCAGGTAGTATAAGGCAAAAAGTATACAATCCATTTTTACTTGTGTCACCAAACATCTCTTATATTTTAGCTGCTGACTTTTCACTGATGTATTTATACAGAATATTATTTCTGCTTTTCTTCAATTTAACTGAAGAACTGAATACTTACATTTAGTATCAAATTTCTATAATGTGTCTTCTTTTAAAAATACAAAGGTAATTCAAAATATCAATTAAATCTGAATAGTGACTAGATTTTATTTAGATATGAGAGATACATAAATACTATGGATACAAATCACGGTCTCTGCCTTCAGGCAGCTGATGGCCCTGTGAACTTGTATATGAAGCCTGTCTGGGGTCAAATCCTAGCTCTGCCACTTACTTGTAGTCTTAGGTAAGTTATTCAATTTTTTCTGATCTCCAATTTCATTGCCTATAAAAGAGAATTGGTTTATATGCCAATCATACCTCAATAAAGCAGTTTAAAAAACTGAAGAATAAATTATTTCTGAAGAAAAAAAAGAATTGGTAAGAACTCCTTTATAGTGTGTGATAATTAAATAACAAAAACTAGAACAAAGTGGCAGGCATGGGACATGGTCCATATTCGGAGCTAAAAGTTTTCTGTCACTATTTTTATTTTCCTAAAATGAACTAGTATTTCTAGGAGATACAATGAGAATAAAACCAATTGAAAATATTTTCTTATAATAACAGTGCTTTAAAATTAGCAAAAGAATTAAAATAGAGTTGAAAAAAGCAATCAAATAGATTTGATGTACTACTGACTGTATGTTCTTTACATTTGTATGTTTTGTTTTTATATTTTGGTATTTTTAAGTATTATTAGTAGGTGTTCTTAAACATTTAGGTAAGATATTGTATAGTTATTAGCTTTACTATTATTATTATTATTATTATTATTATTATTAGACGGAGTCTCCCTCTGTCGCCCACGATGGAGTGCAGTGGCCCAATCTTGGCTCACTGCAACCTCTGCCTCCCAAGTTCAAGTGATTCTCCTGCCTCAGCCTCACAGGTAGCTGGGATTACAGGCGCCCACCACCAAGCCTGGCTAATTTTTTTGTATTTTTAGTAGAGACAGGGTTTCACCTTGTTGGCCAGGCTGCTCTTGAACCCTTCACCTGAGGTAATCTGCCTGCCTTGGCCTCCCAAAATGCTGGGATTACAAGCGTGAGCCACTGTACCTGGCCAGCTTTCCTATTTTTCTAATGAGAAAATAGTAGCTTGTTGAGAGCCACACACGGAGTTTGTGATTTTTTTTTTTCTTCAGGATATGTTGCATTTATATTGTATATCAGTGTGTATTAAAGTGTGTGGAAGCCCTCTGGAGATTTTTACATGTGGAATATACTAGTTACTTAGTAATTCTCTGTAGGCAAGAAGCTAAGTTCACATATAGAAAACCATTAAGACGCATTGCTGTAACACAGATAAGGGTATTACTGTTAAGTGTATTGCCATTTTATGGTCATTCCAAACATGAAAAGTTGCTTCATTCCAGGAATCATATTGCTATTATAATTCACCAGAAAACCTACACTTTCTTTTCCTCCAATAGACAGTCACTTAAAGCAAATGTACAAAAAAAATACAATGGAATATGGTTTAGGAATTAATGAAAATTTAAAAAGCAGCAATCCCATTGAGAAGACAGAAGGCAATACATTTTAAAAACTGAGCATTATGGCAAGAGAAAATGTTAGCAGTTTTTAAGTTAGTTCTGTATTGTTCTCATTAACAAATATAGATGGTGCAGCATTTACTACAGGCAATTGATTCAGACTTAAACTTTTGGGCTACAAATCATTTATATTTCAGAGAAAAAAATATGTGGTCAAAAACAACGAGGCAGGGGGTGGTGGCTCATGCCTGTAATCCCAGAACTTTGGGAGGTCGAGGCAGGCGGATCACCTAAGGTTGGGAGTTTAAGACCAGCCTGACCAACATGGAGAAACCCCGTTTCTATTAAAAATACAGAGTTAGCCAGGCATGGTGGTGCATGCCTATAATCCCAGCTACTTGGGAGGCTGAGGCAGGAGAATCACTTGCACCCAGGAGGTGGAGGTTGCAGAGAGCAGAGATCGTGCCATTGCACTCCAGCCTGGGCAACAAGAGTGAAACTCGGTCTCCAAACAAACAAACAAACAAAACCAAACAAAACTGTATTTCCCACAAGAGACATTAAACTATTTTTGTTTTTATTTACTACCTTAATGTTATGCAGTTTTTCAAAAGAAAATATAATACCGTAGACGTAAAAAATTTAAAATGTATGAAAACTGGGATATATCAATTATCTTAAAGAAGATATTCCTGAAACATAATTAAGATTTAATATTGAAATATACAATTGTTTAAAAATACATTAAATATTGTTTATAGAAATTCTGTTAAAAGCTGTGGGGCACATTATGAAGGCAATACTCACTTCTTTACCTTTGTTATAAAATTAATTTTGTCCATCAATTTTTCATCAATCAAGGTTTATCTATACACTTGAAAATTCAAATCCACAGGGATCTTGAAAAGATAGCATAGATAATATCTTTCTCTTTTAATAGATGAAAAACGACTGCAGAAAGGCACAGACATCTTCAGTACTAAATAAGTCATACGATGCAATGTGTCTAATTGATATAAAGAAAAGGTAATCTTGACATACTGCTCCTTCTGGCTAGTTTATTTCTAAAGCTATATCCAAGAATCTTGCTAAAAATATCAGTTGTGTTATTTTCATTCAATCTATTTCTTTCAAACATTCTATTTTTCAAAATTAGGTTTCATTTGAGCATCAGTGACTTTAGAAGAAAAAATAATACTTAAAAAGGCCCTGGCCAGGCACGGTGGCTCACGCCTGTAATCCCAGCACTTTGGGAGGCCGAGGCAGGCGGATCATTTGAGGTCAGGAGATGGAGACCAGCCTGACCAACACAGTGAAACCCTGTCTCTACTAAAAATACAAAAATTAGCCAGGCGTGGTGGTGGGCGCCTGTAATCCCAGCTACTTAGGAGGCTGAGGCAGGAGAATTGCTTGAGCCCGGGAGGCGGAAGTTGCAGTGAGCAGAGACTGCACCATTGCACGCCAGCCTGGGCAGCAAAGTGAGCACTAAGAAAAAAATTAGTAGTAATATGCAAAGTCAGGTCTGAGAGCTCCTGTTTCTCCTAAATTAGGTGTATCTCCTCAGTCTTCGAATTTAGTCTAAATTGGTTTATAAATAATAATCCTGAATCTTTCTAGCTCCCTGCCACAAAGATGGTATTTAGATATACTATGGAATATTTCATTATTCCTGTTTTATTTCTAGATGAAAAATCACCAAAACAAGGAGACAGAAATGTTATATCTTCCCTGACCCTAATTTTTCCCCTTGAAATCTTGCTATCAATTATACTGACCTTTGGTTGTAGGCATTTCTTTATATTTGTATTTTTTTTGTTGCTTTCTACATAAACCCTATTCATGGGGTCTTTTGCCAACTCATTATATTATCCTTTCAGAATATGGTCAAAGGCAAGCCCATTTTACAATCCAATTGTCATTTCTAAGAGGATATTGGAATTACTCATGTACAGAGTAAAAGGTTATCTCCTCACCTCCTACTTAGCAAAAGAAAGTGAAAACAATGACATTCTTATTTTTAGTGATTTAATTACATTTTCTTATCCATGTGATTTTCTTCATCTAATTTAATAAAATTATCAGAGACATGGTCTGATTACATATCATGTTTCTTATTCCAGAAGTACAAGACAAAACTAACCTTGATTTCTGCTTATAATCTTAAATTCTCCCCATAGATTCACACAGCTCTACCCTGATTTGTGGCTAATAACAACAATTTTAATTTTCCTATTCTTTTAATGAAAGTAATATTCCTCTCTTCTTCTCTGAAAAATGAATGTCTTTATGATTTGGGAGGGAAAAATTCTCCTTCGGTGTTTTCCTTCCCCTTCAGTTGACCCACGCTATTAATAATCTTCGCAATATCAATCATTGTTGCAACTTAGACATAGACTATGTTTATGAGCATTTCTTTTTCTTTTTTTTTTAGACAGTCTTGCTCTGTCGCCCAGGCTGGAGTGCAGTGGCTCAATCTCAGCTCACTGCAATCTCCGCCTCCCAGGTTCAAGCGATTCTCCTGCCTTGGCCTCCTGAGTAGCTGGAACTACAGGAACCCGCCACCACACCCGGCTAATTTTTGTATTTTTAATAGAGATGGGGTTTCACCATGTTGGCCAGGCTGGTCTCGAACTCCTGACCTCAGGTGATCCGCCTGCTTTGGCCTCCCAAAGTGCTGGGATTGCAGGTTTGAACCACTGCACCCAGCCAGCATTTCAAATCCAGATGCTACCACAGAAGCCTCTGGGCCTTAAAGAAATGCAGCCAGCTAGCCAGGCGTGATGGCTCGTATCTGTACTTCTAGCATTTTGGAAGGCCAAGGTGGGAAGATCACTTGAGGCCCAGAGTTTGAGACCAGCCTGGGCAACATAGGGAGATGCCATCTCTACAAAGAAAAAAAAAATTAACCAGGCATGGGCTGAAACAGGAGGATCACTTTAGCCCAGGAGTTTGAGGCTTCAGTGAGCAGATGGCGCCACCGCGCTTCAGCCCAAGTGACAGAGCAAGACCTCATTTCTAAAAAATAAATGAATGAATGAGAAAGAAATGCAGCCACTTGGAACCAATGCTGTTTTTCAGATCTTTGAGCCTCTCAGTAACATTAATTAAGAACCCTGGTAAATAAATATACTAACCAGTGGCAAGAATAATTGACTGCAAATGGCTGAATGTTTTATTATTTTCACTTTTTTTAAATAGAAGTTTTTGACAACATAAAGGCCTTACCCAAAGGAATTACAATAATAATGAAAAGAGAAAGCATCCATCGTGTTCACAAAATCACAGAATACATGTACATCAAACGAAAAATAATCCTTTTTCATCTCTGAGAATACTCCAAAACTTGTCCATCTGAGTATCAATGGAAAATCATGCTCTTTATTAAAAGGAATTCTTCACTAATGTTCAGAAAAGCTGAGGAATGTACTTACATCACTACCATCACTACTAGAGTATGCACTGGTGGCTAAACTGTCCTAACAACTTCTTCAGGGCTCAAATATTTTAGGGCTTTGAATTCAAAGATGTGTAAAATAGGGTCTCTGTCTTCAAGGACTTTATAACTTCTATGCATATGGTATGTGCTAGCGTGGATGATGGAAGAGGTACATTTAACCTTCACCATGGCAGGAAGATTTATTGGGGGAGATAAAACTTTGAAGATAAGCAAGAGAGCCAGATTAAAAATAAAACAAAGTAGAAGGAGGAAAGAATGGGTATTTTAAGAAAAACAAATATAATGTGCTCTTGCTGATGGGTAATTCTTTGTGTATTTTCATACTCCTATTTAGTGTGTACCTATTTTTCTCACAGTATATGGAAATATACTATTATCTGACTTCCTCGGGTAAGTCTACAAGACCAAATATACAATAACAAATCTATTGAGAAGATAGTTATTTGCATGCACAGAAGGTTATTGTGAGAAACTCTATCAAATGCCCTTGCTGATATTGGCCTGACCCACAATTCAAACGTTTGAGTACCTTCAAGAAAATGTCTGTATTTTTTTAATGTCCTTTGAAATTATTACTCTAGTCATGCATTATACGATAAAAGATACACGAAACTGACGTCCAATGGAACAGTAAGCTTTGACAGTTCACATTCTTTATAGATAATAAGATATTTAAATTCATTTCCATGATGTATTAGTTTCCCGGGGCTGCTGTTAAAAAGTACTACAAACTGGGTAGGGTTTGTAGTTGTTTGTTTGTTTTTTAGGAGAAACATATTGCCTCCCAGTTCTGGAGGCTAGAAGTTCAAAATCAAAGTATTGGCAGGGCCATGCTCTCACTGAATACTCTAGGAGAGAGTCTGTTCCGTGCCTCTTTCTTAGCTTCTGGTATTGCCAGCAATCCTTGGCATTCTTTGGCTTATAGACACATCACTCGGGATAGCCTCTGTCATATGGGATTCTCCCTGTGTGTCTTCTCTGTATTTCTTCTCTTCTTCTTATAAGGACATCAACCATGTTAGATTAAAGCCCCCCCCCCCCCACTCCAATATGACATCATCTTAACTAATTACATCTGCAAAGACCCCATTTGCAAACAAAACCACATTTTTGAAGTTCCAGAAAAGACATGAATTTTGAGGGTGCACTATCTAACCCAGTGCACGTGATAACACAATCCTCAATGAACTGACTGATGTCAATCTCTCAGTTTTCAACTCCACTCCTCAACTACTACATCCAACTTAGCAGGCAAACAAATATATGTATTGAATGAGAAACAGTCCCTAGCTGGCAAAAGTAAAGTAGGGCCAGGAGCGGTGGCTCACGCCTGTGATCCCAGCACTTTGGGAGGCTGAGGTGGGTGGATCACCTGAGGTCAGGGTTGGAGACCACAGCCAGGGTAACATGGCGAAACCCCATCTCTACTAAAAATACAAAAATTAGCCAGGGATGGTGGCACACTCCTGTAATCCCAGCTACCCTGGAGGCTGAGGCGGGAGAATCGCTTAAACCCGGGAGGCGGAGGTTGCAGTGAGCTGAGATCGCACCATTGCACTCCAGCCTGGGAGACAAGAGTGAAACTCCATCTCAAAAAAAGAAAGTAAATTAGAGAGAAGCTAAGGAGTAAATCAGTCAGGATTTTCTGGGCAGAGAAGTCATGCTTGGCTATAAAGCTATGAAAGTACACAGAAATCAAACATAGCTCATTTAGATCAAGCATAATTATTACAATAAAAAGTCATTATCTTATGGCTTCACATAATATTATTGCCTATATATTTCTGTGTTGGTCCTTCATAATACTTGGATTTACATGTAGAATTGTATATTTCTGTATCATATTTTAAGTGCTCTGTAATGCATTAATTATTTGCTAGCCTCATGTAGGCTGCAGCTCTCCCGCCTTTAAGTTCTGTCATATGCCAACCTGAAGAACCTGAGGGATTGAGAGAGTGTCTTAAATGAGAAGCGCATGGTGGCCAGCTTCGTCAGAAACCTAGTGTGGCTCTGGTTTTCGCCAGGTTCTTTGTTCCTTGTGACTCATTCTCCGCCTTACATTGTCTATTCGGTCCCCTCAGGCCTGTCCTGGCTGGAAAGAGCTCTCTTTACTTCCTGATCCCATCTGTTCCTTGACCTGCACTCTGACCCACCACTGGGCATGCTCAGAATAGGAAATTGTGCCATAATAGATAATCCTGACACTCTGTTCTATTTCTTCATGTTAGTTAATTACCATTCAAGGTCTTGAGGCCTACATTAACTGCTCTTAAATGTCAGATCTATGTACCTATTGCCTGTTATGGAGCAAGCCTGTTGGTGACCAAAGCAGCATAACCTAGCATCTGTTGCTCCGATATCATGTCCCAGCACCCCAATTAATTGCCCTAGCCCTAGTCTAGCCAGTCTTCAGAACTGAATCATGATTTATTTGGTGTGTATGCAAACCAAACCCCATTTAAATCACATTCATCTACCCACGACTCTCATTTATCAATCAAACTGACATTTTAAATGTCAGATGAGTTATGGTATATCCTTTGAGCGATCATGATAACATATTCCCTCATATTTAGGAGATAAACTGTCTGCATACATCAATATTTTTAAACACTGAAGTAAGTGTCAAAGGTATGAAAATTAATGATGAAATTTATCACTTCAATATTCTGCACGCTTAAAAGATAGGAGTCACACCTACCCTCCAATAGCCTATTATAACAGCCAAAAATGATAGCTAACATTCAAAACTAGGTATCTACCATACAACAAATATTTTACAAATATGTTCTCATATAATATTCATATCACTGTTATTTTCCCACTTCATAGACACAGGCTTAGTGAAATTTCATAACTTTTTCAACATTACAATGAAAAATATCTGAGTTTCTTTAGTGGCTTTGCCTGTTTCATACCTCAGTTTTTTTTATTATACTTTAAATTCTGGGATACATGTGCAGAACATGCAGGTTTGTTACATAGGTATACACAGGCCATGGTGGCTTGCTGCACCCATCAACTTGTCATCTACATTAGGTATTTCTCCTAATGCTATCCCTCCCATAGCCCCTCACCCCCCAACAGGCCCCAGTGTGTGATGTTCTCCTCCCTGTGTCCATGTGTTCTCATTGTTCAACTCCCAATTATGAGTGAGAACATGCAGTGTTTGTTTTTCTGTTCCTGTGTTAGCTTGATGAGAATGATGGTTTCCAGCTTCATCCATTTTCCTGCAAAGGACATGAACACATCTTTTTTAATGGCTGTGTAGTATTCCATGGCGTATATGTGCCACATTTTCTTTATCCAATCTATCACTGATGGGCATTTGGGTTGGTTCTAAGTCTTTGCTCTTGTGAATAGTGCTGCAATAAACATACGTGTACATGTGTCTTTATAGTAGAATGATTTATAATCCTTTGAGTATATACCCAGTAATGGGATTGCTGGGTCAAAAGGTATTTCTGGTTCTAGATCCTTGAGGAATTGCGTACCTCAATTTTTAAATACAATTTAAAAAATACAATCAATTTTTTATCTATATCACATTCAGGCCTACCTCTAAAGTATATAATGACAATCCCCAATTTACAATGGTTCCACTTACAATTTTTTGACTTTGCAATGGTATGAAATAGTGCACATTCAGTAGAAACCACACTTCAAGTATCCATACAACCATTCTGGTTTTCACTTTAAGTACAGTACTGAATAAAAGATACTCAACACTTTATTATAAAATAGAATTTGTGTTAGATAATTTTGCCCAAATATAGGCTGATCTCAGTGTTCTGAGCATGATTAAGGCAGGCTAGTCTAAGCTATGATGTTTGGTAGATTAGGTATATTAAATGCATTTTCCACTTATAATATTTTCAAATTATGGTGAGTTTATTGGAACATAACCCCATTGTAAGTCGAGGGATATCGGCAACACGTTTAGGAAAAATAGAGGCAAAGTGTCCTCTAGGGTGGACTCAGCTACCAGGGTCACAGCCTAGTCAGGGACACTGCCTTTACGTGAAGGAAGGCTCTACTTCCTCAGGGCAGACACAATCCCATAAGTATGTCTTGGATGCCTTTACAAAGGGCTGGATTTCAGTCCTCACCTGCCTTCTCAGCCAAGCATGCCTGGGCATGCAAAAATAGCGCAATTGTACATGGAACCCTTAAATGCATTCCATTAAAACAAATACATAAATTTGGCAGGGCAAAGTTAAGTTTAGAAATCTATTATTCAAAAGCCAGAAAGGATTCTAAAGTCCTTCAGTGATCTTAGAATGTGATCTTTTGAAGAAGACATTAAATATGATACCAATATCTGACCTCATTTATCAAGAGGAAATGTGAGTTTCTCTCAAAGGGTGTTGAGCAGATATCAAGTGTTTACTATCTCTAACAAACAGAACTCATCCAGATGATAATCTTTGTCTTGCCTGCCGGTGATGATCTAGTAAACTTATAGACACAGCAATTTTTTCGCAAACTTTAAGATAGTATAACAAAATTTAAAGACAAAACTAAGAATTTTTAAACCTTTAATCTTATTTAAATTAGAACTCTATCAGTGAATTAAATGTCCAACCTAGGTGTTAAAAATTCTCTATTACTCTAATAATTTCTCTCCAAATTTTGTAACATATTCGATATTCCAGAACTCTTTGCATTGTAACAGCATTTTGTTGCATATGAAATATGTCACATACCTCATTAAATACTAAAGCAAAACATTAAAGGAAAAATTACTGTCCCAATCCTACAGATGAGGAAATTGAGTCTCAGTATAGTTAGATCATCTTTCTAAGGGAAACGCAAGACTTTTGTCTTTATCAATTAGTCACATCATTTATTTCATTTATTGAGCACTGTTCTAACGGTATCACACATGGTGGCTGCTCTTTTAATCATCAACAGTCCAACAAGGTGTAGGTGCTGTTATTTTCCCCATGTTTACAGAAGAGTAGATTGAGGAACAGAGAAGTTAAATAACGTGCCCAAGGTCAAATGCTGGTAGAGAATAAAACCATTTGTTATGTATGAGTACCTATTTCTTACAAAACTCTTTATATATATTATGTTCAGTATTTTAGGAACCAGAAAGGGTGATATTGTTATTCCCATTTTATTATTGATAAATCTGAGGTTGAGAAAGGTTAAACAACACAACCAAATTTACATGACTAATGAGTGACAACCAGGAATCGAGCCCACCTTTTGCTGTTTCTGAAACATGTATTCTTCCCAGAATAACCTTTAATCTCTCAATAACAGCTCATACAATTCCTCCTTCCCATCTCACAACACCTATTCTGAGCTCTATGTCTACCACGAATAAGCCCAAGAATAGAGAGAATTTATCTCACAAGGCTTACCATATACCCCTTTTCAATAATTTTTATCACATTATTTCTCTCTCTTCCTTAGTCAACAACATTTAATTTACTCCTGAAACTATCCCTACACTGATCTGAGGTTGTTAAATTACTAAGTTATTTTGCATTCATATTTCCAAAATTAATTGTCAAAGTTCATCTCTCAAAATGAAATAATTTCAGCTAGAAATGAGCTGTGGCACAGTAAGCCTTTGGATGGGGGAAGGTAATTATAATTGTTCTTTAACTCTGGTTATGGAACGTGATCTGGACAGTGAGAGTTGGATAGAGAGGGAAGCCGCTGGGCGTAGTGTGACTAAAACGCTGTTTTAGAATCTGAGGATATGAGTTCAAGTTCCACAGCTAACACCTGCTAGATTTGTAGTTTGTAAGTTGTCAAATTTCAAAGAATCTTATATTCATCTTGGATAAGAGATAGGTAATAAAAACTACCTGGCACAGATGGTTTTGTAGAAAATCCAATAAAATAACTGTGGAAACTTTGAAATTTTCAAGTGCCATTAAAAAATCAAATATCAATTTAATAATTAGCTTATGATCAAATGGTTAGGGACGTTGACTGCCGAAGTGTATATTCAAATCAATGCAGTATAGGCTTTAAAGTAGGGCCAAAGCATGAAATGCATCTTAATAAGTGTAAACTTATAGGATTCTTTGAAAGTTGAAAAAATAATTAGTAAGAAAATGCAGATGAAGCCCTACACTGGGAATGATAGCATTTAGAAAAAGATAAAAGTGAATAGATGTGTCAAAAGCAGATTTAATGGGAATTGACAAAAAGGGACGAATACTTGAAACTGACTCAAAGACTTTGTCTGAGGGATTGGAAGAGTCAAGGGACTGCTGTTGGAAGAGTGGGAGCAAATAGAATCAGAAAACACATGCACACACCAAAAACACTGGTTTTGGATATTTTGAGAGCCATAGCCCAAAAGCTAAATGCTGTTCTATGTTGAATTATCAAAGCCACTTTCTGACCTCTGTTTTTATGCTGTTTTTTTTCAGCATTTTCAAATTTTTCCTCACTTAAGATTCTGTAAAATTTTCATTGCTTATATGCTTGTGTAAGAAATTCATATCATGTGATTGTGCTCCAAAAATTTTTAGTAGCATAATAGCATTTTACTGCTTCTGAAAATGACCTGCAATATTAGGTTACTATTTGTTATATTAGGTCTAGAAACAGCATAAACTATTGACTGAAGTTTGACATTTTAAAATTCTCTAATAAACTGGAGGAAAGTCCACCTCTGCTGGAACTCTGCAGTGCACAGAAGGCAAATAATAGACTGCTATCTTGCCATGGCTTCGCTTAATACAAATTTGAACAAATATACAATTTAAAAATGAATTCATAACATTTCTATTTTCTCATAAAACATTGTGATATGTCAGGCCAGTAACAGGTGTGAAAATGATGGAATCAAATTCTCACAGAATACGTGTTTAGAACAGACCTCTTCAGTAAAGACAACTTTTAAAAATACAGGCCGGGCACGATGGCTCACGCCTGTAATCCCAGCACTTTGCCAGGCCGAGGCAGGTGGATCACCCGAGATCAGGAGTTCGAGACCAGCCTGGCGAACATGGCGAAACTCCTTCACTACTAAAAATACAAAATTAGCCAGGCATGGTGGCACACGACTGTAGTCCCAGGTACCTGGGAGGCTGAAGCAGGAGAATCGCTAGAACCCAGGAGGCGGAGGTTGCAGTGAGCCGAGATCGTGCCACTGCACTCCAGCCTGGGCGACAGAGTGAGACTCCATCTCAAAAATATATATGTATATATATATATAATATATGTATGTATATATATGTATGTATATATATGTATATGTGTATATATCTATATCTATCTATATCTATATCTATATATATCTATATATATCTATATTTATCTATCTATATCTATCTATCTCTCTCTCTCTATATATAAAGTTTTAGGAGAAATCTGCTCAGAATGGCATTTCTCTCTTACTCGTAGTGATAAGGGGACCGCGTAGCTAAAAAGTGTTGTAGAGGAGGTTAAAAGTTCTTCAAAGTAAAAACATTCTCAACTCCAGAAAACAACATGTAAGTCAACCCACTCATGTTTTCTAAGCCAATATCTTAGAAAGTTGTTGTCGACTCCTCATGAGCCTCTGCTACCCACAGCCAATCTGTTGCTAAATGTTGTGAATTCTTTTTTATTGTATTGTATGTCTTAATGACTTTTTTCTTCACTTGCCAAAATAAAATCCATCTGCTCCCCCCACCCTACTGCATGGTTCTCCAGTAAAGAGTATAGATATTTTTTCTGCTTATTTATATATATTAAATAGATTTTTAGGCAGTAATTTGAAAATCACTTTGTCTCTTTGAAGTTGCAAATTGTTATAGACCAAGGCTGGTTCATGCCCTTAAAGGTTGTTTAATTAATTGAATTTGATATGACAGAGTATTACACACAAAATAGTGGACAGAATATGCACAAAACAAGTTTTTCACAAAAGGAAGGGAAAAGCTTGTGCCAAATTCATCTGTTTAACACTAGAAATAAATATTTTAAAAATATATTTATTGCTTAATTTAAAAAACTGGCCATTTCTGAGCTTTAAGCTATCATTGGAAGCTTTATAATTTAAGGTTTTATTTACTTGCTAAATATAATTGAGCTGTTTAATTGTAATCATTAGCCTTGGCTCCTTAGCCAATGTAGAGCTTAATAAATTCACCTTTAGATTATCAATAATAAACACACATGGTAAAATCTAATAATGCAATAGTCCGTAAACTCCCTGGCTTACTTTCTAAAAGCAGATAACCAGAGTTATTGAAGAAGAATCATGTGTCTATATTTCAGAGGCATAAACTCATTTTAGGAGTCATTATTACTACACTACTTTCACAGCATACCTTTAATCAAGTATCAGAAATAAAGTAGAACGCATCAGAAAATAAGTGGTCTGATAAACAACTTAACAGACCTGAAATGCAAACTTTAATACGAAAAATGTTCTAGCACAACAGGGTCCACAGGCAATCAACAATCCTGTTCTCTTCCTTCTCCTAGGCTGATGGTAAGCATGGCTAATAGATCATTGCACTCTCCTACAGAGGCCAGATGGGACCTTCTTCACATTTTAGTTCGAGAAGGTACTACCAATTAATTAGAGTTGGCACTTGAGGTTATTATTTGCTTTGCTTTACTTACTTTCTTTCTTTCTTTTTTTTTTTTGCATACAGACTTAGACAGCTAAGTTAAAATCATATTGAACATCTCCTTCAATGTGATATTAGGACATTTCTAGAAGTGCTTACTTGAATCTACAGATTTTGAGCTATAAGGGACTTGAGTTTAGGAATTTAATTTAAATTTGACTAATAGCATACAGTTTTCTACTTCAGCCTAATAAACTCACTGACTCTAATAACTAATTCGAAAAACAACATGTCCTTAGCATCCTGACAAACCCACAGAACTTCTGCTCCTTCCTCCTACATGTCAGTTTGGGTTTCAGCATTGCATGACAAAAATCTCAATTTTCTTTATGTGTTAGAAGTTCATAATTGGAAGTGTGAATAAAAGTTAGGGGAAAAAAAACTTAAACTTCAGCAGCAGGAAAAGATAATCTTTTATGTCTGTCTAGTTTTAGAGCATCCAATAAACAAGAACATCCATCAAAAAACTCTTTGGTGGCTTGAGGAAATGTGGGGAGTGCCTGGGTGTGATGCTATCGTTCTTGTGAAATTTTTGATAATACATGTCTGTAGTAAGTATGATTCACAACTATTAACTAAACAATTTATAATTCCAACAATTTCACCTAAATTACACAAAGGTGCGTTTAGAATATAAAGGAGAATAGCCAGTATGAAAAAAAATGTATTCAGAGAAAATACAAATAATACAGCTCAGGAATGAAATGTTTCTCAGCTAAGGGACGACATAGGATCACAATCCATCTAGGTGTTTTTTCCTCAGTTGCTTTCAGTACATATTTATACAAACAGAATAAAAGAAGTACCAGAACCAAATAAGTAGTAAACAATGGGGGAAAGAGATGATTTTGTAATTTGCAATGCTCATGCATAGAAAATAAAATGAAGGTAATAATAGCATAAAAAGAAAACACGGGCATCAAGTAAGAAGAGGAAGAGAACCAAAACACACAGGACAAGAAGATGTGGTGTTAAAACAAGAAAGCTCTAGTGGAGCAGTAACTGAGGGTAAAGGAAGCACTCAAGTTTTGATGAATAGGAAGCAAAGAAGGTAACTGAAAGTGATTAATGATGTTGTTTTGGCAACAGAATAGCAGATTAAGGGCAGCTTTCTGAACTGATTGGAAAGGATGCTGAAGGAAGGAAAGGTGCTCAGTGTGGGAAATCGGAGATGGCAGGATACAGGAATACCAGGTCAAGAGAGATCTCAGCAGTATATTCTAGATTTTAAAAATATAATGGAGTGATTGATATAGTTTGAATAGTAGTCTAGGTGTTAGAAAGAGACACAGCTCAACAATATCATTATCAACCATCACTGAGAAAAGGCAAGGAATAATTTAACAGGAATGATAAGCTTACAGGAAATTAAAAGTGAAATAAGATATATGAGAAGATGTGAGAAAGAGATTAACAGGATTATTCTTTAAAACATGGAAGTAAATTTGAGAAACATTTCCCTTCCCAAATAATAACCCATACTCCTAAATTAAAACTTACGGTGAAATAATACAGCATAATTTTCTACATACAGATGAATTCAGTAAGGAGAAATACTTAATTTCTAAAAATTGAAAGCGTAAAGTTATTTTGATTTGTAAAGTTTTCAGATCATTCCTCTATTAAATATCAGTGACTTTGCTTAATTCTTTTTCAGGTATTTTGGGGTATGTATCCAAAAAAGTGTGTTACCTGATTTATACATTTATGTCTATTTTTTAAAACATGGCTTCTTCTATAATTTCTCCTCTTTTCAGTTCAAAGAATGGAATATAGTACAAAGAACCTTGAACAAAAAGTCATGGCTGGGCTTTATTTCTGAATATATATACATATATATATATATATATATATTTTTTTCCTCAGTGTGTATTCATTGAGTGAACCTGAATGAGTAATTTAAACTGTCTAGGCTGCCTTTTACTAGTCTATCAAATAAAAGAATTAATTTCTACTCAAATAAATCTAGAAGGCTATTAATGGGATATTAACACATTTAAAAGTGGCTTAAAGTAGAAAAAGCACCATCGACATGTATCACTGATTTGCTTATCCATTCCACAAATTAAGTACCTACTATGGAGCAGGTGCTGTCTTGGTTCTGGGACAACATCTATGAATGACACTAAAATTGTCCCTGCTCTCCTATCAGGTATTGGTATTATTAAAAACTGACATATTTCTGAGAAGTCCTGAGAATTCTTTCTGTAGTACGAAACAATGCTTGAATAATTTCTGCTGAAGAACATTTAAAAACACAATTATGAAAGTTGGAGAGTAATCCATATTATTGTCCTTGCTTCAGTTTATTTTTCTGTTATTATTTTATGCATTTTAATGTAGATAAACTAACTTCGATTTAGGTCTTTCTCCTTGCACAACTTCAGGGAGCACTGTTTATAGAAAATATAACTTGAAAATTGTGTCCTTGAATTTATGCACTAAATGGTACTGCTTCAATTCATATTCTTCAATTCGACTAGTAATTATTTGAAAGATTTTTAACTTTATAGTTTGAAAGAAATTAGACTTATATGAAAGTTGCAAAAATTGAATCACATATTCTAATGTATCCTTCACCCAGAGTTTTTTTTACTTTATCTTAAATATAATTTCTTTTTGTCTGTATTTTAGAGTCAATTTCTACTCAGAAGAACAACTATATAATGAAAAACTGTTAAAATGTGTGTGGCACAGAAAAATGATTTTGAGAGTAAAATTTGAGAATGGAAAAGAAGATGACTTAGTCATTATACTTATATTCAAGCATAGGGGACCAAAACTTCTCTCAGCAATATCATGTCTAGTAAGAGCGGAGGAAAATATTTAAAAGCTTGGACTTGGGAACAAAATGGCCCAGAGTCACTTCCCATTTACCACTTATGAATGGTGTGGCATTCAGCATGCTCATTAACCATTCAGTGTCTTAAATTCCTTTTCTGTAAAGAGAGAACAATATCATATATCATTTAAAGGTTTTATAAAGATTAAATGAGTTAATATTTATAAAGTGCTTAGAAAAATGTCTGGCACACAGTAAGCACCATTAATGGCTTGATAAAAGTAATTTGACAGGTAAACCAACAGTACTCTTTCTATTTTGTAATGTCAAATCATGGCTACACTTGAACTCTAAGATAAAGAGAAAGATTGGGGGCATGGAAGAGTAGCGTGTGTGCATGTGTGTGTGTGTTTGTGTGTGTATATATTTAGGTGTTAAAATATTTTATCTAAGTTTCCAGAATTCTGCACAATGTAGTGAAAATAAATTGGTAAAATCATGTTTATGGCTAATGGCAAACATATATACAATGTGGCAATTACTACTTCCAAAATACGGTTGAACAAAAAATATCTTTATTTACTATATATTTTTTAACATCAGAAAGAACGTTGGGATCCTACAATCCTGCCAAATCTTGATTTTGACCTGTATGGAACTAGTACTGTAGTGGGTTCAGGTGTTTGGTTGACCTTTGAATTATTAGCCATACTCTGAAAGTTGTTTTTGAAACTGAATCCTAGAAAATTCCTGATACATAGCTTTTTTTTCTTTTTTGTAAACTTGCATTCAGATAATTTAGGTCTTAAGGTATATTTAAGTTAACCATATTTAGAAACGTCAAGGAAAGTAAACATATTAAAGAGATATTGGTGTCACATATACAAACTTACATGAGCCTTCTTTAGGAAGAAGCAAGCAGATAAATGAAAATTAGAAAAATATCGAATTGTGGAAAACAGAAGTCAATGAGGAAAGATTAGTAATTAATCCAATGTAGTACTCTGAGATCATTGATGATGGCTCGAGTGTGGCTGGGAGTCTGCCTGGATTATTGATGGGGAGAAACTTTTGATGATCATGGTTACAAAATCAAAGAGAAGGCGTAAAGGATACAGTTATATTCCCTAAGTAAAATAATTAGTTATAGGATTGAGAATTTCAAATAAAAAGCAATATGGAAAAGAGTTTATTATATAAATAATGTAACTGGCACAGAACACAGAAATGCATGAATATTTTTTGAATTTCCAAATAAGATAGATTCCTGTCAACTCTCTAGAAGATAGTTTTTTTTTTTTTTTGCCTCTATTGATTCTCTTGCATGCACAAAGTCTTTGAATATTTGTTTCTCATCAGATTTACCTTCAACAGTATTGGGGCCTCCCAATTACATAAATGCTTTTATTATCCAATGAACAGAAAAAAAAACAATTAGTGTTCATATTATTTCAACTTAAATCAAGCTTGTTAAAAGCTCTCTCACAATTGTTAATTTTGTACATTTGCCAAAAATTAATAGCTAGAAAATTTACTAGACACTAAGACCTCTGAAACAATACAAATGATCTTTATGCCCTAGGGCTACCAATTTATTGATAAGGTTAACAATCCTTGGGTAATGACAGCTTACTTCTCTTCTGAATCTAGCCTAAAGATTCCATTAAATATATTTCTAAACAACAAAAATGTCTAGATGAGAGTCTAAACTGATTTCAAGTGTTTGCTTCAAAGGACAAAACAAAGACAGATGCTCCCTTCCAGCCAATGACTTAGACAATCCATATTAAGGATTGAAGTCAATGGTCATGATATACTAGGTTGGGCAATCTGGCTTGAATGTGACATTGACTGGTTTAAATTTTGAATTAATGTTTCCTCAAAATATTTCATCCATCAGATGGTTTATTTACACTTATTATTTACCAATTACTGGCATAGGTGCTGACACGCAGCAAAAACTTTTAAAATTATTTTTATTTTTATTTCCTTTTTAATTTTAATAGCTTTAGGGGTGGAAGTAGTTTTTTGTTACACAGATGAGTTCTGTAGTGGTGAATTCTGAGCTTTTAGTGCACCTGTCACCTGAGTAGGGTATATTGTACCTAATGCGTCCTTTTTTTTTTTATCCCTAGCCCCCCTCCTAAAACTCTTGATGAATTCAGAATCTAGGGAGAGAGTCAGAAAAGCAATCAGTCAATATAACATAGTACAGAGGAAAATCTCTGAATAGACCTCCATGTAACCAATGCCTACTTAGCTAATTTGCCAGATTAACAAACACCCTGCATTTCCTCTGAAAAGTACATTGGCTAATGCCCAGGGCAAGATGGATACTTTTAGGTAATACTCAACTCATTGGTAGACCCATGAGGTTCTGCTCTCACAAGTTGAGTACGTACCCAAAAGCTAACTTAGTTAAGCCAGTTATAATTATTTCTATAGTTACATAAAGGTTATCAACTGAAAAATGTAAGCTCCACGAAGACGAGGGCTTTGCCATTCCCAAGTAACTAGACTAGATCCTGCTTAATATTTATTAAGTCATACACTTACAAAAGTTTTTATTTATGCAAAATCTAAACTGAATGTTTTAGAAATAATCAATAAATTTGGTTGCAAAATGATTCAAATGCTTGGACAGACAAATGTAAAATTTTATTAAAAATAATAAAAATCTTTAGTTCTATGTGCAGGTTGCTTCACAAATATCTTTTATTTCTCATTCAGATATAAAGAAACTGAAACTGGAAATTATAGATTATGCTAGCTATGAGCAATAGAACTATGATCCAAGCCACGTAGGTAATTTTAATTTGTCTGATACCCACATTACAAATAATGAGAAATGGGTAAAACTAACATCCATACTGTATTTTATTTAACCAAACAGATCCCAAATACTATCATTTCAAGATGCAATGCATATAAAATTATTAATGAGATGTTTCATATAAGTCTTCAAAGTCCAGTGTGTATTTCACATTTATAGTACATCTCAATTCATGCTAGCTACATTCCAATGGCCATACATGGCAAGTGGCTACCATATTGAACTTCACAGAAGTAGACAATATGGATGTGATTTCTGTAAGAAAGAGAAAAATAATCTCACTCTAATCTGTGAATTTCTGTAGTAGGTATGAGGTCTAGGTCTACGTACATTTTGTTTGTCCGCGGATGTCCCATTGATCCAGCACCATTTGTTGAAAACACTGTTCTTCCTCCACTGAATTTATTTTGCAACTTTGTCAAAAATATGTTGGGCATATTTGTATGGGTCTGTTTCTAGACTCTTTATTCTGTTCAAATGATCTATGTGTCAATCCTTCTGACAATATAACACAATATTTGTTGCTGTGGTTATGTAGTAAGTTTTAAAATCAGATCTTATTGTATAAGCTTAACAACATATAATGTTACTGAAATGATAACTTCTGCAATTTGGGGAAAAAACAGACCAGATGGATTGAACACTCCTTCTTTAAACTCTCTCTCTCTCTCAGCTGTCTAAATGCCTCAAAATGGAAGTTCAACAGATGAGAGCTTCTTATCGAGAAAAGGGAAGTAGTAGGGGAATCTATTTTGACCATCTCTCTGGTTTGAAACCTCTGGGGGTTTAAGAGAAAAGGAGATTCAAGATATGGCTTAGTTTTAATGTTAATGCTACAGTACAGCTGGGACTTGTCCTACATTTACTGAGAACTCTAATTTACGAAAACTAGATCCTAGCATTTTGAAAGCAGATTTGAGACCTCTAAAGCTATTTCTTTTACAGTTCTTTCCACCTTTGGTTGCAGTCTATTGTATTGTCCTGATTCTTCTTTTCACCTACTCGTAGGTTATTCTTAATCACTTGAAACCAACCACTTCTATGTATGTGATTTTTGCTTCCTTCCCCTCACAGATCCCTCAGGTACCCTGTCTTATACTTTTAGTAAGTCATGCAAAATAATTGAGAAATGAGTCATGCAATTTATTGCTGCATTTTATTAAATTAGAGTGGTCAGATATACTTTTACTGACAGAGATTTGGATTTTACTTTCTTGAAACAGAAGAGAGAGCAAAATGGTTAAGAAGGTGATGAGAAAATGAACTAACATTTATGTAACAGTGCCTTATTATTAATATATGGTTGGTGCTGTGCTTTGTACCCTTTGAGAGATATTTTGTGATCCAATTTTATAGATAGGAAAAGGATCTCTAAATATTCAGTTTTGGAACTGATGTTCTAACCAGATCATCCTGACTTGAAATTTCAGGTGATTCCCTCATGCTGCATCTTGAGGCAAACAAAAAATGTACTGAATATATTATTATAAATGTGAGTAACTAGAAATTCATGGGAAAGAAGAGGGGAGGAAAAGAGTAAAAAGGAATATTAAACAAATTTATTCAACAAACCTTTATTGAGTGTCTATTATATGGCTGGCTATGTTCTAGGTACTGGAGGTATGGTAACTTGGGAAAATTTTATCAACATATATTACAATATTTTCTGCATAATTCCCTGCCATACTTTTACTTCCTTTCTATTCACGGTTCCCATTAAAATAATTTATTGAGTTAAAGCCTAGAGCATAGACAGGCAACTTTTCAAAGATACCAAAATAAGTTTTTATTTACTCATTTCTGAAAGAAGGACTAGTCGGATGCTGGCCATAAACAGGGGCTAAAATTTCATCCATCTTTCCATTTCCACCAATGGAGGTGTAGAGTTGGAATGAAGCTAAGTGACCAAGCCTCTTGAGAGAGGTGAAGGATATCTCAGGAATAAGCAACCAGCAATAGATAAAGGAGAAAAATTGAAACAGAGAGAAAGAATGGTTTGGTGCTGTCCGTTCCCCATCCACCACTGCCAAACATACTTATACAACTCTGGCCACTCAAACTACCTAAATGAGCCAACTTTGATGAAACAAACACTATTGGGAGAGATTACACTCCCGAGGTAGTATCAAGTAAGATCTTATCCTGCATTTAACACATTAGGAGGAAGTATTTCACCAGTAGCTAAAAACATTATTAGTCTAACATTAACTGTTTCCATCAAAGGGATTTAATTACATGACATTAAATAGTACATGCACTTGTATACAAATAATTTTTTTCTGAACAAACACCGAAATAATAAAATAGAGAAAAGACTAGGTGACAGATCACATATATTGAGATACTTGCCATAAGGTGAAACTGATCAACATCCTTCTTCAAGGATATAAAAGCTTAATTTACTTAGAGGGGGTTTTAGAAATTACTAATTGAAAGATCTTACTTAACAAATTTTTTTTACGTTAGAAAAAATCAGGACTTGGTAAATTCTCTTGTCACTATTAGTAAAATCATGTTAATTAGTCCAAAACTTTATTTTAATACACTATATTTTTCCTATAATTCAGTCAATAACTTGGTTTGTGGTTTTCTATAATTCAATCACTACGTTTATTTAGAGAAAAAAATCCTTAACTTGAAGTCCAGTGGTCTTTGAATCTCCTAAAACATATGCAATATTTTGTGTCCATGTGTACATCATGAATATAGATTCTGTGTTTACATTTGATTTTTAAAAAGATGCATGTTTACCCTCCAACTAAAATCATGAATTTATTGTTTTAAATTTAAAAATTGGCTAAATGGCTATGATGTTTATGTATTTTCATCAAAAGGGTAGTTGTTTGTGTTTTATTTCCAAGTCTATGACTTGATGTACAAAAACCTTTATACTGTATCATGCCCCAAAAACATACTCAGATTCAAAAGAGAGAGGAATTAGAAAAATAATGAAACATTTCAGTTTAAAGTGTCTTCTGAATGGCAGATTCAGTGTATTCATTACTTCTGCTTCTTCTAGACGTTAAAGTGCATAATCTAATCTCATAAACAGTAGTTAATTCATACTGGCTTAATAGAATATCAGTTGGGAATAATAAGCTCGATAGAATGATAACATTATTACTGGAATTCTCAGAAGAACTTGGCAATCCAAGCAAGATGAATAAGACCAATAAAATATTACAAAGAGTAAAGAAAAAGTTAAGATTTATCACAGTCTATTTATGTTTCTGTTATTATGTCATATAGTACAATAAGCTCAGGTAATTCATATAGTGTGTTCTACATTTCACCAAATCACCCTCAATAACTAAACTATAAAGTGATAAAATTCAAGACACTGTGTTGGAAAATAAGAGGGCAGAGGGAAAGGAGCTTGGATGATAAATAATAATTAACTCCAATTTCTAAGGACCTTAAAATCTGGTTGTCAATAAACATCAATACATATAAAAATCATTGTATGTATATAACAAGATTGGTAACTACCAAAAAAAAAGAATCCCCAGACCCTGAAGAATTGGGATTGAGGGTAGAACGACAAAGGTCCTCACAGCTGACAATCATTGGAACAACAAGGAGAACAAAAGACATTTCACGCTTCTCAAAGAGATTACTGCCTGTTTTGAGGATCACTTGTCAGGAGTGCATCTTCTGTGACTATGCAGGGTGGTCAGGCAAAAGGAAGTTACTACAGTAAAGGATGGTGATGAGGAATGGTGAGTTTCCAGGTCATTGGAAACTGAAAGTCTCCTATGAACTCGAGAAGCCGTAAAACCAAGGAAGAGAAAGAGTAATTTTATAATAAATGTTGCTGTGGATTTCTTCATATCTGTTTTAACACTTTTGAGTCATTTAAGTGTATGATTAGTTAATTAATTTTTGTTATTGTTTTCTTGAATGTGGCATCTGCCCAAAATTGGACTGCATTCATTGGTCTCTGTATTTACAAGGCTTATATTTGCGTATGTTAACTTAACGCAATACGTAACAACCAGATGAACAATCCAGATTTAGGGGAAAGTGATTACAGCTTGTACTGGGACGGACAAGGAGGACTTAATTAAGGAATTTAGAGAAGCTCAGTCATGAAATTAGGGTGAACTTCAAACAAGAAAAAAATAAAAAAGGATGGGTTGAAACGAGGGTAAGATTGAAGTAAGAAGGAAATAGACATTAGAGATAATCACTTAAGGGAAAACATAAAATTGAGAATGCCTTATCCTGAAATTCATGCATGAAATTCTGTCATGCCTGTTGATCTGTTTAAAAAATAATAGTAGCCACAAATATTCTCAAATGATCATGCATTGAATCTTGTGGACCCCAAGAGTAATCACATCCCAAAGGGAGCTAAATAACGTGTGAGTATAGATGTCTATTGCAATGCAGTTTTTCAAAATGCCATTGACAATTTGTTGACTTCCTTCAAGGTTGGCTTAGCTTTCTTTCTCAGCCTCCAAAAGGCTATCAAGCTTCCCATGTAGCTCTTTGAGATGATCGATCTATGTTTTGGGAGGAGTTGCAAAATATATGAGATATATCCACCCTCTATATCAGAAAGATTCCCTCTTGGGTTATCAGAACAATCAAAGAAGCTATCTGATTACTGGAGGAGAGACTGACATAAAATTGTAGTTTTTTACTTCTTGCGAAAGTTGTGAGAGCTGGACACTGCATGCAGGAGTAACTTAAGAACAGTCTTCCCTCTGTGGCTTTGAAATCACTCCATGTGGGATAACTACAAGGCCTGTTATTGTTGGAAGAGCTAAGCAATAGTTTAAAGAGAACTAGACTTGTTACAAAAATCAAGATGGCTGCCTAAAATTCAACATACTAGGCCTATTTACATATATTATGCCCAAGGCACTTGGCTGGTAATACAGGGGCTAAACAAAGAAAGAAAATTAGTTCTTGCCCAGGGAAGGAGGAAAAGGAATAATTTATTGAGTACCAGTTACACACTATGCCCTTTATATTTATGTCATCCAATGCACAAAGCTTTATTATGATTTAGGAAATATTATACTCACTTTACAGGAAAAAAGCACCATGAAGTGAAAAGAACATTGACTACAGAGTCCGATACACCTGAGTTTGAAGTGTGGATTAGCCTCTTAATAGTTCTAAGAAAAGAATTTAACCTCTTCGAGGCCAGTTTTCTGATTAGTAAAACAGGGAAGCATATTACCTTCTATTGTGAATGAGCAAATACTGGTTATGCTGTTTTGCAGTTAACATTCATATGAAAGGTATAAGATAGTAATAAGTAAAATGTATTATTTTATTAAATTTATATCATGTTCCAGACCTTATTATATGCTAAGACTTTTCCATATATTATCTCATTTAATCTTCATAGCAACCAGGTGAGGAGGGGCCAGGAATTTTTCCATTATTTTACAGGTAAGGAAACTAAAGCTCAGATTTAAAGAAACCTGGGTGCAGTCAAATCAAAAAAGATTAAGTGGCTGAACTGGCATGAGCTATATGGTGCTCTCATCTCAGAGAGCCTTTCGCATAGACATTTGAGGAGGAACAAAGGGTAACAATAACAGCTCTTTCTCTGACCCTCCTGATTTTTCAAGCCAGCCCCTTCCACATACCCACTTCAACTCTTGCCAAGATTCTTGTGTATGAGCAACTCTGTTACCTAGTCTAGTTTTGCAGGAATCCATGTCACACCGTGTTCCTCTTCAAGCACTTTTTTAGCTTCAGGTTTTCTAATCAGGAAACTTCTGTTTCTGAATTAGACCTGAACTAATTCAGGCTGTCAAGAGGTTTGTGTCTTGAAAATTCCCCTGAGTCAGAACAATAAATATTGTGCATAAATAGAAACTCAGCTGAAATAAGGAGAAGAGTTAATGTAAAAAAAAAAAACCAGGTATACATATAATTATATTGTCAACTAAAAAATAAAATGAAATAAAAGCTTCAGCTTCATACGTGGATTCAGGGATTCACAAGAGAGCAGGTTTGCAGCCACGAAAAAGCAAGCACAGAAGTGTGTGTGTGTGTGCGCACACGCGCACGCGCTTATGTGCACACTCAAGCTGTTGATGGAACATAGCATTTGTGAGTGAAGGGATGAAAATTAGGAGAATAGGCCAGGCACAGTGGCTCACGCCTGTAATCCCAGCACTTTGGGAAGCCAAGGTGGGTGGATCTTTTGATGTCAGGAGTTCAAGACCAGCCTTGCCAACATGGTGAAACCCCATCTCTACTAAAAATGCAAAAATTAGCCGGTCATGGTGGTGCACCACTTGTAATCCCAGCTACTTGGGAGGCTGAGGCAGGACAATTGCTTGAATCCAGCAGGCGGAGGTTGCAGTGAGCCGAGATCATGCCATTGCACTGCAGCCTGGGCTACAAGAGCAAAACTGTGTTTCAAAAAATAAAAATAAAATACAAAGAGAAAGTGCTCAAGAGAGAAACTGTGTGAAGGGGACAGTTTAGGGCTTGAGAAAAACAAAACAAGAATGTGATCTCACCTAGAGACCAATTTCCACATGATCCCACAGGGAGCTCTGGAGGGCAAATTGCATCCCAGAGCTGATCTCACCTTGTGGCAAAGGGGTTGGACTCTTGTACTTTCAGTCACTGGTTTCAAACTGACCTGAGGTGGGGCACATATGGCCTTTCAGGCTCCTGGCTTTCTTCAGGGTGAGAATAAGTCTCTGGAGAAGGAAGCAGCTGTGGGCAACCAGCACTCCCAGCAGCTAGGGGATGGGTGTACTACCTGGTACTACTTCGGTAGAACAGATCAGTGCCCACTAGAGTCAGAGAGAATTGATTTGGGTTTTAAAGACAGTATACAAATGGAAATTTTATTTTATTTTGTTTTATTTATTTTTTTGAGACAGGGTCTCTGTCGCCCAGGCTGGAGTGCAGTGGTGCAATCTCGGCTCACTGCAACTGCCGCCTCCCTGGTTCAAGTGATTCTCCTGCCTCAGCCTCCCTAGTAGCTGGGATTACAGGCACGCACCACCATGCCCGACTAATTTTTTGTACTTTTAGTAGAGACGGGGTTTCACCGTGTTGGCCAGGTTGGTCTTGAACTCTTGGCGTCAAATGATCCGCCCGCCTCAGCCTCCCAAAATCCCAAAGGATTACAGGCGTGAGCCACCGAGCCTGGCCTTATTTTATTTTATTATAAGAAGAAGACAACATAAGATCTACTCTCTTAACAAATGTTTAAGTATACAATACAGTATTGTTAACTACAGGCACACTGTTGTGCAACAGATACCCAGAACCTACTCATTTTTTATAACTGAAACTTGATATCTGTTGACAACGGGAAATATTTTCTTTAGTCTCATGATATTAAAAATGTATCTGAATTTATGATTTTTAGATAAAGCACTCATAGAGACTATTGGGCAAAATATGAACAGATGTATTGATTTCTCCAAGGGTTCCAAACTGGAATTTTAAAAAACTTGAGTTAAGATTCATGCATATTTAGTAACAACCTAGTAACATGGATGTATGCCCTCAGAGAATGGGAATCAGAATCTAAAGTATTGTCACTAGAGATTGAAACAAAGCTTTCAACTCCAATTGTTATAAAAGAAGGAATTGGACTATTTTGACATAGTCCACTGCAAGGGAAAGTAAGCAGAAATATCTGGTGGGATTTGGAGGAAAGCTGTGTAAAGGGAGCTTCTTAAATTGGACAAACCCTTTCACTCTTTTGGGGTCCTTCCTGCCACCTGGAAAGAGGATGGAGGTCCAGCAGCCATTTTAGACAACGACGTTACATCGAAGACCGAAAGTTGCACAGAAAGATGGAAGGTTCCTGGGTCCCTGACCACCACGGCCCTGCTCTACTAGCAATGTACTGCTTCCAACTGGAGCTCACTCATGTGGCAAGGCAACAAATCTCTCTTACTTAACACACTCCTATTTCTGGATTTCTGATACACGCAGCCAAACCCAATCCTACCTGATGCAGTCATTTTTTAATACTCAAAATGTGAACTATCTTACCATTATCACTTTTTGTTGCACCTCGGCTTTTCCTGAAAAAGTGCATTGTCAAAACATATCATTACTTTTAAAACAAAGGGTGTAAAAATGTATTATTAAATACATTAAAACTAGACAAAGGCTCATAAATTAATGCAAACGTGTGGAATAGTTTCATCACACAAGTGAAAATTAAATTGGACTGCTCTGCCATAATAAAGCTCTATTTGCCTGCTTTGAAATGAAAAGCATCATGCAACTTTTACTGCTGCGTTTCTTTGAAAAGTACCAAATCTCTCTTCTGAGTTGCTCTTGTCTTTTTGAGTGTAAGGTATTTATTACCACTGGGATAAAAACAGAATGTTGATGGTCACATGATGCAGGCAGCTGGGATTTCAACTCAAGGTCAGTCACTGGACCCTCAGGCAGCCAGATAGTGTTTATTTTTTGCCAAATTGATGATGCCTTTAGCCTTTAAATAAGGAGCACTGACTATGATTAAATTTTGTCCTTAAGAGATATTTCACACTCTAATACATAGAATATATCTCATTAAAATTGTAACAGAGTAAGAAAAGCTTACTTCAGACATATCTGAGAAAAAAATTGGAGTACAGCCTGAAGTTATCTAAAATAATCAGCATGGAACCATGCAGATTTGAAATCAGATGACAAACGTGTACTTTCAAAGCATGAACATTTGAAAACAGTAACTTGCATCAGTTTCTAAACGAGGGATTTAATGTAACTATCAGAATAATCAGTGTGAGATACTGAAATATAAAATTGAATTTGGGTCTTCAGAATTAGAAACTTAACAGAAAAAGGAGGTCATTGTAGAAATGTTATGAAATAATTTTGTTTTTATGCCTAATTTAGAAATTGAATGGGCCGGGCGCGATGGCTCACTCCTGTAATCCCAGCACTTTGGGAGGCCGAGGCTGGCGGAACACGAGGTCAGGAGATCGAGACCATCCTGGCTAACGCAGTGAAACCCCGTTTCTACTAAAAATACAAAAAAAAAAAAATTAGCCAGGCGTGGTGGCGGGCGCCTGTGGTCCCAGCTACTCGGGAGGCTGAGGCAGGAGAATGGCGTGAACCCGGGAGGCGGAGCTTGCAGTGAGCCGAGATCGCGCCACTGCACTCTAGCCTGGGTGACAGAGCGAGACTCCGTCTCAAAAAAAAAAAAAAAAAAAGAAAGAAAAGAAATTGAATGAAAGTTCATTGATAATGCAGAGATTCTAAAATAGATGTAGCCAAAAATAAAGCAAATCAGCATACCAAAACTATTACAATCTTAGAAATCCATTACGATTTTTTTAAAGTGCTTTTTTTTTTTTTCCTCTGAGATGGAGTTTCGCTCTTGTTGCCCAGGCTGGAGGGCAATGGCACGATCTCACCTCAGCCTCCGTCTCCAGGGTTCAAGCAATTTTCCTGCCTCAGCTTCCTGAGTAGCTGGGATTACAGGTGTGCACCACCATGCCTGGCTAATTTTATATTTTTAGTAGAGATGGGGTTTCACCATGTTGGTCAGGCTGGTCTCAAACTCCTGATCTCAAGTGATCTGCCCGCCTTGGCCTCCCAAAGTGCTGGGATTACAGGCGTGAGCCACTGAGCCCGGCCGAAAAGTGCTATATTGCTATTCCCTACTATTTATTATTCTGAAAGAGACATATCGCATGCTTAAGCATTTAAATAACAAACAAACCTCCTGGGATCATCATATTTATCACACACTTTTTAAAGAAAATCAAAGATGTTTCTGTTTATACAAATTTATTCCCATTCTAAATATTTATTTTACAGACAGAATACTTTCTTATATTCTTGGGCTACATGAATTATTATTATCAACAGAAGGGTGTCTGTAATTACTGGAAGCACAATACTTGTATATTTTTGAGGGTAACTCACACACACACGCACACACACATGCACACACATACACACAGAGTTTGGGACCTACAAGACTTTATAATCTTATTATGCCTGCTACCCATTTCATCTTCTTCACTGTTTGTCTTGTTGTATCTCTGTTTGTTGTGTGCTCCTCTCTGACAGTTTTGGGTTGAACTTACCTGGCTCTGGTTCCAGGAGTGGGTGTCTGACGGAACCTGCCCAATCAGAGCACTGTACTCCTGAACTAGGTTGATTGATTCAGGAATGTGTAGGTGATTTCTTCAGAGTCAATTAGAACTAATCCTAGGTCTTCTGTTGGAGAGAATGGTGTTTTTATTTTCTTTTTTTTAATTTATTTTTTATTTATTTTATTATTATTATTATTATTATACTTTAGGTTTTATGGTACATGTGCGCAATGTGCAGGTAAGTTACATATGTATACATGTGCCATGCTGGTGCGCTGCACCCACTAACTCATCATCTAGCATTAGGTATATCTCCCAATGCTATCCCTCCCCCCTCCCTCCACCCCACAACTTTCTATTGGAATCGAGGTACAACGATATAAGTCTAAGACTAATAATGGATACCATATCAAGAGATAATGTCTAAGAGCCTTTTTTTTTTTTTTTTTTTTTTTTTAAAGAGCCTTTGAAAACACAGTGGAGAAAGGGTGAGAGAGAGGTACTGGGCTAGGTGACATCACTTGAGATCCCAAAACTAACTGTATCTGAAGTAAGTAATACCTCTTCACTTTTTCGTTACATGAGCAAAGGAAACTTTTTTTTTCTTAAACTGGTTTGTTAGGTTTTTGTAAATTAACAGAAATGGTGCTTACATACACACATATATGTGTGTATGTATGTATATTTTGGTTGAGATTAAGAAATAGAGACCTAGGTTCTAATGATATAACTGACTAAAAATAAAATTAATCCAATTATTGAAAGTTTCAGCACCTCAGTTGCCTCTTTAAACAATGAGTTAGATTACATGACTGATAGTTTTTGTCTAGATCTAAAATCATTGGATCCAATCAATTGATTTTCATGAATGAACAAAGACATTTAAATCTGGAAGTAAGTTCTATTAAACTTAGTATCTTGATAACCCCAGGCCAGATAAAACTATATAAGAAAATGACTGGTCTCTATATCAGTCGACGGGCACCATTTTATAGTTAATTTATTTCAGCAACATGGCAGTTATAACACAGGTAACTATAGGACAAGCTGGTAAACCTCATTGTAGGTAATCACTGAGCTCAGGGAGGTAGCATGATGTGGTGGATAACAGCAAGGGATAGGAAGGAGGAAGTTTGACTTTCAAAGTCTAATTCTAACTCAGAATTCTTCATCTGTAAAATGGGAATAATAATAGCTCTCTCACAGGCTTGTCCTAAGTATTTACTCACATCATGTACATAAAGCTCTTATTACAGTATGTAGCACAAAGTAAGTACTCAAAATTTGCCATATGTCATTATTAGCTGCGGAGCTATTGCACTGACCAAGTGCTTGAAAAAAAAAAATCATTTCCTTTGGCACGAGTGTTAATGCACAGAGGCTTTGAAAAATACTATGTGAAAGTCATTAAAAAAAGAAAACCTCTCAGCAGATTAGCTTCCTTCAACCTTTGTAAGATCCTGCTTTTGACGGTCAACCCAGTGCTTTCCACACTTTCTCACACATTGCCTGTTATTTCTGGTCAGGAAAATAAATAAATAATTGCCCATCTGGCCAAGTATTTTTCCACCTTTATATGAACCAGAAATACCAATTGTTTCTAATGTGTATTCCCCAGATGCAATACTTATCCTCTATTTACAGCTAAGCCACTGATTACTGTGGAAAATATTGTCAGCAAACCATACCCCAAAATGTATTGCTATGAAAGGGGAAAAAAATATTACAAAACAAAACCCTAAACCGAATCGAAAACAGCACTCATGTCTTGGATAGATTTACAGAAAGAGAAGGACGTCGCTATTTTTATTTGCTAAGAGATGTTGCCTTTTTTTTACATTAAAATATTTAAAGTTACTTCTCTGATTGATCTGTTTATTTTGAGACATAATCTTGCTCTGTTGCCCAAGTTGGAATGCAGTGGTGAGATCATGACTCACTGTAGCCTTGACCTCCTGGGCTCCAGTGATCCTCCTGCCTCAGCCTCCCAAGTAGGTGGGACTATAGGCATGTTGTCACTATGCCTGGCTCATTTCTTTTCATTTTTTTTTTTTTGTAGAGATGAGGTCTCACTCTGTTGTCCAGGGTGGTCTTGAACTCCTGGGCTCAAGGGATCCTCTCTCTCCTTGGCCTCCCAAAGTACTGGCATTACAGGCATGAGCCACCACACCCAGCCACTCTGATTTCTGAGTCTTAATCAAACTAGCAAACTTATAAAGTAGTGATTTCATCACATGCCAATATTAACAAAGAAAAAGGAAGAGTAGAAAAAAAACCCCATAACTGATACTGTAAAATATTTTTCTAATTTGCATAAAGATATCAGTTCTACCCTAGTATATTTACAAGATATGACAATTCGCTAACATTTACATTTTAATTCATATAACCAGTTTGTAAGACGAGGAATCCTATCAAGGAAAATAAGCCTATAGAAAACTAACTTTTTGTGATAAAATGATTTTATAAAGCTGACAATAAGCATTCAAAGAAGTACTAGAACATGAACCTTTAACACATATCCAATCTACTGTTTTAGAAAAAACTAAGAATGAGTTTTTCTGCAAAAAATGTATGCAATGCAAATTCTAGTTTAAAGCGGAATATCCTGTAATCTAATAAATATTGAGATGATTTTTTATAGTGATGTAATGGGCTAGATTGTACCTTTAGACTTATGGGAATAAAAATATTATTTCCTAATTTCAAAACTATTTTAAATCTTTTAAATTCTACTAAATTAAATAAGAAAATAAAATGTGAGTTAGCCACTTAAACAGGAGATTTGTTACTCTGATTTAAAAAAATTGCCTTTGGTAACAATCACTCTCAAACAGTTCAAGAAAAATATATGTATGTATATATTCATGGGCAAGGAGAGGGATTTAGGAAAGGAGAAAATTTTTCTAAGGTTCGGTGATCAATTGGAATGAAAGTCTGAAATTACCTTCAGCAGTGTTGTCAACTAAACTCAGCACTTTCTGTCTCAACAGGTGCACACTCAAGCCCACCAACTCTCAGCTATTTGTCAAAGCTAAGGAAAAAGATAGCCAGTCCCCACACAGCTGCGCCTCTGGCTGCCACTACAAAAGAATGAGGCTCGGCTATTTTTAGGTTTGGGGTAGGCAATCAGCCAAATCTCAGCAGCACCACAAGAGCATGTGCTGAGATAACTGAGACTTTCGAGTTGAACCAGGACTCCACCAGCCTCCCAACTTCCTGCCTAGACACCCAACCCTGTGTTCTCATTTCTGTGGTCACCAAGTCACCTGTGGCTTTCATCATGATCCCCAAAATCTACATTTCTGTGCTTTTCCCAGCTCCTCTCCTGTTACGACTTTTATTTCTTATCTCTAGACCTTGAAGCCATGAAATGTTCCTTATTAGTTCCCTTACTCAACAAGGAAAAAAAAAAACCTCAGAACACTCTGCAGCTGCTTCTATAAAGAAAGCAGTGGGTTTAATTCGTTTATAATCTGTCCTTCATTTCATTAAGCCTCTAAGTCACGGCCATTGCTACCACTGTGCTTAAAAACAAGAGAAAAGTGAATGCTTATAAAGAGTGGCAGGTAAAATAATTGATGTGCAAAGAAGGAAAACACAGATTACTGTGTTTTGATAGCTAAAAGGGAGCCAGAATAGGGAGCTAAGGAGTCTGCTATCAATAGCGTACATTATTTTACCTTTGTTGAATGCTGTTACAGAAGGTTAACATGTCTAAGAATGTGCATTTGTGAAATTTCCCTATGTGCTAGCATAATCTCACTAGGTGTTGCATGATTTCCATGAGGAAAGCTGGGTTTTAATGGAATAAATTATTCTACATTAGATTTTGCTGTCTTCTCATAACTGTTTTTAATTTGTAAACAAAAGTACATGCACACATTTACGGTATCCTCGGGTATTGCTATCAAAACAGTAATAAAATAATGCACTATTCTTTTTTTTAATGGTTTTTTTGTTGTGAACTGACATGAGCTTTCACATATGAAATCTGATTTTGAAATATAAGGCACATTTATTTTGAACTTAATAGGGAATCTAGGTCAAACAAAGCAAAGCCAAACCTTAATTTTACAGAACTGTTTTACCTCTACAAAAAGTCACTCAAAACAATTGTTTAAATTGTGTGCAATAATTATCTTGAAAATGCATTTTAACATGTTCCTATAAATATAATTCCATATGACTAAGATGAAAATAATAAATAAAATAATAGTGGAATAAAATTGATACTTTATTTCCTATTTTGATTTTATCCCCATTATTCCCAAACAAATTCAATATGGCAGATAAATTGCAAGGATTTCTTTTTTCTTTTTTTTTCTTTTTTGAGACAGAGTCTCACTCTGTCGCCCAGGCTGGAGTGTGACGGCACGATCTTGGCTCACTGCAACATCCGCCTCCTGGGTTCAAGCGCTTCTCCTGCCTCAGCCTCCTGAGTAGCTGGGATTACAGGAATGCACCACCACGCCCAGTTAATTTTTGTATTTTTAGTAGAGCTGGGGTTTCACCATGTTGGTCAGGCTGGTCTCGAACTCCTGACCTCGTGATACTCCCACCTCGGCCTCCCAAAGTGCTGGGATTACAGATGTGAGCCACCGCGCCTGGCCCAGCAAGGATTTATTTTCAGGGAGCCAGTATTATGCAGAGATCAGCCTGCTTTAGAAAATACAGTGTCTCTCATGAATGAGTGCACTACTTGCCAAAAATAATCTATTGTATCTTCTTCTTAGGCCAATAATTAAAAATGTATTATACTCCAAAGAAAAACATAAATAAAAAAGACAATCCTGTAAAATTATATGGTTATTGTATCTCTACAAAGACGTTTTTAATATTGTAAAATATATTATTTACATAAATATGTAAACATTAAAATTTAGGAGCAAGTTTTAGAGTAGGGCTCAAAATCTCATATCTGCCACTTATTAGTTATATGGCCTTGAGAAAGTTACTGAAGCACTGTGCTTCGGTTTTGTTTTTTAATCTCTAAAATGGGAAGGATTCTTTCCTCATGATCTGGTTCTGGAAATTAAATGAGGCAAAAATATTCACACTCCCCCAGGGTTCTCTAATCCTTTCCTTGATAGTGTATTCCCTCCATTAGAAATCTTGTTCTCTTCTTTAACTTCAACTATCATCTCCATATAAGTGATTCTCAAGTATTTCTCTCTAAGTCTAACTCTTTAGTTTTAGTCCTCCATCACAAAAGCTTTTATTATCTACCCACCTGGATAGCCCATCAATAATTCTAAGTTGATGTCTCAAAACAAACGGCCCTTTTCTCATTCCCCTCCAATTTTGATCCTATTCCTGGTTTCTCTACTTCTGTTAATGTTATCATCATCTCACCAATTCCTCACGGTGGTTAGCTATTAACACTTTTAAGAATTCCAAAATACGCTTCATTAAACATTAGATAAATGGGCATTTATTGACTGTATGTTAAAGAAGTTCCATGGTGAATTGAGTTTGGGAAACTAGGTTAAAAGTTAAACAGCTGTCTTTCCTGCAGGATTCCAGAGCATCTTTGCATATGCATTACATTGAGAAACTCTAAGGGGATTTAGTAGGTAGTATTCCCCTCAGTTTTATGACTAAAGAAGTCTTTTTTGGGGGCATGGGGACAAACAGAGGGGGCCCATAATGAATAATTAGTGAGCCATAGAGCACTTTTTGGGGATTACTATCAGGGAGTCTGCTATCACTATTCCCTTTTCCTCATCTCCCACAATTTAGCAACAACTTACTACCAAATAATTTGGTTCTCCTTGTTGAATCCCTATCTCATTCTGAGCTACTGCCTTTGTAAATCTGGCCTAGGCTACATGTAGGCTCTCCTTTCACTGCCTTTTCTTATTCTAACATCTCAAACTCTCAATTCAATATCTTCTGTAGAATTTGAGATCTATTTTCTGTAAGAGATACAAAGATGTGTAAGACATGATCTCTATTGTCTTGGGATCTGTGAGAGATGGGAATAGGCCAGCAGAGTTCAAATATATATTCAATACCATAGGCATAGACATACCACATAAATGTTGTGAAACAAGAAATAGCAATCAATGCTTATATGGGAAAGGTTACATTAGGTTTTTTTAAGGAAGTGGGACCTGGATAATGTTAGTCCAGGAACTTCTAAATGAAAGATTTAAAAGTATTTATCTACCCCAAAGACTATCTCCTTATCTTAAACTAAAAATAAGTTTAAAATATAATTAATATTTTCATAATAAAATGCTCACTGGAGAAACTTTGAAAAAAATAAAAATGTAAATATAAGAATATTGAAGTAATCCAGGGTGTAATTTCACCCTAGATACATCTACCGCGAATGATGGGTGAAATTTTATTTTGGATATTTGACTTGTCTACAAGTCAACAATTCCAAAGATTTAGCTTCCAGAGCTAAAGTTTTCTAACAATAATGCCAGTTAAATGTTTTAAAAGGTTAATTATAAAAGATATGATGATTAAATTTAAAATATCTTCTCACCTCCTGTTCACGACATTTTGCTTTTCATTTCCATATATCTTAAGTATGCATCTGAAAGCTATGTGAGCGTTGTAAATTGTCAAGTTGAACTTAACAAAGTATAGTTTATGTTGGGGAAAACTCATTAAAATGGGATCCATTTCTTAATTTCCAAAAGAATCTTCTTTATGAATTGAACATTGATTTAATATCATTGAATATTCAATACCCATATACACATTAGAATGTTTTTATGATTTACATTGCTTACAGCACAGAATATTCACCAATATTATTGCTAAGAGAAGAGATATGACTCAAAAGTATCCATATTTAATCCAGTAAGTATAAAGCTCTATGTTAATCGCAATCACTATTCATAAACAATTTGCCCAACATTGCCCAAACATTTCTTGCCATTCAAGGGTTTATTTTTTGCCTTCTGTGAATTGGAGTATGATAGTAAATGGTAATAAATGATATTAAGTGATAGTAAATAAGTAATTTCTATAACAGAATAACTTTTGTTCTAGAGATATGTGCAAGGCACAATATCACTATACTCAACTGTATCCAAAGCAGGCCACAGATCCTTAAAGAGAAAACTTAGGAATTTACTGTGGCAACAGGAGAGGAAAAAAGCAAACAAAAAGGAAATGTACAAATGTAGGTATGAGGAGGATGTCCTTTTCTAAAAAAAATAAGGTAGTTTAGCACAGTTGCGATGTGTGGTATATGAGTGGGGCAAAAAATGAGGTAGGAAGGACAAATAAAGGGCCAGTAATGAAGAGCTTTTGAAATTTATTTCAGGTCTGGGAGTGATGATTTTGACTTAATTCCCTGGTTTTCTCTAATACTGTTTGTTGTTGTTGTTTTCTGCATATATAGAAAATTGGTAGATTTTATACATGTGCATTACATATGTATTGGTAGATTTTATACATACACATATACATGTATAATTACCTATATATATACAATTGTTGAATCATTAAGTTGCAATAATTAAATTTATTACTCTTTATGATGCTGTGGGTATTACAGAAGCATTGTAAGGTACTACATGGTCCTCTTATACCATAGATTTTTTCTAAACATACAACTGTATAGCGTGTGGTATGATATGAAAATCACTGGCTGAGAACTAGCTGGGTCTTAGTTTTGTATCTAACTGTTTCTGAGAACTGGAGTCTCACTTTCCACATCTATATAATGAGGAAATGGAAAATATTCTCCAGGTTTTCTGCAGTTGTGATGATCTATGACCTTTTTATTCACTACAGGGTGTTAAGCTGGTGAAACAGCAAAACTGCAGACCAAATACCAGTTTTCCTTTAACCATCTCTCTCTCTCTCTCTCATCATCATCTATCTAACATCTACTATTTTAAAAAATCATCAGCCTTCTTAATGCATATCTTAGTTTCTCCATTTTCCCATTCTTCCAGCCCTTTGCTCTTTTCGAACACCTTTTATTTACCCGTCTACAGTTCTTTTGCCCTCTGGTACTTTGTGGTTACCAGTTGCTATTGTACTTCCCACAAAGGATCAATTTGCAGTACAATCATACTGACAGCAGTCCTCAGTAACTCAGGGGAAAAAACAGACTCTCAAGCAGCAGTGGGGATGCAAAGACCATTTCCCAGGGAACCAGTTGGGTCACAGGAAGTGTGGGAAGAGAACAGCAAAGCCCCAAGTTATTTTCCTCTTCCCACATATTTCACTCAGATGCCAATTTTTGTTTGCTCTCAAAGCTGTTTTATTTGACAGGGTTCCTTGTTATACGCTAAATTACCTCTTTCCCAAATTCGTCTGTTGAAGTCCTAACCCCCATTGTCTCAGAATGTGACTGTAGTTGGAGATAGGGTCTTTAAAGAGGTGTTTAAGGTTGAATGAGGTCACTAACGTGAGCTCTAATCCAATCTGATTAGTGTCCTTATAAAAAGATGAGATTAGAACATAGACAGGAACAAAGACCATGAGAAGACAGATGGAGAGGGCAGCCTCTGCAAACTAAGGAGGGAGGCTTCAGAAGAAATCAGCCCTGATTACACCTAGCCTTTACTACTGTGGAGAAAATAAATTTCTGTTTAAGAAGAAACCCAGTCTACTGTGGTATTTGGTTATGGCAATGGTAGCAAAATAATACATTCCTTATTCATTTGTAATGTTTTATATTTGAATTCAGATCATTCTCATTCTCCCCTTTGTATATATATAGATATATATCCTTCTTGCTGCTAGAACAATAACAAAAAGATGATTAACTGTAAGCATAGTGTTACAATGAACTCTGTTGCTCACATGCCCTTAGATATTTGTTTATTCAAAAAAAGCATTAACTAAATAACTTTATATGTTAAGCCTTATGCTCATCTCTAGGTATGGGGGAGAGGTGGGAAACATGATGATAAAATAACAGTATCAGTGTAACACTGATAAACATGCCAAGATATTTGTATTCTAATATTAAAGTAAATAAATTGACAAAATATGGTGAAAGATATTGTGCATTTTGATGAACTTATGCTATGAGAACACTTTAAAACCATACCTAACCTCCATTGGTGGAGTCAATGGAGATTGGTGAGAGGGGTTAGGAAATAATGTTTTCCTGAGATGAAGTGGAAACCAGGCTTTAATTAATTAACTGATTGCTAAGGAGAAGGTGGGTAATTTCAGGAAGACTTATCCCTGACAACACGAAAGCATGGTAGTTTGGGGGCCCGCACATAGAAGCCTTTGGCTAAAGGGTTAGGAGTAAGAGATGAGGAGAAGGGTAGGAGAGGAGGTAGCAGCAATAAGCTGGGTCCCGATAACATGATCTTACATACATCACGGAGTTGGCATTAGTCTCTAGCAGGAAAAAATATTTTCCACCTTATAAGTTAAGGCTAATTTTAAACTTGTCACCTGTAGTAATCTCTTTAAATGAATGAAATTTCCCTGTCTTCATTTACAGTAATCAGCATCTTTCAGTGCAAGGAAATTTCTAAGTGAATGTACATTTTACTCAACTTCTAATTTCCTTTAGGAATCTAAACTCATTCAATATTTTCACAAAATGATAACTGTAATCAAGGCAGAGAGCTTTATTTCAGCTAACAAAGAATAGCCCTACACAAAGGAATTGCAAATATTCGAATCAATGACTGTTCTAATTTCTCTTCCCTGTTGAAGGATACTACTTCCTGTTCTGTTTGTAGCCATGATAAACAAATGGTATCACGATCCCTCTAGTCCAGGAAATGGACTGTTTTATGTAGATGAAATATTATTATTATAAAATCTGTCTTACATTCCAAACCTAGCCTAGGACAGGATTTATGATAAGTGCCCCCCATCCATGCTGGATATCACACTATGATGAAGTGTGTATTTGTATTTCTGTGAGCTCAATTCATAACTATGCAACTCTCCTGAAGCATAAACTTGGCTACATCAAAATGGCTAAATATTTGGTCTAATGTTTTTCCTTAAACTTAAATTATAAGTTTAGATTAGAAACCTTAACTTAAATAATTGGCTGGACACTTGAAAAAATATTGATCTTTCTTTCTATACATATAAGCTTTCTGTCCAATTTATAAAAGGAAGTAGTACAAATATACAATATATAATATAATATATATATGTTATATATATATAGTGTACACCTATACTGCCCTAGTAAGAAATCAGGAAGTCAGCATTGATGATTTTCTCTCTACTATTTTTGTCTCTCTCCTCATTACCTGCGCAAATAAGTTTTACTAATTAAATATCTAAATATCTTTTGTTTACATTTTGTCTTTTTCATTCTTAATGCCCTAAGGCTCTTATCTGGGATATAACTGCAACCCTCTTACACCTGCTTTTAGAACAGTGGCTCTGAACACAGTCTGCACTTGGTGTGCCTGTATGTTCTGATTTAATTGGTCTGGAAGAGTTTTCACAAATACTATGTCATCTAACAAATAGATCTGAACCTTCTCCTTTAAAAATTCAAGATGCAAAAATAAATACTTCTTGACAACACATAGTTTGCTTTATTAGTTTTTTTAGTTTTATTTTTTTTTCATTTTTTTTTGAGATAGAGTCTCGCTCTGTCTCCTAGGCTGGAGTGCAGTGGCACGAACTTGGCTCACTGCAACCTCCGCCTCCTGGGTTCAACCGATTCTTCTGCCTCAGCCTCCCAAGCAGCTGGGATTACAGGTGTGCACCACCACGTCCAACTAATGTTTGTATTTTTAGTAGAGACGGGGTTACACCATGTTGGCCAGGCTGGTCTCGAACTCCTGGCCTCAAGTGATCTTCCCGCCTTGGCCTCCCAAGAGGTTGGGATTACATGCATGAGCCACCACGCCTGGCCTGCTTTATTGTTTTGTTTTGCTCACTGTCTAAGCTAATACTAGGTGAGGAGTAGATGCTAGAAACCCATTGTAATATGTTGCTCAGAGCCAGCCATTTCTCTTTCCACCATTCACACAAAAACCCAAACCAAACAAGAATAATGTCAGAGATCAGCCATGCTAGGACCTATCAATTCAGTCATCATTAAGCAACAATCACTGGGACTTAGTACATGTGATATGTAACAGTAGTCACTGTGTAAATAAACTCACCGCCTATTGTGAGAAACAGACCTGTAAACAGTGGACAAAGGATAAGAATTGCATGCAGTTAAAGAAAAACAGGCAAAATACCCTGGGAATTAAGAGGAAGGAATGCCAAATCACCCAGTTTGCCTACATCTAAAGAAGGCTTTTTTTCTTGTTCATCAAAATACTCATGTTGGAACTAGCATGAAGAATGTCATTTCACCTTCTTTGGCCTTTTTTACCCTTTTGTTTAAAAGAAGATTCTTGATCTTCAAAGCATAACAGTCATGTTTTATTTTACTCTATGAGCAGATTCATTAAGAATGTGAAAGCATTCCCATTCATTCAAATTAACATTAAAAGACACTCTCCCAATGAATAAGATGTCAAAAATCATGTTAGTAATTGCAGTCAATGAAATGAATGCTCTGCTCTCATGCTGCATGCATATTTGTACTCATCAACTGAGCACTAACAAGAAATACACACCTAACTTAGAACAGCAGAAGGAGCAGTTGCTATAAGATAATATTTCTGACTAATGCTCAGTAATATGCAACAATTTAATTTCAAATACTGAACTTCTGGGCCTTGGAAATTACATATACAGGCTTTGCAGTCAAATGAGTATTGTTTAGATATATTAAATGTGGTGAGATCTAAAATTTCATCAGTTTTCAAATTTAAGCTAGAGGGGAAATACATCCTAATGGTTCAAAAACCCTCAATTTAAATTCTGGTTTATATAGCAATGATCTTGGTTACTTTAAATTTATTTCTAAGCCATGATTTTTTTCTTTTAGTGGCAAATATTACAATAATAAATTCAAGGGAATGTTAAAATCATACCCACGAACAAAAAGTAATTCATACCTCTGAAGTTAGCTACTTTAGTTGGACAACACTCTTACCTTGCGACTTATGCTATTAGATTCCTGTGTTCATCTTTTTATAGCACACAAATACACAGGTGCTCACTCACACAGATGCATTCACATACACACTATGAAACTTGAGTCTTACTTTAAAGAAAAAAATTTTCTAAAATGTGTCCAAATAAATTCTAACTGTAAAATTTCTTCTCTCGGCTGGGTGTGGTGGCTTACACCTATAAACCTAGCACTTTGGGAGGCTGAGGCGGGCAGATCACCTGAGGTCAGAAGTTCAAGACCAGCCTGGCCAACATGGCAAAACCCCGTCTCTACTAAAAATATAAAAATTAGCCGGGCATCGTGGCGCACGCCTGTAATCCCAGTTACTCAGGAGGCTGAGACAGGAGAATCGCTTGAACTCAGGAGGCGAATGTTGCAGTGAGCCAAGATCGCACGACTGCATTCCAGCCTGGGCGACAGAGCGAGACTCTGTCTCAAAAAAAGAAAAAATTTCTTCTCTCTTATGTACAAATTTCTCACTCCATTTTTCTCCAATGGGAATTTAAATTTGGAACCACTCTGAAGCTGATGTAATCATACAAGATACATAAATATTTCAATATGTATAGCAATTGATTTTGTTACAGTATTGATAAAAGAGATACAGTGTATAGACACAATTTTAATGGTTTCCTGCAATTGGAAAGATACTTGGCATATTCATCAATTAGTATCCTTTTTATACTTCTATTAGAAAGGCTATGTTTTTGTTTAAGTACCCAAGATTCCAAAAGTGAATTTGTATCTATGAATACAGTTTAATGTGAACAATTGAAACGCACATGCAAAACTCAAAGGAATTGTATACCTGGCCGGCAGGATGAATTGAGAGCATACGTTACTTTTAGAAATCTGAGTGTATATGTGCATAATTCTAGTTTTTCAAGCTATCTGAGAGTCTTTCCATATCATATTATATCCAAAAAATTAAGTGTCATCATCTAATGGTTTGAAACAAAAGAAATTTATAGGTAACTTATAATTCTTTCCATCACTTTTGGATATTAATTAATTCAAAACACATTTATAAAACTTCTTCCTAGTACAAGGTAATATTCTAAACTCTATGAGAATATAAACACATAGAAGATGTGGTTTGCAGCATCCAGGAGTATATAATCTAGTAGCAGAGATAATATAATTTTTAAAGTTATATTTCAAATAATATAGACTCAGTTACCTCATCTGACAAGTGAGAATGGTAAGATACTTTTTGCCATAGTTTTTATAAAACAAATTATATGTATGTTATCTTTATTGTCTTTATTATCATTATCATTCACTATAAAAGATGATGAATATATGCAAATTAATTTTTCAGTGGTAGAACTTTATTTCTAGATGTCATGAATTAGAACTCTACTCTTTTCCATTTCTCAATCAGAGTCTATATTTTCAATTTTCAAAATTGCACACCACATTTCTACAATGGGAGCCCCAGGCAGAAGAATGCTTATAAGCTTCATCTGGGCACAATATATTATATAAGGCCTGGGTTGTTTTCTGGCTGGTTAATTCTTTGCTTTTGGCATATGGAGATCAAAATTGGGTTATATAATCTAATTTAGTTGAAGATAATACAATAATGTACACTTTCATTAAGAAAAATTTAATTATGGAACTATCATCATAAAAATTGTCATAGATAAGAACAAAGGTACTATATTGCATCTTTGGTTGAAATTTTATAAGTCAAAATAGATTGTCATGTCACATAAAAGCCTCTTTAACAAATCTCCTCAAAGATAAAATATTAAAGAAAAAGTTACTACAGTCTTATTAGTTTACAGAAACTTAATTTTATTATAAAATCAGGTCAGAGGGCCTACTACTTCAGTAAATTAATGTTATCACTCAAGCTAAGTTTTCTCATAAAATGCCTGTGCATACCAGATCTATGGATTTCTGTAATACTTTGGAAATTGAAAGGGTTCAAGACATCAGTTTTTAAAAATTCATTATTACATGAATACTATGTTAACATAATATACAAAATATAGTTCATATTCACTGGTCAATAAAATACTACAAACATTTAAGTGCAAAAATTATAAATGTGAATAGGCTGTTAGATTGGCTCTGTAGATCCTATTTTTGTTTTCAGAGTCCATTCAATTCCACGTATTTGAGTCATGCAATAAACATTTCTCACCTTGAATTTGGGCATACTTGTATGGGGCTCCATGCTTGTGCACACATATTTATCCAGACACTAAGTTTCCTTTTATAAATGAGTTCAATCCCAGATTAAAACAGATGAAAGATTTCCAATCATTGTGGCCAGCTCCCAGGGTGGAAAATAAGCTTAGGAATGCAGCAAACTGAAACTGAATACTCTCTGGAATGGACATTCCGTTCTAAGTCTCCTTCAGGAAACCTCCAACAATAGCTCAAGCAGGAGCAAACACTTGTCTTTGAGGTAGTCCAAGCCAACCATTCACTTTCTCAGTAATCTGTCCTCAGACACCCACTGGACTTAGAGCTCCTGTGCCCACCTCAAAGGACAGCAGCCCTGGCATGCATGCACTATAGGAGCAGAAGTGATTCTCCAAATTTCTACTCTGCTCACCTCTCCACCACTTTGCATGAATTTGGCATCTCCTAAGATATCTCAGCTTTGTAACTCCTCAAAGGAATCCCCACAAATTGGGGCTCTTTTTTAACTTGGACATTTCCTTTGAGACTAAGAAAGAAAGAGAGAAAACAAAGTACACGGATAACCAAAAACGTGACAGATTATATGAATCATCCAAATTAAGCAACCAACATTTTAGTCTAAGATTTATAATTTTTACAATATACTGAGTACACTGGACAAAAAAAGTATCTACTTAGGATTATCCCATTCTGTTCTATTTTGTGTGTGTGTGTGTGTGTGTGTGTGTGTGTGTGTGTGTACAAAATAATGCATGCCAGTATTCATAAGGCTTTTCCAATCTGGATGATGCCTGAGTTTCAAATATGTATACAGTGATGTAGTGACTAAACAATAGTCAGATAAATGCTGTGGCATGTAGTCATTCATTTGTGTACCTACAAGCTGTTAGGCACAATTAATCCACATATAATAAGCACAGGCTATCTCCTCAAGGAGCAAGAGAGTGAGTCAGAAGCTGAGAAGCAAACTGACAGCTAAAATACGGGATATAATAGCTTGTACGTATAGCATTATCCACAGTGAGTTTACAATAAGAATACATATCAGGGGCACCATTTTCTGACCTAGGGTAGTAAGGAATTCTTTTAAACAATATTCTAAAAGGAAAGATAAAAATAATATTAATAGTCATTGGTGGAAGAAACATGGTGATAGTGGTTTTTGGGAGAACATTCCAAGAAGTGGGAACAAGTCATAGACATAAAATTACATGAACCAAAGTTATTTTATTTGCTGAACCAAAGTAATTTTATATCTAGACAGAAGTGTTCCTGGTGGGGAACAGCAGATCAGGAGGTGAGAGACATGAGCAGATGCCATACTGTGAAAGACCTTGTATGTTACGACCTTGGATTTTACCCTGAAGCTAGAAGATTCTCTAAAGGATGTTAAGCTGGAGGCACACAATCTGATTTGTTTTAGAAACTTGACGGGGGCAGCAATCACAAGGTGGGATTTTCTGAAGACCAGATTGAAAGCAAGGAGATCATTCACACACACACAAACATAAAATCAGAGGTAGTCTTTTGATCTATGTATCTGTTTATATAAGTTGGTATCCAAATGTACATTTATCTTTTAGAGTTATATACATTAGTTATTTATGATTAATAATAGTTAAAATAATACAAAGAAAAAGTATTCTCAACACTTTGACACTCATCAAGAAATTTTATATATCCCCCTTTTAAAGCCAACAATAAGTAAGCTTGTGAAGGGGCATTATTTTTCCTAATTTCCTCTTGAGGACAGTGGTAGACATGCTCAGCTCAATGCCAGAAATATGGCAGGCTCTCAATTAATATTAGTTAAATAAATATTGGCTTGTCCAGGATTACTTGTCTTTGTAGGTAGAGGCAAGTTTAAAACCCAGGTAGTCTCAGGCATTGTCAAGTTGCCATGCCCGTGGACCAGCATAACTTCTAGCGCTTGTCATATAGGCTTTTTGGTCATAAACAACCTGAAACACAATACCTTACAAAGTAGGACATATAGAATACAGCCTCCATCATCGTGATATTTTATTCAATAAGTGATGCATGTTCTCATATAATAGAAATGGATTGCATTCTAGCAGATTAGCATTAAACCATCCTTTGTACCTTGAGTGATGGACTTATTAATTTACAAGACTTATCCTCGATTAGCTTTGGTGACGATACCCTAGCCTTCAGAAAACCAAGAGCTTATTAAAGGTCTAATGCTGCATTTTTCAAATTTTTATTTTGCAATAATTACAGATTCACAGGAAGTTGCAAAGAAATATGCAACAATGTCTTGTGCAAACTTCACTTTACCTCTTCCAACGTTGATACCACGTATAACTATAGTACAATATAAAAACTGGGAAATTATTGCTATAACTCATAGAGCTTATTCAGGCTTTACCAGACAGACAAGTATGCACTTGTGTGAATCTGGTGTGTGTGTGTGTGTGTATGTGTGTGTGTGTGAAGCTCTATTCAACATTATCAAGTGTAGCTTTGTGTAACAAACACCACAATCAAAATATTGAGCAGGTCCATCACCACAAGGCTCCATTGTGGCACCATTATATAGCATACCCTCTGCCTCATTCTTGACCTCTGGCAACCAATATCTGTTCTTAATATCAATATCTGTTCTTAATATCTATAATTCTATTTCAGTAATGTTATATACAAGAAATAACACAGTATTTAACCTTTGACTTTTTTTAACTCACTATGGTGCTCTTGACATCCATTGGAGTTGTGAATATTGAGTATCAATAGTTCATTCCTTTAAATCGTTGTGTAGTATTTAGCGGTATGAATATATAACAGTTTGTTTAACAGTCACTCATTGATGGATACTTGAGCTGTTTCTTGTTTCTAGCTACTGCATTCATGTCAAGGTTTTTGGGTGAACATAAACATCAATTTTCTGGGATAAATATCAAGAGTAAAATTGCTGGGCTGTATGGTGACTGCATGTTTAATTTTAGAAGAAACTCCTAAACTGTTTTCTAGAATGGTTGTACAATTTTACATTCCCATCAGCAATATTAGAGAGACCCAGTTCCTTTGCATCCTTGTTAGCTTTCAGTGTTGTTAGCTTTTCACTGTTTTTTTAATTTTAGCCATGCTGATAGGTGTATAGTGATAACTCATTGTAGTGTTAACTTGCATTTCTTTAATGGCTAGTGAAGCTGAACATCTTTTTATGCATTTCTTTACCATCTGTATATCCTCTTCAGTGAAATGTCTATTAAGGTTTTTTTCCACATTTTTTTCACTAGATTATTTGTGGTTTTAGTGTTGAGTTTTGAGTGATATTTATATATTCTAGACACTAGTTCTTTGAGACTTTACAAAGATAGATTAAGGAAAGAAAAAGGACATGGGTTAAAAACAGTAAAAAACAAAACCAAGAACCACAAGTGAAAAGCAGTATGGGAAGTCAAAAAAGGGAACAGCACCCAACGACAAAAAGCAAATCTTTATTATTTATTTATATATGAAGCTTTAACCAAAATGAAAGTGCATTGTCATATAAAATTTTCATAAAATGCAATCAAAATATCATTATTATAACATATGTAAACATCTGTAATTATGTTCATTAAAGCATTACACATCAAGTAACTTATTTAAAAATATATATGGGGAAACCTAATGTGTTTGGTTCCAGGTAATAAAGTGGTGAGCAAGAACAGTTGAGGTGTCTTGGTTCATAGAACTTACCACATAATCTGACTGGCAAGTATTAATTAGTCACGTACATACATACGGAATCATAACAGTGCTATGTGTTATGGACAGATGTTACATGGTAGAGGAATTTGATGTATTTAGGGGATTTTGATGTCTATCCAGAGGTAAGCTTGTAGGTGGAAAATGGTGTCATCAAGGTAAAAAAGGGGAAACGGGGAGGTTCTAGACAAATAGAAAAGCATACACAAAAGTACTGTAGTCAAAAAAAAAAAGCTATACCTATTCAGGGAACAAAAAGAAAGCCAGTAAGGGGGTGAGGCAAAGGAAACATGATGGGAAATGAGACAGGAGAGGTAGGCAGTGTCTAGACTTTGATTTTTAAATGTGTTTTGTTTTGTTTTGTTTTGTTTTGTTTGGCTTTCCTAGCAGCCAAGAGAAACTACTAACATGATTTAACAAGTGGTGGTATCTTCGAATTTAATTGGCTGCATGAGTTTTAGAGAGTGGATTATCAAGAATACGAAAGAGAATGCAGAGAAACTGGAAAGGAAAGGCTGCTGTGTTCCTAGTGAGAGAAAATATATTGGGGCTAGGATGATGGTAGAGGAGATAAAGAGAAGTGGATGAAAATATATTAGAGGATAAAACCCACAGTGACTGGCAATGATTTAGAAATAACTGGGTAAAAAGATCAGAGTTTCAAGGATGACATATGTTTCTGGCTTGTGAAACTGGGTGAATGGTTGCACCATTCAATGATAAGAAAAACAGTGAGAAGGAAGCAGGTTTTGTGGGGTGAAGAGAAAGTTCTGTCTAGGGCATTTAGAGGGAGGTGACATAAGAATGGAGATGCCACCCAGGCAGTTGAAATCACAGTTCTGGAATTCATTGGAGAAATCTAAGCTAGAGGTATAACTTGGTTAGTTATCTGTATATAAGTGTTAATGAAGGTGTGGACATAAGTGCAATGATCGAGGAAGAGATTATTATGAGAAGAGAATTATGCTAGGACTAGATCCCAAGGAAACCTAATTTTTAAAGGCTGAGAAGAGAGGATCAGCCTGCAATGCAGACTGAACACAAACACCCTCCAAAGTAGTAATGAAGCCATGAGAGGACAGTGCACAGATCTTAAAGACGACAACATTTTTAAGAAGGGAGAAAATGGTCACTATTGACCTTCTGCAAGCTCAAGAAAGACGAAGAAATTTCATTAATTGATTCTAGAGACATGAAGTCCTCTACTTCACTTGAACTTAGCAGGGTGAAGCTTGAATAGAAAAATAATGAAAGCATGCAATTAAAAGAAAAGAGAATCTCAACATCTTGTCCAACTGATGCATATAAGAGATAGAAAGAAGATAATACTTTGCTTTATTTTTGTATTTTTACCATAACAGGATTTATAATCTAATTTTCTTAAAAAAATTACCAAAAAAGAAACCAACACAGTTACTGCTAATGTTGAATATTAAAGTACTATTATTAATAGCTTCTTAATTAATAAATAACTAATAATTACATGTTTGTTACAATTGGGAATGACATTTGAATAGAGTAAGTTGTCTTTTTCCCAACCGTGTTGTAGTGTTCTTTACACTTTTCAAACGGAAAAATGTATTCAGTGTTGTATTATTTATCATGTTACTGATCTTATAATATCAGTAAAGCCAAAAACTTTCATATGTAAACCACTTAATTTCCAAGTAATGTGTATGTATGTGTGCCTCTGTGTATGTATGAGAGATAGAAAGACAAAAAGAGAGATCTACGCACACTAGTAATATTGAAAGAAATGAGCTAATTTACTTCATTCATCACACTGTCATAAAGACTTTCTTTTTTCCTAGGAAAGTGGTATCTCATACAACCTCATCTAATCTCATACACTAGAAAAATGGATCAGCATTGATTAAAATAAAATAAATTCTAACAATTTCTTATTTTTTATATAATCACACATCTTAGTGTCATTATAGCAGTAAATTATAAAAACAATGTATATTTGTATATTTAATATTAAAGAGTAGTGCTACAAATTAACCTAACTGGGTCTCTGAAATATATTTCTGAATTAAGGCTTATTTCTATAGCTTATGCAAAGATCAATAACCTTACAGTTAAGAAGATGCATTTTAAATAAATGTTAAAATTTATATTATCCTGATAGTTTTATATACTAGTTACTTATTGGACAGTACTAAACAATTGATACCATGGAAATGCGCACGATAATCAATAGACATTTTGTTTTGTTTTGTTTAAGACAGAGTCTCACTCTGTCACCCAGGCTGGAGTACAGTGGCGAGATCTCCGCTCACTGCAACTTCCACCTCCCGGGCTCAAGTGATTCTCCTGCCACAGCCTCCTGAGTAGCTGGGATTACAGGTGCATGCCACCATGTCTGACTAATTTTTGTATTTTAGTAGAGATGCGGTTTCACCATGTTGGCCAGGCATGTCTGGAATTCCTGACCACAGGTGATCTGCCCGCCTTGGCCTCCCAAAGTGCTGGGATTACAGGCGTGAGCCACTGCGACCAGCCAATAACCAATAGGCTTTTAATTTGAAATAAATTATTGGGGAGTATTTCTGACTTCCCCTTGCCTCCCACCCTCATTTATACGTCTTGAATAATTCTGTTCCATCACGATCTCTGACATTATTTTTAAATATGTAGATATGTGTGCATTCATTACCTCTTTATGAGATGAGAATAAAATTGCTTGTGAAGTCAGAGAAACTCTCAGTATTATTTCTAATCATATATATGAGAATGCCAATGTTGACGTTATTGTACAGAGTGCACATTGCTTAACTCCAGGGGTGTCATTTACCTCATAGCATAATATTAATAGTCCCTGTTACTGGTACACTCTAGAATTGTATAGTGTACACTATATGAATATATACAACTAAATATCACACTGTGGATGACTAACATAATGAAGATAAGAGAAAAATTAGTTTATTTATGTAAAAAGGCAACAGTAATTATAGTAACTTAAATAACCTACTGTTTATGCCAAGTACTATTCAGAATAGTATGGCACGTTAATCTGTGTAAATCATTTTTTTACAATACTAAATCATGTTCAGGTTAGCCCAGTTCTTAGTTTTTTGTTCATGTAGCACAGTTGCCTGTACATAACCGAAATAAACTCTAAAAGAATACCTAGTGAGACCACTCTAAGGATGGCTAACTGTAGATGATTACAAACAAACTAGGGCTGCATTAGTTTTATTTTTGATCTTTTTCATCTTCACAAAGTAGAAGATTGAGATAGTAATAAAATTGTGAAACAAGATAACTGTTATGGATATTATCATAGACAGCTCCCTATGCAAGTCTAGAGAATGGATATGAGTTATTTAGGATATCTCAGCTTTTATCTAAGAAAATATAATATGCCAATGTCTATAGGCTTTGAGTAAACAACCCAAAATTTTAATGGGTTTTATTTTTAAAGAGCATCCTCAATGGGACATGTCTAGTTTTCGTTAGAAGATATTATGATTCCTGCCATTTTATATTTTGTTCTATCCTTTTTTAGAATTCTATTAAAATCTGAGAGATCGTGACAACTGACTGGTTAAGAATCTTTAATCCTACTGTTATGCTGCCACCATTAAAATCCTGACTCTACCACGTACCAGCTGAGCTACCTTAAGCAGATTACTTAATCTCCCTGTACCTCTACATATTCATCTGTTAAATTTAGATGATTATATTTCCCCACCTTCTAGAGTTAATATGGAAATTATCACATATGTATGTGATATAATCAGAGAAGTGTCTGACACTTATTACAGGCTTGTTAAATGGTAAATCCAGTATTATCATTGAAGATTGGGTGAATCTAGAATAGTGCTATGCACACATAAGGTACTGTCAATAGCTGTGTGTGTAGGACAAATCAATGTTTCATTAATCCTTTTTGCCTCACTGCTTGTTGCAATCATTCTCTAATTCACATCTCTGTATGTCCATACTCTTATGCCTATTTATAAAAATGGATTCTTCAATGAGAATGTCCATAATCACACTATTCATAAGTAATCATTTATGATTGATTTGTACCATGCTTTATAACTTTCTTGATACTTTATAGTAGTTGTGTGCATATACATATGTGTGTGTATCTGTTCTCTGACTTAGAGTTGCTATCTCATAAAAAGCAAAGAGAACATAGGTGTTCAACAATGTTGAGTTATAAGTAATTAAAAACCTAATGTTAAAAAAGGTTGCTCAATATCATATTACTATTCTATGGAGTCTTACTTCCTCCAAAGCTAACTGATAAGTACATTACATTCATCCATGATTAGATTCAATTACTCAAATGCCTTCTATCTCTTTATTGTGCTTCTGGCTTTATTTAAACTGAAATGTCAATGTTTTCTAGGTATTTTTACCATTTTTGCAGATATTGGGATAATCAATTTTACTAATGGTCCTCCAGAATTTTTTAGACATTTCTCCAATAAGCATCTATATGAACTAAAATAGCATTAAATAAAGTGCAAACTTACCTTGTCATATCTATGCAATTCTGTATTCTCTAAAGGATGATTTTTCATATTACTCAACAATTCTGACTGAGCAATTGAAATTGAGACTATGATAAATGTTTTACACTGAAGGCTCATTTCATTATACAGTAGTCAGTTGAAATGGGGTTTCCGAAGAAGGTATTTTTAGGAAGTGCAGAGTACAGGAAAAAGCTGAATACATTATACAATTTAAATATTTATTGAAGCTTTTCTACTAAGGCAACATTTTGGTAATATTCACAGAAATAGCAATATAGGAGGAAATTAGTGGTAAATAGATGGTAGAGACTGTGGAAACCAAGACACCTAATGCTAAAAGTGGGATCCTCATTCATAAAGTCATTAAATTGGAGATTGAAAGGAACAGACCTCTTTATAGAAATATTATTTTCCTTAGAATTTCATCATTTTTTCTAGATGTGTCTTCTCTGAATTTTTTTTTTCAGTGCTTTTGTCTTCTTTATTGAATTTCCGATCTCCTCTTCACACTCTATTATCTTTCTAGCTGGTCTCATCCACTCCATGAGTTGCATATTTAAATCCCTAATAATGACTTCATTTCTAGGCACAATACCCATGCGCTACATAAAAATACAAAACGAAACAAACACCTTCGCATCCACACCCCTAATCCTTCCCGTTGTTCCAATTTCCCTTCCAATCTCCTTGCAAATGGCACCATTATCCACCCAGTTGTGCATTTCCTGGAGCACACAGCATGCAATACAACACCAATTCCTGTTGATTCTCTCTCATATACAAATCTTGAATAGATCTACTTCTTTCATCTCCACTGTCCCCATTCTAGTTCAAATCACCTTCTTCTGCACCTTGGATGAGCTACCATAATTGCTTCAGATTGATAGTCCTTCATCTACCCTAGGCACTTTCTAATCTCTTTTACACAAAACAGAGTGATAGTCTTAAAAAATACAAATATGTTTACGTCAGTGTTCTACCTGAAACCCATAAGGTTGTCCATTGATCTTAGTATAAAGAGAAAAATAATTTCTATAACCTTCAAGGCTCTGAATGATTGGACCCCAGTCTGCCATTCAGATGTAAGCTTGTTCCACACTTTTCTGCACTCACTATACTCTAGGAAAGCTGTACTTGTTTTAGATCTTTCTCCATACCATTTTCCACATTCAGAAACATTGCTCCCTCTGACAGGAACATTTTTGCTCCCTCTTTTCTTTTGGACAACTATACTCTAACCTCATTCTTCTTTGTCTTGCTTTGAATATTTTTTTTTCTCAGAAGTATTTCCCCAATTTCGAAGACTGGTCTAACTCTCCCTATTACACATTCTTATTACAATGTGTGCTTTATTCTATAGCCCTTATCTCCAACGCAAGTAGTTTGTGTGTGTGTGTGTTTTTAATATGCACATCCTCCTTGAAATGCTAGTCTCTATTTGAGTTCATTTGTTTAGAATACTATCTCCAGAGCATAGCACAGTACCTGGCACAAAATTGGCACTCAATATGTGTATTTGTTGCATGGACAAATGAATCAATAAATGGATAACAAATCATCAGCTGTAAGTCCCTTCTTTAAACTGTGGTCACCCAAAACCACACAATACAAATTTTAGAGAGTCACTTATTTTGATACTTTTATTTTTGGATTTATTTTGAGAGCCAATCCATTTTCAGACATTTAAAGTAAAACACTGCAAAAGCCATAGGCTTGAGCAAAGTGAACCTCTGTGATAACACTTGGTGCTCTCTGACATCCCATTAGAGACGGGGTGTGTACACCTAATCCAAAGGAATCCTCTAGCTCTTCAGCAGCTGTTCACATGGCTCATGCCCTGCCCTTCAGCATCTACTAAATCAGGATTCCCCAGCTGTCTGAGCTTCCCGTAAGCATTTTTAGTTAACCACCTACAAGCCAACATTGCTTGCATCTGATTACGCTCTTTAAAGTCTAATTTCCCTTTTCCTTCCTAGTTATTTTGCAATATGTGAGAGTCATTGGGATTCATCATTTTTACAGATTATTATTTTTTCACTTACTCCACTAGTTTATTAATATTTTGTTCACTTAGTCACCAATTTATTTCTAATACATCCTTCTTAAGCACCAACATAAAAAGGAATTACTCAATTTGCCTTTGATGAAAATACTCGGGCCATTCTGATTTTGTGATTTTTCTTTCTTATTTCTTTAATTTTTCCTCACACAGCTTCCAAGGCTAAAATCTGCACTTGTAACAGTGTACTGACTCCCTTGCCCTTTAAGTCAGCACTTAGCTCAAGCTAAGGTACTATTGCTACCGTAATCTGATAAAGGAAGAGACAAGCTGTGTGCAAATAAAGATGAGTGCCAGGAATGAGAAAAAAGCTACTGATGTTTATGCCCTTTTATAGTCCTGATTCTATGACAGTCTTAGCCAAAAGCAGAGTGGAAGGAGGGAGAACGCTTTAAAACCAAACAAAAGAAAAGCCAAGAAGAGGGTAAAAACATTTAAAGGGTAACCATTTTATTTGCCCATAATTGGAAATAATATGGGACACCATAATGGTAATTGCGCTCAGCTAACACTGACCTTTTTTAAAAATCAAAATTTTCATGATAGTGAAGACAAAACATTTAAAAGGTGATAAATTAGCAGAAGACTTCATGATATATATGTGAATTCCTCATTGTTGATATGCCCATGTATGGTTTTCGTATTTATTAAATATAAACAAAAAACATCATGATTCGAGCATCTGATTTTTTGAAGTTTCTTTAAAATTATCTTAATCCTCTCCAGAACCCATTAAGCTAGTTACATTCTCATTTCATTACACGGATAAGCATTGGCTTTAATAATGCATTTTAATGTTCCTCCTCTTCATTGACATAACCACATTTTTCTACTGAAATAAATAACTAAACCAAAATGAATAATAAACAAAAATAAAGGCAAAGCTCTTCCTCAGATTCTTTTATTCAAATGGTAATTAGACCTAGATATTATTCACCAGTCTTAAGATATATTTCAGATTTCAAAATTGGCATGAGAAAATCAATTCATCAGTTTGCTAACATTTTTAATTTATGGACAATTATTTTCTTAAAATTGTATGTAATCAAAATACTGAGTTAAAAATTCTGAAAGAGTCATTTAAGAACAACAACAAACAACAACAGCAACAACATTTTATCAGCATGGCAAGGAAATGACAGCTCCATTTCAATTAAAGGATAATTGTCCATTCTCCCCCACTTCCCATTAGTGAGGAATGGGGTGCATAATGACAGAGTGAAAGTGACGCATTGAGGGAGAAGGCAAAAGATCGCAAAAGAAAGCAGGAATACATTGATTTCTAAACCAAATCCAGACTGCTAAGAACGTTGGTTTTCTCAGGGCTTACTATCATTACATATACTACGCAAAGTCACCTTCAGAGGTTGCAGGCCTCCAGAAAATTGCTCTGTGCGTTCCGTTGCCTACTGAAATTCCCAAGTATTTTGAACGAGTGATATCAGATTAAAATAAAGATCGAGCTCAGAGTTGAATAGAAATTATCTCTTAAAATGGCAGCCTAAATAGAAGATGTGAGCTATAAAAGAGGGAGTACTGATCTTTGTGTTTTTAATGGGAATGAGGTAGAGGTCGTATGGCCGTGAGATGAGGACTCTTTCTATTTTTTATTTTTTTAACTTTTAAGTTCAGGGCTACAAGTGCAGGTTTGTTACATAGGTAAACTTGTGCCATGGGGGTTTGCTGTACAGATTATTTCATTACCCAGGTATCAAGCCTAGTACCCATTAGTTGCTTTTCCTTATCCTCTTCCTCCTCCAACCCTCCACCCTCCAAAAGGCCCCAGGGTGTGTTGTTTCTCTCTATGTGAAGACACTTTTAAGCATAAGACAGCAGAGCCATTTCCCTTCCTCATCCTCATTTGTCTGCTGCCTATCAGAATTGTGCTTAAGAAAATTTATATGCCCTTAAAACACTGGAGCCAAATGTATTTTTTTGGTCTTTTTGTTGGGCCATATTCAAGGAAGTCATCTTGAGTGGGGAAAGAGAAAGGCTATGCCCTGGGTGTTAAAGTATTTCAGAATCTCTAGAGGAGCCATCTGGTTTATGAAGGCACATTGAATGCTATAATATGCTGTAATATATGAGGGAAACAGACTTTTTATACTATCAAGCCTTTCATGAAAAAATTTCATGAAAAAATAAACAAAATCATTTTAGCTTTTAATCTTGGAACTATATTTAGTATAGGAGTGATTCACAAATAGCAGAGTTACTCTCCCATTCGAAGGGGTTATCAGAATCTCTGGAAGACACATTCACTTTTAGTATTAAGTAGAGGGAGCTTGAAATTTTGCAAGGATTTTAGGGACAATTCTATAAGTGACATAAATAGAAAAAACCCTCCAAACTTGGTAAAATAATAAATTATCCCATGGTGTTGCCATTTTAACTTTGATATCTGTATTAAAATGAAACTTCGGAACTCCAAACATATGTCAATATTTTATAGCACGAAACCCCAAGGAAGTCTAACTAACAGATGTTTTAAGTAGGGAAAAGGTGAAGACTACAAAGTATTTATTTGCTTGTTTATGTTTTAAGTAGGGAAAAGGTGAAGACTACAAAGTGTTTACTTGCTTGGTTTGTTTTTTGAAGATCAGTATATTGCATTGAGCACACTCTACAAGAGGAAACATTTTCATGAAATTCTGCTATGAAACTTGGTTGCATTTAATAAAAAGGTTTATTTTCCATATTGCAGCCCATGACCTTCCCCAAAAAATATTCCAATACGAACCAACTGCCTTGATAACAGAACACAAACCTCCTAGGACTATAGCAGGACTTTGTGAGAAAGAAAACCATCGCCTCTCTCTGAATCCAATCAAAACCTGAATGTACTGTATAAAAATAAACCAAGGTCATCATTATTCCTTGTCATTGTGATTTGGCGTGCCTTCAAATTACATACCCTGTATATTTCAAATAACTGCACCGCCTCCATTAACTGAGTTTGACATCACTTTAATCAATGTATCTTTTCAGAATGAAAGGCAGAAATGTCAAATTCCTACCATTATAAATTCTTTTAACTCTCTAATCTGCATTAAATAAAAGGTTGTCTTTGAGAAATAATAAATGCTCTAAAGAAATATAACTAGCATCAATTTTATTTTAAAATGTAACTGGGAAAAGATTCAATCTCAACACATCTCTTCATAAAGAGGTGATTTCCCAAGAAACTATTAAAGCCTTACTTACATGAGGGGCCCCTCCCAAGGCTGTCTCTAATTTTCTATTGTTTTTCTTAAAATAGCACCCCCAATTGTATAACCTCAGGCCCCATAAATCCTTTCTTCCTGGTTCGTTCTGTGTTGTCGGACAGGGAACTTACATTAGTCTCATTTGTCAATTCCTTAAAAAGTGATGTGTGTTTAAAATAGAAAATTTAGAAAAATGAACAGAAAATTATCTTTAAAGGTTAATTTCTAATTAGACCCTCTTAGGAAACTTTATGCCCTGTGATTTGAATGCATATAAATGTGCATGTATATAAATATATATACTCATACGAAAATACTGTGTTTCTTGTATGTGTGATGAAATAAAGAATTGATGAAAAAGTATGATAAATCATTTTTAATAAGTTAGGAAAATATTACAATAGAAGGTGGAAGGAGAAGGAAAGTTTGGGAAATGACTTTGTTTTACTCTTGAGATAAAATTTTGATGGAAGATACTAAAATAGAATTTTGAAAAACACCTGATGTTTCCAAGACAATGATTTTAATCTCTTTTATTAAACTACACAAGTGGTTAAAAACTTGACAATTTGTTTCATATGTAGCAAGTGACATGGAGTACAGGGATTTCAAATGAATGCTATAGGAATAAAGAGGAAGCTGTATTAATATCTCTGCCCAAATGATGAATTTGCAATTCAGTACTGTCTAGCTGGAATAGTGTCAACAACACCTTTTCCCCTTAAATAATGTAATTATGCATAAAACACTTTGTAGTCTTTTTTTAAAGTTTAGAGTAACATCTATATGACATACTCTATTGTATTTTTCATAATGTTATGTCATGTAAGATACACCAAAAGCTTTGTATTAACAGAATATCATCAATTTAGATCAGCAATCTCTTTTTCATAGTTAAGATGTCTTTAAAAGATTCTGCAAATGAAATTCTAAAAGGTGATTTTATTAGGCCTCAGATGACTTACATCATTTAAATATATTCAAATGAAATGTCTATTTGCAGTACACTATTTGAATAATTCTTTACAATGCATTCTTTGAGCAATTCTAAAAGTAAACAATACAATATGTTTGACAATACAGTGATCTCTTTTAAAGGGTAACTATTTTGGTTAAAAAACAACAAAACGTACTTTTGTAAGTTTATCAAACTAAGGCAAATTTACAAACTGGATTCAAATATCAAACATCCGAGTAGCAGTATGTTGTCAAACAGCAAAATTTAATGTATAATATAGCCCTGAGTATATCTCCGTGTTTTCTTACCAAACTCATTGTCATGTTGCATAGGCATCACTTGATGATTTTTTAAATGCAGCGTGAAAAAATCCTACAGGGCATGTCCCAAAAAGATTACCTTTCTTCGCATTCTAAGAATTGAAAGTTATTTGAGTATCTATGACAAAGCAGAGTGTAGGTTTACCTTGCTTCATTTCAGCAGAATTGCATATATTCTTTCAAAATTGCTCTATATACTGGTATATGATATTAATTATGTAGAATATATATATATAATCACTAGTGATTTTGACAGTATTTATGTTACATACATATATCAAAGAAATAAAAAGAACAAATAAAAATGTGTGTGTATATGTGTATATTGCAAACAACAGATATATGCCATGCATATATTTGTAATGATAGTAAATATAATAGTTTTTCAATCTAAAAGCAATAATGATGTTCACCAAAAGAAATTTATGAAGCAAGCCAACAATGTAAGTAAATATTGTATTATAAAATCTGGTAGCTTTTAATGTGACTCAATACATGGATAATGTTAACTTATTTCCACAAATTTTTCACAGTGGCAAAACTTCTGCCTTTTTTTTTTAGTAGTTGTGGAGCATTGCTTATTTGGAGAGATTTATTTTTTCATTCTTAATTATAGGCAGTGCCCTCATATCTATTTTAGAATACCTATACTCCACAAGTCAAAGATGGGTGGGGAAGAGATAAACTCCCATCTCTTTGGGACACACAGTCCTTATCATATATTATTTTTACTGTTGTGCCACAGTCCATTTTTAAATCCTTCATTAGTCATCACGACTTTCTTAAAAATAAACAAAATAGTTGCATTTCTATATGAAAGCCAAACTAAAAAATTGAACTGAAAAGCTAGCTCATAATAGACATGAAACAACAAGGTGCCTTTACTACTAAATATAATTAGGAGTTCCTCAAGTTTGTATGTTGTTTACCCAAGAAATCATCTGATCATTTGATAGCACAGGCCACATCATTATTTGAAATAATTATCATGATATGCTACAGAAAAGAGCATTTGAAATAGTAAATGTGAGTAAGAAACATTAAAATTAAATCTTTATCAATACTTTTCACATCCTTCAATTATCCATCCCAACTCATTTTATTCTTTATTTTATCCATGATGTGTCAGAGAAACTTTTTCTAACTTTTAGGGCTCCATGTAGTTCCTACACAGTAGTTAGTTCAATTGAGAATATATGTCAGGTCAGTAACCTTTATGTAACTGTTACTAAATACAGAAGTATCAACTAATCAAAATAATAACTCAGATATACAAACTACCTCACAGCAATCAAAATAATCTGTTATAGTCAAATCATGTGTTTAGTTCTATCACAAAGAAAAACTTTTAAACTCCATTTCTGTTGAAAAGTTTTCCCAATGAAAAATATATATTCCCGAATAAATACATATATATATGCAGTATATATCACATTTATGCTTCTTTGCAAACTACTGTGATAATTCAAAATCAATCTACCTAATTAGTGAGCTTGTCACAAACTAAACGTTATGCCACAGTAAAATATATTTTTAGTTACTTTGTACTTACAACAGTCCTCTACTTCTTCCCACCAAAGCATTTTGAAAAGTGTATATCAAGGCAGCGATAAAAAAAAAAACCTGGTAAAAGTTCTTCAAACTTTATTGCTCCAGTAGGCTTAAAAACAATGAGAAACCAACAAACTTCAGCAGCTTTAAAAAAAGTAACACTTCAGTTTTCCCTATTCGTTTTTCTCTGAAGGTAATTGCCTCCAAGATCTGAGTCCTGTAGGGGGAAAGTGAGTGATCCCAACACTGAGTGAGTCAACACAGTAACTGATGCCAGGATTCTGTAGAGGCCCCTGGATATTTCAAATTCCAGGACCTGCGCACAAGCAAGTGACCCGCCTTCTCTCTCAAGTTGGTTTCCCATAATAGGACTGTCCATGGTCACTACATATAAGGTTGTGCTTCCAGCATGGCAAGCTCTGTGAATTCAAATAATGCTCAACTGTGTTCTGATTAATATCCAAACCAGAATAGCACAGTGGACATAGTACTTGCTTTTAAAGCCTTCTAAACACAAAAACTATTCAGTGCAAAAGCATAACAATACTTTCTGTAACTTTCATGTGAATTTAGAACAGAGCAGAAAATCCCGATTCAAAATTGACTTTTAAATGCCTTTTTTATCCTCTCAACAACACCAAAAATTTCACTCTACCAAATAAAAAGAAATGCCCAGAATAATCTATGCATTTCTTATGTATCCACTGTCTACCAAAGTTATTTTTTCCCCTTGGGATTCAATCAAAAGTTATGTATTGATGATGCCAACAGTCTGAATAAGAGAAGCAGCAGCAGAATGCAGCAGCTGAATTCTGAAGGCAGAATGTGTGTGTGTGTGTGTGTGTGTGTGTGTGTGTGTAGGTCTCATGGGACATGTTTTCCTGCTAAAATAAAGAATACTCTTATAATGGAGCAAAGAAATTTTTCTCAAATCCTAAATTTCAGTTGTGAATTATGATAAAACTTCCTTACTAACAAATTATTCTTTCTTCCATTTCTCTGGTGCCTATTCTCAAAACACCATTTTTTAGACATTGAGTTAATGATCATTTAATGGTTCTGAATAGAGGCTTGTTTTCTGTATTAAGTGAATACAGTTATATTATGTCATTCAGCATGTAAATCATTCTTTGCCAATAGAAGGCTTCTTCATCTTGTTCCTTATTAGTTTTATGCAACAGGCGAGCCCAAAATTGATAGAAAACATTGGTAACATTTTTTAAAGAAAGATATTCTTTTTATAGTTTTAATAATCCCTACTAAAATTTTTGTTTGAGTGTTTTTATTGTACCATTTGTTAAAGTGGCAGACTCATTTTTCTATGTCAAACATTCAACTGCTTGCGACTGAAATGAGTAATAGATAAAAATAAAAAAAAATCGAGTCAGACTGTGATGTTTACCTTAATAGTTAATTATACATTTTGTGTTTTAGAATATTATTGTCATAACATTGCTATTTTCCCCAGCAAAAGGTGTATGAGATAAAACATAAGGCCCAATTTTAATTTAAAACATTCTTTTCCCTAGGTCACCTCCTTTCCTCTCAGTGTGGTTGTCTAAATATGCATATAAGCAAAATTTTCATAAAACAACATAAAAAAAGGAAAAAATTGTTTTGGGGCTGATTTGGCTCTAAGTCTACATGTTAGCATCAGTGTCCCTCTATGCTATGAGGTACAGTATTGCCCAGAGTATAAGTCCCCTTTGTATCTTGTACTGTGAGTTTTCTACAAACATAAACCCTTGTTTAGGCCAAGGCATGAATACAACTTGTCAGTCCCAAGCCAACATCAGTATCACGTGGGAACTTCTGAGAAATGCAAGTTGACACGAGACCTCAAAAGTCGGAAATTCTGGGGTTGGGACACAGCACTCTGTGTTTTACCGGTGATTCTAATGCATGGTCAACTTTGAGAAACCCTAAAGCGTATGTTTCTAAAAACAACTGTGGTTCTAAATGTAACAAAGATGTGTCATGAATAATATCTAAAGCACCAAATCCTGATAGATCTGAATGCCCTCAGATACATTTAATTGCCATTCAGCCTTAGTTGATAATCAGAATTTATTTGGCACCTATAATGATTTCTGCATTGTGTGGAATGCATATACTTCCCTTAAGATTTTATAATCCTGGTGGAAATACATGCTTACAATAACTGGAAAAGTGAAAGGCACGTAAAATAAAATTTAGACCAAACATAATGAATTCCAGTTCAGACTGTGTCACCACAGTACTTTCTTGTGTCCCTTAATCACTTATCTTTCTCCTTTAGTCCTCAGAATAACTACATCTTGTAGGTCTTATTAGCTCCATAATAAAAGAACTTGCTGAAATTTCCATTTTTAATAACGGTCACAGAATTTTTAAAAATTTATTTTAACTTGTTATTTTCAAACACCTATAGATTCACAGGAATTTGCAGAGATAGTATACAAAGATCCCATGTACCCTTCACCCAGTTTCTCCCAAAGATTAATTACAATAACTACAATTCAGTATCCTACAATAACTACAATTCAATATCAAAACCAGGAAACTGACATTGATATGTATATATATTTCTATTTCATCACTGATTTGTGTAACCTCAACCTCCACAAATAAACACCTGTTTCATCACCACAGAGATTTGCCTCATGCTACCTCTTTACAGTCACACCGGTCACCCTCCCTAAATGTCCCTAAAGCCTGGTACCAATCAATTTGTTCTCCATCACTGTAATTTTGTCATTTTAAGAATATTAGATAAATGCAATGATTCGGTATGTAACCTTTTGAGATTGGCTTTTTTTTTGGCATTGTGTATTTGAGATCCATTTAAGTTGTCATCAATAGCTTATTTCCTTTTATTGCTGAGTAATAGTTCATGGCATGGATGTTCTATAGTTACTTTATTCACATACTGTGGGATATTTTCGTTGTTTCCAGGGTTTGGCCACTACAAATAAAGCTGGAAAACAATCATGTAGTTTTTTATTTTTCATTTCTCTAGATTCATGTCCAAGAGTGTGGTTATAACTTACCATATAAATTTTAGAATAAGTTTATCTACAAATAGATCTACAGATCTATCTACAGAATAGCTTTCAGGTAGAATTTTGATAGGAATTGCATTAAAATTATGAATAAATTTTGGAAGAATTGATGTTTTTACCGCAATGATTCCTCCAATTCATTGTACAATTCATGTACAATTAACATAGTACATATGTCCAATATTTAGGTTATCTTTATTTCATCATACTCGGCTTTCTTACACAGTGCTTTGTATTGTGATTAGATATATTAATATTTCTAATATAATGGCACTGTCTGTTATGCATGTGATTGCACAAAAAGAGGAAAACAGCAGAGTTTCCAAAACCAGTTCTTTTCCTGTTTGTTTTTGCTTTTTAAGAAATTTTCATTTAAGAGATGGAGGCTTGCTCTGTCATCCAGGCTGGAATGTAGTGACACAATCATGGCTCGTTGCAGTCTCAAACTCCTGGGCTCAAGTGATCCTCCTGCCTCAATCTTCTGAGTAGCTGGGTCTACAGGTGAATGCCACCATATTCAGCTAATTTAATATTTTTTTTAGAGACGGGGTCTTGTTATGTTGCGCAGGCTGGTCTTTAACTTCTGGCCTCAAGTAATCCTCCTGCCTCAGCCTCCCCAGGAGCTGGGATAATAGGCATGAGCCACCACACCCAGCCAGTTTGTAAAAAGAAGCACATTTTAAAATGTTTATGTTGTTAAAAAATGTTGTATGCTTGTTGGCCGCTTGTATGTCTTCTTTCAAGAAGTGTCTATTCAGGCCAGGTGTGTTAGCTCATGCCTGTAATTCTATTACTTTGAGAAGCTGAGGCAGGCAGATCGCTTTGAGCTCAGGAGTTCAAGACCAGCCAGGGCGACATGGTGAAACCCCATCTCTAAAAAAAATACAGCCGTGATGGCGGGCGTCTGTCATCACAGCCACTCAGGAGGCTGAGGCTGGAGAATCGCTTGAGCAGGGGAGGTGAAGGTTGCAGTGAGCCGAAACTGTGCCACTGCACTTCAGCCTGGACTAAGAGCAAGACCCAATCTCAAAAAAAAAAAAAAAAAAGTGTCTGTTCATATACTTTGCCCATTTTTAATGAATGTATTTGTATTTTGTTTGTTGATTTAAGTTTCTTATAGATTCTGGATACTAGGCCTTTGTCAGATGCATATTTTGTGAATATTTTCTCCCATTCTTTGTCTGTTTACTTTGTTGACAGTTTCTTTTGCTTTGCAGAAGCTCTTTGGCTTAGTCAAGTCCCACTTGTCAATTTTTGTTTTTGTTGCAATGGCTTTTGGGGACTTAGTCATAAATTCTTTGCCAAGACCAGTGTAAAGAAGGGTACTTCCTAGGTTTTCTTCTAGGATTTTTTACAGTATGAGGTCTTATATTTAAACCTTTAGTCCACCGTCAGTTGATTTTTGTATATAATGAAAAGTAGAGATCCAATTTCAATCTTCTGCATGTGGCCAGCCAGTTTTCCCAGCACCATCTATTGAATAGGAAGTCCTTTCCCCATTGCTTATTTTTGTTGACTTAGTTAAAGATCAGATGGTTATAGGTGTGTCACTTTATTTCTGGGTTCTCTATTCTGTTCCATTGGTCTATGGTCTGTTTTTGTACCAGTACCATGCTGTTTAGGTTACTGTAGGCTTATAGTATAGCTTGAAGTCAGGTAGTGTGATGCCTCTTGCTTTATTCTTTTAGCTTAAGATTGCTTTGGCTCTATGGGCTCTTTTGGTTCCATAAAATTTGGATTAGTTTTTTCTAATGAAAATGAAAAATGAAAGCTGACATTGGTAGTTTGATAAGATTAGCATTGAATCTGTAAATTGCTTTGGGCAGTATGGCCATTTTAACAATATTTATTCTTCCAATCCAAGAGCATGAAATGTTTTGCATTTATTTGTGTTGTCTCTGATTTCTTTCAGCAGTGTTTTGTAGTTCTCCTTGTATAGCTCTTTCACCTCCTTGGTTAGCTGCATGGTCATAAAAAAGAATGAAATCATGTACTTTGCAGCAAGATGATTGCAGCTGTAGGCCATTATCCTAAGCAAATTAACACAGGAACAGAAAACCAAATACTGCATGTTCTCACTTACAAATGGGAGCAAAACATTGAGTACACAGTGGACATAAAGATGGGAACAATAGATACTGGGGACTACTAGAGGGGGAATGGAGGGAAGGGGATGTGAGCTTAAAAACTACCTATTGGGTACAATGCTTACTACCTGGGTGACTGGATCATCAGTACCCCCAAACCTTCACATCACACAATATGCCCTTGTAACAAACTCCTGAACATGTACCCCTGATTCAAAATGAAAGTTGAAATTATTTTTTAAAAATTTTAATAAAATTACAATTGTTTACAGATGAATTAGACATACAGTTTTCAAAAATGTAAAGCACAATTTTTATTACAGTGAACTCATAAACACATTTTTTAAATTACTTTTTTTTTTGCCTACACTCAGATGATACATGTTGTAAAATGAAGACTGGCCCACGATTATATTCCAATATGAACCAGTCATCCTTGTGTTATTAAATAGATGGCATATTAATTAGAAAGAACTGAATATGGTAAACATAAAAGTGAACAAGGAGTTAATTCTTAAATAATTGGAAATCCTAAAGACATTATTTTATATTACTTTGGAAGTGCAGGGTCATTTTCCCAAATTGTTTGATTATTTAACATAATTCCAAGCATTATGATTAATGCAGCTTCACAGGACAAATAAGTTGAAGAGAAACAGGCTTATTAGGTAATATACTTACATAAAATTCACAAATTTATTGATTAGGGAAAAAATCATTCTGGATCATTTCTACTTCCTTTTTCCACAGTGATCCATATTGGTTGAAATGTTACCCATATTATAAGGCATATACTTCTTAGGTGTTTAAAAAATATCTTTAGTTAAGTCCAATGGGAAAATATGCTAGTTTGTGAGCGAGTTTATAGGCACTAGGACCAGAAAAAATAAGATAAATAGAATTCAAGCAATTTGGAGGGTGTCCAAATAGACAAAAATGTTTTACTGATGTTTTGATAGGAATTGCATTCAAACTATACATTAGTTTTGGAAGAATTGATATATTTACTATGCTGTATTCTCCAATTTCATTAATACAGTATATATCTCTATTTATTTAAGTCTTTGAATTATTTCCTTAGCTTTTTAGTTTGTAGTATATAGATCTTGTAAATGTTTTATTAGATTCATAAGTATTTCATTGTTTCGGAGTGACTGCAAGATACTATGTGAAAAGTTTTGGGTTTCAGTAGTTAATTGCTTGTATACAAAAATACAATTAATTTTTAATAATTATTTTACTGTGATAAGAAGATTTAATAGGAGATCTACCCAATGAACAGATTCTTAAATTATAATGCTGTATCGTTACATATAGACACAAGGTTGTACAGCAGATCTCTAGAACTTATTAATCTTATATAAATGAAACTTTATATTCATTGATTAGCAATTGACTTTTATAAGTTGATCTTGTATCCTAAGACCTTAACAAACTCATCATTTCTAAGAGTAACTTTGTAGAATACCTGGGATTTTACATAGATCATCATAACATCTGCGAATAGAGACAGTATAACTTTTCCTTCCTGATTTGTATGCTTTTATCTACTTTTCTTGCATTTTTACACTAGCTAGAACTTCCAGTACTATGAATAATAGTAGGGCTGAAAGCAACCGTCTTTGCCTTAATCCTACTATTAGGAAGAAAGGTGTAAATTCTTTCATTATTATTACAATGTTAGCTATAAGATTTCTGTGGTTATTCTTTTCCAAGTTGAGGACGTTCTCCTCCATCGTTAGTTTTCTGAGCGTTTTTATCATAAATGGGGCATTGAATTTTGTCAAACGTTTTTTCCGCTCCATCAATTGATATGATCAAGTGATTATTCTTCTTTAGCTTCTTAATATAATGTGTAAAAATTTGTTAAGGCTTTTTGTCTCTATATCCTTGAGTTTTATTGGTCTGTAATTTGTTGACTTTTCTACTGTGCTTACCTGGTTTTATTATCAAAATACTTCTTCCTCGTAAAGTACATTTGGAAGTGTTGCCTCCTCTTCTATTTTCTGGAAGTTGACAGTTCTCTCCTTTCATCACTTGAAAAATGTCATACTTCTTCCTTCTGGCTTTCATGGTTTCACATAAGAAATTCTCTGTCATTTGAACTTTTTTGCCTATAGATAAAGTGTCTTTTTCTCTTTCACTGTTTTTAAGACTTTTTAAAAAAAATATATAACTAGTTTTCAGACATTTGACTATGATGCGTCTAAGCATGAGTTTCTTTGGGTTTATCCTGTATACTCAGCTCCTTGATTCTGTAGGGTTTTGTATTTTACAAAATTTGGTATTTTTCAATCATTACGTGCTTGAGTACTTGTTCAGCAACACCCTCCCTTTTTGAAACTCTGATGGCATAAACTGTAGATCTTTTATTACATCCCACAGGACAACTGAGAATATTTTCATTTTAAAAATCATTTTTTCCTTCTTGTTAAGACTGTGTAATTTCTATTGTCCTATCTTTCTGCACAGATTTCCCCTGTCTCCTCACCTCCATTCTACTGTTGAGACCATTTATTGAACTTTTTTTTGATTACGATATTTTTGGTTCTAAAATGTCATGTTGTTCTATGTCTTCTATTTCTTTCTGACTTTTCCCATTTTTTATTTGTTGCAAAATGTTTTAAATAGCTTACTCAACAATTTTCGGGATGGCTACTTTAACATCCTTGCTAGATAATTCTGTCATCTTTGTCATGTCAGTATAAGTGACTACTATCTTTTTTCATTCCAGTTGAGATTTTCTTTTTTGGCATTTGGGATATTACATTATCAGACTCTGGATCTTATTTAAATCTATTTTAGCTAGTCCCCTTCTGACTGTTCTGGTGGAAGATAGAGGTAGAAGTGTGCTGCCTTATTGCCAGGTGGGAGTGAAGGTCCTGGTTCCCCACTCCATCTATGGTTGATACTTTAGAGATTATTTGTGTGTGTGTGTGTGTGTGTGTGTGTTGTGTAAATAAATTTTACTTGACACCATCTTAATTCCCTTTAAAATTAGTAAATAGATATCTGGAACCTTGTGAGTTCATTTTTAAATGTTCAGATTTTTTTTTCCACTGGACAAAAAAAAAGAGCTTTAACTCACATTTCCATAGACAATGAAGCCCATGACATTCACATAATGATTTGACTTCAGGACTTGGTACTACATATCAGTACTATCTATAGAGTCAAGAAAGAAAACATTTGCTTACCAAATATAAGCAAAACTCAAAACTAATTTGCCTGTGTTGTGAAAATAATGACTCCTTACTTTGTGGATTGATTCCCAACTATTTTATGAGGTAAATGTGTAGGGATTAATGAAGATTTTTAAAGATTTCTGAATGTAAGAAAGGTATTATGAGTACAAAGAAAGTAAATGCATTGATGCTAGTGAGCTGAGAATCAGTAACATATTTTAATAGTTGTATCTCTTATTGTGTATTAGTGAAGATCCTGGTAGGAAATATAGGTGGCAGATTCAAAAGCATTTAACAGATAATAATTCGGTGAAAGAACTACGGACAAACATATAGGCAGGCTGATGAGAACAAATAAGGGATGGTGAGTCACCTAGCAAGCAGCAAGAGAGGTAATTTGTTTTTACCTCCAGGCCTAATATGTCAAGGTAAAGGAATAATGTTGGAATAGCAATAGAAAAGGACAGTCACTACCAGGACTTTAGTGAGGCATATGTGAAGTGGAACACAAATATCCAAACCCTTTTTTTCCTTGCCCTCTGATCTCCAACTGGTGTCACATAATTTCCTGAAAGTCGGTGCACAAGAGGCGTTGGTGATACAAATGAAGAGACAAGCTTTCCAGGGCAAAAAACAGGGCAGAGAATTGCAAAATGGGTGTGGTAGCGAGGAGTGGAGCCACTGCCACTAATACAACTGAAGAATTTTTAGCAAGCAGGCTCACCCCTACCATTTCAGTCTTGGATGGATACTCAGTACTAGTGTGATACCTTGTAGGAAATATGATCAAGGATGAATAGATCCTACGCAATGTAGCCTTTGCCTTCATTTTCAACCCTACATTACATCTCTGAACTTCCTCGAGTTATGTTATGTGCTTTCCTACTATTATATCTCAGATTATTTCAAAAATTCATCATACTTGTTTTCTGAGCATGCAGCTTTACTCCCTTTTTGCATGTGTGATAAATAAATTGGGTATAAGTTTAAGGTGTTTCTTACCTGATGGAAGGCAAGCTCCATCAAAACAGTTGTGTCTTCCTTTTTAGTTGCTTCATCACTATTGCTTGTCATTTTGTTGTGTGAATAAAATTGTCTCCACTTGCAATTTCTTTGTATTTTATCCTTTGTGTATTATATGCTCCCTCATTCTTCTGGGCTTTGTTTAAATTTACTTTGTGAAGATTTTTTTTTTAGCTTCTCCTCACTCCCCCTCGTAGATGGGTCCAACAATATGAATGCACCTTTACTACTCAGCTGTAAACTTCTTGATATTAAGAATTAATTGCTATTTATATTATGTTGATAACTTTAGCTCTCAAAAGCGCATTGGGTATAATAGGAGTTTAATGATATCAGTTGGAAAAAAGGAAACAGGCAAGAGAGGGAAATAAAGAAATTTATGATCCAGATCATCATAAAATTTAAAATAAAGTTTGAATGTTTGAGAGTAGCAAACCAAATCTCTTTGCGAGTGTATGCTAAAAGAAATTATGAACCTTGGTACTATGGGATGACCATAGTAACAAATTCTCATTTAAAACAATGGAACTGGGCCGTGGAATAAACGTGTATTTATTTATGAAACATTTATTAGGGCCAGATTTTCTACATTAAAGATATGAGCTAAAAGCTTCAGGTCTCTGCCCTCAAATAGATTATACCTTGGGTATATTAAAAGAAAAGTTGACATTTTAATCGATCTGCTAATTGATAAACTTCAATAAGCTTGAAGACTCTTGTCTCAGAGAGATACCTAATAGCAAGACCAGGTTTTAAAGACAACACCGTATGCACTGCCTACTATAAAATATTGTCATTTAGGTTAAATTAAGCATTGTGTTTTAAAAAGCTGCTCCCAAATGCATACACTAGAAAAGATGAAAAGTCTCAAATCAATAATCAAAGTTCTCATCTCAAGAAGAAAATAATAAAGAGTAAAAACTAATCAAAATAAAAACAGAAAAACAGTAAAGAAGATTCATTAGCAAAGAGCTATTTTTTCAAAAAGGTCAATAAAATTGACAATGTGCTAAAAGTGACAAAGAAAAAATTGAGAGGACACAAGTTACCCGTATCAGAAATGAAGTAGGGAATATTACTACCGGCCTGGAAAATACAAAAAAAAAAAAAAAAAAAAAAAAAAAAAAAAAGACAGTAAAGGATTACTATGAACAATTCTTCACATACGTATTTAATAATTTAGATGAAATGGATTGATTCTTCAAAAGGCACAAACTACTGTAAATCAATGAATATAAAATGGATAATTTTAATAGCCTAGACTTTGGCTATTTAATAGTAATTTGGATATACTAGATAATGAGTATAACTATTAAGGAAATATAACTCATAATTTAAAAACTTCTACAAAAACAAACTTCTATAATTGCATTGGAAAAATATGCCAATCTTGTGCAGAATTAATAGCAATTCTACACATTCTTTTCCAGAACATGGAAAGGAAGAAAACAATTCTGAGTATATGTGTTGAGTCCAGCAATAGCCTGATACCCAAACCAGAAAAACAGTACAAAAGAAGAAAACTATAAATCCATATTCCTTACAAATATTAGTGGAAAATTTATTAATAAAATTTCAGCACATAAAATTCAGTATTGTACTAATGGATCACTTGGGGTTTATTTCCAGGATGTAAATCTGGCTTGATATTTGAAAATCATTCACTACAATCTACCATATTAACAGGTCATAGAGGAAAAAATCACACAATTTTATCAATAAATGTACTAAAAGCATTTGACAAACTAATATATCTAATCTTGAAACAACCTGTCTGAAAAATAGGACTAAAGGAGAATTTCCTCAACTTAATAAACAACATCTACATAAACCTACAGCTAACTTCCTACTTAATAGTGAAGTATTAAATGCTTTCCCCTTAATATAGTGAACAAGGCATGAATGCACATGCTCACCACTCTTATTCAACGTACTGCTACAAGTTCTAGCCAGTGCAATGAGGCAAGACAAGTAAATCAATCCATACAGATGGGAAAGGAAGACATAAAATTGTCCCTTATATGTAGATGGCATGAAAATAAAATTTCCAAGCTATCTATAAATAATCTCCTAGAAATTATTGATAAGTGAATTCATCAAGGTAGCAAGATGCAACATAAATATACAAAAATTGATTGTAACCACTTACATTAGCACCCCCCACAAATGAAATACTTAGATCTAAAACTAGCAAAGTACATACCATATCTATATGAGGAAAACTGCAACCCTCTGATGAAAGAAATCACAGAAGATAATCCATATTCATGGATAGGAAGGCTCAATATTTTTAATATGTCAGTTATTCTCAAATTGATCTATAGACTCAATGTAATCCCAATCAAAATCTCAGTAGTTATTTTGCAGATATTAACAAAGAGATTCTAAAAATGATATGGAAAGGCAAGAAACCTTGAATAGCCAAAACAACATTGAAGGGCTGGGCGTGGTGGCTCACACCTGTAATCCCAGCACTTTGGGAGGACAAGGTAGGCAGATCACTTGAGGTCAAGAGTATGAGACCAGCCTGGCCAACATCATGAAGCCCCGTCTGTACTAAAAATATAAAAATTAGCTGGGAGTCGTGGCATACATCTGTAATCCCAGCTACTTGAAAGAATCGCTTGAACCCAGGAGGCGGAGATTGTAGTGAGCCGAGATCATGCCATTGCACTCCAGCTGGGGTGACAGAGACAGGGAGACTCCATCTCAAACAAACAAACAAACAAAAGCAATATTGAAGGACAAGCACAAAGTCAGAAGATTGAGACTGCTCTACTTCAGGACTTCAGTAATCCAGACAGTGTCTTATTGGCAAAAGAATAGATCAATGGAACAGAATAGAGAGCCCAGGAATGAATCCACATAAATATAGTCAACTGACCGATGTTTGATAATGGAGCAAAGACAACCTTTTCAATAAATGGTGCTGGAACAACTGGGCATCCACATGCAAAACAGTGAATCTAGACACAGACTTTATACCTTTCACAAACATTAACTCAAAATGAATCAGAAACTTAAACGTAAAATGCAAAACTATAAAGCCCACAGAAGATAACATAGGAGAAAATCTATATGGGTCTGGTGATGACTTTTTAGATATAACACCAAAGACATGACCTATGCAAGAAATAATTGATAAGCAGGACTCCATTAATATTAAAAAATTCTACACTGCGAAAGACATTGTCAAAAGAATGCAAAGACAAGCCACAGAATAGGAGAGAATATTTGCAAAAGACATATCAGGTAATGGACTGTTATCCAAAATATACAAAGAACTATTAAAAATCAACAATAAGAAAACAAACTACTCTATTTTAAAAATGGGCAAAACACCTTAACAGATAACTCACCAAAGAAGATATACAGATGGAAAACAGGCATATGAAAAGATGCTCCACATCATATGTCATCAGGAAATTGCAAATTAAAACAACAATGTGATGCTACTACATACCTCTTAGAATGGCCAACACTCAGAACAGTGACACCACCCAATGCTGGTGAGGGTATGGAGTAATAGGAACTCTTGTTCATTGCTTGTGAGAATGTAAACTTGTACAACCACTGAAAATCAGTTTGAGGATTTTTTACAAAACTAAACATACTCTTGCTATATGATCAAGTAATTAAACTCTTTGGTATTTACCCAAATAAGCTGAAAACTTATGTCCGCACAAAAACCTGCAGATGGATGTTTATAGCAGCTTTACTCATAATTGCCTGAACTTGGAAACAACAAGATGTTCTTCAGTAGGTGAATGGATAAATAAACTGGTACTTTCAGACTATAGATGCTAAAAAGAAATGAGCTATCAAGACATGAAAATACATTAGGGAAACCTAAATGCCTGTTTCTAACTGAAGGAAGCCAATCTGAAAATGCTTCTATATACTGTAGGATTCCAACTATATGACATCCAGGAAAGGTAAAATTATGAAGATAGTAAAAATATCAGTGGTTGCCAGGGGTTAGTTGGCAGGGAGGCATGACTAGGCAAAGCACAAATATTTTAGGTCAGTGAAACTACTCTGTATGATACTATCATAGTAGATACACATCACTATAAATTTGTCCAAACACATAGAAAACACAACAACAAGAGTAAACTCTAATGGAACCTATGGATCTGAGTTATAATGCTGTGTTGATGTAGGTTCATTTATTGTAACGAATGTACCACTCTGGTGAGAGTTATTAATAATGAGAGAGGCCACGCTTGTGCAGGCACAATGGGTAGATGGGAAATCTCTGTTTTTCGATTTTGCTGTGAACCTAAAGCTTCTCCAAAAATAAAGTCTATTAAAAATCACTTGCATTCTGTGAATTAATAATGAACATATGGACATGGAAATTTAAAATATAGTATATTTTACTATGTCACAAAAATTAAATATAAATCTAACAAGACATGTACTTGCATGGTGAAAGCAAAAAAAAAGTTTTAGAAGTAAATCATAGAACATCTAAATTAATGAAGAAATATATTGTGTTCGTGGATTGAGAGATTCAACACAGTAATGTCAATTTTACCCAAACTGTTACACAGTTTACACAATTTTTATCAAAATCTCAGCAATATTTTTGGAATTTAGGTGTAGGAAAAATTTATGTGAAAAGGCACTCTAAAATTTATGTGAAAAGGCACTCTAAAATTTATGTGAAAAGGCAATGGATTTAGAATAGCTAAAACAATGTTGAAAAGGAAGAATGAAGTAAGAGGAATAAGTCTACCAGACTGAAGACTTACTAAATAGCTACACTAATCAAGATAGTGTGGTGTTGGTGTTGGGATAGACACACAGATTAATGGAACAGAATAGAGACTTCAGAAATAGACCCACACAAATTGCTCAACTGATTTTGACACAGCGCAAAATGATTCAGTGGAGCAAAGACAGTCTTTTCAACACATGGGTGTTAGAACAAGTGGACAAAAATAATGGAAAGAAAAAAGAAGAAAAAGAACCTTGACAAAACTTTACACCTTATACAAAATTAAATGCAAATAGATGACGAATTTAAATGTAAAACACAAAATAATAAATATTTTACAAAAACATACAGGAGAGTTTTCAGGATCAAAGGCTAGGAGGAGCTCTTAGATTTGACATTAAAATCGTGTGCCTTAAAAGAAACAATTTGATAAATTTGACGTACAAAATTTTAAAATTTTGCTCTGAGAAAGACGTTGCCAAGAGGATGAAGAGACAGGCTGCACATCGAGAAAAATACCTGCAAACCATATATTTGACCATGCACTAGTATCTAGACTAAATGAAGAATTCATGTAACCCAAAAGTAAAAACAAAACAGAAACACAAAAAAAATCCATTAGAAAAATGGGCAAAAGACATGGAGACATTTCACCAAAGACAACACATAGATGGCGAATAAACTTATGAAAAGATGTTCAGCATCATTGGCTATTAGGGAAATTCAAATTAAAACCTCAATATGATATAACTCTGTGCGTATTAGAATGGCTAAGTTAAAAAATAGTGACAACATCAAACACTGGCAAGAATGCAGAAAAATGAGATCACTTACACATTGTTGGTGGGAACATGAGATGGTAAAGGTACTCTGTAAAAGTTTGGTGCATTGTAAAAAACTAAACATACAACTAACATACAGCCCAGAAATTTCATTCCATGGCATTAATCCCAGATAAATGAAAATTTGTTCATAAAAAAACTGTACATGAGTCTTCACAGCAGCTGTATTTGTAATAGGCAGAAACTGGAAACAACCCAGATGTCCCTCAACAGGCAAATGGTTAATCAAACTGGCATATTCATACCATGGAATACTACTCAGCAGTACAAAGGAACACATTGTTGATGCACATTACAAATCTGGAAGAATCTCCAGAGAATTATGCTGAGTGAACAAGGGTAGTCCTAAATAGCTGCATAATACAGGGTTTCATTTACATAACACTTTTGAAATGATAAAATTATACAAATAGAGATCACATTAGTGGTTGCTAGAGATTAAGGAGTGCCTGAGGGCAGGAAAAAAGCGGGTCTGACCATGAAAGGGCAACGTGAGTGATCCTTGTGGCGATGGAAATATCCTGTATTTTATCTGTGCTGATGTCAATATCTTGTTGTAATATTGTTCTATAGTTCTGTGACTTTACCTTAAGGAGGTACTGGGTAAAATGCACACAGGATCTTTCTGTATTATTTCTTACAACTGCATGTGAATTTACAGTTATCTATCTATCTTTTTTTTAAAAGACAGTGGGCTGGGTTTAGCCTATGGGCCAAAGTTTGCAGACTCCTGCCATACAACATTGACATTCGTGCATACAAATAAATATAAGATAAAACTGTATGGTGAAGCCTGATGGAGATTAGGTGGCATCAATGTCATGTTTAAAACTGTTGCACTTGCTTTTTTTTTGTTAAAAGGATACTGGAACTAGATTATATAATGTAACACACTTAAAAGAATTATCTAATTCAGGAAAACTTTAAATATGCAAATCAGAATTCTGAGTATCGTTTAAACAAAATATTTAGAGTCTTGTAAAAACAGGCTCTCAATGCCATTTTGTTATTGTTAATACTCAAAACTGTTTCACAAGTTTGTTTATTGAAAGCCTAGACCAAGTTATTACTATGCAAGAAAGAGTAAAGAAAACAATATAAATCTATGTGGATGACATTTTAGATTGCAACTTCAGCAAACTTGTAGGCTCAAATTAAAATCCTTTCCTAATTTCTTTTTTTAAAAAAGCAAAAGAAAAAAATCCCCTCCCTGTTAGAATTCTTTTTTTACTCTGTTCTTAAAACAACCATTTTTTTTCCCATGGCAAGGCTAAGTTTTCATCCTGATAAAGTTTTTGTGAAGGTTTAATGTGTCATCCTAAGAAACAATTGATAAGAATTGATAAGAATAGAAGATCCAACGATTGCGGTGCCTGAAGCTCGAGGCTATTCTTAGTTGTGCATATTTTTCGAGCACGTGATTATATGAAAGTTCTGCACATATTTTTGAAGAGTTCTATGAAATAAAGGGGCCCAAAAGCTTAAGCTTCATTTGCTTCCTGACAAATCAAATCATCTGGAAAGGAGAGCAGCTTTGAGAGGATTTATGTAGCAGATGAAGCTGCACATGCTATTTTCTCTAATAGTTTTTAAAGCGAGGGAGAGAGAGAGAGAGAGAGAGAGAGAGAGTCTTTGAGTGGCATCCTATTTTGAATATCTCACTACAGAATGCTTTAAAAAGAAATGGAAAGAAAACACAAATAAAGACCATTTATAGTTTGGTTCAAAATTTTCTGAGCCCCACAATGAATATACTTACTCACTGAAGCCTGAGTGTCAGAGCCTGTTAATGGAAATCAGATAAAATATTTGATTTGACTTTAAATGAGGTTTCACAAATGGATTGAATTTAGAGGAGGATAAAAAAAAAGTTTTATATTGGTTTATGTCCCAAAATTCTGTTCAATTTTATAAAATGTTTAAACATTGTGAAGTCTGGTTATTTGAAAGATAGCTTCTAATCTATATTATATTAAAGATTAGTGCTTAAAGTATATTCTGGATTTAATTGATGTCTAAACAACCTAAAGCATTTATATTTCCTTAAACATTTTTAAAGTATTGAAAATCTTATGGTGAATCTTTAGAGTTAACTATATTTGGGATATTGAGAAGTATGATGTTATTGAACCCAAGTTTAATGTGTGTGTGTGTGTGTGTGTGTGTGTGTGTGTGTGTGTAGGCGTATGCTTTTTCTATCACAAATTATCTTCCAAGGTACATGTCTCTCTCTCCATGTTAGCAAATGAGGTACATTTAAGGATTTTAATATTCTGAGGTAATACCTTTAGGAACTTGGAGAAGAGAGTAAGATTAGAAATAGTTTAAAATCTCTCTATTTAAAATAAAAAGGGGAGGGACTTGGAGAAGGTCTACTTTGATAAAATCTCATTATGAAAACAGGGAAATCTGAGAGTACAATTGGCTCCTAGAAGGTTGGTTAGCAAAAATATAATACATTTTTAAATAGAAGCAATGATAAGAGTAGCAGTTAAATACATTAGAAAAGATAAAGTGTATTAGGCTATCAGGCTCTCACTTCCACCTACATTCCCCATTTAAAAAAATTTTTCTTCAGCTTTTTTTTTTTTTTTTTTTTTTGAGACAGGGTCTCACTCTGTTTCCCAGGCTAGAGTGGTAAACATACACAATGTTTGTTTATTTTTAACAAACTGCCAAACTATTTTCCAGACTGATTTTCTTTCCAGTAATGTACAAGTGATCCCATTTCTCCACATTTTTGCTAGTTATTTGGTGGTGGTGTCACTATTTTTTATTTCAGACATTCTGACAAATGTGTAGTTTTATCTCACTGTGGTTTCAATTTATATTTGCTTGATGTCTAGTGATATTTAATATCTTTTCCATATGTTTGTCATTTATATATACTCTTCAGTAAAATGTCTCTTCGTGCCTTTTGCTCATTTCCTAATTAATTTATTTTTGGATTTTTACTTTTGAGTTTTCTAAGTTCTTCGTATATAGTCCCTGTTTTTGCAACTGATATGCAAATTATTTTCTCCCATTCTGTACCTTGTATTTCATTTCTTAACAGGATCCTTTTCAGATCAAATGTTTTAATTTTAACGAAGTCCAATTTATCAGTTTTTCTTTTTTATGGATTGTACTATTTGTGTAAAGTGTAAAAAGTCTTTGCCTCAGTCACAAAATTTTCTCCCATATGTTTTTCTAAAATATTTATAGTTTTATGTTTTATATTTGACATTTGAGATAATTTTGCATAAGGCATGAGACTTAAGTTGAGGCTCTATTTATTTACTTATATATTTATGGGTGGGCTTTGTTTGCTTTGCCTTTAGATGCCTACTTGCTCAAACACCACTCGCTTAGAAAAAAGGCACACTGTTTGTTGAAAAGGCTATAGAAATGGAAACGCTGTTAAAATTCCTCCTTGGAATTGCTTTCACAACTTTTTAAAAAATTAGTTTGCACATATTTGTGCGGGTCTATTTCTGGAATCTCTATTCTACTGCACTGAACTATGTGTCTATCTCTCCCCCAATTCCACACTGTCTTGATTACTGTAGCTACATAATAAGCCTTAATATTTAGTGGAGTGATTCTTTCCACTTTATTCTTCTTTGTCAAGATTGCATTAGCTATTATCAGGCTTGTGCTTTTCCATATAAATTTAGAATAAGCTGATCCAAGTCTACTAAAAAGACCTTGCTGGTATGTTAGTAGAAATGGCATTAAAGCTATAGATTAATTTGGAGATAATTGACATCTTTACCATGTTGAGTATTCCAATCCATTAGCAGAGTATATCTCTCCATTTATAAGTTAATTTTTTATCATGCTGTGTTTTTCAACAGTGTTTTACATTGAGATTAGACTGTGTTTTCATATTTCTAATATACTTACGTGTTATTGTCTGTTATGCATGTGATTACACAAAGAATGCGAACATAGCAAAAGGTCTAAAATTATGATTTAGAAAAGAAAGCAGATTTTAAAAACTTAAATGACTATAGCTAAATATACACCATATGTGTACGATGTTGAAATAATTTTAAGTAATAAGATTATAATTGTTTATAGAGGGACTGATAGAGGCCTATAATTTTTCATGAATGCAAAATATATTTTAATTACATTAAAGTAATGCATCAGAGTGTTTTTTAATTACTTTTCTTTAGCCCACAGTTTTATGATACATGTTGTAAAATGAAGACTGGTCCTTGCTTATATTGCAGTATTAACCTGTATCATAAAACAGATGACAAATTCTTAGAACTAAGAGCACTAAACTTAAAAGTGAACAAGAAATGAATGCTTAAGTATCTTAAAACCCTAAAGGCATTTTTTAAAGTAAATATATCTTTTATTTCATCATACATTGTGGATGTAGAGTCATTGGTGAGAAATATATTGCCCACATTATAACAATATAATTATCAGAAAGTATAATATTCTTTTAATATCTAATTCAATGTGGAATAACAGATTTTCAGCAAAAGGAGGGAGTTGCATGTATCTGACCCTTATTGACAGGCCTTTTTGTCTCCAGTAATTACCTAATCTCTATGCGATTCAGTGTTCTTAAGGAAATCCAACTTTTCTTGCTCTTTAATTATTTGTTTCCACAAAATACTAGCCAAACACATAGCTATTAGATCTATGTGAGGTGGATGTATATATCGAAATTTCTTCACAAGCCACCTAACCAACGTGCTAAGTTTTCCAGAATCCAAAACAAATCAGTTTAAGAGGTAGGTATGCAAAGATCCTGTAATACTCTAGATTTTAAAAAAAGTATCCTTAGTTAAGTACCACGAGAAAATGAGCTAGTTTATGTGCTACGTTAGGAACACAATAGCCAAAAAAATAAAAAAAAATAACAGTTGGAATCAGGCACCTTGGTACTTCATGAATATTTTGCAACAGTATAATAGGGCCTTTCAGTAATGATGTCCTTGCATAGAAATACATGAAAATTACACAAATTTGATATTTTTAGTAACTGAATTTAGTTTAGTTTTGTAAACTCAGAAGTTAAGGGTGAAGTGCATATGTGCGTGGAGTGACTTACACATACATACACAAGCAATCATAGGTACAACTTTAGGGCTCTTATAAAGTAGGGCACATTGTCACCAGTTGAATTGTTATATGATTCCTGATTTAAATGATAAGACGTTCCAATTTCTTCAACCCTTACTTCTTGAGCGAACAGTCCATATGCAAATCAGTATGGAGTGGCAAACTTTAATCTCACGTTCTAGTGAGTATTTTATACTAAAAACCACCAGATAGAGTCACGAAAAGTAGAAATTGTTTATATATACACAAACACATTTTCTTAAAGTAACTATGAGTTTCATTTACTTTCATCTTATACTCTGTTACTTCAAAGGGAGAAGTTACTGATTTTTCTTATCTCCCTTTATCGGCCATGTCCCTGGCAAGAAATAGAATTCAACATGGATGGTTCAATGAAACAATACAAAGGGACTACTTTCAGAGGTGTGAATGGGCTTAAAGAAACCAAAAGGGGCTATTGAGTCACCTAGAGACAACCTCCAGTAGGCAATTGTGATATACCTTTCCCAGCCTTACCATGCCTAAAGAGTCAAGGGAAGGAAGCGGGATTTTCCAAATCCAGTAAGAGACAGAGCCATAGAGGAGATTCTTAACAGGATAGTCAGGGATATAAGCTGCCATGGTGGGAAATAAGGCACAAAGAGAGTGGAGGTCAATGTAAAAGAAATGTCCCAGATCTGCTCTCTTTCTGCCTTTCTGTCTTATGTTTATGCCTTCCATTGGCCAAAACCAACAGGAGACTAGTCGGCAAGGGAGCTAAGGAAATGCAATTTATAGGGGTCAGCTTCACAGTGACAGAGCAGAACAAAAAAGAGCATAAAATGGATTGGGCCAAGCCAGCAAGGAAAGAGTGTACTGAAATATTTAAAATTTAGAGAGAAAAAATAAATCCACCAACCTAAAATTCTGTATCGGTGAAATTATCCTTCAAAAGTAAAAGAGAAATGAATACTTTATCAGACAAACACGCTGAGGGAATTTGCTGCCAGTAGATCTGCCTTGCAAGAAATGTCAAAAGAAGGACTTCAGAGAAAAAGAAAATGATGTAAGTCAGAAACTTAGATCTACATAAAGAAAGGAAGTATATTAGAAAAGGAAAAAATGAAAGTAAAACAAAATTATCTATTCTTCCTATTCCTGATTGATCTAATAAATATTTGTTCAATATAATAACAGCAACAAGAAACATTGGATGATTAGAGCTTATGGATAAGAGAAACAAACGCCAGCAATGTTACAAAGGTTCAAGAAGGAAGAGTTGGAATATTCTGTGTGGGAAAAAATGGATTGGAGTGGGAGCAGAAAAAAAAATCACGATTCCTTTATGTAAATTAACATCAGAACCATCCTCTAACTAGGAGTTCAAGTTCAACTTCACTTGGTTGTAACCATAATTTCAATTCTTTCTCTTCTTAAAAGCTAAAGGTGCCAGGCGCAGAGTCTCACACCTGTAATCCTAGCACTTTGGGAGGCCGAGAGGGGCAGATCACTTGAGGTCAGGAGTTTGAGACCAGCATCGTCAACATGTTGAAACCCCTTCTCTACTAAAAGTACAAAAATTAGCCGAGCATGGTGGCGGGTGCCTGTAGTCCCAGCTACTCAGGAGACTGAGGCATGAGAATCGCTTAAACCCAGCAGGTAGGGGCTGCATTTTAATTATTTATTCATCTGATGATGGACAGAATCTAAAAAAGTTGAACTCATAGAAATACAGATTAGAATGAAGATTACCAGAGAAATGGGGGAAGGGTCCTACGGGGAAAAGAAAGATGTTGATCAAAGGGTACAAATCTTTAGTTAGGTAGGAGGAAGAAGCCTTAGTGATCTATTGCACATAATGGTGACTATAATATATCATAATGCATCATATATTTCAAAATTGCTGAAATAGTGGATTTTAATGTTTTCACCACAAAAAAATACGAGGTAACAGATTCATTAGCCTGATTGAATCACTCTGCATTGTAAGCATATATCAAAACACCATATTGTAACCCATAAATACAAACAAATATTAATTGTCAATTAAAAACAAAGTTAAAAACAAACAACAACATCAATACAACATATGAGACTACCATTATAGTACAAAAATTGCACTCCTGGGCATTTATCCCAGAGAAATGAAGACTTACGTTCACACGAATCCTGTACATTAGTGTTCACAGCAATTTTATTAGTAACAGCCCCAAACTGTAAACAATATCTCTCAGTCAGTGAATGGTGAAACTGTAGGTGTCCACAACCATAAATAAATCAGCAACATATATTAGTAATAAAAAGTAACAAACTATTGCAATATGCAACAATTTAGATGGATCATTAAGCAATTATGCTGGCTGAAAAAAGCTAGTTCAAAAGGATTCAATACCATACAATTCTATTTGCATAATATTCTTGAAATGACAAAATTATAGACATGAAGAACAGATTAATGGTTGCCACATGTTAGGCATGGGACAGGGTGGCAAGAGGAAGCTGGATGATTTTATTAAAGGTCAACAGGAGAGATCTTTGTGCTCATGTAACATCTGTATTTTGACTGTTGTGGTGGACGCACTAATCTACATGTGTAAAAATTGCATTTAACTAAATATATACACACACATGAGTGTAGGTAAAACTTGGAAAATCTGAATTAGATAGGTTAATTGTAACAAAATCCTCATTATAATGTTTGAATATAATTTGCAAGATATTACAATTGGGGATAACCGAGTAAAAGCCACACAGGATATTTCACATAGGATCTTTTATATTATTTTTTACAACCGTTCTTAACTCTACAACTCTTTGAAAATAAAATGTTTAACTTTTAAAATTATCTCAAGCTTGCTTAGCTTGTGTCAGAGCTTGGATTCAAATGCAGATATGAAGCCAGAGCCCTTGCTTCCTGTCATTGCTCTATACCGGTCCTCAGAGTTCCCAGGATGCAGGAAGGTAAATTGGAATTGCACTGCAGGCACAATTTAACCACCATAACAGATATCCTAAATTATTTTTTTATTTTTAATTTTTGTGAGTACACAGTAGATGTACATATTTAGCGGTACCTAAATTCTAAGCTACCAATAGATTTCAGATCGTATGGTCTTGTAAAATAGTATGAGCATGCAACGGTTAGGATCATGCTGCCAACCTCTACCACTTAATAGATGGGTGTGTGTGTGTGTGTGTGTGTGTGTGTTCGTGTGTGTGTCTATGTATGTGTGTGTCTGTGTGTATTTGTGAATGTGTGACACCTTGGAGAAGCAAATCTTTCACACCTCAGTTTCCTCAGTTGTTAAATGAGGGATAACAACTGTTGCTAACTCACTGAGTTACAAATGACTTAATATCGACAATGCACTTAGAATACCACCCAGAACATAGTAAGTTGTATGTGTTAGATATTATTATTACTACTACTGACTTCAGAAATTATAAAATACGAAAAATGTTCTTTTAGAAGAAATGTGGCAAACACACTGACATGATTCAATGAACAGCAGTCTAGATTATGTATATTGTCTTATAATTTTATCATCTACGTGACCTAAGTATTAGCCACTGCTGCCATTCCAAGAGTCGATTTTTTGTAAAATTCTGGGAAAAGAGATTTTGCTTCTCACATTTACTCCTAAGTCAGAAGTCTATTGGGTAATCACTTCTCTGGGTTTAGATCCCTCCTGGCCACTCTCAGTGATTCTTTCACCCAGGCCACTGTTCACTAAGCTTGTCACCACATGGATTTACTGGACAATTGTCGATTTACTGGACAATGGCTCTTCCTAGTGTGCTGCTGCCCCTCAGCGTGGGCTTCAGCCCCACACCAAACATGGAGCAGGCTCTCTTCCCCTTACTGCTCACCCTTATAGTCCCCACAACTCCATCAGAGAGTTCCGTAGGAATATTGGCCTTTACAGGAGGGTTGGGATTAGGGGTAACTAAGAGAATTACACTGAGGGATGAAGAAAGGCAAAACTCTATAATAACAATGGCTTGGTCTTGTATTGTGTAGCAGAAAACAGGAAGAAATTAACCCCTACACAACGTTTTTTTGTGAGCATGCACCAGTTCCTATTCTTACTCTTTCCTATTGAAGGCTATGGGCTTCCTTTCTAAAAGGCCTCCATTTTCAAGCTAGAAATTACTACCTTCCTTCAGGGAAATTCCACCCCATAATAGGAAACATTGATCATTTACTATATGCCAAGTATTGATCTAAGCAACTCATCAGTATTAACTACTGTATTTAATTGATTCTGAGATGACATTTCACATTTTAACATTTCTAAAATCAATATGTCTTAAAATCATTAGTGTATAGCATTTAGGGGTAACCTGTTTTTCAATTTGTTAGTCCTACACACAACAATGGTCTATCTTGCAATTTATTATTTCTTAGATTCAATGACATACAGCAATATAGTTTTCACAACAATTTAATCATTTAGGGACTTATTGTATCAACATTTTATAGATGTCATAATTGAGTCTCAGAAGTGATACACACCTAGCAACCTCAAGGTTGCTCAAGGTCACACAGCTAGTCAATGGTAGATTTAATCCCAGCTAGCCTGATCCAAGAGCCTGTACCCTTAGAATATAACCTGCTCCTCTCAGATTACCACCATCTCCCATGGGTCCCCATTAATTAGCAAGGACGGCCTAATCTAATTCACAGTGAGGAAGAGAAACATTTTCCAAAGTTTGCAAAACTTGCCAAGCTTGCCAACTTATATTATTATTATTATTATTATTATTATTAATATTTTTTATGAGACGGAATCTGGCTCAGTCGCCCAGGCTGTAGTGCAGTGGCGCGATCTCGGCTCACTGTGAGCTCTGCCTCCCGGGTTCATGCCATTCTCCTGCCTCTGCCTCCGGAGTAGCTGGGACTACAGGCGCCTGCCACCACACCCGGCTAATTTTTTTGTATTTTTAGTAGAGACGGGGTTTCACCGTGTTAGCCAGGATGGTCTCGATCTCTTGACCTCGTGATCCGCCCACCTCGGCCTCCCAAAGTGCTGGGATTACAGGTGTGAGCCACTGCGCCCAGCCCTTATATTATTAAGCAAAATGAGTGCCAATATTTGGTTTCTCCTTCCTTTTTTTTTTTTTTTTTTTGACAAAGTTTCGCTCTTGTCACCTAGGCTGGAGTGCAATGGCGTGATCTCGGCTCACTGCAACCTCAGCCTCCCAGGTTCTAGTGATTCTCCTGCCTCAGCCTCTCAGGTAGCTGGGATTACAGGCATGCACCACCACACCCAGCTAATTTTTGTATTTTTAATACAGATGGGGTTTCACCGTGTTGGCCAGGCTGGTCTTGAACTCCTGATCTCAAGTGACCCACCCACCTTGGCCTCCCAAGCTTCTGGGATTACAGGTGTGAGCCACCGCGCCCGGCCTCTCCTTCCTCTTTCAAGCTGTTTCCTGGGTGTGGGGTGGGGTGGGGAACAGAGGCATAAATAGCAGGTCCTTTACAGAACCACCTACCACAAAGATGACTACACTTTGCCTACACAAAAAGCTGGCAGAAGCTTTTTGCTTTATTTTGGAGGCCTTATCAAACACCAGGGCAGAATGATCTGTAATCTCTGAGGTGCGAAGCTAAGTGAGGATTAACCACTTTTCTCTCCTAGCAAAAACTCCCAAATGGTGAGGCTAGTGGGGAAGGACAGGATGGTAGTGTTATTGTTCTTCCAGTTACATGTATTTGTAATATTATTCAATGTATCTTATCTATTATGTATATTTTATCAGCTCATTCCCCATCCATCTGTGACAGAAAGAGGGAAGTGTGACACAAGAAGTAGTGATTAAATATCTCAACATGTTCATGCATCCAATGAGCAAAAACCCAGACTACTTTGAAGTAAGGATAGACTATGTCAGCCCCATTACCAAATATTTGAGGGAAACGGTTGTACAATATAAAACCATTTCTGAATTTTAGAGGAGTCAAATATAAGGTTTCCAAATAATATAAAATGCACGCCATTGGTTTCCTTCCTCCCTCCCCTCCTCTCACTCTCTCCCTCCCTCCCTCCCTTCCTTCCTTCCCTCCTTCCCTCTCTTTTTCTTTTTCTTCCTCTCTTTTTTTTTTTTTTTGAAATGGAGTTTCACTCTTGCCCAGGCTGGAGTACAATGGCGCAATCTCGGCTCACTGCAACCTGTGCCTTCCAGGTTCAAGCAATTCTTCTGCCTCAGCCCCCCAAGTAGCTGAGATTACAGGCGTGTGCCACCACACCCGGTTAATTTTGTATTTTTTTTTAGTAGAGACAGAGTTTCACCATGTTGGTCAGGCTGGTCTTGAACTCCTGACCTCAAGTGATCCACTCACCTTGGCTTCCCAAAATGCTGGGATTACAGGCATGAGCCACAGTACCCCACCAGTTATCTTTCTTTGGCTACACCTTTTTGAAGTAGGACTTTCATACCACTGGGCAATAGCAGCTGAATATAGGAATGAACTTAATATTTCTTATACATGAAGACTATGGCATTTCATTTCTATTGTGAAGTGGGCATGGATATATTAAAATAGAGAACATCTTACTGTTCTCATTTAAAAATTTTTCATGATATATGTCACATTTTGTACAAAATGAAAATATGTATTGCTCAGTTTTGATATATCTTGTACTTGATTGTCAATTAAAATGAATTAATTTTTGTATTAAAAAATTTAGTAATAAACACTGAGAATGTGAACTACACACCCATATACATGCACAACAAAAGCTTAACATGGTATCTATAATTAGCCTACAGAGTTCTTTTAAACTAAACATAATAGTTGCCAAAAGGGATTCATAGCTTTTGAATTGATTTAAAATTAACCTCCCTGTCACTTTCAAATGAATTTCCATTTATGTAACATGAAAATTGTCCCATGACAAAACTTTCAGCAGGAATAAATTTATTCGTTCTTGAGTCTATCATTTGCAAAGCACTATGGTGTGCCACTTGGAAAGGGATCTAAATCAGAATTTTTCCCCAAAGCCATAACCAGGTATATGACATGCAGCATTTTAAAGGGTACTCATGAATTCATTTTGATGCCTGTACTCACTTGAGCACATATGTTTTACAACTTTGAAGGCCCTCCCTCTCTTAGCTTGGTTCTAGCTCACACAATGCTCCAGCATTGAAGATGTTGAAAAAAGATGTGTCTGAATATACACACACACACAAGTGATAATACCTACATAATACTGGGTTGATGGTTTATTAAAACACAAGAAGCATCTAAACTGCCCCACAAATATCATGCAAATTTAGAAATACCAGATTCATTTTGCATATCTTGTGGATTCCTTATACAGCACCCTTTCTCCCCCTTGTTTGTGTGTGTATGTGTGTGTGGGTGTTAATGTGTGTGCCTGTGTGCAGATGTGTAGAAGGAATCTAGTATTTCTAAATTGACATGATAATTGTGGGGCATTTTAGATGCTTTTTGTGACTGAATAAACCATCAACACAGTATTATGTAGGTAGAATTATTCACATTTTGCAGATAAGAAAACTGAGATTCAGTAAGTTTTTTGTCCAAAGCTATAACCGAGATTTTGAAATCCTGTGAGGTTAAACCCTAAAACATATGCTTTTAGTATCGTAATCTTTACCATGGTTACCAGATGACATGTTAAAAATCTGCTAAGTAAAGGATAGGACACCAATGACCAAAATTATTAAATGCTATCTAGGTTTAAGTGAGGGCTTCCATCAATACTGAGAAAACTTTGTCTGCATGCACCCTTGCTACTTACCAATGAACAGCATCACCATTATATATGAGCTTGTTAAGCAAGATGTTGAATATTGGCCAGGTGCAGTGGCTCACACCTGTAATCCCAGAACTTTGGGAGGCTGAGGCGGGTAGATCACTTGAGGTCAGGAGTTCAAGACCAGCCTGGCCAACATGGTGAAACACCATCTCTACAAAAAATACAAAAATTAGCTGGGTGTGGTGGCGGGCGCCTGTAATCCCAGCTACTCTGGGGGCTGAGGCAGGAGAATCACTTGAACCCAGGAGGTGGAGGTTGCAGTGAGCGGAGATCCTACCACTGCACTCCAGCCACCACTGAACTCCAGCCTGAGCGACAGAGCAAGACTCTGTCTCACAAAAAAAAAAAAAAAAAGATGTCGAATGTCAGGCACATTCCAAACCTACTGAAACAGACTCTAAAATTTAACAAGAACCCCAGATTATTTAGACACAGTTATGTATGCAACAGCTATATTCTACAGGTGTAACAAGAAACAAAGCTAAGGACCAACCTAAACATTTCCTAAGGAAAAAAAAGGAGGGTAATACCTTTACTTATTCCTTTATTACTTCCAAAAAGATTTTATAATGATTTGCTAAATTCTGTTAGCCCTGATCAGATATATGTCTGCATTTAAGTTAAAAAAATCCAGAATCAAAATCAAACTTGTAAAATTCTTGTTTTCAAGTTAATTTTTTAAATGAACATACAGAATTGTATGTATTTATTGCGTCCAACATAATGGTTTGAAGTACATATACATTGTGATATGGTTAAATCTAGCTAATTAACAAATGCATTCCCTCACATGTTATCATTTAACATCCACTCTCTTAGTATTTTTCATTTGAAAAAAATTAGGTTGAGCATACCTAATCCAAAAATACACACTCTGAAATGCTCCCAAATCTGAAACTTTTTGAGCACTGAAATGATGTCATACGTGGAAAATTGGACATGTAAGTATTTAATGCAAACTTTTTTTCATGCACAAAACTGTTAAAAATACTGTATAAAATTACCCCAAAGCTACGTGTATAAAGTTCATAGAAAGCATAAATGAATTTGTGTTTAGACTTGGGTCCCATGCCCAAGATACCTTATTATGTATATGCAAGCATTCCATAATTTGATAAAATCCCAAATCTGAAACACTTCAGGTCCCAAGCATTTTGGATAAGGAATACTCAATCTGTATCATCATTAACTATAGTCACCATATTGTACAATAGATCTCTTGATTTTATTTCTCATACCTAACTGTAAATATGTATTATTTAACCGGTATCTTCATAATCCTCCCTCTCTCTTAACTACCTCACCTTCTGGTAACCAATATTTTATTCTCTACTTTAAAATCAACCTTTTCAGATTCCACATAAAGTAAGATAACATGGTATTTTTCTTTCTCTGCCTGGCTTATTTAACTTAATATCCTCCAGGTTCATTCATGTTGCTGCAAATGGCAGGTTTCATTCTCTTCATGGATGAATAGTATTCTATTGTGTACGTATACCACATTTTTTCTTTTATTCATTCACCCGCTGATGGACCCTCAGGTTGATTCCATATCTTAGCAATTGTGAATAGTGCTGCAATAAACTTGGGTGTGCAGATATCTCTTCAACGTGTTGATTTCATTTCCTTTCGGTATATAGCCGGTAGTGGTACTGCTGGATCACATGTTAGTTCTATTTTTAATTTTTTTGAGAAAGCCCCTACTGTTTTCAGTAATGGTTATACTAATTCACATTCCCACCAACAGTGTGCAAGGGTTCCCTTTTCTCTACATTCTCAGGAACACTTGTTATCTTTTGTCTTCTTGATGTCATTCTAACAGGTTTGAGTTGATATCTCACTGTGGATTTGATTTACATTTACCTGATGGTTAATGATGCTGAACATGTTTTCGTATTCCTGTTGGCTATGTGAACGTCTTCTCTTGAGAAATGTCTGCTCAGATCTTTTGCTCATTTTTAATTGGGTTGTTTCCTTGCTATTTATTTGTTTGAGTTACTGATCTATTTTGGCTACTAACCCCTTATAAAATGTATGGTGTACAAATATTTTATCCCATTCTGTAGGTTTTCTCTTCACTCTGTTGATTCTTCCCTTTACCGTGCAGAACTTTTTGAGTTTGAGGTAATCCCATTTGTCTATATTTGGTTTTGCTTCCTGTGCTTTTGAGGTCATATCCAGAAAATTTTTGCCCAGATCATAGTCATGGAGACTTCCCTTATGTTTCCTTCCAGTAGTCTTATAGTTTCAGGTCTTACATTTATGCGTTTAATCCATTATGAGTTAATTTTTGTACGTGGTCTGATATAAGGGTCTAATATTATTTTTCTGCATGTGGATATCTATTTTTTCCAGCACCATTTATTGAGAAGATTGTTCTTTTCCCATTGGATATACCTGGTACCTTTGTTGAAAATCAGCTGGCTATAATTCTGTGGATTTATTTCTGGGCTCTCTTTTATTCCATTGGTCTATGTGTCTGTTTTTATGCCAGCACCATCTGTTTTGGTTACCATAGCTTTGTAGTATATTTTGGTGTCAAGTAGTGTGATGACACCAGTTTTGTTCTTTTTGCTCAACATTATTTTGGGTCTTCAAGCTCTTTTGTGGTTCCAATTTCTGTAAAAAATGTCACTGGTGTTTTGATAAAGATTGCATTGACTGTAGAAAGCTTTGGGTAGTGTAGGAATTTTAACAATATTAATTCTTCCAATACATGAACACAGAATACCTTTCCATTTATTTGTGGCTTCTTCAATTGCTTTCATCAATGTCTTATAGTTTGCAGATCTTTCACTTCTTTGGTTAAATTTATTCCTTTTATTTGTGGGGGCGGGTGGACAGAGAACAGAGTCTTGCTGTGTTACCTGGTCTGGAGTGTAGTGTCATGATCTCTGCTCACTGCAACCTCTGCCTCCTGGATTCAAGCGATTCTCATGCCTCAGCCACCCAGGTAGCTGGGATTACAGGTGTGTGCCACCACATTAGGCTAATTTTTGTATTTTTAGTAGAGACAGGGCTTCACCATGTTGGTCAGTCTGGTTTCGAACTCCTGACCTCAGGTGATCTGCCAGCCTCTGCCTCCCAAAGTGATGGGATTACAGGCATGAGCCACTGTGCCCGGCCAATTCCTAAGTATTTTTTGTAGCTATTGTAAATGGGATTTTTTTTAAATTTATTTTTTATTTTCCATAAGTTATTGGGGTACAGGTGGTATTTTATTACATGACTAAGTTCTTTAGTGGCGATTTGTGAGATTTCGGTGCACCCATCACCCAAGCAGTATACACAGCACCGTATTTGTAGTCTTTTATCCCTTGCCTCCCCCAACTCTTCTCCCCAAGTCCCCAAAGTCCATTGTATTATTCTTATGCCTTTGTGTTCTTATAGCTTATCTCCTACATATCAGTGAGAACATACGATGTTTGGTTTTCCATTCCTGAGTTACTTCACTTAGAATAATAGTCTCCAATCTCATCCAGGTCACTGCAAATGCTGTTAATTTCTTCCTTTTTGTGGCCACAGTTATACCACAGTTTCTCTTTATCCACTCGTTGATTGATGGGTCTTTGGGCTGGTTCCACGATTTTGCAATTGTGCATTGTGTTGCTGTAAACATGTGTGCAAGTATCTTTTACATATAATAACTTATTTTTGTCTGGGTAGATACCTGGTAGTGGGATTGCTGAATCAAATGGTAGTTCTACTATTAGTTATTTAAGGAATCTCCACACTGTTTTCCATAGTGGTTGTATACTAGTCTACATTCCCACCAGCAGTGTAGAAGTGTTCCCTGATCACCACATCCATGCCAACATCTACTGTTTTTTGATTTTTTGATTATGGCCATTCTTGCAGGAGTAAGGTGGTATCACATTGTGGTTTTGATTTGCATTTCCCTGATCATTAGTGATGTTGAGCATTTTTTCACATGTTTGTTGGCCATTTGTATATCTTCTTTAGGGAATTGTCTATTCACGTCCTTAGAACACTTTTTGATGGGATTGTTTGTTTTTTTCTTACTGATTTGTTTGTGTTCATTGTAGATTCTGGATATTAGTCCTTTGTCAGATGTATAGATTGTGAAGATTTTCTACCACTCTGTGTGTTGTCTGTTTACTCTGCTGACTGTTCCTTTTGCCCTGTAAAAGCTCTTTAGTTTCATTAGGTCCCAGCTATTTATCTTTGTTTTTATTGCATTTGCTTTTGGGTTCTTGGTCATGAAATCCTTGCCTGAGCCAATGTCTAGAAGGGTTTTTCCAATGTTATCTTCTAGAATTTTTACAGTTTCAGGTCTGGATTTCTTTTTCAGATAGATTGCTATGGGAATGCTACTGATATGTTAATTTTGTATCCTGCAATTTTACCGAATTTGTTTATTATTTCTAACAGTTTTTGTGGAATCTTTTACACCAGTCAAAATGGCTATTATTAAAAAACAAATAAACAAAAAAAATCTCTACGTGTTGGCAAGGATATGGAGAAAAGACAATGCTTAAATATGGTTGGTGACAATGTAAATTAGTACTTCTATGAAAAATAGAATGGAGATTTCTCTAAGAATTAAAAATAGAGCTGCCATTTGATATAGTATTCTCACAACTGGGTATCTACCCAAATGAAAAGAAATAATTATATTAAAAAGATACCTCACTCATATGTTTACTGCAGCACTATTCACAATAGCAAATATATAGAATTTACTTAAGTTGATTGGATGAGGAAAATGTGGTATATATATACAATAAAATATTATTTAGCCACAAAAGGAATAAAATCATGTCTTTTGCAACAGTATGGATGGAACTGGAGGCCATTATCTTAAGTGAAACAATTCAGACTACTGAAAGACAAATACTGCATGTTCTTACTTACATGTGGGAGCAAAATAATGTGTACATTTGAGAGTAGAGTGTGGAATGATTGACAATGGGGAATCAGAAGGGTGGAGGCATGGGAGGGGGTTGTATGATGAGAAATTACTTAATGTATACAATGCATATTATTCAGGTGATGAATGCCCTAAAATAAAATTACACTTGTATTCCTTAAATATATACAAACAACATTTAAAAAAAAATAAAAATAGAGGTTCTGTAAGATTATGTCATCGGCACACAGGGATAACTTAACTTCTTATTTTCCTATTTGGATGCCTTTTGTTTATTTTTCTTGCCTAATTACTTCCAGGACTGTGTTGAATAGAAGTGGAGACAGTGAGTACCCTTGTCTTGTTCCAGATCTTAGAGGAAAAGCTTTCAACTTTTCCCCATCCAGTATAATTCTTGCTTTATTGAAGAAAATGCCATACTTCTGTTAACCACTGGTATAGACAGCTGATTATATAAGTTGGATCTTATTAATAAGTGAGAAAGTCAGCAAAATTAAAGTGTTGCTGCTTTTTATACAATTTTAAAGGATTCCGAAAACAATATGATTATGATAAAATCTGAAATAAGTAAATGGATATCTATACCAGTTTGCTCAGAACTATATAAGGATGGTATCAGGTTAGTTTGGTCAAATACAAGTAAATAACAAAAAAGTAAAATAAATATTTTTAAGGCTGAGTTCAACTCAAGCTATTTCTATTCTGAGTTTACAAGTTTAGTTATTTGATTTAAAATGATCCTTTTGCTTGGTTTGATTTTCCCCGAAATGGTCAATTGTGAATAAATTGTTTGATTTGATTAGTAGTTTTTTAACTGAGTAGGCAAGGTCTCAGATTTACTTCTTTCGAAGACTAATAAAGAAGACATTAGTATCTAACCTGTTTACAGGAACGCAGTTTCTTGAGCACAACTGAGCTTCCCAAACGCCATAGAAACAAAAAGAAATGGAAGAATTTATCCGGTATGAGTGTATTTTGATGTGACCTAATAGAATTTAATGAAGCTTCATTTTATAACTTGCTATACAATTAATATGTATTGACAAGCCCTAGTGTCTTCAATTCATGCTCAAAATGCTTTTGAAACAAATTATCAGCATTTATTTGTGAGTTAAATAACTTTTCTAAGTGTATCATGAGAAATGGGTTAAACACAACTTTTTGGCATATTCTTCCTGCTACCACTCACAAAAGCACATCATTTGTATATTTCATTTTCAAATATGTGACTTCTTTCCTGTTCATGATTTAATCCATATTTTTTAACATAAAATAAGCCAGCTTAACTTTTATTACAACATAAGTCTTTTTATCTGGAGTGAGGTTTTAAATATAGACATTTTTGCTCCTTCAGTATTGTTTTAAACTAATGCATTTCAATAGAACTAGCTTATTATACATCGTACTGATAGTTAAAGTAACTGTTAATGGCTATTTTTCAGGGCTCTGAAAAGTTAAAAAAAAAAAAAAAGAAAAATCACTACCCGAAATATCATTCTTAGGAAAAAGCTGGGAGTTAATTGGAAAGTGAATAGAAACACTCACTCTGAATAGTCAAAACTGATGAAATTAATAAAACTACATATGTTGCATTCATTTATGATCTTTGTTAATAATCAGTCACTAAACCTATAATTTTTCCATTATTCACTGACCAAAAAATAAAAGGAAAATTTAGAAGGTGAACCAGATCTATTCTGTGTTGTTGTCTTGTTCTGCTGAAGTTATGAATGATTTGTGTTGAAGTCCAAGTATGGGCCTCAGTCTAGAGAACTGGCTGGCCAAAACAACTATGAATTTTAACAGAATTGCACGCAAGCGCTAGAATCTCAGTTTAAATGCATGCAGTGGCTACTTCTAAATAGTCAGTAGACTCTACTTTGTATCATAGAAGTAATACTTGTAAATTTACAACTTTGTTGATGAGTTTTGCATGATTCCACATTTTTAAAGAAAAGTTTGCTAAATTGAACATATTTTTGCAATCCATTAAGAACAGAATGAAAACTGAATAACAATATGGTCTATGTTGTACCCAAAATCTAATGTATTTTTCTGTAAAAAAAATAAATAAAAATCTAGCTTCTGTAACTAGGAACACTACAAAACTGAAACTGTAGACTCTTTAATTTCAGGGTTCATGTAGGAATTTTTTTCTATACTGACATGTTACCTTGATACTCTAGGAATTGATGTTAGAAGTATTTGAACGAGTGTTCAATATATGTTAATGAAATGTAGTACATATCCCCATTTGTTGTGACCTAATAGTTTTTAAATACGTCGATTACATTTGATAGATGCTCAATTTTGAATCCTGCTTTTTCAAGGTGGAATATCTGAGAAACTTGTTTCACTGATCAAATGTCCTGATGTGATATTAAGATACAGTACTAAACAGCCTGAGGCAGTGAGCGTTTAGTCTAATCTGGCCAGTGCAGAACAAATCTGGGCCTCCCCGGGGTTGCTGTGGTGACCATTCTGCCATCTAGTCCTCAGCATCATCAGGGTCAACAAGCTAACAGTGGCAACAGAGTTGTTTCATTTATACAGTTCCAGTGATATTGTTGCCTTCGTGGCTGTGTTGTGTTTCTAATGTTGCTCCTAGCTCTTTGCCACCATTTCTAATTCTTCTGCTCCCCAAGAGTCTTTGATATTATCTTTAGTGTGGCCCTTACTGTTTACCCTAGAGATAGTGAATTCTGTTACTTAACAATTTAGGACACTGATGAACAGAATAAAGTATAATTGTATCAATGTCTATAAGTAGCCATTTAAAAATTTATACATAAGAATCATTCAGGCATTAAATGAAATTAGAGAAATTATTTCGTTTTTGCTTTTTTTTTGTTTGTTTGTTTTGTTTTGTTTTTTTGAGATGGAATCTCGCTCTGTTGCCCAGGCTGGAGTGTGGTGGCACGACCTCAGCTCACTGCAACCTCCACCTCCTGGGTTCAAGTGACTCTCCTGCCTCAGCCTCCTGTATAGCTGGGATTACAGGCGCACGCCACCACCCCCAGCTAATTTTTGTATTTTTAGTGGAGACGGGGCTTCACCATGTTCGTCAGGCTGGTCTCGAGCTCCTGACCTCATGATCCGCCCACCTCAGCTTCCCAAAGTGCTGGGATTACGGGCATGAGCCACCATGCCCGGCCAATTATCTCGGTCTTAAAACTCTGTTTTAGTACTTAAACAAAGCCTTAAACTACTTCAAGAACACTGAATGATAAATGAATTATTCTACGTTGAAAATGAACTTTTATCAATTTTAGTTGAATATGGTTTTTTCTTCCTTGAGTCCAGTTAAAGGTAGCTTGGGAGCAATACTCAAGTCACATCATATGTAGTTAAACTTTTATATTCTGAATAAGTCCTTTAAGTAAGACAGCCAGGGGTTGATAAACTAACCAAAATCCTACCTGTCACATCCATTACAAGCATTACAATGTAACAGATAATCTGAATTTTCTTATATATTTTGTTTCTTATATTCTTAAAATTTAGCAGCAAATATATGTTCATTCAATTTGCCTATTGAAAATTTATCATATTTAGCTTTGGGGAAATATTTTTAATTTTTGAGATTAAAATATAAAATACTCTGTTAGTACAATTCTTAGAATATATTTAACTTCTGTACTCCATATATTTAGAAGAATGAGAAGTGTATGGAAAATTGTATCATACAGTTGTTCTACTATAAAATCAATTGTAAATATCATTCAATGGATAAATTATTATTATCATTGTTGTTATTGTTATTTAATCCCAAATTGGTCTACTTAATGTGGCTAAAATTTCTCATAGACTCTAATTCAGAAAATATATTTTGTTTTAAGTTATTTGCACTAACTACTTGCGATAGATATTTAAAAATATATGTGACTCATCCTGAATAGTGATTTTATGCACAGCTGTAGATGCAAATGAAGTATATTTATTAACTAACAAATGCTATAAGCATTTTTATGTTGGTAAATTAAGATTGGGTTGCATGATAGTTGAATTTAATTGATAGAATACAATTATCAACTACCCTAAAAGAATTTACATAACTATGACAAGTTATATCAAAATTTACTCTCAAATTAAGTTGCTTATTCAAAATATTCATTTTTGTGTCCATTCTGTATAAATACAAGTGATTGCCATACTGTAAGACTCATGCTCATAATGGAGAATAAATAATATTGTATTTATTTATTTATTTATTTATTTATTTTTTGAGACGGAGTCTCGCTTTGTCACCCAGGCTGGAGTGCAGTGGCGTGATCTCGGCTCACTGTAAGCTCCACCTCCCAGGTTCACGCCACTCTCCTGCCTCAGCCTCCCGAGTAGCTGCGACTACAGGCGCCCGCCACCACTCCTGACTAATTTTTTGTATTTTTAGTAGAGACGTGGTTTCACCGTGTTAGCCAGGATGGTCTCGATCTCCTGACCTCATGATCCGCCCACCTCGGCCTCCCAAAGTGCTGGGATTACAGGCGTGAGCTACTGCGCCTGGCTGCGAGAATAAATAATATTTTCTAAGAAAATTAACTTTTAATTTTTCACCTAAAAATCCTAATTTTCCATTTTTTTCTATGAGGAAATTATCATTATTTTATTTTTGTTTTAAAAACAAGTTTCACAGATAGGAGTATGTTGTGTGCTCTATTTTTTTTTAATTTTTTCACCCATTTTTATTCTCACATTTTATTTTTAGTAAAACTAATTGTCATTTTTTTACAGAACAGAAACTTTGAAAATTAGAAAGTGACATTCATGAATATAGTTATTAAAAAATACTCTCCATCTTTCACAGGAATAAATGTTAGAAGTATGCTTATTTATGGCATAATTACCAAAGGAAGAAAAAATTATCCTATCAATTGAATTTTATCTAGAAAATGAAAAGTATTGTTAGTAATTCCTCAGTAAATGATACAGCTATACATAATAATATGTAACTCTAATTTACATATGTTCTTAACGATTTGCTGAAACAACCCAGAAATGAAGAGATTGATCCAGAATCATGGGCAAATTAGATAAATCATTGGCAACAACTTAAAAAATCAACAATTTGAAAATTAAAATTATTTTTGGCATACAGTATGTGCCAAGCTTAGTACTAAACATAAAGCCAATAAATGCAATTCAACATGTGAAAATATAACTTTGAATTAGGAAAATTGCAGAATGCAGAGGGTTGTATTTATTACTCTATGTTTCTTCAATCTTGTTATTGATAGAAATTTGTATGTATAGAAAGTTGTATGAAAGTAAGTAACTTTCCATACAAAGCCCAAATAACCACCCTTTATTATCGCTCGAATTTATTTATTTTTATTTATTTATTTTTGAGATGGAGTTTTGCTCTTGTCGCCCAGGCTGGAGTGCAAATGGCACAATCTCGGCTCATTGCAACCTCCACCTCCTGGGTTCAAGCCATTCTCCTGCCTCAGCCTCCCTAGTAGCTGGGATTACAGGCATCTGCCACCACAGCTGGCTAATTTGTATATTTTTAGTAGAGACTGGGTTTCACCACGTTGGCCAGGCTGGTCTCAAACTCCTGACCTTAGGTGATCTGCCCACCTTGGCCTCCCAAAGTGCTGGTATTACAGGCATGAGCCACCGTGCCTGGCCAATTGCTCTAATTTAAATTCAAATTATGTAGCCTTTATGCTCCCCATATCATTATTGCATTTACTTCATAAGACATACTTACATAAATTTGATTTGATTGGGATATTACTTATGACATTATGTTAAAGATACATTGCACTCTTGGCCTGCCCATTTTTAACAACGTAGGAAACAGCTGCAAACACTCCTTACTCCTGCAAAAATGCAATGAATTGAAAATAACCTATGTCTAATCACGTTGCACTTTTGCAAACATTCCCTACCTCTCCCCAAATGAAGTAACACAGTTTTGAATAATTTCTTCATTTCTTTTCTTTTTATATGTTTATTAAATACACACATATTCCTGAAGACTAAAATTTTATTTTCAATATGTTTGGCTTTATGGAGATGATATTTACCATGTAGTATGTTCCATTCAGGTATCAAGGGATACTGTACTCAGGGAATGCACCGTCTGACATTTTTATTAAATTTATTGGATTTAATATTGGATTTTTTGAATTATAATGTTGGATTTATTTTTTTCTTTGGATATTATACTGCTAACATTCATCGATATTGTTTTGTGTTGTTACGGTTCTTTTTTCAGTTCTGTATAATAGCCCACATAGTAGTAAACTATTCATTTTATATATATATATATATATATGTACACTTGTATGTATGTATGTGTGTGTGTGTGTGTGTGCATTAGAACAGTGGTCCCCAACCTTTTTGGCACCAGGGAACAGTTTTGTGGAAGACAACTATTCCACAGATGATAGGGGTTTTGGGGAGGTGAAAGTCTGGGGGTATAGCGGTTGTGGTTTGGGGATGAAACTGTTCCACCTCAGCTCATTAGGCATTAGATTCATATAAGGAGCCTGCAACTTATTTCCCTCGCGTGCACAGTTCACAATAGGGTTGGCTCTCCTATGAGAATCTAATGCTGCCACTGATATGACAGGAGGCAGAGCTCAGGCAGCAATGTTTGCTCACCTTCTGCTCACCTCCTGCTGTGCAGCTGGGTTCCTAACAGGCCACAGACCAGTACCGGTCCTTGGCCCAGGGGTTGGGGACCCTTGTGTTAGAAGACACACATATACAAAACCATCACAAATCACAAACACATATACATATATACAAACACATATATAAATACGTGTTGTCTATTTTTAATTCAAGGTAAGTTTTGGCAAATAGAAAGTAATGCTCTCTTAACTATCATATTTATTCAAATATGTGGAAATTTGCCTCCAAATATCAATTTTGTTAAACAGGTGGAGAATAGAAATAACTATTCATATCAAAACCATTTAAAATATAAATATAATTATAAAAACTCTACTATATATTCTAAATTATATATTTATTTGTGCAGAAGAATACAGTTGTAAAGAAAAAAAATAAATTTATATTTTGAAATGAGGCAAAAAAAGATGTCAAATATTGAGATATAAAAAGTAGTATCAGATAAAAGATGCATAGATAACCCTAAGAATGAGAATCACATTTTATATGTAGGGCTAAGCCATTTCCTAGATATATTTTCTGGCTGACTAATTAGCAATGGTAAAGATCAAGTTTTACATCAATGCTTTCAAATCATGGTGTTTATTTTTTCTACTTGCTGAGCCTGTACTTTGGAATTATATATTACTATATTTTATTGTGTGCCCTCTTGAATGTATTTATTCATGTAGCAAAAATAAAAATTAATTAATTAATAAGATAAAGGTAATGATATAAGATTAAGAAAGTCACAGAAACATAGAAACTGACCTAATTTAGTGCATAGTATAATAAAACCTACTCATTTCTTTGTCTACGTCTAAAAATGCATTTCTTTGTCTATGTCTAAAAATGCACAATTCAAATTCCAGATAACCTCTAGACCTGCCCATCCAGTTTCCTCATCTTTGTCAACGGAACTCCAATTCCATTTGGGTATCAAGGGAGACTGTGCACAGGCAATGTACTCATCCCAAAGACCAAATCATGATTGGCCAGGCGAATCATGTTGATCCTGTTCTTTTTCTGCCAGGGACTGCCTGGAATGGAGTGAAATTGAGATGCCTAAACCAATGACAGACAAGCTACCTCTGCACTCCTTGCTACATGAAATAATTCACCTTTTTTCCCAAACTACATTTATTTGGTATTCAGGTATATAGTGTTATATGCAATAGATATATGACCAACAGTGTTATATGCAATAGATATATGACCAATCTAGTTTTTTAATATAATGGTATATTGGATATTTTTTATACTATCAAGGGATTCTTCTCCCCAGAGATACCAACTGAGAAAACCTGTGGTTGGCAGTGCAGGTGGCTTGTGGGCCACATCTTGAGAAAATAACGTCTTAAAGGAATTCCAGTGAAATAAATAAATAAGGAAAATATGTTTAGTTTAACTTGTGAAAAAAGCAGCAAATGTTAATGTGTGAAATAAGAACTTTCTAGTTGGGGATACCCTTAGAGCTACAATAGTTTACATTTACTGAGGATTCAAATAATTCCAGCTGAAATAGAAAGCAATTTTATGTCAATGCTTAAACTACTCAAGCATTTAGAACATGTTACTAAAATGTTAGTATATAATCTCTGAGGTAGCCTATAAAAATGTTTCAGCTTTCTTTTTACAAATGGAAATAAATATCTTGAAGATGAGCCTAGAAACAGCATTTTCTCATATTCAAGAGGCATGGTATTGAGAAACAATTTACGGAATGAAATGAGTGAAAGAGGAAGCTAGTCAGATACTTTGAGATGATTTACAGGAAAGCATAAAACAAACAAAAATAAAACAAAACAAAAACAAGGCAGCTACCAGAGAGAGATACTGACAGCTTTTTTTCTTAAGTACTATCTCCTTTTGTCTTTTAATGGGGTCTATCCACCTCACTCACCTCCTTTAGCTTAAGTTGCCTTCCCTTTACCACATTTTGCCTCTTATCGTTAACAGCCACCTATCTGTCTTCTCTCTGCTCTCCACAGGGCTTTCTTTGTTCCTTGAACTTGCAAAGGGACAATTAACTAATCTCATTAATGGACATGACATTTAAAACTTGATGTTCTACATTCTTTGCTTTAAAACATGTGGCATTCATGTTAGCCTTAGGAAGAACTAGTCCTCCCTGAAAATGTAGGGGATTTGGGGTTGAATGGGGGGTGACAGGAGACTCATCACATCCTGGAGAGGATCCAATGCCACATTGGTATGCATTTTGCTATTCACAAGTCACTGTGATAATTTCGCTTCTTAAAAAATGATACATCATCTGAAATTTTTATTAAAGCGATATACACATACACACACATTTAGAAGATCATCACACAATTAGCTATTTATTTGCTTAGCTTAATGTTGCTTAGGTATTTCCTCATAAGGGAAAAACCCAGAATCAGTCATTTATATTTATATTTAAAATGTGAAAGAAACTTCTTACATGTTTGTATTTGACAGCAACAATGCTAAATTTTTTCTTGATTCACTTTAGCCAATAATAGTTTCTCTCTGTTATGATTTAGTTGGATAACTCTGGATTATGAGTCAGTTTGAAATGAGGCCATGACAAAAATAAAATCAAAGTAAAACTAAAAATATCGAACATCAAGAGAGTATCCATCTCCTAAGGGTTTGAGGTGATGAGTATCCCAATTATCCTGATTTGATCATTATACATTATATAAACGTAGCAAAATCTTATGTGACCTCAAAATATGTACAACTATTATGTATCAATAAAAAGATCCACCTCCTATTGAGAAACCATACTTGAACCCATTTTAATATGTGTATGTCAGGTACACACTGCAAATAATAATTGGAACTTTGGTATGGACCAAGAATAATGAATGGACATTTATCTACAGGTTTATTTAGACATATTAGTTCTTGATAACAATTGATTACGAAGACACAAACTACTTCTACTAATTTAATAGAACTAGAGAATCAGGGAAAGACAAGCTATATAGAATTTAAAGTGGAAGAATGTATTATAGAGTTAAAGCTTCATCTATTTTATTAATGCTAAAAATAGATACATTTATCATTATAGAGTCAAACAAAAAAAATTTCGATGAGTGAATTTTAACGTACTGTAGACTGTGGAGATACTGAAAGTTTAACTGAAGAAAATCTGTCTAGCTTTACTTCTCATCCATTAAATAGAGCAAGTATGCTTGGCAAAAGAATACCTAAAAAGATTTTAAGTCCCTTCTCTAAGTGGCAAAATTCTGATGGCCTCTCGATATTTTACAACAGGTATAAGCGGTTACGAAGTAAAAATATCACCTTCTCTGATGGTCATCTAGTCTCTAGTGAGGGAAACCAATAAATCCATAAATACTAATGAAATTTTTCAAACTCTAATCCCCATTCTTAGTTATTAATTTTTGTTATTTTAATAGTAATTTATTCATGTATGAAACTGGAAAATCCCATCATTAATTAGCAATAGCTCTTTATTAATATTTTAAAATAGTTTCCAAACTAAACTCTTAATATGCCTAATATCATGTTCCCTTTAATGAGAAACTAGCCATTAAAAGAAAATAGCTTATACTCCTTTCTATATATAAGTACATATTACTTTATAAACAGCAGAAAATTTCACCGTTAAAAATGAAATATTTTCCATTTTTGCATTTGAATATCTGAGAATATGTTCTCAATATTCTTGCCAGTTTATAAACCTAAATTTTAACAGTACTGGTAATGCTTAATTATATATAAATTTGCTTTATTTCACATCACAGGGCTTTGTCTGGAGCATACACTATTGTTTACACTGTACAGCTCTTTTTGTTATGATTTGGATGCTTTTAAAAGAGATTTTAAATATTTGCTCTCAGGTTTATTAAAAAACATAGACTTGAAAAAAGATATGATATATTAAATTATAAAAATTGTATTAACAAATTCTAAAAGTTTCTCATTATCCTAAAATTTGGGGTCTGGGGCAAATTAGACATATGCAAAGATGGTTATCAAACTTTAGAATGTGTCTTAGAAAAAAAATTTTCACTTGCGACCTTAGGCTTTTCCCCCTATATTTTGATATAGACTTGACAATATAGTTCTTATAATAGTGGGGAGATACAAATCATTTGAAATCAATTTTAATTGACAACTTTAAGGTTTATTATTTGATGTGATGATTCGAAAGAAATAAATCAGAGAAAAAGCAGCATGCTAAAATACAAATCTTATACAGACTGATTGCTTTGGTAAATATATAAAATAATAAGAGTTATTAAAACTTGTTTAGAAAAACCCAAAATTTGGACAAGATTGAGGAACAAAGTTGGTTTTGGATAAAGGTTTTGATTTCATGAATTAAAATTTTTTTTTCTTCTTATTGCAAAATGTGATGGTCTATTCGTATGATTTTCATATGACAAAAGCTCCTTTAGTAACCTAAAAGATATTTGAATGATTTTAATTTAAGAAATAGTTTGACGTAAAATAGAACACTACACATGTGTTCAATTACACCATTTTATTTTCTTACATATTATCCTTCTTTATATTTATGCATTATTTTATAATGTGGAGAGGTTATATCACTTTTGAATATCTATTATATATTTACACATAAACACAGAGAATGCACAGTAAGTGATATCTATGGCACTCTATTGAAAGTAAATTCTTGGTGTGACACTCTTGATCATGAACAGATATTTACCGACTATTAAGAAAAACTTAAGACATTGAGCAAATGTCATTAGTTAAGTCATTCAAATCACCTCATATTTAACAAATCTAAGTGGAAGTCCAAGGGGAATTCCAAATAAACATCACTGTTATACTGAATATAGTCAATAGAGAATTATTATATCATTGGAGTTAAATGAACACATCCATTACATTTCTAAATAAATGTGGGAAGTGCTTTTTATCCCAGACAGAATAACAATGCTAAAGGAGATTGTCATCCGTATTTTATAGGAAAGGTACTCCAGAAATGTTTATGTTGCTAACAATCAAATTTATCAATATTAGTCAAACTTGACCATATAAATCGGATTTATATAATCCATATCTTAAAATTATAACTTCTTAACAAATACCACTTGATTATTTTAAAATCATAAATGAAAAGAACACTGATAGGTTTAGAAGCAGGATATATGTATGATTTTGATGCTTCAATAACTGCAAAGCCTTAGACAATTCACCTCTGTGGTTCCCCAGATTTCATATCTGTAAACAGACGAGATGATCTCTCAAAAGAATTTCACATCTAAAACTCTCTTTTTCTGTGTCCTGCCTTTGAGTATTTTTCCTTTAATTGAATCGTTTATTTTCTTCTTTGATCTTATGTAATGCTACAATAAAAACAAAAACAAAGCCAATTTGATAAAATATCACATTCTCTATTAGTGATTTTTGTTATCTGAGCTGTTACAAAAGTGGTTGGATTTATTCCACAAACTAGGCCATCCATACCTGCCTTTCTGTAATCATATGCATGAAGAAAGAAAAACTTCACAACTTGCGTAGGAGTCTAATTTTTCAATTTAGTATTGACAGTCTGACCATGGGTTTGAGTGAAAGTTTAGATTTTGTAGATACTTTGGTTTCCTGATAATCTCAAAAGCTCAGTTATACTTTATAATATTTATATTTACAATCAAGAAAGTCTTTACATATATTTCTATGATAAGCTATAAATATTATCACCTTCTCTGAATTGTCTAATTATTTTCCTTCTGCATAGACAAGCTAGCATGCTATACGTCATAAGGATAAAGCCACAAATTTCTTGCCAGATAATTTTGAACTAGTTTCAAATATTAGCAAATATATTAGGGACAATTTCATGTCAAAACATTGAGTAGTAATGATATAATAAAGTATAATAGACAATTCCTGATGTTTAAAAATTAGTATTCAACAGTCACAGAAAGAGGAAATTATGCTTTAGTTTGATGGTAACACCATCCTAGCGTCAAGCATGGTTACATTTCTCTGAATATTTTTCCAAGAAAAACGTGGCTTCTAGCTTATTTGAGTAATACAAATCCTTCAAAATCTTTTTATTCTGTTCTAGGATGAGAGGAAATATAACATTTATATTTTAAATTAATCATAAACTATACATTAATCTTGATTTAAAATAGAAACCTACTTTTCAACCGAGAATGTACACCTGTCATCTCAAAAGAAGATATATTTATATTTTAATTTTATATTTCAGATATAAACATTTATTAAATTCTCATTTTTTGTTTCACCTGAACTAACATGTAGTTAGAGAAATACATTTTAGAAAAAATTAATAGTAAGTGTATCTTACTCAAAATTATTCACTCTAGATTTTCTCAATTATTAAATGGCAAGTGCAATGTTTCTTTTTTACAGTATTATGATATTGTTACTATGCAGACCACTATTCATTTTTCCTGTTACTTCTTATAACTGAGTTTCTTCTTTAGTGTCAATAAAATGCAACATCTATATCTCTTCAGCCCCTTTGTAAACATATAACGGAGTAACACATCTTGAACAATTCTAGTCACCATTTTATGATATGTGCAAAAATTCAGAGACTGTAAGTATAACTTACTTGCAATTTTTCTATTTTCAGAAAGGCATACTTGCTCTTTTGGTGTGATCAAGGGGTTTCTGGAGACCGAGAAGGGAAAATGTATCCATTTCTGAGAAATGCTCAGTGCAAGAAAGAAGGTGCTATTTGCATTTAATGTAAATACCACTTTCATTCCTTTTAATTAAAAGGGAAACAGAAACGCTTCTATATTCTAAACATAAAAAATAAAAGTTTCTTCTCAATATGGTAGTTGATTGCAAAGACCATTCTCTGTGTAGAGATGGTCCTCCCACCAATTTTTTTTAGCATCATGCTATTTTCATTTAGAAAGGTCACATGAGTCTTTTGCTGAAACCAATGTGATTTTCCTAATAAGCTCACCATGCTAAGTGATCCAACAGAATTGCTCTGTATGTTAATAAGGAGAGTAAATGACATTACTTGACAGAAACGCTCTTTCAGTGGTGGTTTATTCCAAGAGATTAATTCATCCTTACTTGTCCAGTGTCACATATACATTATTAAATATGCAATGTGGCATCCTTCTTATTCAATTATTATAATTTGCTGTTTTATTAATACTTGGAAATAAAATATATCACTCCATCCATTAGTAATCACGGTGATAAAATTATGTCATACCATATTAGAAGCAAATCCAAGGTATTAGAGATCCATGTTCAACTTCTATAAAATGGTAAGTTCGATAAGCCATTTTGCACAGTTATTGTTCTTCCAAGCTTATTGTCCTTCAGATTTAGTTAGTGGTCAATTCACTATTACAGGAATGTAATTATTTTCTAGTTGGCACTGAGGATGAGTAAGACAAAAATCACCCTATCACTGAAGGTGCCATAGCCTCAAATACCCTACTCACTCCAGCTGCATTTATAGAGACTCTCAGTTGCACAAAAGATCAAACTGTTGTATCTAAAGATCAAGCCAGAATGCCTTTCAAACATTAGATCCTTCCCAAAGCAATTTTTTGTGTTACCAGTTTCCAAAAAAGTCTGAGGAAAAATTTCCATTGTTTCCTATCGTTATTAGACTGTTGGGTCCTATTGACGTAATAAATATACAAATCACTATTGTTTCAGTGCAATGTTTTATGCATGACATTTTAAGAACTGTACAAAACACAACATTAAAATTCTGAAGTGAAAAATAATAGCATTATGGCTCATTACATTCTATATTGTGGTAGTTTGAACGGTGAGTAACTGTACTGTCATCCTGTCAACTCACTTTAAAAGATCCGCTATATTGTTTTACACAATGTCATTTATTTCACAGGTATAACTATACCAAAGTGTTCCAGTTTGAAAACATAGTGTAAATGTTTAAAAATATTTTCACACAGTTACCTGAAAAATACTTGCACTGAAAGCTAATCATCAATTACAGAACCACCAACAAAACTTCTGCTACTACAAATAGTTTTGATGAAACAAGACAAACAATGTACTAAACATTTTGGAATCATTTTTCAATATTATTATTACCTTCTGATTTGTTCTTAGACTTTCAAAGATTCCCTAAAATATTGGGAAATGATGATGGAAACATTTATCTAAAAATATTGCTTAGATGGTAAAATGACTGGCAACAAAATGACAGAAGATAGCCCTAGAGATGCCTTTCTCCACTTTATCCTAGTATGTCTTTAGAGCCCTGATATAAATATATATGATATTCCAAGACCCTTTGCTGTCATCATTTTACACAGTCACTCCTACAGAAGCTTTCCTCGTAAATGTAGGATCATCTGCCACTGATGTTTATTCTGATCTTAATTGTCTTATGTAGTACATACTCAATAAAACTCATGCTGGAGCAGGACTGTCTAGACTTTGGTAACTGCTTATTAAATAGTTAAGCTGTTGTATGAGGAGCAAGTGACAAATTAGCAAACATATATGAGGCTTTGAATAACAGCCAGAGTAATACCAGGCTGAATTAATTACCATGTTAAATATATGCAGAATGGGAAAATAAAATACCTGCTATGATATGGACAAAACTTATCTTAATATACTTGTTTGAAGATGGGCGCTTCCAAAGGAAGCTCATGAGCATATGGTACTTTACTGTGCATTTAAAAAATTGTGCTAAAAACATGTTTTGTCCTAGTAAATGTTTTTTTAAAAATAGACTTTGTTTTTCAGAGGACTTTTATGTTCACAGCAGGACTAAGTGGAAGGAAGACAGGTTTCTCACAAACCATCTAGCCCTACAAACATACAGCTTCCCCCACTATCAAAATTTCATACCACAATGGTATGTTACAATTGAGGAGCCTATATTGATACAATGTCAGCCAAAGTCCATAGATTACATTAGGTTTCACTCAGTGTTGTACATACTATAGGTTTGGGCAAGTATTCAACCATGTGTCCACCACTATAGAATCATACAGGTTGAACATCTCAAATCTAAAAATCTAAAATTCAAATACTCCAAAATTCAAAACTTTTGAAGTGCTGATAAGATGTTCAAAGCAAATGCTCATTGGAGCATTTTGGATTTCAAATTTTCAGATTTGGGATGCTCAACTGGTAAGTGTAATGTAAATATTTCAAAATCCCCCCCCAAAAAAATGAAATCTGAAACACTTCTGGTCGCAAGCATTTCGGATAATATATAATCACTGCCCTAAAGATCTTCTGTAATCTGTCTATACATTCCACCTCCTGCCGCAACCCCTGGCAACCACTGAAACCACTCATCTGTTTACTGTGATCATAGTTTTGCCATTTCTAGAATGCCACATAGTCGAAATTCAACAGTATGTAACCCTTTCAAATTAGCTTCTTTCACTTAGTAATATTCATTTACAGTTCCCCCATGTTTTTTTTTTTTTTTTTTCATGGCTTGATAGCTCATTTCAAAGGTCCTGAATAATATTCTATTGTCTGCATGTACCTGTTCATTCATTCATTCACTCACCTATGAAGGAGAGCTTGATTGTTTACAAGTTTGGTCAATTATGAATAATTATAAATATTTGCACTCAGGTTTTTGTGTGGATATATTTTAAGCTTATTTGGGTAAATACCAAGGAGTACAATTGCTAGATCATATGAAAAGTGTGTGTTTAGTTTTGTGAGAAACTGCCAAATTGTTTTCCAAAGAGGCTGTACCCTTTTGCATTCCCACCAGCAATGAAAGAGATTTTGTTGTTACGTAACCTGGCCAGCATTTGATATTGTCAGTGTTTTGGATTTTGGCCATTCTAAGAGGTGCTTAACAGGTAAATATTTTTAGGTAACAATAATGATGCTTTCTTAAAAAGATTTTTAAAAAATTCTTCAAGAAACAGTGACACACTCCTAAAATCCAAATACTGAACAGGAGTGCATGTTCACATTCTCCAGTCCAGTTACTTTTCAGTAACATAGACAACAGCACTGCCCTACTAAAAATCTTCAAGTGATGTGTTCTCAAAACATCATCAGAGAATTAAAATTAGCGAAGACAAGAGAAAAATAATAATCTTTGAATCAAATAGGTACCTTTTAAAGGGATAGTCATTACTGTTATAAAATATAGAGAAGATTGTTTACTTGCTATTATATTTATATAAATATTATTAGGAAACTCATCAAATGCCTCACTGAGAATTTAAGAAGTATTTTGTATCAGCTTTATATAAAAGCCTATCAAAAGTGAAATGGGATTAATTTACTATTACACATTCTTATTCATTCTGTTTTCTTGCTCATCACTTTATACAATTATATATTTTTAAAAAGTGCTTATTGCCTTTGTATTTTGTGTATGATAGGTTGTAAGGTACTGTAGTACACAAGCTGCATCTATGCCTGTGTGTCTCGTAAACAGTCATTGATTCAATTAATATTTGTGGACCTGTTTTCCAGCTATCATGCCAGTTTCCAGAAGTATGACCGAAAATTACAACAAAAGCAATCCACACATACACACACAACAGCAGTCCTAATTCTCAAGAACCTGTATTATAGACATTAATATAGATACATAAAAACAATTGAAATTCAGCTTTAATAAGAGAAACCTCTGGTGTTTGGTTTTGTGTTAATTTTACTGTGTCATGATAGTATGTGTGTATTTTTCCCTAAACATAATGATCTTAGTTTGTCTTCTATTAGTATTTTAGCAGTATGTGCCTGAATGTGAGTTTTAATTTGACATTGTAAAGTCAATAAATAACAGGAGATTAAATATAAAACATTTAAACCTCTTCAGTTAAGATGGCATGGAAATTTCATGACTTGACACTTATTTAACATATAGAACAATAAGAAAGAAAATATAAAAAAAGAAAGAGTGTTATAACATCGTGTCTAGACACAATCTTGGCACCTCCACATATCAGACACAGTAGCTGCAGTCCTGACAGACTATTTTCCCTCGACGGGTAGTGGCTTTGCATTTAGATTCCTTCACTAAGAGTCCACATGTACAGGATAAACTAGAATTAAGATCACTGCTTGAAGTCACAAGTTATGGCAAAAGTTCACCCAGCAATCATTCTTGAAAAGAAAAATGTCTTAAAAATTTTGCTGACCTGCTGCCTGAGAGCCTATTATGTTAGGAATCTGTTATACTAGAGATACGGGAAGAACACACACACACACACACACACACACACACACCATGAAGGCAGAAGCAGCCCAAAACAAATGAATTTGAGTACTGAATCTTCAATATTTCTAATTAATTATCACCACAAACAGCACTCCACATGGTAGTAGACTATCTGAATCTAGGCAGCTATTCCAGGGGCCAGATGGGGACAACAGCAAAGTGGTGGAACAGATATAATAAACACAATGACAGTAAAAGCAAACCCTTTTACTCTAAATGCTCCAGAAATCTGTGAATAAATAAAGGCCTAAAAAAGGCAGAAAACCACCACCACCACCACCACCACCACAGTGATTCAACCATGAGTTCAGTCTAGATGAAATTATTCTCATATACATGTCTGAAGAACATTTTTAAATAATATGTTTAGAATTCTCAACAATAAAATTAAAAGATAAAACTCAATAAAAAGAACAAGTAGTCATAAAACAAAAGCATGTAGAAATTAAAATAATTTCATATTGAGAAGAAAAAAGCTATAAATGTTGGAAATGAAAAATGTAGTAAATTAATCAATTTTAAAGAAATAAACAGCTTAAGTATCTGGATTCAACAAGAACATAAAATTAGTGAATTAGAAGATACTAATGAAGAATTCATCCAGAACATAACACAGGGAGGCAAGTAAATGTTAAAAATAAAATACTAAGGACATAAAAGATGGACAATATTATACGACAATAAGAGTTCTTAAAGAAGAGAATGAATGGAATTGCAGAGAAGCCAGATTTAAAGATAATGGCTGATAATTTTATAGAACTGAGGATAGACAAAGGGCAAGGTTTATCTAAGTAAGTTTTGAAGAAAAACAAGTTAGGGTGTTTGGCCCTACCACATGTCAGGGCTAAATATAAATCTATAGTAATTGAGACATATAGTACTGGCACAGGAATTGGCAAATGAAGAACAGAACAAAAAAAGATGCCCAGAAATAGTAATGTACATACTAATCTAATGTACATGTATATACTAATCTCAATGCAAAACAGAGGTGACACTACAGGTGAATAGAGAAAAGGTAGACATTTCAACAATGATGGTAGGACGGTTATTTAGTCTAAATAATTCACAAAATTATTCACTATTCACCAAAAAAATCCCTAAAAATTATTTCCAAGTTTATTTAGAGACCGACAAGTGAAAGGGAAAAACTGTAATACCTAAAGAATTACACGAAAATAAGAAATAGACCAAAAGTCAATTGAAAAATTGGCAAAGGACATGAACAGATGATTCAGAGCAGGAAATAATAACAAATGAATATAAAAGATACATTGATCAAAAAAAATGAGATATAATTTCATACTCATCAAATTGAGAAAAATTATAAAGTGTCAATATCTAGTTGATAAGAATTTGAAAAATAGGGGATGCATACACTACTGTTGGAGGCATAAATTTGTACCACCATTCTAAAATCAAGTATGGCAAAATGTTATATTAATATTATTTTCAGTCATCCTCCAGTTTGACATATTTCATAATAATAAAATATATACATGTATCAAAATAGCTCAATTTAAATTAGAAAATGAATATACATGACCTATCTTTAAGAACTAGTTCTATGTTTACCACTTCTATTTGAACATTTTTTATTCATTTCTCTTATAGATCCTGTATATTTAATATGTTCTTGCTTTTGCTGTTAAAGGCAAGACTGGAGACTTCTTTAAATTACAATGCTTTATCAACATGCATCCTTTTATATTCACAAGCATCCTTAACCAGAGTCAGAGAGCTTTTAAAAAAAAAAAAATATATATATATATATAAAACTGCTCCCTTTTACTTTCTGTGTTATATGGATTTTGAGCTTCTTAGTTTTGAGCTATGGAATTTTCTTTCTATGGGTTTATTCTTTTTAAAAGTAGTGCTATTTAGATTTCCATTTATATATTGTTCTTTAGCCCCTTAGGCAAATCATCAGACATAAGGGCACCATTCATAATACTATTATTACATATTATTAGTCAAATATCTATAAAAAGATGAATATGAAACCAAGTGATAGAATGTCATCAGTCTCTCTAAAAATAATAGTAATAAAAATAGTAATATAATCATACAAGAAGTTGTTTGCTCAGGTTAAATTTAATTTATACCCTGAAATAATAAGAATTATACGCTTTGCACGTCTGGGAAACAGAACTTACAAAAAAGGGAAACTGACTCATAAAGTACTTATATTTTAAAATTATTTATCTAATTCTCATTTGTTCAACAAATTGCACAAATATACGAGTTGAAAACGGTATAAAAATAATCTTACACTTAAGATCTTCTTTCAAATCTAGTCTAAAAAAGTCTACTGGAAGACTTTGGATAGTCTTCTATGTTAGTACTTTGCCTCTACTGGATGAAAGAACACAGCCAATCAACACAGTTAATGAAGAAAAATGTACATATTATAGTAATTATTTGGCTTGTATATACATATTGGAACTTACTCTGCTAGGATAAATTGCACAAATATACACACCTTTTCTAAAATTAATGCATGGTTGAGTCCATGGATAAAGTCCTATCCTTGCCAGATAATAATTCTAAAAACAAGAAACCAAAAATAAAAAAATAAAATTTTGAAAGGAAATAAAACTTCATGTACCTTTTAAGTGAGTAGGTGATGAAGATGGTGCTAGAATGACTGTCAGCCTAGGGTGGTGTGTCATAAGATTAGAAACATGTGTTCTAATCTCTGCAAGCCAAGTGGTAATTCATCAGCAAAAATTATCAGTTCATTGTTAATTCCTGGTTTATTTCTCTTTCCATTTTTACCGCCTAAAGTCTTGTTTAAAACTTTTGACTGGGCCAGATTTAAGATTACACATATTGTTAAGGGGCAAGGCAGGTCCTAGTTTACCCTAGGATTAGAATGTTAAGCCACCAACCAGCAAAATAACCCTAGGGGCAAAATAAAGTCAGTTGGATCAGAATTGAAACTGAGGGGTCTCCACTCTTCTTTCCCCAAAGAATTTTCTCCTTCGTTATGAATCTGGAGGATATGTATTTTAGTAAAGATAAAGGTATTTTTTTTACATATATTGATTGGAGGGCATTCGTAATCAATTTTCAAATAAATTAGCATTGAAGGAAATAAGGAGCAGGTTACAATTTCTTTACAGTCATAGTAGGTTGTGGGAGAGATGCTGGACTATAAACTCACATATTCTGAGCTTGTTATCCTAGCACAGAAATTATGATGACATTGAAAAAAATATTTTCATAATGTAGTCCATTAAATTTCATGTCTACATTATGGAAACTCAGAGGTTTATGGTCACATAAGAGTGAAAGGGCAATCAAGGAGTAAGGTAAAATTATGCAGAAAGGAGAAAAGCAATGATGCTTGGTGAGAGCAATCATTCTAAGTGTGACAACAAGGATGATGTACCTAGTTCAGATTTTCTGGTCACTTGAAATATTACTGACCTCTAAAACTTAGGGGGACTTCAGGCTGAGTCTAGGAATTTTTTTTTCCCTAAAGAACTGTAGACTTGGCAAGTCTATATTTAGTGTATTCACTGTTTTTCTGAATTTTGCCTAGATCCTGACTGTCATAGGTACAGATGAATTCAACACACCCGGAGGGCTCTTGTTGGAAACCTGAAGAATTTCCATGAAATCTCCAAAAGTCAAAAGATGCCATTATTACAACACTCTAGAGGCTGGCAAACTACCTTTTATTTATTTATTTTTTTTGCTACAATTGAAAATAAAACCAACATGTATTGTTCCATAGGCCCCTTGTGAATTTATTTGTATAAACTGCTGAGAATTTATGTTAATGTCTTTTATTTCTTCTTTATGCATTTCAGTTGAAATCCTAGGAAACTTTGGCAATAAAAGATCCAATAAGTTGTTGATAATTTAAAAAATGATTCCATAGCATCAACAAACTATATTAAATTCCAATATCCCATTCTATGATTCAGTCTTGGCCCATGTAAATCTGTGATAGAAAATAATCTGAAAATACCAGTATGGGCAGAACAAAACACGTAAAGATAAATCTCTCAATTTTTATATCATACTTTCCAGGATATTTAATGAAAAACACTTTGAGTCCTAAGATTCCATATTAATAGAATTCCAAGTTAAAACTCCTGAACTTAATATAAGCTTTATCAGCAACATAGTTTTCAGTTAACATAAAATAAATGTAAATAATATTGACAGGCCATTTTACTACTAAATATTAGTGCTTTATAAGCAACTAAATTATTTAGTCAGCTTTATTCCAGATAAGAAGACTCTTGGATTTATTAAATTATAGATTAAATACTGATGTGCCTGACTATTCTTGAGAAACACCAAAGCCCCACTATGTCTAGAATATTGATATTTACTGAGGTTCATACATAAGTCACTATGCTAGTGAGAGATTCAAGATGAAACTCCAGCTTTCTCTTTATTAAATCAGCCTTGGCCTCCCCTTATTTTTATGTAGGTATTGATTTCCTTGATTTGAAGCAAACTTTCCTCTTTTGAGAAAAATAAATCACAACTCATTGCTTTACCATCTCTCCCACTTCTTCTACCCTAAAGATAGCTGACAAGGCTGGCAATAAAAAGGTAGAAAACGTAAAGAGTCTTACAACATAGACGATTTTTGACCCAGGAAGTACAAGTTTAATATAATTAAAAGTGCAATGTTGAAATCAGCAAGGGTTTGTATTTTTGAATTATTCAACCCCATTATGTTCTCTATAGAAAACCAAAGAAAAATAAACAACCAAAAGAGAAGCTGCGAAAGTGTTTCATTGAGTACAGTGTTCAATACCTCGTCAAATAGGAGTTAAAGATTTAGTGAAAGTTGAAAGGGTGGTTAACTTGAAAGAAGATAGTTGGAGGCAATACAAATATGAATTATGATGTTTGCAGGTTTTAGAAGAAAGTCTTGGATTTTTTCATCAAATGACAGATGAGAGAGGAAGCACTTTTTATTTCTGTAATAAAAAGTATGGGTGGCTGTACTGTCACTTAAATATTTTTAATTGCGAAGAAACATCTCATCAAGTAAAAAGTAGATAAGAATCAACAAGACGTTAAGCATAGACAGAAAGTGTCCTATTTTAATGCAGAAAAAAGTTTTCAATAAAATCCAACATCCCTTCATGATAAAAACCCTCAACAGACTAGGCACTGAAGGAACATACCTCAAAATAATAAGAATCATCTATGACAAATCCACAGCCAACATCATACCGAATGGGCAAAAGTTGGAACGATTCCCACTGAGAACTGGAACAAAACAAGGATGCCCACTCTCACCAGTTTTATTAAATATAGTACTGGAAGTCCCAGCCACAGCAATTAGGCAAGAGAAAGAAATAAAATGCATCCAAATAGAAAAAGAAGTCAAACTATCTTTTTTCACTGACGGTGTGATTCTATACTTAGAAAACCCAAAGACCCCACCAAAAGGCTTCTAGAACTGATAAACAATTTTAACAAGGTTTCAGGATATACAATACATAAAAATATATTTTTATAGTAAAACATATAAAAATTAATAGCATTTCTATACAACAATAATGACCAGGCTAAGAGTCAAATGAAGAACACAATCCTATTTACAATAGCCAAAGAAAATGAAATACCTAGGAATACACCTAACCAAGATGCTGAAAGATCTCTGTAAGGAGTATTAAAAAACATTGTTGAAAGAAACACAGATAAATGAAAAAACATTCCATGCTCATTGGAAGAAACAATATAATAAAATGGCTATACTGCACAAAACAACTTCTAGATTCAACGCTGTCCTTATCAAACTACCAAGGTCATTCTTCACAGAATTAGAAAAAACAATTCTAAAATTCATATGCAACCAAAAAAAATAAATAAATAAAAGAGCACATATAGCCAAAGCTATCCTAAGCAGCAACAACAAAATTGGAGGCATCACACTACAGTACTTCACCCTACAATAATTCACACTACAGTACATCACACTATAGAACTTCCAATTATGCTACAAGACTACAGTAGCCAATACAGCATAATATTGGTACAGAAACAGACATATAGACCAATGGAACAGAATAGAAAATACAGAAATAAAGCCACACACCTTCAACCAGCCTTCGACAAGGCTGTCAAAAACAAGCAATGGGAAAAGGACTTCCTATTCAATAAATGATGCTGGGATCACTGGCTAGCCATATGCAGAAGAATGAAACTTGATCCCTACCTTTCGCCATATACAAAAATAAACTCACGGTGGATTAAAGATATTAATGTAAGACCTAAAACTGAAATCCTAGAAACAAACCTAGGAAATGTCCTTCTTGACATTGGCCTTGGCAATTTTTTTTTTTTTGACAGAGTCTCACTCTGTCGCCCAGGCTGGAGTGCAGTGGTACGATCTGGACTCATTGCAACCTCTGCCTCCTGGGGTCAAACAGTTCTCCTGCCTCAGCCTCCCGAGTAGCTGGGATTACAGGCATCTGCCACCACACCTGGCTAATTTTTGTATTTTTAGTAGAGGCAGGGTTTCGCCATGTTGGTCAGGCTGGTTTCGAACTCCTGGCCTCGGGTAATCCACCCACCTTGGTCTCCCAAAGTGCTGGGATTACAGGCATGAGGCACTGTGCCCGGCCGGTAAAGAATTTTTGGCTAAGTCCCCAAAAGTAATTGTAATAAAAATAAAAATTGACAAGAGGGACTTAATTAAACTAAAGAGCTTCTGCACAGCCCAAAAAACTATCAACAAAGTAAACAGATAATCTACAGAATGGGAGAAAATATTCACAAACTATGCACCTGACAAAAGTCTAATATAAAAAAATGGACAAAAGACATGAACAAACACTTCTCAAAGGAAGACATGCAAGCGACCAACAAACATACGAAGAAATGCTCATCATCATTAATCATCAGAGAAATGAAAATCAAAACCACAATGAGATACCATCTCACACCAATCAGAATGGCTATTATTTAAAAGTCAAGAAAGGCTGAGTGCAGTGGCTTGTGCCTGTAATCCCAGCACTGTAGGAGGCTGAGGCAGGAGGATCATATGAGGCCAGGAGTTCAAGACCAGACTGGCCAAAATGGTGAAACCCTGACTCTAGTAAAAATACCAAAATTAGCTGGGTGTGGTGGTACACAACTGTAATCCCAGCTACAAGGGAGGCTGCAGTGTGAGAATCATTTGAACCCAGGATGCTGAGGTGCAGTGAGCCAGGATTGCCCCATTGCACTCCAGCCTGGGTGATAAAAAAAAAAAAAAAAAATCAAAAGATAACAAATGCTGGTGAGGCTGTAGACAAAAGGGAGTGCTTATACACTGTTGGTGGGAATGTAAATTATTTCGGCCCCCGTGGCAAGCAGTTTGGAGATTTCTCACAGAACTTAAAACAGATCTACCATTCAACCCAGAAATCACATTACTGAGTATATGCCCAAAGGAAAACAGATCATTTTACCAAAAAGACACATGCACTGGTATGTTCTTTGCCACACAATTCACAACAGCAAAAATATCGAATCAACCTAAATGCTCATCAATGGTTGACTGGATAAAGAAAATGTAGTACATATACACCATGGAATCCTACGCAGCCATAAAAAAGAACAAAATCATGTCCTTTGCAGCAACATGGATGGAGCTGGAGGACATTATCTTAAGCGAAGTAATGCAAGAACAGAAAACCAAATGCCACATGCTCTCACTTATAAATGGGAACTAAACATTGAGCACAATGGACATAAACAGGAGAACAACAGACACTGTGGACTACTAGAGTGGGGAGGGACGGGGGGCAAAGGATTTAAAAGCGACCTATTGGGTACTATGCTTACTATCTGGGTGCAATATACCGTTTTAACAAATCTGCATATGTACTCCCCGTATATAAAATAAAAGTTGAAATTAAAAATAAAAGTGTCCTATTTTAAAGAAAACATGCCAGGCACCTATTACACCGCAAGTATCATTATTCGCTCATTACAATTATTTTCAGATTGAGGCGAGTTCATAGTTAAAATTTTAATTGGGGTGATGTAATACAGTGTGGTTTGTTTAGTAGTAGATTTTATTTTAATAGTGTTATATATGACTTAAGTTTGTACAATCATCAAGAGTCTGATGGGGTCTCTGTACTTAGTCATACTTTACCGCATTTTATGAGTAGAATTATATGCCTTAGTGATGTTTGCAAATTCGGAGTTTTGCAAAGGTCTTGGGACAAATACCCTGGGGCTATTCAGAGTCTTATATATATGTAAAATAAAAGATCATGATAAATAAAATCATATGGAACTTATATATACGTATATATATAAAACCATAGATATGTAAAACCAAATGGGTAGTAGCTATAAGTGATTTAAGGGGGGCAATGCTTTCTTTATTCCACCCTGATCAACACAATATTTGGTTTATGTCTCTAGTGAGATAACGCTTATGTTTTTATCTTGATACTTTCAAAATTCCCACTTCACCTTCTGGTCCTTATTTTTTTCATATATCATTAATGGGTACTCAAGGAAAAGAAAATTATTGTATAAGGGTTGAAAACATCAAGAAACAATAAAGAGTCAGATTTTTAAAACATTTTCCCAAACTATCTTTTGAGAGCCAAAATTGTAGCTGTGAGTAAAGTAAGGCTGAGTTTATCCTAAAGCAATAGACAAGGAAAAAAAAAAAAATCAGAGAAAGAATGGCAACTCTATACCTCTCTACCCTGAGACACACCTGAGACTACCCTAAAAATCACCAGGGCTGAGAATAGGAGGCACCCACTCATTAAATGTATCTACCCATTCTCATTTGCATTGCTCTATGTGGGTCCTTCTGCTTTTGCAATACCTTGGGACATTTACAATCAATCCCCTCACAACAGAGAGTAAGTGCCTTGATTTCCAGACAGTGATGAGTTTTAGTAAGGAACGCCTCAGCTTAGACACTTGAGAAGAGACTAGACGGCAGCAAAATCCATCCCGTTGCACACGTCCTCAACTAGAAAATGTTAACACCTTCCAAGATTATCTAATTTTACGGTCAATAATTGGTCTTCAGAAAAAGAGAGCAAAGAAAGCAAAATATAAGAGAATAGTATATAAACAAAAACAATTTCAACAGAGGAAGCTGAATACACTATTAATTTTTAGAGAAAGGGCTAACCTAAGGTCACTGCTTTTTTACGCTATAAAGTATATACATGGCCCCCAAACATAAATGAATATAATCTTGGCTGTATTTATTTTTATTGCTTTAAAAATGAATTATTTAAATTATCAACAGCTGTGGCTAAGGAAAAAAGACTTTTGTCATCCAAAGACTTATTTACAACCCTGATATTCCAAGGTGTATTTAAAAAGGTGTTATTTGTGGCAATATTTTTTTTTTTTTTTTACCATCTTAACAATTTTTTTTCTTTTATTGTAATTATTATTATTATTATTATTATTATACTTTAGGTTTTATGGTACATGTGCCCAATGTGCAGGTAAGTTACATATGTATACATGTGCCATGCTGGTGCACTGCACCCACCAACTCGTCATCTAGCATTAGGTATATCTCCCAATGTTATCCCTCCCCCCTCCCCCCAACCCACAACAGTCCCCGAAGTGTGATGTTCCCCTTCCTGTGTCCATGTGTTCTCATTGTTCAATTCCCACCTATGAGTGAGAATATGCGGTGTTTGGTTTTTTGTTCTTGCGATAGTTTACTGAGAATGATGATTTCCAATTTCATCCATGTCCCTACAAAGGACATGAACTCATCATTTCTTATGGCTGCATAGTATTCCATGGTGTAGATGTGCCACATTTTCTTAATCCAGTCTATCATTGTTGGACATTTGGGTTGGTTCCAAGTCTTTGCTATTGTGAATAATGCCGCAATAAACATACGTGTGCATGTGTCTTTATAGCAGCATGATTTATAGTCCTTTGGGTATATACCCAGTAATGGGATGGCTGGGTCGAATGGAATTTCTAGTTCTAGATCCCTGAGGAATCGCCACACTGACTTCCACAAGGGTTGAACTAGTTTACAGTCCCACCAACAGTGTAAAAGTGTTCCTATTTCTCCACATCCTCTCCAGCACCTGTTGTTTCCCGACTTTTTAATGATCGCCATTCTAACTGGTGTGAGATGGTATCTCATTGTGGTTTTGATTTGCATTTCTCTGATGGCCAGTGATGGTGAGCATTTTTTCATGTGTCTTTTGGCTGCATAAATGTCTTCTTTTGAGAAGTGTCTGTTCATGTCCTTCGCCCACTTTTTGATGGGGTTGTTTGTTTTTTTCTTGTAAATTTGTTGGAGTTCATTGTAGATTCTGGATATTAGCCCTTTGTCAGATGAGTAGGTTGCGAAAATTTTCTCCCATTTTGTAGGTTGCCTGTTCACTCTGATGGTAGTTTCCTTTGCTGTGCAGAAGCTCTTTAGTTTAATTAGATCCCATTTGTCAATTTTGGCTTTTGTTGCCATTGCTTTTGGTGTTTTAGACATGAAGTCCTTGTGTGGCAATATTTTATCTATTTTCTCAAAGATCTTAATATTAGCAATTACTATCAATGAACATTTATTGAATATAAAGTAACTGTATAGCATTTGTATCTAATGCATTGCTAATTGCTAAGTTACAGTTCCAACATTTTCATAGTGTCCAAGTGATTATTTTATATATTTATTTTTAAATAATAAAAGTATCAAAAACTTTTTGGAAAAACTAAACTCCCTATTTTATTGTTACTTATTACTTATTATTTAATCTTTTACATGTTAACATTATCAAAGGTGTAAAAAATTAATGATCCTTATTTTTACCTAAAACTAAAAAAAAAAAAAAACAATAAAGCAAATATTTATCAAATGCTGAATATTTTTTCAGCACTGTGAGCAATTATCTATCTATCCTAGAATCTCCACTCTGAATACTGCATTCCATTTGATGAAACATTAGATATGAAAACACAAGGCTGGGCGCAGTGGCTCATGCTTATAATCCCAGCACTTTGGGAGGCCAAGGCGGGCAGATCACCTGAGGTCAGGAGTTTGAGACCAGCCTGGCCAACATGGTGAAACCTCATCTCTACCAAAATACAAAAATTAGCCGGATGTGGTGGCGGTTGCCTGTAATCCCAGCTACTTGGGAGGCTGAGGCAGGAGAATCGCTTGAACCCCAGAGGTGGAGGTTGCAGTGAGCCGAGATAGTGCCACCACACTCCAGCCTGGGTGACAGAGCGAGACTCCCTCTCAAAAAAAAAAAAAAAAAAGAAAACACAATAAGACTATTCAATGATGTAAGTTAAAACATGAATAGTGACCGTGTGAGTGGCAAAGCAAATTTGTGTTCTTTTTCATTTTTATTTTTTTTGAGACGGAGTCTCACTCTGTCGCCCACACTGGAGTGCAGTAATGCAATCTCAGCTCACTGCAACCTCTGCCTCCTGGGTTGAAGCAATTCTCCTGCCTCAGACTCCCTAGTAGCTGGGATTACAGGTGCCCACCACCACGCCTGACTAATTTTTGTATTTTTAGTAGAGACGGGGTTTCACCATGTTGGCCAGGCTGGTCTCAAACTCCTGACCTCAGGTGATCCGCCTGCCTTGGTCTCCCAAAGTGCTGGGATTACAGGCGTGAGCCTCCGTACCCAGCCTCCCTGATCCCTTTAAGATCTTTTCCCCCATTTTTCCAATGACATCTTATATGCATATACATGAGATGGAATTTGTGTTCTAAATTCAAAGAAGGAAGAGTTCATTGGATTTGGGGAGAACTCGGAAGATGTTGAGTTGGTTGGTATTGATCAGAGAGGAAATGTATTTATAGAGAAATCCATGTATCGTGAAGTAATTATCAAGATTATTTTGTGGCTGATATGAATTCAAGGGGCAGTTTATAATTCAGTCACATATTAAAGAACAAAAAGGACAAAAGAAAAATAAAGCAGATAGAATTGTGAAATGGGTTACATTATTTGCACCATAAAGTTTAAGTAAATCAAATTATTGGGAATATTCTGAGATAGAGCTAAAGTCTTTCTCGAAAGTCATGGTTGAAACCACATGTTTTGGAGGAACTGATTGTGATTGTTGCCCCATTGTGGGATTCCTCCCTATGGTAATGACATCAAAATGAAAAAAAAAAAAAACACACACACAAGAAAATTACGCAGATTGTAATTAGAGGTGGAGCTGTTTATGATCTGGTTATCTCCACGTTGGTCTGGGAAACAATTGAGACATTACTGGGTCAAATCATGTCTGTGAGACAAAATGAAAGGTAAAAATAGTGAACAAAAAGAGAAAGATTAGAAACAAGCTTTAGTCACTTGCTCTTCCTTGCAGTAGGCCCTTGGAATATTGACAAATCCTGACATAATTTAAAAAAAAAAAGTGGATTTTAATCACCATGAGGGTAAAAATAGTCTTGTTTACCACTGTATTTCCAACACATAGCATGGTATCTGACCCTCCCCAAATAATTATTGAATTATTGATTGCACATTTTAAACTACTATATTAGCATATCCCACCTCTAAGCATTACCCTAAGATGGTAACTGTGCAACACAGCAATAAAGGGTGTCACTGTGACCTCAGTCCAGGCCTAACACACAGCTGAGCTCTGAACAACAATGTAACATCAAACAGTGACCCTGTTGTAACATGTTCTGGACTTGTCTAAGCTAAAGTTCAAATATGATACTTCCAACCCTGGTTATAATCTCTGAATGATGCATTTTATACATAGCAATGACTTTTTTTTTTTTTTTTTTTTTAAAGAAAGAAGCATTTACCATGCAAGAAAAAGGACAACATTGCTTCAAGAATAGTAATCAGTCAGTGGCACCCGTCTTAATGAGAGGATTTATATCCCATTGTTTTCAGTTTAAATGTCAATGTGCATACATATAAACATTTAGAAAAACAGGTTTCCAGTAGATCATGTTATGTAAAGGTCATACAGACCTTGCAAATATTCCTGCATCTCTAACTAATCTAATCCAGTTCTCGAGTTCAAATATCAAATGATATCCCTTACCGCCACCCAGAATTTTGAATGTCTGGTATTCAGTGGGTTCTAAAAGTTTGACTTTTTATATTTGAAGGGCCCATATGAAGCCATATGCAATTAGCATATGCTGTATTGTGGCATGTTCTGTTAACATCAGCTCTTTGATTGAGGAAGAACTCTAACTGTTGAATCATCAAAACACTACGGCAGTATTTTACAACCTCAGTTATGCATAATGTGAAGTAATATGCATGGCCTGCCGTCTGTAAATATGAGAGGCAATTTGTTTGGCTCCACATTTTATTTTGCTTTCAGGATTAGACTACTTACTAACTTCAACAAAAGCAATATAATAAGAAATATTGCCTCACAATACCACAGCTCTGTCCATCAATAGCAAAAACTCTCAATCTTAGCACCAGTGCCAGGAGATGAATCTCATTATGATAATTCAGTGATTGTATACAGATTCACATTTCCCAGCATACATAAGAGAATACAAAACAAACACAAGTAGGATAAGCAATCAGATAACTAAAGTTATTTTTGGCAAAGATATTAAAGAGTATGTTAAGAATCATCTAATGTCATCTCCCTATTACTGGAAAAAATGGAAGCTCAGGATTTATATAATTAGCTCTAGGTCACACAGGTAGTTTGATGGTAAATCCTAGAGAATTCTACTGTTCATATTTCTTAAACACATATTTTCTTCATTATACTTTACGTATTACAGTGATATTAACTACTACCAAGTCAGCACTAATTATAACTTGATAGATTTAAAGGTCTAAGCTGAAAATATTTAGAAAATTCATGTTGAGAATATTGAGAAATAACGGGAGATCCAAGGAGGCATGAAGGGTCAGAGTCTTAGTCTGAACTAGAATGCATGCATGTAAGGCACATGCTAGAAATTTGTGAGCAAAGGAAGAAGTGAGAAAAAAATGAATGTTTAGTAAGGTTAATTCGTAATTAGTCTATAGGATAAGGTGGAGTGTAGAAACCATTCCGCCAGGGAGATGAAAATTAGGGAATTGCACGTACAAATTCATTAGCTAAAATAAGGTTCTGTTGTTTGAGGCTCTCAAAAGAAATCACTTCTCAATAATTATGTAAATACTGAAATACAACTTTGAAAATAATTTTTAGTACTAGCCATCAAAATTTGGGGCTTATCATGTACAAACTGTGTGTTTCAAACACTACTGATGGGATCTGCCATCGAGGAGCCCATGACTGAGATTCCAGACTGGTATGTGCTGTATCTGTATATCTGCCTCCTCCAGGAAGATTTGAGGGCCTCAGAAACATTTTCCAAACTTTTATAACAAGGATCCTAAGACTATTGCCTTCATAGAGAGGAAGCCAGCAATGAGCTGGATCCTGGACAGCATGCTGGCCCCTGATATGGGCAACAAATTAGATGGACCACAGAACCTAATTTCTATAGCCTTGACTCACCACAGGTTTGTGCTCTCCCGCACAATGGCATCGGGGCAAGTTTATGTTTTTGTTGTGTTGTGCTGTTTGTTTTCTAAGCAAAGGGCAGTCTCCTATCTCATGCCAAATATAAAATTCAGGCTGCATGAAATCTTAGAGATTTCACTTAAGCTTTTGCACAAATTAGTTGGTTTGATTGAATCAGTGTATGGTACAGCCTAGTAAAGGTCATTCTCACATTCATTCAAAAGAATACATGCTTCTAAAAATTTGCTCATAAAATTAGCAATGCATACTGGTGGAGAGTCACACATGGGAAACAGAAAACCTGGATATAAATCTCAGCTCTACCACTGACTAGCTTAAAGTTCCTAACGGGAACTTTAAGCCCTTTTAACTTTGGCTTTTCTCATCTGAAAAATGGGCAGAAAATGTGGGTTCTTGTGAGGAACAGAATTAATACTAAGCAAAAGTTCAGATCCGTCTTAAATGTCAGCAATTGTTTTTCTATTTAAAAAAGTACACAGCGTATGTTCATGTACCACTAAAAATCATTTCTGGGACAAGCTGAGACATACCATAATTATGTGTCAACACCTGAGGTACATGTAATTAATGCTAGAGAAGGTCAGAAGAAGGGAGATGAACATTGGCAATTTGCTATTTAGGAATTGTTTCAAAGAAAAAGTGGGATTGTGAGGGACTATGGAACTCAGATTAGTAAGACTTGGACTCAATGAAAGACATCCTAATGATTCAACAGGACTAAAATTAAATATGGAAATGAGCAAAACAGACTGAGTATTAACGTCCTAGAAAATTGGGAAAATATTGGAATAATCATTTGCCCATGGAAAAGCATATGACATGTACTTGCATACACATATATTCCATATATGCATGCATCTCTGTGTATATTTACATACATATACATATCATTTGCACTCAGAAAACACTATTACTAACACTACAATCATATATATGTGGTGGGACTATAAAATTGTATGATTGTTTTCTTTGAAGTTCATTAAAATCACATATATTACTTGCAAATTTCCGATTTAGGTACATATGCATACCTCTTAAAATGGGATATATAGTATTCCATTTAATAAATATGAAATTTTTGTTAGGCTTGGAATTCAAGAGATCTTCCTTTTACGTATTATATTTTTACTCAAATGGACCACTGCTAGTTAAGTTTCTTTCAAGTTTTCTCTGATTCGGTAAATGCCATTTGAGGAGTTCATTAACATGCGCTTAAATTCAGGTTCCAGTGCATGATGACGGTCACATCAGGCCATGGTGAAACAGGAAACACATGAAGACGCTGGAGTATTTTTTTTTAATTATTTCATTTTTTATTCTGTGATCAGGTTCTTCCAAGTTTTGGTGCTGATAAGGTCTTTTTCTTTTATATTACAATGGTGAGAAGCCCTAATTAGCAAAGTAAGAAAATGGCAACTCAAGGTTGATCTCTGGTTTGTTTCTAGCTTGTTTTAAATTTGGTTGAATCATGAAGTCTAAAAGTCCAGAGAGCACGAAACTAAGCTACATTAATTTGAACACCTGACATAAGTTAGACTAGTATTTTTCAAGTTGTATTCTGTAGAGCTCCCCAATTAAATTCAGCAAAATGATACTGGTATTGTAAGTAAAAAAGAAAGCAACAACCTATTACATTTCTTTCTTTGTCAAAAATATGTAATCTACAAATCATTGGGGTGAGCATCAATATTATATATATGGGATGAAAATGAATTTAATTTCATTAGGATCAGGCTTTAAAGAACTAAACTAAGGCTGTTTGAATTTTTCTTTTTAATTTGATAAACTACAAGTTCACAGGAAGTTTCAAAAAATTGTATAGGGAGGTTGGAGGCCCTGTGCACCCTTCACGAAGGCTCACTCAATATTTACATCTTGCAAAACTGTGGTATAATATCAAAAGGACTGACATTGGTATAATCCATAAACCTTCTTCTGATTTCACCATTTATGTATGTATACATTTGTGTGTGTATGTGTGTATGTGTGTGTGTATATATAGTTACACTCAATTTTACCACATAGATCACTTCACGTAAGCACAACACAAGTGGTAGATGTACCATCACCTCAAGACACCCCATGTTATCCTTTTAAAGACCACCTGCCACCTTCCCCCAATCCATATCACATTATGCTGAGTGAAAGAAACCAGTCACAAGGGGCTGCATACAGCATGATTCCATTGACATGAAGACCAGGTCACCCAAATCCTTAGAGACAGAAAGTGGTTTAGTGGTTGCCAACAGCTGGGTGAGGGAGGAGTGTGGACTAACTGATAAATGGATACAGTGATGCCTTTTGGGGTGATGAAAATATTTTGGACCAAAATAGAGATGATGGTTGCACACCATTGTGAATATACGAAATGCTATTGAACTGTACACTTTAAAATGGTTAATTTTATGTTATGGGAATTTTACCTCAATTTAAAAAATCCAACCTCATGGCCCTCTGACTGTCCATGAGAGAGGCCAGACTTGCAGGGCAGGGTCTGCAGTTTCCTGAGAACCCACAAGCAGACACGTCCTTATGAGATGCATGCCCTGGAAATTTCTTTCACAACGTGTTTATGACTCCTGGACATTTTTGGCTGAACAGTCACAAGAGAAGCTAGTCATGCTCAATCATATTTTGCTTCCTTGGCATTTTCCCACTCTCAGCCTCCTACTCCTTTTCATAGACACACACACAAACACATTCTGCTATATCTGTGGATCCAGCCTCTGAGCCCTCAAGGTGGAGGGGTTCACAAGCGGGCAACCACTCATCTATTTGCCATAATAATGTTACCTCAGAAATGTTACACAAATAGAGACCAGATGCAGTGGCTCACACCTGTAATCTCAGCATTTCGAGAAGTCAAGGCGGGAGGATCGCTGGAGACCGGGGATCCTGGTCTGTCACCATAGTGAGACCCTGTCTACACAAAACAATTTTTAAAAACGGGCCAGGTGTGGTGGTGTGTGCCTGTAGTCCCAGCTATTCAGAAAGCTGAGGCAGGAGTATTACTTGAGCCCAGGACTTCAAGGCTGCAGTGAGCTACAATCGCACCACTGCACTCTAGCCTGGGCAAGAGTGAAAACCTGTCTCAAAAACAAACAAGCAAAAACAAATGGAAACATGCAATATACATTCATTTTAGATCGTTGCTTTTCCTTTTTTTAAATTTCCACTTTTATTTTACATCCAGGGGGTATATATGCAGGTTTGTTACAAGAGTATATTGTGTGATATTTAAGTCTGGGGTACAATTGAAGTCATCACCCAGGTAGTGAGCACAGTACCCAATAGGTAGCTTTTCAACCTTTGCCCCTTCCTCCCTCCCCTCGATTGTAGTCCGCAGAGTCTACTGTTCTCATCTTTATGTTAATGTGTACTCAGGGTTTAGCTCCCACTTATAAGTGAGAACAGGTGGTGCTTGGTTTTCTGTTTCTGTGTTAATTCGCTTAGGATAACGTCCTCCAGCTCCATCAATGTTGTTGCAAAGGATATGATTTTTTCTTTGTTTTTATTGCTGCATAGGATTTCATGATGTGTATGTACCATATTTTCTTTAGCCAATCAACCATTGTGGGCATGTAAGTTGATTCCACATCTTTGCTATTGTGAATAGTGCTATAATGAACATCCCAGTGCATATGATTTTTGGTAGAATAATCTATTTTCCTTTGGGTATAAACCCAGTAATGAGATTGCTGGGTCAAATGGTAGTCCTTACTTTTAGTTCTTCGAGAAATCTCCAAACTGCTTTTCACAGTAGCCGACCTAATTTACACTCCCACAAACAGTAAAGTAAAAAAGGACAAAGAAGGTCACTACATAATGATAAAGGGTGTAATTCAACAAGAAAACTTAACTATCATAAATATATATGCACCCAGCATTGGCACACCAATGTCCTAAATCAAGTACTTTTCAAGACCTACGAAAAGACTTAGAAAGCCACACAGTAATAATGGGGGACTTCAACAACCTACTGATAGTGTTAGACCGATCACTGAGGCAGAAAACTAACAAAGAAATTCTGGATTAAATTTGACCCTTGACCAACTAGACCTAATAGACATCTACATACTACTTTACCCGAAACCACAGAACATACATTCTTCTCATCTGCACACAGAATGTACTGCGAGATAAACCACACGCTCAGTCATAAAGCGAATCTCAATAAATTTCGAAAATTGAAATAAAAGCAAACAAATTCTTGGACCACAGTGGATTAAAAATAGAAATCAATACCAAGAGGACCTCTCAAAACCACACAATTACATGGAAACCAAACAACTTGCTCCTGAATGACTTTTGGGTGAACAACAAAATTAAACAGAGATTGTTATTTTTTTTCACTCAGTATAAATTACACCAGGTTTATCCAATAGTTAATTCCTTTTTATTGTTGGGTAATATTCCACGGTATGCATGTACCACAGGGTGTTTTTTTTTTTTTTAAGCAATTACATATCGAGGGACTTTTTTTGTGTGTTTTGGTACTGTAAGGCTGCTATGAATATTTGTGGATATGTTTCTGTATGAAAACAAGTTTTCAGTTTTTTAAGAATGATTAAGACAGCAATTGCTGTGTCATATGCTAAGTCCATTTTTAGTTTGAAAATGAACTGCCAAACTATTTTCCAGTGTGGCTATACCATTTAACAGTCCCACCAGCAATATATGATTTACTTAGTTTCTCTGCTTCCTTGCCAGCATCTGGTGTCTATTTCCTTATTTTAGCCATTTTGACTACTAGGTAATAATATCTCACTTTGGTTTTAATTTCCATTTTACTAATGCTTATTGATGTTGAACATTTTTAAATGCATTTATATATGCCATTTGTATATCTTTATTGGTGAAACATCTGTGCCTGTCTTTTGTCCATTTTCTTATTGGATTTTTAAAATGTTGAGTTTTGAGAGCTCTTTATATATTCTAGATACTAGTTCTTTATATCTAGATACTAGATATACGGTTTGCCGATATTTTCTCCCAGTCTGTAGCTTGTATTTCTTTTTTTGTTTTTGTTTTTTTTTTTTTTTTTTTTTTTTTGAGAGTGCAGTGGTACGATCTCGACTCACCGCAACCTCTGCCTCCTAGGCTCAAGCGATTCTCATGCCTCAGCTTCCCAAGTAGGTGGTACTACAGGTGTGTGCCACTATGCCCAGCTAATTTTTGTATTTTTACTACAGACAGAGTTTCATCATGTTGGCCAGGCTGGTCTCGAACTCCTGAGCTTAAGTGATCAGCTTGCCTCTGCTTCCCAAAGTGATGGTATTAACAGGCACGAGCCACCACGCCCGGTTGTATTTCTTCTTAACAGAATATTTTGCACAGCAAAAGTTTTTTATTTTAATGAGGTTCACTTTATCAAAATTTCCTTTTATGGATGGCAACTTTGGCGTCAAGTCTAAGAACACTTTAACTTTAGATCCCAAATATGTTCTAGTTTTGAGTAAGTTTTACAGTTTAAGTTCTTGTGATGTTTACATCAAGGTGTTTTTTGTTTGTTTTTTGCCTATGGGTGTTGGATTACTACAACACCATTTATTAAAAAGGCTAACCCTCCTTACTGGATTCCTGCTTTGTCCAAAACAAAGGGACACAAGGAAACTTTTCGAGGGAATTGATGTTTGTTATTTGATCGTGGTGATGGTTTCACAGGTATATGAATATGTCCAAATTCATCAAATTGTATACATTAAATATGTGCAGATTTTTGTATATCAATTATACTTTAAGCTGTAAAAATAAATAAATTGGGCATATTTGTGGATGTATTTCTGGGCTCTCTATTCTGTTTCACTGATGTATGAGTCTGTACACCACCAGTATCAGACTGTCTAGAATACTGCTGCTATATAATTAACTTTAACATCAGTAAGAGTGATTTCTCCAATTAATTTTTCCTTATTCAATAGTTTTGGCTAGTATAGGTCCTGTGCCATTCTATACATCCTATATAATTTTTATAATAAGTCTGTGTAAGTTCAAAATCATTGCTAAAATTTTCGTAAGAATTGTCTTCAAAATAGATCAACTTAGAATTCACATCTTTACTATGGTGAGTTTTCCAATCCATGAACATAATGTATCTCCATATATTTAGGTCTTCTTTATTTATTTTACTAGCACTTGGTAACTTTTATCATACAGATTCTGTGCATGTTTTGTTAGTTTTATACGTAAGAGTTTCATTTTCTTTGCAGAAATCATAAATGCTATTGCATTTTTTTTTTTTTTTTTTTTGAGACAGAGTCTTACTCTGTGGCCCAGGCTGGAGTGCAGTGGCGTGATCTCAGTTCACTGCAACCTCTCTCTGCCGGGTTCAAGAGACCCTCATGCCTCAGCCTGCTGAGTAGCTGGGATTACAGGCACACACCATCACGCCCAGCTAATTTTTGTATTTTTAGTTGAGACAGGGTTTCACTATGTTGGCCAGGCTGGTCTTGAACTCCTGACCTCAGGTGATCCGGTCGCCGGGGTGTCCCAAAGTGCTGGGATTACAGGCATGAGCCACTGCGCCTGGCCTGACTTCTGCTTTAAAATGCTTGTCAGATAATTTCAACATCTAATTTATCTAAGTGATAGCATTAGTCGATGTCTTTTCTCATTCTAGTTTTGTTTGTTTGTTTTGGTTCTTAGTATGCAGGTGATTTTTGATGGTACTCTGGACATTTTGTCCATTATATATGCAGAATCTGGATCTTATTTCAATCTTTTATTTTCGCAGGTATTTACCATTCATAGTTCAATACACAGGTGCCATTCTACCTTTATGGGCTGTGGTTCCAAAGACAGTTTTATTTTCAGAGCATTTCTGGTGTTATTGTGGCCTGCTTGGTTTATCTAGTGAAGCTGGTACTCTCAAAAATCCTTGATGGTACATTCTGAGTGGGCAGAAGGAGTTCCCCAGACTAGGGTGCTGGTGCTGCTAGGTAGAGTAGGGGTTTCTTAGATCTGTAGAGATAAAAGTGTTTCCTAGACAGGATAATTGTGTTAGAATCCCTACACTGGTACCCTCCAGCTGCTCCAATGTCTCAGGGTCCAACTGGCTTCCCAGGCTAGTCACTTTTTGTGGTGGATAGCCTTACCAGTGCTCTGTGTTTGCCCAGGTATCTCTGGGTGGGGAAGAGAAGTCCTAAGTCCATATGACCAAAGATGCTTTCTGAATCAGGTCGCTTATTATGATTGTGTCTCTTGTAATTTCTGCCTTTCCACCTCGATGTCTTCCTGTTGGAAAAGAGAGCCTCAGTTCTGCAGGGATGAAGCGGCTTCAGTGGTTAGGACACTTGCGGCAAGATCTCCGTGCCTATTGGGAACAGAGAGTGCTTTCTGGATGGGATTTTGTTCTTGAGGGATTCCTCTTCTAGTACCCAGTGGCTGCCCCAGTATCTCTGTACAATAGAGGGCAGCCTCAGACCCACAGGAACAAAGAGGCTTCCTGTACTAGGCCACTTAGAGTGGTAAAATCCCTTGTGGCAGTTGCACCCAGCAACCTAAGTATTTCCTGTTGTGAGTGAGAGTGAGTGAGAGTGTCTTAGGCCTGTAGGGACAAAGAGGCTTCTGAGGTTGGGCCACTTGCTGTGACAAAATTCCTCTAAACAATACTGCCACTTGTCTCCATATTTTTCAGCAGAGCATGGTAGTCTTAAATCCCTGGGAAAGGAGAGGCACTTACCCTAGCTGCTTAATGTTAGATGGGCTCCCATTCAATAGCCCTTGCCAATTGTATCAGGCTCATCTGGTATTGTCTGAGACACTCCTATTCAATTCAGAGAGGAAACTAGCTGGGCTGCCTTCTGCTACTAGGCTTGAAAGTTGGAAAATGACAGGTTGGGGTCCCCATCTTCTGTTGGATAGGGGCACATATGAGAATGTGCTGCAGTTTATTTTCCTCTAGCCCTAGGGTCTCAAAGCAGTTTGCTTTTCTCTGACTATCCTTTACAATTTTCTTTTGATAGCCTCTTGTTTTGTTTCCAGGTTTTATTGTTCTTCTTCACTATGAGGAGCAGGGAAAAATCAGTTTATGCCATCTTGTCCGAAATGGAATTCTCAGTCTTGTTTTAATATGTTTTAACAGGTTATTCAGATAACTTGGTTTTTAAAATGTGCACAACTTCTAAAAAGAAATGTTACAAAAGCTAAATACACATTTAATTATACCATGCTGTGTGTAGAGTAGCTGGTAACTACTGAAATCATAAGTACATGTCAGCCTTTGAAATTAATAGCAAATAAAACATCAACTTGGTCAAATGCGGTGGCTCACGCCTGTAATCCCAGCACTTTGGGAGGCCAAGGCGGGTGGATCACCTGAGGTCAGGAGTTTGAGACCAGCCTGGCCAACATGGTGAAACCCCGTCTCTACTAAAAATACAAAAAATTAGCCGAGCGTGGTGGTGGGCCCCTGTAATCCCAGCTACTCAGGAGGCTGAGGCAGGAGAATCGCTTGAACCCAGGAGGTGGAGGTTGCAGTGAGCTGAGATCACGCCATTGTACTCCAGCCTGGGTGACAAAGAGCAAAATTTGGTCTCAAAGCAAAAAAAAAAAAAAAAAAAAAAAAAAATCAACTATACCAAGTGATGAGTAGAATGCCTGTAGTAGGTATGTTCGCTTTCATTATATATTTAGTATTTATTTAAGCAACCTAACTAAAAATAGTGCCGACAATAAAAATATCTCAATTTACAGAAATATATAAAACTTTAATATGTAGATTGTATTTTATTATTTAATTTTATGAAAGCATCTGTCAAGGCCGGGTGCGGTGGCTCACGCCTGTAATCCCAGTACTTTGGGAGGCCGAGGTGGGTGGATCACAAGGTCAGGAGATTGAGACCATCCTGGCTAACACGGTGAAACCTCGTCTCTACTAAAAATACAAAAATTAGCCGGGCGTGGTGGCGGGTGCCTGTAGTCCCAGCTACTCAGGAGGCTGAGGCAGGAGAATGGCGTGAACCCAGGAGGCAGAGGTTGCAGCGAGCCGAGATCGCACCACTGCACTCCAGCCTGGGCGACAGAGAGAGACACTGTCTCAGAAAAAAAAAAAAAAAAAAAAAACAAAAAACCAAATCTGTCAAAATTATGCAAACAAAAATGTCTACCAACTTGAAATTACAGATGAGTACATGACTATAGTTTTTTATATATATATAAAATACACGTATAACATATGACAAAGTATTCATTAATCATTTATGTCTCCAGTTTGAACAACGCAGGGAGTTCAACATGAACCTAGCACACTGTGTAAGCCTTTCTATAGATGTTTTAGCTAAGATCAAGACTGTCTATTAATAAGACATCTAAAACATTTAATCAAGCACATTTGGTTTTAATATAAAAAGATAATAGAGCAATCAGGTTTTTCTCAACAATTAGTGTTTTTTAACAAAAGGACATAACAGTGCATAGTCAAAAATTTATTAATTTTTGAAACTTTTAGTTTCCAAATTCTTCTCAATTAAACACAAGATAAAAATACTTAACTTTTTAAGACAGGTGAATAGAAGGAAATTTTTGCTGAGCCACTTCTACTTTTTATGTTAAATATTTTATTCTATGCTTTTTCTCATGGCTTACACAAACTTTCATAACGTTGCTGCAATATATTTACTGACTATAAATGCTCTCTTCAAATTTGGTATAGGTATATTTTTCAGCCTTTCCCCCTTCTGTCTCCAGTTAGGGCCTACAACGTTGGTTTTCTATCTCAATTCAAAATTCAAAAGAAAAGACTTTAAAAATCATCTTTTTTTTTTTTTGCCCTAATGCTTAATTCAGAGCATAGCACATAGATATTCCCAATATGTTCTCATTAAAGGTATTGATCATTGATTTTTAAAAGTAAGTAACAACAAATCTATGAGAGAGGAGCAGCTTTTTCCTTTGAGAATTGTGGTTTAAATGCAGTGAGGGGTATTAATGACTCTACATAAATGACTTCCTATTTCACTGAAGTGTTTAATAAGGTCTTTAAAACAGTACTTCATAGCATCCTGCTCTTCAATGCAACATCTGTGGCTCTTTTTGGTTCCTATTAAGTGATAAATAACAACAGGATTTTGGTTCATGTAAGGACCTAAAACAGGAGAGTTGGTTAAGCTATTCATACATGTTGCTTTGTAATTGGGCTGATGTAATTTTATTTTATTGTGCTCAAAATTTACACTGTTATTTTGTCAATTACATTTTTTTCTCAACTTACAAAGTACATTTTTTAAAAAGAAAACCATATACAAAGCTTAGGTTGTGTAATTTAATGAACCAGTCACTATTCTTCTCATCTCTCTATTTAAATCATAGATTTCAAAAAGTTTAATACTAATTCATTTGTGTGTGTGTGTGTGTGTGTGTGTGTGTGTGTGTGTGTGTTATAACGTAGTGGAGAGGCAAACTTGATACATTTAATGCTGTAACATTACATATTGATGCATTCATAATTCAAAGTAACATGATAGAAAGAAACATACGTGTGAAGTCATTAAAAACATTTTTGTTTGTAAGGATTTTGAAACTTGGAGGATCAAATAATATAACTCAGAATTCTTTCTGTCAAAACAATGTGGAACAAGAAACACACCAAACAAGAGATATTTGGAAAGTTCTACTCAGTCCATAATTTTTCTCCCTTCTTTGAGAACTATCACCCTCCAGTCAAACAATCCATAAGCAGAGTCCTTGGTATCATGTTTGTATTGTGAGACATTTGTCTCTAGGACAAGGCTGACTGGACCAAGATTGAGGCCTGATTCAACTTGGAACAAACAGATGCACTTCCTGAAATACTTTACCTGAGACTCATAAAATGAGAACTTGTGCACAAATACACCTTGAATTTTGAATTGTATTTTGTTTGGGTTTCTATTTCGTGCAAGAAAGAAAGACACTATTGATATTTACAAGATGACTTAAAAATCAGGTATATTCCAAAAGAAAAGATGAGACTACTTGAGATACCAAAGTAAACAGGGAACAAAAATATTACCAACATATTATTGTGATTTAGATAGGATTTTTCTCAAGAAGCTTGAGAGCATATTAGTATTGCATTTGGTACATAATCTGAATAGGACCATACGATAAAGAACACTGTACAATGTTCCACCAAAATATACATTAATAACAACAAGAGCTTTTGTAAAAATTCTTGTTTTATATAACTAGAATTTTACATTAATTTAAAAAATAATGTAGATGTTATATCTCATTTAAATATCAACATAAAAGTTAATTGGTTGATACAAATACATCCAACTTACTCAACTTATTTATTTTCTTTTGAGAAAGGTAAAATTAGAGAAGTCCAGAGACTTATACAATGAGTACATATCTCCAGGAAATCATAATTATGAATCATCTGTCCTAATTTATTGTGCATAATCTAATTATAAAAGAAAATGATTCAAATACATGTGAAAACACTTTACTTCCTTATCTCCAGGCCTGTTTTCCTGCTCTCGTCTTTATAAGAGGCCACGATATATGAATTTTATGTTCATTAATTTCGCTCAATTGTTCTGCTTTTCACATACATTTCTATATCCATAAACAATACATAATGTTGTTGTTGTGTATGTATGTGTGTATGTTCTTTACAAATTTACTTGAGTGCTTGGCATCCTTCATCGAGCTAATGAGCTATCCATAAGAATCCATGTTGATCCACTCCATACCCGGGTAGTATCGCTGACAGGCTGTTCAGCCTCTAATTGTATTATATAGCTCTTCTTGCGTGCAGGTGTGGTTATTTGATTCGTTTCTCCCAGTAGAATATGAGTGGAAGTAATTTGTGTCAATTCTGAGCTTGAGATTTTAAAAAGCTAATATATCTTCTCTGCTGTTTGCAGATGACTCTGAGGTTGAAGAGATGGGCGGGGGGGAGCAACAAAATGGAAGACGTCTGGATCCTTGCATCGTCAGATGCAGGAAAGCAACATGCTGCCATGGAATGCCATGGACTGTGACATGAGCAAACAAAAAATATCTATTGTGTTAAGGCACTGAAATTTTGGGTTTGGTTTGCTATGCTAGCTAGCATTAAAAGAATGAATACACTATCACGCTTTGCCATCATTCTACAACTTTCCTTTTTCACTCAATATTATATATTTGGGTTACATAATTATTGTGAGATATGGATCTAATTAATACAGGGTTTCTCAAAAGTGGCACTTTTAACGTTTTGGACTGATAATTGTTTGTTCGGGGGAGGCCGTCCTTTGCATTGTAGGATGTTTGCCAGAATCTCTGTCTTCTACCTACTAGATGCCAGTACAATGCCACCACTTCCACAGTAATTACAATAAAAAAAACTCCAGACATTGTCAAATGTCTTATTCATGGCCAAAATCATGCCTGGTTGAGAACCGCTTATCTAATACACTCTTTTTAGCTGCTCGATAGTATTTCACCACATGCATCAAGGATATTTATTATATATATTTTTACACTATTGAACAATGAAAATCCTTGTAACTGATTTTGAGCTGAATTATGATATCCACATTAGCTGCTTAAGAAGAAGAAATGCCTTTTCTTCAATATCAATAAAAAGTAAAGCATAAAATTATATAGATCTGAAAAGTAAGGAACAGTTAAAAGGACAGGAGTAGAATGTAGAGCACTAGGCCAGTGCAAAAATAGAAGCTGAACTCTAAACTGGGACACAATCACACCTTAGCTGTTAATTTAAGTAATAGATGCTTCTGAGTTAGGAATATTAGCTAACTCACACCACAATCCATCATCAGGCAATCCTTTGTGATTCTTACCTTCTCCAAAGCAATTCCTACCATTCAGCTCATCTGCAAAGACTGTCAGTGCTCCCTGCAAATAATACTGCACGTGAGGCTACTTTCTTTCCTTCGTAAGTGCCACTACCCTTGTCAAAGCCACCCGCAAAAGTGAAAGAGCCTCCTCAAGGTTAATGGCTTTCCAGCCTTCTGGAAAGCTGACTGAGCCACTGATGATGATGTGGCCTTTTTATTCTAGGTTTAGTTTAAGGATTATAAAAACCAGATATTTATATAAATATTCTCTTGAATGGAAGCACGTAGACGATTAGTTCAAATTATTTTGAAGTGGTGATGTAATATCCAAGTTGAACAGAGTAAGGTAGAAATAAATATTTTACTTTCTATAACTAGGCAGATCTTACATTGGGCCTTTAGTGTCATGGGTGCCATTCCACTGGGAAATCTGATGGGCCAGGGGAAGCCATATTTCCGAATAGGTTATCTGTTCCTATTTATGTGGTCATCCAGTTTTTGAAATTTTTTAACTAAATCAATTGTAAACTTCATCTAACCTTATTGTATAGATAAACACAATTTATTTCAGCCAACCTGTACCCAACATAAAACTCTGTATCTCCTGAGATCTTGCCCTGTCTATATTCTTCTCACTGCAAGCAGCATCAGAGTAATGCCCAAGTGTACATCCCATTGTGACATCCCCTCAAATTGTTCAATGGCTTCCTATTGACCTCAGGATGAAGTTAAGACACTCTAGATTCACAGGTCTCCCGTCAAACTTTCCTGCCTCATTTCACGGCTCCACAGATGCTGGCCTCTATCATTTCCCGAAGTTCGCTAATTGTTTGAAGCTTAAGAGCCATTGTACATGTTATTTCTCGGTACTGAATGTCCTCCCCTTCTCTCTCCCTCCAATTTTTATAGTTCAGAGGATCTCAGCATAAATATCACCTTTCCAGAAAGGTCAATAGAACATTAAGGATTGTAACCAAGAGACAATAGCTGTTGGTTTTATTTTTTATTCTTGTGGCATACGCCAACTATCTTGTACAGTGCCTAAAGTCGAAAAGGGCTCAGTTACTACAGACACAAGCAAATATGACCTGAGCTACAAACAAAATTACATCCGAAGACTCAACAGGAAGACGAGACTGTGAGGCTTCCAAGTTTATAGACAAGGTCAGACAAGGAAGTCATTAGGCTTGTCTCTGTCAACTTTGAACAACAAAGTTATTATTTCTATCTTGCGACAACAAAATATGGTTTTTTTAATTAAAAAAATCTTCACTTAAGAAATTGCCGCAGGAAAATAACTTTGAATTGCAAGTATAAAGAAAATTTTCTGAGCCCTAGATACTTTTTTTCCTTTGAAAACAATTATTTTCAAAAGGAAATTGTTTTAAAACATAATTTTTTAAAATAAGGTGTAAATGCTCATTCACAGAAGAGCCCTAAGTCATGCTACAATAAAGATGTAAGTAGAATATGGGATTTGAGTCATTTTTTCAATCCAAGGAAAATTTCAGAACAAAATATTTTTGGAGGTGTCCAATATTTGTTTAGTTTCACACAGAAAGACACTATTTACATTCAATATATTTTAAAAACTGTACACATGTTCTATAAGATTATCAATACTAATTTATTCATTTTTCAAAAACTATTTTTTAAGTGTTTGTTTGACAATAAGAAAATTCTTTTAGGTGGTGTTTCAAGGAAGGCCACACATTTTAACATAATTCTAAGTTGAGGTGAATTCATAACACAAGACATTTTTATATCTGTCAACAAAGACTCTTTACTTGAAGAATAGTCATTCAAGGTCTGTATCCTTAAATATAACCTTCCAGATTGCTTTTAATTTCAAGTCTTTTATTTCCAAAAGACTTTCTGTGGATTATCTATTATAGTTACTAACAAAATAATAATTCACACCAGGCAATTATATTCTGGTATTTGATAAAACTTGGATGTTTACCATTTCAAGAATGATTTCCCGAAAAAGAAAAAGAAAACAGCTGATATTCAAAGTCAGCCATTTTCTGCAGAATGAGCAATTATTTAAAAGGAAATAACTTTCAAATGCGCGCATATATTCCAGGCACATATTTTCTGCTGCTTACTGAACAAGTCCACCTCAAACATAACAGGACATGAATAAAAAACAAAAGAAAACAAAACTAATTCCACCCCAAATGTGCTCCTCCTTATATATTTCTCACCTTGGTAAATGGAACTACCATTTATTAAACTTCTCTTGTCAGAACTTTGTATCATTTAAGATTTCTGTCTTCCTCACCTTCATTTAATCAAGCTTCAAGACACGTAGATTCTACCACTAAAAAGTGTTTTTAAACAATGTCTATTGTTACTATTCTAATCAAAATCATACTACACTCATGACTTTATAAGTACTACGACCTCCTACTGGTCTTTCATCTTTCCTCAGCCTGTTGATCCTCCAATCCCTATATAAGTACCTCTATTCCCAATAAAGTCTCTCTGCCACATGAACTCATAATGAGCTTTAAAAAGATAAAGATGATGATGTTATTCCATTTGACTAAATCTCATAAGTGGCTCCTTGTTTTTTTGGTTATAAAATCCAGAATGCTAAACACAAACTATAGGATGCTGCATGAGGTAATCCCTGTTTACATACCTCCCCCAACCCACGTTGATTCACTCATCTTTCCTCATTCTAGCTGTGCTTGACTTTAGTTCCTCAAATATACTTGCTTCTTTATGTCTCAGGTCTTTAATACATGCATGTTATATAAGCCAGAAAACATCTTACCACCACCCTCAAGTAATATAAATTAGACAAGTGCATACAATGTCTTTAATTCCTGGTCAATTTTTATCTTCAAGTGAGCTTTACTATAAGTGAAAGCTGTTGTTTGCTTGATTTATACATGGTCACAAAATAACGTAAAGCTGCCAGAAAGTCGAATTTCTTTCCTCCTAGCTTAAAAATACATCTACCCCTCCTTCATCCTTAAAAAAGAAAATGCATCTTCATAAAAAGATTACAACTTTTGCATATAAAAGTAATGTTTTTCAAACAATGGATATATTCTCAATATATATGTATTTCCCACCAATTATGAGACACAACAAAAAAAGAAAATTCCAGGCCAATATCCCTAATGAACATCAATGCAAAAATCCTCAATAAAATACTGGCAAACTGAATCCAGCAGCACATCAAAAAGCTTACCCACCACAATCAAGTCGACTTCATCCCTGGGAAGCAAGGCTGGTTCAACATACGCAAATCAATAAACATAATCCAGCACATAAACAGCACCAACGACAAAAACTACGATTATCTCAATAGATGCAGAAAAGGCCTTCGATAAAATTCAACACCCCTTCATGCTAAAAACTCTTAATAAACTAGGTATTGTTGGAGTATATCTCAAAATAATAAGAGCTATTTATGACAAACCCACAGACAATATCATAGCGAATGGGCAAAAGCTGGAAGCATTCACTTTGAAAACCGGCACAAGACAAGGATGCCCTCGCTCACCACTCCTATTCAACATAGTATTGGAAGTTCTGGCCAGGGCAATCAGGCAAGAGAAAGAAATAAAGGGTATTCAAATAGGAAGTCAAATTGTCTCTGTTTGCAGATGACATGGCTGCCATTAATCCCCATGTACTGCTTTCAAATCACACTGATGTTCTCATTATTTTGTCTTGAATTAAAAAGTCTTTTTATTATAATAACTATTATTTCACTGGAAAAAGCTACATATAAATAAAAAGAAAAATACTTATAATTTTATTGCCAAGAGATAGACACCCAATTTATTTGAAGACTATTTCCAAACGACAGTTTTTTGTGTGTCTCTGTCTTCATCTTTCCCACATTCTGCTTCAATATATCTTACCCTAAAAATCCTACTACATATATTGTTTTGTAACTCACTTGTAATATTTTTCAATAGTTTATGGCCATGTCTCTACTTTTATATACTGAAACAAATTAAATAATTTGATGGCTGCATAATTTGCTATTTTACAAATCTTTTATAATTTATTTGACCACACTTGTATTAAGGAATAAGATCTAACCCATTTGTCTATTTATGCAAATTATATATGCCAATTTTAACATTTAATACACATTGTCTACATTATCTCAAGTAAATTTATAAGAATGTATATATTCTACTACTAATACTGCACAAGACTTTCTATTTTCGTCAATCTTAGGAGTAATTACCATGGTGGGTTTGTTTTCATTCCCTTCCCCAAAACTTCTGTAACAATCTTTGGGGTTTTGTCACATCTCCCTTCACACCTACATCACCTTTACAACCAAGAGTTAGGACTCATTTTGGAATTTTTTTTTATACAGCTCAAAGTCAATTACATTATATTTACTACCATTAGAAGATACAAATTTTCCTTAACACTGTCTGGTTGTTGGAACCTCAAAACTATTTTAAAAGAGTAGCGAAGATAATATCTATGTTGAAATGAATAAAATAGATCTATCATGAATATCACGTTTTATAAAACAGAAATGTATCAATGAAAGATCATAAGTTAACACTTTAAAATATACGTTATTTATAAACAGATATACATATTCAGAAGATCTTCAAAGTAGTACATTGATTCTTATCCAAATTTGATTTGAGAGCTATTGGTTTTAAATTTGTAGTACAAATTACGATGGGGTGGGGATTTCCTAGGCCAGTTTTTTATGTACAATTGAATGTAGAAAATCTACAAAAAAATAGTAAGATACAATCCTGGATTTGGGATTCTGGAAACAGTGGACCACATTGTATAGGTGATTGAATGAATGAAATGAGACGATATATAAGAGCTGAAGAAAAAAAAAAGAAAATATACAAAGGAGGAGATGATTGGAGGAAAAACAGATGCCAGGACAAGATTCTGAAGTATTTATTTTTGGTTTTGCTTTTATCCATCACCTATTAAACCCTGTTTCATTTGACTCCTACCCTATTTTCTAACCTCATCTCCCATTGTTGCTCTTACCATTGCCCTCTCTACTCCAACCACACAAGTCAATTTTTCTGATTCTCGTTTTTTAGTCCATTCCTCCCTTTGTGCTTCCTGTTTCCCTATATAGAATTCTGTTATCCAGATCATCACAGCATAGGTCTGTCTATTATCTCATGTATCAGCTCAGCTATCACTGCTTCATAGTGGCCTTCCCTTTTCTTTGAATTGAGAAGCCCTTAAATCCAGATTCACTCACTATAGGTTATATGATTATCCCTCAAAATCATATTCTTTAAATATTTGATTTTTATCTTTTCTCACTAGTAAGTATGCTCTTTGAAAACAAGGCAATGTCTCTTTTTCACCCTAGACTTGTCAGTGCCTAATATAGTACCTTGGCTATAGCAGGTTGTCAGTGACTCTTGTATTCATTGAGATTAGAACAGAGCTACAAGTGACAGAAAATCCAAAATAACCAATATCAGGAACAATGGAAGTTTGCATCTTTCTGAAATAAGAAGAGACAGTTGAGAGGCAGCACAGTGGCTCCATGATCATCAGGGACATTGGATGATTTATATTATTAGTTTGTCTTCTTCAACATACAACTTCCATTTTGTAGTACAGATGGCTATTCAAGCTCCAACCATCACATTACCATCCAAGTAACAGTGAGAAAGAACAAGGAAGACAGAGGAAGATCGACTTCTCTTCCTAGAAGTTTCACACATTAATTCTTATCATGTCCTATCAGAACCAGGTCACATAATCATACCTAGCTGCAATGGAGGATGAAAAATGTAAACTTTATTGTAGGATGTTCATTTAAGCCCTCTCTTGACACCTGCCTCTAGGCTAAACATGTAAAAGGAACCCGTTTCTCACTAACTCACCCCAAACCAATAATTCATAGTGTAGCTAATATTAAGTATGTGTCCAAAAGGTAGATATCTGCCCAAACATTTTATATTCTTCCTCACCAAGAGGTAAGGGGTCAACTTCATTCTTCTGCATATGGATCTCAAGTTTTCTCAGCACCATTTGTTTAAAAGATGATTCTCATTTTCATGGTCTTAGCCTCTCCCTCATTTATGAGAGGAAGGATCTGCGCTAGGTGTGGTAGCTCAGGAGATACAGAAGCAGCCACATCTCTTCACCTATGACCAGATATGGTGATATGCCACAGCAGCTTCTGCTGATAAGTAAAAAGAAGAAGAGAATCATGTAGAAGAAGCACCCTGTTTTTGGCCATGTCTATCCGGAGTAAAGTTTCTGTCACACAGAGCTAGAGAGAGTGGGGTTGGGTGGGGGGTTGTTGCTCAAATGTCATTGACTTTCACTGTTCTGACTGAGATTTTGCAGGGTTTTTTTTTTGAATAAATATTTCTCCATTTGCTATATGTTCTTAAGACCATTTCCAGAGACTTTCAGTGGTTATTTTATTACAATTTTCAACAGTTACAGTTGTTTTACTCGGCACAGCATCCATGGAGCCCCTGACACTACACACTACCATTTCAGAAGTGTTTCTCTCCAAGATGTTCATGTTTATATTTTGCCATAGTTTTTTAGTTAATATTTCACATACTTGCAAAATGTGAGTATCTTCACCTCAACCTTCAGGACTGCAGTGGCAGAGGCCATGAATAGCGGGTGGAGTAGATTGATTTAATTTTAATTTGGAAAAATGAAGTCATATAAGTAATAACTGCAGGTGCAGGTAAAAATTGGGATTTATACTTTGCATTTGTAGGCTCTGTTTTCTTATATTTATTAAGTTTAATATATTTGATACTAAGTAGTAAAATGTTTACTACCGAAAAAAAACTTCTGCCAAAATGTGTCAAACATTTTATTTTATAGCAAATACTCTTCTACTTAACATATATTTTATCTTCGGCGCCCAGTTATTTCAGCTGCATTAAGAGAAAAAAAAAGGGAATCAAAGAGTAATATAGTGCCTTTGTGATTTTAAGACTAGCTCTTATTACCCTTGGCAATGGATTATAGAAATCATTCAAGCAGTATATACAATTTCAAAGTCACACACAAAAGTATATTCTTGAATTATTTCAAAAGTTTCAACTCACAAATATTCACTGTAGAAACATACAAAACATCGAGAATTTAAAGGACATATGAAAATAACCAGAAAAGAGTTAAAGCATGGATTACATTTAGTTTTAAAATGAAAAGCAACAGAGACTTTGAAATTAAAGATTTTACTATGGATTGTGAAAGCTGAATGCTAAATCTTAAGGAATTTTGAGGGCATACTATTAAACATAGCCCTTGTTAAAATTAAATTAAATAAACTTATGATTAAATAAATTATATTAAAGCAACTGTAATAAATGTTCAAAACTCATCACTTCTTAATTATTTTACTACATTTCACTGTCATCTATACTTGTGAGGTTATTTGTATCCTTTTATCCGTATGGTGAAAATGCCATATGATAATTGGCCACTACCTATCTCATCCCAACTCCACACTCAGCAACATCGTGTTGATAGCTTGAAACTGGATGTGGTTGAAGTATTTACACCACAGAAATAAGCAAACACTAAGAATCACAGCTTGAGTTCTTTCTCACTGAGCTGGTGGTTAAAATACGCCTACACAGTACACATCCCCAAAGAGACAGATATAGAGAGATACAGACATAAGTATATATAATATAAATATATGGAGATAAAGATAAGTACAAATAGTGATATAGACATGTAAATTCAGCTAGCTATATCAGCAAGGTAAATGAGTAAAAACTGAAAATTTGTCGGCAACTCAAGTTATATTTTTAGTAAAAATAAAGTAAAAATAAAGCCTTGTTCTAAACAAATTCAGAAACAAACACAGAGACTAGCCAGTGACAAACTGGTTATGCAATAAACATACTGACAATTGCGGTGTGCAATAAACAGACCCACATCTATCATTATTTCCACAGGGATGTTGTAAATCCATTCACTGGCCAAACATTTACTGAGTTATTGACTACTCCCTATCAGTTTCTGTGCTATCTAGATAAAACAATGAGTGACAAATAGTGGCTATTCTTAGGGAGCTCAAATTACACAAATGGACACGGAATTCTATCAACCATATGACAAGAGACATCCATGGGGGATGAGCTAATATTTGATGACAAACTATTATGTGACAAATATGATACTAAAATATTTATTTGCATTATCTCACATATATTCTATATGAATTCTCATATGTAACTATCATTTCTCCATTTTACCTATGAGATCCAGGTAAGTTAAATCATATCACATTATTTAGATTCTATATCCAATCAGCTGTTGACTTTTATCCATGTCTTTCATAGCTTTATTGGCTTTTCTCCTAGTAATGCTTTCTCTTGTGAAAGGTATTCCATATAATTATTAAAGCAAGGTTATTCCAAGTTAAAGTAATCCATTGTGGTGATGTCTTCCGCATGAAACATCACTGTCTGAATGGAGTAAACTAAAAAATAAATAATGAAAGGCAGCTTTTTAAATTTAGGTGACAGAGCACAAGCAGATTCTATAAATTATAGCAGTTTCATAAAAGGTAAAATCTCAAGAAAACCTCTCAGAACTATTCACATTTTTGAATTTATGTCTTCTAGGGTACACTGTAGGATGTAGTTAAAGAAGAAAAAAGAAAAAAATAAGAGGCTTTTCAATATAATATGAATTCCAGTTTTATCATGATAGGAGAATATAGACTGTAGGAAGTGTAATGGTACCAGATGCTTTTATTTGTCAATTATTACTAAATTTTAGAAAAAAGAAAAATTCTAGCTTTTGAGTCTTCCAGATTGAGCACCCATTTGACATACAATTTAACTTACCAAAATATGATAGCTACATTATGAAGTTAGACACAATGATATGTTTCAAATGTATAATAATCAGAAATATCCCATTATTTGGTTTTATATAACATATACATAGCCCATATGTCAAAGGAAGACACAAAAAATACTTTTAGTACCTAGTTGAAATTTTTGATTAAAAAATTTGTTGATCCTTGAGAAATTTAACTGAATCTAAACTTATTCACAAAAGCTTACATTCACTTTGGCTTATTTGATGTTTAAAAAATTATTTTAATGATTTTATTCTTGCAGCATTGGCTGAATAGTGTTATTGTTAAGAATAACACCTCTGAAGTGATGCTTCCTGAGATCCAACACGCTTACTGTTTTAGATAACTTACGCTGTAGTTTTCAGCTCTGTAGATGAGGTGGGATACACTAATACCTACTTATTAAGCAGTCTGACAAGTTTTAAGAATTTATTATTATATCCAAATTAAATTTAAACCAAATTAATAGTATATGCCAAATTGTGAAATGTACACACACACACATTAGTGTACATAATTACCTTTTTTTCCAAAAATATTTAAGTAAAAGAACATAAAGTTTAAAAATAGACTTTGATAGTAGACAGACTTTTTTTTGATGACTTGCTAATATTCATTCTTGTTCTATAATTTTAAATAAAAAGTTTGTCTCATTGTATCTTTAAAAATAAGTGTTGGTGAGGATTTGGAGAAAAGGAAACCCTCATGCACTGTTTGTGGGAATGTAAATTGGTACAGCCATTACCAAAAAAATAGAAGGGAGGTTTCTCAAAATATTAAAAATAGAATTACCATGAGATCTAGCAATTTCATTGTTGAATATTTACCTGAAGAACATGAAATTAGTATCTCAAAAATATATCTGTACTCTGACATTTATTGCTGCATTATTCCCAATAGCCAAGATATAGAAACAACCTGTGTTTGTGGATGCATGGATGAATAAAGAAATTATGGTATGTATACAATGAAATATTATTCAGCCATAAAAAGGAGGAAATCTTGCGATTTGCAACAAGGTGAACTTGGAGGACATATGCTATGTGAAATAAAGGCAGAAAAAAATGAAAGACAAATGTTGCATGATATTATGTGTGGAATATAAAATGTTGAACTTATAGAAGTAGCGAGTAGAATAGTGGTTTCCAGGAGTGGTATAAATGGGGAGTTGTTGGTCAGAGAGTATGAACCTTCAGTTATAAGATGAATGACTTCTAGAGATCTAATGTACAGCATGGTAACTGTAGTTAATATTAATGTCCTTTATACTTGAAACTTGCTGAGGGAGTAGATCATAAGTGTTCTCATCACACACACAAAAAAAGAGATTACTATGCCAGGTGATGGATATGTTAATTACATCAAAATACCATGTTGTGTGTCTTAAATATATATAATGTTTTTATTTCTCAATAATACCTCAATAAAAATTAACAACAAAAAAGTATCCCTAAATGATTTCAATAACATACCATTAAAGCAGCTACAAAAAGGACAAACTGATATTTAGCTACAAGCATCTGATGATCAACTGATTTTCACTATTGTTAAGTTACTGTTCTCTTACCGTAAGAGGAAAATAGTTCCTTCATGTTTTAATAATCCCATTTCATCCAAAAACACAGAGATAATTCCCTGTGTTAGCCTCATATATCTCAATTCTTACTCAAAATTTAATTAATCTTCAGTGATGGAAAACAATTTCCTTCTATTAAGACCATATTATTGCTGGACATCTTTAATTTCAAGAACCATTAACGAAATTTCAAACGATTTATGTTATTTAAAATAGAAGTTGAAAAAAAGAGAAAACTACACAAATATTTTAGCATCACAACAAATGTGAATCACAGATTCAATATGTGATTCTTAAACACATTTCTTAAACATGTTTGCTGTTTTGGCCGTAAAACAATCGTCAATGTTGAGTGTATCAGACACTTCAGGAAAATCTTTAGTAATAACAAATTCTATTATCTTAGTATCTTATTTCTTGCTGATACTCTGTGCCTATCCTAATAAGCAGGGGATGGCTACATAGTGTAATCACTCAGGAGGATAAAACAGCCAACATTTTGAGTGTTGTTGGTCTCAGGAAGATAAAGCAGCCAACTTTTGAGTGTTGTTGGTTGATAGGTCTGACAGAAAACAGAACATAGTAAAACACTCAATGGCTCTTAGAACATCTGTCCAAAAGTGACACAGTTCACTTCTTCTCAAATTTCATTGATCAGGCATGTCACATAGCCAGACTCAACTTCAAGTGAGTGCGGAAGTGATTCCATGTACCAGAAAGGGGACAGAAGCAGAACAACTATCAAGAGTCTTAATGTCTACCACCTTCACCTTTATCAGATAACCACAAATTCACAGAATATATTTCATAATAGGTACAGAGAATACATAACTTAAATGAAACTCATCATTATTAAAAATAAACTTTCCAAATATTTTCTCTATTTATTTTAAATGTAATTAAATCTTTATAAGCAAGGTCTGTAAATTTTTATTCTAATTTTTTTTTCCTGAGAGTAAGTGGTTATTATGTTACTCTATAGTTGAAAACCAAAATGAGAGAAAAGAAAAATGACATAATCAGAGTTAGAGAGATATAGGTAAAAACCCCGGCTTTTTCTTTTGGTACTTGTAGGACTTTGCAGAAGATTTTTGATCTGAATGGCAGTAAGTTTCCTCAGGAAAATGAAATTAATATCATCTACCTTAAATAGGTGGTTATAGTGATTACATGAGCTAATGTTTATACAAATGTTGTCTTTTACTCCTTCCCTTCTTAGCTTCTATGTGAAAAAACTTTGGTAAGGAGCTGCAGCTTTTCAAAGGGGCCATAAACTTGACTCCAGGCAGATTCTAAGGGAGGCCTAGTGAGGTAAGATGGGCTAGGTAGTTGCTTCAGTTCTCTAAATTATGTGCAAGAGCCTTAAAATGAAATATGTAAGAAAGATACAGTCTAGGGGTGGACAGGTAAAGAATATGGAGAGGTAAAGGCAAGAATATTTGGCTGAATAATGGAATATGTTTTTCTAGCCATTCTGACAATTGGTAGATGTTTTACATTGTCCTTTTTTACATACTGTTGATATTTCTGACTTTAACTTTTCCTCCATGCCATTTTTACAATTACATTTTGGATACGTTTTAATAATATAAAAGTCTCTTCTTGAATTTTGACTCTCTCCACTTTCCCATTCACTTTGATGTTTCCGATGATCCTTTAACTGTGGTAGCAGTTGCACTTAAATAGCATGCTGCAAATCCTACAGTGTGAGAGCTCTTTCTTTCCTTATGTTAAATTTCTAAACCGTATCCACTGGAGACAGCTCAGAAGAGACAGTGAATACTAATCAAAAGAGAAAGAATCACTTGGTTGTGGTCACGCCTTAACAAGAAACCCCTTTGCCAGAAAAGACAACTGTTTTACATGCTACCTATATATTCCCAGTGGAAACAGCCACTTCACAACGACTTTAAAGTGAAGATGAATGAGTTTTATCATTGCTTTTTTGTGGTGCGTAAACTAGACCTGAAACTATCCAGTATTTTATGTTTGTTGCATTGAACATGCAAATTAGCAAACATTAGCTTGGATCAAATACCACAGCCACACCCAGAATGCTTGTACTAGTTTAAAGCTATCATTGGCAAAGGCCAGAATTCTTCATTTTTAATGAGGAACATATAATTTCCATAAAGGCATGAGATTATCAAGCATCCATGTCAATATGATCAGGTGAAAACCTCTGGTTCATCCTCAACTAACCTTTTCCTATCTTGCTGATGAGGAAAATTTAATACTAAGCTAACTGTGGAGACAAACTATAACTCTTTGTGATGTTTGGATGCCATAGTGTGAATGTTTGTGTCTTTTCAAACTTCATATGTTGAATTCTAATCACCAAGATGACTATATTATAAGGTAGTGCCTTTGGGAATTTATTGGGTCATGAGGGCTCTGCCTTCATGAATGGGATTAGTGCCCTTATAAGAGAGGCCCAAGAGACCTTGTTTGGCTCATCCTCCATGTGAGGATGCAGCAAGAAGTTACCATCTGTGAGGAAGCAGTCCCTCACTGGACACTGAGTGTGCCTGCACCTTGACCTTGAGCTTCCCCGCCTCCATAACTGGGAGAAATAAATTTCTGTTCTTTATAAGCCACCCTGTTTATGGTATTTTTGTTATAGCAGTCTAAAAGGACTAAGACACTGATTTGGGGAAGATTTTGGCAGTAATTGCTGTCTTTTTTATATACTCTTCCCCAGTGTAAACTTCTATAATCTAATCAAGGGAGTTTAAACGTACTAGCCATGAAACAGACACAGTGTAAAAAATCAAAGATTTTTTAAGATGTAAAACCAGTCGTGTTACTATTGTAGCTTCAGGGACACTGTATTTCTTATAGCAAAGAGACCAATTAGCAAGGTTTGATAAAGCAGTATCCATGCACTCGCTGTCCTTCGGTATTTTGCATGAAGCCAAAGGCAGAATATGCTAGAAGTAGAAAACCAGGAGGTTAAAATAACCATTATCACCAGGACCCTGACACCACTCAAGGCCAGGCATTGTCTGATTTAGGGAGAAGCATGAGTTTCCTTCCAAGTGGTATTACCTGTAAAAACCAGGACAATTCACACTCCAGGTAAGGCCTTAGGAAATGTACGTACATATTTTTCCATCTCAGTTTTGCAAGCACCTCTTCAAAATAGTATGTGGATACCCTGCCCACTGCAAACAGACAGAAATAGGTGGCTCTCTACATAATGCTTAGAAATTATACTTCATGGTGTATATTGTTTTTTTTTTTTAGGAAGATATGCCAAGCATAATGATCTTATGCCCTTGTGAAACTTTTTAAAATCGTGAACACAGTGTATCTCATTCCAATTCGATTTTACAAAATTATGCAGTAAGTTTTTTCCCTTTGTTGTAAGAAAATATTTGTGTCTTAGTCCACTGGTGCCATTATAACAAAATATCTGAGACACGTAATTTATAAACAACAGAAATTAATTGTTCGCAGTTCTGTAGGCTGGTGAGGTGTCTGGTGAGGACCCAGTCTCTGCTTCGAAGATGATGCCTTGAACGTTGCATCCTCCAGAGAGAAGGGATGCTGTGTCCTCCCATAGTGGAAGTGATGGAAAAATATAAGAGCCTAGTTAGTTCTCGGTTAGTTCTCACCAGCCTTTTTATAAGGTCATTAATCCCATTCATTAGGGCTCTGTCCTCATGATTTAATTACCTCCTAATGTCCTCCACCTTTTAGTACTATCATATTGGCAATTAAGTTTCAACATATGAATTATGTAGGACACATTCAGATCATAGCAGTTTGTAAGATAAAATACATACATGACACATTTCATCATGTAAGATACTAAGTTTTAATATTTTGAAAAATTTTATTTTAATATTCATTTTTCTACACACATATTTCATAGTATTAAACATATTGGCTATGTATTTTTATAATGTGATCAATTTTTATTCATCTTACTAAATATTCTTGAAAACATAATTTTAATAAGTACATTATGTTCCATTGCAATAGATACGCCAAGATTTGTTTATCTGACCCTTATTTTTCAGCTACTTAGGTTGCTGGTTATTTCTACTTTTCTTAAAAGTAACATAGCAAAGAATAACCTTGTCCATACTATTTAATCATGTCTTTAGGGAAGAGTCTCAGAAGAAAAATTTCTGGGTCACAGGGTCAAATACACTCTTTATGCATATTGCCAAAATGCTTTCAAAAACCATTAGACTGATTTATAACCTCACCAACAAGAAAGGGCATGTCCACTTCACTGACTCTTCTACTGTATTCACCATTTCTAGGTTGATAGGTAAAATTTAAATAAAAATAAATTTAAAATTAAAAACTACTTGATTTAGTTATTCTACTAATTCCGTGAATATATCTTCATATTTCTTGGGCATTTATATTTCTTTTGCGGTAAGCTACTTGTTCTCTTTACTCTTTTCATTTTTCTACAGTGGTATTAGTAGTGTTGCACATTTTTTAAAGAACTTAATTTTTCTAGAGTAGTATTAGCGTCACAGCAAAATTGAGAGGAAGGTACAGAGATTTCTCATATATCCCCTGCCTCCACACACGTACAGCCACCCACGCTATCTACATCTCCCACCAGACGGGTACATTTGTTACAATTGATGAACCTATATTGACAAATCATTATCACCAAAATTCCATAGTTAAGAGTAAAGGTTCATTCTTGGGTGTTGTGCATTCTATGGATTTGGACAAATATATAATGAAATGTAGTCACAATTATAGTATCATTACAGAGAATTTCCCTGTCCTAAAATTCCTCTGGACTCTACGTATTCATACATTTCCCTCACAACCCCTGGAAAACACTGATCTTTTAACTGTCTACATAGTTTTTGCTTTCCCAGAATGTCGTATTGTTGAAATCATATAGTATGTAGATTTTTTCAGATTTGCTTGTTTCCTGGTTTCCTCTATGTGTTTTTCATGGCTCAATAGCTCATTTCTTTTTAGCAATGAATAACATCTTATTGTCTGAATGTTCTACGGCTTATTTATCCATTCACCTACTGAAGGACATCTTGGTTGCTTCCAAATTTTGGCAATGATAAATAAAGCTGTCGTAAACATCCATGTGCAGGGTTTTGCGTGGACATAATTTTCAACTCCTTTGGTATTGTACATTTTAAAATTTTAAGTTGTGTGGTGTATATAATAAGCCAAAATAAGCTTAGTTTCAGTTAAGAATTATGGTTTTAAAATCTTCTAAGATTAAAATGATAAAATAAAGCCAATATTCTTCTTTCCACTGAAGAGACTTACATATAATACAAATTCAGAAGTTTTATGTCTCCTAGATTACACAGATCCTAGGTAATAGGAATATGGGATGGGAAGAATTACAAATGGATTATGTAGATACTTATTGATACGGTTTGGCTGTGTCCCCACCCAAATTTCATCTTGTAGTTCCCATAATCCCCATGTGTGGTGGGAGAGACCCAGTGGGAGATAACTGAATCATGGGGTTGGTTTCTCCCGTGCTCTTCTTGTGATAGCGAGTAAATTCTCATGAGATCTGATGGTTTTATAAGGGACATCCCCCTTCGCTTGGCTCTCATTCTTCTCCTTGCTGCCGCCATGTGATGAGGATGTGTTTGCTTCCCCTTCAGCCATGATTGTAAGTTTCCTGAGGCCTCCCCAGCCATGCTGAACTGTGAGTCAATTAAACTTCTTTCCTTTATGAATTATGCATTATCAGGTATTTCTTTATTGCAGCGTGAGAATGAACTAATACACTTATTTTTTTAAATGTCTGAATATTTATCATTTCAAATATATTTAATGTCTTTTGTTTCCTCTCTTAATGTAATTTTATTAACAAATTTTTCCATTAAATCAGTGAATTCTTCTGAAGTTATTTATTATAAATATGAATTAATTCCTTTCAAATTTATTAATGAATTTTAATATGATTTAATATATGATATAAAATGATGTTATATTTTAGATTTGCTTGTAACGGTCACCAATATGTAAACAGATTCTCTCTCCAACAATTAGAAATCTATACCTAATTTAGGAGACAAAACAAACTAATGTCAGAAGTTTGTTTGCACACTTCTGTAATTCACTACAAACATATATTCAAGAGTATTCTCTTATCACTTCATTCTATGTTACAAAAAACCTTCAGTCTCATAAGTCACATTATAGAGCATTACGTTTTCCTCCCATGGTGAAAAGGATTAGTTCTTAGCAATAATTTAAGAACACATCTTTTGTCAGTATCTCTGAGGGATAAATATTTCCTGGTTGAGTGTTTATGCACAGAGGAAAAATTACTGAAGTCTGTGCCCAAATATAGCTTCTGTAAACTTGAAAAATATAAAAGAGAATTTAGTGAGGAAAGGAGACAGAGAGTAGCTCCTTTTGGACTATAATACAAACACATTTTCTAAGAACTAGGCCTTGGGGATCATAATCAACTAGCCTGAGCCACACACAATAGATAGGTATTTCTGACTGGCACTTTTTAGCTGTAAGGCATGACATGAAATTGCAATGAGAGAGCTACAAAAAGGCCATAGAGACAAGTATCCAGCTTAACCTTTCTCCCTATGCAGTTGTCTTCTTTACCACAGTGATGATGGCTGGTCAATTTAGCTCCTGCTTGAACACTCATCATGAAAAGAAACTCCTGCTTTATGTTACATGTGCATCATTCATTTAGACAAATTTTTAATGCATTTACTTATTGAAGTCTAAAGGTACACAAATGAAGAAGATGTGGTTCCTGATCTTGCAGTTTCCAGTTTATAACAAGGAACAGAAATATACATGATTGAATATATCGTATGGTCATAATAGAGCTGAAAATCTGAAGCTTTGGCTAAAATGAGGAAGGAGTACCTAAATGGGCCTGGTATTTGCTAAATGTATAGAGGGAGCAACATTTGATTGAGGAAATAAGTAGGAGATTTCCATTGAAAGAACGGTAGAAGTAGGGCTGTGATGGGTGTGGGGGACATGGAGGGGAAAGGCAAATGGCACAGAGGCTTGAAAACTCCTGGCATGTTTGGGTGAGAGGTGACAGATTCTATGTGGCTACATCACAGGAATATAAATGTCATGTTGGAAAGTGAGTCCGGAGAAGGAAATTGGGGCAAACAACCCGAAGTCTCAATTAGTACAAAGCCATGGGGACCCAGACTCTGTCTCTGTAATACTGAGTACAGATGCAGCATAGACTAGATATTACAACAAGATACTATGGCGCTACTCTGCCTAAGTTTCAATGTGCTCTCAAATAGTTGGTGACTTTGGACAAGTTGTTTATCCCCACCCTGACTAATACATCCTCTATGCCTCAGTTTACTTATCTGCAAAATGAGGATATTAATATTTAGCTCATTGGATTGTTTTCAGGAGTATTGGACAAAATTCTTTTAAAGTATGTAAAATTATATCCTTTTAATAACAACATTCATTAAATAGATTCCAAGTATGCAATGGAGCAGAGAGAGCCCAGATGATGATCCCTGAAATCCAGCAGTGGCCAAAAATAAAAGAGGAGAGAAGAATGCATGATCATTGCAACTCGAGACAGATTTAGCTATTAGAAAGTTCTTTCTTATATTACACCTAAATTTGCTCTCCTTCATGCAAAGAATTCAATTTCTACTGGCTGGCCCTATTTCTACCTTCCACCTAATAGACTTACATATAATAAAAATTCAGATGTTATATTTTTCCCAGATTATGTCTTTTTTAATTTTGTAAAAAAAAAAAATAAATAAAAGAGTTTGACATTTCACTCACGAGTCATCCTTAGAAAGAGTAAAAGATCAGAGGCTGGGCGCTGTGGCTCACGCCTGTAATCCCAGCACTTTGGGAGGCCGAGGCGGGCAGATCACCTGAGGTCAGGAGTTCGAGACCATCCTGGCTAACACGGTGAAACCCCGTCTCTACTAAAAATACAAAAAATTAGCTGGGTGTGGTGGCATACGCCTGTAGTCCCAGCTACTTGGGAGGCTGAGGTAGGAGAATCACTTGAACCTGGGAGGCAGAGGTTACAGTGAGCCATGCGCCACTGCACTCCAGCCTGGATGACAGAGTGAGACTCTGTCTCACAAAAAGTATAAATATATAGAAATAAAGACCAGAAAGGCCCATTGTAAGTACTAATGTTTCCAGTGAGATACAGCAGACAGCACAGTAAGCAGCACCTCGATTGTTAGGGTAGAAAGCAGAATCACAGGCAGAAATTCAATAAAAATAATAAGAAAAATATTTTAGAGTCCCCAAATCCCACCTCCTTCAAAAGTTACTTATCCAAAATCCTTTTTAAACTGTAACATTCTGTACAGACACCAGTTTTTTAAATATAATTGCTAAGATGTGAGGCATAAACATAAATCTAAATTTCATTGAGTACCACGTAATGTTCAGCTATTGTCATACTTGGAAACACATGGGTAAAGTGAATGTTGAAATACTCGTGACTCCGGTATGTCTACCAATGCACAGTTGATTTATACTGTCATTTATTGTGAATGTGCCATAAACGACAAGCTACTTATGACATTGAATTGAACCATTATTTTTGGAAGTCTCTATGCCAGACATTGTTCTAAAGGCTAAGAGTTTAAAAGATTCAAAAACTCAATAGTTCCCTAGTTTGCCTTCCTTCCGACATGTCCTTGCCTGCTCTCCTAGCTCCTACCCCAGTCTCTGCCCAACTTTGGCATTTTCCCAAGAAAGATTGCATTCCAAGAATCACAGTGGTATTTGGAAATATTTTGAGATTTCGAAATAAATAATTCTTCCTTTTAAAACAAATAATTTTTCTGAGAATCAATTGTCTAACTTTAAATAAAAAAAAATGGATAGGAATTAAACTCTAATATATCGAGGCAAACATTCTTTATTTTGAAAATCCTTTTTAAAGGTTTCCACAAATAACTCTTTAAAGGAAAGGGCTAATATTTCCTTCAGGAAAATTTACAACAATCTGTTAACCGAACTAGATCTTCAAGCCCCTTACCGATTCCTCTTCCCAATTGAGTGTTTTCCAAAGGTCCAATTTGGAATTCCTTTTCTTTTTCTTTTTTTCCTTCCTGTAAATGGTGAGCATACTTATGGAAATTAGTTAAAATTACTCCATTGAATATGCTCTGTTGTTCCTTAGTACTGAGGGAAAGTTCAACATATGTTAATTTTGGGAATTTTTTTAGATACTACAAGACTATTACATGTAGCTTAGCCTCACAGCAAGGATATCCACACAATGTGCTATTAGCAAGTAGGATGCCAGCCGCCACAGACCAGTATTAGCCTAATAGGATGAAAGATATTTTGATATAAACAAACATGCGAGACCACACAGTCAGTAAACATTTTATAGACAAAAGGAGAAATCTAATGACATTCATTTGGCCTTTGGAGAGGATGCATTTGGGGCATTTTTCATGTTATAAAGGATAATTGAATCCAAACAGTGTTCATAAGGGAACACTAAAGCTCTAACAGTACATAATAGAGCCAAGTCAGACTTTTTAATATTTATATGTTCTTTTAGGGAAATTGTTCTGGTTCCTGCAGATGATTAATAATACCTGCTGCATTTGCATAATTCATGGTGTTAAATAATTAACAGAATTATAATTATATTCATAATTCTTTATCAATTGAAGTTAATAACTTTGGTCTGCTCTAGCGTGCTATGTTATTGAACTAAGATCTGTACTTCAAAATAATGATTCTAGTTAATATTAGCAACACCTATTACATATCTAGCCCTTTCTTTATATTCCCCAGTCAGCTTTGACAAATTAAGTATATGGTTTAAGTCCCTTAATATTCAGTGAGAAGAAATGCATTTTAAAATCTGGAAATCTGTCTGCATTTAAACATAAATATAAATAGATAAATGAATGAATAAATAAAGAGCTTTATATCTATACTGAGGTGTATACCGTATCTATCTTTATATATATAGATATGTGATATTTATTTTTACTGCAAAGAGATAATAAACTTTTTATTTTAGAATAGGTTACAAGTAGGAAACAAATATACTTAAAAAATAATAAAGGTGTACAAGATGTAACCATTTGCATAAAATCTACCAGCAGGTGGGTCACTCATTGGCCTTTTGTGAAGAGACATATTTACTTCAGGACCTGACCAATTAGCCTAGATGAATATTATATTTTTTATTACAAGTATGTGGTGTGACTACACTATTATTATAAAATTATAACAAAAAAAGTAATGTAGAAGTACTGTATATAGGAAGCCTTCAGCTTGTATCCCTTACTTCTACTTCCATCAACAATGAAGCATAGAAGTATTTGGAGTATTGATTTATTTTAGTCATTCATTAGCTATAATGGTCTTATCTATGTCTGGAAATCAAATGCAAGATGTACTTCAGTGAAGAATGCAATAAAAATTAATATGTGTGCCTGTGGGGTAACAAAGTTAAAACCAAGGCATCTTTTTCCACTGAAAAGGTGTATGAATTAAAATAACAACAACAAAAAACTTCTATATAATTCAGTCTCCATTCAAATAACTTATAAAATAGCATGGATGTTTTCTTAAAACATCAATATTATTAAGAAGATATTCCAATACAGAAATAATTTACTCTGTATAAACTGTACTTAAAAATGCATGGAGCCTATCGTAGCTGCCTAATGGTTTTATAATATTTTTGTTGAAGTGACTTAAGTACAAAGGTTTAATTGCTCATTATAAAAGACTAAATATTTTATATCAATGAATTAAATTTAAAAAATATCTGCCATTACCACAATTGTCCAGTGGGTTGTAGATAATCTGAGTCAATTTAACTCTCTTATCAAGAGATTCTGCCCAGAAAATTAGCAACCATTATTATGTTCTGAAAGAAGACAAAAAGTCTATAATAACATTGAACCAATTATTAAATGTATATTTTTCTTCTAAGAGAAGTTCGCTTCTTTAAAGTTTGGATTACAATACAGAGAATATCACCTAAATTATTCATTTTAATTAAGTCATTTCCTGATTTTGTCTTAGCAGATACAGTCAATTAAGAAATTATCCATATTAGCCTTGCATCATAAGTAAGCGCTAATTCTGCAAAAATTGAGTATTGTTTCATTTCCTGACTCTAAATTTGCAAGCCACAGAAAGTCAGATCAAAAATAAAGACGACAAGTCTAGGCTTATGATGTTAATTTAGTGGATATTTTAATTTAAAGATCTCAAGATGTCCCTAAAACATTCTAAAATGTTTATAGCTGTAATGTTGACAATATCTGGCATAGGATTTGAAGAGATTAATGGCAAGAAGAGGGATTTTTATGTTGTTTCATGCACCAGAGAAAATGAAGCTAAAGGGATTTTGAAAACAAGAATGAATTGAGAGTTTTGCTGTTCCAAGTTATGCAAAGATATCACGGACTTTATATCCCAGTTCAATATAGAACTTCATAATTTTATAAATATACATATATACATAAATATCTAACACATATACATATACTTAATATAATTCATGCATATATATGCATATATACATACATACTTCATACTGTATATACACACTTTAATATATAGATACACATCTGTATGCATACACACGTACACACACTTATCTATAATATATATATGTATACATATGCTTAATATAATTCATGCATATATATGCATATATACATACATACCTTCATATTGCATATACATACTTTAATATATAGATACACACATATGTGTGCATACATACAGACACACACTTATCTATAATATATATACACCTGTCTGTTCTTACCACAGATATATTCCTAGGAGGGTGGTAGTTAAGGTACTAAAGTAGGGTCATGTAAAATGAGATTTTAGTAAATTCAAAAAGACTTCGGAAATAATCTACTTTATTTACATAAAAAATAATATGGTGAAATAGCAAACAAAATGATTGTATGTCTGTTAAATCAAATATTGTATTGACATTACTTATGAATACTAAAGTCTGAATTTTTTTTTCTTGTTTTTTTGCTGTGTTCATAATGTTATGATACACGATGATCTAGTACAAGGAATTTCTTGAGAGCATATTTTGGGAAGAGTTAAAGGGCTCTAATTTACCAATGCCAGTAGTTACTGGCCACCTGCTCTTATGCATAGGGTTCTGTTTAGGATATAGACATATAAATAACAAAAATATAAATACATAAAAAAGCCGTTTGCCAAGTGCCAAATGGTACAGGGAGTTGGAAGTTGGAGATTTTATCATTACCACGGCTAGCATAATAAAAACAGAAAGAAAATAATAAGGAAATAACAAAACAGATGGCCAAGATACAGAATTTTCAAGAAATGTGAAGGGAAATAGTAAAGAGAAAGACTATTTAAGATGAAAAATGTTAAGATGAGAAAATCAAATGATGAAAAATAGCAATTTTTTTTTTCGGCAAGATAATTTATTCTTCATAGAACCTGTATGACATTTATTTAAGAAACACAAAATAGTGTCATTTCAATTTCATGACATTCCTTGTACTGGTGGTACAATTTTTTATACACAGGAATAAAAAAGTAAAAGGATAAATAACATAGTTGAGCCTTGAGAAAACACGGGTTTGAACTGCATGGGTCCACTTACATGCCATTTTTTTCAACCAGACTCAGATCAAAAATACAGTATTCACAGAATGTGAAACCTACGTATATAGAGGGCCAATTTTTCCTATGCGCGGGTTCTGCAGAGTTGGCTGTGAAATGTATGTTCAGATTTTGGTATACATGAGAGTACTGGAACCAATACCACGTGTATCCTGAGGGACAACTCTATTTAGTTGGGAGCTTTACAAATATATAACTTTACTCATGTCTTAGAACCCAAATACAGCTAAATAAGAAACCTGCGTAACTTGAATGTCATTCTGGGTTTTTAGTACTGTTGGAAAGTGTAGACCCTACACTATGCAAGTGGGTTGGCTGAAGGATGACAATATGCAGTGAAGTCTTGTTATTCACTGTGTGTCTATAAAGTCACTGTGAACACTGAATTAGTGAATACTGAAGCATTTCTCCCAGGAGAAATACAATGATAGATTTCTGGGAGCCTCTGCTCATAACATTTTTGTGAACCAGCAATGTATAATCCCGTTTTGCAAGTTTTTCTGTTTAAAAACATCTTATTTAATATATATTATTGATCCATTAACATTCAATACACAGCCAACAGCACTGTAACTCAAGCCTGAAGGAAACTTACCTAAGGAACCTATTTTCTTTCTAAGGTACTTCACAGCCTTCTTAAGCTTAGGAACACCACACAGAAATTCACCATCATGCTTGGGGCCATTTAAAGCAGCAAAATCACCAACAAAAAGCATAAAAATATGAAAAACATAGCATTAAATACACCGCTGAAAGGACACTTGTTTACAGTATGAGACCTGAAGCAAGAAGGCAGAGTGTTCCTTTTTTGATCTCAGCTGGGAACATGTGTGGTGGGTGACTTAAATTTTTCACCAGTCTATGCATACACACAAATGGCTGTGAAAATGCTATGAGCATTGATTTTAGGGATACAAATTAAATTTAGCAAGTTTTGAGAACTCACAAACACAGAATGTGTGAATAATGAGAAACATCTGTACAAAGTTTCAATCAATATACTGCTTGATTAGGCCCTTTTTATAAAGCACTATACTGTTTTTAGTTGCAAATGGTTAAATCCTTTCATCCCATTTGGTTATGGTGTTTGTACAGAAAACTAAACTATGGACATGTACATTGTTGACTTTCTCTAATTGCCCTTTTGAATGATCTGAGCAGAGACCAACTGCTGGACCAAATTGTATGTCGAGATTATAATATCCAGGTTTTGTCAGGCACTATGGTTAAGAAGTATTGTCAGTTAAGATGTACTGCAATTTTAAGCAAAAGATTTTTTTAAATGCTCAATCTACTAAGTAACCAGGAGAAGAAAAATGTACAAGATATTTCCAAGAGCATTCTTGTTACCAACTGAAGAACTGTATTAATAATTCAGTCCTATACAGTGCTACTTAGAACTTCAGTGTCTTCTTGTTAAGCGAAGTGGATGTAAAAAAAAAAAAAGGCAAAGGAATGTCATAAATGCAGTGAATACAAAGCTGAATTTCTAAAAAGTGGAGCTTGCAAAGGGACTGTAGGTGCAATTTAGTTTGAAATAGGTATGAAATCAAAATTTTAATAACAAGTGTCACTTTCTATACCAAAACCTGTTCATCAATATAATCAAACACCTAGATATCCATCTGCCTTGATGATGTTTACCATGAATTTCATAATCCCAAGTCAAACCCAGTGTATTCTACTCACATATTTGTGAGCTGTCATTGAAGGAAGCTAGAACAGAATGTGGTATGTCATATATATATATATATGTGTGTGTGTGTGTGTGTATGTGTGTAATGTGAGAATGTGCATTTATGCATCTGAGTGTGTGTTTGTGTGCCTTGAGGTTAAGAGGTACAAGAAGTAAGCATTTAGAAAGTTTGCTTTTAGATTATGCACACACACACACACACACACACACATACACACAGCCCCCATTTATGTATATATCTACACAAACATAGACACAATAATTATACTAAACTTTACTAGTTTCCTATTGGTCATATAACAAATTACCATGAACTTAGTGATTTAAATGTACATATATTTTTTATCTTTTATTTTTTTGAGACAGAGTCTCACTCACTCTGTCACCCAGGCTGGAGTGTGGTGGCACGATCTCGGCTCACTGCAACCTCTATCTCCCAGGCCCTAGCGATTCTCATGCCTCAGCTTCCCAAGTCGCTGGGACAACAGGCGTGCATCACCACCCTAAGCAAATTTTTGTATTTTTAGTAGAGATGGGCTTTTACCATTTTGGCCAGGCAGGTCTCAAACTCCTGACCTCATGTGATCCGTCCACCTTGGCCTCCCAAAGTGCTGGGATTACAAGCGTGATCCACTGTGCCCAGCCTGTTTTTTTTTTTTTTTTTTTTTTTTTTTTAATCTTTCTTGGAGTTGTGGACTAAAACCAAGGTGTCAATGGGGCGCTGTTCATTCTGGAGACTCTAGGGGAGAATCCATTTCCTAGCTTCTAGAGGCTGCCTACATTCCTTGATTCATGGCCCCTTTCCTCCATTTTCAAAGCAAGCAGTATAGCGTCTTCCAGTCTACATCACATTACTCTGACACACTGCTTTTCATTCCAACATCTCCTTTGACTCCTTGAAGGATTTTTTTTTCTTTTTTTTTTTTGAGACGGAGTTTCACTCTTGTTGCCCAGGCTGGAGTGCAATGGCGTGATCTTGGCTCACTACAACCTTCACCTCCTGGGTTCAAGCAATTCTCCTGCCTCTGCCTTCCAAGTAGCTGGGATTACAGGCATGCACCACCACGCCTGGCTAATTTTGTATTCTGTAGTAGAGACAGGGTTTCACCATGTTGGCCAGGCTCGTCTTGAACTCCTGACCTCAGGTGATCCACCCGCCTCAGCCTCCCAAAGTGCTGAGATTACAGGCATGAGCCACTGCACCTAGCCACCTTGAAGGATCTTTGTGTGTTTGTGCTTATTTTTAATTGGTTCCATCCACATAATCCAGGATAATCTTATCATCTCAAAGTCCCTAATTTAATCACATCTGCAAAGTAAACTTTGCCTTTTTATGGTAAAATATTAACTTAACGGGACTGGGTTGTTCAAACTCTGTACATTCCAAAGAAATATCTGGCTCTTGACTGGCTTCTGGGCAATACCAGATAGATTATTTTAATAATGTATGGTGCAGCTTTTAGGTTACACTGTATCAGTTTGAACTCTGGAGAGGCTGGAGATGACTAAAGTCAGCCACGTGAGTGTTCCATGCCTGTTACAAACTCCAATACAATTCTAGACACCAAGACTTAGGCAACTTTTTGTTGGCAATAGGATGTGCGTGTTGTCACACATCACTGTTGGGATAATTAAATGCTGTCCAGATGACTTCATTAGGAGAGGAAAACTGGAAGGTGGCACCTGGTCTTTCCTGAACCCTGCTGTATGCAACTTTTTTCTTTGTTCACTTCAGTCTTTATCTTTTTGTTGTAATAAACTGTAATCATGAGTGTAACTGCTTTTAAGAATTATATGAGTCCTCCTAAGGAATAATTGAACCTGAGAGTAGACTTGAGGACTCCTAAGTATCGCCATATAAGGCAACATATTCATAGCTTCCTAAGATTAGAACATGTATGTCTTTGGGGGATCATTACTATGCCTACAACAATACATAAAATATATGACTCTTGTGTAGAAACTTCTTCAATTTATTTGACCAGAGGACTAGTTTTGTTTTTTTTTAATATTGTCAAAAAAGTTTGGAAACATATGTTCCTTTATTGAGTCAAGATTCGGTTTTCTTAAGAGATTTTTATCAAATGTTTTGCAATATACCTCTTGAAAACTACCCTTTCCTATATGTAGAATAAAAATTAAAAGCACAATTAAAAGCAAAAACCTGCCATATTACTTTCCATGTTTGTTATCTAGTAAATGACTCTGTAATCAACTATTTCCTAGCAATAAACACTGAAAAACATACTCAACTTTCATCTAAGAGTACAAGAAGTAATCAAGGGAATGGGAAAACTCAATTAGCTACCAGAGACTGTAAAACATCTGTTCTGAAAACCAAACTCCAACAATTCAATATCAATATCTTTCAAGGCATAAAGATTATTAATGTAAAATTGAACTAGGAAAGATGAAAAACCCCTGCACTAATTCTCAATTACATTGGGTTTAAGGGAAAGGCAGGAATAAATCATATATACTCATAGATGGAAATAATCCAGGTATACATACACACACACATACATATATGAAAAATCTGTAAGTGTTAGGTGTTACATTAGTATCCATGATCTATTTTGAGTTAATGTTTGAATAAAGTATGAGGTGTTTAGGTCAAGTTTATTTCTCTGCCTATGTGTATCCAAATACCCTAGCACCATTTGTTGAAAATGATAGTTTCCTTCATTGAATTGCTTTTACACCTTCGCAAAGAATCAGTTTGGCATAATAATTTGCTTCTATTTCTGGGTTCTGTATTTTATTCCATTGCTCCATGTTTCTGTCTCACCACCAATATCACATTGCGTTAATTACTGTAGCTATATACTAAGTCTCCATGTTGAGTAGAGCAATTCCTCCCACATTAATCGTTTTCAGTCATGAAATCTATAGATCGATTTGGGAAGAATTGACATCTTTACTATGCTGAGTCTTCCAATGCATGAATGCAATATATCCCTGAAATTATTTAGGTCTTGATTTCTTTTATCAGCATTTTGTAATTTTCAGGATATATATCTCATATATATTTTGTTAATATCTTACTATTTCATTTTTTGGGAATAATTGTAAATATTATTTTTTTCTTTTTTCTTTTTGTGTTTTTAATTCTAAATTTTTAAAAAGAAATTTTAAGAATATCTAAAATTTCAAATGCCAAGTTCCTTCTAGCAACAATGGGAAAAATTTACGTTTATTTTGAAGTTTTTTTTTTCTTATCTGACAACTGATGTTGAATCTCACTTACACAATTAAAAAGAAACAATACACAATAACCATTACGACAAAATGAACAGACTTTGGTACTGGTTTGAAGAGATTAAGAGCTTAAATGGTCTTAAAGTGATTATATTGCTCATTTGCCAGAATCCATGCTTTCAAAGAAGGCTGACCACAGGCAGTCTTTGGAAATTAATCATTAAGTGTATATTATTATATATAAAACCTTTTCATGCTGCAAACACTACAATATATTTCCGCAATATCAACTAAGAATTTTATTCTTTTTCTATGCTTACATTTTAGAAAATAACAGTGTTTTAAGTCAACAACATACATGGATGGTAATGTTTACGCTAAATATGGCATAACAACCAAATAACTCCTTTTATTTAGATTCCCATACACTATAAAAACTTACAATGCATTTACAATTTAATAAAGTATGTGTTATCAAACAATACTATAAAATGAATAATTGCAGTAGAAACCAAGGTTTTACCCCCCTCTTTTTGAGAATTATGCTTTATATCAGTCCTCCTTCCATTAGTCTATTAGTTAAAAAGCATATTGTCACTGCAAAATTAATTGTAATGTTTTCTATGCAGACATAGTGCTTAATAGAGCCCACTGTCTCAGTAGAAAAGGAGTCTGTCTAGTTTCAGCCAAATTTATTTAGAGTCAGATAAATTTGATTAAACATAAAAAAAGGATCCATATTGAACACCTCAATTATCTAATCCTTTACAGTCTAGTCCATTATTAACAGTATTAAGATCACATGGGATTAATAAAGTTTCTACAGAAGGGAACATTTTCCCTTGTCTGATTTCAGTAAAGGAGCATATAGCTTTGATAAAATGAAATCATCATCATCAGCATTTTCTAGAACATTCTTTATGTTTTATGTTTCTTGGGCTTACTGTGCTGATTAAGTGGGGTTATAACATATTGCACTGGCACCTTATCACTCCACTTAATCAATACAGTAACAGAATTATTAGTTTGAATCCTAAAAACTTCTAATTTTTTGGTCAAAATGGACCAATATCAGCAAATTCATATGATTCAATCTATGTATCTATCTTAGGTATATATGGAGTAGCATATGAATAAAGAGATATACATATGATTTGATGAGTTAAGAATAATTGGGTCCAGAGAAATAAAGTTCTCTAGGCACCACTGTTCTACTGAAACAATGAATTTGTTTTGATCTTTATATACATGTTCGATTAGATGATTTAAAATTTAAAAGTATTAAAAGTTTAAAAACTAGTTTTAAAAGTTTTTAAAGAATGATGTTTACACATTTAATTACTCAGTGTATTTTTTTTTTTTTTTCGAGACAGAGTCTTGCTCTGTCACCCAGGCTGAAGTGCAGTGACACCATTTCAGCTCACTGCAACCCCCACCTCCCAGGTTCGAGTGATTCTCCCGCCTCAGCCACCCTAAAGTGCGCCACCATGCCCAGCTAATTTTTTTTTTTTGTATTTCTTAGTAGAGACAGGGTTTCGCCATGTTGGCCAGGCTGGTCTCGAACTCCTGACCTCAAATGATCCACCTGCCTCAGCCTCCCAAAGTGCTGGGATTACAGGCATGAGTCACCTTGCCTGGCCTACTTCCTCAGTCTTAATGAGTATTTTCCCCTGAGAATTAGATAATTGGCCTTACCACATTCCAAAATCCAGTGATTCTCTTCTTAACATGTTCATGTTATATCCCACACAACAGCACTAATACATTATTCTAATTTTGCTTGCAATGTTGCTGTGGTATGAATATTTGTGTTCCTCCAAAATTTAAATGTTGAAAGCTAATCCCCAAGAGGTTGGTATTAGGGGGTGGGGTCTTTAGGTTGTGATTAGGTTATGAGTACACAGCCTTCATGTTTGGGATTAGTACCCTTATAAAAGAGACCCTAGAGAGCCAGCTCGCCTCTTCCATCATATAAGAACACAGCGACAAGGTACCGTCTGGTAGCTAGCAAATGGTCTGTCATCAGGCACAGAATGTGCCCTCGTCTTGATCTTGGACTTCCCAGCCTCCAGAACTTTGAGCAATGAATCTCTGTTGTTTCTATGCCACCCAGTTTATGGTATTTTTTATAGAAGCCCAAATGGATGAAGAATGATAGTTATTTCACAGTGAAGAATATAAAAATAATCAGCATCACTACATCCATAATCAGAGAAGGGAGGGTTGGGATAATGAACAGAGTCATAAGTATAATGTATTTAGAAATCTGGGATGAAATCCCATAAACTGAATTGAGTTGAGTGTCCTCCTCCCCCATGATGAGTGTGTATGAAAATGCACTAGAGAGACAGAAATGAAAAATCAGGGCCATCCTCACCATGCTCTGAACTCCCACGAGATTCACTTGTCATCTTTCTTTTAAAGAGCTTATCGTGTATTATCTGATATTACAGTTACCCATTATGAGGAATTATCATAAGTATAACCTTTATCATCATTATCACCTTTACTATCGTCGTCATAGACAGATGTAAATCTAGCAGAATGCAAATATAAGAAGACTCATAAGAAGTCTCACATAAGAAGACTCACATAAGAAGACTTTGAAAGTTTTTCTTCTATCAAAATCTGACAAGTTGACTTAAAAGGGAAGGTGTGTTCATAACAATTTCTTTCATTTTTTCCATTTCCATGGCTAATTACATTGTAATACTCCATTAAGGTAAGGATATAGCATTGTTTGTGGTGAAATAGACTCTCCATGAGCAATAATCTAGATTGAAAAAGGTAAAATATATATATTTCCACAGTTTACTTTATGCAAATGGAGTGAGTCGTAATTTTTGGTGAGTGGGTGAGACGTCAGTTAGATGACTGTATGGAATTTAAAAATATCCAATTACATGTATGGCAGCATCAGAAGTCTCTTTAGCAACTCTCACAATATTGTACAGAGATAAAAGCAGTCAGACAGGGCAATAATCAGAGCCATATTACTCATTTATAAAATCTCAATGAAAATTTTCTCTGAATTAAGCTTTAACAAAGAAGGATGAGGCTCAATTGTGATGGCACGACAGACACCAAATGCCAATGGTACAATACATTTAATACAATTGCCATACTTCTATGTGATGTTTTGTTTTTATCATGATGTTGGGGCAATAGCCACAGGGACAGAAGTAAGCGGGTTAGAGGGTGAAAAGTTGAGTGAAGATATACAGGTATACCTTGGAGATACTGCAGGTTCAGTTCCAGATCACCAAAATAAAGCGAGTCACATGAATTATTTGGTTTCCCAGTGTATATAAAAGTTATGTTTACATTATTTTGTAGCCTAAGTGTGCAAAGCATTATGTTAAAAAATGTACATACCTTAACAAAAACATAATTTATTGCTAAGAAAGCTAGCAATCATCTGAGCCTTTAGTGAGTTGTAATCTTTTTGCTAGTGGAGGCTCTTGCTTCAATGTGGATGGCTGCTGATTGATCAGGGTGGGGTTGCTGAAGGTGGGAGTGACTGTGACAACTTTTTAAAATAAGACAACAATGAAGTTTGCTGCATCAATTGAATCTTCCTTTCACAAAACATTTCTTTGTAGCATGTGCTGCTGTTTGACAGCACTTTACTCACAGTAGAACTTCTTTCAAAATTGGAGTCAGTCTTCTCAAATTCTGCCACTACTTTATCAACTAAGTATATGTAATATTCTAAATCCTTTGTTGTCATCTCAACAATGTTCTCAGCATCTTCACCAGAAGTAAATTTCATCTCAAGAAAGCACTTTCTTTGCTCATCCATAAGATGCAACTCCTCATCCATTCAAGTTTTATTATGAGATTTTAGGAATTCAGCAACATCTTCAGGCTCCACTTCTCATTTTAATTCTCTTGCTATTTTCACCACATCTGCAGTGACTTCTTCCAGTGACAACTTGAGCTCCTTAAAGTCATCCATGAGGGCTGAAATCAGCTTCTTCTAAACTCCTGTTAAATGTGATATTTTGACCTCCTCCCATGAATCATGAATGTTATTAATGGCATCTAGAATGGTGAATTCTTTGCAGAAGGTTTTCAATTTCCTTTGCTCATATCCATCAGAAGACTTATTATTTATGGCAGCTATAACCTCACTAAATGTATTTCTTAAATAATGAGACATAAATGTCGAACTTACTCTTTGACCCATGGGCTACAGAATGGATGTTGTATTAGCAGGTATGAAAACAACATGAGTCTCCTTGTACATCTCCACATGAGCTCTTGGATGACCAGCTACATTATTAATGAGCAGTAATATTTTTGAAAAAAAATACATTTTTCTGAGCACAAGGTCTCAACCCCGAGCTTAAAATATTCAGTAAATCATGCTGTAAACAGATGTGCTCTCATCCAGGCTTTATTGTTACTTTTATAGAGCAAAGGCTAAGTCTATTTAGCATAATTCTTAAGGGCCCTAGGATTTTTAGAATGGTAAATGAGCATTGCTTCAACTTAAAGTCACCAGCTGCATTAGACTCTAGCAAAAGAATCACCCTGTCCTTTGAAGCTTTGAAGCCAGGCATTGACTTCTCCTTTCTAGCTATGAAAATCCTAGATGGCATCTTCTTCAAATAGAAGGCTATTTCATCTACATAAAAAATCTGTCATTTAATATAACCACTTTTATCAATGATCTTAGCTAGAACTTCTGGATAACTTGCTGCAGCTTCTCCAACTGCACTTGCTGCAGCTTCTCCAACTGCACTTGCTGCCTCACCTTGCACTTTTACATTTGGAGATGGCTTCTTTCCTTAAACTTCATAAACCAACTTCTGCTAGCTTCCAACTTTTCTTCTGCAGCTTCCTTACCTCTCAGCCTTCACAGAATTGAAGAGAGTTGGGATCTTCCTCTGGATTAGCTCTTGTTTAAGGGACTATTGTGGCTAGTTTGATCTGTCTAGACCATTTAAATTTTATCCATATCAGCAGTAAGACTGCTTTGCTTTCTTTTCATTCATGTGTGCATGGGGGTAACACTTTTAATTTCCTTCAAGAATTTTTCCTTTGCATTCACACCTTGACTAACTGTCTGGTGCAAGAGGCCTAGATTTCAGCCTAACTCAGCTTTTGACATGCCCTCCTCACTAAACATAATCATCTCTAGCTTTTCATTTAAGATGAGACATGTGAGACTCTTCCTTTCACTTGAACACTTAGAGACCATTGTGGGGTTGTTAATTGGCTTCATTTCAATATTGGTTTGTCTCAGAATAGAAAGGTCCAAGGAGAGGGAGACAGATGTGGGGGGGGCGGTGGGGGCGGCTGGTTGGTAGAGCAGTCAGAACACACACAACATTGATTAAGTTTGTTATTTCATATGGGCATGACTCATGTTGCCCCCAAAAATGACAATAGTAACTTCAAAGATCATTGATCATGGATCATAGATCTCCATATATTCTTTCAGTGTGGCTTTTGTACTCTAACCAGTGTCAGCTTGTTGAGGGCAGAAATCATCTCTGATTAATCTTTCTATGCTTTCAGTGTTACTAAGTGAATGATATTTGAACTGCAAAAATGTGATGAAATGCGAAGATATGACAGTGAGTCAAGAAAGAAGATACCTCTGGGCTTTATTCATGAAACTGCAGAGATATAAATAGCTTTAACATATAAATTGGTTGAAAGTAAATTAAATCAAAATCCTTATGCTAAAGAGTTATAATACTGTCTATTGTGATGTAAATATGATAGTTGAATTCATAAGAAATTTTTCAATGGCAAAATGAGGCTTGGTGATGAGATTATCATCTCTAAGAAAATTCAGTCTTAAGTATTATTTTATGTCGTTTTTGTTCTCCCTGAAAGTGGCCTCAAACATTCTATCTTCATCAACATTATCCTTACCACAGTGCTACTTACACATTTTCCCAATTTATCACCAGCTGTCATGCAAAACCCAGAACAAAGCCACTTAGCCAAAGCACATGTTTGACTGTGAATTAGACTTCTTCTTTTTAAAACAAAGGTATTATTTAAACCTATTGATGCTGGCTTCCATCTTAAGCCCATAACTGGCAACCAACAGGTTAGAAAATAAAATTTCCTAATTAATTGATTAGGAAATTAACCAATTTTTGTTACGTCTAATACTGGTTGGATGTATTGTTACATCCAATACTGTTCATGAAAACTTGTGCTGTTGGACTTGTTGTGCTTGTTGTACTCAGTCTTGCTTAATTTGTGAAAGCATCACACATTTAAAGTAGCCTATTAGCTGCTTTCTAGCTGAGGATGAGTAGGTAAAGACAATTATTTCTACATTTGTAGTTGGAAGTAGTCATAGGTATTATCTAATTCAGTGGCTTTCTTCAAGATCTCAGTTTTCTACAGCTGTGTCTATGGGGTTATAGGGTGAAAGTTGGAATAAGTCACAGTTGAATCAAATCATCCTCTTGTTTTCATTCAAGATGTCTACACCTTCAATTCTTCTTTTCTTTGCTGGGCTTTCATATGAGACTTTAAATAAAATGTGTTCTGTGTATTTTTAAAATGAAACTTGATCTATTACAGTATATTCTACAGTTGGCAAATATATGAAATATTTTCTACCCTTCCCATTGCATTCATGCTGAGCACATATGGCATCAATTAATGGTATTTTATCCCACGAGTTCCAAGCAGATACAGTCTCAGTCTGTTATAGTACTCCTGGAAACTACTATCAAGCAATTGCACATGGTGTGATCAACATTTATTATCTTTTCTATCACTTGCTATCTTCTTTTCTCTTTAATGATTTGTAGTCTAATGCTTCCATTTTTTCAGAAGAGAATAAAAGGCCCAGAATGGTAATGACTGTTACCAAGTCACGATGTAGCAAAATTGGTGTGTCACTTCTGATAGTTTCTCTAACTCCCAAACCAATGCATATTTTGATAATTGCCCTCATTATTTCCTCAAATATACTTCCCTGTCAGAAAAAAATGATTATATATAGAATTAAATTAGGAAAACCATTAATAATAAAATATCACGTTGACTTGGGTTGCCTTTTTCCAGAAGCAGACCCTGAGCAAAGTATTTGAGTGCAAGCAACTTATTTCAGAGGTGATCCCAGGAAGCACAGCAAAGAAGTGGGTGAGACTGAGAAAAGAACAACACCAGTACAGTGTGAGTTTGATGAGCATGTCATCACTGTGATAAAATGAGGTTCAATACCACTTGGGACCACTAGGAGAATGATTTGTCTCACCTGAGAAGCAAGAAAGGTAGGGTAGTTCCCACAAATTCCCATGTGTAATGTGTTAAGAACAATAATCATTATAATTAAATCATGTATTATTAACTATCACAGCATTGTAGTTCTATTAGTCTGAGCCTCAATGCATACAAATTTTTGCAAACTTCGTGGAAGTTTCCATTTTATTTGAAATTAGTTTTTGATTAAAAATAATGGAACACTCCTTCAATCAATTAAAAATATCAGCAGATCCATCTGCTTGGAAAATGATTCTGCCTGATGCTGGCTTCCATCATACTGGTTGACATCATTATTTTGGGTTAAGCAGTGATATGGGTAATTGTTCTCATAATGTGATCAATTCTCTTATTTTCCTACACACTTTTGACCCGCATTTACTCTCTATCTTTGTTATATTAAAGATTGTCAATGTTTTCCCTTAATTTGACAGCACAAATGAATATCAACATGGCACTATTGCCTCAAAATGGAAAAGGTAAAAAAGCAATCATAAATCACATGTTTCTTTAATACACAGTTACAGATTTTGAGTTCATTTCCACTTCTGATTGTGGTTATATCTTCCACCTTCTCTTTCCTTTCACGCCGTTTTATATTAAAGGTCAGTATGTTCATTTATGAATTATGCAACAAGTGTCATGTTTACAATGTTTATAAATGTAGTCACAGTATTTGATTTTCTTAATATAATAAAATTTATCCTCTGCTTTGGCCAATATAAGCCCACAAATGATCATTTCATTTTCTAATAAATTAAAAGTATAACGTATACAATTGGATTCTGTCAGGCTTGATGTGTCTTTTAAACACAGCACATTAAATTCCACTATGTATAAAAAGGACTGTATATAATGTCAATAGAGAATAAACAGAATTGCTACAAAAAGCATCGACATAAATGATTAAATATACATAGCTCTTGGCATGTGGCTTCCTGTTACACAGAATTGTGCTTTTTAATAATGGACGATTTCAAAACCAATTTGCTAGATACTTAATGCATCTTTGAGATTTTCCTTCCACAGAGAAGATTTAGGAGATTATAAAGTAATTAATTTGTTCACTTCTTTATTAATTTTCTAATATCACAAAGCTGTGCATTAGAAGGAAGTAGGTATTAACATCTCATATCATTTGATACATCCACTGAATTCCTACCCTCTTTGCAGCCTCAAGGCACCTGTGTGCTGGCAGACTTTGCAGAGTACTACTGAAGTTTAGGCTGTAAACCAATCACGCATTTGCTCTGCTTTCCTATTGCTGGCATTATACATCTGCTATTCGCCAACCCCAAATCCTTCAGTATGTAGTTCTCATTTTCTGATGAAAATTCAGTGGAAAAATGGAAGTAGACATTTGCTTTTAATTTCAGGTATACTTTACAATAACCATGCTGCACAGTACAATTGGGTGATTGGTGAACTCCATCATTTTCTATTAGTGATGAAACAAGAAAAATGAAGAACCACATTTTTGCTTTGTGTTACTTTACCAATATGCCTGAATCCGTGTACCTTATAAACGAAACTGTCAATTTACTCTTCTATTATTTTAGGTGATGATTCCATTAAATTAAGACCTCTGGGGAGGTCGTGTGTAAGTCACAAAGGAAAGAAAGCCTTGAAAATACCATGTAGGGTAACTATCATACCATCATAACTAAATATCCCGACTTTTACGGCATGAAATAGACAAAAATGGTAACTTGGGTCAACGCATTTCCCTAAACTGAATGAGGAGGAATCTTGAAAATAGTACTGTTCGTGTACTATGGTTAGTAATATTAGAGGGAAGAAGGATGCAATGGAAATGATGTCACCTTAGGACTCAAACAAATGTCTTACTGGCTGTGTAACTCATTACTACTTTAAGTTAAACCTGAGTCACTCCCTCCAGAAGAGCTAAGCAAAGGGTAAAAAAAAAAAAGAATAGAGAATTTATGGTCCTCAGGCACTAATAGTTTATGAATAAATCAATAACCTGAAAAGTACATCACAGCAAAATAAGTGGTGAAACAAGTATTAGGAAGATTCTATGCACAGGGGTGCATGATTCAGCCAAAAGTAAAGAAGAGGCACTAGCTACACTATTTTGGAGGATTATAAAGCATGTACCAAGTAAATATGTGTGAATAAGAATTGTTTATGACTGTGGGATGGAGTCAACATTTCCAAAGGCACATGAAAAGGAAGTGTGTTACAGTCAGAGAACTGTTTGTATGGCTAGGGTGAGGCATTCACATGGTGGATGAAAGATTAGACTGAGCACATGGCAGGGAAATTGTTGTAAAGTACCTTTTCTTCATACAAGTTATTAGAATTATAATCTATAAATAATATAAAGCCACCTGTGGATTTTAAGCAGAGGAATAACTGATTAAGTTTTGTCTTTGAGAGAGATAAGCCTAGCAGCCTTGTGAAGGGTAAACTGGAGAGAAGCAAGAAGGAAGGTACATTAGGAAGCTATCAGTGTTTTCAAAGTCAGATATGGGGATCTAAACTAAGGTGGTGACTGTCAGGAGATACGGAGGGGGGATGGCAGAGCTAAAAGAAATTTAGGATACAAATAGGAGAAATTAGTTACATGGCTCTCTATAAAGAGGAAATAAGACTTCCTACCTTGCTTACCTCATATGGTTCCTATGTGAATAAATTAAACTTGAAAGCATTTTGTTAATTTTAAAGCTTTATACATTTAAGGAATTAATATTATCAAGTACTTATGAATTAAAGGTACTTGGTTTAATGACATTCCTATTTGTTCGCATACAGTGAAATAACCATAAACATTTGCTTCACTTACTCCTTAAGAGAAAAGTAGCATGCTAGGTAACTCATCTGGATTTAAATTCCTAAGTGGAAGTACTGTTGAATATCTACTCTGCATGAAGCTAGGGAAGTGTGGCAAGGGGACTCTAGCCAAGGACTAGAAGATAGAGAGACTGAGAGCACGTTGTTTCTCAGGCATCTGTAGAACGTTTCTCCCATGAACAAGAAAGAGAAAGAAATATTTGGAACTAAAATATGCATGAGAAGTAATCAACCTTGGAATAGGTTGCTAAAAAGAATTAAAAGATTCTTATAATAAGTTCAATCTCTAAATGCAAGAAAAGTTTAGTTATAGTCTGGTCTCTGGATATTAACTCACCTAATCCGTATTTAGGTTGCACATGAATAAGAGTTCAGTATTTAGAAAATTGTATTTATTCAATACAATGAATAAAATCAAGGCCAACGAAGTGACTTCTCTAATTATCATTTTGAAAAAAAAGATACAGAAAATGAATTATTTAATGATATTGGAAAAAGAGGTTATCCCTAAGACCTACGGCAGAAGAACTAAAGGCAGGTAGTGACCCAAATCTGTATCACTAACTCAATTTCCTTCCAAGCAGGTACAGAAGTAGATCATGCAAGGAGTGAAATGCATAGAATCTTATAAATCTGGTTCTGGTTAGATCTATTTCACGAGTAGCTTAATCTCACTTAGGCTCAGCTTCTAGATCTATAAACTAGGCATAGTAAAACATTTTGGCGGGGGTTGTTCTAAAGATTAGCTAAAATAATGCATGAACTGCATCTAGCATGTTAAAAATAAATAGTAAATATTAATGTACTAGTAATTATGTTTTGTAAACTAAATTTTATCTCACTAAAAGAAAGAAAATATTGTAAAATTTATGTTGTTCTTCATCCACTATAGAAAATGAAAATTTTTTGAATTAGAACCAAATTTGGAATGGGAACATCCAAGTAATAAGAATAAATATGAAAAGAAACTGAATATAATAATAAAGTTATGAAAGAGGAAAAATAAAATCTGATGCCAAAAAGAACATACAGGTTTTGTTTTGTTTTGTTTTGTTTTCCTTTGTTTTTTGAGACAGAATCTCACTCTGTCACCCAGGTTGGAGTGCAGTGGCACGATCTCGACTCATTGCAACCTTTGCCTCCTGGGTTCAAGCAATTCTTCTGCCTCAGCCTCCCGAGTAGCTGGGACTACAGGCACGTGAGCCCGCCTAATTTTTGTATTTTCAGTAGAGATGGGGTTTCACCATATTGGCCAGGCTGGTCTCGAACTCCTGACCTCATGATCCACCCGCCTCGATCTCCCAAAACGCTGGGATTACAGGCGTGAGCCACCACACCTGGCCCATACAGGTTTAAATATTGCATGGCTATGCTATACAACAGTTTGTTAGCTGAAGATATTTTTGTTTACAAAATCAATGAGATTAATCACGCATCACTCTATACTTGCTATTAAAATTACTATGTCACTCATTTTGTGGCCTTCCCAAAGAGACAAGGAGTTTGAGTCACAGTATTAGACAAGACTAAAGACCCTACATGGTTTACTAGAAACAAAACCTTTAATTCAGTGTCAGGAGACTTTTATTACGTATCTGGCCTTACTACTAACTGGAAGGAACTTAAAGGAAATGACAATTTCTCTATAAGTCACACTTTCCTCATCTTTCAAACTTAGATATGGGACTAAATATTCTTTAATGGTCTCCGGGTTTTGAAATTCTAAGTTCCTATAAAAGATATCTGTCTAGATGTTTGCAATACATACAATAAATGTAGGGACCATATAAAAATGTAAAGATCTCATACCTATAAAAACCAAAATTGTAAATCAATAGAAAAATGAGCATGAGATTAGAAAAGTGCACTTTTATATATTTGTGTTATAGTTCAGTAAAACATTTTAAAAATCAAGCTTGATAGAATTACTTTCTTTAATCTATGAAGGGAAATTACTAATGAAAGTTGGGAGGAAATGTTATCCTTACTATAGATAACATCCACATGAGCAATAAACACAAAAAACGGTTCTCAAATTAATTAGTCATTAGAAAAAATGGAAATGAGAAACACAATGAGATACTATAGTATAACAGCCAGAAAGGCTGAAATTAAAGACTAATAATGCTAAGCATTGACATATCCAGAACTTCTATAAAGTAATGATGGTTCTTTGTTTACCTACCTTGAAAAACTACTTGGCATTTTCAACTAAAGATGAGTATTTTACTATTCTATGACCTAATAATTCTACTTCTTGGCATTTGCATAACAGAACTACATGCACATGTGCAGTAAATTTGCAAGAATATTCGAAGTGGAATTATTTTTAAGAGTTCACAAATGGAATCAATTTAAATGTTCATCCAGAGTAGATGGAATAAGTAAATTATAGTACATTTATATGATGGCATACTACACAACACTGAAAATTATGGAACCACAACTACAAGAAACAAAATAGATAGATCTCACAAACATAACGTTGAGATTTAGGAGCCAGAAACAAAAGAGTACAGCTGTATGGCTTCAAGTACATAAATTTCAGGAACTGTCTGTCCCAATCAATGGCGTGTTAGATGTCAATATTACACTTATCTCTGGGAGAGTATTGACTAGGAAGTGGTAAGACAAAGTTTTTGGATGCTGGTAATATTCTTTTCTTGCCTTGAATAATTACTGGGGTGTGCCCAATCTGTGAGAATTCATGAAGCTGGACACCTATTGATTTGTGAACTTTTATATATTCAGTAAAATGTTCATTCAGTAAAATGTTTTAAAAATCAAGGGGAACAGAAATACTTTCCTTAATCTATAAAGGGAAATTACTAATGAATGTTGGGGGTAATTTTTCTTTACCTTTAGCCTATATACCTAAATTACTTCAGAGAGTCAGAAATATAAATAGATATATAGATAAATATGTACATATATGTATATATATGCATATCTATATATGTGGGAAGAAGGGAGAGAGAAAGAGGAGAGACAGAGACTTTCTCGATAATTAAATTCTTTAGAAAATGTACTGCTTGAGAGAGAATGACTTTCTGGATGATTCAATTCTTCAGAAAATATCTTGTTTACCTGTCTCTTTTTAATTTCCTAGGAGGAGTTGGGTGTGAGGCTGGAGATCAATTAAATTGGAAGGCGTTGAAATTGGATAAAACCTTACGGATTATCTAATACAATTTCTTATTGTTACAGGTTTATTTGGCAATAGATCTATTCTATCTAAGATGTTATCCTTTCAGCCCTCCTTTGTAACCTCTGAGGTCTGATTCTGTGATTAATTTAACTTTATACATGAGTGAAACATTTTCAGGTAGCTTCTAATTAAAGACTGTTAGACATTGAGATAAAATATGACAAGGTCTCTAAAGATAACATAGGAAAAAGTTTCCAGGGATAGACATACATAAACTACCAATGGGAGGTAATTGTTTTCAAATCCTCCTGAAAGTTCGCATGGTCATGCTCATGCTAGCTTTAATCATATTTAACATCATTGTATGCAACTGGCTTTTAGACCAGCCTAGACATTTTCCTTCTAGGTTTGATTCCAGTGAAGATGAGCAACAGGTGGAAGGCATGCTCCTTCTTATTTCAAGTGACACTTCAAATACGTCGCTTTACCCTTTACTTTGAATTACTATTTTTCACTGGATTTGCTTTCTTTCTGTTCAGTTATCATTTTGCTCTTTGATGGACTTGCCAGTTTTTTCACATCACTCATACTAGGAACTCCGGAAACCTCTAGCTCAGTCCTAAGCCAGCTTTACTGTCTGGATTCACAGTTGCTGTTGCTCTCTGCTTAGCTATTCACTGTAGATATTTTTCTCTTCTCATCTACATAAACCACGTTCGTCTCTAAATTCCTCAGGGACTGTATCTTAGTCATCTTGCTCTAGCACAGAGCCTGGCAGCTAGAATTTATCAATAAATATTTGTTGGATGAATGAAAAGCAGCAGAAACAACCTGTCATTTCAGTTGCTGGGCTCTAATCCTGTCTGGATGACCTAATGGAGAAATAGACTCTGTTTCCTGCCACTGTGGCCACCAAAACCAGTCCATGAATGGGTCAGCAGCCAAAGAGAGAGGAACCTGAGATTCCTACTCACTAATGTGTCCATCACATGCAGGCTTTTACTTAATCTCCTTTTTACACTTGTCATAGAACATAAATGAGTCCCACATCTCCCCTAAAACCCATACAATTTCAGGTTAACATTAGTGTCACTTTCAATAATCCAGCTTATTGTTGCTGTACCGAACAATTCTACTTATAGCATGTACAATAGAAATCTGTACTAGTAAAAACAGACTATGGTGGTCCTTATCACGTTTTATCCTGGGAGTGTTATAATCAGTTGTAACAATGTCATCACCAGAGCTGAATGATGCTGATAAGTTTATTTTCCCTACTGTTCTTAGCTCTTTGTATTCATAACCTTGTCTTCAAATTGCAGCATAATGTCAATATTTCTTCTGGAAATTTGATAAGCACCATCCATTTGCCTTCAAGTGTACATTGACAGCAATTAATCTCTGCGTACCACCTACGTTTCCAGTTGTCATCCTGTACCTCCTCTAGAAACGTTTGCTCAAAAGAACATCTCATTTTTACTTTTGTCTAGACAATATTTTTACCCATTTGCTTATTTACTGCAGTGCACTTTAGGCTGTAACCCCAAAGCTCAAGAAAATAAGTTTTTTGGAAGCCAGTCATGTTAGGCATATAATTTATATGTTTATAATTTAAGTCATCTTTTCAAAAGTAGTATACATATTGAATATTTAAAGTATTCCTGTTTTATTCAGAAGTCACATTTTATATTGCAATTAGTATCTATAGGTCAAAATGTATGGAGTTATAAAAAAGGTTTTCTTTAAAAAAATTGCTTTCCAACACTATCAAAGGAGATACTGAAACATTACAGCTAACTTGAGTTTTTTCATTTAATTTAAAGATAGTGTGAACAGGTACTGAAGACACTGTCTTACATTTTACTAATATCTATATAGAGTGGATTAAATTTGTGAAAACGTATATCTGCACAGAGTCTATAAATTTCTCAAGGACAGAAAATAAACCATAAAAAGATTTAATTCCTCTAAAGCTTTAAGCATGCTAATATTTGTTAACTTGATCTTATAAAATGATATTTGAGATGTGTTTATCTTCCATCCCTAAAATATTAATTTTTATTGATCAGGTTATAAGTTTTTGCTTACTTGCAATAACTTTATTATTTTTTCTGTTGACCCTAACATATAAAAAATGAAGATGTGTTCAGATATAACATGTTAAGAAGATAAATAAAACATCAACACTCATGTTAACACTGCAAATACACATGAGAGCTTTATACTAAGACAGCCATCTCCTCCCTCTGACTTATATTTTCCTGAAGGACATTTACATAGCACAAATAGTTTAAAGACTTTTGGCTATTTGATGACACCTTGAACATAAACTTTGAATCTAAGGGAAAGGAGAGTCATATTTATCTCCTTTCTAAAACAATTCAAATGTGTCCCTATTTGCTAAGCTGAAAGTAAGATGAAGTCAAATAAATGGAAAATCAAATATTTTTAAACTTCTAGGAGCTTTTTGTTTGCTTTTTTGTTATTTTAATAAGAGAAACAAAGTAAAACATGTAAAAACACAAACTCTCACCCAGCATCCTCTTATGAAATATCCAATTTTCAAATAAGCGTACTATTTGCTCTATTTATTACTGGTCTTTAAGAGAAATAGACCTAAAAAAGAACATCTTGGAAGGCTAGTGTACTTTCATAATTCCCTGAGAAGCTCAGTGATTATGAGTAATGTGAACTAGAGTTCAATATTCTTACCCGTGGAATCAGGAAAAAGAAAGTCCTTTAAAAGATCAAGATCTTTGATAGCAGGAACAAGAACTAAATTTGCCAGGGGTAGAGCCGTCCTCTTATCAATTTCAGGCAAGAAGCCATCTTTTCTTGTGTAGCGAAAGGCAAGCCAACTAAAGAAAAAATCTGTGTGACTTCAATTACATAAAATTGACTAGATGGTTGAAAAACAATACTTTTACAGAATTTTTTCTTTTTATAAAACTTTACCTGTATGTTGGTTCTTATTTCATTCAGAGATATATTAAGAGCAAATGAAATTGTGAAATTGTTTTCAAATACACAAAAAAAGCTCCCCATGACAACTTTTTCTCAATTGCCTCTTTTGCCTTTCCTCAGTTTTATAATCTTCAGTGGGTCTCCCTCATCGCCCCATATTCCTAAGCCAACAGGAAGAATTTCTTTCAGACCCTTAAGCCTTGTATCTGTTACCATAGAGACAGGCATCACAAAGTAGCTGCTCAGGAACATCCTCGTGGAAATACAATAAGAATCCTATGGGTTTTACAGGAATTTCCAGTGCTACCAGTGAGCAGAAATTATATCTTTCCCTAGAAAAAAAATGTGGGGATTTTAGTTGCACATTATGGAACTATGGAAATTGTAATATTTGGTGGTAAATTCAGAATCCCTCAGCTTTATGCTTAGAATTTGATTATAGTTTCTCCTATGACGTGAAAAAAAATCCCTTCTCATATCCCTATGTTCAGGAAAATATAAATAACTCATTGCCAATTCTTAAATTTAGCATGTCTTATCAATCATTTACTAAAACCCTTAACTGTTCTTTTATAGTGCAGTGCATTTATTTTATCTTGATCCCTTCTAGAACATATTTGATCAAGAACACACTCATACTGTTATAAAAGTAAGTCTCTAAAACTCTGCAATTCCAAAGCTGCTGAGAGAGTCTATAAACCCACGAAGAGAGAAGAGGGTAGCTGCAAGAAGAAAATTCCACTCACTTTACCTTGTTTTCCATTGACTTTCACCCTTTCTGTAAGTCTACTGAAATCATACACTAACGGAACAGCAGCAATAAAAATAACTGAATCCTACCAAATAGGTAAATTCTGCAAGATTAATGGAGTCAAACTAGGCAGATATTATATATAAGTCAATGATTGCAGAGACTTCAATTTTTTTATAGCAACATTAAATAAACATTCCTCAACAAGTAAATTATCTCAATAGACTAACAGCCAAATGAAACCATCTTTATCTGTTAGGCTGCATATTTGAACTACTTTCCCAAGTCTCTAGTACTTAAGTAGTACGGGTGGTTACAATTTCTGCTTATGGTATAGAACTGTTATTTAACTGTTACATTGCTTGTTTAGATACTTGAGTCAATAAGCAAAAAACAAAATTTCTTTATAGTCTAGAGATGAGGTGAGCAAACTTTTCCTATCAAGGGCCAGATAGTAAATATTCCTGCTTTGTGGCGCACATGGTCTCCGTCATAAGTACTTAACTGTGTTTCAGCATGAAAGCAGTCCTATATAGTATATAAACAAATAAATGGGTGTGGCTGTCTTCCAAATAAACTTTATAGACTCTTAAATTGAAATTTTATATAATCTCATGTGTCAGAAATATTCTTGAAATGAAACAATTCAGAAACGTGAAAACCATTTTAAATGACTGGTCAAACAGTAATAGATGTGACAATGTGGGCTATCATTTACTGACCCCTAGCCTGGATGATGCAAGTGGAGTAGTAGAGACCCTCAGAGAAATAAGTGTCTAAAAAAAAGAGCATGTTTTTAAAAGAAATGATTGGACTCACAGATTCTTAGTTAAAAATTATCTCAGACATCTTCTTCAATTTCCATTTAGTGCAGAAACTCCATTCTTAGCACTGAACCCTTTAGGAACAAGGAGTGCAGTGTCTCACAAGGTAATCAATTCTCTGCTCACAACATTAACTGGAAGAATACTTTTCCATTGCTACCAAAGAGGTGCAAGTGAGTCTAAACCCTCTTCTGTATTATAGCACATCAAATATTTGAAATCAGCTTAATTTTCTCTACTTTCTTCAACTTTTCAAGTATCCTTCAACTTTTCACTTTTCTAGTACTTTCCATGCCCCTCAAATGTTATAGTTTGTAGGACCTTTTAGCATTCAGACACTTTTCACTGAACATACCCCCAAATGTTAAGGTTCCTCTTAGATCATGGTGTCCTTCTAAAATATGTATATATTACCACATATAATATATACATATACCATACATATCATATATATATAATATACACACATACATATACACACATACCATTATATCATATATATCCTTCTAAAATTTGTTCTCATTTTTTTCATTTCCTTTTTCAGGATACATGTCCAACAATATTACTTTGTTTCATTGTATTTTGATGTCATATGAATTATGACTGATAATAATGTTGACCAACAAAATCAGTAAGATTTATTCAATTAATTATTGTTAAGCTTTAACTCTCTCACGTCCTGTACTTGCCAGATTGATTCTATGAACCTTAGCTTAGGATGTTATACTTATTCCTATTACAATTATTCTCTTTGACCTCACCACAGTTTTTAGGTGGTCATAATCCTTTGGTACCCTAATAGTTCAATGTATTTGTTCTGCTTCCCAGCTAGACAGGCTATCTGGATCGTCCTTCAGTTTTTGGACATTAATATTTCACAGGCCAAGTAGGTTCAAGAACAGAGACATAAGGCACATTACAGAAGATTAGGTTCAAGTCAGATGGAGCCAATTTTATAGAACCATGTTATAGTCTTGTGAAAGGCCCTCTTCGTGGTTTACTGTGATTCATTAATTGATACATCACAGGCAGGGTAATTTAGCAAGCTGATTTATTGACCAGACTCTTATGTCAAACAGCGAATATTTCTCCATTTTCACCATATGGGCATCATAAAAATCTTTACCAAAGTCCATGCTATAAGCAAGATAACTAGCCATATTACATACTTTTCAGATAACATTGGAGAATCACAGCATATATTACCTTTGCATTCTTTCTAAACCATCTCACCTTCTTCAGGAATTGTCAGTTACTCCCAGTGAAGAAAAAATATTGCATATTTTTCTGGAAAAATATTTCCAGTTTTAAGTAATTATTTACTCTCCACAATCTAATTATGGACTTTCCTTCTTATTTTTCACTTTAGTTTATTAACTCCAGGACCAACTAAAATATTGTCGTGGCTTTCTCTTTTTAAACAGTTCTGACTTTTTTTTTTCCCCAAAGGGTGTGTGTGTGTGTATGCACATGCTTAAGTGGTTTGTTTTTATTTGCTTTTTCCTTCTTAAAAGATGGATTATACGAGAATGGGAGGATAATAGGATGGAGCAAGCTTCTCAGGCAAAACATTTCAAAGCATATTTCTTAACCGATAGTGTCTTCCCCTGCTCATCTTTCTGAAGAGCAACACACCTGAGAGGCAGCTACTCTATCTCATGTGGGAAATTTCACTTGACAGTTTTATCACAAAAAGAGAAATAAGGGAGATTTTTTACTTAAAAATAATGATGCTCAATCAAATTTTTACCTAAAAGAGATAAATAATGGTTTTAGAATATAAATGCCTTAGAGAAAACAATCTGAGTTTGAGAGAATTGGGGAAAACTCACATAGATTTATAAAAGTCACTAATTCTGGATTTAAAAATATATTAAAATGTTTGTAGTCTATTTCATTGTGCCCCACTTCTCTTTCACACCTTCTATTTTTATGCATTTCTCCTTCATCGTTTTTTCTCCCTTGAATCACTTCAGAAGACACAGGATTAAGCAATTGGGATTTGAAGACTTCACGTGGTCTCATCACTCTGCAGGCTGACCCTGTTTTAGAGCAAGAAATATTGGCAGACATTTCCAGCTCTTACAATGCATTTATCAATAAGGGTTTGCCTGCTCTTCAGGTGCGTGGCATATAGACTTTACGATTTCATTAATAATCAACAGCTGGTGCCACCTAGCGTCTGTCCAATCCATTCATCAGTGAGACCGAATACAGAGCACTTTCTAACCACAAATGAAGCAAGCCTAAACTATAAACTAACAAATACAAAAACATAGTTTGGGGATTCCAGTGGCTGATTTAAATTACACTATCTTCATTGAAAAAGAAAAACGTTCTTTTAAAAGTAACTATGGTAACAAGAGAGTGAGGCTTAGAAGGAAGCTCACATTTTTTCGAAGGAGACAATTCACAAAAGGAGAGTCCTACTAAAGATGCAATGTAAAAGAGTTTTTACAGTCTTGAATTGTCACTTAAAACGGTTATAAAAAGTTGAAAAGTAACATTGGCCAAAGAGGGCTGTATTTTAAACAGTAGTATAGACAGAGCTGAATTTTCTCAACCAACCACAAAATAACCCTATAGCATTTGGATGCAAAATTCTGTCAGTCTTTGAGCTTCCCAAAGATTAACCAAGTTCTGTAACACACTATACAAAAGCATCTACAGTACTTAAAAGTATTAAACGGAAATAATCAGAGTGCCTGAACCACATTATAAAAACAATTCTTTGCTGCTAAAATGATACATCTAGAAAACTATTTTCTTTCCTGCAGTATATATGAATTATGAATGATATATTCAACCACGGTAATGTATGCTTCAAGGTTAAAAAGTTGTCATCCAAATCCTTGACTATTTTTCAAAACAGAAGTTAGCAATTATTTTGGAGAAATCCTAGTATAATTAGCCCACCACTTGCTAATTAATTTACTGATATTTAAATACATGTTGTTTTTAACTCACCCTTTCTAAGAGGAATACGTAATTGAAAACCACGGACTAACATTCAGAAAAAAAGTTACATAACATCCAATAGTGTTCCTTAACCAGACTGACTGGGATATTACAATTACTACAGAAAAGGCACAGCACATACAAGTAGCACTGTGTACACTGAAAGGTCATATTAGATGTACATATATGACAGTCTATTAACTTGGATGATTTATCTCCTCAGGCTATTGAGGAGACTGGGTAGAGAGCTGAAAGATTCTGTATTACATAGACAGTTACTAATCAGGCTTTTCACACTTAGGAAAATCTATTTCTATATTATTTAACATCTGTTTTAAGCAATCACTTGTTAAATGTTTGAATGTTTTATTTTCTTGTTACCCTAGTGGTGATAAAGATTATTTCAATATGTTCAGTCTGATTACAGTCACTGACAGATCCCCATGACAGCATGTGAAGATAGGTTATAGAAACGATGCATAGTTTATACAAAAAGCATAAATTGCTCCCCTTTCTCCAAAAACTTTATTTTTGGAGCCAAATACCATCCACGCTCATGCTCCATTTGCTTAAAAGTACTTATAATTATAATCCACTGATTGTAGGGGAAAGAAATATTGCAAAACAGAGAAAGGGTTCTAAAAATTGTACGCAGGCAAGAAAGAATGTAAGACAAAACTCATTAAAGGGCAAAATAAATAAATAAATAAATAAATGCTCACATTTTCAATAATTTATCATTTCTGTCATTTTTCATTAACAGCCTTCAAAGCCCTATCTGAAACAAGCTGATACAGAGAAATTAAGAGCAGTAATCAAGCGAGAAATGATAGACCAGCTGGGTCGACATCAACTTGGCAAAACGTGAATACAGTTCAATAGCTGAAACAGATGCTAGAGTTGTTGAAAAACCCTGCAGGAGATATTGATATATTTTCTTCATATAATGCAGAATGACTGAATAAATGTCAAAAGCTAGAAATTGATGAGGAGAAATGACTGACAGCCAAACTCCTTATAAAATAGAAACCAAGTATAACAATTTTCAACCTATCCAAACATTCTATACATTCTCATTTCTCTCACTGTCTGAGTATGCCAATACATCAATCAGTTCTTGCAACTAAATTGCATATAACTAAGCTGGGGTAGATTTCTCCGAAGATTTCTTCCCCCCCTGTCATCATCTACCTGAAGAAACCTAGACTCTTGAACAATACTTTATTCTAAAATCTTCTAACACTGATTTCTATCCCAGAAGTGTTTTCCTGAGGTTGAAGGCAAGCACACCCCCTCCCCAAAATCTAACGCAGCACAAGGCAATTTTAAAATCCATTCTGTAAAAGCAACACTGTTTGCAGAGTTTGAAGAGCTCGGCAACAAACCCCAGCTACCAACAGCTGCTTGTTCAAACATATGCTTTGTCATGGCCAGCTTCTAATTGTATTTGTAATGATGTAATAGCTTTAATAATCCTACCTTCCATGCCAGCTGTTTTTCCTGTCACTCCATCATGCCAATAAGTTGGCTGCTGTAACAAATCAAGATAGTGCAAAACAGCATCTTTCTCCTGATTCTGTCATCTTCCTGAAAGCATTCTATTACTGCCGACTGCTGGGAACCAGAAAGTCTATTTGAATTCCAACAGCTCCCCTCTCGCATGATTCAAGTTAGGTTAGGTGGGCATGCCTAACATGATTCTCTCAGTCATTTATTATGCAGCTGCTACAACGTCGGTGTGGTAACCACTCTTGACTATCTGATACGTCAGTCGAACAAAACCTATACCTCGGAGCAAACACATGAGCCACAGCAGCGTTCTGCATTTAACGAGCATTCTTCCTGCCTAAAAAACAGTGGATCTGCAAATCTCTTTCAGTATCTACTCGCTCTTCTGTACAGATGCAAAGCCTTTGGATTAGATTATTTTCCTAAGTGTAACAAGAGTAGAGTTCCTTGCCAAACATCATATTATTCACACTGAAATTTTGGCTGATTTTTACTTATCTTCACAGCCTTTTAAGGGTAAAAACTCTCTTCTGAATTGTACTTTTGAAATAAGATGTTGTGTGCTCAGCTCCACATTTCTGCGTTGTAAAATATAGCATGCACTTTCTCAAATGGAATTTGCCTCTTGTGACTCTATAGCAAATTTTCAAATAAGAGGATATTTCAAGAAAATATTATTTATTTTGCACACTGGAGGTATTTAAAGTCTGGCACTCTGTATGTCTCTCCCAAGGGCAGACTTTATACTTGATATTTTGACTTCAGATGAGTGATTTCTTCACAAAGTAAGAAATTAGATTAGCTGAATCTCTTACACAACTTCTTTAACAAGTAAATAAATGCTATTCAGGAAAATGCATTTTGTATTTTAAAAATACTAATCGTGAATCAGTATTTGTTAAAAGAAACTGTAATTGTTATCAATTATACCGTATAATTTTCTCTAAAACTTCCAAGTTTGCCTGTCTTGGAGGCACTTATGGTTTGAAATTATAACACAAGAAAGTTTAAGTGTTTTCATGAGAAAAATTAATAAAATCATATGTTTCCTCTCAGATTTGTTTTAGGTATTTAGTTTGTTAGGAAAGCTATCCCCCACCACCACAAAAAGTAAACAGACAGCTGGTTTCATAGTTACATTATGAAACTATAAGGAATAACTCATTTAGTGTATGTGAAACATGCCAATATCACTATTCTGAAATCATGTTTTCCTAAGGGGTATGGTGTGTGTGTGTGTGTGCTTTGTGTGCATGTACTAATACATTTTAGCTATTCTACTTCCATTTGATTTTTGTATAACAAACACAAATAATCCCTATATATCAAGATATACACAATAATCAGTAACTTATAGTTTATTAGATATATTTATAAATGCAAGAAATAAACCTGAAAGACAAGTTGAATCCATATGAATCCACCAAGATTTCTCTAAAATAATATACATATCATTCCACGAAACTCTGAAAATACTGGTATATCAGTTACTGCTATATTACATAAAAAGTCTTTTGTGATTAGCATATCTATTTTAGAGATTGAGAATAGCGTAAATGCCATGTGTTTTTTTGTTGTATTGGCTTCTACTAGCCTCTCCAGCTTAAACTCTTGCCTCTCTTCCTCTTTATACTTTATTCCAGCCACAATGGACTTCTATTTGTTCCTCTAAAATACTGGACTCCTTCCTGTTTCAGATATTTTCCGTATTCTGTTTCATCTATTCATAAGTCTGTCTTGAGGCTTGTGAAAATTAATTTTTTGCAAAAATGTATATAAGTTGTACAACATGTTTCGATATACATGTAGTGAAATGATTACTACAGTAAAACTAATTAACATATCCATCCTCTTACATAGTTACCCTGTTTTTGTGTATTTGGTGATAACACTCAAGGTTACTCTCTTAGTGCATACTGTAGTGTTATTAACTATAGTCCCTATCCTGCACATCAGATCTCTAGAACCTATTCATCCTGATAATGAAAACTCTGTACCCTTTGACCAATATCTTCCCATTCTCCCCCTCCCTCTGCCCTTGGTAACAATCAGTCTACCCTCTGCTTCCTTATAGCTGACTGTTCAGATTTTACATGTAAGTGAGATCATGCAGTATTTTTCTTCCTGTGCCTGGCTTATTTCACTTAGTGTAATGTTCTTCAGGTTCACCCACATTATCACAAATAGCAGGATTTCCTTCCTTTGTAGGCTAAATAATAGTATTTTATTATATTTATTTTACATATATTACAATTTCTTTATTAATTTATCTGTTGATGTACACTCAGGTTGTTTTCATGCCTTGGCTATTGTGAATAACTCTGCACTGAACATGGGAGTGCAGATATCTCATCTAGATACTGATTTAATTTCCTTTTTATATATACCCAAAAGAGTGGTAGTTTGATCCTGGGGCATTCATATTTTAACTTTTTGAGGAATCTCCATACTGTTTTCCCTAGTGGCTATACAAATTTACATTCCCGCCAACAATGTATAAGGATTCCCTTTTATCCACATTCTTGCCAAAACTTGTTATTTTTTTGTCTTTTTGATAATAGCAAGGATAATAGCACCCTAACAAGTTTGAGGTGATATTTCACTGTTGCTTTAATTTGCATTTCCCTGATGATTAGTGCTTTTGAGAATCTTTTCATATACCTGTTGGCCATTTGCATGTCTTCTTTGGAGAACTGTCTATTCAGGGGCTTTGAGCATTTTTAATCAGATTTTTTGTTTTCTGTTTGTGTGTTTTGCTTGAGCTCTGAGTTCCTCATATATTTTGGATGAAAGCTGCATATTGGTCATATGGTTTGCTAATATATTCTCCCATTCCACAGTTGTCTCTTCACTCTGTTAATTGTTTCCTATGCTGTACAGAAGGTTTATAGTTTGTCGTAGCACAACTTGTTTAATTTTGATTTTACTGCCTGTGCTTTTCATGTCATATCTAAAAAATCATTGCCAAGACTAATTTCGAGACTTTTTTTCATGCACTTTCTTCTAGGAATTTTGTAGTTTCAGGTCTTACATTTAAATCTTTAATCAATTTTTAGTTGACTTTTGTTGTGTGATGTAAGGGTCCAATTTTATTCTTTTGCATGTGTATATCCAGTTTTTCAAACACCATTTATTAAAGAGAATATCCTTTCCTCATAGTGTACTCTTGTTGTCCTTCTCAAAATTTAGTTGACCATATATGAATGGGTTTATTTATGGGCCCTCCATTCTGTTGCATTGGTCTATATGTCTGCTTTTATGCCAGTACTATATTATTTTGATTTCTAAAGCTTTGTCATATAATTCAAAATCAGGAAGTGTGAAACCTCCAATGTTGCTTATCCTTCTCAAGATTGCTTTGGCTATTCTTTTTCTTTTGTTGTTTCATATGAATTTTAGATTTTTTTAAATCTATGAAAAATGCTATTGGCATTTTGATAGAGGTTGTGTTGAATCTGTAAATTGCTTTGAGTAGCATGGACATTTTAACAATATTAATTCTTCTAGTCCATGAACACAGAACATACACCCATTTATTTGCATCTTTTAAAATTTCTTAAATCAGGCCAATCATAGTGGCTCATGCCTGTAATCCCAGCACTTTGGGAGGCCGAGGTGGGCGGATCACCTCAGGTGAGGAGTTTGAGACCAGCCTGACTAACATGGTGAAACTCCGTCTCTACTAAAAATACAGAAATTAGCCGGACGTAGTGGCGGGCACCTGTAATCCCAGCTACTTGGGAGGTTGAGGCAGGAGAATCGCTTGAACCCGGAAGGTGGAGGTTGCAGTGAGCAGAGATCCCACCATTGCACTCCAGCCTGGGCGACAGAGCCAGACTCCGTCTCAAAAAAAAAAAAAAAAAAAAAAATTCTTTAATCAATGCTTTGTAGTTTTCACCATATAAATATTTCACCATTTTAGTTAAATTTATTCCTCTTTTATTCTTTCTGATGATATTGTAAATGAAATTGTTTTCTAAGTGCCATTAACAGATAAATGGATAAAAAAGTGGTGTATATATATACACACACACACACACATACACATATAATGGAACACACAACAGAATATTCATTTATATAAAAAAACTTACCATTTGCAATAACATGGATAGAACTGAAGGACATTTTATTAAGTGAAATAAGCCAGGCACAGAAAGACAAATACTACATGTTCTCACTCATATGTGGGAGCTAAAATAATTGATCTCATGGAGGTAGTGAGTACAATGGTGGTTACGAGAGTCTGAGAAGGGAAGTGAAGAGAAGGGGATGAAGAGAGGATAGTTAATGGGTACAATACAAAAGTACAATTAGATAAAAGAAATAAATTCTAGTGTTTGATAGCATAGTAGGGCAGCTATAGTTAACATGACTTTATAGTATATTTCAAAATTACCAGAAGAGAAGATTTGGAATGTTCCCATTAAAAGGAATGATAAATATTTGAGATGATGGACATCCTAATTACCCTGATTCGATCATTACACATTGTATGTATATATAGCAATATCACATGTACCCCATAAGTGTGTAATGTATCAATAAAAAGCTAAATCTAAACATTTTATTGATTTCCTTTTCAAAATGAAATCTGATTTCATTTTTAGAGAAAAGAAATGCTACCAATATTTGCATGTTGATTTTGTATCTAGCAATTTTACTGAATTCATTGATTAGTTCTGACAATTTTTTAATGAAATCATTAGGGCTTTCTACATATAGAATCATGGCATCCACAAACAGATAATTTTACTTCTTCCTTTCCAATTCCACCGCCTTTTATTTCTTTCTCTTGCCTAATTGCTCTGACTAGGACTTCCAATACTATGTTGAACAGAAGCATTGATCGTGGGAATCCTTGCATTGTACCAGATCTTAGAGGAAAAGCTTTCAATTTTTAGCCCATTGGTTACAATGTTAGCTATGAGTTTTTCATAAATGGCCTTTATTATGTTGATGCAAGATCATTCTACACTTATTTTGTTGACAGTTTTCAATTTATCCATGAATACATGTTGAACTTTTTCAAATGGTTTTTTCTGTATCTATTAAGATGGTCATGTGGTTCTTGTCTTTTATTCCGCTTATGTGATATATCACATTGATTGATTTGCATGCCACACCAACCTTGCATCTTGGAGATAAATCCCACCTGATCATGGTATATGATCCTTTTGATGTACTGTTGAATTTGTTTTGCTAGTATTTTATCGAGGATTTTTGGATCTATACACATCAGAGTTACCGTCCTGTAGTGTTCTTTTATTGTGGTATCTTTGTCTGGCTTTGGTGCCAGTGTGATTCTGGCTTCATAGAATGAGTTTGGAAGTGTTTCCTCTTCTCATTTTTTTTTTTGCAAGAGTTAAAGAAGAATTGATATTAATTATTTTTGAATGTTTGATAGAATAAATCTGTGAAGGTATCTGGTCCAGGGGTTTTCTTTGTTGAGAAATTTTTCATTACTGCTTCAATCTCTTTGTTAATGGTCTATTCAGACTTTCTATTTCTTCTTGATTCAGCCTTAGTAAGTTGTGTGTTTCCAGGAATTTATCAATTTCTAGACTATCTGATTTTTTAGGACATAGCTGCTCATAATAGTCCCTGATGATCCTTATTACTTCTGAGGCATCAGCTATAATGTCTCCCCATTCTTTATTTCAGTCTTTCTTTTATTCTTAGTATATATAAGGGTTTGCTGATTTTATCTTTTCAAAAAACCAACCGTTAGTTTTTATTTTTTATATTGTTTTTCTATTCTCTATTTGACTTACTTCTGCTCCAATCATTATTATTTACTTCCTTATACTAACTTTGGGCTTAGTGTCTTCTTTTTCTTCTAGTTCCTTGAGGCATAATGGTAGATTGCTGATTTAAAATCATTCTTTTTAAATGTATATGTTTATAGCTATAAACGTCCTTCTTAGTACTGTTTTTTCTGCATTCTATAAGTTTTGGTATCTTTTTAACATTATTTTTTGTCTCAAGATATTTCTTAAACACTCTTCTAATTTTCTCTTTGACACAATGGTTGCTCAAGAGTGTGTGGCTTAGTTTCTATGTATTAATCAATTTTCCCATTCTCTTGCTGTTACTGATGTCCACTTTCATTCCATTGTGGTCAGAAAAGATACTTGGTGTGATTTTTATATGCTTAAATTTATTTATTAAGAGTTATATTGTGAGCATGCCCTCTTTAATCAATTCTGTTCAACATAGTACTGGAAGTCCTAGTCAGAGCAATCAGACAAGAGAAAAAAATAAGTGGCATACAAATTGGAAAAGAAGTCAAACTGTTGTTGTTTGCTGATAATATCATGTACCTAGAAAACCCTGATAAACAAATTCAGTAAAATTTCAGGATACAAAATCAATGTACACAATTCAATAGCACTGCTACACACCAACAATGACCAAGCTGAGAATCAAATCAAGAATCCAACCCCTTTTACAACAGCTGCAAAAAAAAAAAAAAAAAAAAAAAAGCAAAATACCTAGAAATAAACTTAACCAAAGAGGTAAAAGTTATCTACAAGGAAATATGCAAAGCACTGCTGAAATAAATCATAGATGGCACAAACAAATTGAAACATCCCATGCTCATGGATAGGAAGAATCAACATTGTGGAAATGACTATACTGCAAAAAGCAATCTACAGATTCAGTACAATCCCAACAAAATACCATCATCATTCTTCACAGAACTAGAAAAAAATCCTAAAATTCATATTGAACCAAAAAAGAGCCCACGTAGCCAAAGCAATACTAAGCAAAAAGAACAAATCTGGAGGCATCACATTACCCAACTTCAAATTATACTATGTGGCTACAGTTACCAAAACAATGGTAGTGGTATGAAAATAGGCACATAGACCAATGGAACAGAATAGAGAACCTAGAAATAAAGCCAAATGCTTATAGCCAACTGATCTTTGACAAAGCTTATAAAAACATAATTTGGGGAAGGGACACCCTATTCAATAAATAGTGCTGGGAAAACTAGTAAACCACATGTAGAAGAATGAAACTGGATCCTTATCTCTCACCTTATACAACAATCAACTCAAGATGAATCAAAGACTTAAATCTAAGACCTTAAAGTATAAAAATTCTAGAACATAACATCAGAAAAACTCTTCTGGGCATTAGCTTAGGCAAATAATTCATAACTAAGGCCCCCAAAGCAAATGCAACAAAAACAAAAATAAATAAATTGGACCCAATTAAATAAACTAAAAAGCTTCTGTATAGCAAAATAAATAATCAGCAGAGTAAAGAGACAACCCATAGAGTGGGAGGAAATCTTTTCAAGCTCTGCATCCAACAAAGGACTAGTATCCAGAGTCTATAAGGAACTCAAATCAACAAGAAAAAAAGTCTCATCAGAAAGTTATCAAAGGACATGAATAGACATTTCTCAAAAGAAGATACACAAACAGTCAACAAATATATGAGGAAATGCTCAACAACACTAATTATCAGGGAAATGCAAATTAAAACCACAATGAGCTGCCACCTTATTTCTAAAAGAATGACCATAATTAAAAAGTCGAAAAACAATAAATGCTGGCATGGATGTGGTGAAAAGGGAACACTTTTAAACTCCTGGTGGGAATAGAAATTAGTACAACCATTATGTAAAACAGTATGGAGATTCCTTAAAGAACTAAAGTAGAACTAACATTTGATTCACCAATCCCACTACTGGGTATCTACCCAAAGGAAAAGAAGTCACTATACGAAAAAGACACATATGAATGCATGTTTATAGCAGCACAATTCACAATTGCAAAGATATGAAACCAACTAAGTGCCCATCAACCGAGTGGATAAAGAAAATGTATATATACACCATGGAATACTATTCACCCACACAAAGGAATGAAATAATGGCCTTTGCAGCAACTTGGATGGAGCTGGAGGCCATTAGTCTAAGTGAAGTGACTCAGGAATAGAAAACCAAATATAGTATGTTCTCACTTATAAGTGGGAGGTAAGCTATTAGGACACAAAGGCATAAGAATGATGTAATGGACTTTGGGAACTTAGTGGGGAATGTTGGGAGGGGATTGAGGGATAAAAGACTACATATTGGTTACAGTGAGCACTGCTTGGGTGATGGGTGCACTAAAATCTCAGAAATCACCACTAAATAACTTATGCATGTAGCCAAAACCCACCTGTACCCCAAAAATAATTGAAATTAAAAAAAGCTGTGTTGTGACTTAACATGTAATCTATCCTGGAGAATGTTCTGTGTGTGTTTGAGAAGAATGTGTTTTCTCCTGCTGTCGGATGGAATGTTCTATGTATGTCTGTTAGTCCATTTATTCTCTAATTTTGTTCAAGTACACTCTTTATTAATTTTCCATATGAATGTTCTGTACATTAGTAAAAGTAGGATATTGAAGTCTCCTACTATTATTGTTTTGCTGTATATTTCTCCTTTCAGATCTGTCAGTATATGCTTCATATACTTAGGTGCTCTGACAGTGAGTGCATATAGATTTGCTATTGTTATATCTCTCAGTTGATTTCACCCTTTTATTATTATATAATAACAGTCTTTCTCTAGAGTTTTTTTTTTTTTTAACTTAAAGTCTATTTTGTGATACAAGTATGGCCACTCCTGCTTTTTTTTTTTTTTTTTTTTTGAGACAGAGTCTCACTCTGTCACCCAGGCTGGAGTGCAGTGGCATGATCTTGGCTCACTGCAACCTCTGCCTCCTGGGTTCAAGCGATTCTCCTTCCTCAGCCTCCCAGGTAGCTGGGATTACAGGCGCCCGCTACCATGCCTTGCTAATTTTTGTGTTTTTTTTTAGTACAGATGAGGTTTCACCATGTTGGCCGGACTGGTCTTGAACTCCTGACCTCAGGTGACTGGCCCGCCTTGGCCTCTCAAAGTGCTGGGATTACGGGCATGGGCCACCATGCCTGGCCTACTCCTGCTTTCCTTTTGTCACTATTTCCATGGAATATATTTTTCCATTCCTTCATTTTCAGCATGTGTTTCCTTGAATCTAAAATAAGTTTCCTTTAGACAACATATATTTGGATACTTTTTAAAATTCATTCAGGCCCACTATATTTTTTGATTGGGGAGTATAATCCACGTTTATTTAAAGTAATTATTGATCAGAAATGAGTTGCTATTGCCATTTTGAAATTTTATTTTTATTTATTTATATGTTTTTGTAGAGACAGGGTCTTGCTATGTTGTCCAGGCTGGTCTTGAACTCCTGGCCTCAAGAAATCCTCCTGCCTTGGCCTCCCAAACTGCTGAGATTACAGGCATGAGCTACCACACCTGGGCTGACTATTGCCATTTTGTTATTTGTTTTTCATGAAGTTATTTTGTCCTTTTTTCTCTTGCTGTTTTCCTTCATGATTTGCTGTTGTTGTTTTTTTGCATTGATTGGCTTTGATTCTTTCCTTTTTTTCTTTTATGTAACGACTATAGGCTTTTTCTTTGTGGTTACCATGGAGTTTACATAAAATATCTTATAATAATCTATATTCAGCTGATAGCAGTTTAACTTCATGTACACACAACAACTCCAGACTTTTACCTCTCCTTCCCCATTTTATGCTAGTGATAAAACAATTTTCATGTATTTATTTTATGTATCCATTAATGTTATCTATTTATGGTTATTTTTAATACTTTTGACTTTTAACTTTTATGTTATAATTAAAACAGTTTACGCAACACTGTTATAGTAATACAGTATTCTGTTTTTCTCTATGTATTTACATTTACCAATGGGTTTTATACTTTCATATGCTCTAGTGTTACTGTTTAGTGTCTGTTAATTTCAATTTGAAGAACTCCCTTTAGTATTTCTTATAAGGCAGTTCTAGTGCTGCAGGACACCCTCAGCTTTTGCTTGTCTGAGAAAATCTCTTGCCATTGTTTTTGAAGGACAGGTTTGCTAAAGATAGTATTTTTGGTAGACAGTTTTCTTTCTCCTCTGGCTTGCAGCTTCCCCTCACGTTTGTCTACCTTCCATCCAATCTTTAGGTATAATCTTGAAATATAATTTTCTGTGTGAGGCATTATTGATCCCCAGATAAAATTATATTCTGCTACGCAATTTCACAGCACCTTGTATTTCCTCTATCTTCATAATAGTAATGGCATATACTATACAACATGGGGGAATAGGCACTGTTATAAAATTATATACACACACACACACATATGTATGTGTTGCTTTGTCTATCCATCCATCTACCTATCCATAATTAATTTATATATTCTCATTAAATCCTTACTCTGAACCTATGAGGGAGACTCTTACATGCATTTTATAGATAAGGAAACTGAGGCACATAAAACTTTAAAAAGTTGGCCAAGTCTACCTTCTCAGCACAGTAGGCAGTAAGTCAGTCTTGTAAAAACCTGGCCAGGCCACACAACTTTATTTAATTGTTTGTATTTCCTGGTATACTATCAGTTCTCGAAACTGGATATTATGTTTGTCTTGTTAATTGCTAAATCCTAATGTCTAGGATGGTACCCGAAAAGTTGTGTTTCATGAATTCACTTATCCAGTAGAACTTGCTTTATTAAATGTTCTGTACTAAGCACTGTTGATATGGAGATGATTAAAATAAACATGGATTCTGTGTTGATGGCACTTGTGAGCTAGTACTAAACTCAGGTTCAAGCGTTCATAGACAGAACTGAGAAATGTTCATTGGCATGAAAGAAATACTACATCTTTATTTTCATCAATGTCTCATTAAAATGTAGCAGTATTTTTGTAGGTTATAAACCATAGTGGTATTAGAAGTACCTGTGACTTTTGTTACTAAAAGGAGTAATAAATATTTCATATCATTTTATAGAAGCTGTATAAATCTCAAAATATTTTTACATTCATTACTACTTTGGCATTATGATTGTTATTAAGCCCACAAATATACATTGTTATTTAATGTGTTAATAAAGAAGTATGCATATTATTATATTACAACTTTTAAATCTTTAGAAAACTGTATTTCGATCCAACGAGTTTCTGTTGTAATCCTAAATGTTTTATCTTGCATATGTAATAAAATTCAGACACACTTCACAAGATGTCAAAGGCTTTAAAGGAACAGGTCTCTAAATTTCACCACATGTCAAAGAATCCCTGGTCTAGGGGATAGGAGAATATAGCATTTTAGAATCCCTGGTCTAGGGGATAGGAGAATATAGCGTATTTTTAATAGCACTGTCTCCATAGTCAGACTACTTGGGTTCAAATTATTGATAGGTGACTTACAATTGATGTGTTCTATGGCAAGTTACTTAACCTCAGTTTATTCTTCTGTAAAATAGGAATAATAATTGCTCCTTTGCATTCTTGTGATAATACATTAAGAAAATGATTGTAAAATACTTAGTATAATGCCTGACATCGATTTCACTTTTAATAAATGTTACATATCATTAGCAAGAGAGTTAGATACTAAAGGGTTATGAAAAATAAGATTATAAAAAGAAATACAAAGTATTAACAAAGATTTTTGGAACTGGAACTCATATACACTACTGATGGAGCTGTAAAATGGTAAAAAACTACTCTGAAAAAAAGTTTGGCAATTTTTGAGAAACCTAAACATATACATACTGTAAGAGTCATGCTTCCTACTTGAAATGAAAGCATATGCCCATACAGATTTATCCAAGAGAAAAAGAAAGCATTAGCCACCATAAAAGCTTATACATGAATTTTCATAGCAGCTATATTTGTAATAACCCTAACTGAAAATGACCCACATGTTTACCAATGTCTAACTGGATAAATAATTGTAGAGTATCTATATAATGTAATGCTACTTTGCCATGGAAAGGACTGGAAACTTGATGCATGTAACCATGTAAATAAATTGCAAAACAATGATACTAACTGAAGGAAGCCAAACAAAAAGAGTACATACTGTATGATTTCATTCATACAAAACTCTAGAAACTGTAAATATATCTGCAGTGACAATAAGCATATCAGTGGCTGCCTAGGGAAGGTGGGGGTGATAGATGAGGAGGAGGAGTTACAAAAGGGAAACTTTTTGGATAATAGATATATTTACTATCTTTGTTGTAGTGATGGTTTCATGTATGTGTGTGTGTGTGTGTATATATATATATACATATAAAACATTTTAAATATGTATGGTTTATTGTATGTAAGTTATACCTAAAAAATCCTAAAAATAACACTTAAAAAACTCCTTTTATTATATTTGAGAGTATTCCTATTAATTTAACAAAATAGTTAAAATATAACAATCACTTCCTTAAAAGATAATCTACAAAACTTCATATAGAAATAATGTATGCGCTAAATAATTTTATCAACGGTATATAATGCTGAACATCCCAACAAAATACTTTTTCTCACCATTTGTTATTTGTAGTTCTTTATGCCATCATTGAACAATGTTGCAATTGATTGTTGTCCAATGACAAGAGGATAATTTTGTCCCATTTAACATATATGATTTTATCTATTGTGAGCATCTAAGCCAGTAAAATAAATTATTAGTCTGGTTATAAAATGGTCAGCTGCATAAAATCTAAGGTATTGATCATATTAGCTTGTTGCCATATAATTCTATGTTATGTGAAACCTTGGAATAAGCTTCCTTTGTTAAACAATGATTAAATGTTGAATAACTTGATTTTATAAGTTATCCTTATTTCACAACAGTGGATATCATATCAAACTCATCAAACTCAATGATTATTTAGGGGAGAAGAGGACTAAGGAAAAGTCAGGCACTGAAAATAATAAAATTTATTTACGCATAAAATTTTCTCACATGGCATTTTAAATATGTTAATATATTTTTAAAAAGCCAGATAACTAAACTTATAAAACTTATCACATCTGTGAAGTTACAGTTGGATTAAGGAAAAGTAGAAAATCCTGGCCTCATCATTCTATTTTAACACTCACTCCCTACCCAGCCTAAATCAGCCAAAGGATATTCTTAAAACACAGATACACATAAAATATCAGATTATGTCTCTGTCTCAAATCTCTTCAGTGGCTTCTCAATACCTTTAGAACAAAAGTCCTTACTATAGCCTGTAAGATCACAAATGATATGTTCCCTTACTTTCCTTTTTTTTTTTTTTTTTACTTTGCTCTAATCCCACTGATAGCCTTATTTCTCTTCTAACCTATGAAACTTATTTCCCCTTGGGACATTTCATTAACTGTTCCTTCCTACCAAGAATATCCTTCCGCAGATATTGCAAGACTCACTTCTTTCTTCGTAGTCTCTGCAAAAATGTCACCTCCTCAGAAGGCCCATTTTTTACTTGTGTCTTTAACACTTCCCTGACCTTGATCCACTTCTCTTTTTTTTTTGCTTCACTTTTCCTTTCAGCAATTATCACCACCTGGTATCAAATTATTAATCAGTCAGCCCAGTGATTTTCTCTCTCAACAGAATACAAACTCCATGATGGGTGTTCCATCGTATGCCTCATTCAACGCTCCATCTCTGGCATGTTAAATAAAAATAACAAAACCAAACAAAAATCAACCAACCAAACAAAAGACATTTGGCACAGAGTCAGCACAAAATAAATATTTGTTAAATAAATGAATGGAAAAATAGTTAATATATAGGATTACTGTTATTATTTGGCTTCCAATAGGTGACTTTAGAAAGCTGTCTATACTCACATGTTTTTCTCACAATATGCAGGAATACATGTTTCCTTTGGAAATAACAGAAGTAACTGTAAAAAATCGAGGAATGTTTTTCCAGAAAACTATCTAGACAGGACCTAATATACTAAGTTTATTAGGTCTCTACCCACAACAATATTTCACCACCATAATTATTACAAGGGAATAACTAATATATGATATTGTGAATCATCTATCTATTAATTTGTACACATTTATTAAGCACCTATTTTATGCTAGACACTTTTCTGGGTGCTGGGAATACCACTATCCTCGTAGAGTTTGCGGTTTTGTGGGATAGATAGATATTAGACAAATAAAAGTTTGATAAGAACTAGGGGCATCAATACAGAAATTTTAGAAGCACACAGTTATAGGCCTAATTTTATCATAGAAAATTCTTCTTAAACTTACAACTAAAGGATAAATGATAATTGCATGGGTCAAGTGATAAAAGCAGAGAGTACTATAGGCAGAGGAAATAAAGTAGGAAAACATTCAAAAACTGAACAAAGTCCTCCATGCCTGGAGCATGGTGAATGTAGGGGAGAGTGAAGCGTGATGAATAAGATGAGGGTCTCAATCTAGGTAGTTGTAGATTATGTGGGGCATCTCTTCTTCGTTAGCAATGGTAAAGATCCTGGAGTTTATTTTAAGTACATTGGAAAGCCACTTAAAGTTGTTAAGTAAGACTGGATTAAGAAAATGTGGCACATATACACCATGGAATACTATGCAGCCATAAAAAATGATGAGTTCATGTCCTTTGTAGGGACATGGATGAAATTGGAAATCATCATTCTCAGTAAACTATCGCAAGAACAAAAAACCAAACACCGCATATTCTCACTCATAGGTGGGAATTGAACAATGAGAACACATGGACACAGGAAGGGGAACATCACACTCTGGGGACTGTTGTGGGGTGGGGGGAGTGGGGAGGGATAGCATTGGGAGATATACCTAATGCTAGATGACGAGTTAGTGGGTGCAGTGCACCAGCATGGCACATGTATACATATGTAACTTACCTGCACATTGTGCACATGTACCCTAAAACCTAAAGTATAATAATAATAAAAAATAAAAATAAAAAAAATAAAGTTGTTAAGGAAATGAGTTACATGACCAAATTTGGTAACAAACATATAAGCGTGAATGTACTGGTAAGAATGAATTAAAATGAGGCGGGCAGTAATTCTAGATGCACATAGGCTTGTTAAAAGACAGTTTCAGAATATCAGGAAATATAATTTGACTAGATTGCTAGCAAAGAAGATAGAAAGAAATGATGAGATTCCAGAGATGTTAACAAGGGAGACTTGATAGAACAAGGTGATTGCTTCGAAATTGAGGAGGGTTCAGGGATATGAAGGAGTAAGCATGTACTTCCATGTTTTCAACTTGAGCAATTAAGAGAATGGTGGTGTATTTTCTGGAAAAGCCAGGTTGGAAAGGGAATGATGGCTTCAATTTTGTTTCTGTTGAGTTTGCGATACTTGGGAGACCTTTAAGCAAAGACGTACAGGAGAACACAGATATTAGGGTCTGGATTTCGGAAGACATAAACATTTAAGATGTGGCAGTGTTTGATGGTAAATGAAGCCATATATCTGGACAAAATAAAGACAGAGTAAGCCAGGAGAAGAGACAAGAACCTAGGATGGCACCCTGAGGAACTCTAACAATTAATGCTTGGGTAGAGAAGAATGAGATTGTCAGGATTTTGAGAAGGAATGTTCAGAGAACAAGAAAAAAAGTAAATAGATATGGCATTATGGAAGTTAAGGGGATAGAAATTTAAAGAAAGAGGAAATTGTCAACTTTGTCAAATATGGTTGGGAGATACTTCTTTATCTGCATGTTGTATTAGTTACTGGAAGAGATACATTAAGATATCCAATATGATTGTTGATTTGTCCAGATCTCTATTTAGCTGTTAATTTTGCTTTATCCATTTTGAAGGTACATTATTAAAATTTTATTTTTCTATACATCCTATTGACTCGGCCCATTTTTTCAGGGTGAAATGCTTTGTATCTCTTATTATATTTCTTGCCTGATACTAATATAAACAAATTAATATTTTGGGGGTTAGAGGTTACATGCATCTGGAGACCTATCTGTGTCATTATAAAGTAGTTTTTTTTATAAAGGGCTGTTTTTTTTCCTCAGCATTACAATTTTTGTATTTTAACCAAAGTGTTTAATATATAATCTATCATCTTGTTATTTTCTCTTCATCCTATTTTTTTCTTTATTTTTCTACTCTACCATTTTTGCTACTCTTAATTATTTTACTTCTACATATAGTGGATACCCTACCTTCATTACTATCATTGCTTCTTTAAACAGTCAGTTGTTTTTTATATTTACCAATATTTTTACTATTCATAAGAAGCTCATTTATTTTTGCATGTCTGTTTTTCATCCACTACCATTTTCCTTCAATCTGCAAAATGTGTTTTAGAAAATACATTGGTGTACAACTACTGGTGTGATAGTTAATATTGAGTGTCAACTTGAAAGGATTAAAGGATGCATAGTATTGTTCCTGGGTATGTCTGTGAGGGTGTTGCCAAAGGAAAGGAGAGTAACATTTGAGTCAGTGGACTGGGAGAAGCAGACCCATCCTCAATCTGGGTGGGTACCATCTAATCAGCCGCCAGCGTGGCTAGAATAAAAACAGGCAGAGGAACATGGAAGGCCTAGACTGGCTAAATCTTCTGGCTTCCATCTTTGCCCTGTGCCAGGTGCTTCCTGCTCTTGAACAGCAGACTCCAAGTTCTTCAGCTTTCGGACCCTTGGACTTACACCAATGATTTGCCAGTGGTTCTTGTACCTTCAGCCACAGACTGAAGGCTGCACTATTGGCTTTCCTATTTTTGAGGTTTTGGACTTGGACTAGCTTCCTTCTCCTCAGCTTGCAGACGGCCTATTGTGGGACTTCACCTTGTGATTGTGTGAGTCATTTCTCCTAATCAACTCTCCTTCATATATTTATTTATCCTATTAGTTCTGTCCCTTTAGAGAAACCTGACTAATACAACTAGTGATAAATTATCTCAGCATTTGAATAACTGAGACTATCTCTATTATACCTTCATTTAAAAAATACTGCCTATTTTGCATGATTGCAGATTCGTATGCAGTTGTAAGAAATAATACAAAAAGATCTTTTTTACCTTTCAACCAGTTTCTCCCAATGATAACATCTTGCATAGTTACAGTACAATATCGGAAACAGGAAATTGACAGTGAGACAATCTTATTCAGATTGCTCCAGTTTTACATAGTCATTTCTGTGAGTGTGTGTATTATTTTCAAAGAAATTTTATCACATATATATGTTGTGTGACCACCACAGTCAAGATGCAAAACAGTTCCATCACAAGAATCCCCTGTGCTACCCTTTCACTGTAACAACCACTTCCCCCTTAATTTCTGGCATCTAAAGAAGCTAGAAAAAGGAGAGAAACATAAATCCAAAGCAAGAAAAAAGGAAGGAAACAATAAAGACAAGGGCAGAAATAAAAAGTGTTGAAAACCCAAAAACCATAGAGGAATATAATTGAAACAAAAGATGGTTCTTTGAAAAAAATCAATACAATTGATAAACTCTCAGCAATAGTGACAAAGACCAAAAAGAGACAAGATGCAAATCATCAATAACAATAATGAAACAAAAGGTATCACTGCAAATCTTAAAGCTCTTAAGAGGATAATAAGATAACACTCTGAGCAATGTTACACTAACAAATTCCACAAATTAAAAGAATTGGAACAAGTTCTTAAAAATCAGAAGCTACCACAACTCAGCAAAGATGAAAGAGAGAACATGAATAGTCTTGTAGATATTAAAGGAATTGAATGCATTGATTTAAAATCTGCAGAATAAGGAATTTCTAGGCCCAGATGGTTTCTCTGGAGAATTCTACCACTTAAAGAATTAGGACAAGACTGGATCCAAGATGGCCAACTAGATGCAGCCAGAAGAAACATTTTCCATTGAGAGACTGGGATATCAAGAAGATTGGCACACTCCTAGGAGATCATCAGAGTAAAGGTATTGAGAGCAAACAAAGGGAAGACACAGATGTTGGGATGAAGGTGAAGGAAGAAGGGAACCCTGCACAGGGCTATTGAGCACTGGGACTCATTCCTGGCACCCAACGACTCCTGCCGAGAGAGTGAGTTGAACAGGCAAGGAGCAACCCGCTATTGCCATAGGCCTCTGGAATTCTGGCAGGAGGAGACTCCTCGACCACTACGGACACTTAAGTTGTCAGGGAGAGCTGCTTAGAGACGTGGTAGGGGCAGAACTCCAGCCGAGGTGGAGCCCAAAGGATTTGGTGCAGGAGCGTCTGTAGCGGAGCACGGCCAGGGGCACCCATCCTCCTAGGCTCACTGTGTTCCCATAGGAGACTTTAGCCCTAGAGGAATTGTCAGACCTGAACTCTATAGGGTGGTCTTGCCCATGAGACCGGGTGGTCTGACCTGAGCACCCCTTAATCAGTTGGCCTCTCCTGGGACCTGCAACCTGGCCATGCCCGCGTGCAGTGCAGCCCCCAGGTACCTCCTGGGGGCCTGTATCATAGCTCCTGCACTAGCAGACTGCATCTGACCAGCAGAGTGCTTCAGCAAAGTGGCCTCTGGACACATACAAGCCCGTCTGCAACCTCCTGCACTGCAGCCTCTCCGATGCTACTTTGCCTGCAAGCACTCACCAATGCCCACCCCCACCCACATCACAGTGCCAGCATGTATGTGTGCAGGTGGACCTTGATTTCTCTTCCTTGTTAGTGCACGTGTGTGTGTGTGTGTGTGTGTGTGTGTGTCTGCTGTGCCACTGCACCCCACCCTCGCTGTCACTGCTGCACCGCCATTGTCACTGGAGTACTGGTGAGCATCAAGCCCACCAGACCTACCTCCCGCCAGTGCTCTGAGCCTATGCTGACACTGCTGCTGGTAAGAAACCAGGCACACAAAAAAGAGGACTCGCCCCTGGCCCTAAGTGACTGCCACTGCCAGTGTGAATGTACACAGAGCGTGCACACAGTACCGTGCCCAACAGCACCCTTCCTCATACTAACACCAGGATCGGTGCAAATGCATGCACGTTTGCCAGGGGGGACTCCCTGCCCCTCCAAGCCATACTGCTACTGCTGCTGCTGTGATGCCTGCAGAGAGGCCAGCATCCTTGCACTCACTAGCACCCTGTCACTGCCAAGGAATGTGCATTCCACCTTGCTGCTCCTGCCACTGCTGCCAGCACTTGCAAGTGAAGACAGATCTCAGGACACTGCCCAATGAAGTGCTTTGGCTGGCACCACCCATTAGGGTGTTGTGTCGAGAAGCCTGGGAGCACTTCGCCCCCTCCAGCACAGCAAGTTTTAATCTCAAGGAACCAAAGAACAAAGCTGGGTCCCAATACTATTCTCCCAGAATTAGGGCAAGCAGTCTAGGAGTCCTGAGCTGAGCCTTGGCCCCTTAAAAACTTCTAATAATTAAGCCAGTTGACTGAAGAAATCTTATACAACAATCAAACCCCAAAGGGCATCAAATGGGATAAAAGAAAAAAAAATCCAAAGAACAGCAACTTCAAAGATTGAAGGAACATTAGCCCACAAAGATGAAAAAGAACCAGCACGAGAACTCTGGCAACTCCAAAAACCAGAGTGCCTTCTTTCTTCCAAACAGCTACACTAGTTCTTCAGCAAGAGTTCTTAAATGGGCTGAGATGGCTGAAATGACAGAAATATAATTAAGAATATGTATAGAAATGAAGATCATGAAGATTCAGAAGAATGTTGAAATCCAATCCAAGGAAGCTAAGAATCATGAAAAAGTGACACAAGAGCTGACAGACAAGAGCTGACAGACAAAATAGCCTGTATAGAAATGTATGTAATCAACCTTATAGAGCTGAGAAAACACTCTACAAGAATTTCATAAGGCAATTGTAAGTATTAACAGCAGAATAGACCAAGCAGAGGAAAGAATCTCAGAGCTTGAAGACTGGCTTTGTGAAATAAGGCAGTCAGATAAGAATAAAGAAAAAAATGAAAAGGAACGACAATAACAAAACATTCCAAGAAATATAGGATTATGTGAAGAGACAAAATCTATGACTCATTGGCACCCCTGAAAGGGATGGGGAGAATGGAAGCAACTTGGAAAACATATTTCAGGATGCCATTCATGAGAATTTACCCAACCTAGTTAGAGAGGCCAACATTCAAATTTAGGAAAGGCAGAGAACCCCCACAAAATACTTTACAAGAAGATCACACCCAAGGCACATAATCACCAGATTCTCTAAGGGCAAAATAAAAGAAAAAAATGTTAAAGGTAGCTAGAAAGAAAGGACAGGTCATCTATGAAGGGAAGCCCATCACACTAACAGAAGACCTCTCAGCAGAAACTCTACAAGCCAGAAGAGATTAGGGACCTATATTCAACATTCTTAACATGAAGAAATTCTAGGCAAGCATTTCATATTCAGACAAACTAAGCTTTATAAGTGAAGGAAAAACAAAATCCTTTTCAGATAATCAAATGCAGAGAGAATTTGTTACCAGTAGACCTGCCATAAAGAGCTCCTGAAAGAAGCACTAAATATAGAAAGACTGTAACCAGCCACTACAAAGACACACTGAAGTAAACAGACCAGTGACACTACGAAGCAACCACATGAATAAGTCAGCATAATAAACAGCTAACAACATTATGACAGGATCATATCCATACATATCAATACTAACCTTAAATGTAAATGGGCTAAATGCTCAAATCGAAAGGCACAGAATGGCAAGCTGGATAAAGAAGCAAGACCCAATGGAATGCTGTCTTCAAAAAACACATCTCACATGCAATGACACCCATAGGATCAAAATACAGGGATGAAAAAAAATCTACCAAGGAAATAGAAAACAGAAAAAAGCAGGGGTTACAATCCTAATTTCAGACAAAACAGACTTTAAACCAACAATGATAAAAAAAAGGACATTGCATAATTATAAAGGGTTCATTTCAACAAGAATATTTAACTATCCTAAATATATATGTGTCCAACACAGGAGCACCCAGATTCACAAAGCAAGTTCTTAGAGACTTTCAAAGACACTTAGACTCCCACACATTAATAGTGGGAGACTTCAACACCCCTCTGATAGTATTAAACAGATCAACAAGGCAGAAAACGTATGCATTTAAGACCTAAACTCTACTGTGGGCCAAATATTTCTGAGAGACAGCTACAGAACTCTACACCCCAAAAACCAGAATGGGCTGGGCGCGGTGGCTCAAGCCTGCAATCCCAGCACTTTGGGAGGCCGAGGCTGGTAGATCACCTGAGGTCAGGAGTTCAAGACCAGCCAGACCAACATGGTGAAACCCTGTCTCTACTGAAAATACAAAATTAGCCAGGTGTGGTGGTGCATGCCCATAATCCCAGCAACTCGGGAGGCTGAGGCAGGAGAATTGCTTGCATCTGGGAGGCAGAGATTGCAGTGAGCCGAGATCACACCACTGCACTCCAGCCTGGGCAACAAGAGTGAAACTTCATCTCAAAAAACAAATAAATAAATAAACCAGAATGTACATTCTTCTCATCTGCATGTGGCACATACTCCAAAATCAACCACACAATCAGACATAAAATAATCCTCAGCAAATGCAAAAGAACCAAAACCATATCAGCTACTCTCTCAGACCACAGCACAACAAAAATAGATTTCAAGACTAAGAAATTACTCAAAACCATACAGTTACATGGAAATTAAACAACCTGCTCCTGAATGACTTCTGGGTTAATAAAGAAATTAAGGCAGAAGACAGGAAGTTCTTTGAAACTAATAATGAGAACAAAGGTATAACATATCAGAATTTCTGGGCCACAGCTAAGGCAGTGTTAACAGGAAAATTTGTAGCACTAAATGCCCACATCAAAAAGTTAGAAATATCTCAAATGAACAACCAAACATTACAACTAAAAAAAAAAAAAACTAGAGAAGAAAGACCAAACCAACCCCAAAGCTAGAGGAAGACAAGAAATGATCAAAATCAGAGATGAACTGAAGGAGATTGAGACATGAAAAACCATTTGAAAGATCAATGAAGCTAGGAGCTGGGTTTTTTTTTTTTTGAAAAAAAAAAAAAGACAAACTGCTCACTAAATTAATAAATAAGAATAGATAGAATATCCAAATAAACACAATCAGGAATGACAAATGGGATATTACCATTGACCCCACAGAAATAACCATCAGAGACTATTATGAACACCTCTATGCACAGAAACTAGAAAATCAAGAAGAAATGGATACATTCCTGGACACATACACCCTCCAAAAATTGAACCAGGAAGAAAACGAATCCCTGAACAAATAACAAACAAATCCCTGAACAAACAACAGATAAATAACGAGATCCAAGAATGAATTGATAATAAGTAAGCAACCTGCCAACCAAAAAAAAAAAAAAAAAACCCCAGGACCAGATGGATTCACAGCTGAATTCTATCAGATGTACAAAGAAGAGATGGTACCATTCCTACTAAAATGATTCAAAAAATTAAGGAGGAGCGACTCCTCCCCAGCTCATTCTATGAGGCCAGCATCATCCTGATACCAAAACCTGGCAAAGACACAGCAAAACAAGAAAACTTCAGGCCAATATCCTTGATGAACATTATGCAAAAATTCTCAAAAAATACTACCAAACTGAATCAAACAACACATCAAAAATCTCATCCACCACAATCAGGTAGGTATGTTGCTGGTGTATAGGAGTTCTACTCATTTTTGTATGTTGACTTTCTATTCTGAAACTTTGCTGAAGTTCTTTATCAGCTTAGGAATCTTTTGGGCCAAGACTATGGGCTTCTCTAGATATAGAATCATGCCATCTTGGTATATGTTTCATGGGCACTTAAAAAGAATGTATATTTTGCAGTTGTTGAGTATTCTAAAAATATCAAATAGAACTTGTTGGTTAATGGTATTGCTAAGTTTTTCTATATCCTCGATTCAATGATATGCCTATGAAACTAACATTGGCATTCTTCACAGAACTAGAAAAAACTAATTTAGAATTCATATGGAAGCAAAAAAGAGAACAAAGAGCCAAGGCAATCCTAAACTAAAAGAACAAAGGTAGAAGCATCACACTAACTGATTTCAAAGTATACTACAGGGCTATATTAACCAAAACAGCATGGTACTGGTACAAGAACAGATACATGGACCAATGGAACCACACAGAGAACCCAGAAATAAGATCACACACCAACAACAATCTGACAACCTAGGCAATACCATTCAGGACATAGGCATGGGCAAAGATTTCATAATGAAGATGCCAAAAGCAATTGCAACAAAAGCAAAAGTTGGCAAATGGAATCAATTAAACTAAAAAGTTTTTGCACAGCAAAATAAACTATCAACAGAGCAAACAGAAAACTTACAGAATGGAAGAAAAATTTTGAAAACTATGCAACTGACATAGGTCTAATATAAAGCATCTATAAGTAATGTAAACAAATTTGCAAGAAAAAAACAAACATCTCTATAAAAAGTGGGCAGAGAACATAAACAGACACTTTTCAAAAGAAGACATACACGTGACCAATAAGCATGTGAAAGAAAGCTCAATATCACTGATCATTAAGGGAATGCAAATCAAAACCACAATGAGATTCCATCTCACACCAGTCAGAATGACTGTTATTAGAAAGTCAAAAAATATCTGGTGCTGGTGAGGTTTACACTGTTGTAAAGGTGTCTGCTCTGTGGGTTGGAATGTAAATTAGTTCAACTATTGTGGAAGACAGTGTGGCAATTTCTCGAAGACCTAAAGTTAGAAATACCATTTGACCCAGTAATCCCATTACTGGGTATATACTCTAAAGAATATAAATCATTCTATTATAAAGACACATGTACTCATATGTTTATTGCAGCACTGTTCACAATAGCAAAGACATGGAATCAACCTAAATGCCCAGCAATGATAGACTGGATAAAGAAAATCTGGGCACATAGAGAAGAACAACACGCACTGGGGCATATCAGAAGTTGGAGGTTAGGAGGAGCGAGAGGACAAGGAACAATAACTAATGGGTACTAGGCTTATTACCTGGGTGATGAAATAATCTGTACAACACACTCCCATGACACACGTTTACCTATGTAACAAACCTGCACATCCTGCACATGTATCCCTGAACTTAAAAGTTAATAATAACAATAATCTCCATTTATTAGTGGATATAATTGGTTAAAGTAATTATTACATTAGAGGGCACAATGACCAAAACTAAGTGGAACAATAATGTCAAGTAAGTTTGTAGTTAAAGAATGTAAGAGCTCCCCACCTGAAGTTGTCATAGAAGACCAAACAACACTGGACCAATTTTAGGACCCAGAAAGACTAATGCTAGTAGCCTCAATGTGCTTAGTGGTAGATCCAGGAAGGGGAAACACTATATGATGGCCTCTAAAGGAAAAAATAATAAGAAGAGAGGGTGAATACAAGCAAAACTAAAGTTTTGCCTCTGGTATTCTTTTTTTTCTTTCTTTTTTTTTTTTTTTGAGATGGAGTCTCACTCTGTTGCCCAGGCTGGATTGCAGTAGTGCGATCTCAGCTCACTGCAAGCTCCGCCTCCCAGGTTCATGTCATTCTCCTGCCTCAGCCTCCTGAGCAGCTGGGACTATGGGCACCCGCCACCACGCCCGGTTAATATTTTGTATTTTTTTTTAGTAGAGATGGGGTTTCACCGTGTTAGCCAGAATGGTCTCGATCTCCTGACCTCGTGATCTGCCCGCCTCGGCCTCCCAAAGTGCTGGGATTACAGGCGTGAGCCATCGCGCCCGGCTGCCTCTGGTATTCTGACATACCATCTTATGGAGCATAGCAGTTGACAATAAACAGACAACATGAAATAAGAAGCATGTTACTTTTTGTGCTCCAGTCAATTAAAGTAGAATGTGATATAACAAATGGCAAAACTCATATATAAGAAACTGAGAGTCATTAGAGGGATGGGGAGTGTGGGAATTCCAGATGCAAAGAGCATTCCCTTCTTCCCCAATTCATAAATAAGATAAAAATAAAAGGTGAAAGTAATAGAGAAAAGTTAGGTCTAAACCAAACTTTAGAAAAATCACAAGGGCTGTCATAAAGTTCAGTAATATTTGACAATATTCTACAGAAACCTAGAGTAATGGTTATTTTACAAATTTTAATTAAAATTAGAGGGTAAGCGATTAAGCAAATTTATTTCAGAGGAATGAATAAAATTGGCAGAGAAATAGACTGATAAAATGACTGCTTTATAGAAGCAACAAAAGATTAGGAACTAAGATCTTTGGTCCCTTGGTTTGTCACTTTTATTAACGAGTTGTAGAATTTAAGCATAGTACCTCATGTATTAAATACATCTTGGGACTCAAAGGAATGCTTGTTTTCCATGACTCATTTTTTGGGGAGAATTTTACAAAACTATGATGAGAAGGAACTTTGAGACGGATAAAATAGCCTTTTAAAGTTAGTAGTACTTTATAGTAATATTAAAGATAGGATATGCAGGTAGAAATTTAAAGCAAATATCACATGTAAAGTTGACTTTAAAGTGAGGAAGGAGTCCTTGTGCTTTGTTGTCATTGGTTATAAATGGACTGTTTCATGTGTTTCTTTACTTTCTTTGTGGCTACAGTATACTATTATAAAAGGCTCAATTTTATTTCTTTCTCACTTCAAAACTAATCCTCTTAAGTGCCAAAGTATAAAATATTAGCTATCTATTTTATTAATTCATAAATATCAACTGTTACAGAAGAATTAAAGAACGGGTATTCTGGTACTTAATTTGGACAAACCAGGAAGAAAGAATGTATTCAGAAGAAAGATGATCAGAGCCTTGATTAAAATGGTGATAATATAGATAAAGTTAAATAACATTAGTTTATACAACTAAAACTGATGTAGCACCAAATATATGACAGGGACAATTACAAGTAAGACCCAAACCATGAGGATTCAAGTAGAAGAAATTTCAGACTGTATTTCCATGACAAAGAAGAAAGTCCTTAAAAAATTAAGGAGGTATAAATATATTTTCAGATAAAAAAAAAGAATTTGTTTTGAGGAATCCTAACCTTAAATAATTACTGAAGGAAGCTGTCTGAACAGAAAAAAAAAAAAAAATAACAGAAAAACTCTCGAACTTCAGAAAGGAAGGAACACCAGAATGGGGAACAATAAAATCTGTATAATAGACCAGGATTCTTATTCATTTCTTAAGTCATATTTTATGGTTGAAACAAAATTTATAAAACTACCTGAGGTGGTGCATAATATGTGTAGGAAAAATACCTGACAATTATAAGAGCCGTATATGGACAAACCCCCAGCTAACATCATACTGAATGGGCAAAAATGGGAAGCATACCCCTTGAAAACCAGCACAAATCAAGGATAGCCTCTCACCACTCCTATTCAACATAGTATTGGAAGTTCTGGCCAGGGCAATCAGGCAAGAGAAAGAAATAAAGAGCATCCAAATAGGAAGAGAGGAAGTCAAACTATCCCTGTTTGCAGATGACATGATCCTATATCTGGAAAGCCCCCAGTCTCAGCCCAAAAGCTTCTTAAGCTGATGAACAACTTCAGCAAAGTCTCAGGATACAAAATAAATGTGCAAAAGTCACCAACATGACTATACATCAAAAATAGTCAAGCCGAGAGCCACATTAGGAAAGAACTCCCCTTCAAAATTGCCACAAAAAGAATAAAACACCTACGAATACAGCTAACAAGGGAAGTGAAGGATCTCTACGAAGAGAACTGCAAACCACTGCTCAAAGAAATCAGAGATGACACAAACAGGAAAAAACTTTCCATGCTCATGAATGGGAAGAATCAATATGCTTAAAATGGCCATACTGCCCAAAGCAATTTAGAGCCTCCTGCTCTCTACTTTTTGCTTAGGATTGTCTTGGCTATTTGGGGGGTCTTTTCTGGTTCCATATGAATTTTAAAATAGTTTTTTCTAGTTCTGTAAAGAATGTCATTGGTAGTTTTATAGGAATACCATTGAGTGTGTAAATTTCTTTGGGCAGTATGGCCATTTTAACGATATTGATTCTTCCTATCCATGAACATGGAATGTTGTTCTGTGTGTTTCATCTCTCATTTCCTTCAGAAGTGTTTTGTAATTATCGTCGTAGAGACATTTCACATCTCTAGTTGGTTGTATTCCTAGATATTTTATTATTTTTGTGGCAATTGTGAAAAGAACTGCATTCCTGATTTTTTTAAATTTAATTTTTAAGTTCAGGGGTACATGTGCAGGTTTGTTACATAGGTAAACGTGTGTCATGGGGGTGTGTTGTACAGATTATTTCATCACCCAGGTAATAAGCCCAGTATCCATTAGTTATTTTTCCTGATCCTGTCCCTCCTCCTTACCTCCAACTTCTGATATGCCCCAGTGTGTGTTGTTCTCCTCTATGTGCCCATGTGTTCTCATCACTTAGCTCCCACTTAAAAGTGAGAACTTGCAGTATTTGATTTCCTGTTTCTGTGTTAGTTTGCTGAGAATAAAGACCTAGAGCTCTATCCATGTCCCTGCAAAGGACGTGATCCCATTCTGTTTTCTGGCTGCATAGTATTCCCTGGTGTATAACTACCAGATCTTCTTTATCCAGTCTATCATTGCTGGGCATTTAGGTTGATTCCATGTCTTTGCTATTGTGAACAGTGCTGCAATAAACATATGAGTACATGTGTCTTTATAGTAGAATGATTTATATTCTGTTGAGTACATACCCAGTAATGGGATTACTGGGTCAAATGGTATTTCTAACTTTAGGTCTTTGAGGAATCGCCACACTGCCTTCCACAATAGTTGAACTAATTTACACTCCCACCAACAGTGTAAACGCCTTTCTTTTTCTCTACAACCTTGCCAGCATCAGATATTTTCTGACTTTCTAAGAATAGCCATTCTGACTTGTGTGAGATGGTATCTCATTGTGGTTTTGATTTACATTCTTCTAATATTAGTGATGTTGAGCGTTTTCTCATATGCTTGTTGGTCGCATGTATATCTTGTTTTGAGAATTCTGTGTTCATGTCATTTGCCCATTTTTTAATATTGGTTTTTTTATTGTAAATTTGTTTAAGATCTAAAGGGAGATTCTTGAGCCACATATAATATTATTCCTAGATAACGATAGGCAGTGTTTTTTAAACATTCATCTTGAGATTAAGTGAAAACACTTATTGTTTGAAACTTAAGAAATGATCTTAGTGTTGGAAATTCAAATTTCAGAAAATAGAAATAATGATGACCTCAAAGAAAGGAGAAAATTTACCTCTAGCCATAAACATTCTGCACTTAACAGTTACCTCACCTAGAAGTTCATAATATAATTCATAAATGATAAAAATTGCTTTTGTCTTCAAATTATTGATAAAAATTATAGTCATTATAAACACAGCATATAATTTCGACTGAGAGGGAATTTGTTTTTGTGTATATTTTTAGCAGTTTACAGTAACTCTAATCTCTATCATTTCTGTTTTAGGTGCTAAATGATCAGATAATCAAAACCATTTTTTTGCAACCCACAGCCATTAGTTTGTCATAACAGGGTTAACGATTGCATACTGGATCATTTACCTGCAGACAGTGTACTTTTTAAATTCATTGCTGCCTCTCTTTGTTCCTTTCCTGCTTCCTGTATTCTAAAGTGCTAATAATTTGTGAAAGGTGAGAGAGTATAATATCACAGGGAAATAAGTTAATGTATAACATTTGCATTTTGTTCCAAATGTCCAAAGTGATAACCTATACATGGTTTCTGAAATTTAGCAGCTTCTTACAAATGAGACAGTTTTAAATCTCTCTTCACACATAAACAAATTTTCTTCCCTTTTTTTGTTTTTAAATAATCATAAAGATAATACATTAAGAGAATAATCTAAAACAGGATGACCAAACCTAAAACCAAATGTATGAAAAAAGGTTTACATGAACCATCTCATTTAGTTAAAATCAAAACTAATTCAGATAATCACCTTTAATTTTGCCTTCTAAATATGCTAAGCATTTGAATTCATAAGATTTCTCACCAGTGTAATATTGTGGAAATTATTCCCTATTAAAAGTGCTGCTTCTGCGAAGCAGCCAATTTGTTTTACATATCTGATGTGTATGACAGATTCAGAGATTTGTTTTTCATTTTTTAAAGTCACAGTTGAGATACTCAACTGCAATGATTTTGGGGTAGAAAACATAAAATAAGCATTTCCTACTGCATTTTTGCAAAGACATAGGCACAGGGACAGCTCAAGAACTTTCCCACAGTCCAGCTACCCACAAGTGGAGATGGACCCACCTGGTCATTGAGTAACATATTCCTTTGTCTATGCCAAGAATCTGCTCTTGAAACATAGCAACACAGGATGTTACCAAAAATGAGGGACCAACATCTTAGATCATTCTACCACAAAAAGATAGAATCAGAGGATATTAGAAAAAGAAGAGACTGACCTTTCAGATCATTTTTTTCAACTCCCTTTATTTATGGATAAAAACATACTACCTACAGAAAAAAAAAAAAAAAAAAAAGGAGAGCCCACAATAGAAAAGAGTTAGTAATAGTGCGGAGACAAAACCTCTGAATGTCATTCCAGTGCACTTGACCCTTTGGTAACTTCTGAAGGTCACAATCCCTTAAAGACTACTGGCTCCAGGTTTCTACACTGTCTTACTGCATATGTTTTGAAATAGTTTCTGTGTAAATAAACTTTCCTCAACTTGTGCAATTTTGAGTGTGCTGTCTGTTTTCTATTATATGATGGATACACTAACTCCTAGTCATCTTATAGACATTCTGAGCTTCAGTTTTTCATCTGTAAAAGAGAGGTATAATGTAGATCTCACAGAGTTGAAATGAAAATCAAATGAGTTTTTAATGATTGCCATTCTAACTGGTGTGAGATGGTATCTCATTGTGGTTTTGATTTGCATTTCTCTGATGGCCAGTGATGGTGAGCATTTTTTCATGTGTTTTTTGGCTGCATAAATGTCTTCTTTTGAGAAGTGTCTGTTCATGTCCTTCGCCCACTTTTTGATGGGGTTGTTTGTTTTTTTCTTGTAAATTTGTTGGAGTTCATTGTAGATTCTGGATATTAGCCCTTTGTCAGATGAGTAGGTTGCGAAAATTTTCTCCCATTTTGTAGGTTGCCTGTTCACTCTGATGGTAGTTTCTTTTGCTGTGCAGAAGCTCTTGAGTTTAATTAGATCCCATTTGTCAATTTTGGCTTTTGTTGCCATTGCTTTTGGTGTTTTAGACATGAAGTCCTTGTCCATGCCTATGTCCTGAATGGTAATGCCTAGGTTTTCTTCTAGAGTGTTTATGGTTTTAGGTCTAACATTTAAGTCTTTAATCCATCTTGAATTGATTTTTGTATAAGGTGTAAGGAAGGGATCCAGTTTCAGCTTTCTACATATGGCTAGCCAGTTTTCCCAGCACCATTTATTAAATAGGGAATCCTTTCCCCGTTTCTTGTTTTTGTCAGGTTTGTCAAAGATCAGATACTTGTAGATATGTGGCATTATTTCTGACGGCTCTGTTCTGTTCCATTGATCTATATCTCTGTTTTTGTACCAGTACCATGCTGTTTTGGTTACTGTAGCCTTGTAGTATAGTTTGAAGTCAGGTAGTGTGATGCCTCCAGCTTTGTTCTTTTGGCTTAGGATTGACTTGGCGATGCGGGCTCTTTTTTGGTTCCATATGAACTTTAAAGTAGTTTTTTCCAATTCTGTGAAGAAAGTCATTGGTAGCTTGATGGGGATGGCATTGAATCTGTAAATTACCTTGGGAAGGATGGCCATTTTCATGATATTGATTCTTCCTACCCATGAGCATGGAATGTTCTTCCATTTGTTTGTATCCTCTTTTATTTCCTTGAGCAGTGGTTTGTAGTTCTCCTTGAAGAGGTCCTTCACGTCCCTTGTAAGTTGGATTCCTAGGTATTTTATTCTCTTTGAAGCAATTGTGAATGGGAGTTCACTCATGATTTGGCTCTCTGTTGGCCTGTTATTGATGTATAAGAATGCTTGTGATTTTTGCACATTGATTTTGTATCCTGAGACTTTGCTGAAGTTGCTTATCAGCTTAAGGAGATTTTGGGCTGAGACAATGGGGTTTTCTAGATATACTATCATGTCATCTGCAAACAGGGACAATTTGACTTCCTCTTTTCCTAATTGAATACCCTTGATTTCCTTCTCCTGCCTAATTGCCCTGGCCAGAACTTCCAACACTATGTTGAATAGAAGTGGTGAGAAAGGGCATCCCTGTCTTGTGCCAGTTTTCAAAGGGAATGCTTCCAGTTTTTGCCCATTCAGTATGATATTGGCTGTGGGTTTGTCATAAGTAGCTTTTATTATTTTGAGATACGTCCCATCAATTCCTAATTTATTGAGAGTTTTTAGCATGAAGGGTTGTTGAATTTTGTCAAAGGCCTTTTCTGCATCTATTGAGATAATCATGTGGTTTTTGTCTTTGGTTCTGTTTCTATGCTGGATTACATTTATTGATTTGCGTATATTGAACCAGCCTTGCATCCCAGGGATGAAGCCCACTTGATCATGGTGGATAAGCTTTTTGATGTGCTGCTGGATTCTGTTTGCCAGTATTTTATTGAGGATTTTTGCATCAATGTTCATCAAGGATATTGGTCTAAAATTCTCTTTTTTCGTTGTGTCTCTGCCAGGCTTTGGTATCAGGATGATGCTGGCCTCATGAAATGAGTTAGGGAGGATTCCCTCTTTTTCTATTGATTGGAATAGGTGCTGGAGAGGATGTGGAGAAATAGGAACACTTTTACACTGTTGGTGGGACTGTAAACTAGTTCAACCCTTGTGGAAGTCAGTGTGGCGATTCCTCAGGGATCTAGAACTAGAAATTCCATTCGACCCAGCCATCCCATTACTGGGTATATACCCAAAGGACTATAAATCATGCTGCTATAAAGACACATGCACACGTATGTTTATTGCGGCATTATTCACAATAGCAAAGACTTGGAACCAACCCAAATGTCCAACAATGATAGACTGGATTAAGAAAATGTGGCACATATACACCATGGAATACTATGCAGCCATAAAAAATGATGAGTTCATGTCCTTTGTAGGGACATGGATGAAATTGGAAATCATCATTCTCAGTAAACTATCGCAAGAACAAAAAACCAAACACCACATATTCTCACTCATAGGTGGGAATTGAACAATGAGAACACATGGACACAGGAAGGGGAACATCACACTTCGGGGACTGTTGTGGGGTGGGGGGAGTGGGGAGGGATAGCATTGGGAGATATACCTAATGCTAGATGACGAGTTGGTGGGTGCAGCGCACCAGCATGGCACATGTATACATATGTAACTTACCTGCACATTGCGCACATGTACCATAAAACCTAAAGTATAATAATAATAATAATAATAATAATAATAAAAGAAAAAAAAAAGAAAATCAAATGAGATAATGTATATAAATCACTTAACAAAGTACCTGACACACAGTAAACTCCCAGTTAATGTTAATTATCACTAGTGGGTATACTATGTCTTACTCTTCTCTATAAATAGAGATGTGTAGAAAATTTTAATATTTCACATGTTTAAGGGAAAAATGTTATAGGAATATCAGTAGCTACTTGAGAAAATTATTCTATTATGTATTTACCAATTCTAATTAATTAAAGATACATGGGCTAATTTTAATTTATCTTCTTATTTCACACTGAAACCTCCCCAAATGGAAACTGTGAATATTTTAATATCTCATAATTTTACCATTTTCTATCTGGTATTATAAGACAATGACTTAGGATAAGAATCCATCTATCACAATAAAAATATTTTGGGAAAGAATAAAGTTTCTTAGGTAACAAAAGGGGCATCATAAAAGTTTTCAAAAATTGTTTATCTTCAAGATAATAAATATCAACATGACCATTTATCACCATATCACAGATATGTACAAGGGGAATCAAAATATATTTTTCTTTTTTTTTTAAATTTTATTTCCATAGTTTTGGAGGAACAGATGGCGTTTGGTTGCATGGAAAAGTTCTTTATTGGTGATTTCTGAGATTTTGGTGCACTCATCACCCGAGCAGTGTACACTGTACCCAATGTGTAGTCTTTTATCCCTCACCCTTCTCCCACCCTTCCCCCGAGTCACCAAAGTCCATTATATCACTCTGATGCCTTTCCGTTCTCATAGCTTAGCTCCCACTTAAAATTGAGAATATACGATGTTTGGTTTTTCATTCCTGAGCTACTTCAATTTGAATAATAGTCTCCAACTCCACCCAGGTTGCTGCAAATGACACTATTTCATTCCTTTTTATGGCTGAGTAGTATTCCAGTGTATGTATACACATTTTCTTTATCTACTCATTGGTTGATGGGCATTTAGGCTAGTTCCATATTTTTGCAATTGTGAATTGTCCTGCTATAAACATGCATGTACAAGTGTCTTTTTCATATAATTACTTCCTTTCCTCTGGGTAGATACCCAGTAGTGGGATTGCTGGATCAAATGGTAGTTCTACTTTTAGTTCTTTAAGGAATTGCCATGCTGTTTTCCATAGTGGTTGTATTAGTTTACAATGCCATCAGCAGTATAAAAGTATTCCCTTTTCACCAACATCTGTTATTTTTTGATTTTTTAATTATGACCATTCTTGCAGGAGTAAGGTCGTATCTCATTGTAGTTGTGATTTGCATTTCCCTGATAATTGGTGGTGTTGAACACTGTTTCATATGTTTGTTGCCACTTGTATAACTTCTTTTGAGAATTGTCTATTCATATTCTTAGCCCACTTTTTGATGAGATTTTTTTTCTTGCTGATTTGAGTTCCTCACATATTCTAGATATTAGTCCTTTGTCAGATGCATAGTTTGTGAACATTTTCTCCCACTCTGTGGGTTGTCTGTTTACTCTGCTGATTATTTCTTTTGCTGTGCAGAAGCTTTTTAGTTTAATTAGGTCCCATCTATTTATTTTTGTTTCTGTTGTATTGGCTTTTGGGTTCTTGGTCATGAACTTTCAGAAGTTGTGATTTTTTTAAATTTATGATATCTATTTCTGTGGAGCATTTTTCATCCATATCCTGTATTGTCCTTTTTAATTTTTTTCAAGTTGGTTTTCACCTTGCTCTGGTATCTCCTTGAGTAGCTTAATAATCAGCCTCCTGAATTTCAGAGATTTCTTCTTGGTTTAAATACATTGCTTAGGGGACTAGTGTGGTCTTTTGGGGATGTTATAGGACCTTGTTTTATCATATTACAAGAATTACTTTTCTGATTCCTTCTCATTTGGATTAACTATTTCAGTGGAAAAATCTGGAACTCTAGGGCTGCTGTTTAGATTCTTTTTTCCCACAGGGTGATCCCTTGATGTGGTGTACTCCCCATTCCCCTATGGATGGGACTTCCTGTGAGCCAGTCTGCAGTGACTATTATTGCTCTTCTGGGTCTAGCCACTCACTGTGGCTACCAGGCTCTCGGCTAATGCTGGGGAATGTCTGCAAAGAGTCCTGTAATGTGATTGATCTTCAGGTCTCCCAGCCATGCATACAAGTACCTGCTCTGGTGGAGATGGCAGGAGAGTGAAGCTGACTCTGTGATAATCCTTGGTTGTAGATAATGTTTAGTGTGCTGGCTTTCCCGAATGCTGGTTATGCTAGCAGTAAAGTTGTCACATGGACAGACTCAGGACCACGGGTTAGCCTGAATGTTGCAGGCAGTAGAATTAGTTTTTGTTTTCTGCCTCCACCCAGGAGGTGGTGCATTCACAAGAGTACCAGCTGCGATATTAAAAGGGGAATATAAGCTTAAAATATCTTAAATAAATGCCAAATAAATGTTCTTTTGCACTGTTTAGAGGTTTAATGTAGACTGTGTATATTTCTACAAAATCTAGTTCTCTTATGAGAATTTGATATCCATTTAAGGGAGCTCTTTTCTTTCAATGAAGGTTGATATGAATTTAGCAGACTTGGTTTACATTTTCTTCAACCTGAAACTTTAAATGATGATTGAGAATGTGTAAAGTTGTCCCATATTTTTAAAATAAACTTTCCAAATTGGAAAGAAATTTAGGTCCAAAAAGAGCATAATGGTTCCTTTAGAGTGGACCACAGATAGAATACAAGTTGGAAATAACTTGCAGTTAGATGAGAGTGTCATAAAAATAATATGATTGAATTAATTTAGCTTATATCAGCATCTCTGGCCAACCCTGCTTACAGGGTGCCCAGGGCTGAAATAAGAAGTGTTTCTGCCATTTATTTGCTGGGGTTTTGGCAGACATTCATGGCAGCGCTCATGTGGACCTTAAAGAGTACATTATTTTTATTTCCCTTCTCATTTTCTTAAGCAGTAGTTTTTGCTTTATGACTAATTAGGAGACAATAATTAGGTTCAGAATTTTTTTTCTTAGTTTTTAAATATATTTTGAACCTTGCATAGGCCCCATAAACTAGTTGTATGCATTTAACTTTCAGTTTTAATTCCTTAGTCTTAAGAAAAATAGCAATGGACTTTAAAATATACTTTATTTTTCAGAGTAGATTTAGGTTCACAGCAAAAATGAGCAGAAGGTACTGAAATTTCTATACACCCACTGCCCCCATACATGTATAACCTCCCCCATTATCAACACGCCCCACCAGAGTGGTACATTTTTTACAATAATGAGCCTACATCGACACATCATTATCATCCAATGTTCATAGTTTGCAGTAAGGTTCACTGTTGGTGTTGTACATTCTATGGGTTTGAATGAATGTATAATGATATATATCTATCATTATACATTCATTAATCATACAGAGTATTTTTACTGTTCTAAAAATTCTGTGATCAGCCTATTCATCCCTTTCTCTGTGCCCCAATAATAAGGTTTAAATCTAACAAAATGTGTACAGCCCCAGGCAACCACTGATCTTTTTACTGCTGCCATATGCTTGCCTTTTCTAGAATGCCACAGGTTTGCCTTTTCTAGAATTACAGTTGGAATCATACAGTATGTAGGCTATTCAGATTCACTTTCTTCCCTCAGTAATATGCATTTAAGGTTCCTGCGTATCTTTTCCCAGCTTGATAGCTCATTCTTTTTAGCACTGAATAATATTCTATTGTCTGGATGTACAATAGTTTATTTTCCCTTCACCTACTGGAGGATCTTTTGGTTGCTTTCAAGTTTTAGCAAGTATGAATAAAGCTGCTCTAAACATCTGTATGCAGGTTTTATGTAGACATAAGTTTTCAACACCTTTGGGTAAGTACCAAATAGTGTGATTTCCATATTTCATGGTAAGTGTGTGTTTGTCTTGTGAAAGACTGCCAACATTTCTTCCAAAGTGGCTGGCTGATTTTACATTGCCACTAACAATGAATGAGAGTTTCCATTGCTCTACACCCTGGCCAGCATTTGTTGTTGTCAGTGTTCTGAACTTTGTTCATTCTAATAGGTGTGTAATAGTATCTCACTGTCGTTTTAATTTGCATTTCACCAATGACATGTGACATAGGGCATCTTTTCACATGCTTAATTGCCATCTGCAAGTCTTCTTTGGTTAGATGTCTGTTAAAGCCTTCAGCTCATTTTTTTGTACTAGGGTTGTTTATGTTATATACAATTTTTTAGTTATTTTGAATACTTGTACATATTTATGGGATACATGTGATATTTTGATATAAATATACAATGTAATCAAATCACAGTAATTGGGGAGTCCATCACCATAAGCATTTATCACTTTTTTGTATCATGAACATTTTAATTCTACTCTTTTAGTTATTTTGAAACATACCATAAGTTATTGTTAACTATCACTCTCACTAAAAATCAAGGGAAATTTTCCTCTGGAAATCCAAATTAATGTCAAGGCCATTAAGACCCAAGGAAAATTTAATTTCACTTATAAAGAAGATATCAAAAATATCTCAAGAAATTGTTGGGACAAAGCTAGACAAGTTCAGGGCTAAACAAGATATAATCAAAATGTAAAAAGCAATGCTTGAAGTTTCTATGACAATTTGTTAACCTCAAGTTGTAAAAACTGCCTTTATCCTTGCTGAATATGATTTTATCATCTAAAGGATTAAATGGTTTTTTTGTGTGGAGATGTTGGGTAAGAAAAATGACACAGATACATTTGCCATATGGCTGTAGGTAGCAAGATATTTTAGAACACATCAGACAAATATATGCTCATCCATGCTTCACGGTACAAGCAGATACCGTGGATTAAATAACTATGGTCTCCAAGTTCAGTTCCTTTGTTATTATCATATTCTACAAACCTACTTTAAGGGATATTGTATTGATTTAATCATCATTTATGTACTTATTTAAAATATTTCTTGTTTCTTATGTGGTAAGCACTACTACAGGTACTACGGATTTAGTAGTTGAAAACTATGGTCTCAAGCTTTTAAAGCTTACAGTCTATGGAAGCTAGACCCACCAACACATATTAAATAATGTGTGACGACTATTATTAAAAGAGAAATGTAGAAGATATGATAACATATAGCTGAAGGAAGCCTCACTGGAGAAATACATAATATTAGGTGATACATATAAGAAAAACTTGCAAAGAACCAGTCATTTTACTACGTATGAGAAGTAAAGTTGTCTGGTAAACACATTAAAACAGTTAAGACAGAAGTAGCAAAGTTAGTAAATGCATGTATGTTTGGGGACCTCTAAAAAGTTAAGAAGGTCTTAGGCTAAGATGAGGTTGGAAAAGTAGCTTGGGAAATATGTTTAATGATACAAATTCCAAGCTAATGATTATGGACTTCAATCTACATGCCCTGTTACTGTTATGGCTATGCCAGGGAGAACTTAAAATCATAGGACAGAGAATATGGCACATCTTCATCTTCCTAGATCATGGATTTTACTAGAAGATATGTAAAAATTAGCAGAAGACACATTGTGGAATAGAAGCATGATATCGATGTGACTTGTAAAGGAAAATAAATTAGGCTGATAAATTTTCAATTATTGGTAGCAATGTTATAATTCAAATTTATTCAGCACAATAAGTACAGAACTGAAGGGATAGATATTTGGTCATTTACTGGCATGGAGCCATTGACAAGTTTAGCTAAGCAATGTCATGCTCATGGTACCTAGCAAGGCTTCAGTTGATGGGCATAAACCGAGTATAGCAACTTATCTTGAGAACATTTTTAATCTGTTAAATATTTATTTTGTAACTAAGAAATTATTTGCTGTGAGATGGTATCTCATTGTGGTTTTGATTTGCATTTCTCTGATGGCCAGTGATGATGAGCATTTTTTCATGTGTCTGCTGGCTGAATAAATGTCTTGTTTTGAGAAGTGTCAGAATGGCAATCGTTAAAAAGTCAGGAAACGACAGATGCTGGAGAGGATGTGGAGAAATAGGAACACTTTTACACTGTTGGTGGGACTGTAAACTAGTTCAACCATTGTGGAAGACAGTGTGGCGATTCCTCAAGGATCTAGAACTAGAAATACCATTTGACCCAGCAATCCCATTACTGGGTATATACCCAAAGGATTATAAATCATGCTGCTATAAAGACACATGCACATGTATGTTTCTTGTGGCACTATTCACAATAGCAAAGACTTGGAACCAATCCAAATGTCCATCAATGATAGACTGGGTTAAGAAAATGTGGCACATATACACCATGGAATACTATGCAGCCATAAAAAAGGATGAGTTCATGTCCTTTGTAGGGACATGGATGAAGCTGGAAACCATCATTCTCAGCAAACTATTGCAAGGACAGAAAACCAAACACCGCATGTTCTCACTCATAGGTGGGAATTGAACAATGAGAACATTTCGACACAGGGTGGGGAATATCACACACCAGGGCCTGTTGTGGGGTGGGGGGAGGGGGAAGGGATAGCATTAGGAGATACACCTAATGTAAATGACGAGTTAATAGGTGCCGCACACCAACATGGCACATGTATACATATGTAAGAAACCTGCACGTTGTGCACATGTACCCTTGAACTTAAAGTATAATAATAAAAAAACCCAACAATTAAAAAAAAAAAGAAATTAGTTGATTTTAGTCTCACTCTATGTATATGTAAGATTTCCTAAGGAAAATGACATATAAAAAAGATAAATCTATATTTTAGCGGTGGCACTTTGCAGGCTTTTTTGCACTCAGATGTCTTCCAGGGAATAATAGGCCAAGTCAACCGTTCATGATTACATTCCTAGAGAGGGACTCTGGATCCTCGGCTTTGAATGAAAAATACTGGGCTATGTAGTAAAAGATGTTTATATTAACTCTAAGGCAGCAATAGATAAATGATAGGTATATTAGGTAGACAAAGTTCAAATAAATACATTTGAAAATCAAAATAATAAAATAAAATCTCTTCAGAAAGTTTCAGATACAATTCCTAAATTTACCTTAACTTAAAGCATCGCTTGACTGAAAATAATAAGGAATTTTTAGTTTGGTGAGTCTAACGCATGCAGGTGCCTTCTGAATTGTCTGCTTTTCTCAAGCATCTAGGAGATGATAAGCAGGAGGTCAGGATTAACGTGTGACAGCCAACCTCTCCAGATATCTAGGTAATGCCAGGTAATCCAGGAGTGCATCTTTCAGCTTGCTCCACTAGAATTCAAAATGCCACATAAGCGTCCAAGGGGTAGATACAGCTTGCCTTCAGAGGACATTGAGATGGAAACATCTTGGTCAGTACCCCGTAAAGAGTATAGACGTACATTCAAGTCCAGATTTGTTTTGATTGTTGTCGTATTATCTTTCATTATTTTATTGTTTTATTATAAAATTAAAAGATACCAAAGTTAAAGAAAATAAGATTTCCCGATTAAAATAAGTATTTGTCAAACTAATAATAAATATAATTAATATATTTAACTAAATATTTGAATTTTGTGAGAAACGTAATTGTTTTGCTGGCATTTCATGGGAATGTTGGTTTTATGAAATAGAGTTGTGTTTGAAATTACAAAGGAGTATTTATGTTTGTGTGATTGTTAATTTTAGGTGTCAACTTTCCTGGATTAAAGAATACCTGAAGAGCTAATAAAGCATTATTTTTGGGTGTGTCAATGAGGGTGTTTCCAGAGGAGAATGACATGTGAGTTGGTGAACTGAGTGGGGAAGATACACCCTTAGAGTGGTCAGGCACCACCCAACTGCTGGGAGCACAGATAAAACAAAAAAGCAGAGAAAAAGAGAATTTGTTTTTTCTCTCTGCTGGAACCAGGACACCCTTTTTCCCTTGCACTTGAACATCAGAACTTCAGGCCCTCTGGCCTTTTCACTCCAAGACTTGCACCAGCAGCCCCCTCGCTCACAGGCCTTCAATACTGGACTGAGATTACTTGCTTCTTTGGTTCTGAGGTTTTCAAATTTGGACTGAGTCATGCTACCAGCTTAGCTGGGTCTCTAGCTTTTAGATAGCCTGTTGTGGGATGTCTCAGCCTCCATGATTGTGAGCCAATTCCCCTAACAAATCCCCTTTCATCCATCTATCATCTATCTATCTATCTATCTATCTATCTATCTATCTATCTATCTATCATCTATTCACTTATCCTATTGGAGAACTCTGACTAATACAGTTTGTAATAAAACAAATTTTGCTAATTGTGTATACTTACTTTTCCTCCTAATCTGTAAGACAGAAAAAATTCTAAAAACCAGCACTACTATTTCACTGCATTATTCAAACCATTGCTTCTTTGGAATCTGACAAATAAATTACGACATAGATTTATACACAAAAGCTCACAAAATATGCACTTTAGAATCACAAAAAACTTCTAATCCACAGTCCATTTACATAAAAATAGATATCATAGCTATCTCTCCTTTTCACTCTTTCTACTTTTTCAATTTCTGCTACTCTTCTACCACTTTTACTAACATTTTCCCCAATACAAAGGGAAATTGTTTTCTTCAAGGTTTTAGAACAAGAACAATTAATCTGCCTTTTAGCCATTGTTTTACATTTTCATGAATTTTGACCTTATATAGTTTTTATCATTACCTGATTACATACTCAAGGAAGTATACATTTGAAGATGGCATCTATATATAACTACATTTAAGTCTTTAAAAATGGTATCTACATGGCTTTATCAATATTGTTGAAATGAACTGAAGATTTTTAAGCAAGCATAGTTTGGATTCCACCTGAAAGAAACAGTACATTGATGGTTCCCAAGCTCTAGTCATACCGCAAGTGACCATCTAGGATAGTTTCATATGCCTGTGAATTGATGCAGAAATTTACCTGCAGATCAAAAGTGCCACAGGATATAAACATTGTGTGATGATCACATTCTAGCCAAGGTTTAAAAGAATATGTGGTGCTTTGAAAATTTTAAGACTTTTATGTTTTAAAAGCTAGATATTTATACAATTATGATATTTAAAAATATTTAAATATGTTATTAAAACTCATTAAAGATATTTTTCCAATGAAAGCAACATATTTTCGACCAGGATAAATTTGGTTTGTATTAGTGGATATTGAGGAACAAAAAGAAGAGATTAGATAAACAGTGCTTCAGTCATGTTCCATGAACAATTGTACCTATAACTTCTTCAGGGAGGCAAGAGGAGCTAGTTCACAGGTACATTAATATTTTGTCCATGTCTTCCATATTAGGCTCTTAAAGTTCTTTCCTGTTTCTATACTTGCTCTCCTAATATCTTCATTATAGAACATAACACACTAAAGTATTGATTTACATGACGGTCATCCCTTCTAGGTCAGTAATACTCAAAAGTAGCTGGAAAGCTTGTTAAACATGCAGATTCTTAAAGCCTCACTTCCAGAGTCTGATATAATAGGTTTAGGGTATGCACAGAAATCTGTGATTTTAATCAGCACCCCAAGTTATTTGTCATAGATTATCCTCGGACTACCACTTGAAACCAAAATCTAGTCTATAGGGCAGGATCATGTCATAGTAATTATTATTTTAAATCAGGTGATGAATAAATGTTGAATTTTAAGCAAAGTTCAAAGTTCAATTGTAGACATTTCAATTCAAATATAAGAAGTGGCCCATGATAAAATAATATCTAGCTTCATAATGTTGAACACCATCCTTTATCACCAGTGTTTCTCAACTGAGAGCAATTCCTTCCACCCATGAAACATATCTGGCAACGTCTGGAGAAATTTTTGGTTGTCATAAGTGAAGAGCGAGATTGTTACTGGTATCTGTCCAGTTGACGCCACAGATGCTGCTAAACATCTTACAAAGCATGGAATGGCCCCAGCAACCTAGAGCTATGCAGCTCAAAATGTTACTAGTCCCAAGTTTAAGAAACTCTGCTTTATCATAATCCCACCTTACACCCCGATCCCCCTTTTTTTGGGACAGAGTCCCACTCTGTCACCCAGGCTGGAGTACAGTGGTGCGATCTCGGCTCACTGCAACTTCCACCTCCTGGGTTCAAGCGATTCTCCTGCCTCAGCCTCCTGAGTAGCTGGGAATACAGGTGCCTGCCACCACACCCAGCTAATTTTTGTATTTTTAGTAGAGACAGGGTTTCACCATGTTGGCTAGGCTGGTCTCGAACTCCTGACCTCAAGTAATCCATCTGCCTCGGCCTCCTAAAGTGCTGGGATTACACGCATAAGCCACTGCAACCGGCCTTCCTGATCCCTTTAAGAACTTCTTCCCCATTTTTCCAATGGACATCCTATATGCACATACAGGGGATGGAACATATTCTGCAGATAGTCAAGTATTTTTCCCTAGTTATTTTTTTCTTTGCTCTACACATATGCTTTCTCTATTTACTGAACTAATAATGTTACTCACTAGATCAAACTTGGCCTCTGAGTTACAAAAGTCTTTTGAAACATATGGCAGAGAAAATCTTGAAAACCAGTTATATTATTTTCAAGAGTCAGGTATTTTGCAACACAAAAAGCTAAGCCTGGACAGAAACTTGGCAAAAAAATGTGTGCACTAAATGACAGATTTGAAACAGATAAAAAAGATGCAAACCACCCTATCTTTATAGATTAGATAAAGATTGTGGGAGCTGAAAAAATAGCTCCTGAGAGGGGGGCTGGCATCATTCCATCCCAGAATGATGAAAACACCAGGCAGGTCTGGGGCAATCTGAGAGCAGAGGAGAATTGTGATTCATTCTCTGGGCAAAGTCCAAAGAAGAAGCAGGTTTCACAGTGAATTTCTTTATTACTGCATGGAATTACATTTGTGAAGCATAAATGATGGGAAGGCACATGTAAAGAAAGAGTGCTTTAGAGCAAAGAGCACCTACAGCCACAGAAAGTATTCCTAAACTTCCTATGCCGTTTAAGAGAAGTGCAGGTATGTTTAATAGAGGGGCAGATATATTTTCCCTACCGACAAAGTAATATTATGGTAAGGTCTCCACCATTTTCCGTCTTTCTTATTACTAATCACTTCTATAACCTGTGGTCAACTCTGAGGATAAGGGAGGAAGAAAAATTTCCCAAATGATTGAATCAATACCTTAAATGTCTAAGGAGGAAAAAACCCCACCGACCAAACAAAACTATACTATCATAATTTATCTGGAAGTGACTAGATTAAATTTTATGCCATGTAGAAGGATGTGAGCTTCAACTAGAGATTATTATCCTATAGAAGTTTACATTTTAGAATAACTATTTTGTTGCTTTAGTATATTTTCCCATATATAGAAAGAGACTTGTAGATACACAATAGTTGTTTCAATCTTCCGTTTGCTCATCCAATTGCCTAAGCTATATCTCTTTATAAAAATTTTCTCACTTCTTTCTTGACCCTATCAAAACTCCTGCTGACCTCCGCTTGTGAGCATTCACTGTGAAGTGTATGCAATAATATGATGAAAGTAATTCACATCAACTTATGATAATCTGAAGTGAAAAAGGGAATGGTGGATTTCAGAGCAGTGAGTCTATATACTTGCATATTTTGGATGTTCAAATTGAAATATATGTAACTAGTAATGACGTTTATAGTCTCTTTCACTTGCCATGCCAACTCTTACATTCAAAGGGTATAAAAATAGACTTATGCTTTCTTCAACGTTGCAAATGATCCTCACTTTACACTAAACAAAGAGTTTTTGCTCGTCAAATTTGAATTAGGATCATGCGTACTTAATATGTATAACATACTAGGATACATCAAATACACAGTTATTTTCCTAGACTACAAAAAAAATACGTCTACTATCTTAAAATCATTCCCCAAGTACAGATGGGTGATTTGAATATATGAATATCAGAGATGTGCTCTTATCTGTAAAAAAGGAATAATAATAATAATACCTGCCTTAAATAGACATGCTTTTGAGGATTAAATGAGATAAAGTTAGAAAACTTTCCTCAAAAAATGTTGGTTCTTTCCCCAGGAACATGTCTCTTTCAGGCTCAGAGATGTCAAATATATTGACATTTTTAATATAACTGGACAAATAAATAGGACTAACTACAAGAATTAACGATTGTACAATGTCAATATACAGTGAGAAACTAGCTATGGACCACGACATATGTGATTTGGATGAAGTAAACTACTATGTAATAAGAGGGAGACTGCTAAAACATTTCTAAGAAAAGCAAATGAGAACAAAATCAAGTATAATTAGAAGTTCTGAAGAAATATAAGAGGACATAGCTAAAGACATTTTTGGACTTCAAAATATGTTCTTATATTGCTTTTTCTCCTACAAAAGACAGAAGCTATTATAGTACCGGACATATAACAGATAAGAGACTAGTTCTTGTTTGATTTTGTGAAGCATTGTGAGATTAACCTGGCTCCTTTCTGCCCATTCCAAGCCTAAAGTCCTGAGGGTGGTGGGCTGTCACTTTGGCATCTCATTCCAAAATTTGTACAGAATTCAGCCAGGCAATGGGTGGATGAAGTAATTATAAAAGTGAAGGTATTTCAGGAAGAAACATAACTGCATTCATAAGTTGTTCCTCCATTATCTCCATCTCCTTTCACAATCTCAGATGTTGGGAAAACATTAAAATTCACAAACACCATAGTGTATGGGCAAAATCATGAATGTGGAAGTAAATATTCAAGCTCAAGTATTTTATAGCTCTGTGATCTTAGTAAGCTATTTTGCCACTCTGATTGTCAATTTCCTAAAGGCTAAAATGTGAGCAATAATATTTCAAATGGTTTTGTTGTGAAAATAAATACAGCCTTTAACTTAGTATCAGCATAGAATAAATGATTTTTTTTTCAATGAGTGTGTTGAAAAAATGAATTATATTGACTAAAATTTGCTTGGTGTTTGGCATATAATAGGACTCAATAAATGTTAATGACATAAATCGATAAATGAATGAACCAATGAATAAAATAAGCAAACACAGAGAAAAGTCTCTAATAATGTGTCATGAAGTTCTATCTTTGGCCATTTCTTGTTCTTGCCTTCATTGCTTATATAGAAGAGAAGCCATTCTCAGACCACGGATTTCCATATCTTCTTTATAACACTATCTGTGGCTTTATCATGCTGACATTTACTAAGCCAAAGCACATCTTAGACTCTTTGGTTACCACTGTTTCATAATCTAATTCAACTGATGTTCTAAAATATTTTACTGAGAACATTTTACTCTTCTATGTATTCCTTAAAAATGAGACTGACTGCTATTAAAATTAAGAAAATGTCCTAATTAAAATTATGGCTTTTTTCAAGGTTTCCAGGTTTTATTACTTTTACAACTTTACTCAAGGTTTACAAGTGTTCCATACAATTAACTCTTGTTTCATATATAATAAAAGGCGAGGCATTTTATTATAAATATTAGAGATGCACATACAGTTGACACACTCGTCTCCTAATATCAATTTTAAGGCAAGTCTTAGTGCTTTGTTATGTATATGAAATTTGCCACTTGAAAAACATATGTATCATACTTGGGATTTCTGTACCTAAGGAGATAATTTTTTCAAAATTATTGTGAGATAAATATGCCCATGGGAAGACTGTAGAACAGGAGACATTCTATCGTGATCATTCTATAGCATATATGAAGGTAAAGAGAATACCTCTTACCTACTTATCATAATAAGCATTGCATTGTTACAAAAAAACTGCTTCATTAATAAAAAAATTTCCTAAAGTACATATATTATTTTAAAAGTAGCTCCAATATTAAATCAGCAATTACCTTCACACTGGAACTCTTTTCTGTGTTGTGCCTGAGGCAGCTTCCAGAAGTCATACAGAGGTAACAGCTGCCACAAAAAACTGAGGACTTGGGGAAGCCCACAGTACCAGAAATTCCATCTTTTAGATGGATGCCAAGACAAACCAGGGAATATGACTTAAACCTTGATGATCAGAGAGGAATGTCTGTGTGTGTGTACATGTGTGCATGTACATACACGTGCACACATACACCCACACACGCTTTGCTAGTCAGATAGCATTCAATTGACAATTACTATCACATTTAACTTTGCTATGCCCCTTTGAATATGCACTTAGAGAAAAAACTTTTCTCAGTATCTTAAATTAATGTATGGAGCCATGGAGTCCTATTCTTATAGCTAGAGTTGGCGCTGTGTAAAATGGCTATTACGAGACATCTCTTGTTCACAGGATGACCTGGTTTTTCAATTTAGAAAATCATCTCATATGTTAAGGAACTAAAATGACATGGTCAGTAAAGCACAGACATGGATGGTATGAATCTAGTTAGCAGGCTGACATATTGCATCATGAACTATTCATACATGAAGTTTTCCATTATCTTAAAGGGCAGCCTGATTGAAATTGAGATTCATTATGTTAATTCTTAAACGTACATAGTGTTTAGATCAGGATAACTTTGGTGGTTATCCTCAGTACATCCTTTCTTGCTGTGCATATTCATCCATTTGTTACGGGAGCAAAGCAATTGGTTCTCTTTTATTTATTCATTTTATTTCTTGAGACAGGGTCTCGCTCTGTCACCTAGGCTGGGGTGCAGTGGCCCAATCTCAGCTCACTGCATCCTCAACCTCCTGGGCTCAAGAGATCCTCCTGCCTCAGCCTCTCATGTAGCTGAGACCGCAGATGCACATCACCACACCAGGCTAATTTTTTTAAAAAAATTTTTTGTAGAGATGGAGTCTCGCTGTGCTGCCCAGGCTGGTCTAGAACTTCTGAGCACAAAAGATCCTTCCCCATCAGCCTCCCAAAGTGTTGGAATTACAGGTGTGAGCCACTGTGTCTGGTCTGTCATCTTCCATTTTCTAAAATTCATTGGAATAAGTCATATCCCAAATTAAGATTTAACAGCCTATAAACATTTCTTTACAAGTGCTTTTTTTCCCTAAAGCCTATCAAAATAAGAACAATATTTTCTAAAGTTGATATTTAGAAATCTTTTTCAAAAACTATGTAATAATGTGCACTTCATAGGATTGTAATCTGTTAACCTGATACAGTGCTTGACACACAATAGGTAGCAAATACATGGTATTTGTCATTGTTCGTTGTGGACACTACTTAAAAATCTCTCATTGTACACATAAAATAGAAAATAAATAAGTTTAATGGCTTATTCCTGGTAATGATAAATAAATAATAAAATTTATTTTACATTTATTTATTTATTTATTTTGCTATCTGACTAGCAAAGCGTGTGTGGGTGTATGTGTGCACGTGTATGTACATGCACACATGTACACACACAGAGTCAGACATTCCTCTCTGATCAATATAATAAATAAAATAAATAACAAATAAATAAAAAAAGTCAAGACCAGAAGCAAAATATCCTGGCTGTCAGTCTGGTGCTCCTTCCCAAATTCAGTACCTCTTCTCTAAGACACATTTAGAAACAAGAATATCCTTCGCCAATGGGTGCAGCACACCAGCATGGCACATGTATACATATGTAACTAACCTGCACATTGTGCACATGTACCCTAAAACTTAAAGTATAATAATAATAAAAAAAGAAACAAGAATATTGAATGATAAATAATCAAAAAAACCTAGTTATTGAAATTATATCATTATGGAAGTAACTAGTATGTTTCATACAATCAGAAACCATTAAAGGTCGACAAAGTTATAATAAACCATATGTTAGACAGTTATAGCTACAAGTAATAATATACACAACTTGTCACTAGCAGACACCAAAATTTGAAAGTGACCTCCATCAGTGGACATTGAGAAAGTGAAGAATCTGGCAGTTCAAATAGGGCCACATTCCTATTTGTGGGCCTTTATTTTCCTCCAAAAGAATCCATGTCCTCCTCCCCTAAATTCATTTAGGCCAATTATGTCACCCAACATCACAGTGTCCAATTTTCATGGATGTGTAAAAATTAACTGGACTGAAGAAAATGCAGAAAGGAGGAGAAACAGACAAGTTATACTTCCTAATTATTGTATTTGGTGGTCCTACAGATGTCATAAACAGATTATCTCAACAACTAAAATAAAAATGCTTTACTTCTATTATTCTCTCTACCAGAAAACATTCTGTTATATTCATGACACCTTTAAATATAAATTATCTAAGAGCTATAAGATATCCATATATTCATTCTCAGAACAAAACAAAAAAGTGTGAAAATACCAAGGAAACAAAAGTGGATAGTTTTGAGAATTTATCTCCAAAATATTCATTTGGCAATTCCAGATGTATTCTATCACTCCCTCCTCAATCACTAGTCCTACCACCACCCAGATTCATCTGGGAAGAAATACCATATTAGTATTATCTGCACTAGGTAATTATCTGCACTACATCAATTATATTATGGCTACACAGCATTTTGTGAGATGACCCAGGAACTTAACTGCCATAAGTTCCAAACAACTGATTCACAGTTGGAAGCTGCATACATGTTGGCTCAAGAAAGAATCCCTCATGGAGATGTGAGAGAGAGAAATATGAGTGCCAGGCCTACCACGTCAGCCAAATTGGCCTCAGCAATCACTGGGGCAGCACATGTTGTATCCAGAGTGTCTCCATAACTATATTGTTTTCCTTTAATTATGAGCATACAAAATTCAGGCACTGGGATAATGAGAAACAGCAGAAAAATAAGGGCCTATAACATAGAGTCATGTGCACTGAAATGATGTCACAAATAGATGCAGCACCATCGTGAAGTAATGTCACAACATAGCTAAATAGCACAAATATAATTTAAGCACAGATCTTCTGGAAAGTACACAAATATGGATAACACATATAATAGTGCCCTACACTAGGTATAACAGAGTTATTTTGCTAAGACAATGAGAACGATTAAAAAAAAAATGCCCAAACATATGGATTCTTCACAGAAGTAAGCTCACATTTTAGCTTCTATATTTGTATCATTTATCACAGATCTTAAGATGGCTCCTGTCCAAGGCACTGTGTATTTAGAGTCAATAACTGTTAAGCTATCTCAGAAAAACATACAAGCTTTTATTATAACCTGAAATTCACAAGAAAATGCTAGGATTTAAAACACGTATTTCTAATATTGTTGGTTAGAAATCTGAATTTGGGGGTTTCTCTCATCATATATGGACTACCAGGGCTATAAGGAGCTATAGTTTTAGTGTGGGGAACCCTGTCATTTTTGTCCTGGGCAACTCTTGAAAAAAGTTATGCCAAAATCACAGTTGTTTTGGATGAAACATTTACAATTGGAAAAAGATCAAAGTCAACACCTTGAATAGAGCCCAGAATCTGATTGGTAACTGATCTGGATATAATTCACGGATGTTACATGCTCCATGCTTTTGGCTCTTCCATCTGTTCTGCATCATTCTTATTTTGAATAGCTAGCACTTCAGTCAGTTCATGCTAATCCAATATTCCAAATTGGACACTGGGATCATAGGACCAAATTATCTGCCTTAAATGAAAAAGACCAATATATCCAAAGAATACACGACTACATGGCTATATGTGCTTATCATTGGGGAGGAAATTGTCTTGGATTTTTAATTTTTTTTAACAATTGAATAATTCAAGACATCATATATGTAACATCTTCAATCATGGTATCACAGAGTCTTGCATTAGCATATAGTTTATAGAAATCTAGTCTATACTTACCTAATAGTAATTTACACTAACTGTGTCTGAACACAGGGCTAATTCCAAAAATTAAACAACATCATGTTTCTAGACATAAAAGTAAGTAAGATATTATTACTGACTTTTAGGGGACTGGGGGTAAACGTGAGACAAAAAGGTGGAAAACGATAGCACATATATTAGTGCTTATATCATATATGCAAAATAAAAGGTAATTGCTAATGTAGATTGTCAAAGAATCACGGTGGTTCAAAGGAAAATAAAGAACATTATATCAGGCTGGGGAAGGTGAGGTAAAGATAGATTTCATGTAAGAGGTTGCACTTAACAGGGTCTTGAACGAGGGCTGATAATTTTAAAGAGGCGATAATTATTTATAAGAAAGAACCTTGAAAGTGAAAATCTACCTTAAGGATATAACACAAACATATATACCAATATGAAAATGTTAGCCTACAGTGCATTAGAGATCTGTGAGCATAGTTCATTTCAAACAGAACAGAAAGAAAATATCAGGGAGAGTACGGGGCATAAAGACAGAAGCTCAGTTTGACGTCATGCACAAAACATGAAAGCAAGAAAATTTTACATAAAACTATAAGCAATGGGGAGTCATTAAACTTACGGAGTGGAAAGTCAACACTATTAGATCTGCTCTTAAGAAAGAGATTTATTTCCAGAAAATATAATTTACAGGAATATTACATAGATAATTATCTATGTGACTATGTAAGAGGCTTTGAAAGATTTTGAGGACATAATGCAGGTTGATGACATTGGTAATGTTAAGGAATGGAGAAGAGAGAGAAATATTAAGTCAGACGCTATGGACTTTGGCAATTGAATTGGAGGCTAAAAACAGAAGTGCAGAGGGATTATGATATGAAGGGACCCAAGGGTCACCATCTCTGGTCTTGGCCCACCATTGTGTACTAAGAGTTACTTCCTCTTATAACAATAATGGTTAGTTTTGTTATATATCTCAAATAATTCTGAACTAGATGAGCTTCTTGTAAGAAAAAAAAGGAGGGAGGAAAGATATACTCTTCTTCTCCCTCTGCCCCCAGGCCCCCGCTATCTGCTACAGATTGCCAGGCCATTGGAGAGACATAGATAATGAAAAATTACCAGTGAACAAAAAATTAAAAAAAGACATATTGATATGATACAATATTCAAGTAATTATTGAATGCAAAAGAAGTCACAACAAAAATGCTTAAAATATGTTTAAAAGAGATTAGAACATTTATATTTCTGGTAATATGATGTACACGTATCAGTGTGAATAAAAAATGCTGGAGTTGTGTAAACTGAATTATCACCAAGTGAGTTATGCTAAAATATTCATAGTTTTCTTTTTGATCTTTATGAAAATTACATGACTTTGATGGTAGAGCAAATATATAACCATTAGATGTCACATATTTACATATACTACTCAAACACTCTTCAATTAGTCCTAAAAATTGCACCTACATGGCTCCTTATATTTCCCTAATGCTATGTTTATGGGTGAAAGAATAACTGTGCTTTTACCAGAACTAGGGTAATGAATATGAGCTTATTTAGCAAAAGATGGTAAGTTCAGTTTGGGCTAGAGTTTGATGAACTACTTGGATAGTCTAGAGAAAATAACTACTAGAAAATATGGGGCTGAAGTTGTGAAAGACATCAAAATCAGAGATTTAAATTGTTTTTTTTTTTTTAGAGACGAGGGGATTAAATTACTATTGAAGACTGGAGAAAAAAGGTGGTCAAGTTCAGATACCAGAACATTTGCTTGAGAAGATATATCAGAGTAAAAGCTCTTGCATATAGAAAGAAAATTATAATCTGAGTCTATAATTGTTATGAAGTATGCCTGTATTTTCCTTATGGAATTTGATGTCAAAAACCTAATTTCAAGTATCTTCTGATGGGTATGCCACAATATGGTCTGGCTATTTGGAGAATACTCTTTGATACCAGCAGTGATCGAGAGGAACGCATGCAAAAGAGGACATGTTCTGACTGAAGAGTTACAGGGTACTTTGCAGGCATCTTTCTGGCTCTAGAACTGAATTATTTTCACACAAAAGAAACAAACCTCAGTCTGGCAATTAATGTGCTATCTGTGTTAGTAGTTCACTGTTAATAGTCTAACGAGCAGAATATCAGGTTGGAATACCACTGTATTTAAAATCTACAAGCCACACATAAGACATATATAATAATTAGGGATCCTAAAATGAAAGTCAAATATTCTCAACCATGCGTCTGTGGGCGCATATGTGTTTATATGCATATTTAGACATTTTGTAAATCACCAAAGATTTAATTTAGATAGAGGAAGGTTGGAGGTAAGGTGCATATGGGGAAATTGACTAAGAGGATCTTCACATGAGCAAAGAATCCAGGAGGGCCTGGTAGCAAGAAAAATAAAGCAACTTGCAGACAAAAGAATTGTCTGTACTACAAGGAAGGAAGGCAGGAAAAGGAATATTTTCCATCCATCCATTCACTTATTAATTCAATATATACTTATTGAATACATCTTAAGTGTCAAAGACTGTTTTAGCAGTAGGGTTATAGCAGCAAACAACACAAATTTCATATTCTCAAGAAGCATGCATTTGGGGATGGGGATCCATTTTACAAATGAAACGTTAAAGCCAAATATAAAGTTCTATGTTAGATAGGATGGTCAGAGAAAGCCTGTATGGGGAGTGATGTAGACAAAGTGAGAGAGGAATCCATACAGACTTTTTGGGGGTAAAAGGCTGATCATCCTAGACAAAGGAAAACATTGACTGCAAAAGCCCTAAGTCAGGAACATGCTTGGCAGAGACAGTCAAGAAAAATCAAGAAAGCTAATAAACTTGGAACAGGGCAAATCATAGGGAAAAGGATGGGAAACGAGATAGAACAGGGATCCAAAGGCCAGACAAGATAAATCTTACAGGCAAAGGTTAAGAATTAGAATTTTGTTGTAAGGCTGGCATGAAGCAATTAGACAGACATAATCTGACATATGTTTTACAAGAAACTCTCTGGCTGCATTGTGAATAACATACTGAAGGCGGATATAATTGGGAGTAGTAAAACAAGTTAGGATGCTACTGTAGTTGTCTAAGTGAGAATGATTGAGGATTGGACTGGATGAGACAATTAGTGAGATGCCTCTGAAGACTGGTTCTCAAAGTGCAACCTGGACCAGCAGCATCAACAGCCCTTGGAAACTGGTGACATGTACAAATTATCAAATCCTACCCCAACTACTGCATCAGAGACTCTGGGAATGAGACCCAGCAATCTGAGTATTAACAAACCCAGTAGGTGATTCCAATGCCTGCTAAAGTTTGAGAACTGCTGCTTTACAAGTAAAGGCTCCCCTAATTCTGATTTGGGTTCTGAATCATTCGGGCACTTTTGTGTCACTCAGTAAATTAAATTTATATGTGTATGTACGTATGTAGTGTAAGAAATATCGGCCTTAAACATAGGAAATTATTTAATGAGGACATTTGGAGCAATGTGAAGTAGAAAAAAATTAAATATGGGGTGTATAACCCGTGCGCACATTGTCTCAGTACCTAAAAATTGAATTTCTTGCTCTAAATGCAGGCCACATTCTGATTCATTTATAATACGGTATCATGCTACTTAGAACAAGCTTTAATTTAAATTGCCAGCACTCTTTCATGCAAAAAATATAGTTGAATTTAATGATCTCATTATAAGTGATAAACAATTACTCTGCAGATTTTCAGGCAAGCCATATTTTCATTTTTTAAAAAGTCACTTGTTTTACCAGTGATGGGCATCTACATTAACAATAACTGAAAACCACAAATCTACATGAGTTGTATATAATTAATGAGTACCACAGTCTAAAATATAGAATTGAGAAGTGACTACAACCCTGAATATTTTGAGTTGCTATTTTGAGCAGAAAGCATAATAAGTCATAACAGAGGCTTCAAAATCAAGAAGATTCTAGAAGGTTAATTACCAAAAATAAATCCATTGGGGAAAGCCTCTCTGACTTGATGGTCTGCATTTCCCCTTGTGATTACATTTAAAATATATTTCAGGGTCCCTTTGCTGGAAGAAAAAAAGTGAAGAAACAATTAAAAATGTTTAGTATTAACACAATAAAAGTTATTTTAAACACATATATGTATGTTTGTTTACATATGCATCTATCTGCATTAAAAATGACTATACATTTATATACTCCTCAATGAAAATATGTTGTGTCTCAATTACCACTCTGATGAATAGGAGATAGATTGAGAATATTGCTGTACATCCCATTGTGTTTACACTGGGGATTTTGGCAACCTCATAGGACCCCCAGGAACAAATAGACTGGTTTTGCATTAGAGCTATCTGCCAGAAGATAGTGTTCAAAGGGTACGACGGGCTCTCTTGATCACTGTGGTAATGTATATTCACAGTATATTCAGAAGACAGGGAAATACACTTGATGCCATATATGTTTTTGTTCATACATATAATTTAATTTTTCCAAGAAAGGGCCAAAAGATAGACAAAATACAATTGATGTGTGATTTCTGCAGCTTGATCTTCCTTTCTGGTATTATTGTCTTTTGCTGTCTTTCACTGTTACGATTTACCATTTTCTCACTGAGATTTTACAAGCATCTCCTATATTATCAGTTTTCAAACATGGTTTCAATACACACCCTTAACAAACTGGAGCATCCAGAGTAGGAAGGAGAGAACTGGCACTAGAAGTTGTGCTTAAGTTGCCTGTGACCATTAGTAAGTGACCATAAAAATGTGGGCTCCCCATAGCATATCCACTTCTGACACTATATTCCAGCAGAAAAAAAAAGATGTCAAAGAACCTCTAGGACCCAAATGTTTCACCACTTTCCTTATCTTCCAGATGTGATCATATCTTACCATGATTTTGAATTGATTTTCTAAAGGAACTTTGAATATTCCCTGTAATGTATCAAACTAAACATCAACAGTCTGCACTGGAATTGTACATGTTACATAACTTTATCTCAAAATTTATATGTTAGGGATATATTAATATTGCTATTTATCCCTTATTCTCTACTCAACTCTACTAATGAATATTCACTGAACATATTCAGAGCTCCTTTCTTCCTCTGTTTCTCTACTCATGCATCTCATATATTAATAATTTGCATTATAAATATATGTGTACAAATCCTTGTGCTCAATATTTAAAGAAATTTGAAAAGAGGGAAAGAACGTTAACTAAAACTTGCTATGAATCATATGAGGATGGTATTATAAAAACACTGTTAAAATATTTAAATATTTTTTTCATAAATGAAGAAACAGATTTAGGGAATATTTCATTGCACTAGGTTACTTGTCTATGGTCATCCAACTAGAAAGTAGTGGAATCCAGATTTAATCTTATATCTGATACTGAAGGCTCTAGATTCTTCCTCTTTTCCATGTTGCTTATCCTATCCCTTTCAAATAGTGCACATTATAGATGGTAAAGTCTCAAGAGCAGCAATCATCTCTATTGATTTTTGGCCTATCCATCCACTTAGCACCTAATATATACACAATTATTCACCAAAATTTAACTATATATAAAATCAACTGCTAAAGGAATCTAGTATCTTACATAATACATCTAGTAGGTGAATAACAATAATATAAAAAAGTACACATTAAGTGCCAACCATTATATTAAAAGAACAAAAAAGATTGAAATTAATTCTGCCTCACAGAACAGGTCAGACAGGTAAGAGACACTGTTGATGTCCCATTTAGATAGGCTTTTAACAGCTCTGTGAATCTATGCCCCAGTTTCTTCACACTTTACTGCTAAAAACTGACTCCTGGGACATTGTGAAGATTATTCTTGAGCACTAGAGGGGGCGATCAAGAAGTGACCCCCCAGAAATACAAAAAACCTCATAGACTATTATGAATACCTCTATGCATACACACTAGAAAACTGAAAAAAAATTGATAAATGCTTGGAAACATATAACTTCCCAAGACTGAACAAGGAAGAGACTGAATCCTTGAACAGACCAGTAATGAGTCCCAAAATTGAATTAGTAGTAAAAAGCCTACTAATCTGAAAGAGCCCAAGACCAGATGAATTCACAGCCAAATTCTACCAGATGTATAACAAAGAGCTGGTCCCATTCCTACTGAAACTATTTTTTTTTTTTTGAGACAGAGTCTCTGTTGCCCAGGCTGGAGTGCAGTGGCACGATCTCGGCTCGCTGCAAGCTCTGCCTCCTGGGTTCATGCCATTCTCTGACCTCAGCCTCCCGAGTAGCTGGGACTACAGGCACCCACCACCACACCTGGCTAATTTTTTGTATGTTTAGTAGAGACGGGGTTTCACTGTGTTAGCCAGGATGGTCTCGATCTCCTGACCTCATGATCCGCCCGCCTCAGCCTCCCAAAGTTCTGGGATTACAGGCGTGAGCCACCGCGCCCGGCCCCTACTGAAACTATTCTAAAAAACTGAGGAGGAGGGACTCCTCCCTAAGTCATTCTATGAGGCTAACATCATCCTGATACCAGAAACTGGCAGAGATACAACAACAACAACAAAAAGACTCTAAGACAATAGCCTTGGTGAACATCAATGCAAAAATCCTCAACAAAATACTGGCAAACCGAATCCAGGAGCACATCTAAAAGCTAATCCACCATGATGAAGGAGGCTTTATACCTGGGATGCAAGGTTGGTTCAACATACACAAATAAATAAATTTGATTCACCACACAAACAGAACTAAAAAAAAAACCACATAATCACCTCAATAAATGCAAAAAATGCCTTTGATAAAATTCACACCCATGTTAAAAATCTTCACCAAACTAAGGATTGAAGGAACATACTTCAAAATAGTAACAGCCGTCTATGAGAAAGCCACAGCCAACATCGTATTGAATGGACAAAAGCTGTAAATATTCCTCTTGAAAACTGGCACAAGACAAAGATACCCTCTTTCACCACTCCTACTCAACATAGTACTGGAAATCTTAGCCAGAGCAATCAGGCAAGAGAAAGTAAAAGACATCCAAATAGGAGGAGAGCAAGTCAAATTATTCCTATTTGCAGATGACATGATTCTATGTCTAGAAAACCCTATAGTCTCTGTCCAGAAGCTTCTTGTTTTGATACACAACTTCAGAAAAGTTTCAGTATACAAAATCAATGTACAAAAATCAGTAGTATTCCCATACACCAACAACAACCTAGCTGAGAACCAAATCAAAAATTCCACCCCATCTACAATAGCCAAAACAAGAATAAAATACCTAGGAATACAGCTAATCATGAAGGTGAAAGACCTCTTCAATGAGAATTACAAAACATTGCTCAAAAAGAAATCAGAGATGGCACAAACAAACAAAAAATCATGCTTATAGATAGAAAGAATCAATATCAATAAAATGGCAATACTGGCCAAAGCAATTTACAGATTCAATACTATTCCTATCAAATACCAATGGCATTCTTTAAATAATTAGAAAAAAACTGTTTTCCAATTAATATGGAACTAAAAAGAGCCTGAATAGCCAAGAAAATACTAATCAAAAACAAGAAAGCTGGAGGCATTACATTACCTGACTTCAAAATATACTATAAGGGTATAGTACCCAAAACAGCATGGCACTGGTAAAGAAACAGACACATAGACAAATGGAACAGAATACAGAACCTAGAAATAAGGTCACACACCTACAATCATCTGGTCTTTGACAAACCTGACAAAAATGAGCAATGGGGAAAGGGCTTCCTATTCAATAAATAGTGCTGGGATAACTGGCTAGCCATATGCAGAAGACTGAAACTAGACCCTTACTTACAACATATACAAAAATGAACTCAAGATGGACTAAAGACTTAAATCTAAAATCAAAAACTATAAAAACTCTGGAAGATAACCTAGTAAATACTATTCTGAACATAGGACCTGGCAAAGAGTTCATGACACAGATGCCAAAAGCAATCACAACAAAAGCAAAAATTGACAAATGGGACCTAACTAAATTAAAGAGCTTCTGCACAGCAAAAGAAACTATCAACGGAGTAAACAGACAACCTACAGGATGGGAGAAAATTTTTGCAAACTATGCATTGGATAAAGGTTTAATATCCAGAACCTATAAGGAACTTAAATTTACAAGAAAAGAACAAATAACCCCATCAAAAAGGTGGCAAAGACATGAACACTTTTCAAAAGAAAACATACATGTGGCCAACAAGCATATAAAAATGCTCAACATCACTAATCACTAGAGAAATGCAAATCAAAACCACAGTGAGATACCATCTCACATGAGCCAGAATGGCTATTGTTAAGTCAAACAATAACAGATTCTGGTGAGGTTGTGGAGAAAAGGGAATGCTTATGCACTGCTAGAGGGAATGTAAATTAGTTCAACCATTTTGGGAAGCTGTTTGGCGATTTCTCAAAGAACTTAAAACAGAATTACCATTTGATCCAGCAATCGCATTATTGGGTATATACCCAAAGTAATAAAAATAGTTCTGCATAAAAATACATGCACGTGTATGTTCATCTCAACACTACTAACAGTTGTAAAGACATGGAACCAACCTAAATGCCCATCAATGGTAGCCTGGATAAAGAAAATATGGTACATATACACTATGGAATACTATGCTGCCAAAAAAAAGAATCAAATCATATCCTTTACAGCAACATGATGCAGCTGGAGGCCATTATCCTGCACAAACTAACACAGGAACAGAAAACCAAATACCACATGTTCTCACCTATAAGTGACAGCTAATCATTAAGTACGCATGGACACAAAGAAGGGAACAACAGACACAGGAGCTTACTTGAGGGTGGATGATAGGAGGAGGGTAAGGATTGAAAAACCACATGTTGAGTACTGTACTTATTAGGTGGGTGACAAAATAATATGTACACCTAACCCCCATGACACTCCATTTACCTACATAGCAAACCTGCACATATATCTCTGAACCTTATATATATATATATATATATATATATATATATATATTATTTTTTAAAAATTATACTTTAAGTTCTGGGATACATGTGCAGAACGTGCAGGTTTGTTACATAGGTATATATGTGCCATGGTGGTTTGCTGTACCCATTAACCCATCATCTGCATTAGGTATTTCTCCTAATGCTATCCCTCCCTTTTCCCCCTACTCCCTGACAGGCCCCACTGTGTGATGTTCCCCTCCCTGTGTCCACGCGTTCTCATTGTTCAACTCCCACTTATGAGTGAGAACATGTGCTGTTTGGTTTTCTGTTCCTGTGTTAGTTTTCTGAGAATAATGGTTTCCAGCTTCATCCATGTCCCTACAAAGGACATGAACTCATTTTTTATGCCTGTATAGTATTCCATGGTGTATATGTGCCACATTTTCTTTATCCAGTCTATTACTGAAGGGCATTTGGGTTGGTTCCAAGTCGTTGCTATTGTAAATAGTGCTGCAACAAACATACATGTGCATGTGTCTTTATAGTACAATGATTTATAATCCTTCGGGTATATACCCAGTAATGGGATTGCTGGGTCATATGGTATTTCTGGTTCTAGATCCTTGAGGAATCGCCACACTGTCTTCCACAATGGTTGAACTAATTTACACTCCCACCAACAGTGTAAGTGTTTCCATTTCTCAACATCCTCTCCAGCATCTGTTGTTTCCTGACTTTTTAAAATATCTTACAAAAGGAAAAAAAGAATTTTAAAAAGTGTGATTTGCAAAGAGACTAACATGTAGGCTGCCTTGTTTGTAGTAGTAAATAGTTTCAGAGAGAAGGCTAAAGAGATGATAGGCATTTTCAAAGAAACAATAAAGTCTTAATTTAGTAGATACATGTAAGACATTGAAAGTTTATTTTCCCCCTACATTGAATAAAATGAGTAGGTGTCTATATTTCTGCCTCTATACATTTTAACAAGCAACATTCTAATTGTTTTTAAAGATTGCTTGCCATGTTTCTATATTATTCTTGATATTTCTCTTGATTCTGAAAACCTAAAGGTATTCTTCTTCCTCCTCCCAGTCATTTGTGTGTACTATTTCTCTATATAAGAAACTTTGACTTTTGTCATAATTCATTATATACTTCTGGCCCAATTTACAGTAAATGTAAGTTTTCTCAATGCAGAGTCAATTTCCAATGACTTCATTCCTGAAACCTTTGCTACTGTCTTTTCCATGGAGTCTATACCCAGTATTTAACAAATTAAATTGAAAACTAAATACTAAACTCTAGATTTTATTGCATATCACCTTTCTTCCTCCTCCACATGCCCTTTGATAGGAATAGGATAGCAGGTGCTCAGAAATATTTTTGCTTCTTTCTCAATACAATGTAGGCATCTATTTTGACATTCTATAGAATGGCAAGGTCATTCAATCAATGGTTATCTGAATATCCTCTAATCTGCAATTCTCTGGGCATGGGGGAGGGGAGAAGAGAGATGTAGACAGAATATTTCATTGCTCTTTCTATTGTTATAAAAACAATCTAATTTAGGTTCTTCCTTATTAAAGCTCTGATTTAAAATAACAGTAAAATAAATCATATATGACTCATTTTTAATTATTCTGTACTGTAATAGAAGTGTTCCTGTTATTTGCAAAGTCTACAAATATTGGTCAGTAAATTAAATGGTAAATTCTGAGAAAAATCCCATCTAATTACATCTAGATAAATTGACTTAGTGCTGAAGTGACTACTTAGGAGCGTCAGTAGCATCCTTTCTATAAATTATGCCTCCAACAGAGTATATCCTATTTCTTTTGCATAGGAAAAAGTTCTTCATAGTCACCCTGGTAGTGACTACTACAAGAAATGTGTGGCAGTTAAAAATGATGCTTCAAGTAGATTTAATACCTATTATCTATTTTCTCTTGATTTTTCTGCTGCCCTGCTATATTATTTTTCTGCTAGGAAATGTGAATGGCATCTGTAAAATTTTAAAAGGACACACTTCAGAACCAAGTGCTTCTGGCTTTATAACAAAGCAAATAATATATGAACTTGAAATCATTAGAAGTTTTGTTCTTGTGAAAAATTCAATAAAATATACAATATTGACAATTGACCCAAAATGCCTTTCATAGTTTCTATTTATACACTTTCATGTTAAAATATAATTTTTTTTTAGTTTTGGCTCAAATATCTTATTCATGAAGGCTTCTATTGAAGAGACAATTAGTATAATCAAATATCCCATGTCCTCTCTTACATTTCCCAGCTTTCCTGGTAGTGATTTTGAAGTCATGTGACTTGTTCTATCCAAGGGACTGTATAGTTGGATGTCTGTCATTTCTAGGTTTATAACTATTAACTGCTGTTGGGCTTCTTTCATTCCTGCTTTCTTGTGACAATTTATACTAAGTGTAAAAGATGATGTAAGGAGAAGATGGAGGAGGGCCAGCTAAACTACAATCAGAAAGATAACACTTGATTGTAGTAATACACTGAGTTTCAAGGCTTTGTCTGTTTTGACACTTAGCCTTATTTATCTTAAATAACATCCATTCCCTGATTACTTTCAATGTACAACCCAACTTTCCAGATCATTCTATCACCCTTTTCTGTTTGATTTCCTCCTTAGCACTTGTTACCATGTAACATACTATAAACATCACTTTATTTTCTATAACCTTCAACTAGATCAAAGGCTCCGTAAAGCAAGAATGCATTTTTGTTTCAGTTTAGTTTACTGCTGTATCCCTAAAAACTTGGGCTGTATTTGGAACACAGTAGATTCTCCACAATTTTGCTACTTGAGGAAGTTACATAATTTCTTAGCCTCAATTATTTTTCTTATCATATAGTCAAGAAGATAAATGAGAACATGTGTAAATCTTCTAGTTTCATATGTAGTATACATTTAAGACATTTAATGGATGAATGTTTTAAGAAAACATCACCACCTGGTTATCAGATAAGCTCTACCATAAGTTTTCTCAAGATGATCTTAAAATAAATTTTGAGCTTACACCATAACATGTTTGTCCAATAAATAGGATTCACACTTTCTATTTGTATCACTGTCCTTTGCAATTTATCAAGATACAATGCAAACATGCATAAAAACACACATATTTTTATACACACAAACATAAGCACACACACGTGTATATGTTTGCCTACGTGTGTACATATGTATGTACCTGTGTATGTGTATTTATATTTGTATAGGTGTGTGTCTATGCATATATGTGTGGATATATATTTATATGAGATAAATAAGTAAACCTTATTTTTCTAGGTATCATCTAATAAATCTGCAGTTTCAATTCTCAATGCTGTGGGAGGACAAAGAAATGTAAATGTATGCTGAATAAACATCTGCTTTTCTTGAGGATAAATGTGAAGGGCAAAAAAGGTAGAGAAAAAGTAGATAATATGACAGTTACTGCTCTGAGTATACAATGTATATACTCTAAAATTATCTTTGTTCATTTGATGTATCAAATGCAGGCAACATTTTGCCACTCTTCTAGCAGATGTCAATGCCTATCAAAAGATTTTTTTGAAGGGTGACTCAACCTAAAAAGAAAATCAAAGTAATTCAACGTTATCTGCAGTAACACCTAAAACTCATTCCTTTCTGCTAAAATACTCCCTGAAGATATTTTTTCATCCCAGAACATTTCTCTCATACTAAACACTATATCAGTAATACATTTTAACAAAAATTTAATTCATAATAAGGGAAAAAATGGAAAGAAGGTAAAATAAAATTATTAACCAACATTGTGCTTGAAGACATTCTGAACAGGTCAGAACAGAAATAAACTTTCTAAATTTACTCAGAGAGGAAACAACTATACAGATACAGAAATATATTTTAGTTCTGACTTTTAATATATTTTACCTGTTTGAAGAGAAAAACTTCTACAGAGAATGGAACTAAAGCAAACATTTCTGAATCATACATTTTATTGTGTGAAATGTCCTTCATTTTCACATTGTTATTTACAGTTTATTTCAGAAGAATTACTGCATCTTAACTTTCACTTAACCATGAATGAAGGAGGTAAGAGAAAATAATAGAAATAAATGAAAAATATGTAAATGAAGAAAGATTGTTAGGTGTACACTCAGTAGAGCTATGTAGGTGGAGAGGTTTCAAGGGATCAGAGACCTACATTTGAGTATTAATACTCATGGTAATTATATCTTCTACTAAGGTTTTAAAGGCCTCACTGTTACACACTAAAAGTCATGAAGAATGAGATTTCACTAAAGCTCTATAGAATTCCAAATAATAATTTTCCCTACATAGTCCCTTTACTGTGAAGCAGTGGAAAACTGAGAACCAAAACCCTCAGATGACTGATTTTTATAAGGACCACTGCCATATTCTCTTTTACCTGCTGAGTGTTTGAGTGTTTTCAAAGGCAATGTAATACCAGAAGTGAAGCACTGAACCAGACTAAAGCATCCATATGCCCTAGATTTTCTGTGAAAAAATTGCAGTGCTGGATTCCTGCTTTAGATGATATTCCCTGTCTTGTCATAAATAAGCCCAAAATATCAAATTTCAAAATTCACAGATAAACTTTAGTCCTCATAAAAAAAATAAAGTTGGGAAAGAAAGACTGAAAGTACACTAAGGCAAATCCTTAGGAATTTTCATGTGCCTTTAAAAATAAAACATGTTAAGTCAATCTGCAGCATAAAGAAAATACAAATGACATCTCATTGGGCTTCTTTTCATACTTGCTTCAATGACAGTTTTATTCTTCTTTATTGATGTGCTGAGGATGCTCACGAGCTTTTCTACTTTCAGTTGGAACAAGGTTATTAAAATTTAAACATATTGCTTCTAAATACATTTTCCTTTCTGCCAACTTGGCAGTATTTACCCCAATTTTATTTCCCACCTCTTTGTTGCATATTTAGTGGACTCACTTCAATTTCAGCGATTCTCATAGGTTGCTATTCATTAAAATAATCACTTCAATGAATGATACAAAATATTAGTGTTGAGGGAAGGCAGAGAAGTGAAACTAGAAGAAGAAACAGCAAGATCCATCACTTTTAGTGATATGAAAAATGATATGGTGACAATTCTTTTATTTGTCTATTCTGAACAACCCGCTATTAAGCTAGGTTCCATTTGGAATATATACGGTTAAAAATAGTATACAGAAGTAGATTTTACATATTCTACAATTTGCACAAGGGAATTTATTTTGGTGCATCATTAATATATTGTCTAGTGACAACATATCTAACTCATGCAGAGAAGATGAAGGAAAGAAGAAAGAGAAATGGAGAGAGTGAAGAGAGAAGGAGAAAATGAGGAAGAGAGAAAACAAATTGCTTAGTGTTGTCACACTCACTATTCCCCTATGTACCTCTCTCTCCTCAAGGAACTAAGAGAAAAGATCTGTAGTTTCTTTTGCAATTTCATCTCCTGAGCCCTCTCTTGCATAGTGTCCATCTATGAATGTGACCTCCTTGTCATGCAATAATTTATAGTAGCTTAAGAATTTTCAGTATTAATTTAAGCTACACTGGTTTTCCATGTTACACTCTGAGTTCCGAATCAAACTCCTACTTAAAGTCTGACTCCAGTGTACTTTCTAATCTTAAAGAATATAAATAAGAATTGTAATAATAAAATAGATGGGTATTATTGAATTGTTAATTGCCTACTAGTACTATAGTGTAATATTGCAGATTTCAAATATGTAAATTAGACAAATGAAACCAGGCTCAAGTAATTTTTCTGATGATGGAATGAGATAACATACACTAAGCCCCTGGTGCAGGGCCTTTCTCATAACATGAAAACAAAAATCTGAAGTTAATATGATTATCTGCAGGTTTGATATTTATTTTTCTCTTGCCTGGATCAGCATTAAATCTTTACATAAGTTTAGAAAGTTTGCATAATATAAATAAGCTACCTAAGCAGGTTGCATCTTTAAAGTTCATTTGCCAAAAACTTTTATAGAAGTGAGAAGAACATTTCTCATAAAATATTACCAGTTGTTATGACTCATATTAATTGAAAGTCTACTATGTCTCAGATTTGGTAATAAGAGCTTTATATGTCATTTTGTTTAATCTTCATAGCAACTATGGAAATAAATAATTATTTTTATTTTATAGATGAAGCTTCTGAGGTGCAGAGAGCTATAGTAACACATCTAAGGTTAAGTGGCAACTGAAGTATGTTATGATGCTGTTATGACTCATTAATTGAAGGTCTACTATGTTTTAGAGTCTGTAATGAGAGCTTTATATGTCATTTTGTTTAATCTTCACAGTAACTGTGGAAATAAATAATTATTTTTATTTTATAGTTGAAGCTTCTGAGGTGTAGAGAGCTATAGTAACACATCTATGGTTAGGTGGCAACTGATGTATGTCTGACTTTAAAACCAGTGTTTTGTTTACAGTTAGCTTACATTAGTTGATGATATATACCATAGAGCATATAGCGATTATGCATCATCTTAGGGTTAGTGTCAGTGCTTCCTGGTATCCTCTATCTATATTGTTGTCGTAATGAAGTGCTTTTTATACATTGAAAATGGAATATGTCAGCATTGTCGAAACATGGCTTCCATTTTGTAATTCCCAGAGGGACCCGTTTGTAATTTAACAGATATTTTCCTATAAAGAACAAAGTGTGCCTGATCAAGTAATAAAAATCTCTCATAATAATTCTCATATCCACTTCAAGGAATATATATATATATATATATACACACACACACATATATATACACATATATACATCTATATATGTATATAGTAGGTTAAGAATTATCAATATTAATTTAAGCTGCACTGGTTTTCCATATTACACTCTGACTTCTGAATCGAATTCCTACTTAAAGTCTGACTCCAGTGTACTTTCTAATCTTAAATAAATAAGAATTGTAATGATAAAATAGATGGGTATTATTGAATTGTTAATTGTATATAAATGTGTGTATATATGTATATACATGTATATACACATATATACGTATATGTATATATACACATATGCATATATACATATATACGTATATATACACATATGCATATATACATATATACGTATGTATACACATATGCATATATACATATATACGTATGTATACACATATGCATATATACATATATGTATATATACACATATGCATATATACATATATGTATATATACACATATGCATATATACATGTATACATATATATACATGTATATACGTATATATGTGTGTGTATATATATACATATATACATCCACACATATGCGTGTATATATATACATATATGTGTATATATGTATATACACACACATTTTTTTTTTTTTGCATTTCTGCATTATCACCAAAACTGGTTTGATTAGCAAAAACTAGTCAAACACAGAGTCAAATAAATGACCATGAATATTATACCTTCCTTACATAATACATGTTTTTTTTAAAAAAAACTCATAAATATAATTTTTCATACCCTGGAATTTACTATAAATTGTCTATTCCACTGGAACCAAAGACATCTGATGTTTGAGGCAGTCGTGATTTCCCATTTTTTCCAGTTTTTCTCCTTTCAGAATCATAATGGATATAAACCCACCCACTTCAGGTTGGTTGAGATTACATGATTTTTTTGACCAATAAAATGCAAGTGAAATTTGTATCATTCTTGATCTTTGTGAGATCAAATGAATAACATAAGTATCAAGTGAATCATACATTTAATCGTAAGTACCAAATGAATAACATGTCGATTCTGAAGAGCATCCCTGAGCCTTCACATGGAAAATAGTTGCCTTGGATTGTTACCAAGAGCCACACAGACTTGATGTAAGGAAGGAAAAACATGGTTTTGAGTCACTAAAATTTTTTGTTTGTTTAAAATTTTTAAATAAGTAAATGATACACTTGATGTAACAGGACACCACATCAGCACAGAGAAGTGAATTTCACTATTATGTAGGAAGTAAACATTTTCAATAAAATATTTACCAATGACAAACATTAGTGTGTATAATTATGTTTCCATACAGGTAGTAATTGATCACAGTTGTTTCACAAGTCACACTCTATATTCAGGCCAAAATATTGCAGATATCTTAAATGTTATACCTAGCAGTTTTCTAACTATATGAATCATGGGTTTCCTTATTTCCCCCCCACATCCTTAAAGTTTTTAAAAAATTATTTTTACTTTCAAATTTTAAATTTGCTGTCAAAAATTCTCTCATGTGTAGTATAATTTAAAATCAAGAGAGACCGTATTCTATGACATATATGTATGTGCATATATATATATCATATATTTTATGTACTGCATGTATATTATATATACATACATGTGTAAATTATATAAAATATAATATATACATGCAAATTGTATAAAATACATATGTAAATTATTTCCCAAAGGAAAACCCTGATAAGATTTTTGTTATTAATTACATTATGGTTAAAAAAAACACTAACAGAAAACAAATATTCATACAAGATAAATTTTTAGCAGCTAGCTATGTCCATACAAACACTACTACCATAATTTACAAAAAGTAAATCAAAATAGACAATGGTAAAATAAAAGAAAGCACAGTGCTTTTTGGATTCTGAACAATCAGAATTTTGTGTATTTAAAAGTCATTGTATGGTAGCAAATGACTGACATTTTCTTTTTCAACTTTTAAGTTTGAGGTACATGTGCTGGTATGTTATATTGGTAAACTTGTGTCATGGGGGTTTGTCGTACAGATTATTTCATGACCCAGGTAGTAAGCCTTGTACCCATTAGTTATTTTTCCTGATCCTCCCCTCCTCCTATCTTCTACCTTCCAGTAGGTCCCACTGCCTGTTGTGTCTGTTGTTCCCCTCTATGTGTCCATGTGTTCTCATCATTTAGCTCCCAAATATAAGTGATAACATGTGGTATTTGGTTTTCCATTCCTGCTTTTCTTTGCTAAGGATAATGGCCTCCAGCTCCATCCGTTTCCCTGCAAATGACATAATATTTTTTATGGCTGCATAGTATTCCATGCTGTATATATACCATATTTTCTTTATCCAGTCTACTATTGATGGCCATTAGGTTGACTGTATGCCTTTGCTATTGTGAATTGTGCTGCAATGAACATATACATGCATTTATGTTTATGATATAAGGATTTATATCCCTTTGGGTATCTACCCAGGAATAGAATTGCTGGGTCGAATGTTAATCCTTTTTCACCTCTTTAAGGAATTGCACACTGCTTTCCACAATGATCAAGCTAATGTACACTTCCACCAACAGTATATAAGTGTTTCTTTTTCTTCACAACCTCATCAGTGCCTGTTAATCTTTTGACTTTTTAATAATGGCCATTCTGACTGGTGTCAGATGGTATCTCATTAGGATTTTGTTTCTCTAATAATCAGTGGTGTTAAGCTTTTTTATATGCTTGATGACCACGTGTATGTCTTCTTTTGTAAAGTGTCCATGTTCCTTGCCCACTTTTTAATGCTTTTTTTCTTATAAATCTGTTTAAGTTTCTCATAGATTCAGGATATTTATCAGATGCATAGTTGGCAAAAATTATCTCCCATTCTGTGGGTTGTCTGTTGATTTTGTATCCTGAAAATTTGCTGAAGTTGTTTGTCAGCTTAAGGAGCTTTTGGACCAAGACTATGGAGTTTTCTACATACAGGATAATGGTGTCTGCAAAGAGGGATCGTCTGACTTCCTCTCTTCCTATTTAAATGCCCTTCATTTCTTTCTCTCACCTGACTGCTCTGGCCAGGACTTCCAACACTATGTTGAATAGGAAGGTGCCAGAGGGCATACTTTTCTGTGCCAGTCTTCAAGGGGAACGCTTCCAGCTTTTGCCCATTCAGTATGATGTTGACTGTCAGTTTCTCGTAGACGGCTCTTATTATTTTGAGGTATGTTCCTTCAATATCTCGTTTATTGAGAGTTTTTTTTTAAGCATGAAAGGGTGTTGAATTTTATCAAAAGCATTTTCTGCATCTATTGAGATAGTCATGTGGTTTTTGTCTTTAGTTCTGTTTATGTGATGAATCACATTTATTGATTTATATATGTTGAACCAACTTTGCATCCCAAGGGTAAAGCACACTTGAATTTGGAGGATATGCTTTTTGATGTGCTCCTGGATTTGGCTTGCCAGCGTTTTGTTGAGGATTTTTTATTTGTTCACCAAGGTTACTGGCCTGAAGTTTTCTTTTTTGTCATGTCTCTGCCAGGTTTTGGTTATCAGGATGATGCCAGCTTCATAGAACGAGTTAGGGAGGAAGACTAAACCAGGAAGAAGTTGAATCCCTGAATAGACCAATAACAGGAGCTGAAATTAAGGCAATAATTAATAGCCTACTAACCAAAAAAAGTCCAGGACCAGACGGATTCACAGCCGAATTCTACCAGAGGTACAAGGAGTTGCTGGTACCATTCCTTCTGAAACTATTCCAATCAATAGAAAAAGAGGGAATCCTCCCTAACTCATTTTATGAGGCCAGCATCATCCTGATACCAAAGCCTGGCAGAGACACAACAAAAAAAGAGAATTTTAGACCAATATCCCTGATGAACATCAATGCAAAAATCCTCAATAAAATACTGGCAAGCAGAATCAATGATAAACTGGATTAAGAAAATGTGGCACATATACACTATGGAATACTATGCAGCCACAAAAAAGGATGAGTTCATGTCCTTTGTAGGGACATGGATGAAGCTGGAAACCATCATTCTCAGCAAACTATCACAAGGACAAAAAACCAAACACCGCATGTTCTCACTCATAGGTGGGAATTGAACAATGAGAACACATGGACAGAGGAAGGGGAACATCACACGCCGGGGCCTGTCGTGGGGTGGGGGGAGGAGGGAGGGTTAGCATTAGGAGATATACCTAATGTAAATGAGGAGTTAATGGGTGCAGCACACCAACGTGGCACATGTATACATATATAACAAACCTGCCCTTTGTGCACATGTACACTAGAACTTAAAGTACAATAAAAAAAAAAATCAACTACTTCATAAATCTCCAAGGCAATAAGACTTTAACCTTTAAACACTAAATAAATAAAAACAAAAACTGAAAAAAAAGAATGAGTTAGGGAGGAGTCCTTCCTCCTCAATCTTTTGGAATAGTTTCTGTAGACATTGTATCAGCTTTACTTTGTATATCTGATAGAATTCAGCTGTGAATCTGTGTGGGCCTGGACTTTTTCTGGTTGGTAAGCTATTTACTACTGATTCAATTTTGGAGCTTGTTATTGGTCTGTTCAGGGATTCAATCTCATTCTGGCTCAGTCTTGAGAGAGTATATGTGTCCAGGAATTTATTTGTTTATTCTAAATTTTTTGGTTCGTGTGCATAGAAGTGTTCATAGTAGTCTATGAGTGTTTTTTGTATTTCTGTGTGGTCAGTAGTACTATCTCCTTTGTCATTTCTAATTGTTTTTATTTGGATACGCTCTCTTTTCTTCTTTAGTAGTCTAGCTAGAATTCTATTTTATCAGTTTTTCAAAAAAAAAAACACCTCAACTCCTGAATTCATTAATTCTTTGAATTTTTTTGTCTCAATCTTCTTCAGTTCAGCTCTTTTTGATTATCATTTGTCTTCTGCTAACATGGGGTTGGTTTGTTCTTGGTTCTCTAGTTCTTTTAGTTGTAATATTAGGCTGTTAAATTAAGATCTCTCTAACTTTTTCATTTGGGCATTTAGTGCTATAAATTTCCCTATTAACACCGCCTTAGCTGTTTCCCAGAGATTCTGGTATGTTGTATCTTTGTTCGCATTAGTTTCAAAGAACTTCTTGATTTCTGCCTTAATTTCACCATTTACCTAAAAGCCATTTAGGAGTACATTATTCAATTTCCATGTAATTGTATTGCTTTGAGTGAATTTCTTAGTCTTAATTTGTAATTTGATCGTGCTGTGGTCCGAGAGATTGTTTTTTATGATTTCAGTTCTTTTGCATTTGCTGAGGAGTGTTTTACTTTCAATTATGTGGTTAATTTTAGAATATGTGCCATGTGGCAGTGAGAAGAATATATATTCTATCACTTTTGGGTGGAGAGTTCTGCAGGTGTCTATCAGGTCCTTTTGATTCAGTGCTAAGATTTGGTATTAAATATCTTTGTAAATTTTCTGCCTTGATGATCTGTCTAATACATTTGGTGGTATGAAATCTGTCACTATTATTGTGTGGGAATCTATGTCTCTTTGAATGTCTCTAATAACTTGCTTTATGAATCTGGGTGCTCTTCTGTTGGGTGCATATATATTTAGAATAGTTAGGTCTTCTTGTTGAATTGAATTGAACCCTTTACTGTTATGTAATGCCTTTCTCTTTTTGATATTTGTTGCTTTAAAGTCTGTTTTGTGAAGTTAGGGTTGCAACAAATGCTTTTTTTTTTTTATTTTCCACTTGCTTGGTAGATTTTTCCTATCCCTTTATTTTCAGCCTATTGGTGTCATGCATGTGAGATGGGTCTCTTGAAAACATCATCCTAATGGGTCTTGGTTTTTCATGCAGCTTGCCACTCTGTGCCTTTTAATTGGGGCATTTAGCCCATTTTCATTCAAGGTTAGTAGTAATATGTGTGGATTTGATCCTGTCATCATGTTAACTGGTTATTATGCAGACTTTTTCTGTGTGGCTGCTTTATCATATCACTGGTCTGAGTACTTATGTGTGTTTTTTAGTGGCTGGTAATGGTCTTTCCTTTCCATATTTAGTGCTTCCCTCAGGATCTCTTGTAAGGCATACGTATTGGTAACAAATTCCCTCAGCATTTGCTTGTCTGAAAAAGATCTTATTTCTCTGAAGCAACACTTTTATTTGTAAGCATCACTTAATATATTAAATTCTTTTAAAACTATTTTGGATTACATCCCAAATTACAAATAGTTGCAAATTTTACTTCATCCATGTATGGAGAAGAATGGAAAAATATCCATAGTGAGGTAAAGCTAGTACCTACTAGGTAACAATCTGATGGGTTCCTCATGATTTCTTTGCTTACACTAATAATGTTCTGACCTCTCCTAATACATTCTACAAAAAAGTCATTTACTATAGACAGGAATCACTGATTTGCTTCAACTGCCATCTCATAAGAATTAAGTACATTATGATGGTCTTATCCTGTACACGGAATGAAACACCCCATTTCTTGCCACACAGTTGATTTCACTGCTGGAGGAAACTTCAATCAAATAATTATCTCAGCCTTCAAAAATCCTTCACAACTGCATTACCAAATTAAAACATTTTATTTTAAATGTCAAAATACTTTTTAACATGTAACATTTGGACAGTGAAATTTCTGTTTTCTTACATTAATAACTTACCACTAGTTTAAAAGTTTAAATTAACTAAGAATGAATAAAATCTCTTCATTAGCTATACCATTGACTAAAGCTAAGAGATTTTATCAAATCATTCTTACACGTTATATGATATTTGGTGGATGTTTGTGTTTGGTAACAAAGAATAATTTTTGCTCAATTCTTATGCTCATTACACTTTTGTGCACAGTTTATTTAGAAAATAGAAAAGACTATCTATATTGTAAAGTATTATGAATCCCTAAGACAAGCTCATTTTCTGCCACATGGCTGATTCTTTAATAACTTGACCTAGGAATGGCTACTACTAGGGATTATTGTAAAACTGGAGAATTATTTCTCTATATTTCCCTTTTCTCTGATAGCAAACAGGGTCTTAACCTGGCCAAGGATTCCTTGGGCTGCTACCCTTCCTTCTCCCCAAATTTGGTCTATTTTTTAAATGAGAAGCATTTTGTTACCATGGCAAAAAGTTTTATATAAATAGGTTTATAGAGCATCTACTTTAGTCTAGCATTTGCTAACAAGTATCAAATGAATAACGAAAGCAACATCCATGCAGTCATATTTAACAGAGGAAAATATATATTCAAAATCATATTCTAAAGAGCCACAAAAATGCAGGATATAATTCAAGAGCAAATGAACATCAAGTATTCAATTGAGCATTGATTCTAAGTAAATCAGAGTCTTGTTATTTTTGTCTGCTATTATCTTTAGAGCTCCATCAGTAAAAAGAATGGGACTACATACATCATTGAGGGATACATAGGGATAGATTGGAAATCATGGGTGTGTCTGTTTATAATCAATAAATTGATAAAATATTAAAAGAAAATAAAGCAGCACTCTATAATAAAATATAGCACAACTTCTAAGGAAATTTTTAATATTCAACTGCAAAATCAAAAGACAACAGTTTGCAAAATGTCTTTGAAAACAAACCAAAGCTATTTCAAGTAATTACCCTATATTTTGGTGTCTCACATTTTCTGAGTATTACTTATGTGATGAATGCAATCAACCACCAAGATCTCTCTTCAAGAAAGGACTTTTTTCCTCCAGCTTTCATCTGTCATCCACTTCAGGGAATCCCTTTGCTGCAAAGAGACAAATTGTTCAAGGTTACACCTTTCCCATGTCAGCTGATATTTAAGGACTGACGGAGGCAGGATTGTGAACTTCCAGCCATTTAGGCCAATTACAGGTTGATCCTGGCTCCCTGGAGCTCCCTGTGGTGATGACTGAAGCCCAGTATCACAAACGACTGGTCTTTTCTTGATTTTTCACTTACACAGGGTTTGATCAGTAGGTCATCAGTTAATAAATATCCTACAAACTAAAATCCACCTTAGAGTTAGCTCCTGGAGGACCTAAGTGAATTAAGAGAAGGTTAATAAGGTAGTTGCAGAAACAACTCCATTATTGTCAATTTAAAAAGGTATTTGAGTCCTTTAGTACTTCGCATCGCCAAATATTAGGTTATGCCTAGTAAGGAAAACTTCATTCATTCAGACATATTGGAGTAGAAGGCTTATCTGAGTTTGAAAGCTTAAAACTCATAACAAAACCACCATAATAGGTGGGACACATGATGGTGGTCACAACATAAGCAAAACTATATGTGCGTGTCTCCATCTTGGCCTGAGAGGACCAAAGCTATGGGGGGTCAAAGTAGTGATATTATTCTTGATTTTTGCTGGGATGTTTCTTTCCTTGCCAAGTCTTAGACTCCAGGCTACTTATCTTTTTGACTATTCCCTGCTTTCCAAATGTAGGCAGATATACCAAAGATGTTGGCAAATCGTGACGGTGTGGGTTTCCAACCACATGAGAGCTTCCTGGGCCTCCTTCCCCATCCTTGCACCTGTAGCCACCGTCAGTGGTGTTTGGAGGCTACAGCTGTTCCTACTGATGCTCACAGGACTCATGCATGGTATATCATCTGTATTCGTGGTGAAAAATGGCTACTGAACAACTTGCACAATGGAAGTCTACTCAAGCTGCCTCCTTGTCAAATTAACATACTAACAGCAGTGATAAAAATGTGACCTTCAACCTGCCCTGTAATTTAGAAGTACTAAATAACAAATGTCATGGTCAAGGAAATGCTTCTCATGCCAGTCTAATGATTGTTTTTAGAAAAGGATATACATTGACCTTCAATGTAATAAGAAATGCAACACTTTATGGTGTCCAACTGCTAAGATTTATTTCCAACTTGTCAGACACAACTATTTTGCCCAATCCAAATCAAAGGGAATCAAGGCTGTGAAATCCACACAGGACATCAACGCACACATAAATGAAAACTACAGATGTGTCAGAGGCAACCATATACACACAAATAATGTAACTACTAAATTCCATGAAGTAGCTGTCCAGGAATACTTTCCAAATAACTTCAGCAAAAAAGAAACATGATGAAAGCATAAAGAAACTTTCCTAAAAACACCTCCAAGGCCAAAGCCTACCAGGCCCCCATATTCTGCAGGGCCAAAATGTTCATGTGCTTAATAAGTACAATATGAGTAGCACAAGTGGAACCAGTCTGCTTGTAGCATGAGGTGACAACATCATCACCTATGAGAAAAGCCACAAGATGACTGTGACAGGAGTATTAAATATCAACCCAAATGAGAACAATGACCTATAATTCTCATTTAGTGCCACTGGAACTGCAGTGAAAATGTCATTCTTCCTGTCTTCAGTTTTGGAATGAATGCAGGTTCTAGCCTGTTTTTCCCACAAGGATTTCAGTTCAATACAGTTCTAGGTGACACCAGAAATCTCATGTTTAAAGCTTCCAACGACTCACTGAGAGCCTTTCAAGCCACCAGTGGAAATTCTTTTAAATGTAATCCTAAGGAAAATGTTCATGTTACAAACGCCTTTTCAGTAAGCATATTCAAAGTCTGGATGCTTTCAGGTTTTTTGTTTGAAGGTGAGAAGTTTGGATCTGTAGAAGAATGTCAACCAGATGAAAATATGCTGAGTTCTGTTGCCAGCAGAGGCCCTCATACAGGGATTGTCTTCATTGTCTCAGTTGCTTATCTCATTGACAGGAACAGAGCTCATGCCTGGCATCAGACAATTTAGCATTCTAAATTACTCTCTACCACTGTAGATCAACAGTAGTTGCCAGAGGTCTATATTCATTTTCCCTGTGATTAAATTGGCAGTGAAATGGAGGCAAACTTTCTTGTAAACCGTTTTTCTAAAACCTGCTTTATGAAATGTAAAGTTTTTTTTTTGTAAAGTAAGTAAAGCAAAATGTACTTACTATGCACAAAAGAGAATTGAAATAGTGGTGTTAGTTTTACTAACTGGTTAAATATTAATATTTACCAAAGTAGAACTCATAGAGAACGGGAAGAGTAGTTTTTTAAATAGACACTGACAACACCATTTAACTCCATCATTTAACTTTTTTGTTGTTGTTGTTGTTGAGACGGAGTCTCGCTCTGTCGCCCAGGCTGGAGTGCAGTGGCGCAATCCCGGCTCACTGCAAGCTCTGCCTTCTGGGTTCACGCCATTCTCCTGCCTCAGCCTCCCGAGTAGCTGGGACTACAGGCGCCCGTCACCACACCCGGCTAATTTCTTTTTGTATTTTCAGTAGAGACGGGGTTTCACCGTGTTAGCCAGGATGGTCTCAATCTGCTGCCCTCGTGATCCGCCCGCCTCGGCCTCCCAAAGTGCTGGGATTACAGGCGTGAGCAACCGCGCCCGGCCTCATTTAAGTTTTTAAGTTTCTGGCATTTGCTTTAACCACTCTTTATTCGGATTTAAAGCTTACATAAGGAAAATCTTGGGCTCTAACATTTATAACTAATGAAGGTTAGCTAATTGTTATACTGACATGTTTAAGAGAGCCAAAAATAATAGAAGAAAGAAAAATCTAAACAAAATATTCTAAAGATAAAAATTTGAAATGTTTAAATTAAGCTATGAAAATCAGGACTGGCATGGCCCATACAGGAAATGAACAGTAAAACGTGCAAGCATTTCATAAGCAATCAGGACTATCCTTTAGCATTTTTATGTTCTGCCACCTAAAATCTGGCATGTTTTTGAAATATTAAAATGAGTGCTATTTTTTATTTACAATTTTGTAAAGTGATTTTCTGTCTTATGTTTGAAGTTCAGGCTTATCTTACCTCTGCATTTGTGTAAAATATAGATTTAACTGTACTGATTTATCCACTTAAAGCTTGGTTAGGGAGATACTCTTTTTTTTTTTTTTTTTTTTTTTGAGACAGAGTCTCGCTCTGTCACCCAGGCTGGAGTGCAGTGGTGCAATCTCGGCTCACTGCAAGCTCTGCCTCCTGGGTTCACGCCATCCTTCTGCCTCAGCCTCCTGAGTAGCTGGGACTACAGGCACGTGCCACCACGCCCGGCTAATTTTTTTGTATTTTTAGTAGAGATGGGGTTTCACCGTGTTAGCCAGGATGGTCTCGATCTCCTGACCTTGTGATCCATCCACCTCGGCCTCCCAAAGCGCTGGGAGGGATATACTCTTAAAGGATCAGTACATATGCAATGCATTACCTTTAACAGTACTGACCAAATTTTCTTTTTGTTTGTCTGGAAACAACAACAGCAAATGGCAATTATCATTTATCAATGGGCCAGACATCAGACAGTGAAATTTACATTTGTTATCATGGGTTATTTCCTTGTTATCTAAATATGCTTCTTATCATTTTACAGATAAGGAAAGTAACTTACATGTTGTTACATGGTCAGCAAATAGGATGACCAGAGTTTGAGTCACTATCTTATTAAGCTTACCATTCATTATCTAGGCCTTGTCAAATGTACACACTGCCTTCTTCTGTGACAAGAAAAAATTTTAAATAAATATATTTCTACTATTTCTGAGTATATACCTAATTGTTTCTAGGTTAATAAATTCATATCCTCTTGGCCTGCTATAAGACTTTTTTTTTTCTCAGAGTATAATAAGCTCTCACTAAGAAGAAATCTATGATAGACAACTCCTACCACTCCTTCATCATTAACTGGACAGTTTTCACTTACCTACGTAATCTTTCCTCTCTGCCATATGCCTCAGGCCCAATACTGATTGTTCTCCACTTCAGTAGATTTTCCTAGACATTCCAGGTTTTTAATGCCCTATTGTTCCAGCTTGCTGTCTATTTCACCTCCGCATCATCTCCAAAATATTTTGTTTCTTGTGGAAGCAGAACTGGCATGGATGCAAAGAGGCTCCTCAAACATACCTATCTCAAAGGGCTACAGTATTTTCTGTGTGATATTCCACAAATAATTCAAGGAAATTCCTCTTTTGTTTAAAAAAATAGGGAATTTTAAAATAAAAATAATGACAATTCTACTTCTATTTATTTTATTTACCTTTTTACTTATCCAGGCCCATTCTTCATACAGTGCAGGTTGAATGACTATGAGGTTTAGAATTCTACACTAATGTACAGTGAAGGCACGCTTAATCTATAATACAGGTGCCTATTGTTAGTCTACCTGCCCGCATACTTATCAATCCATTTATAATCTATTTCTCTAATTTCTTCTGTTAATCATTCTGTGTTAGGGGTAATGGTGGCAGACAGTGAGGAGACAAGAGTAACATTTGTGGCAAAAATGAATTGTGCCAATTAAGGATGGCTTTCTCTAAGTATATAGTTTACCCTTATACAATTGAGCTCTTTATCTATCTCTAAAGTTAAGTGGAAGTTTCTGAAGAACTAATAAAAAGAAATCATTTGTATGAGGGGACGAAGCTTCTTCATCTTAAAGTGCTTTAAAAATAGAATTTGGAAGCCTACTTGAAGACAAGCATATGCCTTTTCTATAAATGGTGCTGGGAAAACTGGAAATCCATATGTAAAATAATGAAGTTGGACCCTTACCATACAATATCTACAAAAATTAATTTAAAATGAATCAAGGATCTAAATATAAGAGCTAAATCTTCAAAACTCTGAGCAAAAATATAGGGGGAAATCTTCATGACATTAGATCTGGCAACGATTTCTTGGATATGACACTAGAAACACAGATGACAAAAGAAAAAATAGATAATTGAGCCATATAGAAATTAAAAATTTTGTGCATCAAATGACATCATCAAGAGAATAAAAAGGGAACCTATAAAGTGGGAGAAAGTATTTGAAAATAATGTATTTGATTAATGTTTAATATGCAGAATATATAAAGAACCCCAACTCAAAAACAAAACAAAACAAAAAGATAACAACCCAATGTAAAAATATGAAAAGGGTTTGAACAGACATTTCTCCAAAGATATACAAACAGCCAATAAGCACAGGAAAATATGCCCAACATCACTAATTAAGAAACTGCAAATCAAAACCACAGTGAGATACCATTTCACACCCATTAGGATGGTTAATATGTAAAAACAAACAATAACAAAAAATAATTATTGTCAAGGATGAAGAGAAATTGGAACAATCGTATACTGCTGGTGGGAATGTAAAATGGTGAAGCCTCTCTAGAAAACAGTATGATGGTCATACAAAATGTTAAATATGGGATTACCATATGATCCAACAATTTTACTTCTGGGTACATATCTACAAGAATTTAAAAAGCAAGGACTCAAAGAGATATCTGTATATCCATGTTCATAGCAGTATTATTTACAGTTTACAGTAGGTGAAAGAAACCTAAATGTTCATCAATGGGTGAGTACATAAACAAAATGTGGTATGCTTGTGTGTATGGTTACAGTTGACCGTTGAACAAAGCAGGGGTTAGGAGTGGTGATTCCCTGCACAGTTGAAAATATGTGATTAGAGGGTTCCAGTTCAAGATAACTAACTAGAGACCTCAGGCGGCAGTTCTCACAAAGAAGAAAGTTACAAGTGAATAATCGTAACTTGAATAAAATAGCAAAGAAGGGTGCTGGAGTCTAGTGAAGAACTCCTGATAAGAAGCTGGAGCACAGAAAAAAAGGAAGCAAGGCAGTGGCAGAGATCAGCTAGGAACCCTAAGCGACTTTTTGTGTTTTGTCATAAGGGTAAGTGGGAGTATTTTGGCTGCCCTTGTCCCCATGGCAGATCACTGGTATCTGAACTATTGGAGAGCTCACCTGCCTCCGCGATCCTAAACACTGGTGTGGACAGCAATTTGGAGATTTCTTAAGGGCATTGCACCAGAATACCAACTCATACTGGGTTGTTTGCCCTCTCCAGAGGCCTGAGAAGTGGTGGTGCTGCATAATACTTAAGAAGCAGCCATCGGCAGACTATGTCCTGCCCATGAACCTCAGCCCATGAGTCTCCACATCACCAGAGCCCTCATAGACATTCCCTAATACCCACTTGGATGATGGCAGCCATGCAGGGCTGCCAGGACCCATGAAAGCTTCTGGATTCCCAGTGGTTTTGTCCGCAAGGAGTGTTCTCCTAAGGGAAAAGAGAGTGCAGCACACTGAGAGAACACTTCTTGGAACAAAGGAAACCAGAGTGCATATTTTTCTGTGTTTGAGAGCTCCCCACTTGTTTGGGCACTGTGCACGGCCAGGCAAGAGAGGAATTTAGTTCCATCCCAGTGGCCAAGCAGCCTTTATGCTTGTGCCCAGGCATGGAGAAGGGAACTTTTCCTCCTCTTGCTACAGACACAGTCATGGCTGCTCCTATGGGAAATTGGCAGAAGTGCAGAGGAGGATAGTCTTTCTGGGCTTTTAAGGGGAACTGTGCCCTCAGAGGTAGTGGGCAAGGTTTGTGTGAAAGGCAAGGCTCCTTCCCACCTCTACACAGAGTGACAGTGTTCCTGAAACTGGGAGCAGAAAAGCAGAAGGCTGTGTGTTTTGGGCTGAGGGAAGAAGTTTCTCACTGAAGCCATTTCAGTGGTGAGCCACAGGACAGGCATCTTTTATGGCTCTCAGCTATATTGCATCCCGGTGATAGATAAAGATGCCTAACTAATGTGTGTTGAAAACACCAGGGCTGAGGCATGACAGGGAAGTAGATTGCATTCCTGCCTGCTGAGGGTATGGAGCTGCATCAGTTGTCTCCCCTGCTGCAGAGATTTCAGTGCATTTCACTGGGACCTCCCTTGCCATCCACATCAGGGATGGTGCTTGTACTCACCATTGGGGGATATGAGTGTGGGTTTGCCTAGTCCAGCTCCACCCAGCTTTGTACTCTTGCTCTGGGGCTGAAGGGGGAGCTCAGGCCACTGTGCATTCCACAGACCAGCCCAATGCCTGAGCCAAGAGAGAGCTTTTCCAGGTAAACAAATACATATCATACACCCAACTGCTACTGCTGCACGCTGCTGTTATCTGTAAGTGTTACGTACTGGCCTGATGGTTGAATTGCACAACCCAATGCAAATTCTGTTAATAGGAGTGCACGGTGCTTGGGAATGAGATAAGCTACTTAAGGCCTTCACTATCCTGGCCTTGCAGAAGATCATGAGCCTGCTAATGTGCCCAATATACTGCTATTACAACCAGCATTTGAGACAGCTACCACACTAAGGCTATCTATAACCAAGAAACTCATACAGATTCATTGCCATCGAAAGCACCCAGAACCGAAGCCAAACCACCCTATACAACATATATTATACTCATATCCTCAAGTGAACAAACAAATACCATCCAAATGAAAGTAAATTCAAAAATAAGAAGGGCTATTTTCTCCAAAGAAAAACAAAGCAGCAGAATAATTCTGGAAGTATGAAAAAACAGTGTTATGATACCCTCAAAGGATCACAGTAATTCTCTTGCAAAGGATTCTAACCAAAAGGAAATCTTCGAAATATTAGATAAATGATTCAAAATGTTGATTTTAAAGAAGCTCGATGAGATCCAAAAGAAAAACAAATACAAGGAGATCAGAATATCAATTCAGGATGTAAATGAAAAATTTGACAAAAAGATACATTTAAAAAATTCTAAACAGGACCACTGGAAATGAAAAATACAGTGAAGGAATTACAAAATACCACTGGAAGCTTTAACAATAGACTAGACAAAGCATAACAAAGAATCTCACAGCTTGAAGACAGGTCTTTGGAATAAACCCAGTCAAAAATAAAAAAAGAATTTAAAAAATAAACAAAGTTTTAAAGAAGTCTGAGAATATGTAAAATGTTGAACCTATGTGCCATACGTATTCCTGAGGACAAAGAAGAAACAAGAAGTTTGGAAAATCTATTTGAAGAAATTGAGAAAAACTTCTCTAGACTTGCTAGAGATTTAGACGTCCAAACACAAGAGGCTCAGAGGACTCTAGGAAAATACAATGCAAGAAAGACGGTATCAAGACATATAGTCATAAGACTATCTAAAGTTGATACGAAGAAAAAAATTATAAAATTAGGAATAGAAAAACATCTAATCACATATTTTAAAAAATCCTATCAGACTGACAGTGGACTTCTCAGTAGAAACCTTACAAGCCAAAAGAGATGGGGTCCTATTTTCAGAGTTCTGAAAGAAAAAAATCTGCCACCCATGAATTTTGTATCCTATTAGAATAAGCTTCAAAAATGAAGGGGAAATTAAGTATCTCCAGGACAATCAAATGCTAAGAGAATTTGTTACCACTAGACTGATGCAACAAAAATGCTTCAGGGAATTCTAAATACGGAAACAAAAGATTGATACTTGCTATGATAAAAACACAGGTCTTTAAACTCACAGGTCATAAAACTCACAGGTCTTATAAAAATAATTGCACAAGTGACACTGCAAGACAACTAGATAATAATTAACATTATGACAGGAAAAACCTCATATATCAATATTAACCTTGAATGTAAATGGACTAAACGTTCCGCTTTAAAGGTATAGATTTGAAGAATTGACTTAAAAAACATTATTCAACCATATGCTGCTTATAGGAAGTCCGCCAAACTGGGAAAGACACTTATAGACTGAAGGTAAAGGGGTGGAAAAAGATATTCCATGCAAACAAAAATCAAAAGCAAGCAGGAGTAGCTATCCTTATATCACATCAAACTGACTTTAAATCAACAACAGTTAAAAAACAACAACAAAAAAGACAAACAAGGTAATTATCTATTGATAAAGGGATGAGCTCAACAAGAAGATATAAGAATCTTAAATATATATGTGCCTAAAACTGGAACACGCAGATTCCTAAAACAAATACTACAAAACCTATGAAGAGATAGACAGCAATACCATAATACTGGTAGTTTGAAACCTCACCAACAGTACTACAAAGATCATCAAGACAGAAAATCAATAAAGAAATAATGGGCTTAAATTGGATTTAGACCAAATGAACCTAACAAAAATTTACAGAACATTCTATCCAACAACCATAGGATATCCTTTCTTATAAATTCATGGAACATTCTCCAAAATAGACCACGTGTTTGCCATAAAGCAAGTCTCGAAAATTTTAGAAAACTGAATAATATCAAGAATCTTCTCAGACCACAATGGAAGAAAACTAGAAATAAATCTCAAGAGGAACTCTCAAAGCTATACAAATACATGGAAATTAAACAATCTGCTCCTGAATGATCTTTGAGTCAAGAATGAAATTAAGACAGTAATTTAAGAAATTATTTAAACAAATGAAAATGGAGACACAATATACCAAAATGTCTTGCATACATTTTAAAAAATACTAAAAGGGAAGTTGGTAGTGTTAAATGTCAGCATAAAAAAATAAAAAGATCACAAACTAACAACCTGATGTCTCACCTAAAGGAAAGACAAAGTCGAGAACATACCAAGGCCAAACCTAGCAGAGGAAAAGAAATAATAAAGATTAGAGAAGAACTAAATGAAAGTAAGTCCTAAAAAACAGTAACAAGGATAAATAAAAAGTTTGTTCTTTAGAAAGATAAACAAAATTGATAGATTGCAAAACTAGACGAACCAAAAAAAGAGAGAAGATTCAAATATGCACAATCAGAAATGATAAAGGTGACATTAAAACTGACACCACAGAAACATATAATATCATCAGAAACTACTATGAATGTCTCTTCACACACAAGCTAGAAAATCTAGAAGAAACAGATCAATTCCTGGAAACATGCAACCTCCAAAGATTGAACCAGGAAGAAATAGATATCCTGAACAGACCAATAATGAGTACTGAGATTTAACCAGTAATAAACTTTTTCTCAAGAATAAAAGGGGTCAGGACCAGATGGATTTACAGCCCATTACAACCAGACATAAAAATAACTGGTATCAATCCTATTGAAATTGTTCCAAGAAACTGAGAAGGAGGGAATCCTCCCTAACTCATTGTATAAAGTCTGTTATCATTGTGATTCCAAAGCTACGCAAAGTCACAAGAACAACAACAGCAAAGAAAACTACAGGCAACATTTGTAAATGCATATGGAGGCAAAAATCCTCAACAAAATATAGCAAGACAAATTCAATAGCAAATCAAAAAATTAATAGAACACAATCCGGTAGGTTTTATTTCAGGGATGCAAGGATGGTTCAATTAAATGTGATTAACCTAACAATCAGAATTAAAAACAAAAAACATATAATCATCTCAACATACGCAGAAAAAAGCATTTGATAAAATTCAGCATCTCTTCATGATAAAACCTTCAAGAAACTAGGCATCAGAGAACATATCTCAAAACAATAAACGCCATATACAAGAAACCCAGCCAACATCAAACTGAACAGGTAAATGTTGAAAGCATTCCCCATAAGGACTGGACAAGACAAAAATATCCACTCTCACTACTCCCATTCAACTTATTACTTACTGGAAGTCCTAGCCAGAGCAATCAGACAAGAGAAAGAAAGAAAAAGCATCCAAATTAGAAAACTGGAAGACAAATTATCTTTTTGCTGATGATATGATCTTATACTTAGAAAACTCTAAATATTTCTCCAAAAGACTGCTAGATTTGATAAATGAATTCAGAATAGTTTCAGTATACAAAATCTAGGTGGAAAAATCAGTAGCATTGCTATATGCCAATAACAATCAAGCTGAGAACCAATCAAGAAGTCAATCCTATTTACAGTAACTACAAAAAAAAAATACCAAGGAATAAATTAAACTAAGGAGGTGAAAGATCTTTACAAGAAAAACTACAAAACCTTGATAGAAGAAATTGCAGAAGACACACACACACACACACACACAAAAATAGAAAAGCAGCCCATGCTCATGAATTAGAAGAATCATCATTGATAAAATGATCATTCTGCACAAAGCAATCTACAGATTCAAAGCAATTTCTATCAAATTACCAAAATAATTTTTCACAGAATTAGACAAAAATCCTAAAATTCATATAGAACCACAAAAGAGCCTGAATGGCCAAAACAATCCTAAGCAAAAAGAACAAAGCCAAGGTGTTACATTACCAGACTTTATACTGCAAGCTATAGTAACCCAAACAGCATAGTATTGGTACAAAAAATAGAGACACATAACAATGGAAAGGAATACCTACAATCAACTGACAGTCAACAATGTAGATAAAAATAAACTATGGCGAAAGGACACCTTATTCAATAAATAATACTGGGAAAATTGGCTAGTTATAGGCAGAAGAATGAAACTTGACCTCTATCTCTCACAATATACAAATATTAACTCAAGGTAAATTAAAGATTTAAACATAAGACCTGAAACTATAAAAATAATAGAAGAAAACCTAGGAAAATCTACTGGACACTGGCCTAGGCAAAGAATTCATGACTGAGGCCTCAAAAGCAAATTCAACAAAATAAAAAATAGACAAATGGGACTTAATTCAACTAAAATGATTCTGCACAGCAAAATAAATAATCAACAGAGTGAATAGTCAACCAGCAGAATAGGAGAAAATATTTGCAAACTGCGTATTTGACAAATGACTAATATTTAGTATCTGCAAGAAACTTAAACAAGAAATAAATAACCCCATTACAAAGTGGGCAAAAGACATGAACATTTTTCAGAAGAAGACATACAAATGGCTAATAAGCATGTGAAATATGCTAAACATCACTAATCAGAGAAATGCAAATTAAAACCACAATGAGATACTATCTTACACCAGTCAAAATGGCTATTATTAGAATGTCAAAAAGTGGCAGATGTTGGCATGGATGTGGGGAAAAGGGACACTTACAACATTGTTGGTGGGAATGCAAATTGAAACAATCTCTATGGAAAACAGTATGGAGATTCCTCAAAGAACCAAAAATAGAACTACTATTGGATCCAGCAATCCTACTACTGGATATATTTCCAAAGGAAACAAAATGTTTATATCTAAAAGACATCTGCACTTGTATGTTTATTACAACATTGTTCACAATAGGAAAGATAAGGAATCAACCTAAGTGCCCATCATCAGATGATTAGATAAAGAAAATGTGTGTGTCTCTCTCTCTCTCTCTCTCTCTCTCACACACACACACACACAAATACTACTCAGCCATAAAAAATCATAAAATAATATATTTTGCAGTAGCATGGGTGGAACTGGAGGCCATTATCTTAAGTGAAATAATTCAGAAACAGAAAGTCAAATACTGCATGTTCTCACTTATCAGCAGGGGCTATATAATGTGTACATATAGAAATAGAGTGAAATGATAGAAATTGGAGACTCGGAAAGGTGGGAGGGTGCAACATGGTTGAGGGATGAGAAATTACCTAATGGGTACAATGTACATTATCCAGGTGATGGTTACACCAAAAACCTAGACTTCACCACTACACAAAACTTCCATGTAACAAAACTACACTTGTACCCCCTAAACCTGTAATAATATCAATAAAAAATCTGTGTATCCCTTTCGATTCCCCCGTAACTTACCTACTAGTAGCCTGCCATTTATTGGAAGCTTCACAGGTAATATAGTTGATTAACACATAGTTTGTACATGTATTATGTACTGTATTCTTACAATAAAGTAAGAGAAAACACCTTATGAAGAAAATCATGAGGGGGAGAAATACATTTATAATAATGTGTGGTATGTATCAATACCATAAGAGTATGTCATCTGTTTACAAGATGAATCATCTCTGAAATGGTGGACAATAACAGCTGCAGACCTCAATCTACAGTACATATAAACTTTTTCTTGCAATGTGATGACTTTTCTCTGATTCTTGGACGTACTTCCAGCATCACTAGTAGCACTTCATATGGGTCCTATGATGTTATGCAGGGTTTACGGTATTCTACTAAACATAATCTAAAAATATGAGAACCATGAAAGATAACTTTTTAGTGTGATACACAATTTACTGGAGAGATGAACTGCTCATTTGGAGGTGATTAGCATCACATGGCTTTTTAAGTGAATACTCCCTAACACTTGAGTTTACCACAAAAGGAGGTGGCTATGAAATTATTAGAACACTACAATATGTACTACAGTTAATTTTATAGTTTTGATTTAATGTTGCGTCTTTACATTTGTGTACATTTCTCTCAACTGCAAATAGTGCCACGTATGATCTGTGTGTGCATAAGCTTTGATAAATTTTAAATTTGTATAATAGATTTGTGTATATTTTATGGTAGTATATGATAAAATAGACTATTATTTATATATATATAATGCATTAATAATTTACCCTTTTCTTAATTTCTTTTGATATTTCTAGGCTATGTGGTTTGCTTTGAGTTTTTTTCAAATTTTTAAAACTCTCCAAAATTTTTTCTAATATATATATTGAAAAAAATCCACATGGCGGGAGGAGCCAAGATGGCCGAATAGGAACAGCTCCGGTCTACAGCTCCCAGCGCGAGCGACGCAGAAGACGGGTGATTTCTGCATTTCCATCTGAGGTACCGTGTTCATCTCACTAGGGAGTGCCAGACAGTGGGCGCAGGTCAGTGGGTGAGCGCACCGTGCGCCAGCCGAAGCAGGGGCGAGGCATTGCCTCACTCGGGAAGCGCAAGGGGTCAGGGAGTTCCCTTTCCAGGGGTGACAGACGGCACCTGGAAAATCGGGCCACTCCCACCCGAATACTGTGCTTTTCCGACGGGCTTAGGAAACGGTGCCCCAGGAGAGTATAGCCCGCACCTGGCTCAGAGGGTCCTACGCCCACGGAGTCTCGCTGATTGCTAGCACAGCAGTCTGAGATAAGCAGCAAGTCGGCAGCGAGGCTGGGGGAGGGGCGCCCGCCATTGCCCAGGCTCGCTTAGGTAAACAAAGCAGCCTGGAAGCTTGAACTGGGTGGAGCCCACCACAGCTCAAGGAGGCCTGCCTGCCTCTGTAGGCTCCACCTCTGGGGGCAGGGCACAGACAAACAAAAAGACAGCAGTAACCTCTGCAGACTTAAATGTCCCTGTCTGACAGCTGCGAGGAGAGCAGTGGTTCTCCTAGCACGCAGCTGGAGATCTGAGAACGGGCTGACTGCCTCCTCAAGTGGGTCCCTGACCCCTGACCCCCGAGCAGCCTAACTGGGAGGCACCCCCCAGCAGGGGCAGACTGACACCTCACACGGCCGGCCAGGTACTCCAACAGACCTGCAGCTGAGGGTCCTGTCTGTTAGAAGGAAAACTAACAGAAAGGACATCCACACCAAAAACCCATCTGTACATCACCATCATCAAAGACCAAAAGTAGATAAAACCACAAAGATGGGGAAAAAACAGAGCAGAAAAACTGGAAACTCTAAAAACCAGAGTACCTCTCCTCCTCCAAAGGAACGCAGTTCCTCACCAGCAACGGAACAAAGCTGGACGGAGAATGACTTTGACGAGCTGAGAGAAGAAGGCTTCAGACGATCAAATTACTCCGAGCTACGGGAGGATATTCAATCCAAAGGCAAAGAAGTTGAAAACTTTGAAAAAAATTTAGAAGAATGTATAACTAGAATAACCAATACAGAGAAGTGCTTAAAGGAGCTGATGGAGCTGAAAACCAAGGCTCGAGAACTACGTGAAGAATGCAGAAGCCTCAGGAGCCGATGCGATCAAATGGAAGAAAGGGTATCAGCCCTGGAAGATGAAATGAATGAAATGAAGCGAGAAGGGAAGTTTAGAGAAAAAAGAATAAAAAGAAACGAGCAAAGCCTCCAAGAAATGTGGGACTATGTGAAAAGACCAAATCTACGTCTGATTGGTGTACCTGAAAGTGATGGGGAGAATGGAAACAAGTTGGAAAACACTCTGCAGGATATTATCCAGGAGAACTTCCCCAATCTAGCAAGGCAGGCCAACATTCAGATTCAGGAAATACAGAGAACGCCACAAAGATACTCTTCGAGAAGAGCAACTCCAAGACACATAATTGTCAGATTCACCAAAGTTGAAATGAAGGAAAAAATGTTAAGGGCAGCCAGAGAGAAAGGACGGGTTACCATCAAAGGGAAGCCCATCAGACTAACAGCGGATCTCTCGGCAGAAACCCTACAAGCCAGAAGAGAGTGGGGGCCAATATTCAACATTCTTAAAGAAAAGAATTTTCAACCCAGAATTTCATATCCTGCCAAACTAAGCTTCATAAGTGAAGGAGAAATAAAATACTTTACAGACAAGCAAATGCTGAGAGATTTTGTCACCACCAGGCCTGCCCTAAAAGAGCTCTTGAAGGAAGTGCTAAACATGGAAAGGCACAACCGGTACCAGCCACTGCAAAATCATACCAAAATGTAAAGACCATTGAGACTAGGAAGAGACTGCATCAACTAACGAGCAAAACATCGAGCTAACATCATAATGACAGGATCAAATTCACACATAACAATATTAACTTTAAATGTAAATGGACTAAATGGTCCAATTAAAAGACACAGACTGGCAAATTGGATAAAGACTCAAGACCCATCAGTGTGCTGTATTCAGGAAACCCATCTCACGTGCAGAGACACACATAGGCTCAAAATAAAAGGATGGAGGAAGATCTACCAAGCAAATGGAAAACAAAAAAAGGCAGGGGTTGCAATCCTAGTCTCTGATAAAACAGACTTTAAACCAACAAAGATCAAAAGAGACAAAGAAGGCCATTACATAATGGTAAAGGGATTAATTCAACAAGAAGAGCTAACTATCCTAAATATATATGCACCCAATACAGGAGCACCCAGATTCATAAAGCAAGTCCTGAGTGACCTACAAAGAGACTTAGACTCCCACACATTAATAATGGGAGACTTTAACACCCCACTGTCAACATTAGACAGATCAACGAGACAGAAAGTCAACAAGGATACCCAGGAATTGAACTCAGCTCTGCACCAAGCAGACCTAATAGACATCTACAGAACTCTCCACCCCAAATCAACAGAATATACATTTTTTTCAGCACCACACCACACCTATTCCAAAATTGACCATATCCTTGGAAGTAAAGCTCTCCTCAATAAATGTAAAAGAACAGAAATTGTAACAAACTGTCTCTCAGATCACAGTGCAATCAAGCTAGAACTCAGGATTAAGAATCTCACTCAAAACCGCTCAACTACGTGGAAACTGAACAACCTGCTCCTGAATGACTACTGGGTACATAACGAAATGAAGGCAGAAATAAAGATGTTCTTTGAAACCAACGAGAACCAAGACACAACATACCAGAATCTCTGGGATGCATTCAAAGCAGTGTGTAGAGGGAAATTTATAGCACTAAATGCCCACAAGAGAAAGCAGGAAAGATCCAAAATTGACACCCTAACATCACAATTAAAAGAACTAGAAAAGCAAGAGCAAACACATTCAAAAGCTAGCAGAAGGCAAGAAATAACTAAAATCAGAGCAGAACTGAAGGAAATAGAGACACAAAAAACCCTTCAAAAAATTAATGAATCCAGGAGCTGGTTTTTTGAAAGGATCAACAAAATTGATAGACCGCTAGCAAGATTAATAAAGAAAAAAAGAGAGAAGAATCAAATAGATGCAATAAAAAATGATAAAGGGGATATCACCACCGATCCCACAGAAATACAAACTACCATCAGAGAATATTACAAACACCTCTATGCAAATAAACTAGAAAATCTAGAAGAAATGGATAAATTCCTCAACACATACACCCTCCCAAGACTAAACCAAGAAGAAGTTCAATCTCTGAATAGACCAATAACAGGAGCTGAAATTATGGCAATAATCAATAGCTTACCAACCAAAAAAAGTCCAGGACCAGATGGGTTCACAGCCGAATTCTACCAGAGGTACAAGGAGGAGCTGGTACCATTCCTTCTGAAACTATTCCAATCAATAGAAAAAGAGGGAATCCTCCCTAACTCATTTTATGAGGCCAGCATCATCCTGATACCAAAGCCTGGCAGAAACACAACAAAAAAAGAGAATTTTAGACCAATATCCTTGATGAACATTGATGCAAAAATCCTCAATAAAATACTGGCAAACAGAATCCAGCAGCACATCAAAAAGCTTATCCACCATGATCAAGTGGGCTTCATCCCTGGGATGCAAGGCTGGCTCAATATACGCAAATCAATAAATGTAATCCAGCATATAAACAGAACCAAAGACAAAAACCACATGATTATCTCAATAGATGCAGAAAAGGCCTTTGACAAAATTCAACAACCCTTCATGCTAAAAACTCTCAATAAATTAGGAATTGATGGGACGTATCTCAAAATAATAAGAGCTATTTATGACAAACCCACAGCCAATATCATACTGAATGGGCAAAAACTGGAAGCATTCCCTTTGAAAACTGGCACAAGACAGGGATGCCCTCTCTCGCCACTTCTATTCAACATAGTGTTGGAAGTTCTGGCCAGGGCAATTAGGCAGGAGAAGGAAATCAAGGGTATTCAATTAGGAAAAGAGGAAGTCAAATTGTCCCTGTTTGCAGATGACATGATAGTATATCTAGAAAACCCCATTGTCTCAGCCCAAAATCTCCTTAAGCTGACAAGCAACTTCAGCAAAGTCTCAGGATACAAAATCAATGTGCAAAAATCACAAGCATTCTTATACATCAATAACAGACAAACAGAGAGCCAAATCATGAGTGAACTCCCATTCACAATTGCTTCAAAGAGAATAAAATACCTAGGAATCCAACTTACAAGGGATGTGAAAGACCTCTTCAAGGAGAACTACAAACCACTGCTCAAGGAAATAAAAGAGGATACAAACAAATGGAAGAACATTCCATGCTCATGGGTAGGAAGAATCAATATCATGAAAATGGCCATCCTTCCCAAGGTAATTTACAGATTCAATGCCATCCCCATCAAGCTACCAATGACTTTCTTCACAGAATTGGAAAAAACTACTTTAAAGTTCATATGGAACCAAAAAAGAGCCCGCATCGCCAAGTCAATCCTAAGCCAAAAGAACAAAGCTGGAGGCATCACGCTACCTGACTTCAAACTATACTACAAGGCTACAGTAACCAAAACAGCATGGTACTGGTACCAAAACAGAGATATAGATCAATGGAACAGAACAGAGCCGTCAGAAATAATGCCACATATCTACAACCATCTGATCTTTGACAAACCTGAGAAAAACAAGAAATGGGGAAAGGATTCCCTATTTAATAAATGGTGCTGGGAAAACTGGCTAGCCATATGGAGAAAGCTGAAACTGGATCCCTTCCTTACACCTTATACAAAAATTAATTCAAGATGGATTAAAGACTTACATGTCAGACCTAAAACCATAAAAACCCTAGAAGAAAACCTAGGCAATACCATTCAGGACATAGGCATGGGCAAGGACTTCATGTCTAAAACACCAAAAGCAATGGCAACAAAAGCCAAAATTGACAAATGGGATCTAATTAAACTAAAGAGCTTCTGCACAGCAAAGGAAACTACCATCAGAGTGAACAGGCAACCTACAAAATGGGAGAAAATTTTCGCAACCTACTCATCTGACAAAGGGCTAATATCCAGAATCTACAATGAACTCCAACAAATTTACAAGAAAAAAACAAACAACCCCATCAAAAAGTGGGCAAAGGACATGAACAGACACTTCTCAAAAGAAGACATTTATGCAGCCAAAAGACACATGAAAAAATGCTCACCATCACTGGCCATCAGAGAAATGCAAATCAAAACCACAATGAGATACCATCTCACACCAGTTAGAATGGCAATCATTAAAAAGTCGGGAAACAACAGGTGCTGGAGAGGATGTGGAGAAATAGGAACACTTTTACACTGTTGGTGGGACTGTAAACTAGTTCAACCATTGTGGAAGTCAGTGTGGCGATTCCTCAGGGATCTAGAACTAGAAATTCCATTCGACCCAGCCATCCCATTACTGGGTATATACCCAAAGGACTATAAATCATGCTGCTATAAAGACACATGCACACGTATGTTTATTGCGGCATTATTCACAATAGCAAAGACTTGGAACCAGCCCAAATGTCCAACAATGATAGACTGGATTAAGAAAATGTGGCACATCTACACCATGGAATACTATGCAGCCATAAGAAATGATGAGTTCATGTCCTTTGTAGGGACATGGATGAAATTGGAAATCATCATTCTCAGTAAACTATCGCAAGAACAAAAAACCAAACACCGCATATTCTCACTCATAGGTGGGAATTGAACAATGAGAACACATGGACACAGGAAGGGGAACATCACACTTCAGGGACTGTTGTGGGTTGGGGGGAGGGGGGAGGGATAACATTGGGAGATATACCTAATGCTAGATGACGAGTTGGTGGGTGCAGTGCACCAGCATGGCACATGTATACATATGTAACTAACTGCACATTGGGCACATGTACCATAAAACCTAAAGTATAATAATAATAATAATAATAATTACAATAAAAGAAAAAAAAAAAAAAAAAGAAAAAAATCCACATATAAGTGGACTCAGACTATGCTAATTCATGCTGTTGAAGGGCCAACTACATATACAGATACATAAATACAATAATGTATGTGTATATATAGTATATACACATCCATGCACACCCAATAAAATATTATTTAACCTTAAAAGGAAGAAAATTCTGACACATTCTATAACATGGACAAGTCTTGACAACATTATGTTAAGTGAAATAAGCCAGTAGAAAAAGGACAAATACTATATAAATCACTTACATAAGGTACCCAGAGTAGTCAAAATTATAGAGACAGAAAGTAGAATGGTTGTTACCAGGGGATGCGGGGAGGAAAAAATGGGGAGTTATTTTTTTCCTGGGTATGGAGTTTCAGTAGGTGAAGATGAAAAAATTATTTAGATGGGTGGTGGTGATGGTTGTAAAACAATGTGTGTGTACTTAATACCACTGAACTGCACACTTAAAATTGGCTAAAAGGGTAAGTTTTACATTATCTATAATTTACTACAATAAAAAGATGAGAATAAGATTGATATTGTGTTTCAAAATATGGGACCCATAAATGAAGAAGGAAAACATTGGAATATGAAATACTTTGCTTAACTTCAAGGAGAAGATTAGTAACCATTCAACCAACTGAAATGTAAACAAATTATAATTTATCAATCTATATCAAGATAAAATTTAATACATACACACACACACACACACATACACACATACACATATCCCAGTCAAGCGGAATTAGAGACCCTCAATCTAAAATCATAATGGTGCCCAAAAATCAATTTTAGCTCTCACACAGTCTTTGAGAATCAAATACAGGACACAGATTCTCTGCAGAGAAAATCGTATATATAAATATATTAATAAAATAGTGCCTTCCAAGATCATGGAGAAGTCCTGACAGCCATGGAGTAGAAAGGAAATTGTCATCTCAGATTTTTCTTTTAACTTTTAAGTTCAGGGGTACATGTGCAGGTTTGTTAGGTAAACTTTTGCCATGGAAATTTGTTGTACCGATTATTTCGTTGCTCAGGTATTAAACCTAGTACCCATTAGTTATTTTTCCCGATCATATCCCTCCTCCAAATCCCCATGTTCTGATTGTCCCAGTGTGTGTTGTTCCCCTCTGTGTGCCCATGGGTTCTCATCATTTAGCTCCCACTTATAAGTAAGAACGTGTGGTATTTGGTTTTCTGTTCCTGCATTAGTTTTCTAAGGATAATGACCCCCCAGCTCCATTCATGTTCTTTCAAAGGGCATGATCTCATTCTTTTTTATGGCCACATAGTATTCGATGGTGTATATGTACCATATTTTCTTTATCCAGTCTATCATTGATGGGCATTTAGATTGATTTCATATCTTTGTTATTATGAATGGTGCTACAATGAACATATGCATGCATGTGTCTTTATAAAAGAATGATTTATATTCCTTTGGGTATATACCCAGTAATAGAATTGCTGGGTCAAATGGTACTTCTGTCTTTAAGTCTTTGAGGAATCGCCACACTGTCTTCTACGATGGTTGAACTAATTTATATTCCCATCAATAGTATAAGTATAGTATAGTATAGTATAAGTATTCTTTTTTTTCCTTCTCAACCCCACCAGCATCTGTTATTTTTTTATTTTTTAATAATAAATAGCCATTCTGACTGTTGTGAGATGGTATCTCATTGTGGTTTTGATTTGCATTTCTCTAATAATTAGTGATGTTAAGCTTTTTTTCATATGATTGTTGGTTGCATGTATGTCTTCTTTTGAAAAGTGACTGTTCATGTCCTTTGCCCTTATTTTATTGTGGTTGTTTGTATTTTTCTTGTAAATTTGTGTAAGTTACTTATAGATGCTGGATATTAGGCCTTTGCTGGATACATAGTTTGCAAAAATTTTCTCCCATTCTGTGGGTTGTCTGTTTACTCTGTTGATAGCTTCCTTTGCTGTGGAGAAACTCCTTAGTTTAATTATATCCCATTTGTCAATTTTTGCTTTTGTTGCAATTGCTTTTGGCATCTTCATCATGAAATCTTTGTCCATGGCCATGTCCTGAATGGTATTGCCTAGGTTATCTTCTAGGGTTTTATAGTTTGGGGTTTTATATTCAAGTCTTTAATCCATCTTGAGTTAATTTTTGTATACGGTGTAAGGAAGGAGTGCAGTTTCAATCTTGTGCATATGGCTAGCCAGTTATCCCAGCACCATTTATTGAATAGGGAATCATCTCCCCATTGCTTGTTTTTGTCAGCTTTGTTAAAAATCAGATAGTTGTAGGTGTGCTGCCTTATTTCTGGGTTCTCTATTCTGTTCCATTGGTCTATGTGCCCGTCTTTGTACCAGTGCCATGCTGTTTTAGTTACTGTAGCCCTGTAGTAGAGTCTGAAGTTGGATAGTGTGATGCCTGCAGCTTTGTCCTATTTGCTTAGGATTGCCTTGGATATTCAGGCTTTTGCTTTTTGGTTCCATATGAATTTTAAAATTGTTTTTTCTAGTTCTGTCAAGAATCTCAATGGTAGTTTAATGGGAATAGCACTGAATCTATAAATTGCTTTGGTCAATGTGGTCATTTTAATATTGATTCTTCCTATACATGAGCATGGTATGTTGTTCCATTTGTTTATGTCATCTCTGATTTCTTTGAGGAGCGTTTTGTAGTTCTTGTTGTAGAGATCTTTCACCTCCCCGGTTAGCTCTATTCCTAGGTATTTTATTTTTTTGTGACAATTGATCATCCTAGATTTTTCTATGGCTCACTTATATGTAATGTAATCTAAAATAATGACCTGGCAAAATAAGAGTTCTTCTTGTTTAATGTTTTGTTTTATTTAATTTTATAAGACAGTTTAAGCAATTAAGATTAACTTTATATTTTGACCTTTTTTAAAATTTAAAGCTTAATGGTTTTTCATGCTATTAATTAGATTTCATTGTACTATGTCATTTATGAAGCATAGTATACAACAGCATTTCTCAACTAATAAGCTAATGAAAACATACTTTTTAAGGAATGAGTCAAAAGTGTTCTTTTTAGTGGCAATAAGATTTGTGATGGGGGACACTCTCATCTTCCTGATCATATACACAGATAAAAAATTTAAAGAATTTCATTCTCTAAACCAAAAAAAAAAATCAGTATATGATAGCAGAACCAGGAAAACAGAACAGCATGCAAGAGAAGAAAAGGGAAGAAATAAAAATAAGTAGGAAAACCAAAATAGAGTGGAAGAGGAAGAGAGAAGGTGAGAGAGAGGGCAAGCAGTAGGAAGGCATAATGTCAAGTTATTGCCATATATATCTTTGCATTACAACTTTAGTTATTTGACTCTTTACTGGAGGGCAAAATTATCTCATCTGCTGTTGTAGCTACATCAATCTAAAATCACAATGGTGCTCACACATCAATTATGATGATACCAATGTTTTGTGACAGCATAATTTAATCAGATCACTGTAATTAAATTTTCCAAGTCATTAAATCACCTTTTACAAAGTATATTACTTTTATTTCAATTATTAATTCAATTTAATGAACATTTCATGCTCTCTTTACTATACATTATTTTTTAAGTTATCTTATGTGCCTCCTTATACCCTACAGGGTCATTTTAATTCTCAAAGAGCAATAGATTCAGGAGATAAATGTATTAAACAAAGACATTCAGCACATCTTGAAACCTTTCCATGAAGAACAATCACACAAATTAAACAGATTTTAGAAAGTATTTAAGACCAGAACGTGTGTGAATATATAATTCCAAAGACAAAGAATATAAATTTTACCCTTGGTGTCATATATTTTGACTGACAATGAAACTAATAATTTAAAACTGTAAATCTCAAATGATTAAAAGAGGAAGAAGACAAAGAAGAGAAAGAAGCAAAAGGGACTACTGCCACTCCTAGAGGATTTCCTAGAAGAGAGAGTAGGAGATTTTCAAAAAATAATCATAGAAAAGAAAAATACTTTTAAAGGTGACACCAAGCCTTGAGGCCATAAATAAAAAAAAGTTTCATATATTCAGATATATAAATAAGCTAACATTTTACAGAATAAATTTCAGAATAAGCAAAGGCAAAATGATTAACTGGAAAAAAATCATATTTTTAACTCATTGCAAAATGATAGTTTGTCCCCAATCCCATTACACTCTTCTTCTATAGTATTAGTTTCACTATGCAGAACATGTCAATCTAAAGACTATATTTCCTAGATTCCCAACATCTAGATATGGCCTTCATCAAAGTTCTGACCAATAGTGATTGACTGTGAGTGAGGCATACTGTTTTTGCATCTTGCCCTTATAACAACTATGGGTAGGTTCCTCTAGATCTCTCCATTCTCCATCTCTGGAGACAGTAAGAACTAGAGCTGTCACATTGGACCCATCATTGGAAGCCATATATTGATCCTTGGGCTCTGTGTGTCTATCAAAACTATTATATGAGAGAAAGAAAAAGAAACTTCTAGTTCATTTAAGCTACACTATTGGGACTTTTTTTAATATAGCAATAGAAGCTGTCCCCTAAATGACACATTGTTCTTTGAAGTGATAATTTCTCTAGTATTTAAAGATCTCTTTTAACAAAAATAATAAGATTAACAATGCAATAGAAAAATTAGCTAAGGAAATAGTTCACAAAAAAGGAAATAAAAATTCATCTTAAACATACGAAGGGCCGGGCGTGGTGGCTCACGCCTGTAATCCTAGCACTTTAGGAGGCCGAGGTGGGTGGATCACGAGGTCAGAAGATCGAGACCATCCTGGCTAACACGGTGAAACCCCGTCTCTACTAAAAATACAAAAAATTAGCCAGGCGTGATGGCGGGCGCCTGTAGTCCCAGCTACTTGGGAGGCTGAGGCAGGAGAATGGTGTGAACCCGGGAGGGGGAGCTTGCAGTGAGCCGAGATAGCGCCACTGCACTCCAGCCTGGGCAACAGAGTGAGACTCCATCTCAAAAAAAAAAATACATATATATGACGAATTGTTAAATCTCTCACAAAAGTAAAGAATGAAAACAGAGATTCTATTGAGAAGGTATTTTGAACTATCAAATTGCCAAGAATCTGAGAGCTTGGTAACATGTTATGTTCATGAGCATAAGGGGAAACAGGTACTCTTATGAATTGTTGATTAGAGTATAAAAGTGCAAAATGCACACAGACACAAACTTTTTGATATTCCACTCCTAAGAACTAATCATATACATATACACAAATGCAAAGTGGCATGTGTATAAAGTAATTTATTTAGTCACTGTTTGTTTTAGCAAAGGATCACAACTCACGTAAGTATTTATTAGCAGGAGACTGCTTGTGTAAATTATGGTCCAGATGCTATAGTTTGGATGTTTTGTGCCCTCAAACCTGATGTTGGAGATGGGGACTAGTGGGAGGTTTTTGGGTCATGGGGGCAAATCTCTCATGAATAGATTAACTCTCTTCCTTGGGGAAAAGAATGAGTGACTTCTCACTCTGCTAGTACCCATGAGAGCTGGTTATTAAAAACAGCCTGGCACCTCCCCTCTCTTTTCCTTTTGTTTCTGCTCTTGCCATGTGATCTGTGCATACATTGGCTCTCCATTGACTTCTGCCATGACTGGAAGTAGCCTGAGGCCCTCACCAGAAGCTGAGCAGATGGCGGTAGCATGCTTCTTGTCCAGCCTGAGGAATAGTGAACCAAATTAACCTCTTTAAGTTATAAATTACCCAGTATTAGGTATTCCTTTATAGCAACACTAAATGGACTATGATACCAACCAATTAAATACCACAGAGCACTAGAAAAGATTGAGGGAATCCTTTACACACTAATACATAATAATCCCAAAGATATATATTTTACTGATAAAAGGAAAGAACATTATATATAATTTAGCATTTATATAAAATTAGGGAAAACATTAACTTAGATTTGATTATAGTCATAGCATATTTCTGTATTTCTAAAAAGATAAGAAGGAAACTGATAACCTTATATACCTCTACTAAGGGGAAGTAGATTATTGGTGTATAGGAAAGGAAGAAACTATATAATTTATTTGTGACTTATAAATTTTAAATCATGTGGCCATATTATTCAAGCAAAAAATAAAATATAAAAATCAAAGAGTTGGTAAAACCCCATATATTTTTTTTCAATTTTTAATAAGATCAAAATTTTGTACCATGGGATAGAGGCTGTATTCCAAATACTAAAGGTAAAATACAACAAATACTACATTAATCATAATGTTGATTATTTTCATTGGTAGAGTAAGATAATTATTAATGCAATACGAAGCAAAAATAAAGCAATTAGAATGAATGACATTCTTAAAATTTTGCTTTAAATGCATTAAAATTTGAAATATAGACTTTGAGTTTCAAGAGACAAATGATTTTTCCAAATGGGAGGAAATGGGGATAAATACATGAAAATACAAATCATCCATTTGCCCTCTGAACATTTTTACCCTTATATTAAATAGCATGGAGTCTTATATTCAGGAGTTGGAATTGAAGTTGTGTCTACCAACATTAATGTTCAGTGTAAGTATACAATATATGTTGAAGGTTAGGTTTTCACTCTTGTATTTATAAAGTATGATCAAAGCCCCAAAAATAATTTCTAAAATTTTAAATATCCATATGCATTAGTCTGTTCTGACGCTGCTGATAAAGACATACCTGAGACTGGACAATTTACAAAAAAAAAGAGGGTTAATTGGACTTACAGTTCCATGTGGCTGGGGAAGCCTCCCAATCACGGCGGAAGGCAAGGAGGAGCAAGTCACGTCTTACATGGATGGCAGCAGGCAACGAGAGAGGGCTTGAGCAGGGAAACTCCCCCTTAAGAACCATCAGATCTTGTGAGACTTATTCACTATCATGAGAACAGCATGGGAAAGACTTGCCCCCATGATTTAATCAACACCCACCAGGTTTCTCCCACAAAATGTGGGAATTCAAGATGAGATTTGGGTGGGGACACAGCCAAACCATATCACCATATAACAAGTGATATAACTTTGTCTTTAGATAACCCAGTAAGTTTTCTAAATTGTGTGTGTGTGTGTGTGTGTGTGTGTGTGTGTGTGTGTCATTTTAAATGTCTAATGCCTGGGAAACGTACAACAATAATAAATCTATTCTGTACTTCAACAGAGGGGGATCCTACAATATAAGGCAAAATTATTACACCTTATGATATTCCTCCATTTAAATGTCTTCAGTGCAATAGAGCAATAAAGAAAATGTCTTGTAAGCAATGTAAATTTTCAGGCCCCACTCCCTGACCTACTGAATTAGTGACTCTGGGAGCAGTAGAAATATGTATTTTAACAAGACTTCCCAGTGATTACAGTTTGAAAACTACCATTTTAATTTAATGGGAAGAATCAGTATTAAGTATCATCTAAGACAATATTATTTTTTGGCATGAGACCAAACTAAAATAATAAATATCTCTTCAAAACTTTATTGCTGAGTTTGAAATATGATGTTTGAATTGAAACTATATATCTGTATCACGTAAATTAATTATATATATTATTTATTATATAAACACACATGGTACATATTTTATATATATATATATATATATATAAAATTACATAGGCTATTTTAGAAGCAGAAGTTCTCTAACCTGGAATCTATATATTTCCATATAATTATTTTTCTCTGCAATTTTATGTATAATAGTTTATGCACTAAAGTCACCCTATTTTGAATATTTGTTCAAATTGTGGAGATTAATTACCATGGAATGCATAATGAGGCATTCAAGAAAATTGAGACTTCTAAAATCTACCAAAGTTTTGGAATCCAACACAGCTATGTCCAATGCCTCTTTAATCAATAATAATTTTAAAACACCATCTCTTCGTTTGAAAGAAGCAATTTACTTTCAGCATGCTTCACACATACACAAACACATACATACACGTGTGCGTAAGTTTCTTTAAAAATTTTAACTATGAAGACTAATAAATACTAAAATATTATAGCATGATATTTAAAATAGGGGCATTTTAAAAAGAGATATTTATCACGTTCCTCTTTTTCATACTAAATTACTATTGAAGTGTTGTCTCATTTCTATCTCTGCAATTTATTTTTAACCCACTCATCTCTCTTCTATCCTTTCCTAAACTTTTTGCACTTTACACAGAATGTTGCTTTTCTCATTATCTGAAATCCCTGATCCCTGTGTCAACGCACTCCTAAATTATTCTAAACCGTCTAAATGACTTCCTTAATCACAGGTCTGGTTCTAGTTTTCATGGGTTCTTCATTAGTTCCTAGTTATTTATGGAATAGAGGTAACAATCATGCTTTTAGATATGGAAGGGACTTTATTCAATCTGCTTCATTTTACATGAAACTGAGACCCAGATAGGTTACAAAAGTTCCTGGGGTCAACTCAACAACTTATTGTTAGGGGAGCACTAGAGCACTCAGTCAACTGATCTCAATTGACAATAGCATCTTAAATTTTAATCCAAGACTTTGAAGTTGTAGATTATAATCTAAAGCACATCTTCCCATATTTCCTTTCATAAGCCTTATGTATGGATTTATGGAATTATTTACTATTTCCTATGCATACCCCAGGTTTACTCACCTCATGCTCATGCTCTTTTTCTCTGCTTAGAAATTCCTTTGTTCCTCTCAATTTTTGAAAATACATATCTCCAGTATTAAAGGTCCATCTCATATGTCACCTCCTCCATTGAATCATTTGAGATCTCCAAATTATAAGTGGTCTCTTTTCTGAGACCTCTCATTACTCTTAAGCAAATGTCATAATATTTTCTGTCTCATATGAGTACTTAATATATATATTCCAGCCAGGTGCGGTGGCTCACGCCTGTAATCCCAGCACTTTGGGAGGCTGAGGCGGGCGGATCACAAGGTCAGGAGATCAAGACCATCCTGGCTAACACGGTGAAACCCCGTCTTTATTAAAAATACAAAAAAGAAAAAATTAGCCGGGCGTGGTGGCGGGCACCTGCAGTCCCAGCTACTCGGGAGGCTGAGGCAGGAGAATGGTGTGAACCCAGGAGGCAGAGCTTGAAGTGAGCAGAGATTGTGCCACTGCACTCCAGCCTGGGTGACAGGGCGAGATTCTGTCTCAAAAAAAAAATATATATATATATGTGTGTATATATATATATACACACATATATATATATTCCATTCCTCTCTTGAACTATTCTTGAAAGATTTTTTGTCTGATTCATATCTATAACCAACATAGAGCCTAACAGAGTGTGTTAGCCATAGCATTATCTGTTAAATGAGGATTTAAATTAATGAATCAAAGCACTTTCTCCAATTTTAATGAACATAATTGATATAGTACAGCTATATTGTCTAAAACTGGGAGGTTCTTATATACTTTTGGGGACTACTGAATAGTACTCAGGTACAATGATTTTTTAGGATTTTGGAGAGCTCTTCTGAAAGTGTTCTATCCATAAAAATCTTGCTACTTAACATTATAAAATAATCTGTAATAAACACTATATCAAAGCATTACCAAAAAAATTCTGAAGCTGAAGCTTAGGACAAACTCACTTTAGAATATATTTACCTGTGAACTTGAAGTACCACCTGGTTTACCTTTAAAATTAACATTGTTTTCTTGTGTGGAGTCAGGGTAAGGGCTGGTGGACACCATCGTAAAACATAGCATTGTTGCTGGAAAAATTGGTTCTCTATTCTAACAACAAAATATTACAACAAAGAACAAACTCAACTTCAACAAAATGTAGGCTGAATTTAATAACTCAGATGATCAAGTTCAGAATCAGAATGGGAGGGCATAGATACGAGGAGTGGAAAAATTCCTGACAATTTTTTCTTACTATCTAATAGGAACTGTCTCCTGTATAATTTTTTATTCCTATGATTTTGTAGAGGTTCTGTTCTTCTAACCAAATTCAGATGAAGGCAATAGTTGAATCAAGGCAGGTTTGCTCAAGAGTACTCTTCTCTATATTACATTTTTAAATGTTGCATATATTATATCTTTCTTATATTGTGTTCCGTATCATTTTTAAAATTTTACTTATATCTTTTACAGGCTCATTAGTGATATTACCCATGTACTCCCATCCCCAGTAAAACAAAATTAATAGTAATGAGTAAGACTTGTATACATTATACAAGTAAAAAATTAATAGGAAATAGAGTTTTGTAAGCAATATGGTGGAATAGGAAGGCCCAGACCCTCATTTCTCCCATGGAGACACTAATTCAACAACCATACATGAAACCAATTTTCTGTGTAAGAAATCCAGAAACTAGTTAAGAGATTTCTGCAACCCAGGAGAACATGAAACAAAACATGTGACAACCTGTCATCATAGCCCCTCCCTTCATTGTAGTACCACATGATCAAAAAGAAACTCCTAGCTCCAGATTCTCCTTGAGGAAGGAAAGAGAAAACTTGACCCTATCTTCTTATGTTATGACTTTTCAGGGGTCTGTCAAAGGGACTGGTGTCTGTTTCATCGGTCTTAGAGCAATGAAGGGACCCAGCATATTCTGGATGCTTGGAGGTTGCTGAGAACTGAAAAGAAACTGGTGATATGTTGCTTCTCCAGAGGAACATTGGTACAGCTGACAGATACAGCTCACAAGCATTTTCCTTAGAAAGAAGGAGAAGACTGGAGCATGTGCACAACACTGTAGCTTTTCAGGAGGCTACCGGAAAGGCTGATTTCTGTCTTACCTGTCTTAGAATGCACACAGGACCTGGACTACTCTAAATGCCTAGGGGCTGCTGAGACTTGAAAAGAGCTGGGTGGTGTGCCGCTGCCTTAGTGGACCTGCAGTACAGCAAACAGACACCAGAGGGAGCACGAGATTACAAGCTCTTGAAATAAGAATTCTGCAAATTGCTCTAAAGGAATCTACATGCGCAGAGAAGATACATCCACAGGAAAGGTCTGACAAGCCCCCAGAATTTCTAGTTGGGATGACTGGTGAAGGTTTTCCCTGTACAAAGCCAGTTTGTAAATAATGTTAGAGGTGTTTGCTTTTTTCAAATACAAGGATAACAACAGAAAGTTGTGAAGAATATAAAGAGGGAAAACGGCTCACTCAAGAAACAAAATGAATCTATAGAAATTGATCCTAAAGAGACAGAGGTATAAGATTACCAAACAAATAACTCAAAATAATCTTCATAAATATGCTCAATGAAGTCCAGAAAATGATTCATCAACAAAATAAAATTTAAACCAAGAGATAAAAGGTATTTTTTAAATCAGTAATTTTACAGCTGAAAACTCAAAAATTGAACTGAAAAAATTAGTAGAGGGGCTAAATAGAAGACTTGATTAAGTAGAATAGAAACAATGAGTAAACCTGTAGATAAGTCATTTGAAATGATCCAGTCAGAACTTGAAGACAGGTCATTTGAGGAAAAAAAAAAAAAAAAAGAAGAAGAAGAAAAAATAGGGAAGAAAGCCTAAGGAGCTTATGGGACACCATTAAACACAACAAAATATGAATTACGGGTGTCTCAGAAAGAGAAAAGAGAGAGAAGGGGAAGAAAGCTTACATAAAGAAAATGATTGAAAACTGCCAAAATCTGGGGAAGAAAGTAAACATCAGATTCAAGAAGTCCAATAAATTTCATATAGGATGAAACCCAAAAGACCACAACAAGGTACATTATAATCACATTGTCAAAAGTTAAAGACAGAGAATTTTTAATGCAGCATCAATAAAGTAATGTAGAAGGGAACCCCATAAGATAATTTGTGGATTTCTCAAAAGAAATCGTATAGGGCAGAAAACAGTGAGATGTTTTATTAAAGTGCGAATGACAAAAACTGCCAACTATTGAAATGGTATCCAGCATAACTGTTGTTCAAAAATAAAGAAGAGAAAAAGACTTGACCAATAAAGAAAAGGTGAGCTAGTTCACCAACACTAGACCTGCCTTGAAAGAATGCTAAATTGAATCCTGTAAGTTAAAATGAACAAATGCTAAACAGCAAGATCAAAGTATAAAGCTCACTTGTAAAGGTAAACATACACACAAATGAGAATATTCTAATACTGTAACGTTGGGGAATAAATCACATTTTAATAATTTTTAAAAATAGTTTTAATTATTATGGATACATAATCACTGTAATTATTTAAGGGGTACATGTGACATTTTTGAAGTCCAAAGATAAGGTACAAAATAACAATAAATATAAAATATGTTAATGTATGCATAACAAAAAGGAATATTTGTGACGATAACATAAAATGGGTGGGGTATGTAGAAGAACAGAGTTCTTGTATGTGCTTGATGTTAAATTGTTATCAGCTTAAAATAGGTTGTTTATAACTACACAATATTATGTGCAAACCTCATGGTAATCATAAAGAAAATACCTATAGAATATACACAAAGAAAAATAAGAAAATAAAAGCCTGTCTCTAAAAAAACAAACAAAAAACACAAAATACCCCCAAATACAAAGGAATGTAGCAAGAGAAGAAAGCAGGAACAAAAGAGCCACAAGACAGACAGAAAACAACTAAACAGCAATAGTAAGTCTTTCCTTATCAATAATTACTTTAAATGTAAAAGACGTAAACTCACCAATCAAAATACACAGAGCAGCTGAATGAATTAAAACAAAAGAAGAAGAAGACACTGCATACAAATGATTCACAATAGATTTAAGTACATATAGGCTGAAAGTGAAGGGATGGAAAAGATATTTCATACAAATGGTAAAGAAAACAGAGCAGGAGTGGCCATACATTTATAAGAAGAAATAGACTTTAAGTTAAAAAATGGTCACAAGAGACAAAGAAGGACATTATATAATGATAAAAGGTCAGTTATCTAAGAAGAAATAACATTAATAATTTTATATTCATATATATTTATACACATACACACACATATAAATACACATACCACACATACACACACACGTACATATAAATACACACACCCAACACCAGAGCACTTAAATGTATAAAGCAAACACTGACAGAATTGAAGAAAGAAATAAGTTATAATAGTAAGACATTTCATTAACCCACATTCAATAAAGGATAGAACGACCATGCAGAAGATCTAGAAGGAAACATAGGACATAAGCAACACTATGGAGTAAATGGACCTACCGATATATACACAACATTAACCAAACAGCAGCAGAATACATTCTCCTGAAGGGCACATGGAACATTCTCCAGGATAGATCCTAAGTTAGGCCACAGAAAAAGACTTAACAAATTTAAGAAGATTGAAATCATACCAAGTTTCTTCCGAATAAATGGAATAAAATTAGAAATCAATAGAAGGAAGGAAAACTGGAAAATTCACACATATATGGAAATTAAATAACAGTTTTGAACAGCCAATGGATTAAAGCACAAACCAAAAGGGAAATTAGAAAATATGTTGAGACATATGAAAATAAAAATACAACCTACCAAAACCCACGGGATGCAGTAAAAGCAGTACTAAGTGGGACTTTCATAGCAATAAATGACAACATTAAAATAATAGAAAATATCTCAAATAATCTAACTCTATACCTCAAATATTATATAAAGAAGATCAACATAAGCCAAGAATTAGTATAAGGAATAAAATACTTAATAAAGCTGAAATAAACAAAATGGAGAATAGAAAACTGACAGAAAAAAATTAAAATACCACAGTTGTTTTTCTTAAAATATTAATAAAAGTAACTTTGAGCTAGACTTAAAAAAAAAACAGAAGACACAAAATCCAAAATGAGAGAGGACACATTACAACCATTGCCACAGAAATATGAAAGAATCATAAGAGACTATTGTGAACATTATATACCAATAAATGAATAACTTGGAAGAAATAGATAAATTCACAGAACATACAAGCTACCAGACTGAATCATGGGGGAATGGAAAATGTAAACAGATATGTTAGTAAGAAGATTGAATCAGTAATCCTAAAATTTCCAATAAAGAAAATCCCAGGACAAGATGGCTTCACTCCTGAATTCTACCAAACATTTAAGAACTAAAGCCAATCCTTCTCAAACTCCTCAAAAAATCGGAGAAAAGCAAACACTGCAAATTTGTCGTTGACTCCAGAACTTCCCTAATACCAAAGCCAGATGAAGACCCTACAAGAAAAGAAAACTACAGACCAATATCCCTAATGAATATACATCAAAAAAATCCTCATCAAAATACTGGCAATCAGAATTTAATCACATTAAAATGATGACACATCATGACTACATTGGATTTTACCTGGGATGCAAGGATGAGTCAACATATGAAAGTCAATGAATATGACAAACCACATTAAGAGTACAAAGAATAGGCTGGGCACAGTGGCTCACGCCTATAATCCCAACACTTTGGGAGGCCGAGGTGGTTGGATCACGAGGTCAGGGGTTCAAGACCAGCCTGGCCAACATAGTGAAACCCCGTCTCTACTACAAATACAAAAAAATTAGCCAGGCGTGGTGGCAGGCACCTGTAATTCCAGCTACTCGGGAGGCTGAGGCAGGAGAATTGCTTGAACCTGGGAGGCAGAGGCTGCAGCGAGCAGAGATTGTGCCACCGCACTCCAACCTGGGCAAGAGTGTGAGACTCTGTCTCAACAACAACAAAAAAAGAGTGCAAAGAATAAAAATCACATGATTATCTGAATATATGTTGAAAAAGCATTTGACAAAATTCAACATTGTTTCATGATAAAACACTCTCAGCAAACTAGAAACAGGAGAAAATTACCTTAATCTAATACAAGCCATATATGAAAAAACCCACAGGTATCATATACAAAGGTGAAAATCTGAAAGGTTTTCCTCTTTCCTTAAGAACAAGGCAAAGGTATCCACTCTAACCACTTCTGTTCAACAAAGGACTGAAAATCCTAGACAGAGCAATTAAGTAAGAGAAAGAAATAAAAGACATCAAAATCAGAAAAAAAACCAAGTAAAATTGTCTGTTCTTGGATGACATGATCTTATATATAGAAAATGCTAAAGATTCTACACACAAGAAAACTCAGAAGTAATGAACAAATCCCACAAAATTGATAGAAACACAACCAACACTGAAAAATCAGTTGTGTTTTTGTTTGTGTGGTTGGTTTTTTTGTTTTTGTTTTTGTTTTTTCAGATGGAGTTTTACTCTTGTCGCCCAGGCTGGAATGCAACGGCACGATCTTGGCTCACTGCAACCTCTGCCTCCCAGGTTCAAGCGATTCTCCTGCCTTAGTCTCCCGAGTAGCTGGAACTACAGGTGTGCACCACTACGCCCAGTTAATTTTGTATTTTTAGTAAAAGTGGGGTTTCACCATGTTGGCCAGGCTAGTCTTGAACTCCTGACCTCGGGTGATCCACCTGCCTTGGCCTCCCAAAGTGCTGGGATTACAGGCCTGAGCCACTGTGCCTGGCCTAAACATCAGGTGTGTTTCTATACAGTAATGATGACTAATCAAAAAAAGGAAATTGAGAAAAATGACCTCATGTACACTAGTATCAAAAAGAAAAAATACTTAATAAATTCAAGCAGGGAGATGAAAGATTTGCACACTGAAAACAATAAAACATTGATGAAAGAAATTGAAGAAGACACAAATAAATGGAAATAAATTCTGTGTTCATGGATGTGAAGACTGAATATTAAAATGTTCATACTACCCAAAACAATGTACAAATTCAATGCAATCCTATTAAAATGAATAGCATTTTAAAAATAAATAGAAAAAAAAGACATATGAAACCACAAAGAACCCTGAATAGACACATTTTGAGAAAGAAGAACAAAATTAGAGGCCTCATATTTATGGTTTCAAAACATCATAAAACTACAGTTATCAAAACAATATGGTAATGATATAAAGACAGACCCATAGATCAATGGAACATAATAGAGAGCCCACAGGTATATGTTCAACTCATGTTTGACAAGAGCGCCAAGACTACAGAATGTGGAAAGAATAATCTCTTCAGTAGACAGTGACAGGAATTGTGGATATTCACATGCAAACTAACGATTTTGAACTATGGCGTTGCATTGTACACAAATATTAAATCAAAATGGATTAAAGAATTAAACATAAGACCTGAAACTGTAGAACTCCTAGTAGAAACCTAGGGGGAAGGTGTCAAGCCATTGGTCTTGGCAATGATTTCTTGCATGTGATATCAAAACCACAGGCAATAAAACCAAAAATAGACAAATAGGACTACATCAAATTAAAAAGCTTCTGCCCAGCAAAGGAAACACTCAACAGAGGAAAGGCAGTCTTCGGAATGGGAGAAAATATTTGCAAACTATATATCTGATAAGGAGTTAATACGCAAATTATATAGGCAACTCTTTCAACTCAATAGCAAAAAAAGAAAAAAAAGAAAAAGAAAGAAAGAAAAGAAAAGATTAAAAAGTGGGCAAAGGACTTGAGTAGACACTTCTCCAAAGAACACACACAAATGGTCACCAGGTATAGGAAAGGGTGCTCAACACAAGGAATCATCAGGAAATGCAGGTCAAAGTCACAATGAACTATCACCTCACACCTTTTAAGATGGCCACTGTAAAACAAAAACAAAATTCAACTGTTGGCAAAGATGTGGAGAAACTGCAACCATTACACACTGTTGGTGGGAATGTAAAATGATACAGCTCTTATGGAAAAACAGTATGGATATCCCCAAAAAGATAAAAAGAGAACTATAATGTGGTCCAGCAATGGCACATACGGGCATTTTTACAAAAGAATTTAAACTGGGATCTTGAAGTGATCCCTGCACTTCCAGGTTCACTGCAGCATTATTCACAGTAGTCAAGAGGTGGAAATAACTTAAATGTCTATGGACCAATGAACGGATAAAGAACACATGGTATATACATACAGTGGAATATTATCCAGCCATAACAAGAAGAAAATCTTGTCACATGCTACAACATTCATGAATTTTGAGGAAATTATGCCAAGTGAAATAAGCCAGACACAGAAATGCAAATACTGCAGGATTCCATTTATATGAAGTATCTAAAATAGTCAAACTCAATGAAGGAGAAAGTAGAATTGCGGTTGCTATGGGCTGGGGGGAGGGGAAATCATGAGTTGCTTTTCAAAGGGTATAAAGTTTCAGTCAAGCAAAATAAAAATGTTATAGAAATCAGCTGTGCAATATCGTGTTTACAGTTAACAATACTGTACTGTATGTTTAAAAATTTGTAAAGTGAGTAGATCTCATATTATATGCTTAACACAATAAAACTATTTAAAAAATTATAGGAAATAAAGCCCAGTAATAGCCTTACTACTAAAATAAGTGGTAGTATGTGCCTGTCATGCGTGCCTGTCACATCTTCTTCTACCCTAAGACTTTGGTTAGTATAAAAAAATTCAACTTCTATAGTAACAGATCTTTCTCTGGGAAATTGATTTTAGCCATATCCTCATAAATCCCAAACAAGTATTCTTTCTAGTTCACTGACACTTCAATGATGATGGCAAATAGATGAAACTCAGCACTTAAAAAATTAGATGTGTGGAAACACAATTAAAGTGATAGTCATTGACTACAATAATAAATAACGTTAAGTATCACAACTTCACCTAAAAACAAGTGTGTGTTCTTGCAGATGCCTAAGAAGGTTTAACATGAGTTGCTCCCCAAAATAAAAAATTTAAAAAAAAGAGTGACTCCTTCTCCTTTCTCTTGAGAGAGTCTTAGAGTTATGACAGTGTCATCAGCCACCTTTTCTTCCTGCTTAAATGACTGGCAAGGATCAGATGCTCACTGCAGAATCGTGTTATTTTTCAAATAAAATCTAAAACTAAAATACTACACTTCACTTAAAAATGCTATACGATATGAACTTTAAAGTAGTTTTTTTCCAATTCTGTGAAGAAAGTCATTGGTAGCTTGATGGGGATGGCATTGAATCTATAAATTACCTTGGGCAGTATGGCCATTTTCACGATATTGATTCTTCCTACCCACGAGCATGGAATGGTCTTCCATTTGTTTGTATTCTCTTTTATTTCATCGAGCAGTGGTTTGTAGTTCTCCCTGAAGAGGTCCTTCACATCCCTTGTAAGTTGGAATCCCAGGTATTTTATTCTCTCTGTAGCAATTGTGAATGGAGTTCACTCATGATTTGCCTCTCTGTCTGTTATTGGCGTATAAGAATACTTGTGATTTTTACACATTGATTTTGTATCCTGAGACTTTGCTGAAGTTGCCTATCAGCTTAAGGAGATTTTGGGCTGAGACGATGGGGTTTTCTAGATATACAATCATGTCATCTGCAAACAGGGACAATTTGACTTCCTTTTTTCCTAATTGAATACCCTTTATTTCCTTCTCCTGACTGATTGCCCTGGCCAGAACTTCCAACACTATGTTGAATAGGAGTGGTGAGAGAGGGCATCCCTGTCTTGTGCCAGTTTTCAAAGGGAATGCTTCCAGTTTCTGCCCATTCAGTATGATATTGGCTGTGGGTTTGTCATAGATAGCTCTTATTATTTTGAGATACGTCCCATCAATACCTAATTTCTTGAGAGTTTTTAGCATGAAGGGTTGTTGAATTTTGTCAAAGTCCTTTTCTGCATCTATTGATGTAATCATGTGGTTTTTGTCATTGGTTCTGTTTATATGCTGGATTATGTTTATTGATTTGCAAAAGAGCCTGCATTGCCAAGTCAATCCTAAGCCAAAAGAACAAAGCTGGTGGCATCATGCTACCTGAGTTCAAAGTATACTACAAGGCTACGGTAACCAAAACAGCATGGTACTGCTACCAAAACAGAGATATAGACCAATGGAACAGAACAGAGCCCTCAGAAATAATGCCACATATCTACAACTATCTGACCTTTGACAAACCTGACAAAAACAAGAAATGGGGAAAGGATTCCCTATTTAATAAATGGTGCTGGGAAAACAGGATAGCCATATGTAGAAAGCTGAAACTGGATCCCTTCCTTACACCTTATACAAAAATTAATTCAAGATGGATTAAAGACTTAAATGTTAGACTTAAAACCATAAAAATCCTAGAAGAAAACCTAGGCAATACCATTCAGGACATAGGCATGGGCAAGAACTTCATGTCTAAAACACCAAAAGTAATGGCAACAAAAGCCAAAATTGACAAATGGGATCTAATTAAACTAAAGAGCTTCCGCACAGCAAAAGAAACTACCATCAGAGTGAACAGGCAACCTACAGAATGGGAGAAAATGTTTGCAATCTACTCATCTGACAAAGGGCTAATATCCAGAATCTACAATGAACTCAAACAAATTAACAAGAAAAAAACAAACAACCCCATCAAAAAGTGGGCAAAGGATATGAACAAACACTTCTCAAAAGAAGACATTTATGCAGCCAACAGACACATGAAAAAATGCTCACCATCACTGGCCATCAGAGAAATGCAAATCAAAACCACAATGAGATACCATCTCACACCAGTTAGAATGGCAATCATTAAAAAGTCAGGAAACAACAGGTGCTGGAGAGGATGTGGAGAAATAGGAACACTTTTACACTGTTGGTGGGACTGTAAACTAGTTCAACCATTGTGGAAGTCGGTGTGGCGATTCCTCAGGGATCTAGAACTAGAAATACCATTCGACCCAGCCATCCCATTACTGGGTATATACCCAAAGGATTATAAATCATGCTGCTATAAAGACACATGCACACATATGTTTATTGTGGCACTATTCACAATAGCAAAGACTTGGAACCAACCCAAATGTCCAACAATGATAGACTGGATTAAGAAAATGTGGCACATATACACCATGGAATACTATGCAGCCATAAAATATGATGAGTTCATGTCCTTTGTAGGGACATGGATGAAGCTGGAAACCATCATTCTCAGCAAACTATCGCAAGGACAAAAAACCAAACACTTCATGTTCTCACTCATAGGTGGGAATTGAACAATGAGAACACATGGACACAGGAAGGGGAACATCACACACTGGGGCCTGTTGTGGGGAGCGGGGAGGGGGGAGGGATAGCATCAGGAGATATACCTAATGTTAAATGACAAGTTAATGGGTGTAGCACACCAACATGGCACATGTATACATATGTAACAAACCTGCACGTTGTGCACATGTACTCTAAAACTTAAAGTATAATAAAAAAAAATGTTATACGATAGGAATGAAAATCGGTTGATATAGGTTGATCACAAATTACTAATTTTTACTTTAACCATTCTATTTTCCCCTCCTATTGTAGTATTTTTTTTGTATTACAAATGGAAAGTAGAAGGTAATAATATTCCTGAAACAAAACATAGTGAAAATCATCTGAAGAATAAACAAATAAAATGAAGAGAAAAAAATAAAGACAATGCCACAAGTAGTCGAAATTAAACAGGAGTCCTTGAAGGTGTATATATTTTTCAAGATATTTTTCATAATGTGCTTAAACTTAATTGGGGAGGTAATGTGGTGCAGAGGAAAGAATGCACACTGCAGAATCTTGCCATTTTCTATCTGTCAGACCTTAGACAATCCAACTAATTTTCATATCTTCACAGAATAGGAATATTGTCAACCACAGAATAGGAATATTCTCAGCTAATGTATCAGCTTGCTGTGAGAATTACAGATTATTTTGTGTATTGGCCACCTGCTGATATATATGTGTCTCAGAAATACAGAATTAAAAATGTGTGATTGTTCAGTAAATTATAGCCAATATTATGGTCACAATCACGATTTATTGCTTGGGTGAAGAGACTTTTGCCCATTAACTGTCTTTCCTGTCCTCACTTTTTACATGTTCCCTAAACCTACAAAAGACTCTGTTTCTTCAGTAGCTAAAAGCTGTCAACATTTGAAGAAACGTTTGTCACTTCTCTTGGCTCTCCTATTACATAACCTCTTTCAGTCTTGGTATGTAGCTATACACAGTACATCCAAGTAATCCTGACTGACTCTAATACTCTCTCACTTGTCTGTCTTTATTAACTCTCAGGGGAAAATGTCTGGTTTGTATGGCCTAAAATTTATGCAGTTTGTTTTTTTCTAAAAAAAGAAATATAAAATTTTGAATACAAAATTACATGGAGAATGTTTCTTTATACTGTGAAAGGTGATCACAACGAATTTGAAAAAACTGACATATACCTTCAAAAAACAGTCCCAAAAAACATTTTTATTAATGACTGCTCAAAACACCGTTCTCCCTACAATTTTGGCTGCATATTTCTGATCCTCTTTTAATATGACAGAGATTGTTATTCTGTCTAGAGATAATGAGGACTAATTCTTTCTATTAGCATAGCGTGTTTTGTTAATAAACCGTATAAACAGGTTTTGTCAGGTTTACAACTCATACTGATAGTGTTATTTAATGTTTAGGTTTTTTTTTTTTTAATTTGAGGAACCTCTTTTATATGAATTGTAAGAATTCAGTGTATTTTAACTTTTCTTCTTCCAAATGTAATCCTAAATATTATTGCAAATAATGATGCTCATTAGCCAATTTGCTGTCAATAACTCATTTCGGTGGCATAATGTTCTATGTTATCTTTGTTGATGTCAACATTTCTAATTAAACCGGCAAGAAATTTAATTACATTTCAATACAGTTCATATAACTCACTCCTCTTCATTAATTGACTCATCAGACAAATACAAGAGCCTGTTCATTACTTCTAATAGAACTTTATCTCTTCCTGTTATTACTATTTTGATTTATGATCTGAATTTTAATTACTTTCTGTTATATTGTTTTGTTTCATTATTTCTTGATGTCATAATTATTTCTATTAATCCCATTGACCTTAATTATTTTCATTTCATCTTGCATTCGACAATTGTTTGATTTTTCTCTAACATGTTTTGTTTTAAAGATGGATATAACAAGAGAAGATAAAATTCATATATTTCAAATCAGGAACCTATTGTTTATCCTTATCAAGACTTTTCAAAATAAAACTTTTTCAAATTGCAGATAAAATGACATACACCCAGATCTACTACTCTTTAGCTATATCTTCAACATGTGCATAGTCCTCCAATATAATTGGAAGTAGGCATGTGTGCCGGAGGATTCATGATAGAAGGAGATAGTTGTCTTAACAAGGTGTCATGATGTATTACTTTTGTGTCTTTTACAAAATTATGTGAGCACAAAAACATTTTGCTAGGAACTCTTCCAGTTCTCAACGTTTAAGCTTGATTCCTTAGTTTCATGGTAAATTTGTCTCTATCATTAAGACTTTAAAGGTGACCCTATATCTTACATCCTAAGATAATGCGCCTTTTCTGTTGTGCAAACTTTTAAAGCCTTCTTTCAGTCCTTTTCGTCATAGCCAAACTTTCCTAGACAATAGTTTTCTAATTCATTACAATGTCTTCTGATCCTGATTCTACATATTAAACATATGAATTTTAACAAAAATCCCTTCCTTAGAAAATACAATATACTCTTTTTCTTTTCAAGTTCTATAATGACGCTTTAGTATTTTCTCTTTAGTTGGTGTTACTGGACTGAATATTTGTGTTCCCCAAAATTTAGATGTTGAAATCCTAATTGCTAAGCTGATGGTATTAGGTGGTGGGACCTTTGAGAGGTGATTAGGCCATGAGGATAGAACCCACATGAATGAGATTAGTTCTCTTATAAAACAGACCCCACCCTGCCCCCAGAGCCCTCTTTCTTTTTCCCATCACCATGTGAAGATAGAAGAAGTTGGCAGTCTGCAACACGGATGAGAGCCATCACTCAAACTTGACCATGATAGCATTGTAATCTTGGATTTCTAGCACTCTGACCTTGGATGTCCAGCGATAAATAAGTGTTTGCATTTAAGTCACTGAATCTATGGTAATGTTTTACAGCAACCCAAGCTGAATAACACAGTGGTTATTTTCTTCTTAAAATTCTGTCTTCCTTTTGCTTCCTTTACTTCCCTATTTTCCTTCTGGTCATTTCTTCTTGGTTACCTTTATGGACTTTTCTTCTGCTGCTTTTCTTAAATGTATCTCTCAGGTCTTTTTTTCTTTGATCTTGTCTTTTCCTCACTCAAAGATCTCTCCCCATCCACACTTATTGCTTTAAGTACCCCTATTTTTTGAGAAATCCCTGAATTATACTTCTAACCTGAACTATTAGCTCCAGCCAATTTCTCATCAGGTATTCAAAACTCAGAGAATCCCCAGATGAATTATTCTCTTAATAGCTTCTTCCTTATTTTGTGTCACAGTGAACTACATTATCATTTAAAAATGTGTTCCAATATGGAAATAACTTTGTCTTATTATTTCCTTCAGCCATCATTTTTGGGGTGAGGGGTCCATAAAAACATCTCTATTCAAAGGCATAAAGATCCTTCTCTCCTGGTCAATTGAAAAAGAAATATGTTTGAGAATTTATATTGGGACTAATTTCTTCTTATTTATGTGAATTAACTTTCACTACCATACACTGAGTGAAATCAAAATTTTCAACAAAAATCAGAGGAATAGTTTTAAGCAAAAGGATACTTTCTAAAATAACGCATAAGTTCCCTATCAGCTATATCCAGCACTGAGCTGACAGTCATAGGCCTTCTTGAAATGCACCTGATCTATCATGGCTGCAATAATCACAGGCCTTGCATAAATCCTCTAAGAGGAGCCAGGAAATGAATAAGATGTCCATGCTCTATTTATAGCACACAAAGGTCAAGTTTCTAGCTTCACTGTTTATCCAGTTTCTTACTGGCTGCCACAGATCTTCAGCTGGGAACTCACAGAGGACAGTAGCCACGCTCGGTACTCAATCGGAAAAATTAACTGGAGTTCAGGTAATGTAGAATGTTTTGATGGGTTGCACATGCAGCTACTTTAGTATTTGACATAAGCAGGTTATAAGATTATAAGGCCATGTTGAGAAACATATCACCCAGGAAATAATTAATTCTTGTATTTGAATATGTTCTAAGACACCTTCCTATCACCCTATGTTTATAATGAGGTCTATTTCCTTAACATACTTACTGAAACACAGGGCAAGATGGATTTGTCATCTTGCCAATTCCAGGTGAAAAATGTCAAGACTGTGTGTGTGTGAGTGTGTGTGTAGGAGTGTGCATTTGTGGAAGGGAATGTGTCGAGGGAGAAAAGGAAGAAGAGAGAGAGAGGAAAAGGCAGTATCTGGGGGGCGGGGGAGGTGGCCAGGATGGCCGACTAGAAGTAGCTAGTGTGTGCAGCTCTCAGAGAATGGACGGGATGAGTATACAACCTTCAACTGAAACATTCAGGTACATGCATCGGAACTAACTAGAGAATCAAATCTCTGTTCTCAACTCATGGAGAACAGAGAAAAGCAAGGCAGGATGACAGCCCACCCAGGAACAACATGGAGCCAGGGGAACCTCTCCAGCCCAGGGATGTGGTGAGTGAATGAGTGACTCCAGGAAATCATGCTTCTTCCATGGATCTTTGCAACCCTTGGATCAAGAGATCCCCTCATAAACCCACTCCAGCAGGGCAATCAGGCAGACACACAGAGCTATGTGCAAGCTTGGCAGAGCAGCCACTCAGGCACATGCAAAGACCCAGGAGCCTTAGCTATCCAGGCTTTCCAGGCTTCCTGGCAAAGGTAGCTGCAACTCCAACAAAAAGAGAGGTTAGATCCCTGTACATAACTCTAGGAAAGGGTCTGAATCCAGGGGCTGAGTGGCAACAGTTGGCAGGTCCCATTTCCACAGCACCTGATAAGACCCACTGGCTTGGAATTCCAGCCAGCCAGCGGTAGCAGCAGTGCACCTCCCTAAGACAGAGCTCCCAAGGGGAGTGGCAGGCTGTCATCTTTACTATTTGGGTGACTTAGCCATTCCAGCCTTTGGGTTTTGGACAGTCCAAGATGACCGGGGACAGAAATGGTCCCCCAGAACAGCATAGCTGCTCTACCAAAATGTGGCCAAACTGCTTTTTCAAGTGGGTCTCTGATCCCATTCTTCCTTACTGGGCAAGACCTCCCAAACAGGGTCTCCAGCCACCCCCACCAGTGCTCTCTAGCTGACAGAGATTTCAAACATCCCTGCCGCAGAGATGCCAGAGGGTGGAGAAGGCCTCCCTGCTTTTTTAAGTGGGTCTCTCATCCCATTCTTCCTTACTGGGCAAGACTTCCCAAACAGGGTCTCCAGCCACCCCCACCAGTGCTCTCTAGCTGACAGAGATTTCAAACATCCATGTGACAGAGATCCCAGAGGGTGGAGCAGGCCACCATCTTTGCTATTTGGGTGAATTAGCTGTTCTGGCCTTTGGGCTTTGGAATGTCCAAGGCGACCAGGGGCTGAAGTAGAACCACAGTACAGCACAGCTGCTCTATGAAAATGTAGCTAGACTGTTTTTTAAAGCTGGCCCCCTATCTCATTCCTCCTCACTGTGTGGGACCTCCCAGATCGGGTCTCTAGCCACTTCCTACAAGTGCTTTCAGGCAGCAACATGTCCGTATCTCCCTGGGATGAAGCTCTCAGAGGGAGGGGTAGGCTGCCATCTTTGCTGTTTTGTAGCCTTCACAGTTGATACCTCCAGGTACTGGAAAATCTGAGGTGACTAGGGACTGGAGTGAGCCTGCAGCATACCACAGCAGCCCTACGGAAAACTGGCCAGATTGTTACGTGAGTGCCCATTCCCATATCCCCTCACCATGCAGGTCCTCCAGGCCTTGGCCTCCAGCAACCCCCTGCCAGAGCTATTGAGCCAGGAGCAGCTCTGCAACTTCCTGGACACAGCCCCCAGGGGCAACTGAAAGCCTCTCTGCCACTGCTTCTGCAGTGGAACTGCCCTTGCTACTCTCAGACTAATGAAGGAGCAAAGACCCTAAGTGCCTTAAACAAATCTCCAGCAAGATGCAGGCAACACAGAGGAGGTCAGTCTGTCTCCCATAGGTCCCAGATACTCCCCACTGCTCATAATGAGACAGAAAAGCCTCAGCTTGGGCCCACAGCACAGACACTTCATCCTGGGCTGATTGTACTGATTGCTGACCTACATCTCTCTGGGGTGGAGCCTCCAGCAGATAAGCAAAAGACCCTTCGGCACAAGTTCCCTTCTTCTGCTGCCTCCAGGTTGGGGTAGGAACATAAACACTGAGATCACCCCAGAGTTGCAATGGGCAGCCCAGGGGTGCCACGCTAAGATCTACAGCCAGCACTCAAAGGGGAGAGGAACCCACACTCTCAGAGCATCGAGAGGGAACACAGCTGTAACTGTGAGGAAACATAGGGAAGCCACCCAACTGAGCAAGAGTCTACCAACTGAGCAATATGTCTAAGTGTCCAAAGCTTCAGCCCTCAAAATACCTTGCTAACATACCCCCTCTGAAATCAAAGATAAGAAGTCAGCTTCAAATAAAGACCATTCACAAAGGCTTGGCCTGGTGAAAACATCCAGAAAACAAGCCTATTGACTGCATTCAATCTATACTACAGTTAAAGGAACACCCACATGCAGAGATCAGAAAGAATCAACACAAGAACTCCGGTAACTCAGATGGCTAGAGTGTTGTGTGTCTTCCAAACAGCTGCATGAGCTCTCCAACAAGAGTTCTTAATCAGGCTAAATTGGCTGAAATGATAGAAATGGAATTCAGAATATGGATAGAAACGAAGATCACTGAGATTCAGGAGAACGGCAAAACCCAAACCAAGGAAACTAAGAATCAGAATAAAATAATAAAAGAGCTGAAGTACACAATAGCAGGTATAAAAAAGATCCTGATGGATCTGACAGAGCTGAATCACACAATACAAGAATTTCACAATGCAATTACAAGATTTAACAGCAGAATAAACCATGCTGAGAAAAGGATCTCAGAACTTGGAAGACTGGCTCTCTGAAATAAGACAGTAAGAAAAAATTTAAAAAAGAAAAAGAAAAGAAGAAAACCTCTGAGAAGTAGGGGATTATGTGAAGAGGCCAAATGTATGAATCACTGACATCCCTGAAAGGGTGAGCAAACAGCTTGGAAAATATATTTCAGGATATTTTCCATGAAAATTTTCCCAACCTTGTTAGAGAGGCTAAGAGTCAAACTCAGGAAATATAGAGAACCCCTGCAAGATTCTACACAAGAAAATCAACCCCAAGACAGATAATCATCAGATTTTCCACAGTTGAAATGAAAGAATGTTAAACGAGCTGGAGAGAAAGGGCAGGTCACTTACAAAGGGAACCCCATCAGCCAAAAAACAGATGTCTCAGCTGAAACCCTAAAAGCCAGAAACGATTGGGGGCCTATATTCAACATTCTTAAAGAAAAAATATCTTCTACCAAGAATTTCACATCCAGACAATCTAAGCTTCCTAAGCAAAAAAGAAATAATATACTTTTCAGATAAGGTAATGATGAGGGAATTCATTACTACCAAACCTGCTTTACAAAGAGACTTTAAAAGAAGCACTAAATATAGAAAAAAAAAAAGATTGCTACCAGCTAATACAAAAACACTCTTAAATATACAGACCAGTTACACTATAAAGCAACCACACCAAGCCAGAATAATAACCAGCTAACAACACAATTACGGGATCAAATCCACACATATTGACCCGAATTTTGAATGTAAATGGGATAAATGCTCCATTAAAAAGCACAGAGTGGCACTATCTTATTCCAGTCAGAATGGCCATTATTAAAAAGTCAGAAAATAACAGATGGTGGTGAGGTTGCAGAGAAAAGGGAGCAGTTATACACTGTTGATGGGAGTCTAAATTACCTCGGCCATTGTGAAAAACAGTATGGTGATTCCTCAAAGGGCTAAAAGCAGAGCTACCACTCAACCAAGCAATCCCATTACTGGGTATATAGCCAGAGGAATATAAATCATTCTACCATAAAGACACGTGCATGCGAATGTTCATTGCAGCACTATTCACAATAGCAAAGACATGAAATCAACCTAGATGCCATCGATGATAGACTGGATAAAGAAAATCTGGTACATATACACCACAGAATATTATGCAGCCAGGAAAGGAAGTAGATCATGTCTTTTGTGGGAACATAAACGGAGCTGGAGGCTATTATCTTTAGTAAAACAGGGCAGGAACAGAAAACCAAATATCACAAGTTTTCATTTATAAGTGGAAGCTAAATGATGAGGACTCATGAACACAAAGAAGGGAACAACAGACACTGGGTTCTAGTTGAGGGTGGAGGGTGGGAGGAGGGAGTAGAGCATAAAAGATAACTATTGGATACTGAGTTTCATACCTGGGTGATGAAATATCTGTACAACAAATCCGCATGACTCAAGTTTACCTGTATAACAAACCTTCACATGTACCGTTGAATCTAAACTAAAAGTCAAAAAAAGAGAAAACATTTGTGTCAGTGCCAGAAATAAAGACACTGAAAATGTGCAAAAAAGAAAACGATAGTAAAAAATTAGAAATAATTTTAAACTGGCTTTCTAGTATTACCATATTATTCAACACTACAACCATCTCTAACACTTCCAAATCTTTTTTCTACACCATTCTTTTTTCCACAGCATCTATAGCTGTTTTAGTTGAGTCTTCCACCATTATATAGCCTTGAATGTTAAAAAAAAATCAAATACTAAATGTCCCTGCTTTGGTTTTCCTATTTATCACATGAATCAATCTATAACATACCCATGAGGTTGACTTTTTAAAACACAAATGTGTTTATATTACTTCACTTTTAAAATGATCCACTCTATCCCTAATAACTTAAACATAAAAATTAAAAGTCAATATTCCCTCAAATGAAGACATACGAATGACCAACAAGTATATGGAAAAGTATTTAACATTGCTAGTCATCACAGAAATGCAAATCAAAACCACATTGAAATATATTCTCACTCCAGTTAGGATAGCTAGTATCAAAAAGACCAAACACAACTAATACTCATGAGGATGCAGAGAAAATGGAGCTCTTATACAGTGCTGTTGGAAATGCAAACTAGTATAGCCTGTATGGAAAATAGTACAGAGGTTCCTCAGAAAACTAAAATAGAACTACCATATGATCCAGCAATCCCACTACTAGGCATGTATCCAAAGGAGAGGAAATCAGTATATAAAAGTGATACCTGCACCTCCATGTTTATTGCAGCACTAATCACAATAGACAAGATATGAAATAAACCCAGCTGTCCAAAAACAGATAGGTGGATAAAGAAAATATGGTATATATACTCAATGGAGTACTATTTATGCATAAAAGGAATGGCATCCTGTCATTTGCAGCAACATGAATGGAACTGACATACATCAGGTGAATAAGACAGGAACAGAAAGTAAAACTGCATGTTTTCACTCATATAAAGAAGTTTTTTTAAAAAGTTTATTTATATAAGTAAAAGTGGAATAGAGGTTACTAGAAGCTTGGAAGGGAAGGGAGAAGAGAGGAATAGAGCACTGTTAAAGGAAATAAAATTTCTGCTAGAAAAAAGCAGTAAGTTCTAGTGTTTCATAGCACCATAGGATAACTATAGTAAACATTAATGTATATTTTCAAATAGCTAAGAAAGAGGACAGTAAACTTTCCCAACACAAAAAAATAATAAATGTTTGGAATAATCATGAATATGCAAATTACCCTGATCTGATCACTATACGCTGTATGTATTAAAATGTCACTGTGTATCCCCAAAATATGTACAATCATTATGTGTCCATTTAAATCATCAATATCATTTCACGTTTTGACCCTTACATGGGCCTCAATTAATAGACTGCATATGAGATGATTGAGGGTAGAGAACATAAATATCTGTGAGTGTGATAAAATACTTGTTTTACTTGGGGACAGATGTGGATGTAGAATAATAAAATTGTTAGGAAAATAGAAATATGTGTGTGGATAGTTTCTTTATAATTTAGATGTAAGTATTTGAACAATACACTAGGTTATTATGCTTCTACTGGCATGAGATATTTAATCTGTACAATGTACAGCAGGATATAAGCAAAAATTAAACAAGAAATATGGCATTTCAAAAAGTAAGAGGAATGGCAGAGACATACTGGAAAGATAAGTTTTCAGTCCAATATCTCTGATGAACATAGACACAAAAATCTCCAACAAAATACAGGCAAACCAAATCCAGAAGCATAACAAAAAGTTAATTCACCACAGTCAAGAAGGCTTCACTCCTGGAATGCAAGACTGGACCAACACACAGAAATCAATAAATGTGGTTCACCATAAAAACAGAAGTAAAATCCAAAACAATATGATTTTCTCAATAGATATAGAAAATACCTTCAGTAAAATTTGATATCAATGTATGTCATCAAAGGAGCATATCTCAAAATAATAAGATCCATCTATGACAAATCCACAGCCATTATACTAAATGGGCAAATGCTGGAAGAATCCCCCTTGAGAACCAGAACAAGACAAGGTTGCCCACTCTCACCACTCCTATTCAATATAGTGCTGGAAGTCTTAGCCAGAACAATCAGGCAAGAGAAGAAAATAAAGCAAATCCAAATAGAAAGAGAAGAAGTAGAATTATCTCTCTTCACAGATGATATGATTCTAAACCTGGAAAACCCTGAATATTCCACAAAAGCTACTAGAACTGATAACTTCTGTAAAGTTTCAGGATGCAGAATCAATGAACAGAAATTAGTAGCATTTCTGTACACCAATAATGTACAAGCTGGGGGCCAAATCAAGAGAGCAATCCTATTTACAATAGCCACAAAAAGAATAAAATACCTAGGAATACAGCTCATCAAGGAAGTGAAAGATATTTACAAGGAGAATTACAAAATACTGTTAAAGGAAATCAGAGTTGATACATACAAATGGAAAAACATTCCACACATGGATAACAATAATCAATATGGTTAAAATGGCCATACTTCCCAAAGCAATTCACAGATTCAATGCTCTATCAAACTACTAATGTCATTTTCACAGAATTATAAAACACTATTCTAAAGTTCATGTAGAATCAAAAAAAGAGCCCAAATAACCACAGCAATCCTAAGCAAAAAGAACAAAGTTGGAGACATCACGTTACCCAACTTCACACTCTACTACAAGGCTACAGTAAACAAAACAGCACAATACATGTACAAAACCAGAAGCATAGACCAATGGAACAGTTTAGGGAACCCCAAAATAATGCCGCATACCTACAACCATTTGATCTTTGACAAAGTCAACAATAATAAGCTATAGAGAAAGGACTTCCTGTTCAACAAATGATGCTGGGGTAACTCGCTAGCCATATGCAGAAGATCGTATCTGGACCCCCTTCCTCGCATCATATAAAAAATTGACTCAAGATGCATTAAAGACTTCAATGTAAGAACTAAAAGTATAATAATCCTAAAAGAAAACCAAGGAAACACCATTTTGGACATCAGCCTTAGGAAAGAATTTATGACCAAGTCTTCAAAAGCAACTGCAACAAAAGCAGAAATTTACAAGGGAGATCTAATTAAACGAAAGAGCTTCTGCACAGCAAAAGAAACAATCAACAGAATAAACAGACAACGTAGAAAATTAGACAAAATAGTCACAAACTGTGCATCTGACAAAAGTATGACATCCAAAATCTATAAAGACCTCAACAATTCAACTTGCAAAAAAAGGGCAGAACATCATGGCAGAATAGAAGCCTCCATGCTCATCTCCCCAAAAAGGACGCCAATTTAACAACTATCTACATAAAAGAAAAGCACCTTCATAAGAACCAAAAATCAGGTGAGCACTTACAGTACCTGATTATAACTTCACATCTCTGAGAAAGGCACTGAAGACGTAGAAAAAGCAGTCTTGAATTGTTGACACCACCCTTTTTCCCCTTGCCCCGGCATTGGCGACACGGTGCACACGGCATTTTTGTGTGATGGATAGAGGGAGAGTGCAGCAATTCTGGGGCATTGAACTCAGTGTTGCCCTGTTATAGCAGAAAGAAAAACTGGTCTACACTCAGCTGACACCCACCCACAGAGGGAGTATTTAAAATAGCCATAGCCAGAGGTGAAGTGCTGATCCCAGCAGTCAGAACTTGAGTTCTCACAAGCCTCACCACTGTGTGATAATGAACTCTGGGGTCCTAAATAAACTTGAAAGGCAGCCCAGGGCACAAGGACTGAAACTCCTAGGTGAGTCCTAGTGGCGAACTTGACCCAGAGCCTGTGGACTTGGGTAGGGGAGTGGCACACAACTTACTAAGACACTAGCTGGTGTGGCTAGAGAGTGCTGGCATGATAGCCCACGGCTTCAAAGGAGACCCCTTCTTTCTGCTTGAGGAGAAGAGACGGAAGAGTGGGGATGACCTTGTCTTGCATCTTGGATACCAGCTCAGCCACAGGAGGATAGGGCACCAGTCAGAGTTGTAAAGCCTCTATTTCAGGACCTAGCTCCCAGATGACGTTTCTGGACACACCCTGGGCCAGAAGGAATTCTGCTGTCTTGAGGGGAAGGATCCAGTCCTGGCAGAATTTGTCAACTGTTAACTGAATAGTCCTTGGGTCCAGAATAACCTGCTGTGATACCCAGGTACTATGTTAAGGGCCTTGTGTGAGACTCAGATTTGCTGGCTTCAGGTGAGACTCAGCACATTATAAGCTGTGGTGGATACAGAGAGTAACACCTTCTGCTTGAGAAAAGCAGAGGAAAAAGTAAAGACCTTTTCTTGTACCTTACGTACCAGGTTGGCCACAGGGGTATAGAGAACCAAGCAGGCTCTTGGATTCCCCAGTTCTAGAACTTGGCTCTTGGACGGCATTTCTGGACCCGCCCTGAGACAGAGGGGAGGTCATTGCCCTGAAAGGTGTGTCCCAGGCCAAGCAATATTCACCACAAGCTGACTGCAGAGCCTGAAGAAAACACTGGCAGTAGTCTGGCAGTACTCCCTGTGGGCCTCTAGTGGCAGTGTCCATGGGGTGAGGCTCCTCTGCCTTTGGAAAGGAGACGAAAGAGTGAGAAGGACCGCATCTTGTGGTTTGAATGCCAGTTCAGCCACAGTACAATAGAACACCAGATAGAGTTATTAGGTTTTCGATTCTAGTCCTTGGCTCTTGGACAGCACCTCTGGATCCACCTGGGATCTGACGGAACTCACTGCTCTTATGGGAATGACATAGGCCTGGCTGTCTTTGCCATCTGCTGATTGTAGAGCCCAAGGGCCTTGAGAGAACATAGGTGGTAGCCAGAGAGTGGTGGCAGAAGGCCTTGGGTGAGACCCAGGGCTGTGCTGGCCTCCAGTCTGACCCAGAGCAGTCCTTGCGGTGGTGGCTAGAGGCGTACTTGTGTCACTCTACCCCTCCTGCTCCAGATAGCTCAGAATGGAGAGACACTGTTTGTTTGGAAGAAAGTAAGGGAAGTGAACAAGAGTTTCCGCCTGGTAATCCAGAGAAGGCAGCCCCTTCCCAGAGCTCCACTAGGGAGTTCCCCAGTGGGGACTCTAAGTGTGGACATTGACCCCACATTTCCCCTTGGCACTGCCCTACTTTAGTCTCTCTGTGGGAGCTCTGCCACTATGGCAGGCTTCTGCCTGGGCACCCAGGCTTCCTGATACAGCCTGTAAAACCTGGGAGGAAGTTGCCAAATGTCCTTCACTCTGGCAATCTGTGTGCCTGCAGACTTCACACCACATGGAAACTGCCAAGGTTTACACCTTGTGCCCTACAAAGTGGTAGCCTGAGCTGTACCTGGGGCCCTTTGAGCCATGGTTGGTTGGAGCTAGAGTGGGCTGAATGTGGGAAACGGTTTCCTGAGGCTCCACAAGGAAGCAAACCTGCTCTGCCCCCTACCTTTTCTCCATTGTTTTAGATATTAGCACTTGACTCTCTTTTAGTCACACAAATCTCTCTAGCAAGTGGCTGCTCTGCATCCTGCTTGTATTCTTCTGAAAACGCTCTAAAAAAAAGACAAAAACAAAACAACAAAAAAAGATAACCAGGCTGTGAATTTTCTGCTTCTCTTTTAATTGTAAATTCCAAATTTAAGTCATTTCTTTGTTCCCGTATCTGATAGGGTTTTAGAAGCAGCTATTCCACATCTTAAATGCTTTGCTGCTTAGAAGTTACTTTGACTAGATACTCTAGTTCATCATTCTCAAGTTCAACTTTCCACAGATTCCTAGGACATGGACACAATGCAGGCAAGTTATTTGCTAGGGTGTAACACAGGTAAAATTTACTCCAGTTTCCAATAATTTCCTTATTTCCATCTGAGGAAATGGAAGCCTGGCCTTCTATCAACATTTTGGTGAGAACTACCTAACAAGTCTCTAAGAAGTTTCAAACTTGCCTCATCTTCCTGCATTCTTCTGAGCCCTCCAAATTCTTCCAACCTCTGTTTATTACCCACTTAAAAAGACACTTCCACATTTTCAGTTATCTTTATAGCAATGCCCTACTAATTCGTACAAATTTTCTGTGTTAATCCATTAGCATTACTGTAAAGGAATACAGGAAATTCATTAATTTATAAAGAAAAGAGGTTTATTTGGCTCACGGTTCTGTAGGCTGTACATCAAGCAAAGTGCTGCATGTGCTTCTGGTGTGGTCCTTGTGAAGCTTACAATCATGGTGGAAAGCAAAGGGAAGCAGGTGTGCCACATGGTGTGAGAGGGAGCAAGACAGAGATGGGAATGTTCCAGGCTCTTTTAAGCAACCAGATCTCAACTATCAGAACAAGAACTCACTCATTACCGTGGAAAGGGCAAGAAACCATTCATGAGGCATCTGACCCCATGACCCAACCACCTCCCACCAGACCCACTTCCAATATTGGAGTTCACATTTCAACATGAGATTTGGAGGGGACAAAATATCCAAACCATATCAGCAAATTAGTTGAGTCACTGTGGAAAGCAGTTTGGACATTTCTCCAAGAACTTAAAACAGAACTATCATTCACCTAGCAATCCCATTACTAGGTATATACCTAGAGGAATATAAATCATTCTATCATAAAGACACATGCACATGTATGTTCATGATAGCACTGTTCACAACAGTAGAGACATGGATCAACGTACATGCCCATCAATGGTAGACTGGATAAAGAAAATGTGGTACATATACATCATGGGGTACTATGCAGCCATTATAAAGAATTAAATGATGACCTTTGCAGCAACATAGATACAGCTGGAGACCATTATTCTAAGTGAATTAATGTAGGAACAGAAAACTAAATACTGAATGTTTTTACTTACAAGTGGGGGATAAACATTAAATACACATGGACAGAAAAATGAGAACAATACACACTGGGACTGTTTGAGCAGAAAGATTAGAGGGGGGCATGGGTTGGAAGGCTAGCTTACAGGTACTATGCTCACTACCTGGATGACAGTATCATTCATACACCAAGCCTCAGTTACATGCAATTCACCCAAGTAACAAACCTGTACATGTACCCTTGGAACCTAAGATAAAAGAAAAAAAAATGGTAAACAAAAAATCATAATAATTTTGTTTCAAAGACACAAATATACAGATTAATGTCTAAATACTAAATAAAATATTACAGGCTTGCTTTCACAGAAAAAAAATTGGTACATATATATCATGGAATACTATGCAGCTATAGAGAATGAAATCATGTTCTTTGCAGCATCATGGATGCAGCTGAAGGCCATCATCCTATGCGAATTAATGAGTAACAGAAAACCAAATACTGCATGTTCTCACTTATAAGTGGAAGGTTAACGCTGAGTACACACAGACACAAAGATGTGAACAACAAACATTGGAAACTACTAGAGATGGGAGGATGGGATGGGGACAAGGATTGAAAGCCTAACTATCAGGTACTATACCTGGTACCTGGGTGATGGGATCAGCATCACACAATATAGCCATGTAATATACCTGTACATGTACCCCCGAATCTAAAATAAAATTAAAAAAAAATAAAAAATAATGAGTGTACAAGGACACAAAGATGAAAACAATAGACATTTGAGACTACTTGGGGGGAGAATTAGAGGGGGGAAAGGGTTTAAGTATGATCATGTAGTACGCTCAATACCTGAGTGACAGGATCATTCCTGTATCAAACTCCAGAGACAAGCAATTTACCCATGTAAGAAACCTGCACATGTACCCCCTTAACCTAAAATAAATTTTTTTTAAAAAGGGAATGAAGTTGTAATTTAACACAAGGAAAACTGACAATTCATTCTATTTGGCTAGTATACAACCTTGATTTCAAGGTACTTTTAAGGATAGTAAAATAAAATTATAGGCTTACTTTACCTATTAACATAGAAATAAATTATACAAATCTGATGATTACATTTAAGAGACATATTTTCAAGTAGAGTGATTTGCTTTTATCAGGAGTACATCAGAAAAGGAGAAATATCAAAGCTGTCTTAATATAATTATTACGGTAATTTGAATCAAGGAGAATACAAATTTCAGAAATAATTATGTACCAAAAACCTACAGCAAGCATTTAATGGACAAACTTGAGATATATTCTTTTTAAATCAGAAACAAGGCAAGCATGATTTATATCATCGTTATCGTTTAACAAAGTATTTGTATTCCTGACCATTACTATAGGACAACAAAAAGGGGAAACATGAAACCTAAGAATTAGATGGTAGAAATCTGAGTTTGGTACATGTTATGATGATCTGCATTAAAAAAAGAAGGAAAGAACAGACAAGACATTAGAACTAATAAGACAGCACAGTGAAGCTACTAAATATTTAATCTAACCAAACCAGTTAATAATTTTATTCCATGCTAGTAAAACCAAACATAAAATATAAGAGCAAATTGAGTGCTATTTACAAAAGCAACAGAATTTGTGCAGAGCCCATTATTTAACTTAAAGAATGCACACTAAGATACAGGTAAGGGAATAGGTAAAAGGCTAATGAAACAAGTAAGCTCAGAGGGGAATCTGGGCAGAATACGTAAAGGACCCTCTGTGGTATTTTGCAACATCTCATGAATATGTAAATATTTTAAATATAAATTTTTTAAAAAGCTTAAAGACAGACCCACGTATTTAAGGTGAGTTGATGTATTATAAAAGTGATACAAAAAATAAATTGACAAAAGGACTGCTTAGTTGATATTGCTGGGAATATTGATCACTAATTGGCAAACAATAAAAATGATTTCTGATTTAAAAGAAGATGTAATTACAGATGCCAAATAAACAAAAGAGAAAAATATAAAAGACAATGCTATTTTGCATCAATATTCATCAGGAATATTGGCCTGCAGTTTTCTGTTTTTTGATATGTTTTTGTCTGGTTTTGGTATCGGGGTAATACTGGCCTCAGAGAATGAGTTTGAAAATATCCCCTCCTCCTCTGTTTTTCTGAATATTTTGTGTAGGGTTGGTATTAGTTCTTCTTTAAATGTTTGCTAAAATTTAGCATTGAAGATATTGGGTCCTTTGCTTGTTTTTGCTGGGATACTTCTCCTTATGTCTTCAATCTCATTACTTGTTATTGTCTATTCAGGTTTTGGATTACTTCATGGATCGATCTTTGTAGGTTGTATGAGTCTAGGAATTTATCTGTTTCTTCTGTGTTTTCTAATGTATTGGCATATGGTCGCTCATAGTAGTCTCAAATGATTCTTTGAATTCCTGTGGTTTCAGTTTTAATGTCTCCTTTTTCATCTCTGATTTTACTTATTTGGGTCTCTTCTATTTTTCTCAGGTTAAATCTTTTGTTTACTTTAAAAAACAACGTTGCATTTTGTTGATCTTTTATATTTTTTCTTTCAAATTTATTTATTTCTGCTCTGATCTTTATTTCTTTTATTCTATTAATTTCGAGTTTGTTTTGCTCTTGCTTTTCTAGTACTTTTAGGTGCATCATTAGTTTCTTTGAAGTTTTTCTACTTTTCTTATGTAGGCAAACATTTATATAAACCACCTTAGTAGTGCTTTTGCTGTATCCCATAGGTTTTTGCATGCTGTGTTTCCATTTTCTTTTGTTTCAAGGAATTTTTAAATTTTGTACTTACTTTGTTCATTGACCCACTGGTCCTTCATACTTTTAAACTTTTTATTTTCTATTTATATCTTATTGCACGACGTCTTGAAAAGTTGTATAGTTATTATTTTTGATAGTTTCATCTTTTAGTATTTATTCTCAAGATACGAGTTCATATGACACAATTACAGTATTATAATATTCTATGTTTGTCTCTGTAGTTATTATTACCACTGAGTTTTGTACTCACTGGTAATATTTCTTATTGTTTGTTAATGTTCTTTTCTTTTAGATTGAAAGACTCCCTTTAGCCTTTCTTGTAGGACAGGACTGGTGTTGATAAAATCCCTCAGCTTTTATTTTTCTGAGAAAGTCTTTATTTCTACTTCATGTGTGAAGTCTATTTTCACTGAATATACTATTCTAGGATTTTGTTTTTCCTTTAGCACTTTAAATATGTCATGCCACTCTCTTCTGGCCTGTAAGGTTTCCACTAACAAGTCTGCTGCCAGATGTACTAGAGCTCTATTTTATGTTATTTCTTTTTTCTTGCTACTTTTAGGACACTTTCTTTATCTTTGACTTTTGGGAGTTTGAATATTAAATGCCTTGAGGTAATCTTCTTTTGGGTTAAATCTGCTTGGTATTCTATAACTTTCTTATACTTCAGTGTTGATATCTTTCTCCAGGTTTGAAAGTTCTCTGATATCCTTTTATATAAACTTTCTACCCCTATCTCTTTCTCTACCTCCTCCTTAAGGCCAATAACTCTTAGATTTGCACTTTCGAGGCTATTTTCTAGATATTGTAGGTGTGCTTCATTAATTCTTTTTTCCTTTGTCTGCTCGCACTGTGTATTTTGAAATAGCCTGTTTCCCAACTCACTAATTCTTTTGTCTGCTTGATCTATTCTGCCATTGAGATACTCTGATGGAGTCTTCAGTATGTTAAAGTTTCAGCTCCAGAATTTCTGCTTAATTTTTTTAAAAAATATTTCAATTTCTTTGTTAAATTTATCTGATAGAATTCTGAATTTCCTATCAAATGTATGGGTTTTTGTTTGCTTGTTTTTAGATGGAATCTTTCTCTGTTGCCCAGGCTGGAGTGCAGTGGTGCAATCTCAGCTCACTGCAACCTCTGCCTCCTGGGTTCAAGTGATTCTCCTATCTCAGCCTCCTGAGTAACTGGGATTACAGGCATGCACCACCACACACGGCTTTTTTTTGTACTTTTAGTAGAGATGGGATTTCACCAAGTTGGCCAGGCTGGTCTTGAACTCCTGACCTCAAGTGATCTTCCTGCCTTGGCGTCCCAAAGTGCTGGGATTACAGGCATGAACCACCATGCCTGGCCTCTCGTGTTATCTTGAATTTCACTGAGCTTCCTCAAAACAGCTATTTTCAATTTTCTGCCTGAAAGGTGACATACCTCTGTCTCTACAGGATTGGTCCCTGGTTCCTTATTTACTTCATTTGGTGAGGCTGTGCTTTCCTGGATTGTCTTGATGCTTGTGGATATTTGTAGACATCTGGACATTGACAAATTAGATATTTGTTGTTGACTTCACAACAGGGGTTTATTTGTACCCATCCTTCTTGGATGGCTTTCCATGTATTCAAAGGAAATTCAGTGTTTTATCTAAGTCTTTGGTCACCGCAGCCATATCTTATTAGGGGGCACCTCAAGCCCAGTGATGCTATGACTCTTGCAGACTTGTAGAGGTACCACCTTGGTGGTCTTGACTGAGATCCAGGATAATTCTCTGGAATATCAAGCAGAGAAACTTTTTCTCTTCCATTACTTTTTCTAAAACAAATGGAGTATCTCTTTGTGCTGTCTGGGGCTGGGGTGGGGGTGGTGACATAGCAGCCCTGTGACCACCACCACTGGGACTACATGGGTCAGACCTGAAGCCAGCATAGTACTGTTTCATCCAAGGGCCATGGTGACAGCTGCCTGTCACCATGTCAAGGCCCAGGGGCTCTTTTGTCAGCAGGTGGCAAATCCAGCCAGGCTGGTGTCCTCCCCTTCAGGGAGGTCAGCTCCCCACTGACCCCAGAGTAGATCAGTGCTATCTGGGAGCCTAGGCTTGGAGTTGGGAAGCTTAGGCATCTCCTTGCTTCTCTATTCTACTATAGCTGAACTGTTACTCAAGCCACAAGACAAAGTAATTCCCACTATTCTCTATTCCTTTCTCATGCAGGAATCTCTCCCAGTGGCCAAACTGCCCCAGGCCTGTGGTGAATACTGCCTGTTTACCAGTGATGTTCACTAAAGGCCCAAAGGCTCTTCAGTCAGCTTGTGGTGTATGCTGCCAGGCCTTGGTCTCTTCCTTCAGGACAGTTGCCTCCTCTCTGGCCCCGTGTCAATATATGCCATCCAGGAGCCAAGGCCTGGAATCAGGGACCTCAGAAACCCATGTGATGCTCTACTTCACCGTGTGGCTGAGCTGGTGCCCAGGCAGTAAAACAAAATCCTCTTTATTCTTTCCTCTCCTTTCCTCAAGCAGGAGTTTTTCCCCATGGCCACCAGAGCTGGAATGTGCTGGGTCACACCTGAAACCAGCACAGGCCTGTGTCTGACCCAAGGCCTGTAGCAAGTACAGCCTGTGTACTGCTGATGCTTATTTATGGCACAAGGGATCTTTAACTGAAGGTGATAAATCCTATCAGGACTTCGTCCTTCTATTCAAGGAAGGTGGTTAATTTCTGATCCTTGATATGTCTAGAATTGTTGTCTAAGAGCTAGGGCCTGGAATGTGGGCCTCAGGACTCTGGCTGGTGCCACATTCTACTGTAGCTGAGCTGGTATCCAAGGTACAAGACAAAGCCCTCTTTTTCTTTTTTTTTGTAATGAACTCACATTTTATTTAACTTCTTGCTCATTTTTAATCCCAAATAAGTTTAGAGAATTCCTACTTATTTCTTTTTCTTTTTTTTTCTTTTTTTTAAATTTTTTTTTCATTATACTTTAAGTTCTAGGGTACATGTGCACAACGTGGTGGGACTGTAAACTAGTTCAACCACTGTGGAAGACAGTGTGGCAATTTCTCAGGGGTTTAGAACTAGAAATACCATTTGACCCAGCCATCCCATTACTGGGTATATACTCAAAGGATTATAAGTCATGCTGCTATAAAGACACATGCACACGTATGTTTATTGCGGCACTATTCACAATAGCAAAGACTTGGAACCAACCCAAATGCCCATCAATGATAGACTGGATTAAGAAAATGTGCCAAAGCCCTCTTCACTCTTCCTTCTTCTCGTCTTGAGTGGAAGGAAGGAGTCTCTCCTGAAGCTGTGAGCTGCATTGCCGAAGGTTGGGGGAGGGGTGAGACAAGCACTCCCTTGGTCTCCCCAGCTTGTGTCTCACTAGGTCACATGCACCCCAAGTCCACTGGCTCCGAGCCCAGCACAGCAAGAGAACTGGGCTAGGAATTGTAGTCCTTGTACCCTAGATTGCCTTTCAAGTTTATTTAGGACACCAGCATGCTTCAGCCCATGGTGGTGTGGCTAGCTGTAATTCAAGCTCCAACCACTAGGATAGAGGATTCCCTTACAGCTATGACAGAATTGAATTCTACCCATGCTGCCTGGGCACCTGCAGAATTCAATTCTGTGTAACTTTTCTCTGTGACAGGGCAGCACTGGGTTATAATGCAAAGTCCCACAATCATTGTGCTCTCTTTCCCCTAAGCACACAGATTCGCTCTCCTCTCTTAGTGGCCAGTGTCAGGGGCTGGGGGAAGGGTGGTGTTGGCAATTTAAGACTTTTTTTTTTACTCTTTTCAGTGCCTCTTTCCTTGATGTAATGTTAAAACTAGGTACTCTGATTACTCACTTGGTTTTGGGGTTTTATGAAGGTGCTTTCTTGTGTGGGTGGTTGTTTAATCTTGTGTTCCAGCAGGGGGAACAATTACTGGAGGGTTCCTTTTGGCCATCTTGCTCCACGTCTTCCAGGTTGAATATGTTTCTTTTTCTTTAATGCCATGTGATTACATAGAGATGATAGAGAGACAGATGATGATGTGTGAAAGAGCTGAAATTCTCATCTACGATTATAGGAAATCAATGAACAATGTGAAAAATAATGAACCCAAGCTATCATACTTTTTTCTTTTAAGAATGTAGAGGTAACTATCTGTATAAAGAGTTAATGAAAACATCAGTGATTGCCTCTAGGGAGTAAAATGTGGGGTGGGGGCGGTTAAGGGGAAGAAAAAGCCAAGCATTTATAACAATAAAAATAAATGCTTTTTAGCATGATTTAATACTATAAACTAAAAACAAGTAAGTATAATTTATTGTGCACATTGTTTCAGGAAATATTTTAAGCATTTTACATGTGTAATCTAATTTAATACTCACAGAAAAGCAATGAGTTACGTATTATTTGTTACCTCCATTTCACAGATGAATAAATTAAATCATATAGAAGTTGTTACTGCCTAAAGTCACACAGTGTTGGTTAGTGGTAGTGTCAGTGTTTATTAGATCATAAAAGCATAAGTGGTCAGACTCCAGAAACTTTATTAAGTGTCATTCTATGCTTTGATAAAAATATAGAATATTCTATATTTTTATTTCATTTATTTATTTAACTTCTTTATTTATGAGACAGAGTCTTGCTCCGTTCCACAGGCTGGAGTGTAGTGGTGCAATCATAGCTCACTGCAGCCTCAAACTCCTGGGCTGAAATGATTCTCCCATCACAGCCTCCTGAGTAGCTAGGTCTACAGGTGTGTGCCACCATGCCTGCCTATCATGATATATATTTTGAAGAGGATCCAAATCAGGAGAAAGATGGGGCAATAGTCACAGTGGGAATTAAGAAAATATTTGCTTTTTTGTCCTTGAGTTTTTTGTATGGTTATGGGAGTAATTTGGGATGGGAGAGTGATGAGAGAAAGAAACAGTTAGAGACTCAGATCAATTGAACCATACAAATGGTAAAGGAGTATGTACACATCACTGAGAGGAGATAAGCCGGTAGATGTGCCTCCGAGTGGTGAGAAACTCAAACTAAAAACAGAGGTTATGTATAGGTGTCACATCTGACAATCACAGCTGAGTTTCCAGCTGACAAATGGCACCAACTAGCTATCAGCCATGTAAGTAAATAATCTTGGACATCCAGCTTAGTCTAGCCTTCATATGTTTCCTGTCCCAGCAACAGTTCTTTTTTTAAAAAAAATTTCTCTGATTTTATTAGTTTCAAATTGCTAAATGGATTTTCCAACCACCTCAGATCCCTTAATGTTTGCAAATGGACTAGAAATGGGAGTGGGAGAAGAGAAGCCTGTCAGGTTTCAGAGTCTAATCCAGTTTCACAATTCACTTATAATCTGATACCCATCTATCTCTTTTTGGCACTCAAAAGCCCAGGTCTTTCCTGGAAGCAGCAAGGCACCTCATTACCTACGAGGGACCACACATAGATCTGCTAAGCTAGGTGTTGAGAACCACTGAATCAGAAATAAAAAAAGAATTTGGGCCAAAAGCAGTCAGCATCCACAGGGAACACAGGCACAGCTCATACATGAGCAGCCAGAATATGACAGCCATGCAGAATCCAATATTAGAGGCAAATGACCCAGTTACATCCTCTTATATGGCGTTTCTTCTTCTGTTATTCCATTTAAAAATGAGATATAATTTATAAACACCTATTTAAAGTATATAATGTATTTGTATTATATTCAGAGTCCTGCCACAATCACTACAATCTAATTTGAGAACAGTCATCACTCCCTAAGAAATCTTATACACACTTAGCAGTCACTCCCCATTCCTCCCTCCACTCTGAGCTTCAGAAAACCACTAATCTACTTTCTGTCTCTACAGATTTACATATTGTGGACATTTCCTAGAAAAGGAATAACACTATATGAGGTCTTTTGTGATTGACTTCCGTTACTCAACATTTTCAACGTTCATTTATGTTGTGGCATGTATCAATACTACATTTATTTTTATGGCTGAATAATATTCCAATGTATGAATACACCAAATTTTGTTTATTCCTTCATCAGTTGACTGACATCTGGATTGTTTCCACTTTTTGGCTACTGTGAATATGTTGCCATGAATGTCTGCGTAAGTTTAGGTTTAAACACCTGTTTTTAATTATTTTTGCTGTATCACTTAGAGTGGAATGGTAACTTTAACATTTTGGGGAACTGCCAAACTGTTTTCCAAAGCAGATGAACTATTTTAGGTTTCCACAAACAATGTATACGTATTCAGATTTCTCTTCATTTTCACCAACACTTGTCATTACATGTCTTTTTCATCATAGCCATCCAAAGGGGTATGAAGTTGCATTTAATGGTTTCCAATGAATTCTCTACTTAAAAATGATGTTACACATCATTTCATGCACTTACTGGCCATTTGTATATCTGTTTTAGAGAAATATCTATTCATATATTTTGTCATTTTAATTATTTGTTCTTTTAATATAGAGTTGTAAAATTTTTTACAAGGTCTAGATACAAATCCTCTATCTGATATATAATTTGCATTTTTCCCATTCGATGGGTTGTCATTTGATTTTCCTCATTGTGAATTGTGATTTTTTTTAACATAAAAGTTTTAAAATTTGATGAAGATTAATTAAGCTATTCTGTCTTCTGTTTTGCTTTTGGTGTCATTCCCTAAAACAAGGTCATGGACATTTACACTTATTTTCTCTTAAAAGTTTTTTCTTTTTTTTTTTTTTTTTTTTAGATGGAGTCTCGCTCTGTCGTCAGGCTGTCGAGTGCAGTGGCGCGACCTCAGCTCACTGCCACCTCCGTCTCCCGGGTTCAAGCAATTCTCCTGCCTCAGCCTCCCAAGTAGCTGGGACTACAGGAGTGTGCCACCATGCCCAGCTAATTTGTGTGTGTGTGTGTTTTTTTTTTAGTACAGACAGAGTTTCACCATGTTGGCTAGGATGGTCTCCATCTCTTGACATCATGATCCGCCCACCCCGGCCTTCCAAAGTGCTGGGATTACAGGCGTGAGCCACCGTGCCCGGCCAAGAGTTTTATAGTTTTAGTTCTTATATTTCAGTCTCTGATTCTTTTAGCGTTAATTTTTGCATATGAGGTGAGGCAAGTATGCAAATTCACTAATTTGTCTGTGAATATACAATTGTCTCAGCAGCATTAATTAAAAAAAGTTCATTTCTACTTTAATCGTCTTGTTCCCTTATCAAGTTCTATTGGCCAAAATGTGATGACTTATTTCTGGACTCTCAATTCAATTCCAGTGGCACATATGCCTACATGTACACCACTGCCACTCTCCCTTGATTATAATAGCATTGCAATAAGATGTTAAATTGGAATCTATGAGTCCTTCAATTTGTTTTTCTTTTTAAAAGATTAGTTTAACTACTTTGGATCCCACGTGATTCCACATTAATTTTAGGATGAGTAGTTCAATTTTTGCAAAAAATTGAGGTTAGCATTTTTGATAGGGGTTGCATTGATTGCTGTAGATCAATTGATTGTTGTATATCATTTTGGCAAATATTGCCATTCTAATAATATCAAGTCTTCCAATTCAAGAAGATGGTATGTCTTTTTTTAATTTAGATCAAGCTTGCCCAACCCTTGGCCCAGGGTTACATGCAACACCCAATACAAGCATCTAAACTTTCTTAAAACATTATGAGATTGTTTTTCCTATTTCTTTTTTTTTAACTCATCAGTTACCATTAGTGTTAGTGTATGTTATGTGTGACCCAAGACAATTCTTCTTCCTCCAATGTGGTTCAGGGAAGCCAAAAGATTGGACACCCTTGATTTAGATCTTCTATAGTTTCTTTCAGCAATGTCTTCTAATATTTACTGTACAAATCTTATACTATTATGGTTAAATTTATTCCTAAATATTTCATCATTTTTGAGGATAATGTAAATCAAACCATTCTTAATTTCATTTTCACTTTCTTTACTGCTAGTGCTTAGAAATAAAATTTATTTTTATACATTGATCTTGTAACCTATAACTTTGAAGAAGTTATTTATTAGTTCTAACAGGTTTTTAGTGGATTCTTTAGGATTTTCTACATATAATATAATGTCTTCTGCAAATAGAGTTTTACTTCTTCTTTTTCAAACTTGATGCTTTTTATTGTTTTCTTGCCAAATCACCCTTGCTAGGATGTTTAGTACAATGTTAAATAAATGTTTTAGGAGCGATGTCTGCTCATGTCATTTTTTGTCCTCTATTCTATTGATATGGTGTATTACATTGATTGACTATTGAATTTTTAACCATACTTGCATTCCTGAAATCTGGGATAAATCCTACTTGTATATGTATATATGTGTGTATGTATATATAAAACATGTAATATATGTATATAAATATGCATATATGCATACACATACACACACATAAAAGCATGTCTATATGTCTTTTCTTTTCTATACGTTGGATTAGTTTTGTAGTATTTAGTTGTTTAGAATATTTGAATCTATATTCATAAGGCATATGGCCTATAACTTTTTCTTTAGTGATGTTCTTGTTCGCTTTTGGCATCAGAATAAAGCTAGCATTATAGAGTAAGTTGGGAAGTATTCCCACTTCTGTATTTTGGAAGACTTTCTAAAGGATTGGAATTAATCATTCTCTAAATGTCTGATAGAAATGATCAGTGAAGTCATCTGGGCCTCGGCTTTACTTTATATGTTGGTTATCTAGTTATTAATTCCATCTTTTCCATTGTTATTGGTCAATTCAAATTTTCTTTCCCTTTTTGAGTCAACTCCAGTTGTTTGTGTTGTTTTAAAGTATTTATCCATTTTATATATCATGCTAGTTTATATGTTTCTTCATAATATTCCCTAATTTTTTTTTTTGCTTTTGTGAGATTGATAGTTATGTCCTCTCTTTTTGTGATTTTGATAGTCTTCTGTTTTTGTCAGCCTACCAAAAGATTTATCAATTTTGTTGATATTTCCAAAGAACAAAGTTTGGCTTGCTGATTTTGCTCTCTCTATTTTACACTTCATCTATGTCTACTCCTTTCTCTATTATGTTCTTTCATATGACTGCTTTGGATTCAGTTTACTGTTGTTTTTCCTGTATCTTATATTGGAACATTTGGTTACTGATTTGAGATTTTTCTCTTGTTAATAAAGGTATTTGTAGGCATAAAAATTATTTCAGCATTGCTTTAGTTGAATTCCATAAGTTCAGTTACGTTGTGTTTTCATTTCTGTTCCCCTCAAAGTTGTTTTTTTTCTAATTTCCTATGAGATTTTTTCTCTGACTTATTGGTTATTTGGGTATGTGGTTTTTAATTTACACATATTTGTGAGTTTCTAAAATTTTCCTTTTGCTATTAACTTCTAATTTAATTCCATTGTGGTTAGAGAACATATTTTATATGATTTCAATTATTTTAAATTCATGAAGGTTTGTATTGTGATATAGTATACTGTCTATCATGCAAATATTTCATGTAGTTTTTAGAAGACTGTGTATTCTGTTATTCATGGGCATAGTGTTTTATTAAGGTCTATTAGGTCAAGTTCATTTATACTATTTTTTATGCTTGTTGATATTCTGCCTAGTTGTTGTATCTATTATCGATAGTGGGATATTGAAATTTCCAACTACTATTATTGAATTTTCTTATTTCTGCTTTCACTTCTGCCATTTTTGTTTCATGTATTTTCCAGTTCTATTCTTAGGTACATACAATCTTATAATTATTTCTTGCTCATAGACAAAACTTTTATAATTCTAAAATGTTCTTATTCTGGGAAAATTTTTTCATTTTAAAGTCTATTTTATGTTAGTACAGACACTCCAGTTCTCTTATGATTCCAATCAGTATGTTATGTTTTTTTCCCATAATTTTTAAAATCTATAATTTGAATCTACAATGTGTCTTCCACATATATTATGTATATGAATCTTTTTCAAAAAAATCCAGTATGATAATCTGCCTTTACATTGAACTGTTCAAACTGTTTATCTTTGATGTTATTATTAATATGACTTGATTGGCGTCTGTCATTTTATTTTATTTCTTCTACATTTCCCATGTCTTTTTCTTCTGTTTTTTTTCCTTTTCTGTTTTCATTTTCATTAAATGAATACTTTCTAATATAACATTTTATTCCTGTAATATTTTAACAAGAGCTTCTTAGTTATTTATAAATAGTTGCTCTAGGGCTTACATTATGCATCTTACCTTCTCAGAATTAACTTCAAATCTATACTAAATTAAATGGAATATAGAATCTTTACCAGTATATAGCTCTATTGTTTTCTGCCCATTTTGTGAATTCATTGCTATAAACATGTCATATATGTATGTACATATATATACAAAATCTGACAATATATTGTTATATTTACTATTGAATATGTTTTTACATATTTTTTAAGGAAGCTAAGATAAGAGAGAAGAACAAGTATATATTTACAAGGCTTCTTACATAATTTTTCTTATTTACACTATCTGGTTCTCTTTATTCCTGTAGATCGAAGTTACCATTTAATGTCAAGTAGGAAAATAGTTTTTCCTACCTTCTGCTTTTGTTCTGTTACTGTCAAATATATTACATTTCTATATTGGTCTCACAATATAATTATCACATTTTATAAAATTGCTTTTTACATATGTTAAGAGAAGAAAATGAATATACATTTATATTTTATTTTAACATTGCCTGTGTAACTGCCAACATCAACACTCTTTTTTTCAATGTAGATTCATATTACTGTATGATGTTCCTTGGTTTTAGCATGAAAAGCTTCCTTTAGTACTTCCTGTGAGGAGAGTCTTTTAGCCATAAATTCTTTGATATTTTTGTTTCTATATTTTTGTAAGATAGTTTTGCTGGATATAAGATTCTTGGATGACAGATGTTTTCCTTTTATTGCCTTTCATTCTTCTGTAATGTCATCCCCCTGACTTCTGGCAGCCTTTTTTTTTATGAAAAGCCACCTATTAATCTTATTGCAGTTCACTTGTATATGATGAGGTTTGGTTTTTTTTTTTTGCTGCTTTCAAGGTTTTATCTGTGAGTTTCAACATGTTGACTATGATACTTCTAGGTATGGATCCTGTGTTTATTCCAGGTGGATTTTGTTAAGTTTAAAAAAAATTTTTAATGTTTTTCATCAAGTTTGGAAGTTTTCAGTTATTATTTGAACACTTTTAATGCTTTTTAAAATCTTTCCTTTTGGTACTCCCACTGCAAGTATATTGTTGTGCTTAATCAGGTCCCATATTTGCCTGAGCTGTTAATTAGTTTTTTTCTCTCTGTTCTTCAGTTTGCATAATCTCTATTGACTTACCTTGAAATTTGCTAATTATTTCCTTTGTCAGCTCAAGCCTACTGTTAAGCCCTACTAGTCAATGTCATTTTCATTATTGTACCTTCTAACTCAAGAATTTCCTTCTGATTCTTTAAAAAATAAGGTCTCTTTTTCTTGATATTATTCAACAAGACATTGTTACCATACTGTTCTTTAATTTTTTAAAGTACATTATTTCCCTTTGTTTTTTAAACTTATTTATAGCATTTTCTTTGAAGCTTTGTCTGAGAAAACTAACATCTGTGTGCCCTCAAAGGCAGATATTATTGTCTTATTTCAATTTTGATTATGGGTCTGATTTTTATATTTCTGTGCATGTTTCATAATATTTTGTTGAAAGTGGATATTTTAGATAGTATATTATGTCAACTTTGGATATAAAATTCTGCAAGGCTACTTATTGCTGGTGTTTATTTCTTTGTTGACATGGCTGGGCTACTTCAATGAAGTATCTTTCTCTTGAAGTGTACAACCTTGATATGGTCCTCAGAAGGTTACACTTTGGCATTCAAACAATTTTCCTGACCTTCAGGGATGAGTCTGGCTTTAGCTGGACTTTGACTCTCTCTTTCCTTGATCTTCCCATTAAGCTTATGGTTGATTTACTGTATTGTTATCCCACTGAGATATTAGCCTTCTCCAACTGCTAGCCTTCTCCAACTGCTAGTATTGTTATCCCACTGAGATATTAGCCTGCTCCAACTGAGAATATTGTTTTCAACAATATTCTCAGACATTACTTGCTCCACATTGATACCCAGCCTCTTGGCAGGAGCTTGGTGTAAGGCTTGCTCTAACCTTCTCCTAGGCAGATCTCTTTGCTATGGAGCAGGAGTTAGGTGGGAAAAACTTGCTTTTAACCAGGCATTCCCTCAGGATTCCCCATATAAAGCAAGCACTGGGCAGGGGGAGGGGGAGTAGGTAGGCAGATCAATGTTGCTCTCTGGTTGCCGCCACCACCCGGTATGGAACTTCCACAGCCCAGAATCTGAGAATCGAATATGCTGATTTTGACCAGCTGCTGAATCTACCTGGAATAGTTCTTTAATTATAGGCAACTGGTGGGGATGGGAGCTGCCACTTGCCTAGCAAGCCCTCTGGAGCTCTCCTGATTAACAGAGCTATGTAGGTAATGGGTCTTCTTTCTTCACCTGCTCCTTGGCCTGGATCCATCCTACATAGCGAGAGTTGCAGACCGGGAATTGAGAGCTACACTGCTGCTACTAGCCACATGATAGAACTCTCCTACAGCACGGGGATGTAAAAACAGAATCTGCTAATGTTCACTGGTTACTGAAACTACTCTGAATGGCTCTTCCACCTCAGGATATTGGGGAGATTGAGACTGCCACTCAGTCACCAAGTCAGGGAGTTATAATTATAGTCATTAGATCAAACGGCAGGATCTCTCACAGTTCTTACATAGTTTGAATTTCATTTAATAAATTATTCTCAGTTTGTTGCTAGCCTTTTGATGAATCTCCAGAGGCTTTGAGTAACTGATTTTGATAATTGTTACCAGCTTAATACATGTCTTTTCAGGGCAGAGTTTTCTCTAAGCTTCTCTCCCTACCCTTCCAGAAGTTCCACCCAACCACTATTGAGTACAACTACCAAGTTATCCTAGTTAGAACCACCTAGCTAAGCCTAGTCAACACACATAACAGTTAGAGATAATAAAAAGTTATTGTTCTAAACAGCTAATTTTGGGGTGGTGTCTTATCCAGTGATAGATAACCAAAACATGTTTCCAGATCTATTTCAATTTTTTTTTAATTGCCTGTTGTGGGATACATAAGTCAAGGCTGTTAATCTTTACTGAGAAAAGGGAAGATAGTTATTTTGAACACATAAACATATTTGTAAAAATAAGTATGTTCACACTTTTTGGAAGTGACATACAATATCCTATCACGACTAGGATTCCTTAAACATCTTTTCTAGTATAAAAAATGTGAAGATGAAAGATATTTATAATCTTGTTTTAAACAACACACTCCAGGTTGCTTTTGGGATCAATCATATGAAGTGCCAGAATTCTTCAGAATAGCTATCATTCTTTATTTTCTATCCATTTTGTCTCATCCATTATAACAAAGGGCACAGTGACAGTCCTTCTATTTCAAAAAAAAGAAAAAAATAATAAAAAGAAAGGAAAAAAGAAAAAAAAGAAGTCCTTGACATTTTTTTGACATGGGTCTCATGAATTTTCTTCTCATTATATTATGCAGTTTTCAAGGCTTTGTAAATAGAATTTTCCACGTATAACTGCCTACCACTTTAAAAAGGTACACATAGACTTTAACTGCCTATCAAATGTGAATGAACTCCAACTTGGCAGAAAATAGCTAACATATTCAACTTGAATACCATCCTTTACCAACAATACTTTTAAATCCCTGCAAATCTCAATTTAAGTCAGCCAGTATTAAATTAAAATACTCTTTGGTAATTCTGAAAACAACAATACTTGTTGAAAATATTTAAAATGTTATGCACATATTTTCTATAAGAAAATTTCTGATGTGAAGAAGACATTTTGTGTTTTTTTCTGATGTTATATTTTTCCTTTGAAGTAAATCAAGAGCTGGCATTTGTGCTCTTAGTGAGTTTGCTAGCAAGTCAGGGAACAAGATTAAAAAAAAAAACAGTGAAAATTTTAGATATTTATTTGGAGTATAGTTTCCAGTTCAATATCTCCTGCTTCTTTGACTATATAGCTTTACTAAAGAGAAAAAAATACATGCTTTGGTATATCTGTGCCAAGTTAGCTATATCTACATATGGGTAACTAAGGGAAATGATTAACTTTAAAATGGAGATGAAATATAACCAAAGTATGTCATTTAAGTGATGATAAACTATAATTTATGAATTACCTAAGAATATGACAGTTTTCAAAATTCTCTTTCAATACCATTATAAAGTATAATACCTATTTGGCCAAGGTGGCTGACTAGAAGCAGCTAGTGTGAGTCGCTCTCACAGACAGGAGAGAGAGTGGTGCGTAAGCACTAGCTCTTCAAGTGGATTGTACAGGAGTCCACACTGGGATTCATCGAGGAAGCAACAACAGCCCACGGAGAGCAGAAAGGAGACAGGCAGGACACCCATCTACCAGGGATTAGCATGGAGCCGAAGGAGGCTCCCTACCACAGGGAAAGGGTAAGTGACTGCCCTCAATCTGGGGAGGGAGTGAAGGGTGCATGAACTGTGGCATGCGTCCAGCATGTCACAGCTGCTATACAGAAAGCAGCCAGACTGCTTCTCACTTGGCAAGGCCTCCCAAGTGAGTTTCCAGTGCAGCCACCCTACTCCCACCTGATTTCTTCAGTCACTGGAAGCTCTGTGTTTCTTTGGGGTGGAATTCCCAGAGACAACCAACAGGCTCTCTGCCATTGCCGTCGTATTGACACCTGCCCTTGCTGTACTTGGCCTGAAGAGCAAATAAAAACCCCAATTGCTTTGCTCACACCTCCAGTGTGTGGCAGCTACTATAATGTAGAGGAAGCCAGTTTCTCTTCCCTGGGAGCGCTTGGACCCCCTCCTCTTCACCAGGCAGGGCCCCCAGCTTGGGCCCATAGCAAAGCTACTCTAGCCCTGGCTGAACATTCCCATTTGCAGTGGCTCTGTCTCTCTTGAGTAGAAATCCCACAGGCAACTTACAGCCCCTCTGCCTTGACCATTGCCATGGTACACGCCCTTGCTGCCCTTGGGCTGGGGAGTAAAGACCCTGATTACTTTGCTTGCACCTCCAGCACGCTGCAGCTCTCCTGAAGAGAGGAGGCCAGAGTGTATCACCCATGAGCTTCCCACTCCCCTGCTCTTCACAATGTAGGGACTCCTCGCTTAGACCTGTAATGTGCCACTCCATCCCCAGCTGATCATTCCAATTAGCAGTGACTCCGCATTTCTCTGGGGTGGAGTTCCCAATAATAAGTGAAAGGCTTTCAGCCATTGTCATTGCCAAAGTCTCTGCTCCTGCTGCCTACAAGCTGGAGAATGAACAAAAAGCCTGAGCTTACCCCATAGCTGCAGTACACAACTCAGGAATGCCAAGTTGAGATCTGTGGCCAGCACTCCAGCGGGAGAGGAGCCTATACTCTCAGAGCACTAAGAGGGAGCATGGCTGCAAACATGAGGGAATACAGAGGAGCCATATGGCTGAGAAGAGCATATCTACCAGCCATTATGCTTGAGCGTCATCTACTGAATTGCAGCCCAAACTATAACACCAAAAATACTTTGCTAATATACTCCCCTGTGAAACCAAGGGCAAGAATTTAGCCACAAAAAACCTGCACAATGACTTGGCTCTCTGAAAACATCCAGAAATAAAGCCAACTGACTATACACAAATTATACAACAATTAAAGGAACATCAGCCCACAGAGAAGAAAAAGGACCAGTGCAATAACTCCGGCAACTCTAAAAGCTAGAGTATCTTCTTATCTAAAAGTGACCATACTAGTTTCCTAGTAGTGGTTCTGAACCATAATGAAACAGCTGAAACAATGCACATAGATTTCAGACTCTAGATGGCAATTAAGGATATCAATATTCAGGAGAAAGGTGAAACCCAATCCAAGAAATCTAAGGAATCTAGTAAAATGATTCAAAAGCTGAAAGACAAAATAACCATTTTATGAAAGAACCACACTTGGAATTATTACATAATTCCAAGATGAGGAAAGAATCTCAGTGTTCAAACACTGGTTCTTCAAATCAACTCAGTCAGAAAAAAAAATTTTTTAAAATTAAAAAAATGAACAAAACCCCTGAGAAATATGACATTATATAAACAGACCAAAACTATGACCCATTGGCATACCCAAAAAAGAGGAAAAGATAGCAAGCAACTTAGAACACATATTTGAGGATACTGTCCACAAAAATTTCCTCAACCTTGCTAGAGAGGTCTACATTCAAATTCAGGAAATTCAGAGAACAGCTGTAAGATACTATGCAAGACAACCATCCCCAAGATACATAGTCATCATATGGTCTAAGGTCAATGCAAAAGAAAATTTATTAAAGGCAGGTACAGAGAAAGGACAGTTCATCTACAAAGAGAACGCCATCAGGTTAACAGAGAACTTTTCAGCAGAAACTCTACATGCCCGAAGAGATTGGTGGGACTATATTCAGTACTCTTAAGGAAAAAAATTCCAACAAAGAATTTTGTATTCAACCTGAAGCTTCATAAGCAAAGGGAAATGAAATCCTTTCCAGACAAGCAAATGCTACGAGAATTCATTACCACTAGACCTGCCTTATAAGAGCTTTTTAAGGGAGTGCTAAACATGGAAATGAAAGACTGTTAATGACCACCACAAAAATGCACTTATATACATAGACCACTGACACTATAAAGCAACTACACAATCATGTTTATATAACAACCAACTAAAAACATGATCATGGGATCAAATCCACACTTATTAATATTAACAGGCTAAATGCCCCACTTAAAAGGCACAGAGTAGCAAGTTGGAGAAAGAAGCAAGACCCAACTGTATGCTATCTTCAGGAGCCCCATTTCACATGCAAAGACACCCACAGGCTCAAAGTAAAAGGATGGAGAAACATCTTTCAAACAAATGGAAACCATAAAAAAGCAGAGGTTGCTATTTTTGTTTCAGAAAAAAACAGACTTCAGACCAACAATGATCAAAAAGGACAAAGAAAGACATTGCAGTATGATAAAGTATTCAATTCACAAAGAAGACTTAACTATTTCAAATATATATGCACTCACCACCGGAGCACCTAGCTTCATAAAGCAAGATATCAGAGAGCTACAAAGAGAATGAGATGACCACACAATAATAGTGGAAGACTTCAACACCTCACTGACAGTATTAGATAGATCATACGCAGAAAATTAACAAACACATTTGGGAACTATACTATACACTTGACCTGACAGGCATCTAAGGAACACTCTGCCCAACAAGAACAGAATGTGCATTTTTTCTCATTTGCACATGGCATATAATCCAAAATTAACGACACACTAAGCCCTAAAACAATTTTCAACAAATTCCAAAAAACTGAAATCATGCCAACCACACTCTTGGACCGCAGAAAAATAAAAATAGAAATCAACGAAAAGATTTCCCAATACCATACAATTACATGTAAATTAAATAATCCGTTCCTGAGTGACTTTTGAGTAAACAAAGGAATTAAGGCAGAAATCAAGAAATTCTGTGGAACTAAAGAAAACCAAGACACAATGTACCAGTATCTCTGGGACACAGATAAAGCAGTGTTAAAAGGAAAGTTTACAGCACCAAACGCCCACACCACAAACTTAGACCTCAAATTAACAATCTAACATCACACCCAGAAGAAACAGAAAAACAAGAGGAAATCAACCACAAAGCTAGCAGAAAAAAAGAAATAACCAAAATCAGAGCCTATTTGAGTGAAACGGAAATGACAAAAAGATACAAAAAATCAAGGAAACTAAAAATTGTATTTTTGAAAGACTAAATAGGATTGATACACCAGTAACTAGACTAATACAGAAAAAAAGAGAGAAGATCCAAATAAACACAATCATAAATCACAAGGAGGACACTAACACCGACCCTACAGAAATACAAAAGATTTCTCACAGACTATTATGAATATCTCTATGCACACAAAGTGGAAAGCCAGAAGAATTAGATAAATTCCTGGAAACATACAACCTCCCAAGATTGAACCAGGAAGAAAACAAAACCCTGAAGACATATGAGTTCTGAAATTGGATCAGTAATAAAAAAGCTACAATCAGAAAAAGCTGTAGACCAGTCAGATTCACAGCCAAATTTTACCATGTGTATAAAGCAGAGGATAACAATCTTACTGAAACTATCCAAAAAGTCGAGGAGTAGGGACTCTGCCCTCACTCATGAGAAAGCGGGCATTATTCTCATATCAATACTTGGCAGAATCACAGTGAGAATAAAAAATAAATTAAAAAAACCCTTCGAAGCAATTGTGAATGGGAGTTCACTCATGATTTGGCTCTCTGTTTGTCTGTTATTGATGTATAAGAATGCTTGTGATTTTTGCACATTGATTTTGTATCCTGAGACTTTGCTGAAGTTGCTTATCAGCTTAAGGAGATTTTGGGCTGAGACAATGGGGTTTTCTAGATATACAATCATGTCATCTGCAAACAGGGACAATTTGACTTCCTCTTTTCCTAATTGAATACCCTTGATTTCCTTCTCCTGCCTAATTGCCCTGGCCAGAACTTCCAACACTATGTTGAATAGAAGTGGTAAGAGAGGGCATCCCTGTCTTGTGCCAGTTTTCAAAGGGAATGCTTCCAGTTTTTGCCCATTCAGTATGATATTGGCTGTGGGTTTGTCATAAATAGCTCTTATTATTTTGAGATACGTCCCATCAATACCTAATTTATTGAGAGTTTTTAGCATGAAGGGTTGTTGAATTTTGTCAAAGGCCTTTTCTGCATCTATTGAGATAATCATGTGGTTTTTGTCTTTGGTTCTGTTTATATGCTAGATTACATTTATTGATTTGCGTATATTGAACCAGCCTTGCATCCCAGGGATGAAGCCCACTTGATCATGGTGGATAAGCTTTTTGATGTGCTGCTGGATTCTGTTTGCCAGTATTTTATCGAGGACTTTTGCATCAATGTTCATCAAGGATATTGGTCTAAAATTCTCTTTTTTTGTTGTGTCTCTGCCAGGCTTTGGTATCAGGATGATGCTGGCCTCATAAAATGAGTTAGGGAGGATTCCCTCTTTTTCTATTGATTGGAATAGTTTCAGAAGGAATGGTACCAGCTCATCCTTGTACCTCTGGTAGAATTCGGCTGTGAACCCATCTGGTCCTGGACTTTTTTTGGTTGGTAAGCTATTGATTATTGCCACAATTTCAGCTCCTGTTATTGGTCTATTCAGAGATTCAACTTCTTCCTGGTTTAGTCTTGGGAGGGTGTATGTGTTGAGGAATTTATCCATTTCTTCTAGATTTTCTAGTTTATTTGCATAGAGGTGTTTGTAATATTCTCTGATGGTAGTTTGTATTTCTACCTAGGAATCCAACTTACAAGGGATGTGAAAGACCTCTTCAAGGAGAACTACAAATCACTGCTCAAGGAAATAAAAGAGGATACAAACAAATGGAAGAACATTCCATGCTCATGGGTAGGAAGAATCAATATCATGAAAATGGCCATCCTTCCCAAGGTAATTTACAGATTCAATGCCATCCCCATCAAGCTACCAATGACTTTCTTCACAGAATTGGAAAAAACTACTTTAAAGTTCATATGGAACCAAAAAAGAGCCCGCACCGCCAAGTCAATCCTAAGCCAAAAGAACAAAGCTGGAGGCATCACACTACCTGACTTCAAACTATACTACAAGGCTACAGTAACCAAAACAGCATGGTACTGGTACCAAAACAGAAATATAGATCAATGGAACAGAACAGAGCCATCAGAAATAATGCCACATACCTACAAGTATCTGATCTTTGACAAACCTGACAAAAACAAGAAATGGGGAAAGGATTCCCTATTTAATAAATGGTGCTGGGAAAACTGGCTAGCCATATGTAGAAAGCTGAAACTGGATCCCTTCCTTACACCTTATACAAAAATCAATTCAAGATGGATTAAAGACTTAAATGTTAGACCTAAAACCATAAAAACCCTAGAAGAAAACCTAGGCATTACCATTCAGGACATAGGCATGGGCAAGGACTTCATGTTTAAAACACCAAAAGCAATGGCAACAAAAGCCAAAATTGACAAATGGGATCTAATTAAACTCAATAGCTTCTGCACAGCAAAAGAAACTACCATCAGAGTGAACAGGCAACCTACAAAATGGGAGAAAATTTTCACAACCTACTCATCTGACAAAGGGCTAATATCCAGAATCTACAATGAACTCCAACAAATTTACAAGAAAAAAACAAACAACCCCATCAACAAGTGGGCAAAGGACATGAACAGACACTTCTCAAAAGAAGACATTTATGCAGCCAAAAAACACATGAAAAAATGCTCACCATCACTGGCCATCAGAGAAATGCAAATCAAAACCACAATGAGATACCATCTCACACCAGTTAGAATGGCAATCATTAAAAAGTCAGGAAACAACAGGTGCTGGAGAGGATGTGGAGAAATAGGAACACTTTTACACTGTTGGTGGGATTGTAGACTAGTTCAACCCTTGTGGAAGTCAGTGTGGCGATTCCTCAGGGATCTAGAACTAGAAATTCCATTCGACCCAGCCATCCCATTACTGGGTATATACCCAAAGGACTATAAATCATGCTGCTATAAAGACACATGCACACGTATGTTTATTGCCGCATTATTCACAATAGCAAAGACTTGGAACCAACCCAAATGTCCAACAATGATAGACTGGATTAAGAAAATGTGGCACATATACACCATGGAATACTATGCAGCCATAAAAAATGATGAGTTCATGTCCTTTGTAGGGACATGGATGAAATTGGAAATCATCATTCTCAGTAAACTATCGCAAGAACAAAAAACCAAACACCGCATATTCTCACTCATAGGTGGGAATTGAACAATGAGAACACATGGACACAGGAAGGGGAACATCACACTTCGGGGACTGTTGTGGTGTGGGGGGAGGGGGGAGGGATAGCATTGAGAGATATACCTAATGCTAGATGACGAGTTGGTGGGTGCAGCGCACCAGCATGGCACATGTATACATATGTAACTTACCTGCACATTGTGCACATGTACCATAAAACCTAAAGTATAATAATAATAATAATAATAATAATAATAAAAGAAACTTAAAAAAAAAAAAAAACCCTTCAAGCCAGTATCCCTATTGAACACAGATGCAAACATCCTCAATAAAATACTAGCAAATATCCAGCAGTATATCAAAACCTAACCCACCATGATTAAGTAGGCTTTATCCCTGGGTTGCAAGATTGGTTCAACATATGCAAATCAAGAAATGTGATTCATCACATAAACGGAACTAAAAAGTAAAACCACATGATCATCTCAATAGATACAGAAAAAGCTTTTAATAAAATTCAACATTCCTGGGTGTTAAAAACCCTTAAAAAACTATGCACTGAAGGAATATGCATCAAAATAATAAGAGCCATCTACGAGAAACCCACAGTAAACCCCATACTGAAGGGACAAAAGTTGGCAACATTCCCCTTGAGAACCAGAACAAGACAAGGATGCCCACTCTCATCACTTCTATTCAACATAATACTGGAAGTCCTAGCAAAAGCAATCAGGTAAGAGAAAGATAAAAAGCATGCAAATAGGAAGAGAGAGAGTCAAACTATCCCTGTTTGCAGAAGATATGGTTCTATACCTAGAAAACCTCACAATTTCTGCCCAAAGGTTCCCACATCTTATAAACAACTTCAGCAAAGTTTCAGGATACAAAGTCAATGCAGAAAAAATAGTAGCAAGCGTTTCCATGCACCAATAATTTCCAAGCTGAGAACCAAATGAAGAACACAATTCATTCACAATTGCCATAAAAAGAATAAAATACTTAGAGGTAACCAGGGAAGTGAAATATGGCTGCAACAACAACTGAAAAACACTGCTGAAAGGAATCAGCAATGACACAAACAAATGAAAAAACATTCCATACTCATAGGTGGGAAGGATCAATATTGTTAAAATGACCACAGTGCCCAAAGAAATTTACAGATTGAATGCTATTGCTATCAAACTACCAATAACATTTTTCACAGAATTATAAAAAAATTCTGAAAATCATATGGAAAAAAAGAGCTTAGCCAAAACAATCTTAAGCAAAAAGAACAAAGCTGGTTATATCACACTACCTGACTTCAAACTATACTACAAGGCTATAGTAATCAAAATGGCATGGTACTGGTACAATAACAGACATATAGACCAATGGAATAGGTTGGAGAACCAAGAAATAAGGCTGTACACCTACAACCATCTGATCTTTGACAAAGATGATAACAACAAGCAATGGGGACAGGACTCCCTATTAAATAAGTGGTGCTGGGAAACCTAGCAAGCCATATGCTCAAGATTTAAATTAGATCTCCTTTCCCTTACCATATACAAAATGAACGCAAGATGGATTAAAGACTTACATGTAAAGCCTAAAAGTGTAAGAACCCTAGAAAAATAGCTAGGAAATTCCATTCTGGACATTGGCCCAAGCAATGGTTTCATGATAGAGACTCCAAAAGCAATGCAACAAAACAAAAACTGACAAGTGGGACCAAATTAAACTAAAGGGCTCCTGCACAGCAAAAGAAACTATCAACAGAGTATACAGATAACCTACAGAATAGGAGAAAACATTTGTCAATGATGAATCTGATAAAGGTCTAATATCCAGAATCTATAAGGAACTTAAACAAATCAAGTAAAAAACAATCCCACTAGAAAATAGACAAAGGACATGAACACACACTTTTCAAAGGAAGCCATACACATTGCCAACAAGCATATAAAAATGCTCAGCAGCACTGATGATTAGAGAAATAAAAATCAAAACCACAATGAGAGAAAATCTTCACCAGTCAGAATGGGCTGTTTATTAAAAAGACAAAATAAAAACAGATGCTGGAGACTTTGCAAAGAAAAGACAACTCTTATACATGGCTGGCGGAAATGTAAATTAGTTCATCCACTGTGGAAATCTGGAGATTTCTCAAAGAACTTAAAACAGAAATACCATTTGACCTAGCAATCCCACTGCTGGGTATATATCTAAGGGATTATAAATCATTCTACTATAAAGATACATGCACATGTACATATATCACAACACTATTCACAATAGCAAAGACATGGAATCAACCTAAATGCCCATCAACAGTGGACTGAATAAATGAAATGTGGTATACACACACCATGGAATACTATGTAGCTATAGACAAAGAATGGGCTCATGACCTTTGCAGCAACATAGATGCAGCTGGAGGACATTATCCTAAACAAATTAATACAGAAACAGAAAAACAAATACTGCTTCTTCCCACCTACAAGTGGGAGCTAATCATTTAGTACACATGGGCACAAAGTCAGGAAAAATAGACACCAGGGCCTATTTGAGCGTAGATGTTGGGAGGAGGGTGACGTTCAAAAAACCACCTATTGAATACTATCAAAAAACCACCTATTGAGTACTACATTCATTACCTGGGTGATGAAATAATCTGTACACCAAACCTCTGTGTCATGCAATTTACCCATGTAAGAAACCTGCACATATACCCTCGAACCTAAAATAAAAATTGTAATGGAAAATATGGGCCTATTCAAACTTAGAAAAATATTATAGTTAAATGGCTGTCAACATAAGAAACACTTAGCAGAGAGAGAGAAAATATTATGAAAATGATAACATCTCTGGTTACCTTATAGCATATTTTCCCTTTGTGCACTTTTCTATAATCAGTTTCATAAGTATAATAATAATTGTATAAATTAAAATTAATATGTTAAACTTACAAAGAAAAGTGTTGTGCTATAAAAACCATATGTTTTAAAAGTGCTACGGTATGTTTTCTCTCTTAAGAAAATTTTGAGGTAGGAGAAGGAAATAATGGGTATTCAATTAGGAAAAGAGGAAGTCAAATTGTCCCTATTTGCAGATGACATGATTGTATATCTAGAAAACCCCATTGTCTCAGCCCAAAATCTCCTTAAGCTGATAAGCAACTTCAGCAAAGTCTCAGGATACAAAATCAATGTACAAAAATCACAAGCATTCATATACACCAACAACAGACAAACAGAGAGCCAAATCATGAGTGAACTCCCATTCACAATTGCTTCAAAGAGAATAAAATACCTAGGAATCCAACTTACAAGGGACGTGAAGGACCTCTTCAAGGAGAACTACAAACCACTGCTCAAGGAAATAAAAGAGGATACAAAGAAATGGAAGAACATTCCATGCTCATGGGTAGGAAGAATCAACATCATGAAAACGGCCATACTGCCCAAGGTAATTTACAGATTCAATGCCATCCCCATCAAGCTACCAATGACTTTCTTCACAGAATTGGAAAAAACTACTTTAAAGTTCATATGGAACCAAAAAAGAGCCCGCATCGCCAAGTCAATCCTAAGCCAAAAGAACAAAGCTGGAGGCATCACACTACCTGACTTCAAACTATACTACAAGGCTACAGTAACCAAAACAGCATGGTACTGGTACCAAAACAGAGATATAGATCAATGGAACAGAACAGAGCCCTCAGAAATAATGCTGCATATCTACAACTATCTGATCTTTGACAAACCTGAGAAAAACAAGCAATGGGGAAAGGATTCCCTATTTAATAAATGGTGCTGGGAAAACTGGCTAGCCATATGTAGAAAGCGGAAACTGGATCCCTTCCTTACACCTTATACAAAAATTAATTCAAGATGGATTAAAGACTTAAATGTTAGACCTAAAACCATAAAAACCCTAGAAGATAACCTAGGCACTACCATTCAGGACACAGGCATGGGCAAGGACTTCATGCCTAAAACACCAAAAGCAATGGCAACAAAAGCCAAAATTGACAAATGGGATCTAATTAAACTCAAGAGCTTCTGCACAGCAAAAGAAACTACCATCAGAGTGAACAGGCAACCTACAGAACAGGAGAAAATTTTCACAACCTACTCATCTGACAAAGGGCTAATATCCAGAATCTGCAATGAACTCCAACAAATTTACAAGAAAAAACAAACAACCCCATCAAAAAGTGGGCAAATGGCATGAACAGACACTTCTCAAAAGAAGACATTTATGCAGCCAAAAAACACATGAAAAAATGCTCACCATCACTGGCCATCAGAGAAATGCAAATCAAAACCACAATGAGATACCATCTCACACCAGTTAGAATGGCAATCATTAAAAAGTCAGGAAACAACAGGTGCTGGAGAGGATGTGGGGAAATAGGAACACTTTTACACTGTTGCTGGGACTGTAAACTAGTTCAACCCTTGTGGAAGTCAGTGTGGCGATTCCTCAGGGATCTAGAACTAGAAATACCATTTGGCCCAGCCATCCCATTACTGGGTATATACCCAAAGGACTATAAATCATGCTGCTATAAAGACACATGCACACGTATGTTTATTGCGGCATTATTCACAATAGCAAAGACTTGGAACCAACCCGAATGTCCAACAATGATAGACTGGATTAAGAAAATGTGGCACATATACACCATGGAATACTATGCAGCCATAAAAAATGATGAGTTCATGTCTTTTGTAGGGACATGGATGAAATTGGAAATCATCATTCTCAGTAAACTATCGCAAGAACAAAAAACCAAACACCGCATATTCTCACTCATAGGTGGGAATTGAACAATGAGAACACATGGACACAGGAAGGGGAACATCACACTCTGGGGACTGTTGTGGGGTGGGGGGAGGGGGGGAGGGATAGCATTGGGAGATAAACCTAATGCTAGATGACGAGTTAGTGGGTGCAGCGCACCAGCATGGCACATGTATACATATGTAACTAACCTGCACATTGCGCACATGTACCCTAAAACCTAAAGTATAATAATAATAAATAAATTAATTAAAAAAATAAACAGTTTGTTATATCCTAAAGAGATAGAAAAATATGACAAAAATAAACATATGGTTGCAAAATTTAAAAAAAAAAGAAAATTTTGACTTCTTGTAGTTTTTTAATGGTAACCTTAATTAGAGAAAATCTGTTATTCAGTTAGGTAAGTATCCTCAAAATTTCTGTAGAATCTCCAAAGTGGTAGGTTTTAAAATACACATTTCAGTATCAAAACCCCTCAAAACTACCATCAAATTTGTCAGATAAGCCTACAGTACAAACCCACCAAAGGCCCCCATAATGTAGAACAATAAGTTTAGAATATTTTCTTGAGTTTATTCAATGGGTTCCAAATTTAACTAATAGTTTAATAACTCCATAGTATTACATATTCCTTGAAAAAAATACATATATATTAAACAAAAAATTATATTTCAATTAAAATATGTTTACAAAGATCACAATGTTCAAGTATAAAATTATGTGATACTGTCTAAAAATCAACAAAAAAAATTCCAGAAACTAAAAAACTGAACACACAACAGTCCCCAGAGTGTGATGATCCCCTTCCTGTGTCCATGTGTTCTCATTGTTCAATTCACTGTTGTGGGGTGGGGGGAGGGGGGAGGGATAGCATTGGGAGATATACCTAATGCTAGATGACGAGTTAGTGGGTGCAGCGCACCAGCATGGCACATGTATACATATGTAACTTACCTGCACATTGCACACATGTACCCTAAAACCTAAAGTATAATAATAATAAATTAAAAAATAAATAAATAAAGTCACCTCACAGTGTTAAAAAAAAAAAAAAAAAAAACTGAACACACATACTCTCCCCCAACTTTCAAATTTGTTGCTTTGGAAGCCTATATGCTAAAATCTCAGCAAGAAATGCATAGCAATCAGCAAATAGGTATGTGAATTTATAAATATGTTTTTTCCCACATTAGGAATCCTAAAAGGATGGGATTTTTAAAAACGATATTGTTTATTTAGAGACAGAGTCTTGCTCTGTCTCCCAGGGTGGAGTGCAATGGCATGATCTCGGCTCACTGCAACCTCCACCTCCCAGGTTCCAGCAATTCTCTCATCTCAGCCTCCCGCGTAGCTGGGATTACAAGCGCACACCACCACACTCAGCTAATATGCACCAACTTTCTTAAAAGCAGACTTTAAAAATCTGATTTTTAAGAAAAGACATATAACTTCAATTGGAGTTTCATTCTGGTTTTGTGCCCAGTTTGTGATAGGTCCTAGAAGTACTAAAGATAATATATTCACTTTTAAATTTCATGAGAGAAGCTTGGGCAGGAAAAAAAATAAAGTTAAGCAGAACATTTACAGATATTTTGCTTTTTGTTTTAGAAAGAATTTAAAAAGGACACTAGTGGCCTCATATATTTACTTATTAATGTTAGATTAGAAATGGAGAAGATAAAAATGAATTAACCACAGATTATGGAAAAACACGAATAAGTCAGGTAATATAGTCAATATAATTTATAGAAAACTGCTCATTTTCCTTATGTGCTGCAAAACCTGGATATCCATATACAGAAGAATAAAACTAGACCCAAGTCTCTTACCATGAACAAAATCCAATTCAAAATAAATAAACATAGGACACGAAACTATAAAACTAGTAGAATAAAACACAGAGAAAACACTTCAGAACATTAGTCTAGGCGATGATTTTATAGCTAAGACCCCAAGAGCACAAGCAACTAAAACAAAAATAGACAAATGAGAATATATAAAATAAAAATATTTTGCACAGTAAAGGAATCAATTAGATTGAAGATCCAACCTGTTCAATTATAGGGAATATTTGCAGAATAGTCATACAACAAGGAACTAATGTCCAGAATATACAAGTAACTCAAATGACTCAACAGTTAAATAAACAAACAAACAAAAACCGAATACTCCTATTAAAAGGTTGGTAAAGGAGCTAAATAGACATTTGTCTAAAGATATACAAATAGCCAAGAGGCATATGCAGAAATGCTCAACATCATTAATCATCAGGGAAATGCAAATCAAAAACACTATGAGATATCATCTTACTCCTGTTGGAATAGCTATTACTAAAAAGAGAAAAAATATCACAGATGATGGTGAGGATGCAAAAAGGAGACTCATATATTGTTGGTGGGAATGTAAATTAGTACAGCTAGTATGAAAAGCAGTATGGAGATGTCCCAAAATAACAAAAAATTGAATTACCATGAAATCCAGCAATCCCACTATGAGGTATTTATCCAAAGTAAAGGAAATCAGTATGACAAAGTGATACCTGCACTCTCATGTTTATTGCAGCACTATTCACAACAGCAAAGATATAAAAGCAACCTAAATGTCAACAAATGAATAGATCAAGAAAACATGATTATTAACAGAATGTAATTCTATTCAGCCATAAAAAAAGAGTTAAACCATGTTATTTGCAGTAACATGACTGGAACTGGAGGTCATTATATTAAGTGAAATAAGCCAGACACAGAAAGAAAATTATCACATGTACTCACTCATATGTGGGAGCTAAAACAGTTGAATTCATGGAGATAGTATGTAGACTGATAGTTACCAGAGGCTGAAAAAGATGTGAATGTGGGAAGTGTCTGAAGAGAGGTTGGTTAATGGATACACACAGAAGGAATAAATTCTAATGTTTGATCACAGAGTAGGGTGACTACAGTTAACAACACTGTATTGTACATTTCAAAATAGGTAGAAATGAGGACTTGAATGTTCTTAGCACCTAGATATGATAAATGCTTGTGGGTTTGGATATCCTAAATACCCTGACTTTATTATTATACATTCTATGCATGGTACAAAATATCATATGCCCCCCCATTCCTATGTACAAGTGTGTAACAATTAAAAAAATACCTGAAGCAGAATTGACACAGATGATACAATTGGTAGCCAATATGTTTAAGAAGCTAGAGAAAACATATATAATATTAAGTAAAGATACAGAATACAAAATATACTCTAAAGCCAATTTTATTGCTAAAAACTTCAGTGACTAAGGTGAAAACTATACTGGGATTAAATATAGAATAGACAATGAGATGTAAAGATTAAGCCATCTGTAAACATGCCAATATAAAGTATCTAAAGTGAACACTAGAGAGTAAAAATACTGATAAATGTGAAGAGGAGCACACCAGTAAGATTTGGCACAACTTAAAGCAAACTAATATACATGTATTTGGAACCCCCAAAGGAAAGAAAGGAGTGAAAGGAAATTATATTTAAAAATAATAGACAATATAAACTCAATATTTCTACAAAAGCTAGGCACAAGGAACCTGAAAACAACTATGGCAATGAACATCTTAATCAGACTATGTAAAAACAGTGGTAAAAACAAACATTTTAAAGCACCCAGGAAATAAAAGACATATCACAAGCAAAGGAACTAAAACAACGAGTAAAGGAAAAAAGATAACAGCATATCATTTTTTGTTGTTTTTGTTAGAAGCAATGCTAACAAGTAAGCAGTGGTACAATATATTTATAGTACTGAGGTAAAAACGGTTGTCACCTTGTAATTCTGTATCCACTGAAAATATTTTTCAAAAATGAGGGTGAAATAAAGGCATCTGAGATATACAAAAGCCTCAAGAATTGGCCAACAGTAGACCTTTACTACAAGAAATCTTAAAGGAAGTTATTTATGTAAAGGAAGTTATTCATACAAAAGGAAAATGTTACCAAGTGGAAATCCTGGGTTATGCAGAAGAATGAAGAACACTGGAAATGTTTCTTATTATTTAATTAGTTTTAAAAATAATTTACTCTTCACAGCAAAAATACTGAGTTCTGGGTTTTATATGTAAAAATGTGACAATGATAGCACAAAAACTAGGAAGAGAGAAGTGCAAGGATAATGTTCTAAGTTTCTTATACTATATATGAAGTGGTATAATATCACTTGAATGTAACTGTTGTAATTTAAAGAGGTATATCATAAACCAAAAAGAAAGCACTAAAATAGCCTAAGAATGAATTTAGCTAATAAAAATCAAAGGATAAAATTAAATTATTAAAAAATACTCAAGAATAAAAAAGAAAAAAATGAAAAAAGAGGGAAAATAACAAAGCAAATAGAAAACAAATAGCAAGATGGTAAATTTAAACCCAAACCTTTCAACAATCATATGAAATATACATGGTCTAAGTGAGCTAGTAAAAAGGAAGATCCCATAGAACTGGATAAAATAGGAAGACCAAACTATATTTTGCCAAAAAGAAACTCACTTTAAAGACACAAGTAGGTTAAAAGTAAAGGGATGGAAAATACCTAATCTGGTTATACTAATCATAAGAAAGCTGGAGCATCTATATTAATAGCTGACAAAATAAACTTCATAACAAATGAATGTCCCTAGGGATAAAAAGGGCCATTTCTCAATGATATATTGGTCAGTTTAGGAAGAATATATAATCATTCTAAACTTTTATGCACCTTAAAACAGATTTTCAAAATAAGTCATACAAAAAGTATTTTAATTGTAAGGAGAAATAGAAAAATTCATAATTGCAGACAGAAATTTCAACATTCCTCTCTTTACATTTTATAGGACAAGTAGATAGGAAATCAGAAATGAAATAAAAGTTTTATAAAATACAATAACCAAATTAACCTAATTTACATTTGTAGAACATTTTATCTCTTGATGGAATAATATATTCTTTTCAAATGCACACAGAGCATGCACCAAAACCAAACCTACTCTGGGCAATAAAACAAGTGTCAAATTTAAAAGGATTCAAATCATACCACATATGTGCTGTGACCACAGTAGAGTACAATTAAAAGTCAATTACAGAAAGACAGCTGGGAAATTCTCAGATATTATACTTTTAAATAACTTAAGCAATGAATAAAGATCATTGAAATTGGCCAGACGTGGTGGCTCACACCTGTAATCCCAGCAATTTGGGAGGAGGAGGCGGGCGGATCACTTGAGGTCAGGAGTTCGAGACCATCCTGGTCAACATGGTGAAACCCCGTCTCTGCTAAAATTACAAAAATTAGCCGGGTGTGGTGGCGCGTGCCTGTAATCCCGGCTACTGAGGAGGCTGAGACAGGAGAATCACTTGAACCCAGGAGGCGGAAGTTGCAGTGAGCCGAGATCACGCCATTGCACTCCAACCTGGGAGACAAAGCCAGACTCTGCCTCTAAATAAATAAATAAATAGATAAAATAATAACAATAATTGAAATTATTTTGAACCATATGAATATCAAAGCAAAACATATGAAGACATGTGTCATGTGGCTAAGGAAATGATTACATTGGAATTTTTAGCACAAGGTGCCTATATTTGAAATGAAACAAGGTGTTAACCAGCCTCAGTTTTTACCTTAAGAAACAAACGAAAGAACAGCAAATTAAATCCAAACTAAACAGTGAAATATAATAAAAATCCAGAGTGAAAATTAATAAAAGATATAGTAGAAAAACAACAGAGAACACATGTAATAAAAATGTTAGTCTTTGAAAACATATATGGATGGCAAACGAGCACATGAAAAGATGATCTATAGTGCAAAATAAAATAAGATACAGCGATGTACCTATAAGAATGGCTTATTTTTTTTAACTGACTATATCAAATATTGGCAAGAATATGGGATGACTGGACCTCTCATCTACTATTAGTGGGAATTCAAAATGATACAAATGCTTTCAAAAGAAGTTCAAAGTAGTCCTGAAAATGTTAAACATGCACTTACCATGTGTTCAGTCATTCTGCTCCTAGTTATATCTTAATAGTAGTAAACTCATATTTGTATACAAAGGCTTGTTTACAAATGTTCACAGTAACTTTATATGAACAAAAGCCACCCAAACAAACAGAACACACACACAAAATAACAAAGCAAAAGAACTCCAAATTATCCATCTACAGGTTTATAAATAAAGTATTTTGGTATATCCATATAATGGAATATTATTTAGCAAAAATAAAGGAACAAACTATTAAATAGGCAATAACAATGATGGGTTTCAAAATAATTATGCTGTGTGAAAGAGGTCAGACAATATCAAGTGTACATAGTACATAATTTCATTTATATAATGTTCTCAAAAATACAAATATATAGTGACAGAAAGCAGATGAGGGGCTCCCTAGGGGTGGAAGTGAAAGGTGGGGGTAGTCGTGAAAAGATGAAAAGGAGGTGGGAGGAAACTTTTGGAAGTGATGCATATGTTTAATTATGACTGTGTTATCACAGAAGTATATATCAAAGCTTACAAAATTGTACATGTTAAATATGTGCAGTTCTCTGTATACCGAGTATCCCTCAATAAAGCTAAGATTTGTAAAAATCGATTACACAACCTAACCTCTATATGTATAAATCTATAAATGTTACAAAATGTAATGGAGTGGTGCAAGATGGGATGCATTTTGTGGTGAACTAATTGTTTTTGAAATTGTACATATTCTTCCCTATTTCTAGTTAGTGTGACATAATTGAATGTAAAATATGATAGAATTCAAAATACCAGAATAATAGTCACTGATCTCAACTAAACAGCTAGCAAAATTGGGGCAATATATTTATCCTCTCAGTTCATTTATGAAACATGGGGGTTTTCCTCAAACTCTTCCCAATTCTCTTGTTCTATATCTAAATCTAGGCAAAAAAAAAGTAAACTTCTGGTGGAGCCCTACCCCTCAGTTGATGTATGACTATGTCAACAATGCCTGTAAATTAGACACAATGATACTCTTTCTAAAGTGCTAAATTTTCCAAAGTCTCAAAATATTCCGAATATGAGACTGATAAAGGAAGCCAGAAAATGTAAAACAAGGCCTATCTCCAGTACTGTAGCTCTCTTTCTGGTGATCTTTACATATCTCTCTCTTCTCTCAGTTTCCTTTCTTACATGGAGGTATTTGACTGTTTATATTTTCCCCAATACTTTCCATTTTGAACGTTAGTTATCATGGTATAAGAGTTCACATTCAACATTTCAGCAGTGATCACAGGAGTCACTAATTGTAACTGAAGTTTGAACATTCGAGCATCTCATTACCCAAGTCTCTAGTTAGAAATTCAAAAGTAAAGTAACAATTATAATTCTTAAAAATTTAAGAATTGCACAAAACTCTAAGGTAGGTATTGTTTAGTTAACTGTACAGAGGTGAAACTGATAGAATAATGATTAAGTTATAGTATCTATATGATGCTCTATACCCCACTCAAATTTACTCTAGATTGAAATTACATCTATCCCTGCACAGTACTTTATCTTACAAAAATCACTCATATTTCATAAGCTATAATAAGATAAAAGCTTATGGATTTTGATGCCTAGCCTTCGCCTTTCCTATTGCCGTTATGTACAAAAGAAAAATTGATTCCGACCTTGAAGTCACAGTGTTAAAAATAAATCTCTGCAGCACTGATGTTTCTTTTCTGTCTCTGAAATAACTGTTTAAGCTCACTCAGGGGATTACTCTAATGATCTACTAGCTTTTTATAAGTTCTGAAAAGAAGTAAAAGAGAGGTTTGTGTAAGGAAGTGTTTATCAGTTCCTAACACATTTCAAGGAAAAATATACGTGTGTGTAAATGGGTGCTGAGTATCCCCACACAGATATTTAATGTGGCCTATATCAATCAAGTTAATATCTACTATTGAGAGAACGTGTATTTTCCAATCACCTTGGGAGAAAATTAATGTTTTATAATCCATAAGACATATGCAATTCACAATGACAGAATATTTATTTAAAATATTTACTTACAAAGCCAACATGATTTTCAATTGATGGCACACATAAAGATGGGACAAATCATGCCTAGTAACAAGCAAATACATTTTATTTTAAATTTTCTAATTATGGTCCCTCATTAATCTTGATGTAAATTTAAATTAATGTTTTACTAACATATGCCTAATTGATCATTGTGGTACACATTCACTATATTACTTTTTATACAAATTTAGTTATGTTTATTGTAGAAGATAGACAAATTACACAAAAAAGTATTAAAAGAGAAAATATACATCCACTGATATATTACAAGAATGTAATTCTCTAATTTGAACTCCTACATAAGAAATTGACTGAGATTACAAAGGAAGTAGAAACTGACACAAAAAAATAATGTACAATCACCACCCTTGAGACAACTATGACTTTAACGAAATACATTTATTAAAACACAAAGATCTTTTTCCAGTAATGACAGAATAAGGTCTTACCAGAATGCAGAAAACAAATAGAAAACTGAAAATTATACCAAAAGAGATATATGAAGGAAATGGAGAATGAAGAGAAGATTCCAGAATCTAGTGGTGAGTACATACTCAAAGAGGGGAATGTAAATGAAGTGAAAGTCCATTTTCATGAATTTGAGCCTGGGGTCAGGTACAATTATTCAGTGTGTGTTGTTGCAAGATAACTGCTGGGAAAACTATGGTGTTTTTGGTTCAGAAAGTCAGAAAACTGAAGCTGAGGAAACTGTGCCTGAAGAACAGCATGAGGGAATCCAGGAAGTGGAAGTTACAGAGAGAAACACCTAATTCTCTCTGTCCATATTTGCGCCCGATCCCTGACACATGCATGCACAGTGTGTATGAGCCATTGTTTGCCAACTCTAGCATAAAGGACAGGGGATATATGGACCTATAGGACTGAATAGTTTCTACAATTCATGTAAAGTGATAAACTATTTACTATAACTGGAAAGTAAAAAGTTAAAGATGTTTGATTTTTCAGTAATAATACAAAGACATATAGTCAAAATAAAATAAAAATTATCATATAGTTAATTTTATTTTTTAGAATACTTTAATGTTTCCGGTAGAAATAAAATTTGAAAATATAAAACTGAAAGGTAGACAGGAAAAGAGAAATAGATAAAAAGAAGAAATAGGAAATAAATAAAATAATAAATAATAAATAATAAAATAAATAATAAAACAATAAATAATAAATAAATAAAATAAATAAATAATAAAATAGAAAATAAAAACACAAACTAAACCATATAAATAGTACATTTAATGTTAGTAGACTTCAATCAAAAGGCAAAGATTTTAAGAAAGGATTTTAAAAAAGAGACCTAGCTTGCTGTCTACAAGAGATGCACTCTAAATATGGAGTCACAAATAGGTAGAAAGCAAATGGATAGAAAACGATATACCACAAAAATAGTAAGTATAAGAAGGCTAAAGTGGCTATATTAATGAAAAAATAGATATTAAAACACAAACACTACCAAAGATAATGAGAAATATTTTCTAGCAATAAAGGTGTCAATTCTACAGAAAAATATTATGAATGTGTATGGCTCTAATAATAGAGTTTCCAAATGCATGAAGAAAATATTCACATAAATAAAGCAATAAATCAATAATTCCAAAATCAGAATTGAGGAATTTAAAAGTCCACTCTCAGCAGTTGATATAACTGAGCAAAAATTCAGCAGACATACAAAAATAAAGAAAATATACTTATCAGTTGACTTGACTAGTATTTATGGAAGTCAAACACAATAACATCAGAATATTTATTCTTTTCATGTACACATAGTATGTTACATGATAGACAAACATGCTGAACCATAAAGCAAGTCCCAATGATGTTTAAAAGAATGGAATTCTGACCATGATATGATTAAATATGAATAACAAAAAACTAAAAAGAATTTGGAAACTAAAAAGAATTTGGAAACTAAAACACACCTTTCTAAATAATAGATGAGTCAGAGAAGAAATCAAAAAAGAAATTATGAATTGTATTGAACTGAATGATAAAAAGTAAAAGTTGAGACATGTAGCTTAAGCAGTTTTTAGAGGGAAATTTATACCTTTAAGTATTCATGTTAGGAAAGAAGGAAGTATAAGAAGTAAAAGAAAGAATGGCAAATTAAACTCAAAGTAAGTAGATACCAGGCTTTATAAAACTAAGAGCAGAAATCAACACAATTGAAGAATAAACCACAGAAAATGAATGGAACTAAATTCTGGTTCTTGAAAAGATAAGTAAAATATGTAAGCTATTTTAGAAAGACCAAATTAAAAGAAATACAATGGAAATACCAATTTCTGGAATTAAAGACCAGGCATCACAGCAGATCCTACAGAAATTAAATGGATAATAGGAGAATATAATGAATAACATTATGCCTATACATTTGACAACCTAGAATAAATTTTTTAAAGGATAAAAATGAACAAAATTATGCAAAAATAAACAGAAAACTTAACTACTCTTATGTTAAATATGGACATAGCCCTAATGAACATAGATACAAAATGCTTTAATGTTTTAGCAAGACGAATCTAACAATATGTAAAGATAATACATCATGACCAAATGTAGTTTATCAAAGTAATATAATGTTGGTGTACACCTCAGTAAGATGACAGACATCCCAACTGTATGTATATATTTATTTATTTGTATGCCATTTGTCATATTCATTTTTTAAGCTTTGTCAAGGTATATATAACAGACATACAAAAATTTACATTGTTAACGCCTACATTTTGATGAATTTATATATATATAGGATCATCACCATCTAGATACTAAATATATTTATCACTTCCAAAAATGTCCTGGTGCTTTTGTGTGAGTGTATTTCTGTGTGTGTATAAGAACACTTAACATGAGATGTATCTTAACATATTTTAAAATGCAGAATACTGTACTGTTTACTGTAAGTATTATGCTGTACAACAGATCTCTAGAACTTACTTGTCTAGCACAACTGAAATTTTATACTCATTGAGCAAAAATTTCACATTAACCCTCCCCCACCCTGGCAACTATCATTCTTCTGTTTCTATGAGTTCAAATATTTGTGGTACCTCATATAAGTGGAATCATGCAGTATTTGTTCTGTGATTGGCATACTTAACATCACTTAGGTTTGTCTATGCTGTTCACAAACAGTAGGATTGTCTTCTTGTTTAAAGCTTTGTGATATTCCATTGCATATATATATATATATATATATATACCATGTTTTCAAATCCATTCATCTGATGGATATTTGGGTTTTTTTTCATATTGTGACTATTATGAATAATGCTGCCATCAACATGGAGGGGCAGATATATCTTCGAGATCCTGATTTCAATTTTTTTGGCTATATATCTATAAATTGAATTGCTAGATAATATGGGAGTTCTATTTTTAATTTTTTGAGAATATTCACACTGTTTTCCATAGTAGCTGCACTATTCTTCATTTCCACCAACAATGTATAACAGTCCCAATTCCTCTACATCTTTATCAACACTTGACATTTTCTGTTTTTTAGATAATGGTAATCTTAAAAGGTATGAGGTGATATCTCATTGTTCTTTTGATCTGCATCTCCCTGAAGATGAGTATTGTTGAGCACCCTTTCATATATCTCGTGGCCATTTGTTTGTTTTTTTGAGAAATTTCAATTCATATCCTATGCCATTTTGTAATTGGGCTTTCTTCCTACTGAGTTGTAGGAGTTTCTTACATATTTTGGATATTAACCTCCTATCAGATGCACAGTTGCTAATATTTACTTTCAACACATAGCTTGACTTTTTACTCTACTGTGTTGACTGTCTCCTTTGCTGTGCAGAAGCTTTTTAGTTTTTCTATTTTGGGGTTTTTGCTTGTGTTTTGGTGTCATATCTAATAAATCATTGCCAAGACTAATAAAGAAGGTCATAAACAAGGTTTTCCTTTATGCTTTCTTCAATAAGTTTTACAATTTCAAGTCTTACATTTAAGTCTTTAATCCATTTTGAGTTTATTTTTGTGCACAGTGTAAGACAGGGTTCCAATTTTATACTTTGCATGTCAATACCTAGTCTTCCCAGTATCATTCATTGAAGAGACTATTCTTTCCACACTTTGTGTTCTTGACATCCTTGTCAAAGATATATTGACTGCATATCTGTGGGTTTATTTCTGGAATCTCTATTCTGTTTCGTTGGTCTATGTGTCTGTCTTTATGTTAGAATCCCACTGTTTTAATTATTGTAGCTTGGTAACATATTTTGAAATCAGGAATTGTGATGCTTCCAGCTGTGTTCTTCTTTATCAAGATGACTTTGGCTATTCTTTTGTGGTTCTATATACATTTTAGAATTGTTCATTTCCATAAAAGATGTCATTCAGATTTTGATAGGAATTGAATCTGTAGATCACATTGGGTAATATAGACATTTTAACAATATTAATTTTTTCAGTCTATGAACATGAGATGTCTTTTCATTTATTTGTGTCTGCTTTAATATATTTCATCAGTGTTTCATAGTTTCCATGTATACTTCTTTCCCCTTCTAAGTTATATTTATTCCTAAATATTTTATTATTTTTGGATGATATTGTAGACGTTATTGTGGTCTTATTTCCTTTTTAGTTAGTTCATTGCTACTCTGCAGAAATACAACTGATTTTTGTATGTTGATTTTGTATCCTGCAACTTTTATACATTTGTTTATTAGTAACAATCTGAGTTTGAAATGGGCAAAAGTTTTAAATAGACACTTCACAAAAGTACGTGCAAATAAATAAAAATCACATGGAAAGCCACTTAAAATCTCCAGGCATCTGAGAATAAAAACTGTCCATGGAATGAAAACACTACAGATATAGTAATGTGGCTAACGTTAAAACTATTGAACATATCAAGCGCTACTGAGGATGTGGAACAAGCAGATCAATCATACATGTTTGGTGAGATTGCAAAGTGATCAAATATTCTAAAAAACAGCGAGGCTGTATCTTATAAAGTAACTGAGACAACAACCATAAGACCTTACAATTTTACTCCCAGGTATTTACTAAATTAAAAATATGCTGATATATTATGTATCCATTATTTTAATAGACCAAAACTAGAAACAATCCAAATCTCCATCAGCTGGTGAACAGATAAGCAAATTGTGGTATATTCCACACTGTGGAATACTATACAGCAAGGGTAAGATATTAATTAGTAACACATGCAAGAACATGGATAATTTAGTGAAGGAGATCAAACACAAAGTACTACATATTATATGACACCATTTTGTGAATTTCTAAAAAAAATTTAGGGTAACATGAAAAGGGCAAGTGGTGTCCTGGGACCAGTGGTTGGTAAAGGGAATCAAGAGTTCAGAATAAAAAAAAATAGAGTCATGAAAATATTCTACATTTGGAATGTGATAGAGGTTACATGCCTATATAGAATTATTAAAATTCATCAAACTTTACACTTCAAATGAGTACATTTTATGATATATAAGCTATGTGTCGGTAAAATGAGACAACATTTTAAAGTCTCAAAGTACTCTTGTTGTTTTTTTGCTCTACATTATTTACATCCCAGTTTGAGTATTCTAGATTTTTTTTTTTTTGTATTTTTACTCCAAGCTTCTTGTTTTCTCCATCTTGGTAACCTCTCAATTTTAGGACTTCAACTATTACTTTAAGTTGTCATATTTAGGCTATAGGCCTCACATAATGACCTGGGTTCTTATATCTCTCTCTGGCACTTCAAACTCAGCACTCAAAAACTGAAACGAGTCTAACCCTTTCAGATTTATCTCCCCGGTGTTGCCAGTATGATCTTTACGAAGAGCTGCTCTCATCATTTAATTCTTATTATAAGCTTCAGTGGCCCCCTGCAGCTGTAATGATGCAATCTCCACTCCTCCATCACAAGGAGTAGGCTTTATGATTTGACTTTGGCTTAGTTCTTCATTATCTACATCATGGCTCAAAAATTAAAATGTTTTAGGGTGTGTGTGAAGGAGGCAGAATGAAAGGGAAAAAAGTAGTACAGGCACATTTCATCAAAGTCTCCATTGTCAGGAATCCACAGGTGTGCTGGTGAAATGGAGAGTGAAGGCATCACCTGAGGACTTTAGGAAGTTGTCCTACAGCTCTGTCTACTGGGCCCAGATTTCATAGTAAAATGTTATAACTGATATTTGAAAGAAAAAAAAACATACTTATAAATGTTAAACACTGAGTAAACCAAGTGAAACTTTCCAGCAGTCTGGATTATTACTCTGTAGAAATGCAATTGATTTTTGTATGTTGATTTTGTTTCCCGCAACTTTGCTGAATTCATTTATTACTAACAATCCAAGTTTTAAATTGGCAAACATTTTAAACAGACACTTCACAAAAATATGTATGAATGAATAATAATTTAGACTTTCCACATGGAAAAGCCACTCAAAATCTCCAGACATCTGAGAAATAAAAACTGGCCATGATATGAAAACACTATACATGGTAATATGGCTAACATTAAAGCTATTGAACATACTACATGCTACTGAGGATGTGGAACAAATAGATATCTCATACATATTTGGGGAGATTGCAAAGTGATCAGATACTCTGAAACACAGTGAGACTAGCAAATAATTAGCCCAGCAAAACACTGTCTTTTGTCACCTGGAAAGGCCTTATATGTATATATATATTCTTTAGCATTTAACTTAGTTATCACTACTAAGGAAGTCTTTAATTTCTTCTTTAAGAAAGCAATATGATTTGAATGACTTTTGTTTGTATTTCCAGGATATTTAATACTTAATGTCTACTCTATCAGATGTAGTTTATAAACACTTTACTAATACTAACTCATTTAATCTCCTTCTCAACACAATGAAGTAGGGGCTTTAATTATTCCCACTTCACAGATTGCGTAAATGTAGCACATAGCGGTTTAGTAACATTCCTAAAATATACAGTTAGTAAATAGTGAAGTCAGGATTCAAATCCTGATAATATAACAAGAGAGCCCATATTATTATTCACCATATTGCAATGATTCTCAGATTTTATGACACGGTACTGTAATAATCAGTGTGTGTATGTTTGCTCTCTGAACTGTTAAATACTTAATATCAGGGGTTCTGTTTTACTTTTTCTTTAATTCACCAGGCTTAGAACTTATTAAGCACCTACTAAATATGAATTGAATGAATGAATGCATGAATTATTGAATAAGATGAAGAGGTATGGAACATTTTCAATACTGTTTCTATTATGTTTAATGTTCAGAGGCTATATACGCAATATAAAATTCCAAACAATACAAAAAGTTGCAAAGTATAGATTGTATGAATTAAAACTCCTCTATTTTTTATTCTGTCTTGCTTCCCCTGTCCCTAAGTGTAATTTCCAGGGATTTTATATTCTTTAAGAAATTTTATAAGAATCCCTATGATTTGAAAAAGGAACTACAGAATCAACATAAGTAAATATTAGGCTCTATTTTAAGAAAAATACCCAAATTCTAGTCTCAAAAGAGATTAAAGTAAACATTCTATAGCTTTTAATTTTCTTTAAAACTATCAGGAAGTCATAGTATAGCTTATCTAAACTATTATATGTAGGGAAATTAAACTAAAGTGTTTATTTTAATATTGCCAATGCTATTAAATTTAAACTTGAATTTGAACTGATGGAGGAAAAATGAGCTAGTCTAAGCCACTCAGAAAATAGTAGCCTATTGGTCGTCTTGCAACATGGAAGGGAAAACTAGCAGGATCTGGACTCAGGACAGACGCTGCTTAGCAAATTCCAACTACAAATTAGTTGGTGGGAAGGAGATCAAAAGACCTAAGTATACAAACACTTACAGATTGATGACCAGTACTCTGCATGTATGATCAGGATTCCAGATAGCTTGATGAGAAGATAGAATTGAGGCATAAAGAGGTACAAGGCTGAAACATTACTTAGGTAATAAGTACCAGACAGATAAGAACTTCTTACTGTGTGATACAAGAATTACCAACACCGAATACAAGGCAATACTGTTGCTATATCAAATCTCCAAATAAAACCTCAAAATAACAGTAAATATATTCTACTTCTTTGGAGTATCTATGTTTGGAAGGAGTTGTACTATTTTACTCAGTGCCTACAGGCTGACTGACTATGTCTGGTAATCCATCAATCAAATAATTACTTTCCCCAAGGCTCCCTTACGGCCCATCTCCAGAGAAAAGAATCTGCAGCTCTGCATCTGAGCAAGAATATGTGTCATATACATTTTCAAACAGCCAATTCTGCCACGTGCAAGCCTGCCTAGGACCTAAAGCATGTTGCTCTTTTTAGTCAACAATACAGATAATTAGGGTTATCCCTGGGCTTCTGTCAGGGATTTCAACCATAAACTGATGAAATCCAGGGCTTGTCAAAATCATGCTGACAGCATCTGTTAGTTGTGGGAAAAATTTAACTATTTATTAAGTATCAATTAGGTATCAAGCCACATGTGGAAAAATATTAGGTATTATGAATATAAAAACTTTAGGAAGATAGGCAGGAAAATGGCAGATAGGAGACAAGACTAATGTGAAGCTCCCACTTGACAGTCAGAACAGTACATGCAGACTCACATTGTGAACTTTTGCTCCAAGAACTACCACAGGACCATGCTAGGAAAACCAAAAGAATTCACAGACCCTTTGAAAGCAGAAGCTTGCTGCTGCAAACTCCATAAGACATCTGAAAACTGTTACTTCCCCATGTGTGAGAGGGGAAAATCTGCCTCCAGACACTCATCCCCACTGGGGAACCTTAAAATCCAGATCACGGAAGAAGGATTTAACCTTACCTAGAGCTGAAACAGATTTAGAGAGCCAAGTGAAATATAAAGTAGAAGAAGAAGTGGGAAGAGCCCCGTAGGCAGTCCTGGTTCCCAGCTTGAGCCCAAGGAAGCCATCCCTGGCTTTATTTCACAGGAGTCCTTAGGGAAGGCAGCCAGTGGAATGGGGGAGGGGCCACAGGGTGAAAGAAAGTTCTAGCTGAACTTTACAATAATTTCAACTGAGTATGAATTTTCCTGAGCATAATCCAGGGGGGCAAACAAGAAGTGCAGATAGGATACAAGCACCGAAGCCACAGATGATGGTACAGGCAGCTGGGGAGGGGTGAGACCTGAGAACTCTGTTTGCTTTCTCAGTGGGGAGGCTTGTAGCCTGGGGCAAGATCTGAGCCCTGTTCACCAGCAGCCTGGATATAAACTCTGACCTATAGCAGGGCACAACAGTGAGGCCTGTCACTGCCGGATATACCCCAAACTTCCCTGGCAACCTGTATGATGCAGCAGAGTCAGCCATAATCCCCCTTGGAACATAACTCCATTGCCCTGAGAACCAACCCCCACCCCCCACAGAGGCCTTAGCAAGCCCCGCCCAGAGATAGCCTGAGCTCAGGCCTGCCTAATTATGCCCCCAGCTGATGGTTTTTCTCTACCCACCCTGGTAGCCAAAGACAAAAGACATAAACTGGGAGCTATTTGGCCCCGCCCATCACCTGAGAAACCGGAACACCTATCCTGGCCAAGGTAGGCAAGCTTATATCCCACTTCTACTACTGCAGCTGGTGCTCTCTTGAAAGTGTCACTCCCTGGCCGGAGGCCAAAGATCTCAAGCCATTACATCAAGTGATAACTGAATAACCCTGCTCCAAAGAAGGAGAAAACAACAGCTACTTTTACCACTTGTAACTTCTTGGCTAATCAGAAGTCCTGAGTCTGTCCACCTGGCAACTTCACTGCTAGCATAACCAGCATTTGAGAAAACCAGCACACTAACCAAAACTACAACTAAGGACCCTCACAGAGTCCACTTCACTCCCTGCAACCTCCGCTGAAGCATGTGCTGGTATCCATGGCTTGGAGGCCTGAGGATGGATCATTTCACAGGATTCTTTGCAGACATTCCACAGCATGAGCCAGAGCCTGGTAGCCCTGCTGGGTGGCTAGACCCAGAAGGGCAATAACAATCACTGCAGTCTGGCTCTCAGGAAGCCCCTTCCCTAGGGGAAGGGGGAGAACACCACATGCAGGGATCACCCTGTAGGACAAAATAATCTGAACAGCAGGTCTTGAGATCCGTTCTTTCCACTGAAACAGTCTACCCAAATGAGAAGGAACCAGAAAAGTAATTCTGGTAATATGACAAAACAAGGTTCTGTAACACCCCCAGAAGATCATAGTAGCTTTCCAGCAATGGATCTAAACCAAGAAGAAATCTCTGAATTGCCAGATAATGAATTCAGAAGGTTGATTATTAAGCTACTCAAGGACACACCAAAGAAAGGTGAAAAACAACATAAAAAATTAAAAAAAAAACCAAATACAGGGAAAGGATGAAAAAGTCTCCAGAGAAATAAATATCATAGAGAAAAGACAATCACAACTTCTGGAAATGAAAGACACACTTAGAGAAATATAAAATTTACTGAAAAGTTTCAACAATAGGCTAGAACAAATAGAAAAAAGAACATCAGAGCTTGAAGACAAAGCTTTCTAATTAACCCAACCCGACGAATACAAAGAAAGAAGAATTTTTAAAAAGAATAAAGCCTCGAAGAAACTTGGGATTATGTTAAACAACCAAACATAAGAATAATTGATATTCCTGAGGCAGAAGAGCAATCTAAAAGTTTGGTAAACTTATTTGAGGGAATAACTGAGGAAAACTTCACAGGCATTGCTAGAGATCTAGACATCCAAATACAAGAAGCTCAAAGAATACTCAGAAAATTCATTGCAAAAAGATTATCACCTAAGCACATAGTCATCAAGTTATCTAAAGTCAAGACAAAGGAAGGAATCTTAAGAGCTGTAAGGCAAAAGCATCAGATAACCAACAAAACAAAGCTGATCAGATTAACAACAGGTTTCTCAGCAGAAAACCTACAAGCCAGAAGGGATTGGGGACCTATATTCAGTTTCCTCAAACAAAAGAATTAGCAGCCAAGAATGTTCTATGAAGTGAAACTAAGCTTCATAAATGAAGGAGAGATAAAGTCTTTTTTTAGACAAACAAATGCTGAGATAATTCACTACTACCAAGCCAGAACTACAAGATATGCTAAGAAGGATTTCTAAATCTTGAAACAAAACCTTGAAATACACCAAAATAGAACCTCCTTAAACCATAATCTCATCAGGTATATAAAATAATAACACAATAAAAAAGGTATTCAGACAACAACTAGAATGATGAATTAAAAAGTAACTCACATCTCAATACTGACATCGAATGTAAATGGCCTAAACGTTCCACTTAAAAGATAGAGAATGGCAGAATAGATAGAAATTCATCAACCAAGAATCTGTTGCCTGCAAAAAACTTACTTAACATAAGGACTCACATAAACTTAACGTAAAGAGGTGGAAAAATATATTCCAAGCAAATGGAAACCAAAAGTGAGAAGGAGTAGCTAGTCTTATATCAGACAAAACAGATTTAAAAGCAATGACAGTTAAAAAAGACACAGAGGGACATTATATAGTGATAAAAGGATCGATCCAATAGGAAAATATTACAACCCTAAGTATATCGGCACCTAGCACTGGAGCTCCTACATTTATAAAACAATTACTGCTAGACCTAAGAAATGAGATAGATGGCAACACAATAATAGCAGAACACTTCAATACTCCACTGACAGCACTAGACAGGTCATCAAGACAGAAAGTCAACACATAAGCAATGGACTTAAACTATATGATAGAACAAATGGACTTAACAGATATTTACAGAACATTCTACCCAACAACTGCAGAATACACATTATTTTCATCAGCATATGGAACATTCTCTAAGATAGACCATATGATAGGTCACAAAACAAGCCTCAAAAAATTTAAGAAAATCAAAATTATATCAAGTACCCTCTCAGATTAACAGTAGAATAAAATTGGAAATTAACTCCAAAAGGAACCTTCAAAACTACACAAATACACAGAAATTAAATAATCTTCTCTTGAGTGATCTTTGGGTCAACAATGAAATCAAGATGGAAATTTTAAAAATTATTTGAACTAAATGATAATAGTGACACAACATATCAAAACCTCTAGGATACAGCAAAAGTGGTGCTAAGAGGAAAGTTCAGACCATTAAATGGTACATCAAAAAGTCTGAAAGACCACAAATAGAAAATCTAAGATCACACCCCAAGGAACTAGAAAAACCATGAACAAACCAAACTCAAACCCAGGAGAAGAAAATAAATAACAAAGATCATAGCAGAACTAAATGAAATTGAAACAGCAATGACAACAACAAAACAATACAATAGATAAATGAAACAAAAAGTTGTTTCTTTGAAAAGATAAACAAAATTGATGGACCATTAGAGAGATTAACCAAGACAAAAAAAGGAAGACCCAAATAAGCTTGATTAAAAATGAAGTAGGAGATATTACAAATGATACCAGAGAAATACAAAACATCATTCGAGGCTACTATGAACACCTTTACATGCACAAACTAGACAACCTAGAGAAGATGGATAAATTCCTGGAAATATACTACCCTCTCAGATTAAACAAGGAAGAAATAGAAACTCTGAACAGACCAATAACAAGTAGCAAGGTTAAAACAGTAATAAACAAAATGCCAACAACAACAACAAAAAGTCCAGGACCAGATGGATTCACAGTGGAATTTTATCAGACATGCAAATGGGAATTGGTAACAATTCTACTGAAACTATTTCAAAAAATAAAAAGAGAATCCTTCCTAAATCATTTTATGAAGCCAATATCACCCTAATACCAAAACCAGGAAAGGAAATCACAAAAACAACAAAAAACTACAGACCAATATTCCTGATGAACATAAATGCAGAAATCTTCAACACTTATACATTGCTTGTGGTAATGTAAACTGGTACAACCACTATAGAAAATAGTATGGAGACTCCTTAAGGAACTAAAAGTAGAACTATCATTTGATCCAGCAACTTCACTACTGGATATCTTCCAAGAGGAAAAGAAGTCATTATATGAAAAAGACACTTGCACATGCATGTTTCTAGTGGCACAGCACACAACTGCAAAAATATGGAACCAGCCTAAATGCCCATCAGCCAATGAGTGGATAAAGAAAATTTGGTATATATAGATACCATGGAATACTATACAACCATAAAAAGGAATAACATAATGGCATTTGCAGCAATCTGGATAAAGTTGGAGATCATTATCCTAAATGAAGTAATGCAGGAATGGAAAACCAAACATGGTATGTTCTCAAAAGTGGAGCTAAGGAATAAGAATGCAAAGGCATAAGAATGATACAATAGACTTTGGGAACTCAAGGGAAAGGGTGGGAGAGGGGTGAGGGATAAAAGACTACACATTGGGTACAGTGTACACTGCTCAGGTGATGAGTGTACCAAAATCTCAGAAATCACCACTAAAGAACTTACTCATGTAACTAAACATCTCCTGTTCCTCAAAACTATTGAAATACTTTAAAAAAGAAAAAAGAAAGAATTTCTTTTTTTTTTTTTTGGCTTACATTTCAGTGGTTTATATAATTTTTAATTAAATTATGCAATTACAATATTAAGGAAAAGTGGCATAAACTGGCCAGGTAACCACCACAATTCATGGACATCAGTTGGTATTTTTAACAGAAAGACTCCAGAGCACTGGTTAACTCTAGTAAGGTAGTTAAGGTCAAGTCAATGAAGACAATTTCTCCTATAGTTTCATTTCAGAACCTGAATGGTGTTCTGCCTTCACTGTCAATGCTAGTTTTGTTTGGTTACTTTGAGAGCTTCTCCCACTAGAACTTAGCTTTGTGAAAAAATAGTGGAAAAAGTTATTCATACATTTCCCTTTCTCACTGCCCTACTATGGTTTTTAAGCTGAATGAATTCACTTCTGGGCAAATCATTACTTTAAGAAAAATGAAAGTTACATAATCCAAAGCAAAGACAGGAGGGAAACTTCTTTCCATGAGATGAAAATGGTCAATAAGTTAAGGAAAATTATTCCTAATAGACTTGCAAATAACCTAGGCATTTCTTCAATAATAAGATCCACTGTGTGTGTTTTGCAAATGCTGTATTTTATTTCTTTGAGAAATAACATTTTTAGAAAAATTATCAGGTTAAATTATACAATGCTTAGGACACACAGCAGCTTGTCCACAATTTTTATATTCTGAATGCTTTACTATGTAAATGATAAAGCTGTTAAGGGAAATAAGTTTAAAAGCCCTGAATGCAGAGGGCCCCTGCTATATAGCTAAAAAGTATATAACCTGGATGATGTGCTATTGTTTTGACATGGAGTTTTATCCTGTGGTTTTTGTACAATTAACTGTCTTTTTTTTTTTTTTTTTAGTTTTTCACTTATTTTATTTTTTTAAAAATTTATGTATTTATTTATTTATTATTATTATACTTTAGGTTTTAGGGTACATGTGCGCAATGTGCAGGTAAGTTACATATGTATACATGTGCTATGCTGGTGCGCTGCACCCACCAACTCGTCATCTAGCATTAGGTATATCTCCCAATGCTATCCCTCCCCCCCCCACCCCACAACAGTCCCCAGAGTGTGATGTTCCCCTTCCTGTGTCCATGTGTTCTCATTGTTCAATTCCCAACTATGAGTGAGAATATGCAGTGTTTGGTTTTTTGTTCTTGCGATAGTTTACTGAGAATGATGATTTCCAATTTCATCCATGTCCCTACAAAGGACGTGAACTCATCATTTTTTATGGTTGCATAGTATTCCATAGCGTATATGTGCCACATTTTCTTAATCCAGTCTATCATTGTTGGACATTTGGGTTGGTTCCAAGTCTTTGCTATTGTGAATAATGCCGCAATAAACATACGTGTGCATGTGTCTTTATAGCAGCATGATTTATAGTCCTTTGGGTATATACCCAGTAATGGGATGGCTGGGTCAAATGGAATTTCTAGTTCTAGATCCCTGAGGAATCGCCACACTGACTTCCACAATGGTTGAACTAGTTTCCAGTCCCACCAACAGTGTAAAAGTGTTCCTATTTCTCCACATCCTCTCCAGCACCTGTTGTTTCCTGACTTTTTAATGATTGCCATTCTAACTGGTGTGAGATGGTATCTCATTGTGGTTTTGATTTGCATTTCTCTGATGGCCAGTGATGGTGAGCATTTTTTCATGTGTTTTTTGGCTGCATAAATGTCTTCTTTTGAGAAGTGTCTGTTCATGTCCTTTGCCCGCTTTTTGATGGGGTTGTTTGTTTTTTTCTTGTAAATTTGTTGGAGTTCATTGTAGATTCTGGATATTAGCCCTTTGTCAGATGAGTAGGTTGTGAAAATTTTCTCCCATTTTGTAGGTTGCCTGTTCACTCTGATGGTAGTTTCTTTTGCTGTGCAGAAGCTCTTGAGTTTAATTAGATCCCATTTGTCAATTTTGGCTTTTGTTGCCATTGCTTTTGGTGTTTTAGACATGAAGTCCTTGACCATGCCTATGTCCTGAATGGTAATGCCTAGGTTTTCTTCTAGGGTTTTTATGGTTTTAGGTCTAATGTTTAAGTCTTTAATCCATCTTGAATTGATTTTTGTATAAGGTGTAAGGAAGGGATCCAGTTTCAGTTTTCTACATATGGCTAGCCAGTTTTCACAGCACCATTTTTAAATAGGGAATCCTTTCCCCATTGCTTATTTTTCTCAGGTTTGTCAAAGATCAGATAGTTGTAGATCTGCGGCGTTATTTCTGAGGGCTCTGTTCTGTTCCATTGATCTATATCTCTGTTTTGGTACCAGTACCATGCTGTTTTGGTTACTGTAGCCTTGTAGTATAGTTTGAAGTCAGGTAGCGTGATGCCTCCAGCTTTGTTCTTTTGGCTTAGGATTGACTTGGCGATGCGGGCTCTTTTTTGGTTCCATATGAACTTTAAAGTAGTTTTTTCCAATTCTGTGAGGAATGTCATTGGTAGCTTGATGGGGATGGCATTGAATCTAGAAATTACCTTGGGCAGTATGGCCATTTTCACGATATTGATTCTTCCTACCCATGAGCATGGAATGTTCTTCCATTTGTTTGTATCCTTTTTTATTTCCTTGAGCAGTGGTTTGTAGTTCTCCTTGAAGAGGTCCTTCACTTTCCTTGTAAGTTGGATTCTTAGGTATTTTATTCTCTTTGAAGCAATTGTGAATGGGAGTTCACTCATGATTTGGCTCTCTGTTTGTCTGTTGTTGGTGTATAAGAATGCTTGTGATTTTTGTACATTGATTTTGTATCCTGAGACTTTGCTGAAGTTGATTATTGGCTTAAGGAGATTTTGGGCTGAGACAATGGGGTTTTCTAGATATACAATCATGTCGTCTGCAAACAGGGACAATTTGACTTCCTCTTTTCTTAATTGAATACCCTTTATTTCCTTCTCCTGCCTAATTGCCCTGGCCAGAACTTCCAACACTATAAAGAATTTCTTTAATAAGACTTTGATATGGTTTGGCTGTGTCCCCACCCAGAATCTTATCTTGATTTGTAATCTCCCAAATCTCCATGATCCCCATGTGTCAAGGGTGGAAACAGGTGGAGTTAATTGGATCATGGAGAGGGTTTTGCACATCCTGTTCTTGTGATAATGAGTGGGTCTCAAAAGATCTGGTGGTTTTATAAGCATCTGGCATTTCTCCCACTTGCAATCACTTCGTCCTGCCAGCCTGTGAAGAAGGTGCCTGCTTCACCTTTGCCTTCCATCACCACTGTAAATTTCTTGAATCCTCCCCACCCATGTGGAACTGTGAGTCAATTAAACCTTTTTCCTTTACAAATTACTGAGTCTTGATTATTTCTTCATAGCAGTGTGAGAATGGACTAATAAATTGGTACCACAGATTGAGGTACTGCTATAAAGATACCCGAAAATGTGGAAGTGACTTTGGAACTAGGTAAAGGCAGATATTGGAACAGTTCAGAGGGGTTAGAAGACAGGAAGTTGTGGGAAACTTTGGAACTTCCTAGAGACTTGTTGATTGGCTTTGACCAAAATGCTGATAGTGATATGGACAATAAAGTCCAGGCTGGGGTGGTCTCAGATGAAGATAAGGAACTTGGAACTGAAATAAAGGTGACTCTTGCTATGCTTTAGCAAAGAGACTGGTAGCATTTTACCCCTGCCCTAGATATCTGTGGAACTGTGAACCTGAGAGAGATGATTTAGGGTATCTGGTGGAAGAAATTTCTATGCAGCAAAGCATTTAAGATTTGACTTGGCTGCTCTTAGAAGCATTCAGTTTTATGCATTCACAAAGATGGTTTGAAATTTGGAACTTACGTTTAAAAGAGAAGTAGAGAATAAAAGTTTGGAAAATTTGCAGCCTTAGGATGTGATAGAAAAGCCTATTTTCTGAGGAGAAATTCAAGCTGGCTGCAGAAATTTTCATAAGTAACAAGGAGCCAAATGTTAGTCACCAAAACAATGGAGAAAATGTCTCTTGGGCATGTCAAAGGTCTTCACAGCAGCCTCTGTCATCACAAGCCTGGAGGCCTAGAAGGAAAAAACTGTTTCATGGGTTGGGGGCCTTGCTGCTTTGTGCAGTCTTGGGACTTGGTGCCCTGCATCTCAGCTGCTTCAGCTGCAGTTATGCCTAAAAGGGGCCAAGGTACAGCTTAGGCCATTGTTTCAGAGGGTACAAACCCCAAGTCTTGTCAGCTTCCATGTGGTGTTGAGCCTGTGGGTGCATAGAAGTCAAGAATTGAGATTTAGGAACCTCCACCTAGATACCAGAGGATGTATGGAAACACCTAGATGTCCAGGCAGACATTTGCTGCAAAAGCAGAGTCCTCATGGAGAACCCCTGCTAGGGTAGTGCAGAAGGAAAATGTGGGGTTGGAACCCCCACAAAGAATCCCCACTGGGGCACTTTATAGTGGAGCTGTGAGAAGAGGGCCACCATCCTCCAGATCCCAGAATGGTAGGTCCACTGACAGCTTGCACCGTGTGCCTTGAAAAGCTGCAGACACTCAATGCCAGCTGATGAAAGCAGCAGAGAGGGGATCTGTACCCTGCAAAGTCACAGGAACAGAGCTGCCCGAGGCCATGGGAGCCCATCTCTTGCATCAGTGTGACCTGGATGTGAGATGTGAGACATGGAATCAAAGGAGATCATTTTGGAACTTTTATTTTGTTTTGAGACGGAGTCTTGGAGTCTCGCTCTGTTGCCCAGGCTGGAGTGCAGTGGGACAGTCTCGGCTCACTGCAACCTCTGCCTCCCAGGTTCAAGCAATTCTCCTCCCTCAACCTCCTAAGTAGCTGGGATTATAGGCACGTGCCACCATGCCCGGATAATTTTTGTATTTTTAGTAGAGACAGGTTTTCACCATGTTGGTCAGGCTGGTCTCGAACTCCTGACCTCATGATCCGCCCACCTCAGCCTCCCAAAGTGCTGGGATTACAGGCGTGAGCCACCACGCCCAGCCCATTTTGGAACTTTAAGGTTTAATGATTGTCCTATTCAATTTTGGACTTGCATGGGGCCTGCAACCCTTTTGTTTTGGCCAATGTCCGTCATTTGGAATGGGTGTATTTGCCCAGTGCCTGTACCCCATTGTATCTCGGAAGTACCTAACTTGATTTGATTTTACAGACTCATAGGCAGAAGGGACTTGCCTTGTCTCAGATGAGACTTTGGACTTCGACTTTTGGGTTAATGCTGGAATGAGTTAAGAATTTGGGGACTGTTGGAAAGGCATAATCGTGTTTTGAAATGTGAGGACATGAGATTTACTGGGGGTCAGGGGTAGAATGATATGGTTTGGCTGTGTCCTCATCCAAAATCTCATCTTGAATCATCATTCTCATAATCCCCATAATCCATATATGTCAAGGGCAGGACCCAGTGGAGGTAACTGGGTCATGTGGGTGGTATCCCCTGCACTTACTCCATCCTGCCGCCCTATGAAGAAGGTGCCTGCTTCTCCTTTGCCTTCTGCCATGATTGTAAGTTTCCCACACCCTCCCCAGCCGCACATAACCATGAGTCAATTAAACCTCTTTCCTGTTATAAATTACCTAGTTTCAGGTATTTCTTCATAGCAGTGTGAGAATGGACTAATACAGACTTTAAGAAGCATAAACTATAGAAAGAAAAAGTAATGAGTTTGTATCAGTATCAAAGATTTCTGAATAACAAGAATGATCAATACAGTTAACAGATGAGTGACCCTCTGGAAAAAGATACTTACGGCATCTAAAAGGGACAAAGGGTTAATAAACAATATACGAGCAATTCCTTTTAAAAAAAAAAAAGCTTTGGGATGAACAAGTACGTAAATTCACATTATTTTTTGAGTAAGGACAAAGAAAATGAGAAAAGAGTTTGCTTATGGAAAAAAAATGCCTACTATAGTCCTATTAATTATAAATTGTGTAGAAAATTATTATTCAAGGATGTAACTTATTACCTAATTTTACCAGAAAAAATAAATCAGGGATTTCCATAGGCCTATCAAAATATGGTGCAACTTTCTATAATGATCTAATAAAATTTGTGTATAAGTTTTTTGTGGATACAATCTATATCTATTCAACATCCTCATCCATTCTTTGTCTAACATACTGCATCAGGCACTCATAAAAATAGAACAAACGTTTTCTTAATAAATAATAGACCTCAATCATAAAGTCCAGGAAACATACACTCATTCAACAAATGTTGATTAAACTATATGTTCCAAACATTGTGCTATGTACTAGATGTAGATTGCAAAAACATAAGCATAATGCTGTTTTCATGAAACATACAGGTTAATGGAGACAAAAATGCACAGTGATGATAAATGATATGTGGCATAAATGAATAATAGAATTCTATGATAATTAATAACTATTACTGAGATAATATTGTCATTGAAAAGGGTTTTCGTTTTCTCTCAGGAGTTGTCATTAAAAAATGAGTCAGTCCTCCAGGAGCTGGTTATTTGAAAAGGTCAACAAAATTGATAGACTGCTAGCAAGACTAATAAAGAGGAAAAGAGAGAAGAATCAAATAGACGAAATAAAAAAATGATAAAGGGGATATCACCACCGATCCCATAGAAATACAAACTACCATCAGAGAATACTGTAAACACCTCTATGCAAATAAAGTAGAAAATCTAGAAGAAATGGATAAATTCCTGGACACATACACCCTCCCAAGACTAAACCAGAAACAATTTGAATCTCTGAATAGATCAATAACAGGCTCTGAAATTGTGGCAATAATTAATAGCCTACCAACCAAAGAAAGTCCAGGACCAGACGGATTCACAGCCAAATTCTACCAGAGGTACAAAGAGGAACTGGTACCATTCCTTCTGAAACTATTCCAATCAATAGAAAAAGAGGGAATCCTCCCTAACTCATTTTATGAGGCCAGCATCATCCTGATACCAAAGCCGGGCAGAGACACAACAAAAAAAAAGGTAATTTTAGACCAATACCCTGATGAACATCGATGCGAAAATCCTCAGTAAACTACTGGCAAACCGAATCCAGCAGCACATCAAAAAGCCTATCCACCACAATCAAGTCGGCTTCATCCCTGGGATGCAAGGCTGGTTCAACATACGCAAATCAATAAACGTAATCCAGCACATAAACAGAACCAATGACAAAAACCACATGATTATCTCAATAGATGCAGAAAAGGCCTTTGACAAAATTCAACACTCCTTCATGCTAAAAACTCTCAATAAACTAGGTATTGATGGGACGTATCTCAAAATAATAAGAGCTATTTATGACAAACCCACAGCCAATATCATACTGAATGGGCAAAAACTGGAAGCATTCCCTTTGAAAACTGGCACAAGACAGGGATGCCCTCTCTCACCACTCCTATTCAACATAGTGTTGGAAGTTCTGGCCAGGGCAATTAGGCAAAAGAAAGAAATGAAGGGTATTCAATTAGGAAAAGAGGAAGTCAAATTGTCTCTCTTTGCAGATGACATGATTGTATATTTAGAAAACCCCATTGTCTCAGCCCAAAATCGCCTTAAGCTCATAAGCAACTTCAGCAAAGTTTCTGGATACAAAATCAATGTGCAAAAATCACAACCATTCCTATACACCAATAACAGACAAACAGAGAGCCAAATCATGAGTGAACTCCCATTCACAATTGCTTCAAAGAGAATAAAATACCTAGTAATCCAACTTAAAAGGGATGTGAAGGACCTCTTCAAGGAGAACTACAAACGACTGCTCAACAAAATAAAAGAGGACACAAACAAATGGAAGACCATTCCATGCTCATGGATAGGAAGAATCAATATCATGAAAATGGCCATACTGCCCAAGGTAATTTCTAGATTCAATGCCATCCCCATCAAGCTACCAATGACTTGCTTCACAGGATTGGAAAAAACTACTTTAAAGTTCATATGGCACATGTATACGTATGTAACAAACCTGTACATTGTGCACATGTACCCTAGAACTTAAAGTATAATAAAATATATATATATATAAAATAAATAAAGTTCATATGGAACCAAAAAAGAGCCCACATAGACAAGACAATACTAAGCAAAAAGGACAAAGCTGGAGGCATCATGCTACCTGACTTCAAACTATACTACAAGGCTACAGTAACCAAAACAGCATGGTACTGCTACCAAAACAGAGATATAGACCAATGGAACAGAAAAGAGGCCTCAGAAATAACACCACACATCTACAGCCATCCGATCTTTGACAAACCTGACAAAAACAAGAAACGGGGAAAAGATTCCCTATTTAATAAATGGTGCTGGGAAAACTGGCTAGCCATACATAGAAAGCTGAAACTAGATCCCTTCCTTACACCTTATACAAAAATTAATTCAAGATGGATTAAAGACTTAAATGTTAGACCTAAAACCATAAAAACCCTAGAAGAAAACCTAGGCAATACCATTCAGGACATAGGCATGGGCAAGGACTTCATGACTAAAACACCAAAAGCAATAGCAACAAAAGCCAAAATAGGTAAATGGGATCTAAATAAACTAAAGAGCTTCTGTATGGCAAAAGAAACTACCATCAGAGTGAACAGGCAATCTACATGATGGGAGAACATTTTTGCAATCTACCCATCTGACAAAGGGCTAATATCCAGAATCTACAAAGTACTCAACAAATTCACATGAAAAAAAAACAAACAACCCCATCAACAAGTGGGCGAAGGATATGAACAGACACTTTGCAAAAGATGACATTTGTACAGTCAACAGACACACAAAAAATGCTCATCATCACTGGGTCATCAGAGAAATGCAAATCAAAACCACAATGAGAGAGGATCTCGCACCAGTTAGAATGGTGATCATTAAAAAGTCAGGAAACAACAGATGCTGGAGAGGATGTGGAGAAATAGGAACACCTTTACACTGTTGGTGGGAGTGTAAAGTAGTTCAACCATTGTGGAAGACAGTGTGGAGATTACTTAAGGATCTAGAACTAGAAATACCATTTGACCCAGCCATCCCATTACTGGATATATACCCAAAGAATTATGGATATATACCCAAAGAATCATGCTACTATAAACACACATGCACACATATGTTTATTGTGCCACTATTCACAATAGCAAAGACTTGGAACCAACCCAAATGTCCATCAATGATAGACTGGATTAAGAAAATGTGGCACATATACACCATGGAATACTATGCAACCATAAAAAAGGATGAGTTCATGTCCTTTGCAGAGACATGAATGAAGCTGGAAACCATCATTCTGAGCAAACTATCGCAAGGACAGAAAACCAAACACTGCATGTTCTCACTCTCAGATGGGAATTGAACAATGAGAACACTTGGACACAGGGCGGGGAACATCACACACCGGGGCCTGTTGGGGGGTGGGGGGCTGGGGGAGGGATAGCATTAGGAGAAATACCTAATGCAAATGACGAGTTGATGGGTGCAGCAAAGCAACATGGCACATGTATACCTATGTATCAAACCTGCATGTTGTGCACATGTACCCTAGAACTTAAAGTATAATGACAAATGAATAAATAATAAAAAATAAAAAAGGTGTTAGTCATGGGTGCCAGACTACAGCGAACAAAGAGAATCACTTAAGGGGTTAGATAAGATTCTGTTTTTCACTCTTTAAAAATAATTGTAATTTTTAATTTTTATGGATACATAGTAAATATACATATTTATTGGGGTACATGATAAATTTTGATACAGGGTAAATGAGGTAGCCATCACTTCAAGCATTTATCGTTTGTGTTACAAACAATCCAATTATTCTCTTTTAGTTATTTTAAAATGTATAACAAATTATTGTAGACTGTAGTCACCCATTATGCTGTCAAATACCACATCTTATTCATTCTATCTAACTATATTTTTGTACCATCCACATCCCCACTGCCCCCTGCCCACTACCCTTCTCAGCCTGCAGTAACAGTCATTCAACTCTCTATCTCCATGAGTTCAATTGTTTTAATTTTTAACTTCCACTATACTACACAAATGGGTGAGAGCATGCAGCTTGTTTTTCTGTGCCTGGCTTATTTCACTTAAAATAATGTTCCCCAGTTACATTCATGTTGTTACAAATGAGAGGATCTTATTCTTTTTTATGGCTGTGTATTATTTCATTTATTTCATTGGAAGTTCATTTATTTCTGCTCTGACGTTTATTATTTCTTTTCTTCTATCCTTCTGGGTTTGCTCTCACTTTTCTATTAATTTTTTGTGTTTTTTGTTAGCTGATGTATTTATTATTATACTTTAAGTTCTGGGATACATTTTCTATTATAGTTCTTTAAGGTGCACCATTAGGTTGTTTATTTGAAGTTTCTACTTTTTGATGTAGGCACTTATTGCTACAAACTTTATTCTTAGTACTGCTTTATCTGTATCCCATAGGTTTTTGTATGTTGTGTTTCCATTTTCATTTAAGAAATGTTTAAATTTCCTTCTTAATTTCTTCATTGACTCGCTGGTCCATCAGGAGTATGTTGTTTAACTTGCATGTGTTTGAATAGTTTCCAAAGTTATCATTATTGATTTCTAGTTTTATTCCATTGTGGTCAGAAGAGATACTTGATATAATTTCAATTTATTTGAAATCTTTATGACTTGTTTTGTGGCCTAATATATGGTCTATCCTTGGGAATGATCCATGTGTTGAGGAGAAGAATATGGATTCTGCAGCTGTTCTGTAAATATTTATCAGATGCATTTGGTCTATAGTGCAGATTAAGTCTGATGTTTCTTTGCAGATTTTCTGTCTTGATGATATAGCTAATGCTGAAAGAGGGCTGTTAAACTCTCCAGCTATTATTGGATTGTATTGGAGTCTCTTTCTCTTTAGTTCTACTAATATTTGCTTTATATATCTGGGTGCTCCAGTGTTAGGTGCATATTTATTTACAATTGGTATAGCCTCTGGTTGAATTGACACATCTATCATCATATAGTGACCTTCTTTGTCTACTTTTATAGTTTTTGTCTTGAAATCTAGTTTGTCTCATATAAGTGTAGCTTCTCCTGCTCTTTTTCGGTTTCAATTTGCATGAGATATCTTTTTGTTTTCAGCCTACGTGTGTCTTTATAGATGACGTGTGTTTCTTATAGGCAACAGATCCTTTGGTCTTGTTTATTTATCCATTCAGCCACTCTATGTCTTTTGATTGGAGAGTTTAGTCCATTTACATTCAGTGTTATTGATAAAGACTTACTCCTGCCATTTTGTTATTGCTTTTTTTTTTTGGAAGATTTTTAGAAAATAATTTAAAGATATTTTCTAAGAAAAATGTTCTGAAAATGATTTCTAGCTTACATGTTCCATACCTGAAAGAAACCATAGTATGTGTAGAAAGCGTGTGAATGGAGATGGAAAGATGCCTGCAACACTGTCTGTTCTTTTGTATCACACAGTGTTTGAAATTTATAGGAATCCATGTTGATGGGAGATACTGAAATTTGCTGCCAGTAAATACTTCTCCCTTAGCCTGGGTATACAGGTAGCATAAAAGAACAGGGAAGCCAAGGATTTTAGAAATCAAACATTCAGTCTTGTATTTCCTGGCTTTTTTTTTTTCTCCAAAAGTATATGCTGAAATTAAGAAAATTTGTTTTCCTACTTTCTACTGAAATATGATCTCCTTGTAATATCTGGCTTCGTGTTGTTCCTGTATCATTCTGTTGGCACTATTCGTACACTTACCTGTGTGGCACTTGTTTGTCTACAAACACGTTTTTTTTCCAGTAGGTTGGAAGCTTCATAAAGGTAGGGATTGGATACCAATTCTAAAAAGCTACTAGCTGCCTCCGATGAAATCTGGTTAAGTGCAGAATAATTTCTACAGAAAACAACTCTTTTATTTAAAATGATTTTTTACTGTTAAAAAATAGAAACAGTAGCCTAGAAATGGAGAAGAATCTATCTCTGAGTTTCACTGTAAATACTACAATCTCAGTAGTCTTGTTTCAAGGGAATGGGAACTGGACCTTTTATTTGCTTTTCTGTTACCATTTAGGCAACTATAAAATTTACAGCTGGTCTCTCTTATGCTGTCAGAGCAATTTGACTTTTCTTTTTGGATTTGACAAGAGGGAATATTCTTGTCTTGAATGCCATTAATAGTAATGTAACACATGTACATCAGCTATGAATGAATCCCAAATGCTTTAAATAGGTCTATGTAAAGAAATGCATAAAACAAAGGATGAAAAGAAAGTGCTACCAAGGGAAGGGGAGCTGTAGTTGTATGCTGTTACGTTCTAAGCATCAGTTGATATTCGGATTCTGTTTCACCAAAAAAAAAAAAACAAAAAACCGAAAACACCTATTTTTTGTGTATGAACTATTAAGTGACAATCACCTTAAGACTAGCTTTCTTTCTTTTTAGCATAAGAATCTAAAATACACTAAGAATGAAGACTTGCAGGAGTCCTTTGATAAAGAAAAATTCTATCTCTTACATCAAGTTTAATAATTCTAATAAGCAGGTGCCAACATTTATCTAACATGACATTCCTTGCAGTAATACAATGCTAATTGATCAAAGTTTACTTTCAATGTATTAAATTCTACATATTCAAATACCATATCTATTACAAATGCAAAATGTATTTTATTAAACATAGCATGAGAGCAGAATATGTAGAAAGAGTGTGCTTGTGCTTGTATTTGATTGACATGACACTCAATTTTTTTTTTTTCATCTACTCAGCATGAATGTTAAACTGTTGGGACATATATCTAGCTTAGGCAGTCTATGGTCACTTTTGCAAGCAGAAAAAAGCATCTCTTAGTTCTGGCATCAGGTGGACCAGATCCCTTCATTTTTACTTGTAGTTATTTTAGACAAGTTAAGCATGTGTTAGATTTAAGCCATTGTCTTTCAAAATACCAACTTCTTTATTAAAGTCTTTTATTTTCACATGGCAGTCCATAAACCTTTCTGATTTTTTCAATAGTTCTTTCCAGTTCTATTGCTGATTCTAAAGAATTGGATTTTTTAGGGGGAGGAAGAGTGGGAGTATCTAGAGACAGTGTGTTAGTGATCAATAGCCATATGCTTAGATTCATGCAGTTTATGTTTATATCCTATTTCTACCTCTTGTGATTTGTGTTAACTTGATTAATGGGTAAATTTCTCTTCCATTAAGTTTTCTTTTCCATAAAGAGACACAATATCAGCACTTCCCTCATGAGGTAGTTGTGAAGGTCAAGTAAGGCAACATAAATGAAGTGTTTAGTGTGGGGAATGGCAATTGTAAATGCTTTATTAAATTACCTACCATCTTGTTATTACTATTATCACAAGTAAAAAGTTAAATGTCACATAAATGGAGGCTATACTTAGAATGAGTGTGTTAAGAATGTATAGTTACCTTATACGCATACAATTTCTACTGAGTAAATTAAAAATTACTTTTAAGAGTTAGATTTAAAATAATTTTCATTGATAACATGATGTAGATTTTTGTCAAATTTAGTGGTATATTAGAAACAAATTTATTTCAAAGGTTGATTTCCTGATGGAAGCAGTATATTACTACAAATACTCTCATTTTCTACATATTGCCATTATTTTAAAATAATCTAGATTAATTTTCAGGGGTAGTAAATGTTACCAGTTGTCATCTTTCCACAAAAGCAATCAGGTTTCCTTTTATCTTATTAGCATGACATTCAAATCTTATTTTCTAATCAAAACACTTTGGGATCAATTATGCTAACAAAGGTTAAATGGAAATATGAAAAGAAAAATTAGTTTTTTCTTGAACACATATTTGAATTCAATTTTGAAAAGGGGACATGGGAATTATCACTATTTGAATTAGGCAATTTCTATTAATTTTAGAAAGTACAGTACTACTTGTTTGTTTGATGGGAGCAATAAATATTTTATAAAGATTTAATGTTTATAAATTTATAAAATTCCTTACAATAGAAAATGATTACTTTTATATTCAAGCAGAGTTTATCATACAAAAATATACAATAAATATGCTAAGCACACAGCTCCAATCCCTCATGACAACTCCACCAACTCTTTCTTAAACAAAAAATTTTCTGCTTTCTTGTTGTTAATGCACTCTCACAGTAGAAAATAATTTTCTATTTTTCATTGATAATATGATGTCAAGGCAAAATTAAGACACAAGTAATGTTACTTCATAAGGATTTCCCAAGAATTTGTAGATTATCACATTTGGTGCTCAACCTACTAGACCATAAAATATCAATGTTGCCAAAATATAATGATTACAATGACAATAAAGACAATGACAGTGATGATAGGAATTCTTACCTGTACTGAGAGTTTTCTACGTGTCAGGGACTGTGCTAAACACATACACATATTCTTGTTCCATCATTATAGGAACTTTATAAGGTATGTACTTTTATCTATCCCATTTTATAGATAAGGAAATTACTATGGTTTGAATGGATGTGTCTCTTCCAAAATTCATATGTTGGAACTTATACCCTAACACGATGGTATTAAGATATGGGGCCTTCTGGGAAGTGATTAAGTCATGAGGACTCTCCCTTCATGAATAGCATTAATGCCTTTATGAAAGAGGCTTAAGGGAGCTGCCTGCGCCTTCTCTATCTTCCACTACGTGAGCACACAGCATTACTTTCTTTTGCCTGTCTTCTCTTATGCCACGTGAGGTTGCAGGACAAGGAGTTATCTTGTAAGGAGAGGTGGACCCACACCAAATACCATGATTTTGGACTTCTCAGTCTCCAGAATTCTGAGAAATAAATTTCTGTTGTTTATAAATTACCTAGTTTATGATGTTGTATTATATAGCAGCAGGAAAGGACTAAGAGAAATTAAAGCTTAAAGAGGTGAATTTGACTTTAGTCATTTAGTGTGTTGTAGAAGTGGTATTTAAACCAAGGACTGTAAATGTATGAGAGTCCAAGCATTTAACAACTAATGCCTTATAAGCAACAGTCAAAGTTTTGTAGAAGGATGTTCTTCAGCTCTTGCTAAAGAGGACAATATTCAGGTGGTACAGCACATCCTTGGCCATGCTGACTTCCTCAAGGAAAAAGCAATGAGAGTTGTATGTTGTTTATCTTTTTCAATAACTGAGGTCCTAACAAGGGCTCCAAGTTAACACCTAAGGGCCCCTGAGGTATGTTATTTGACTCTGTTCCACTCAGGCAATCATCAAGGCACCAAGGAAATGCCCACTCCCAGATATAGGTGACTACAGCAACTTGTCTGTCTTGAACACTGGAGGAAAGGTGAATGCATTGTGTCATGCCCATTACTCATTCATGGTTCTATGTGCCATGACACACTGATTGAGATTTGCTGTAACTTACAGTAATTTAGTAACTATCATTTACCTACCAGACGAAGATGTTGATTATGTCAGTATCATAGATCCATACAAAGAAATTACTGTATTCTATCAATTTGAATATGTGTCTTTTCTGAATCACTATAGCTCTCTCTTCCCTACAATACAATCAATCTTGATTGTACATTGCCATACAATTTTTACAAGTACTTTTCTCTTTTAAGAAATACACTATAATTCCTTGAGTTTCAGGCCTGGGACCTCTAGATTTCTTTCACATTCCCCATAGTTCTGAGCAGTTGGGCCCAATAGCTCTGAATAATCTTGCTTGATGATCCTTCTTCAAGCCTGTATTTTATGCTTCATCATTCATAGCCAAGGTGGAATTAATGCTTTGAGTTTTAATAGTAGGAATGAATGTATTCATACGTATATTTCTTTTTACTCAACCTGCCTTGAGACAACAGCTCCCACTTTTCAGATGCTGGCCAGGAGGTGGAATGTACTTTCTTATAATAAAACACAGTAAAGTCCACCCACCTTCAGAAATTCAATCCCTTGATCAGGATGTAAAAGTAGCTATTATGTGTTTGGCACTGTAATCGGTACTAAAGTTTATAAGAGAGAAGACAGATGCTGTTAGAAATCTGAAATCTCATTGGAGAGCTCTGTAGTACTTTAAAACAAACAAATTACCCACACTGTAGCAGAAAACATATGTAAAAGCTGTAGGATACATTATAAACATGCCAACATGGAGTAATATAAGACAATATGTACCTACTTAACTATTTCTGTGAGACACTACAGTCAAAGCTTGCAGCTTTGCCTCAAAACACATCATATTTGCTTGAACCCTTTTTATCTTTTCTATGGTAGTTTAATCACATTAGATCGGAGCTGACTTCTGGTTGACAAAAAGCTATGTCCCATCTTTTATTCAAACCAAATAACATGATATCCCAGAATTAAAAGGTCCAAACACTTTTCTGTTGCTCTTTTTTTACGTACATATTTTCACTTTTGAAATATATATATAACTCAGTGGTTGGGAAACTAAAAACAGCAGTCCAAGTTCAGTCTGCTTCCTGTTTCTGTTAAAAAATAAAAAAAAGTTTTATTGGAATACAACCACACCCATTCATTGATGAAGTGTTGTTACTGCTTTCATGCTAGACAGTATTTTGGAGACCACACGGTCTTCAAAGCTTTAAAATATTTATCTTGTCCTTTATTTAAAAGGCTTGCTGACAACTTTTTAAAATTAATATTTGGTTCAATAAAATAATGTAGTAATGTGTTTCTCAGACATTTACCATCTATATGTATCAACAAAACATCCTGATGATTTTCCATTTTTTTTTTTGAAACGAAGTCTCTCTCTATCCCCCCAGGCTGGAGTGCAGTGGCGCCGTCTTGGCTCAAGCAATTCTCGTGCCTCAGCCATGTGCAAAACCACACTCAGCTATTTTTTTTCATTTTATTTTTTTAATAGAGATGGGGTTTCTTTATGTTGGCCAGGCTGGTCTTGAACTCCTGACCTCAAGTGATCTGCCTTCCTTGGCCTCCCAATGGGCTGGGATTATAGGCATGAGCCACCACACCAGGCTGTCCTGAAGACCATTTCCTTGAGTATGGATAGGGAGTCACAACACCCAAATACAGTAGTCATTCAGAATTGTTTGTAATGTGTCATTTTCTATGAAGTATAAAGCATTTATTCTAGGTTATTTATATGCTATAGAAATATTAGATAAAAACAACCAAAGGTGGTAGCTTTAGCATTTTCATAACCTTCATCAAGTTTACAAATAGCAAAATACTTTATTTCCTACTGTGGACGTGTGCTGGGTTAGGGTCTAAGGATATTGAAGTGAATAAAATATACTTTGGTCTTTAATGTTTTCACACTCTAGTTGGAAGAGAGAAAATTATATTGGAAAACAACATTTTTAGCGTGATAAAGGCCCTGTAGAAAAACAGCATATAAATGAGGAGGTAACCCCTCTGTCCAAGGGAATTAGGGAAGATCTGCATAAGACATGGTATTTGACCTGAATTCCAAATGATGGACAGTGATAATCAGGTAGGGAAGGTGATCTAGGCAGAGAAAGGGGCACATGCAAAGGCAGAAACTTTAAAGGGTATACTTTATTGTGCTCAATGAGGCTACATTTATGACAGTGTTCAAAACATTAAATATCCTGTGTGTCATAATTACTGTTGATACAATCAGAGAGGAGAGATTGGAGACAAGGAGACCAGTATGTGAGGGACTGAGAAAAGTGAGAATTAGAAAAAGTATAATGTGGAAAAGAGATAAAGGTTATGAAGTAGATTTCACAGAATTTCTTGACCCATTGCATATGAAAATTAGAGGGCAATCAATATTTGAGGCAATTAATTTAATACAATTGCAAAATGGTTCAAACTGTATGTACAAAGTTGCTTATGTTTACATAAAGGTTCAGCTGTAGAAAATGATAATAAAAATGAAGATACAGTCATCCCTTTGTATCTCTGGGTTTTGCCTTCACCGCTTTTTTTTTTTTTTTGAGATGGAGTTTTGCTCTTGTCGCCCAGGCTGGAGTGCAGTGGCGCGATCTCTGCTCACTGCAACCTCTGCCTCCCGGGTTCAAGTGATTCTCCTGCCTCAGCTTCCCAAGTAGCTGGGATTACAGGTGCCTGCCACCACACCCGGCTAATTTTTATTTTGTATTTTTAGTAGAGATGGGGTTTCACCGTATTGGCCAGGCTGGTCTCGAACTCCTGGCCTCAGGTGATCCACCCGCCTCGGCCTTTCAACGTGCTGGGATTACAGGCATGAGCCACCGCACCCGGCCTTGCCTCCACTGCTTTAATCACTGCATATTGAAAAGATTTGAGAACCAATCAAAACACAAATTTGAACACAATACAGTATTATAACTATTTGCACAGCACTTACATTCTTTTTGGTATTATGAGTATTCTAGAGATTATTCAAAATATATGGGAAGTTGCGCAATGCTCACATGTACATGTTATGCCATTGCATATAGAAGGGACTTAATGATCTGTGAATTTTCTTATCGCTGGATCCAATCCTCTGCTGATACTGAGGAATGACTATATGTCAAGGGAAAAACTAGAAGGAAGAAATAAAGGTAGCTTTTATATCAGGAACATAATATGGTTCCCATTGGTACCAGGAAACTTCTGTTTGAGCCCCAGACACATTCTCCCCTGTCCCCCCGTGTTTTGTTTTTGTTTTTTTTTTACATCATACTCTGCCAGGGAATGCTGACGTGTATGGATAATATCTGTGGGTTCAAGTGATCTTTGACACCTGGTGAGGTTTGGTCAATGGATATCTTCAGAGGGAGAGAAGAGAGTGAGCCACGATTCCCCTGCTTCTTCCCAGGTGAAGTTCTAGTAGGTCAGTTTTCTCTCTTAAGAGAAGGTTACTGTTCCTCTCTCAAAGGGGCTTTCTCTGGACCCCTCTCTGCTTATGAATAGTGAAAAATATCCATTTTTTCTGCCTCTTTTGGCCAGAGGAGGTGACAGTTCTGCAATTCCTAGCTCTGTGTTTCTGCTCTTTCACTTTTTAGCCCTTTTATAAACCCTTGTTGAATTAGCTTAGTTTGAATGGATCAGCCGCCACTGTCGTAAAATTTAAGATTTCTTCATCTATTTAATAATTATTTATTCTCTACCTACTTTGTGCCAGTATTCTTCTGGGTGTTGGGGAGTCAGCCTGGAACGCAATGAAGTATCTGCTCCCACAGAGTTTATAGTCCATGAGGAAAAAGCAAAGAAGATGGAAAAGGAAGCTCAGGTATTTGGGCTTCTTTCTTTCCAAAGCTCTAATAAAATTACAGTAAAGAAATACAAAAGAAACATTTTATAAACAAGAGAGGGAGAGAAGACTATTAGGAGATAAGAGATTCCAATGAATTTTCAGAAGATAGAAATGAGATGGAAGCACAAGATGAATTATACTATATAAAAGACACAGATACAAGTTTATTAATATACATAAGGCCCACACAAACTTCTTGCAGGGCCTACGTTATGTGAAACTTAGCAGTGTGATACAATCTGGACTGGGGATCTCCAACCCTGGCCCAGGGATTTCCAGGAGACAAGGCCACCTCAATGCAGATGCATCATTCATAAACCTTAAAACAAAGCTTGCCCTTAATATTCTTACCTTTACCTAAAGCTATTCTTATAACTTACACTCCTTTTATAAAAGAAATATCTGGTAACTGACCCAGACTGAATACAGGTATAAGAAAGGGGGAAGAAACCCCCAAACTTTGAGAATGAGCCCCAGATGGATACCTCCCAGTCAACTGGTCATCTGAACCCTTGACTGTATCTGGACCATGACACCAGCCTGCTCCAGCTGTCCATCTTGTAAGAGCCCTGCCAGGATAAACTGCTTGAGCATCAGGCAGTGTCTAAGACATATTTGATGCAAATGAAAATAAATGGGAAAAAATTACTCCTGCAGAAGCTGGTTAACTAGGACTATCTGAGAGCCCTAAACAGGACACAAATAGAATTATAACTAAAAAAAAATTACAGAAAACATGGGCCATCAAAACATGGTGAACTAATAAAAACAAAAACAAACAAACAAACACAAATAGGCGTTCCTAGAAGACAGAATAAAATAAATGCAACGAAAACTTATAAAATAAAAAAAATAGGTTGGCAAAAACCGAAATGAAGCATGAATCCCCAGAGAGCCCAATGGTGACAACGTCCTTGTGCTGAATAAGAATAAAAATCCCCACAGCTCAACACGGCATCTTAAATTTTGAGAATGCCAAGGATAAAGGCAAGCTCTCAAAAACTTCCAAGGAGGTGAAATCTACAGAGACAGATTCCTGACAAAGGAATGAGAATTGGCCTACAATCAATTGCCCTAGCATTATTGCATGGTTGTCGTCTAAGTTCTGTGACAGCGACTTTGAAAATAATATTGTATATACATTTAATCTGCCTATCAAGTGTAAGGACAAAATTTAGGTATATTCGGAAATTCAAAAACTGAAAAAGTTACGGCTCATGCACCTCCTCTGAAGAAATTGCTTGAATCTACTACACTAAGAAACTAGAGGATGAAAACCAAGAAACAGGAAGAAAACAGGATTTAATAAATGGAACTCATCTAGGAGTCAAGTGGCAAAAATTCCAAGATGACATCTCTATAGTAGGCTTAGAAAGTAATAACTGCAAATTAAATTGAGAGTCAAATGTCTCTAAGATTGCTTTACTGAAGAAGACAACTGTAAGGAATTCCAATAATAGAGTGTAAATCAAAAGATGGAAGTTATTAGTGATGCTACAAAACAGGCTTTCCCACCAATCTTAAAATAGAAAGAGAAAACCAGTAAATTCAGGGGTGGGGGTAACATGATGAAAAAGACAGTCATGGTTTAATTGTGAAACAAACCAAAACTTGTCATGATTGACTTAAATGCAAAAGTATCCATTTGACCTGAATCAGGAGTGCTTTCTGTGAAGTGCCACAAAAATTGTGAGATGAGACCTATGCAAAGTAGTGTGCAACCTTAGCACACTACTTTGTTGCATAGTGAACCATAGTTAGAGTCAAATTCATCTAACTACTTGTTTTCAATTTAAAAAATAAGCACAGAAGCAATACATGGGCCACTTAAATATGGTTACAGAAATAAAAGTAAATGCCATTAACCCTGACAAATTAAAGGTAAAGGTGAGAATAAAAGGAAGATACAAGAAGTAGATGGAAGTGTAGGTTCACTAATCTCCTACCACTCACAGAAGAGAATTTGAAATCTTGACAAAAGTCAGGAAATAATCATATAATTCCATGTTTATTTCTGTTTTTTTATTCCAAAAGTAAACAAAAAAACTAAATCAAAAATATTAAGTGAAAAATACTGTTAATAACATTATCTTTGTGATATGAAGACAATTGATATTGTCTTAATAAAAAATTGTAATAGGAGATAGTTTCTAATGGTAGGAATTATTAATCAGTAGAAGTAAAACAAGAAACAGTTAAAACAGTTAAATGTGTCAGATGCTAGTAGGTGGAGATAGAGACTGGGGAGAGGGATAGAGGAAAGCCAAATGGAATTATTATCTTGTGCATTTATTACTTTGATATTTTTAAAAAATAGAATACTATGTAATACGCTGTTCTATGTAACCTATTAGGCAAAACTGAATTTGTACTATATGTGACCCTCTGTATTTTAAGGATATCTCAACCAATTATATTTTTGTACAAATAAAATTACAGGAGCAATCATCATGTTAAAACTCTAACACGATTTAATTCAAAAGAAATAAGATTAATCCCCAAAATGTGTTTTGACAAGTAGAGAATATTTAAAAATACAAACTACTTTGCACTAATGAAAATTATTGAGTAGGAAAATAAAATAATGATGAGAAGCAGGAGAGGTGATGGGGCTTCAATAAAAAGGTATTACTCAGATGAGTAAACCATGTTCATTTGATTTCCATCTTTTCCTAAAAGTTTCGAAGTCTAAAGCAGTCTTTCCCAAATTTATATTCCAATTTTAGGCACACATTATGCCAATGGGTATATGAAGATGTGCTCAGCATCACTAATCTTCAGGGCAATGTTTATCAAAACCACAACCTCACACCTTTTAGAATGGCTATTATCAAAAAGACAAGAAAAGCAAATGTTGACGAAGATATGGAGAAAAGATAATCTTTGTCCACTGTTTGTGATAATGTAAATAGTTACAGCCTATGGAAAACAGTTTGAGTTTTCCTCAAAAAAATTAAAAATAGAATTACCATATGATTCAGTAATTTCTTTCAAGGGTATATATCCAAAGGAAATAAAGTCAGTATCTCAAAAAGACATCTGCCCTCCCATATTTGTTGCAATATTATTCACAACAGCCTAGATAGAGGACCAGTGAGGTGTTGATGGATAAATGGATAAAGAAATGTTTATACATATATATGTGTGTGTGTATATATATATATATATATATATATATACGTGTATTATACGTGTGTGTATATATATGTGTCTGTATTTATATATATAAATTCTATATATATATAAATTCTATATATATAAATTCTGTATATATATAAATTTTGTATATATATAAATTCTGTATATATATAAATTCTATATATATATAAATTCTGTCACTTGCAACAACGTGGATGAATCTGAAGGACATTACGCTAAGTGAAATAAGCCAGACACAGAAAGACAAATACTGCATGATTTCACTTATATGTAGAATCAAAAAAAGTCAAATGCATGGAAGCAGAAAGTACAAAAGTGGTTGTCAAGGCTTTGGGAATGGGGAAATAGGGAGATGTTGGTCAAAGAGTAAATACTCTCAGATATAAAATAAATAAGTTCTGGGGATCTAAAATATCGCATGATAATTATAGTTAATAATTTTGTATTGCTTACTTGCAATTGGCTAAGAGAGTAGATTTTTTTTTTTTTTCTGAGACGGAGTTTCACTCTGTTGCCCAGGCTGGAGTGCAATGGTGCGATCTCGGCTCACTGCAACCTCCGCCTCCCGGGTTCAAGTGATTCTCCTGCCTCAGCCTCCCGAGTAGCTGGGATTACAGGCATGCGCCACCATGCCTGGCTAATTTTGTATTTTTAGTAGAGATGGGGTTTCTCCATGGTGGTCAGGCTGGTCTCGAATTCCTAATCTCAAGTGATCCGCCCACCTCGGCCTCCCAAAGTGCTGGGATTACAGGCATGAGCCACCGTGCCTGGCCCGAGAGTAGATCTTAAGTGACTTTACCACATACACAAACAATAACAACTAAATGTGATGACAGATGTGTTAATTAATTTGGTTGTGGGAATTGTTGCAAAATGTATATCAAATCAAATTTTATGCATTAAATATGAATACCTTTTTGCTAATTATGCCTAAATAAAGCTGGGAAACATTGGTTGGTGAGTACATGTAGTTCAGCTGTATCATTTTGTGTACTTTCAGTGTACTTAAAACACTTCAACATTAAAAATAAAATAATGGGCTTGGCGCGGTGGCTCATGCCTATAATCCCAGCAATTTGGGAGGCCGAGGCAGGCGGATCACCTGAGGTCGGGAGTTTGAGACCAGCCTGACCAACATGGAGAAACCCTGCCTCTACTAAAACTGCAAAATTAGCTGGGTGTGGTGGCACATGCCTGTAATCCCAGCTACTCGGGAGGCTGAGGCAGAAGAATTGCTTGAACCTGGGAGGTGGAGGTTGCAGTGAGCCAAGGTCGTGCCATTGCACTCCAGCCTGGGCAACAAGAGTGAAATTCCATCTCAAAAAATAAAAAATAAAATAAAATAATAGGCATGCCCCATAAATGGTGGGCAAAGGACATGAACAGACACTTTTCAAAAGAATACATATATGTGGCAACAATCGTAGGTAAAAAAATCTCAACATCATTGATCATTAGAAAAGTAAAAATCAAAACCACAATAAGATACCATCTCACACCAGTCAGAATGGCCATTACAAAAAAGTCAAAAAACAACAAATGATGGCAAGGTTGTAGAAGAAAAAGGAACACTGATATATTGTTGATGGGGGTGTAAATTAGTTCAATTGTTGTGGAAGACAGTGTGGAGATTCCCTAAAGACTTAAAGACAGTAATACCATTGATACATATATCCCATCACTGGGTATACACCCAAAGGAATATAAATCATTCTATTATAAAGACACACAGATGCATATGTTCATTGCAGCACTATTCACTATACTAGACACATGGAATCAACCCAAATCCCCATCAATGATAGACTAAAGAAAATGTGGTACATATACACCATGGAATACTATGTAGCCAGAAAAAAGAACAAGATCATGTCTTTGTAGGAACAGGTATGGAGCTCGAGGCCATTATCCATAGCAAACTAATGCAGGAACAGCAAACCAAATACTGCATGTTCTCACTTGTAAGTGGAACTAAATGATGAGAACACACGATTACATAGATGGGAACAATGTACACTGGTGCCTATCGGTGGGTGGAAGGTGGGAAGAGTGAGAGGACCAGGAATAATAACTAAAGGATACTAGCCTTAATACCTGGGTGATGAAATAATCTGTACAACAAATGCCCATGGCACAAGTTTACCTGTGTAAAAAACCTTTACTTATATCCGCGAACTTACAGTAAGTTTTTTAAAAGGGCTGTGATGCATTCTTCAGCATGCCAATTGCATTTTTCAGCTCCAGAATTTGTGCATGACACTTTGTAATCATTTCCATCTCTGTTAAATTTATCTGATGGAATTCTGAATTCCTTTTCTGTGTTACCTTGAATTTCTTTTAGTTTCTCCAACATAGCTATTTTGAATACTGTATCAGAAAAGTCTCATATCTCTGTTACTCCAGGATTAATCTCTGGTTCCTTGTTTAGTTCATTTATTGAGATCTTGTTTTCCTTCATGGTCTTGATACTTGTAAATCTTCTTCTGTGCCTGGGCATTGAAGAGTTATGTATTTACTGTAGTGTTTGAAGTCTGGCCTTGTTTGTACTTATCCTTCTTGCGAAGGCTTTCAAATATTCAAAGTATGGTAGATGTTGTTACCTAAAGTTTATCTGTTTTAGGGGCATGCCAAGCCCAGTAATGCTGTGGTTCTTGCAGACTTCTAGTGGTAGCACCTTAATGGTCTTGGACAAAATTGGGAAGGATTTTCTGGATTACCAGGCATAGACACTTATTCTCTTCCCTTACTTTGTCCCAGACAGAGCCTCTCTCTGTGTTCTTAGGCCCTTGGAGCTTAAGATTGAGTGACACAACCATGCCTGTGGCCACCACCACTAGGATGTGCTGGGTCAGACCTGAAACCAGCACGACACTGGGTCTGCTGTAACCACTCCCTGGCTACCACCTATGTTTTCTGAAGGCCCTGAGCCTCTACTGTTAGCAACTGGCAAAGCCAGCCAGGCCTGTGTCCTTCCCCTTAGGGCATCAGGTTTCCCCCGGCTCTGGGCAGGTCTAGAGGTCCCATCTAGGAGCTAGGCACTAGAGTCAGAAACCTTAGAAGTCTACCCATTGTTCTGTTGTATTGTGGATCACCTGGCATTCAAACCACAAGATGCGGACTTTCCTACTCTCTCCTGCCCTTTCTGAAGGCAAGGGAGCCCGATCCCAAAGCCACCACCATCACAGGCCCATGGGGAGTACTGCCAATATTCCTTAAGTCCAAAGGGCTCTTCGGTCGGCATGTAGTGGTGAATATTGCCTGAGGTTGGATTCTCCCTTCAGGACAATGTGCTCCTCTCTGGCCAAGGGCAGGTCCACAAATGCCTTCCAAGAGCCAAGCTATAGAATCAGGGACTCCAGGGGTCCACTTGGTCCTCTATGCGCCTGTGGCTGAGTTGGTATCTAAGATGCAAGCCAAAGTCTCCTTTACTTTTCCCTCTGCTTTTCTGAAGCAGAAGGAGTCTCACCCTTTATCCAGCACTGCTGAGAATACGTTAAATCTCATCTGAAACTAGCAAGTCTGAGAGTCTCACACAAAGCCCTTGATGTAGTACCTGGCTATTGCTGCTGCAATCCCTGGGTATTCAAGGGCCAAAGGCACTTCAGTTAGCATTTGATGTATGCTGCCAGGACTGTCTTTCCCTTCAAGGCAATAGGTTGCCACCTGGCCTGGGGTGTGTCTAGAAATTTCCTCTGGGGGCTATGGCCTGGAAAGGGGGCCTCATGACTCTGATAGGTGCCCTATCCTCCTGTGACTGAGCTGGTATCCAAGATGCAAGACAAAGTCCTCCCCACTCTTTCCTCTCCTCTCCTCTCCTTAAGTGGAAGGAATGAGTCTCTTTTGGAGTCAAGAGCTGTGCAGAAGGAGTCTAGGGGTAGGGGATAGGTGATGCCAGCATGCCCTTAGCAATCCAGGCTGGTGTCTCAGCAGGTCACATGCCCTCCTAGTCCTCTGGCTCTGGGCCCAGTTCAGCACTAGGACTCGTCTAGAAGTTGCAGTCCTTGTGGCACAGATTGACTTTCAACTTTATTTATAGGTCCAGAGCGCTTTAGCCCATAGTGGCAAGTCTTGCAGGAACTCAAGTTCCAACTTCTTGGATCAGTGCTTCCCCTAAAAAGGGTTGTTTTAAATGCTGCCTTTGTGGATGGGCATCAGCTGAGCTTGGACTGATTTTGCTTTCTGTTATAACAGGGCAGCACTGAGTTCAATGCCTCACAATTGCTGCACTCTCCCTCTCACCAGTGCACAGAAATGCCCTCCACACCACATGGCTACAGCAGGGGGTTGGAAGAGGGGTAGCACTGGCAATTCAAGACTGCGTTTCCTACCTCTTCAGTGCCTCTTTCAGTGATTTTAATAAGACTATGTACTGTGAGTGCTCACCTGATTTTTGGTTCTTTTGTTTTTTATTTTTAGGGCCTGCATGGTTCCCTTATGATTTTTGGTTCTTATGAGCATGATTTTTTTGTGTGTAGATGGTTGTTAAATTGGTTTCCTTGAAGGGGATAGGGATAACCAGGGTAAGTCTTCTATTCTGCCATCTTGCTAAACTATAGCTCTTAATGGATTAAATGATAATGTTTTCTTATATAGCTAGAGGTTTTAGAATTTTGAGTGATTTATGATGTTACATTAACATTACCGTATCTGTAGCTCTCATTTTCTCTGTTATTTTCAATACAGGCTATGATATTCATTTGTAAGTTCTTATACAAATTCATGAGGGTTTGTCAATAAATCCAGTAGTTCTGATTACAATAAATTATTTCCAATAAGCTGTAAATACTCACTGGAAAAAAATACTTAGTAGGGTTTAACTGTGAATATGATAGTGAACATTAGGGCCCCTCAGGTAATAAGCATGGCACCCACTAGGTAGTTTTTTTTTTATTCTCTTCCGCCTCCCACCCTCCACCCTCATATAGGCCCTGGGGTCTGCTGTTCCCTTCTTTGTGACCATCTGTACTCGATATTTTGTTCCCACTTATAAGAAAGAACATGTGATATCTGATTTTCTGCTCCTTTATTAGTTTTTTAGGATAATGGCCTCCAGCTCCATTTATGTTGCTACAAAGGACATGATCTTATTCTTTCTTATGGCTGCATAGTACTCCACAGTGTATATGCACCACATTTTCTTTATTTAGTCTATTGTTGGGCATTTAGTTTAATTCCATGTCTTTCCTATAAGTTTAGCCCAAGTTCTTTACCACTGCCTTTATCATTGCCCTTTTCACAACTCAAACTTTGAATATTTCTTGTCTGGTGAGACTGAAATAGCCTCTGAAGCTGCTTCTTGTCTCTAGTTTTACAGCACTGAGATTAATCCTCCTATTGCTCTCTGTAAGACATCTGATGGTGTCACCTTCTGCCACAAATTATTTGACGATTCCTCTTCTGATTATCTATTGCTTTTTTAAAAAAAATACTGCAATATCTGGCAGCTTAAAGCCATTTTAGTTGCTCACGATTTTGTGGGTAAGGAATTTAGAAAACGCTCAATTGGGTGGTTCATCTCTGGTACACTGATGTATTGGCAGCAGCTGGGGTAGCTGGGGCTGCAGGCTGCATTTCCAAGATGTCCTTTTAAATAATGTTTGATTCTTCAGTGTTTCTTGCTCTGCTTGCCTTTCGCTGTCTGTTTCTATGCCTCTGACTCTCTCTCCATGGCATATCAACTTTCTGTACTCTCTACATATCTTGGGTTTTTTACAGCATGGTGGTCTCATGGCGGACATAGTTATTACAAGACACCTACATTTCAAGAGCAAAGAGTCCAAAAGACAAAAGGTGTATGGTTTTAGAATCTTAAAACCAGGGCCCACAAACTGGAACAGTATCACTGCTACCATATACTATTGCTAAAAGCAGTCACAGTGCTTTCCTTATTTCAAGGGGATGCTAGACCTCAAATCTTTATGGGAGAAATTTCCAATAATGTGTGGCAATCTTTAATCCAACACAACTTTCTAATGCTTTCAATATAAAGTTCAATCTCCACACACTATTCATCATTGGGCCATTGCCTATCTTTCCAGCATCAATTCATGCAACATCCATCAAACTAATCTTCACTGGGCTCCACAAACACACACATATATTCCAATAATAGTCTCTCTAATGCTGCATGTTCTCCCAGCCTTTCATATGTATTTAGACTTCTATGTTCCACTGAAGACAACAAAGAGCTAATAATCACTCCATCACCAGAGTCAATGTTGTTGAGGAATTAACTATATTCAATTTTAACTTTAGAAATATGTAGAAACGAAATGAATTTTCCAAATGAAAGCACTTTTAAATCAGAAAAGTTTAAGATGTAAATATCAGCATCCAAAATAGCAAAGTGTTCCAGCTATTTCAAAAGATATAGACTTTTAAAAGCTCATATCTTTTATGTACAGGTAGGATGTCTTTTTGGTGTCATTTTTACAGTTAGTATGAACATGTGCATCTTCCAAATACACAGCCATGCAGTGTCAGAGCAAGTCACCATAAAACATCACCAAGCAGCAGCAGCAGCAGAAAGAGAGACCTCTGAATTTAAAGTATGCCTTTTGGCCGGGCACAGTGGCTCACGCCTGTAATCCCAGCACTTTGGGAGGCCGAGGCGGGTGGATCACGAGGTCAGGAGATTGAGACCATCCTGGCTAACACAGTGAAACCCCGTCTCTACTAAAAATACAAAAAAAAAAAAAAAAAAAAAAAAATTAGCCGGGCATGGTGGCGGGTGCCTGTAGTCCCAGCTACTCGGGAGGCTGAGGCAGGAGAATGGCGTGAACCCGGGAGGCAGAGCTTGCAGTGAGCTGAGATCGCGCCACTGCACTCTAGCCTGGGTGACAGAGCGAGACTCCGTCTCAAAAAATAAATAAATAAATAAAAAAGTATGCCTTTCATGAGCTACAAAGATGATGAAGAGTTTGTACAACACTTTATGCTCTGTTATCACATAAAGTTTAGCCTTCTCAAATATGAAAACCTGCCATGGAATCTTCAATATTATGTATACAAATACTAGCCCATACACTACACCTTATTTGCCTTTATCATGGTCTACATTGAAAGAGAGTAAAAAGTCTCCTATGCAACCCTAACATGTATAAGAATAACTTGATGGTAGAATAAGAAGTTCCTGAAGACTATAAAAACTTATGGTGTAGATTTATGATTTCATATGAATCCTCATGCACTCCTAAGGGACGTTAACCAGAACAACAAAAACCTTTTCTGTTTATGAGATTTCGTGTTTCAAAGATTCTATCTCAAGGAATTTCTCTCTGCTGTGAAAATAGCTATACAGTTACACATATACACTACTGAATAGCAAATACCTACATGCCGATTATGCAGACAAATCTGAACTTGATTTGTCCCCAAGATGTCCCAAACACTCTTGTCAGGGTATCTGACTCCAATGAAATGGGACTATGTCTCAAATTCAGGTTTTGAAAGGTATCTTCTTTAATTGTCTTCACAACTTCAGGCATAGATAAAACAACTAATTTTAAAAATACAAGTCAATATTCATGGAATCAGAATGTCAAAAATCCTTAGCACTGACCTAATATGCCTCATAACTTTTGCAAAGATTACTGAATTCTTCCATCCACTCAACAAAAAGGAGAATCAGGATAGTGATCTATTTTAATGTGCTCCCCTGATGCATAAGAAGGTTGGTGAACTACACCTTTTACAATTATCAAGCCCTGGAGTCAGAACAAGTTCGAATCCAACTTTTACTGCTTATTGGCTAAGTAAAAGCATGTAAGATTTTGAAATTCTCTATATCATGGTCTCTCAACTATAAAACATAGATCACAATATTATGTCAGGATAAAATTATGTGTGTGTTCATCATCATGCTATTCAGAATAGCAAAAACATGAAGCCAACCTAGGTGTCCATCAATCATAGACTGGATAAAGAAAATGTGGTGGCCAGGCGCGGTGGCTCATGCCTGTAATCCCAGCACTTTGGGATGCCAAGGCGGGCGGATCACGTGGTCAGGAGTTCAAGACCAGCCTGACCAACATGGTGAAACCCTAACTCTACTAAAAATGTAAAAATTAGTCCGGTGTGGTGGCACACACTTGTAATCCCAGCTACTCAGGAGGCTGAGGCAGAATAGTGTAAACCCAGGAGGCGGAGGTTGCAGTAAGCCAAGATTGCACCACTGTACTCTAGCCTGAGTGACAGAGAGAGACTCTGTCTCAAAAAAAAAAAAGAAAAAGAAAAACAGAAAAAAATTGGTAAATAAATATACAACATGGAATACTATGCAGCCAGAAAAAAATGAAATCATGTCCTTTTCAACAGCATAGATAAAGCTGGAGGTCATAATCCTAAGTGAATTAATGCAGGAACAGAAAACCAAATGCCTCATGTTCCCACTTATAGGTGGCAGCTAAACATTGTGTACACATGGACATTAACATGGGAATAAGAGACACTGTTGATACTAGAGAGAGGAGGCAGGCAGGGGAACATGGGTTGAAAAACTCCCTATTGGGTATTATGCTCACTACCTGGGTCCAATACACCCACTGAATAATGCTACACATCTACCGCTAGTATCTAAAAAGCTGAAACTTAGAGAAAAAAGTAATTAGTGTATTCATTGTCTAGTGACTCTCAACCAACAGTAACTTTTTTATTAATAATCTTTATTTGGTGGTTATATTTTTTCAGACTCCATTTATTGTGTCTAATCTGAATTTTCTCAGAAAACACTAAGATCATTTATTTTAAAAATGTGTAGCCTTACTATATAAATGATACAATATATATGTTTCTAATATCTTAATTTTTCTGTAGGCATGGCAGGAACAATATCCACTCCGAATATGATATGATATGACTATAAGATGATATCAAGCACAAAAACCCATGCTCACAATAAACTAGTATGTTTTGCTTTTCCAAAGTAGGTTCCTTTTGATTCTCACTCCCAACATGAAACAAATTTTATTATTACTACTTTATAGATGAAGAAGCAGCCTCATAAATGTCGAGACTCAGTCATGATCTGATAGCTAGTATCAAAAATAATTCAGTTGTTCCAGTTCATCCTCATTCTATTCTGCCTTTCTGTTTTTGTCTCTTCCAGCACAATTAGCTATATGGTCACTCACCATTCCTGCTCTCTTTCCACAAGATAAGAGTTTTTGTGGGGAGAAGGCTGTTAAACAAGGGATTACAATTTGTACCCTCCTTATCATGAGGGGCCACGTACCTTGTTCTGCCTTGCTAAATGTTAATAATGTGATGTGTATCCCTCTTGAGAAAAGGGAAACTAGAGACTTCTTGATGCTGCTAGTCTTCACCAGCAGCTTTGAGGCCATGTTAAGGAAGGCAGCATTATGAAACAGACTGCACAAAGCCAGAATGAACACTATACTCACTACTTGAATTCTAGTTGAGACCATATGTTCTACGTCCATACTTTAAAGGGTATATAGTTTGTGAAGAGTTAGAAAACCAAGAAATTCCAAAAGGTAAGTACTATAACATATAATTGAACAGAGATGAACATAGAAGGTGCACAGAAAATGATGGTGAACTCTAACTCGGAGTCTAGAAAAGGCTATACAATGTAAAAAAAAAATTTAAAGTGATCCTTAAAAAATAATCAGACTTTGCCAGGTAGAGAAAGAAACAGACATTCAGTGAAAGAGTACTCTCTCCTATGCCAACAAACTAAATGAACTCTCCAATGATGTGAGTCTTATTTTTAGTATTGTCTTCTATTTGAACACTATTCCAGTTATCTACTGATGTGTGAAAAAAACACAACGCCAAATCCAGTGGCTTACAAAATAATCATTAATTAGTTCATGACTCTACAATTTAAGCAGAGCTTGATGAAGAAGGCTGAGTTCTGCTCTGTGTGGCAGTAGCAGAGGAGGCTTAACCAATGGGTAGTAGAGTGAAAGAATCATTTAATATGGCTTACTTACAGGGACTACAAGTTTGTACTGGCTGTTGACTTGGTTCACAGCCTGGGATGAAGACTTTGATTTCTCATCACATGGGCCTTTCCATGTGCCCTATAATTCCTCAGAGCATCATTATCTCTAAGGCCAAGGGTACCAAGAGAGAGAAATAGGTGGGTTGTATCATCTTTTATGACCTATCCTGGAAAGTCAGAGTGCCACTTTTGCCATAGTCTTTTAGTTTGGATAGTTACAAAGGCCCATACAAATTCAAGAGAAGGGGACATAAACTGCATGTCTGGAGAGATGAGTGTAAAGGTGCTAGAAAATATAATCTGATAGAAACACCACAGAATGAGAAAAATCTAAGGATGAAAAGATGAGTTAGTATCTACCTGAAAAATCTATTCTAATCCCAAGATGTCATGCCAAATTCACAAAAGAAAGCTTAGGTTGTGCTTCTAAGTGACTGTTCAGAATTTCAAGTTTGTTTCATATTACCTTTCACATAAAGTGCTTGAGGTTGACAATATCTGATATAGCACTGGAAGCTATTGATCTAGGCTTTCCAGTTTGATTTGAAGTGTGGCCAGCTGCATTGAGAAAGTTGTGGTTGATGGTTCTCAGTTTCCAAGAGGACAAAGTAAATATAATCGCTTAACAGATGTGTCATGTTACATTTGAGAGAATCATAGAGTAAGGCAGTTATAAGACTGTTGGATAGCTTACTAAAATGGGATCACTTCAGACACCTTCAAGAAAATGTATAATCTCGTTTGCTGAATTGTTTCAACTCCAATCTAAATTAGAATCAAATAGTGGATTCAATGACTTTGATCTTCTTAGAGATTCATCTTCTACACTTTGATTGGTTAAGTTTTATGTGCACACTCCACATTCTATAGATTTAAGGTTTAACATGACCTACTCTCCTTCCTCCAGGGTGTATAGTTTAGGAACAGCAGGAAACCAGATAATTGTAAGATAATGTGATAAGCATTATAGCATAGAAATGAACACTGTTAAAGGAAATGGAAAAAAAGAAAAGGCAGTAAGCTCTGGAATTTTAGAAAAGGCCCCAAAAGAAAGATATTTAACATGACCCTTTAAGAATAAATAGAATTTTTCAGGTAGAAAAGAGATATGAAAACTTAGTATAGCAGCAGACATATGACACAAGCTCTGTGCTGCATTTGAATTTGTGTGATGACCAGCTAAACATAAGGTAATTTTATTTTTTATTTATGTATACATTTAAAATAATAATGAATCTATTAGATGTTAACATAAACATATCTCTATGAAAAAATTGCTATATCTCTAAGACAAAATGGAATTAGTAACATTGTTTTACATATTTTCAAATTTCTTCATCATCTGGCTTAATTGAAGACAAATAGATACTCATCTCTGCTTCTGTACCTAATTCATTGCAATGAGCTGCTTCGGCTGAGTTCTGTGAAGAAAATACATATCCTCACACAGTAGTTTCAGTACAGGAATTTTTTTTTGTTTTTTGTTTTTTAACCTTTTATTTATCTATTAAATTGTATTCTTTATTTCAATAATTTTGGGGGTGCAGGTGGTTATTGTTACATGGATTAGTTCTATAGTGGTGAACTGAGATTTTAGTGTACTCATTGTCTGAGTAGTGTACACTGTACCCAATATGTAGTCTTTTATCCCTCACCTCCTTCCCAATCTCCCCTACCCTGTCTCCAAAGTCCACTAGATCCCTCTGTATGTCTTCGTATCCTCACACCTCAGCTCCCACTTATATGTAAGAACATACAATATTTGGTTTCTCATGCCTGTAACTTCCTTAGAATAATGGGCTACGGCTCCATCCAAGTTGTTGCAAAAGATATTATTTTATTCCTTTTTATGGCTGAGTAGTATTTTCCTTGGTACCTATATACCACATTTTTTTTATCTACTCATTAGTCGACAGACACTTAGGTTGGTTCTATATCTTTGCAATTGTGAACTGTGTTTCTATAAACGTGTGTGCAGGTGTCTTTTTCATATAATGACTTCTTTCAGAACAGTATTTTAATAATGTTTTCAGATAGTTTTGGAAATTATTTGACACTGCACTAAAACTCAGCAAGTGGTAGTTTCTTAGGTTTAGTTGCAATGTAAAATTGGAAACCATACTGACATTAAAAATTTTTATGATTTTAATGATTAAAATAATCAAAATCCACTAGTTGATCTTGCATGGCTTAATTTTTATTGTATATATTACAGGTGTACAACATGATGCTCTGATATACATATTGAAATGTATACATAATGAAGTGACATATACTATAATCAAGCAAATTAACATATCCATAACTTTCTACAGTTACCTATTTTTAGTAGTAAGAGCACCTAAAATCTATGCCATTAGCAAAACTTCAGTATACCTTTTTTTAGTACAGTTCTTATGAAATGGCATACTGGTATATGAAAATTGATTCATCAAGTAAATGCAAATAAAAAACACAATGAGATATCAACCCACACCTGTTAGAATGGCTATAATCAGAAAGAAAAAAAATATGTGTTGGTGGAGATATGGAGAAAAGGAAACACTTATATACTGTTTGTGGTGATGCAAGTAGGTACAGAAATTATGGAAAACAGTAAGAAGGTTCTCTGAAAATTAAACATAGAAATACCACATCACCCAGAAATCCCTCTTCTGGGTATATATCTAAACGAAAGGAAGTCAGCACCTCATAGAGGTAACTGTGCTCATGATAATTTCAGCATTATTCATAATAGCCAAGATAAAGAAACAACTTACGTGTCCATCGATGTATAAATGGACAAAGAAACTGTGGTGTGTGTGTATGTGTATACATATAAATGTATAATAAAATATTATTTAGCCTTAAGGAGATACTGCCATTTGTGACAACATGGATGAGCCTAGGAATCATTATACTCTGTAAAATCAGTGAGACACAGAAAAATATTGCATCATGCCACTTATATGTGAAATCTAAAAGTTGAATGAATAGAAAGAGAGGTAGAACAGTTGTTACCAGGGACAGGGAGGGGGAACAAATGGGGATATCTAGGCCATATGGAACAAACTTGCAGTTATATAGGATGACTAAGTCTAGAGGTCTAATGTATAGCATGAAGCAGTTTTATTATTATCATTATTTATTAAATAGCAAAAAAGAATCCTTAGCCATGAGATTCTGGAATACCAACAGCTTTCCAGCACAGAGACCTTGTTTTATACGAGTCCTCTCTGTTGCCTTTTACATAAAAGGAAGTAAACGCTGTATGGTGAAATCAATGACGGTTAGGAGGAAATGCACGTTCACAACTTTAAGTGAACTGAACTGTGGAAATGAAATTTCATCAGGTGGCCAGAGAAAAAAAGCAGAGCCACGAAGAGAGAGCTACTTTTCAGTCCCTGACAATGTGTTATCAAAAGAAAACACACTGTCAATCACGTTGTCAGGAACAAATCTTCTAGACAAAGGAAAAATGTACAGAGAAGTAAATGCATATTGCCTGGAACTCATCCTCAGACATGTGTAACAGACACATAGATTGACATGTGTAAGACAAATAGATCTATATATACAAGTGGTTATTGGTTAACATTTATTTCCTCTTAGATGTTTAAAAATGGGAAACGTGATACCTGATGAAGTTCTCACTACGGTGTTAAAATTGTATAATGTAAAGAATAAAAGCGCATGGCTCAGACTAATAGTTCTAAAATTTGAAAGGGTATCAGAATACCCTGGAAAGCTTGTTAAAACAAAGACTCTGGGTCTCACTCCTGGAGTTTCTATTTCAGCAGGTCTGGTGTGAAACCCAAGAATATGCATTTTTAAAAAAGTTCCCAGGAAGTGTTGATGCTGCCTGAATTGTAATCCTAAATTGGAATCTTGCCTCTATCACTTAACAGTTATTAACCTTTGGGAAAGTTAACTTCTCTCTGTCTCATTTTCTCATTTGTAAACTAAAGATATAACACAGTGTTGAGGGCTCCACCCATATACTCCCAGCACTCACCTTTCCAATTAATGCTGCTGGAGTCCCACTGCAAAAACCTGCCACTGTCCGCCTAAGGACCTATATTAAGTGCATCCACAGGGCTGATCCAAAGTGCTAGCAAGTTAGTGTGCAAAGAGAAGCCCTCAGCCAATGAGGGAGAGAAGCTAGAAAATAATGCTGCTGCCTCCTGTCTCTCAGGAGTCTTAGGCATGTTCTCACCAGTGGTTCTCAAAATGTGGTCTCCAGACCATCACCTAGGAACTCGTTAGAAAAATTGCAAATTCTTTGAACCTATCTAAGATACACTGACTCAGACTCTGAGGATGAACCCCAGAAATACAGTTTAACAAACTTTCCAGGCGATTTTGATACACAACAAAGTTAAGAATCACTGCTCTATACCATCTCCCAGGGAATACCAGCAGGATTGAGTCCAAGATGCCCTGAGCAGCAACCTGCTTATTAAAATATCCTGTATTCTCTTTCATTCCTTTACAACCTAACCTCTCCAAGTCTCTTATCGGTACTTTCTAGTGTTGCCTCACTTACACAAACACACACAAATAATAAAACGCACATACTCAAATCCTTAACTCAGTCTCTGCTTCTGTGGGAATCTATTCTATAAGAAAAGATATTAACAGTGCCCATGTGTCATAGGGAAATGATGAAAACTACATGTTATAATTCACAAAAGGGCTTTGAACAGTCCCTGGCACATGTTTAGATGGTAAAGTTACATTTGTGATTATCATTATTATTATTAATGGAAATGTTAATGTACAAATGTAAACAAATTTAACATTTGAATGTTCTAACCAAAATGAAAAAATAAAATAAACATTGTTTTCCATTTTTGCAAGTTAGACAGCACTACAATTTTATAATACAATCTTATGAGGTTCTTTTTCCATAATAATTTTCACCTTTCCTATATATAAAATCTGTTGTAGTTCAATTAATTCTCCGTACACTTTTGTCACTGCTGACATTCTGTGACTTAATAATTGTTGTCACTTTAATGGGGATATCACTCCTTAAACATTCATCTGTATAAACTTGTAAACTCAGGTCCACCACAATGTATTTAAAAATGCGTTTGAAGTGGGAAGCTGTCATTCTATTACTGAGGTATTACTAAGAAATACAGCCCAGGGCAATATCTGTGGCTTCCTAATACAACTGATATTTGGGTAATTTGACATGATTATAAATGATAATTACTTGGCAAGTAAGCCCCATAGTAGTAATATCTTCTTTTCTTACAAAAAAGTGCTTTCTTATCAGCTCTGGTTTGAAGTTCCACACAGATGTTTTTCAAAATGGAGATTCGCTAGTGGGAATCGTCTTCAGCAGGGGTCTAGCATCTATTTAATCAACATAGATGATTTTAAAAATGCTCTGAATCCACCCAATGAACATATCTCCAGAAATGGATTTCAGAATTTAGCAGTTTAAATAATATGGGCTATATTGAGTACTGAAGATTTTATTTAAATTTTTAAAAATAGTACAATAAACTCATGTATCCCTTCAACCTAAGTTCATCAAATTTTAACATTTAGTCAAATTGGCTTCATCTCCTCTTTATTAAATATACACATTCACAAACACAAACACACATACATACACAATTGATGTTGCTGAATATTTGAGATTTAAGACATCAGGATCACTTACTTCCAAATTCTTCAAAATTTAACTTCTAACAATGAGGCATTTTTTTCCTTTTTGAAACAGATATTTTGTAACACCTTTGGGTATTATCATAAAATTCATAACTAAAGCACATGTGTATGCATAAAATTAGAAATAAAACTATATAAACTCTAAACTGTACTATTACAGAAAATATTAGGAGAGTTAATATAACAGAAAAATAAAAGAAGAGTCATCTACACTGGATGTCAAAATGAAGACATCCTATAGTATGTTATCACTATCTGTACATTTTCAAAATACTGAATCCTTAATTCCTAAGAACCACAAAAGACCTGGACTAGCTAAAGCTATCTTGAGCAAGAACAAATGTGAACACATCAGATTTTCTGACTTCAAATAAAATTACAAAGCCTTAGTAGTCACAACAGTGTGGTACCAAAATGAAAACAGATACATAGACCAATGGAACAAAAGAGCCCAGAAATAAACCCCAAAATATATGGTCACATAATCTGTGACACAGGCACCAAGAATACACAATAGGGAAGGGATAGTCTCTTTCACAAACATTTATGGAAAAACTGGATATCCGCATGCAAAAATAATGAAATTAGACCTTTATCTCACACAATATACAAAAATTAACTCAAAATGGTTAAATATTTAAACCTAAGGCCTGAAACTACAAAATGATGAGAAAACATTGATACATTTCTGAACAAAACAAAATACAAGCTTTCCTGACAGTACACAGGCATTGAAATACTGGAAATTCAGGAGTTAAAATAGTGCAAAAGTGCTTTGCATTGATTTATAAAATACAGTGTCTATGCTCTGACATACGTAAACAAGTTTCCCTCCTACAGGAATATTTCAGGGCATTGTAAAGTTGTGTGTAATGGAGGGATAGGTCTCTGCTGTTCAAGACTGAGTAATGCATAACAGGATATCTACCATAGCTTGCTTTGACTTCTTTCATACCCAGTAATTTCCTAGACACCTTGTCAGGGATTACAACTCTCATTGAGAATAAATGATTTAAACAAAGCAGAGAAAATACAAAACACTGTTTACAGCTATAATGCGTTAATTTTTATTAATGACTCTGATTTATTTATTTATTTATTTTATTTATGATGGAGTCTTGCTCTGTCACCCAGGCTGGAGTGCAGTGGTGCGATCTTGGCTCACTGCAACCTCCGCCTCCTGGGTCCAAGCAAATCTCCTGCGTTCAAGCGAATCTCCTGCCTTGGCCTCCCGAGTAGCTGGGATTACAGGCGCCCCATACCATACCTGGCTAATTTGTGTATTTTTAGTAGCTATGGGGTTTCACCATGTTGGCCAGTCTGGTATTGAACTCCTGACCTCAAGTGATCCGCCCACCTTGGCTTCCCAAAGTGCTGGGATTACAGGCATGAGCCACTGTGCCTGGCTTTACCTTTTAATTCAACAACTGATAAAACAAAAATTTTATTCATTTGACAAAAAAGTAAAGCCTGACAAACTGTCTTTTCACAATTACCATAATGCTTGTAGCTATAAGCAAACCTTTTTTCTGAGATTATAAGTAGCAGTGATGAGCCTCCAGATGGAGCATTATTACAAATGATTCAATAAACGTAGATCCTTTAAGTCATCTTGATTTATTTGCTAACATCATTCCACCCATCCTGCACCTCTCCACAACAATCCCTTCACAGAATATTACTATAAAATGAAGGTAGAAATATTTCTCCTTTTGTGCCTAAGTAACTCCCAATGTCAAAATAATAATGTAGTCATAAACAAATATGATGCGCTATGTATCAAACAACTCTAGGATATTAAGTCAAGTGTATACTGAACTTAAATACTAGCTATGCATTTTTTAAAATTATAACCATGTTCTCAGTGATTGTGGATAATAGTTCAGCACAGTGGGATAAAGGCAAATAGGTCAGTTATCTGAAATTAACTGTATTTAAATGATTATGATTTAATATACTGTCTCTTCTCAAAAGTACATTTTACAAAATAATCTTGGGGTAATGAAATTATTCTATAGTAAATAATTCATTGTTTGAAACACTAATGTCTCCCTAATATACTTTTATCTAGAAATAGCAAGGAAAACTTTGAATAGATCATCTAAGAAAGAACGTTGTAATTCAACAGAGAAGAGATGGGAAATATCTAAGGCAAGGAAGGAAAGGTAAGCAAGGCAGCCTGCTCCTCCAGGATTGTCTAGGAGCTCAAAGAGGCTCCCCAGTGCGAGGAAAGGGTGAGAGATCCGAGCAGTTTATATTCCCATAGTAAACTCCTGCAATCCTAGCCACAGGCCAGCCCCTTGATCCTCATGGGCCCTGAACATAGGGAGCTGCCTGGAGATCATGCGAGGGCATTGCTCTACACAGGGAGCTCATGCTAAGTGCTACACATACCCACGGGACGCAAGCAGGTACAACATAGTGCCATTTTGAGATCCTAGCTCCCATCAGGTTGCATCTTGTCCTGTGGTCTAAAAGCCCCTTCGTCGCCACATCTCTGAAGCCCCATTGATATCCCTGCCCACAACTACTGCTACTGCTGGCTGTTCCCACTGGAGCTGAAGTGTGAGCCTGTGGCAGTGTCCCGGACATGCCCAGCAGTGGAGCTGCCACACATTTGCATATTCCCAGAGTGTAGACTCCCCAGGCTTACAACTGCTGCTGTTACTGGCTGCTCCATCTGGCAGTGATCCCGCTGCCCCTAGCAGCAGGGTTTACAGTAATACACACGCCCTAAGGAGAGATTCTCCTGTCCACAGGCATGCACCAGTGCTAATTGTTGCTGCCAGTGAGTGCTGAAACACACCTCACTGGCAGTAAACCCACCACCCTCACAAGCATCAAGGCTGCCAAACATTTGCACATGCCCTGAAGACAGGCTACTTTGCCTGCAGCCACAGCCATTACCAGATGTGGCCACTGGGTGCTGAAGCAGAAGCCACTGGAAGTGACCCCACCAACTTCAGAAGCAGGATCACTGCATATTTGCATGTACTCTAAGGACAGGATCCCCACCCACAGCCACTGCCACTATTGGCTGTTGCTTCCAGGTAACCCAAGCGTAAGCCACTGGCAGCAACCCTGTCAACCTCAGCAGTAGAGCTCACATGCATTTACGTGTGCTTTGAGGACAGGCTCCCCTGCACACAGCTGTCACTGGTGCTGAACTGTGCACTGCCCAGTTGCCTGGCTATGGCTGCTGCCACTGACAGCACCGTGCTCTTTCTGGGAACAGGGCCATAATGTACTTCTGCATGCTTGAGGAGAGGTTCCTCTGACCACCACCACTCCTGCCATTTCTACCTGAGCACTCCACAGGGGTCCTGAGGACAACCATATTTCTGTCCACGATGGCCAGTGGCCAGATGTACCATCAGGGAGCCTAAAGACAGAGTTGCCCAATTTGACCCCACCCTTCCCAGTGGCAGATTACATTATCTGGGCTGGGATTGCCCAACTTTGTCCATCACAGTTAGTACCTGAGCACTTTGCCCAGGGGCCTGGAGATGAGCCCACTAAGCCTGCTATTACAAGCACATCTGGCATCTATCTGCATGTGCCACCAGTGGGTCAAGGGACTAACCAGCACAGCTTGATGCAGCCATTACTAACACCAGTATGGATCCCCTGAGAGCCAGAGGGTTAGTCCATCATTTCTATTGCCATTGTACATATCATACCCACTGCCCATGGACCGAAGGACCTACCCAGCCTACCACTGCCACTGCTGACACCCAAGCAAACTGCATGCAGGCCGAAGAATCAGGCTGCCTGAACCTGCTAATACCAGGGCTAGCGTATCCCAAACAAGAGCCCAAGGACAGGCACACTTGGCCTGCTGCTGCCACCAATGGAGCCTGAGAACTGGCACACCTGGTGTCTCGATTCCAGGTGAAACTTCACCACAGCCTCTATTTAAAACCATGCACAAAGCCACTGAGAAAATCACAGAAACTGTTGAGGCCATTCACAGCTAAATAAATTATATGGGAACTACACTAGTGCACACACACAGAGTCAAAGCTAAAGTGCCCTAACCAATCAATACCATAGGTATATCTTTTGTAAGATGTCTTCCCCTAAGAGCAAATTCAAAAAAATTGGAAGAAGCAACTGTTATACCAGATGTGCAGATATCAATGTAACATGAAAAAGCAAGGAAATATGCAACACCAAATAAATATGATAATTCTCCAGCAACAGAGTCCAATAAGAAAGGTACGAAATGCCTAGAAAATCATTCAAAATAATGATATTAAGGAAGCTCAATGAGATGCAAGGGAACACAGATAAACAATAAAAAGAAATTTAAAAAAATTACTAATGAGATAGATATCATAAAAACAGAGCCAAACAAAAATCCTGGAATTGAAAAATTAATTGAATAAAAATTATACATATATATATATGTTTAAGAGCTTCAGTGACAGACTACATGAAGCAGAAGAAAGAATTTTAGAATTTCATGTAGGTCTTTGGAAATAATGTAGAAAAAATTAAAAAATATAATTAAAAAATGAACAAAGCCTACATGACATATGGGATACCATAATTTTCAAATTTTTACTGTCCCAGAAGGCAAAGATAATGACAAAGGGATAAAAAACCTATTTAACAAAACAATCATTGAAAACTTCCAACATTTAGCATGAGATGTAGATATACAGATACAAGAATCTCAGCGATCCCCATATAATACAATGCAAAAAGGACTTCAACACTACACATTATAGTCAAATTGTCACAAGTCAAAGTCAAAGAGAATTCCAAAAACAGCAAGAGAAAAGTATCTAGTCACTTATAAAGGAACACTCAGACTAACAAAATTTCTCAGCAGAGACCTTATAGGTCAGGAGAGAATGAGATAAACAACAACAACAAAGAAAACTGTGAGTTCTAATAAACACATTCAGTAAACTTGCAGGATATAAAAACAACATTCAAAAATCAGTGGTATTCCTATATAACAAAAATGAATGAACTAAAGAAGACATCCACAAGGCAATCACAACTACAAGAGCTACAAAGAATACCTAAGAATAAAATTAACGAAGGAAATGAAAGACCTCCTAAAAAAGTAAAAAACCTACAAATCGCTAATGAATGAAATTGAAGAGAACACAAACAAATGGAAAGATAGCCCATGCTCATGTGTAAGATGAATTAGTGTCATTAAAATGACCATAATGCAGAAAGAAATCTATAGATTTAGTGCAATCTCTAGCAAAATACCGATGTCACTTTTCTAAAAAACAGAAAACAATCCCAAAATTTGTCTGGAAGAAAAAAGAGGCTGCATAGCTAAAGCAATCCTGAGCCAAAAGAACAAAGCTGGAGGTATCAAACTACCTATGTCAAAATACATTACAAGGCTCTAGTAATTAAACAGCATATTATTACTTTTTTATTTGAATTCCTTTTATTTTTAAACTTATAAGTTCAGGGGTACATGTGCAGGTTTGTTACATAGGTAAATGTGTGTCATGGGGGTTTGTTGTACATTATTTCATTATCCAGTTATCAAGCTTAGTACCCATTAGTTATTTTTCCTGATCCTCTCCCACCTTCCACCATCCACCCTTTGATAGGCTTCAGTGTGTGTTGTTCCCCTCTATGTGTCCATGTTTTCTCATCATTTAGCTACCATTTATAAGTGAAAACATGCAGTACTTGGTTTTCTGTTCCTGCATTAGTTTGCTAAGGATAATGGCATACAGCTCCATCCATGTCCCTGCAAAGAACATGATCTTGTTCTTTGTATGGCTGCATAGTCTTCTATGGTGTATATATATGCACCACATTCTCTTCATCCACTCTATCACTGATGGGCATTTAGGTTGACCCCATGTCTGCTATTGTGAATAGTGCTGCAATAAACATACCTGTGCATGTGTCTTTATGATAAAACATTTTATATTCCTTTGGGCATATACCCAGCAATGGGAAGGCTGGGTTAAATAGTATTTCTGTCTTTAGGACTTTTAGGAATCATCACACAGCCTTCTGCAATGGATGAACTAGTTTACACTCCCATCAACAGTGTATAAGCATTCCTTTTTCTCCACAACCTCGCCAGCATATATTATTTTTTGGCTTTTTAATGATAGCCATTCTGAGTGCTGTGAAATAGTATCTCATTGTGGTTTTGATTTGCATTTATCTAACAATCAGTGATGTTAAGTTTTTTTTTATGTTTGTTGGCTGCATGTAAGTCTTCTTTTGAGAAGTGTCTATTCATGTCCTTTGACCACTTTTTAATGGGGTTTTTTTCTTGTAAATTTAAGTTCCTTGTAGATGCTAAATATTAGACCTTTGTCAGATGAATAGATTGCAAAACTTTTCTCCCATTCCGTAGGCTGTCTGTATACCCTGTTGATATTTTATTTTGCTGTGCAGAAGCTCTTTATTTTAATTAGATTCCATTTGTCAATTTTTTCTTTTGTTGCAATTGCTTTTGTTATCTTCATCATGAAATGTTTGCTCGTGCATATGTCCTGAATGGTATTGCTAAGGTTGTCTTCCAGGATTTTTTTATTATTATTATACTTTAAGTTTTAGGGTACATGTGCACAATGTGCAGGTTAGTTACATATGTATACATGTGCCATGCTGGTGCACTGCACCCACTAACTCGTCATCTAGCATTAGGTAATCTTCCAGGATTTTTTATAGTTTCAGGTTTTACTTTTAAATCTTTAATCCATCTTGAGTTAATTTTTGAATATAGTGTAAGGAAGGAGTCCAGTTTCAATCTTCTGCTTATGGCTACCCAGTTATCCCAGTACCATTTATGGCATAGGGAATCCTTTCCCCGTGGTTTGTTTTTGCCAGGTTTGTCAAAGATCAGATAGTTGCAGGTGTACGGTCTTATTTCATTCTGTTCCATCGGTCTAAGTATCTGTTGTTGTACCAGTACTACGTTGTTTTGGTTACTGTAGTCCTGTATTATAGTTTAACGTTGAGTAGCGTGATGCCTCCAGCTTTGTTCTTTTTGCATAGGATTGCCTTGGCTATTTGACTTCTTTTTTGGTTCTATATTATATTTAAACATTTTTTTCTAGTTCTGTGAAGAATGTCAATGAGAGTTTAATGGGAATAGCATTGAATCTATATATTACTTTGGCCATTATTGCCATTTTAACAATATTGATTCTTCCTATTTATAAGCATGGAATGTTTTTCCATTTGTGTCATCTCTGATTTCTTGGAGGAGTGTTTTCTAGTTCTCCTTGTAGAGATCTTTCACCTCCCTAGTTAACTGTATTCCTAAATATTTTCTTCTTTTTGTGGTGATTGTGAATAGGAAGAGTTGGTTTGTGATTTCGGTCTCGGCTTAACTGCCATTGGTGTATAGGAATGCTAGAAAATTTTGTACACTGATTTGGTATCCTGAGACTTTGCTGAGGTTGCTTCTTCACTTAAGAAGCTTTGGGGCTAAGACTATAGAGTTTTCTAGATATAGAATAATGTCATCTGCCAACAGAGATAGTTTGAATTCCTCTCTTCTAATTTGAATTCCCTTTACTTCTTCCTCTTGCCTGATTGTCCTGGGTATAACTTCCAAAACTATGTTGAATAGGAGTGATGAGAGGGGGCATCCCTATCTTGTGCCGATTTTCAAGGGGAATGCTTCCACTTTTTGCCCATTCAGTATGTTTGCTGTGGGTTTGTCATGTATGTCTCTTATAATTTTGAGGAATATTCCTTCAATATCTAGTATATTGAGAGTTTTTGACACGAATAGGTATTGAATTTTATCAAAAGCCTTTTCTGGATTTATTGAGATAAACATGTGGTTCTTGTCTTCAGTTCTGTTTATGCGATGAATCATATTTGTTGATTTGCATATTTGGAACCAACCTTGCATCCCGGGGATGAAGCCTACTTGATCGTGGTAGATAAGCTTTTTGATTTGCTGCCGGATTCAGTTTGCCAGTATTCTGTCAAGGATTTTTGCGTCAATGTTCGTCAAGAACATTGGCCTGGCACTTTCTTTTCTTGTTGTATTTCTGCCAGGATTTGGTATCAGGATAATGCTGGCCTCATAAAATTAGTTAGGGAGGAGTCCCTCCTCCTCAATTTTTTTTTTTTACATAGTTTTAGTAGGAATGGCACCACATCTTTGTACATCTGGTAGGTTGAGCTGTGAATCCATCTGGTCTTGGGCTTTTTTTGGTTGGTAGGCTATTTATTACTTCTTCAATTTCAGAACTCGTTTCTTCCTGGTTAAGTCTTGGGAGGATGTACGTGTTCAGGAATTTATCCATTTCTTTCAGATTTTCTAGTTTATGTGCATAGAAGTGTTCATGATATTTTCTGATGGTTGTTTGTATTTCTGTGGGGTCACTGGTAAAGTCTCCCCTGTTTCTGATTGTGTTTATTTGAATCCACCCTCTTTTCATCTTTATTAGTCTATCTAATGGTCTATTTTATTGGTTTTTCAAAAACACAGCTCCTGGATTCATTGATTTTTAAAAAAATTTTTTTGTGTCTCAATTCCTTCATTTTGGCTCTGATTTGATTATTTGTTTTCTTCTGCTAGCTTTGAGATTTGTTTGCTCTTGGTTCTCTAGGCTTTTTTAGTTGTGATGTTAGGTTGCTAACTTGAGATTTTTCTAACTTTTTGATGTGGGTATTCAGTGCTATACATTCCCCTCTTAACACTGCCTTAGCTGTGTCCCAGAGCTTCTGGTGCATTGTATCATTGTTCTCATTAGTTTCAAATAACTTCTTGATTTCTGCCTTAATTTCATTATTTACCCAAAAGTCATTCAGGAACAGGTTATTCAATCTTCATGTAATTGTATGGTTTTGAGTGAATTTCTTAGTCTTGAGTTTGAGTTTGATTGCACTGTGGTCTGACAGACTGTTTGTTATTATTTCATTTCTTTCACATTTGCTGAAGAGTGTTTTACTTCCAATTAGGTGATTGATTTTAGAGTAAGTGCCATGTGGGGATGAGAATAATGTATATTCTGTTGTTTTGGGGTGAAGAGTTCTGTGGATATCTATCAGGTCTATTTGATCCAGTGTGGAGCTCAGGTCCTGAATATCTTTGTTATTTTTCTGTCTTGATGATCTTTCTAATATTGTCAGTGGGGTGTTAAAATCTCCCACTATTATTGTGTTTGAATCTAAGTCTCTTTGAAAGTCTCTAATAACTTGCTTTATGAATCTGGATACACCTGTGTTTGGTGCATATATATTTAAGATAGTTAGCTCTTCTTGTTGAAATGAAGCCTTTACCATTATATAATGCCCTTCTGTGTCTTTTTTGATCTTTGTTGTTTTAAAATCTGTTTTGTCAGAAACTATGATTGCAACCTCCGCCTTTTTTTCTGGTTTCTATTTGCTTGGTAGATTTTCCTCCACCCCTTTATTTTGAGCCTATGTGTGTCACTGCTTGTGAGAAGGGTCTCTTGAAGACAGCATACCAATTGGTATTTTTTTTTTTTCCAGCTTGCCACTTTGTGTTTTTAAATTAGGACATTCAACTTATTTACAGTTAAGGTCAGCATTAATATGTGTGGATTTGATCCTGTGACTATGACATTAGTTGTTTATTTTGCAGACTTGTTTCTGTGGTTGCTTTATATTTCCACTGGTATCTGTACTTCATTGTGTTTTTGTAGTGATTGGTAAAGGTATTTTCTTTCCATATTTAGCACTTCCTTCAGGAGCTCTTTTAAGGCAGGTCTGATGGTAATGAATTTCCTTACAATTTGCTTTACTAAAATAAAATCTTATTTTTCTTTCACTTATGAAGCTCAGTTTGGCCAGATATGAAATTCTGGGTTGGAATTTCTTTACTTGAAGAATGTTGGATATTGGCCTCTGATCTCTTCTGGTTTGTAGGGTTTCAGCTGAGAGGTTCACTGTTAGTCTGATGGGCTTCCCTTAGTAGGTGACTTGGCCTTTCTCTCTAGCTGCCCTTAACATTTTTTCTTTCATTTTTAACTTTGGAGAATCTGACGATTTTGTGTCTTGAGGATGATCTCCTCATATCTTACTGGGGTTTTCTGCATTTCCTATATTTGAATGTTGGCCTTTCTAGCTAGGTTTGGGAAGTTCTCATGAATGATACCCTGAAATATGTTTTTTTTTTTTTTCAAAATTGGTTTCATTCTCCCCATTTTTTCAGGTACACCAATCAGTCATAGATTCGGTCTTTTTACATATTCCTGTATTTCTTGTATGTTCTGTTCATTCTTCATTCTTTTTTTAAATTCTTCTCTGTGTGTCTTACTTCAGAAAGACAGTCTTATGCTGTCAGATTATTTCCTCTGCTTGGTCTATTCTGCTATAAATACTTGTGATTGCATTATAAAATTCTTCTAATGTGTTTTTTAGCTCTATCAGGTTGGTTACATTTTTCTCTCTACTGGCTAGTTTGCCTGTCATCTGCAGTGTCTTATGATTTTTAACTTCCTTGCATTGTGTTACAACATGCTTTTTCTTAGCTCATTGAAATTCATTTTTTTCCATATTCTGAATTCTCCTTCTGTCATTTCAACCATCTCAGCCTCAGCCCAGTTTGAAACCCTTGCTGGAGAGGTGATGCAGTCATTTGGAGGAAAGTGGGTGCTCTGGCTTTTTGAGTTTTCAGCGTTCTTACAACGATTCTTGCTCATCTTTGTGGGCTTATCTACCTTCAATATTTGAGGTTGCTGGCCTTTGGCTGGGTGTTTTTTCTTTAAAGAGTCTGGTCACTTCTTAGGGCTGCTGTGGTTTGGTGGGGATCCACTACATCCCTAGTCACGTTGGATTTTCCTGTAACTGGAGGTATCCCCAGTGAAGGCTGTGAAACAACAAAGATGACAGCTTTCCCCTTCCTCTGGGAGCTCCATCTCAGGGAGGTATAGACCTGCTGCTGGGCTGGATGCACCTATAGGACGTGGCTGGAGACCCTGGTTGGGAGGTCTCATCAAGTCTGGAGAAACAGGATCGGGGACCCGCTTAAAGAAGCAGTCTGGCCATGCTTAGCTGTCTTGTGCTGGGGTACCACTTCCATCCCCAGTTGGCTTGGGCTCTCCAAAGCCTAGAGACTGAAATAGCTAAGTCTCCCAAAAAATAAAGATGGTGGCCTCCCCTTCCTCCCGGGAACTCCATCCCAGGGAGAATTCAAAACTCTGTGGGCCAGAGAACACTGGTGGGTGTGGCTAGAGTTCCTGAATGGGAGGTCCCACCCAGTGAGGAGGAATGGATCAGGGACCCATTTAAAGAAGCAGTCTGGCCATGTTTTGTCAGAGAAGCTCTGCTGTGCTAAGGGATTTCTTCCATTCCCAGTTGGTTTGGACTCTTCAAAGCCTGTATGCTGGGATTGCTGAGTTGTCCAAAGAGCAAATATGGTGACCTGCCCCTCTCTCCAGGAACTCTGTCTCAGGTAGGCAAAACACTGTTGCCAGTGGCTGGCTGGATTTTCAAGCCAATGGGTCTTAACCTGTGAGGAACCATGGGAGTGGGGCCCACAGACCAAGACTGCTCAGCCTCTTTCGTAGGGGTATATACAGAGTTGTAACTCTCGCTTTGCCAGAGTTGCAGTTGCTTTTGCTGGGAAGCCCTGAGGAGGAGTATGTAATGCTCTTGGTTCTCTGTGTATGCCTTGTGGTTGCTTTGTGGAGACTCCAAGTAGCTGTGTGTGTCAGACTGAAGGCACTGGTGGAGTGGATTCATGACGGGATCTCTTGACCTGAGGGTTGCAAAGATCCATGAGGGAAGCACTGTTGCTCAGGGTCGTACATTCACTTACTGCTTCCCTGTGCACAGGGCATTCCATTGGCTCTGTGTTGCTCCTGGGTGGGCTATCACTATGCCTTGCTTTTCTCCATTTTCCATGGGTCAAGATGTTTCCTTGATTAGTCCCAATGTGTGTACTTAGATGTTTTAGTTGAGGGTGCTCTATTTACTTGTCCCTTTAGTTCCTCTCTGTGAGACTCACACACCGTAGCTACTTCTTGTCAGCCATCTTGGCCATGCTCCCCCAGCATATTATTGATAGAAAAACAGATGCGTGGACTAATGGCATAAAATAGTGACCCCATAAATAAATCCACATATTTGCAGTCAAAAGATTTTTGACAGGGGCACCAGGAACATACATTGGGGACAGGATACCCTCTTCAAGAAATGTTGCTAAAAAAAAATTCATATGCATAAGATTGAAACTGGACCCATATCTCCACCACAAACAAAAATCAACTCAAGACTTCAACGTAAGACCCAAAACTCTAAAATGACTAGAAGAAAACTTAAGGGAAACACTTCAGGACATTGCTCTAGGCAAGGACATTATAGCTAAAACCTCAAAAGCACAGGTAACAAAACCAAAAATAAGAAAAATGAGACTATATTAAACCAAAATGATTCTGCACACCAAAGAAGACAGTCAACACAATAAAGGGACAAGCTGTTAAATGCAAGAAAATATTTTCAGAATATTTATTCAATAAGAGACTATTATCTCAAATGCACGAGGAAATAAAAAAACTCAACAGTAAAATAAAAACAAATAATTCCACTAAAATGGGCAAAGACACTTATCAAAGGAAGTCATTCAAATGCAAAACAGGTACATGAAAAAATGTTCACCATCACTAATCATCAGGAAAGTGCAAATCAAAACCATAACGAGATACCACCTTACCCCAGTTAGAATGGCTATTACTGAAAAGAAAAAAATAACAGATGCTACCTAGAATGTGGAGAAAAGGGAACCCTTATACACTGTTGGTGGGAATATAGATTAGTACATCCACTATGGGAAACAGTATGGAGAGTTCTCAAAAAACTAAAAATATAACTACCACTTTATCGAGGAATCCCACTAAGTATTTATGCAGAGTAAAATAAATCAGTATATCAAAGAGATAACCTGCACACCTATGTGTGTTGCAGCACTGTTCACAATAGCAAAGATCTGGAATCAACTTCAGTGTCCATCAACAGATGAATGGTCAAATAAAACGTGGCATATATAGACAATGGAAAGCTATTCAACAATAAAAATCAATGACATCAGGTTATTTGTAGCAACATAAATGAAACTGGAGGTCCTTATATTAAGTGAAATAAGTCAGGCACAGAAATACAAATACCACGTGTTTTCACTCATATGTGGGAGTTTTAAAAGTTGATCTCATGGCAGTATAGAGCTGAAGGATAGATACAAGAAGAGGGGCAATGTGTATAGGTGAAGGGAAGATAAAGAGAGGGTGATCAGTAGGTACATAGATTAGAAGAAATAAGTTCTAATATTCAGTATCAGAGTAAGATGACTATAGTTAAGAACAACGTACTGTATACTTCGAAATAGCTAAAAGAGAGGACTTCAAATATCCCCGACACATAGAAATGATAAATACTTGCTTGAGATGATGGACACTCTAAATACCAAGGTGAACATTACACATTCTATGCATGTAATAAAACATCACATCTACCTCATAAATATGTACAAATATTATATATTGATAAAAGAAACTATAAATATTAAGGCAGTAAATGTGAAATACAGTATTGTAAATGTCTATTTCCATATTTAGCAATGGAAATCACAAGGAACTGATATAATTTAAAGAGGAATCTTTGTTATTAAATGGTAAAGTGTGCCTCTCTGACCTGATATAGGTGTGACTAGATAATACAAATTGTTCTATGTAATTTACACATGATTTTAAAAATTATAAAGTAGAAAAACTGATGCCAAAGTCTTTGTGAAATGTGTTAAAGTAAAATAGTCAGTGGTATATTTAGCTACTGACCTCTATTCTCTCCTAGTTATTATGGCAAGATGATGAAATCACAAATGCAAGACAGACGTTTTTCCACCCAGGTTAGTGTCCTGGATAAAAGGGAAAACACGCTTTTGTTTTATGCCCAGTAGTACACGTGGCAATACTGAGACATATTTTAACAAAATATAAAAGTAAAATATATGCTCTAGAGCAAACTTTTGCTATAAGAATACATAAGATTTACCCAAATTCCTAATTCAGTTTTGACATGGATATTTTAAAAAGTCATTTAGCTTCAAAATGCATATTAACTCTACCAATATTATGAAACTCCTACACATTCTGTATCTAAGAGCACTAATTCTGTTTTTTTTTCACTCTAAATAAGATATATCTAAAGAAGATATAAGCATTCAACTTATGTATACATCACCAAATTCCCCTGAATGACACCCTCAGGAAAACAAAACAACCCAGGGAACCTATTAACTAAATGCATGCATGGAAGTATACATAAACATACACGTACATATCTATATATGTACACATCATATATATATATATATAGATAGATAGATAGATATCTTCTCACAAAAAACACATGTTAACTCAGTCTCTTATCCATTTTATGAAGTGGCTTCCTTCGGCAATGTCAAATGTGATTATATTTTATGTCATGTTAACATTGGGTAGTAAATTGAGTGCAATGGCTTTCAGAGTGCAGGTTGTAAAACAGCTGTCAAATATCAACCAGAATCACATTTGAATTTACAACCTAGAACTGAAAGGTCCTTTCAACCTTTTGCACTGAATATGGAAAGAAAAAGATTTAGAATACATTTTGACTTTTGAGAGTTGATGCACTTAATAAAGACTTGTTAAAACAAAATAGCTGTGAATGAATAACATACTGCAAGACATGACTAAAGAAACATTTGTAAAGAGTCCATTTATGCAGTATGCCATTTATCACTACAAACTATGAATATCCTGGAGGTAAAATTTCCCAAAAAAGTACAGCGTTTTATAAAAAAGAGTATTGTTTGTTTAAAAACTGTAATTTGTAAACATAGTCATGTAATTATTCCTGGCTAAAGTATTTTATTTTAGTTGTAAGGAAATTACTATGTTTACTTTAAAAGGCTTAAAAAAAATACTAGCTAGTGGCACAGTCTTAAAATCATAATATTTAAATGTAAAAATATTATAAAGCAACATGCAAAACATATTATTTAAAATATGTATCTAAAGAGAATATATAATATATAGAAGAAAACACTAAAACATCAATAGACTTTCCATATGGTGGTGAAATTAGATGGTAATCTTTATTTTATTTACCATGCTTATATGCATTTCCTAAATTTTCTACAGCAAGTTGCTATTACTTTGGTAACAAAAAAGTAAAACATCCATACTTCTGTGAAATTATATTTTCTCTCTCTGACCATGTAAACCTATATGGATCTCTCTAGTTGGTAATAAAGCCATGAAAATTATTACGGAAAAGGAGAGAACAATCAAAATTAGATGTGTTTTCCATTTTGTGTCTTATCTATGGTATAGGCTATCTTATTGCCTCTGCATTCTGAAAAAAAAATACAAAAAAGAATTAGAGGTTAAAATAACAAACCTATTTTTCCTTCTTTCCAGAACTGATTTCTAATAGTGTCTTTTTCTATATCCACCTTAATTCTTCCCCTTCAAAATAATAGACAGTTTTCCCACCTTTGGATTTCTTACTGGAAAATTGTTGTCTTCACTCAGGCCAGCAAGTGAGCTTTCTTACACTTCAAGAGAAAGCAAAAGCAACATATATAAAGCAAAAGAAAACGCAGAAATACTGCAGAAAGGCCTCTTTTAATGTGCAAACTGGAAGGCTGAGTTTTAGCAGTTTTCTAAAACTGGCCCAAGCATTCACCATTGAATTGTGGAAAGGTTGCAGCAAAGCTCTATGTCCAATTGAATCAAATCATCCAGAGCAGCTCTGTCCAATAGAACTTGCTGTGATGACAAAGATGTTCCACAGCTTCTCTGTCCAATAAGGTTGTCTATTAGACAATTGTGGCTACTGATTAAAATGTGACTAGCATTGCTGAAGAACTGAATTTTAATTTTATATGATTTTAATTAGTTTAAACATAAATTGCTACATGTGACTAGCATATCCAAAGTATTCAACTTAACACATAATACTCTTGATCCTAAAAAATGAAGTTGTAAGGTAAAAAAGAGTAAATAAAATGTCAGGGTGAATTTTAATAACTTTATTAAGACATAATTTGTGTATCATAAAATCAATTTATTTAAAATGCATAATTCAACAGTTTTTTAGTGCATTACAAATATCTAACTTTAGTTTCATCACCTTAAAAAACTCTATATATTAATGTTCATGCCCCACAGCCCCCGCCAATTCCAGCACTAGGTAACAACTAATGTACTTTCGATCAATATACCTTTGCCTATACTGGACATTTCATATGGTATCGTAGAACGTGTGGTCTTTTGTGACTCCTTTCACTTAGAATAATGCTTTCATAATTGATCTATGTTCCAGTATGTACCAGCACTTCATTATTTTATTGCCAAATAATATGCCATTGCATGAATGTAGCACATTTAGCTAATCTATTTGTCAGCAGATGGATAAGGTGGTTCTTTTCCACACCAACTGATATGAACAATGTTTCCATGAAGATTACTGCAAATGTTTTGTGTGAATATGTTTTCATTTCTCTTGCATATATACTTATGAGTGAAATTTCTGGATAATGATCTTAACTCAATGTTTAACATTTGAGGGACCACCAAACTATTTTTCAAAGCAACTGCACTATTTTATATTCCCATCTGTAATGTATAAGGGTACATATTTTCCCACATTCTCCACAACAGTTGTTTTTGTCTGCCTTTTATTAGAGCTATCCTAGTGAGTATGAAGTGGTATTTCACTGAGGTTTTGGTTTGCAATTTTATTTCAAAAGATGTTGGGCATCTTTTCATGTACTTATTGAAGCAGTTTATTTTGGAGAAATTCCTTTTAAAATCCATGACTCCTTTTTAATTAGGTGGTTTTTCTTTTTATTATTGACTCATGAATTATTTATATATTAAGAATAGGTAATATATAAATAACATATATCCCCTTATCAGATAATATATATCCCCTTATCAGATATATATTTTGCAAATATTTTTCTCATTCTGTGGGTAGTCTTTCACTTTCCTGATTTCCTATTTGCAGTAGAAAAGTTTTAAATTCTAATGAGTACAATTTATTTATTTATTTTTTGTCACTCAGACTTTTCTTATTGTATATAAGGAAACTTTGCCTAACTGAAGTCACATAAACTTAGTTTTATGTTTCACTCTACGTGTTGAAGTTTAATTCTTACATTTAGATCTATTATTTAAGTTTTGCATACAGAGTGAGGTAGAAATCTAATTTTATTCCTTTTCATGTGGATTGTCAGTTTTTTCAGCACCGTTTGTTGAAAAGGTTATTTTCCCCATTGTCTTGGAACATTTGTTGAAAATCAACTTAACATAAATGTAAAGGTTTATTTCTAGACTACAAATTCTACTCCATCATTTATACAGCTATCCTTATGCCACTACCACACTCTGTGATTGCTTTTTTTTTTTTTATTTGAGACAGAGTATTGCTCTGTTGCCAGGCTGGAGTGCAGTGGCACGATCTCAGCTCACTGCAACTTCCACCTCCCAGGTTCAACCGATTCTCCTGCCTCAGCCTCCCAAGTAGCTGGGACTACAGGCTTGCGCCACCACCCCCAGCTCATTTTTGTATTTTTAGTAGAGACAGGGTTTCACCATGTTGGCCAAGCTGGTCTTAAACTCCTGACCTCATGATCCGCCCACCTCGGCCTCCCGAAGTGCTGGGATTACAGGTGTGAGCCACGATGCCCGGCGATTACTGTAACTTTCTAGTAAGTTTTAAATCCAGGAACTGTGAGGCCTCCAACTATATTCTTCTCTTTCAAGATTGTTTTGGCTATTCTTGGTACTTTGTACTTCCATATGAGTTTCAGGATCAGTTTGTTAATTTCTCCAAAAAAAAAAAAAAAAAGTCAACTGGGGTTATGGTACAGAATACATCAAATCTATAGATTAACATGTGGAGTGTTGACATGTTAACATCTTTTAATATGTGAATTTATGTTTATTTCAATCTTTTAAATTTAATTATTAACCTGAAAATGAAACTAAGAAATCCATTTGCAATAGCACCAACAATAAAAATACTCAGGGATAGATTTAACAAATTCACTGCAAGGCTTATATCCTTAAAATGGCAAACCATTGCTGAATGAAATTTAAAATATCTATATGAGTTATGTCTGTTTTGTTTCTCTATCCCTTCTTCACTGTTTCTTTTTGATATAATGAATATTTTCTATTATAACATTTTAATTCATTTCAAGACTTTTAACTGTATACGTTGTTTCTTACTGACTGCTCTATAGCTTGAAATATGCATGTTAATCCCTAAATATAATTAAAACTATGTTCACATAATTCCAGTAAGGTATAGAAACTTTACCTTCATATAGCTCTATTTTCTACCCTCTATATTGTGATATTGTTATACATATTACATCAGAACATGTAACAAACCTGACAAACTTATTGTTATCATTGCTACCTTATATAACCTATGTCTGTTAAAGATGCTGACACAACAATGCACAGTACGTATATATTTTTAGAGTTTACTATATTAATATTCTTATTTACCATTTCTGGATAACTTTCTTTTTCATTTTTTTCCTTTGTTGGCTCAAGTATCCATCTGTTAGCATTTCTCTACTTCAACAATGTTTTTTTTCTCACCTACCTCTTTTGTACTTTTAGTGCCAAATATATTTCAATTAATGTATGTCAAAACCTAATAATACACATAAAGATACAAAGATATGTCATGTTATGCAGTTGCTTTTCAGTAAGTTAAAAGAAGAAACAAGTAGGCATATGCATCTATAGTATCTTTTATATTTACTTATATAATTATACTTTTTTTGTGTGGATTCAAATTACTGCCTGATGTCACTTGTCTTTATTCTAAAGAAACTGCTTTAGTATTTCTTGTAAGGCATGTATGATAACAATAAATTCTCTGTTTTGTTTACTTGCTATTTAGCCTTCATTTTACATTTATTTACACTTTACTTTTGAAAGTTAGTTTTGCTGGATATATAATTCTATTTTGTTCTGTTTTATAATTTCAAATCTTATTTTAAATTCAGGAGGTAAACATATAGGTTTGTTACATAGACACATTGTGTGATGCTAAGGTTTGAGGTACAGATCTCAGGTAGTGAGCATAGTACCCAGTAGTTTTTCAGACATTATTTCCCTCCTTCCCTCCTCCCTCTAGTAGTTCACAGTGTCTATTGTTTCCATCTTTATGGCCATATGTACTCAAAGTTTAGCTCCCATGTATAAGCGAGAACATGTGGCATTTGGTTTTCTGTTACTGAGTTAATTCATCTACAATTATGGCTTCCAGCTGCATCCATGTTGCCGCAAAGGACATAATCTCTTTCTTTTTTATGGCTGCATAGTATTCCATGGTATATATGTACTTTTTTTCCTGTGAAAGCAACCATGTAATAGTTTATTTTATATTAGACATTAATTGGTATCTTTGAAAAAAATATTTTGATTTACGTTTTTTTCTTCTACTTTTATTTCAATTTCTGGGGGTACATGTGTAGATTACTTATCTGGATAACTTGAGTGTCACCGAGACTGGGTGTACAAATGATCCTGTCACTCATATAGTGAGCATAGTGCCTGATAGGTAGCCTTCCAAACCATGCTCCCTGCCCCTAATCTCCCCACTTCAAGCAGTCTCCAGCGTCTATTGTTCCCAACTTTGTATCCAAGTGTATTCAGTGTTTAGCTCCCAATTCTAAGTGAGAACATGTAGTGCTTGGTTTTCTGTTCCTGTATTAGTTTGCTTAGGATAATAACCTTCAGCTGCATCTATGTTGCTGCAAAGGACATGATTCTTTCTAAGGGCTGTGTGGTATTCCATGGAGTATATGTCCCACAGTTTTTGTTGTTGTTGTTGTTGTTGTTGTTTTTTGACGGAGTCTCACTCTGTCACCTAGACTGGAGTGCAGTGGCACAATCTCAGCTCACTGCAACCTTTGCCTCCCGGGTTCAAGCGGTTCTTCTGCCTTAGCCTCCTGAGTAGCTGGGACTACAGAGGCGTGCACCACCACGCCCAGCTAATTTTTTTTTTTTTTTTTTTTTTTTTTGTAGTTTTAGTAGAGATGGGTTTCACCATATTGGCCAGGCTGTTCTCAAACTCCTGACCTCGTGATCTGCCCGCCTCAGCCTCCCAAAGTGCTGGGATTATAGGCGTGAGCCACCGTGCCCGGCTGTCCCACAGTTTTTTTAAACCAGTCCACCATTGATGGGAATCTTGGTTGATTCCAGGTCCTTGTTATTGTGAATAATGACGTGATAAGCATGCGAGGGCATGTGTCTTTTTGGGAGAATAATTTATATTCCTTTAGATATATACCCAGTGGTGGGATTGCTGGGTTGAATGGTAGTTATGTTTTAAGTTTTTTCAGAGATCTTCATACTGCTTTCCACAGTGGCTGAACTAATTTCCATCCCCACCAGAAGTGTATCAGCATTTCCTTTTCTCTGCAACCTCACCTTCATCTGTTGTTTTTTGACCTTTTCATAACAGTCATCCTGACTGGTGTGAGATGGTATCTCACTGTGGTTTTGATTTTCATTTCTCTAATGATTAGTGATGGTGAGCATTTTTTTCATGTATTTGTTGCCTGCACATACGTCTTCCTTTGAGAAGTGTCTGTTCATATACTTTGCCTATTCTTAACGGGGTTTTTTTTTTTCTTGTTGAATTGTTTAACTTACTTATAGATGCCAGATATTAGACCTTTGTTGGATATGTAGTTTGTGAATATTTTCTCCCATTCTGTAGGTTATCTTTCACTCTGCTGATAATTTCTTTTGCTGTGGCAAAGTTCTTTAGTTTAATTAGGTTCTACTTGTCCATTTTTGTTTTAGTTGCAATTGCTTTTGGGGACTTAGTCATAAATTATTTTTGAAGGTTAATGTGTACCACATTTTAAAAAAAATCTAACGCACCATTGATAGGCTTCTAGGTTGATTCCATGTCTTTGTTATTGTGAGTAGTGCTGCAGTGAACATACGAGTTCATGAGTCTTTTTGGTAGAATGATTCATTTTCCTTTGAGTATCTCACTATATTCTAGACTCAATTGTTACTAATGAGAAGCCAGTTAATGTTTTGGCTGTAAGCTTGTACCTGATGTGCACTTTTGTCTTGCTACTTTCAAAATTTTCAAGATTCTGACTATTATGTGGCCAGGTGCTAAAGTCCTTTGGTTTACTATACCTGGAGTTTATGGATCTTCTTGGATGTTTGGAATAATGTTTTTAATCAACTGTGGGAAGTTTAAACCAGTATCTTTGAATATTTTTATTTTCGTGTTTTCATTCATTTTTATTTATGATTGACACATAATTGTACATATTTGCAAGGTATAATGTGATTTTTTGACACATGTATATATTTTGTAAGATCAATTCAAGGTAATTACAGTATCAATCACCTTAAAATGTATCATTTCTTTGTGATGAGAACATTTAAAACCCATCTACTAGCCATTTTGAAATATGTAATACATTGTTGTTAACTCCAGTCATCTTACTATGCAGAGAACATCAGAATTTATGTCTTCTTTCCAACTGTGCCTTTGTACCTGCTGACCAATCTCATGCCCTCCCCCCTCCTGCTCCTCTTCCCAGCCTCTGGTCTCCACTATTCTACTCTTCACTTATATGAGAATATTTTTTATATTCCACATATAAGTGAGACCATGCAGTACTTGTTTTCTGTACCTGGCTTTTTTTCACTTACCATGATGTCCTCCAGGTTTATCCATGCTGCTGCAAATAACAGGATCTCATCCTATTTTATTACTTAATAGTATTCCATGATACATATACACCACATTGTCTTATTCATTTATCTGTTGACAATAAGGTTGATTCTACCTCTTGGCTATTGTGAATAGTGATGCAGTAAACATAGGTGTGCATATATCTCTTTGCCATGCTGATTTCATTTCTATTGGGTATATATGCTGTATTGGGATTTCTGGGTCATATGGTAGTTCTACGTATAATGTTTTGAAAAATCTTTCATACTGTTTTCTATAATGCCTGTACTAAATTACATTCCCACCAGCAGCGTGTAAGTGTTTCCTTTTCTCCACATCCCCAACACTTGTTGTACTTTGATTTTGTGATAGTAGCCATTCTACCTTGACTGACATAATACCTCATTGCAGTTTTTGGTTACATTTTTCTATCAAAATACTGATGACATTCTGCACAGAAACAGACAAAAAAAAGTACGTAACCACAAAATACCTTGAATAGCCTAAACAATCTTGAATAAACACCAAAGCTGGAGGTATCAAACAGCCTGAATTCAAAACATGCTACAAAGCCATAGTAACTAAAACAGCATGGCAGTGACATAAAAACAGACACATAGACCAAAGGAACAGAATAGAGAATAGAGAAATAAATCTACACATGTACAACCAACTTTGACAAAGTGCTAAGTACACAGAATGGAGAAAGGAATGTGTTCTCAATAAATGGTGCTGAGAAAAATAGATATTCACATAGAGAAGAATGAAATTATACCCATATCTCTCACCATATAGAGAAAAATAACTCAAAATGGATTAAAGACTTAAATAGAAGACTCAAACTATGGAACTACTAGAATAAAACATAGGGTAAAATTCTATGATATTAGACTAGGCAAAGATTTTTTTTCAATAAAACTCAACAAGCACAGGCAACAAAAGCAAATACAGACAAACGGAATTACAGCAAACTACAAAGTTCCTGCACAGCAAAGGAAACAATGAACAGAGCAAAGAGACAACTTACAGAATGGGATAATATATTTGCAAACTATATATCTGATAAGGGGTTAATATCCAAAATATATAAAGAATTCAAACAACTCAACAACAACAGCCTGTCATTTGCAACAACATGGACTGTACTGGAGATCATTAAGTGAAATAAGCCAGGCACAGAAAGACAAACATCATATGTTGTCACTTATTTGTGGGATCTGAAAATCAAAATAATTAAACTCATGGACACAGAGAGTAGAAGGATGGTTACCAGAGGCTGGGAAAGGTAGTGGGGGGTTTGGAGGGAGGTGAGGATGGTTAATGGGTCCAAAAATACAGTTAGAAAGAATGAATAAGACATACTATTTGATCGTACAACAGGGTGACTATGGTCAATAATAACTTAATTGTACATTTTAACTAAAGGAGTGTAATTGGATTGTTTGTAACACAAAGGATAAATGCTTGAGGGCATCGATACCCCATTCTCCATGATGTGATTATTTCACATTGCAGGCCTGTTTCAAAACATCTCATGTGCCCCATAAATATATATATCTACTATGTATCAACAAAAATTTTAAAAAAATTTAAAATGAGCAAATGTCACCCTATTTTGCTATGAAATAGTAGGTCTTCGTTGTACATTTAAAAATAACTAAAAGGGTATAATTGGATTGTTTTTTAACACAAAAGATAAATGCTTCAGGGGATGGATACCCTACTCTCCATGATGTCATTATTATGCATTGCATGCCTGTGTCAATATCTCTCATGTACCCCAGAAATGTATATATCTGCTATGCACCCACAAAATGTACAAATTACAAATAAATTGAGCAAAAGACCTGAATTGACATTTCTCAAAAGAAGACACATAAACGGCCAATGGGTATATGAAAAAATATTCAACATTTTTGAATATTATTTTGTTCCTTTTTCTCTACCCTCTTTCTGGTTTTCCCATGACAGTCATCTATATTAAACAGGTTAAAATAATCAAAAGCAATTGGCTCACAATAAACAGAGATGAGACCCGAGTGTGATAACAAGAAAGGAAACTAGTCAGATGCTTAATAGGAAGATCACGAAAAGAGAAAGTACGAGAAAACCCAGCTGAAAGCACCATCATCACCAGTTGTCAGGAAGACTGTATATAAACCCAAGGCTGCCACGTCTTTGGATTTAAAACATCCCAAGTTGAATATTGCAGAAAAAATAAACTTCACTGAATCAATCTAGCCAAGTCACTAAACAAATGAACAAGCAAACAAACACAATGCACTCCAAAAGAGGGATAGATCAGCATGAAGAGTTGCTATATTATCTAAAATCTCCAGTTTTCAACAAGGATTTTTATTTTTTTTTATTATACTTTAAGTTTTAGGGTACATGTGCACAACGTGCAGGTTTGTTACATATGTATACATGTGCCATGTTGGTGTGCTGCCCCCATTAACTCATCATTTACATTAGGTATTTTTAAATCCTCAAATTCAGAATGAAATAAATTGACCTAGGTCACAGATCTAGTGGGTAACAGCTATAATCTAACATACTGGAAAGCAAGCCTCTTAAATATTAACAGTTTCCATTTATTGTGGGTTTCTATGTGTGAGGCACTGTGCTAAATACTTTATATGCATTATATTACTTCATCTTGCTCTCAACAATCCTCTGTGATGAAAATTATTATACTCAATTTTCAGATAAAAAAATGAGATCTGGAAAAATTTACAACCTGCCCAAGTAAGTGTTGGACTAAATATTTGATAAGATAAATAGCAAAACATTCCCTGCTTATAGGCTGAGGCCTCAGAATGACAGTTTTATATACATAGTCTGTTTTGCTACAATGGATGTTTTAACAATGCCGATTAGCTTATCCACATTAGGTAAACAAAGGAATAATAGTAGTTCAATGTTAAAGCCATTTTGAATCACTAGCCTTATTTCCTAGTAGGTTAATATTTTGATGTGACTGGAGTAAAATAACTTTCACAAGTCTTTCATAATTAAAGGGAAAGCTTTAGGCGTATGTGAAGACTTTAAGAAAAACACACTTGAAAACCCTGGAAAAATGTCCTCCAGAGTAAAAAGTGGTTGATTTAGTGACTTCAAGAATCACTACACTTCCAGCAATGTTAAACTATTTGAAGAAGGACCTACAAAGAGATTTCCCCAGTCTTTTTTTTTTCTTTTGTAAAGTGATGTAGACTACTAAACCCAGAGCATAGTGTTAATTTCGATACAACTGGTTACTATTAGAAACAAATATACTCAAGGACCTATATCTTGAAGAAAGAAGAGTGAGCCTGAGAGTGTAAGGTTGAAAAAGATGAAGAGCCTGTGACACTAGGTATAAAATACAGTGGAGATGCAACTTCATTAATGGTTTACTGAGATGTATTTTAGAAATATTTTTAAATTCTAAATTTCTGACACAGGGTTAGCATTGTTTTTCTTAGAGTTTGGGTTACAGTGTTCCTGAGGTTTTGAGTGGTTTCCCTCTTACTCTATTTTCCCAGTAAACCCCTATGCTTAGTGTGTACTTTTGCATAACAAATGCTTTTCAACAACACAGATACTATAGAAGAAATCTCACATATTAAAACTATATCCTTTAAAATTAAATTGAATTGCTTACATTAAAACTCCCATGCTTATACTGGATTTACATGTCCATATAGATTAGTGTGGCAATTTTTTAAAAATTAGCTGACATATAATCATTAAAAATATGGGGTAGAATGACATTTCAATACATGTACGAATTCTGAAATAAAGTATTTAGCATATCCATCAGCTCATACATTTATCATTTCTTTGTGATGAGAATATCCAAAATCCTATTAGCTATTTGGATATATGTAATACAATATTGTTAATCACAATTGTCACTCTAAATTGAACAGTAACTTTGTACCTATTGACCAATCTCTTCTTATCTTCCTTCTCTCCTACCCTCCTCAGCCTCTGGTAACTACTATTCTACTCTCTAATCTATGAGATCAATATCTTTACATTTCACATGAGTGAGAAAATGTAGTATTTGTCTTTCTGTGCCTGGCTTATTTCACTTAAAAATAATGAGTTCCAACATCATTCACATTGCTGCAAAAGACAGGATATACCTCTTTTTATGGCTTAATAGTAGTTCATTGTGTATATATACCCACATTTTCTTTATTTCATTCATCCATTGGTGGACACATAGGTTGTTTCCATTTCTTGGTTACTGTGAAGAGTTCTGCAATAAACATGAGAGTGTAGGTACCTCCTGGAAATACTGATTCTATTTTCTTTGGATATATACCCAAGAGTGGAATTGCTAGATCATATTGGAGCTCTAGTTCTAATTTTTTGGGGGAACCTTCACACTATTTTCCATAACAGCTATACTAATCTACATTCACAATAAGAGTGTATAAATATTTCCCTTTCTCCACACCAATGTCAGCACTTGTTATTTTCCATCTTTTTGATAATAGTCATTCTAATTAAGGTGAGGTGATGACTCATTGTGGTTTTGATTTATATTTCCATGATGATTAGTGAGGTTGAGCATTTTTTCATATACTGCTTGGCCATTTATATGTCTTTTTTGAAAAAAATACCTAATGAGGACTTTTGTCCATTTTTTGACTAGATAATTTTTCTGCTACTGAATTGTGTGAGTTCCTTAAATATTCTGGATGTTAACCCATTGTCTGATGCACACCTTGCAAATATTTTCTCCCATTCTCTAGGTTGTCCCTTTGCTCTGTTGATTGTTTCATTTGTTGTAGAGAAGCTTTTTAGATTGATGTGACTGATGTAATCCCATTTGCCTATATTTGCTTTTTCTATTGTCTGTGCTTTTGAGGTTTTTTTTTTTTTTTTTTTTGAGACAGAGTCTCGCTCTGTCCCCCAGGCTGGAGTGGCGCGATCTCGGCTCACTGCAAGCTCCGCCTCCCGGGTTCACGCCATTCTCCTGCCTCAGCCTCCCGAGTAGCTGGGACTACAGGCGCCTGCCACCACGCCTGGCTGATTTTTTGTGTTTTTAGTAGAGACGGGATTTCACCATGTTAGCCAGGATGGTCTTGATCTCCTGACCTCGTGATCCTCCCACCTTGGCCTCCCAAAGTGCTGGGATTACAGGTGTGAGCCACCGCGCTGGGCCGCTTTTGAGGTTTTATTTAAAAAATAAATAAATAAATAAACCCTTGCCTACACCAATGTCATGGAGCTTTTACCCATGAAATTTTATTCTTGTGTTTTTATAATTTTGGTTGTACATTTAAGTCGTTAATTTTGAAATTTTTTTTGTATATGTGTCGAAGTAGAGGTCTAGCCCCATTCTCTGCATGTGAATATGCAGTTTACCTAGCATCATTTATTGAAGAGATTATTCTTTCACTAATGTGTGTTCTTGTCACCTATTGCAAAAATTTGTTGGCTATGTGTCAGATGCATTTGTTGCATTGGTCTATGTGTCTATTTTTATGCCAACACTATGCTGTTTCAGTCACTATCTTTCTAGTCAATTTTTAAGACAGGTAATGTGATGTCTCCAACTTTGTTCTTTTTGCTCAGAATTGCTTTAGCTATTCTGGCTCATTTGTGGTTCCATACAAATTTTAGGGTTGTCATTTCTGTTTCTGTGAAGAACGCCATTGGTATTTTAGTATGGACTGCATTGAATCTACAGATCTCTTTGGATAGTATGAACATTTCAACGATGTTAATTATTCCAATCCATGAACACATGATATCTTTCCATTTATTTGCGTCCTCTTCAATTGTTTTCATCAATGTTTTACAGTTGTCATTGTAGAGACCTTTCATCCCTTTGGTTAAAATGATTCCTAGGTACTTTATTTTTTTGGTAATTAATGTAATTGGAATTGCTTAATTTCTTTTTCAGATATTTTGCTATTAAAATGCTTCTTTTCGCCTGTTGATTTTGTATTCTGCAAATTACTGAATTTGCTTATTAATTCTAGCAATTTTTGGTGGAATCTTTAGGGTTTTCTATATATAAGATCATGTCATCTGTAAAGAGGGACAATTTGAGTTCATCCTTTCCAATTTGGATGCCCTTTATTTCTTTTTCTTGCCTAATTGCTCTGGGTAAGACCAACAGTACTATGTTGAATAAAAATGGTGAAAGTGGGCATCCTCATATAGCCAAGACAATCCTAAGCAAAAAGAACAAAGCTGGAGGCATCACGTTACTCAACTTCAAACTATACTACTGGACTACAGTAACCAAAACAGCATGATACTGGCACAAAAACAGACACACAGACTAATGGAACAGAATAGAGAACTCAGAAATAAGACCCTATACCTACAACAATCTGATCTTCAACGAACCTGACAAAAACGAGAAATGCAAAATGGATTCCCTATTTAATAAATGGTGCTGGGAGAACTGACTAGCCATGTGCAGAAAATTGAAACTGGACCCCTTCCTTACACCTTATACAAAAATCAACTCAAGATAGATTAAAGACTTAAATGTGAAACCCAAAACTATAAAAATCCCAGAAGAAAATCTAGGCAATACCATTCAGGACATAGGCATGAGCAAAGATTTCATGCTGAAAACGCCAAAAGCAATCGCAACAAAAGCAGAAATTGACAATGGGATCTAATTTAACTAAAGGGCTTCTGTACAGAAAAATAGTCTATTATCAGAGTGAACAACCAACCTACAGAATAGGAGAAAATTTTTACAGTCTATTCATCTGACAAAGGTTTAGTGTCAAGCAACTACATGTAACTTAAATTTACAAGAAAAAAACAAACAACCCTATTAAAAAGTGGGCAAAGGGCATGAACAGACATTTCTCAAAATAATACATTTATGCAGCCAACAAACATATGAAAAAAACCTCAACATCACTGATTATTAGAGAAATGCAAATCCAAACCACAATGAGGTATCATCTCATGCCAGTCAGAAGGGCAATTACTAAAAAGTCAAGAAACAGCAAATGCCGGTAAGGTTAAGGAGAAAAAGGAACACTTTTACACTATTGGTGGGAACATAAATTAGTTCAACCATTGTGGAAGACAATGTGGTGATTCCTCAAAGATCTAGAGGCAGAAATACCATTTTACCTAGCAATCCCATTACTGGGTATATACCCAAAGGAATATAAATCATTCTGTTATAAAGATACATGCATGCGTATGTTCATTGCAGCACTATTTGCAATCACAAAGACATGGAATCAACCCAAATGCCCATCAATGATAGACTGGATAAAGAAAATGTGGTACATACATATATGCCACAGAATACTATGTAGCCATAAAAAGGAAAGAGATCCTGTTCTTTGCAGGGACATGAATGGAGCTGGAAGCCATTATCCTTAGCAAACTAATGCAGGAACACAAAACCTAACACTGCATGTTCTCACTTACATATGGAAGCTTAACAATGAGAACACATAGACACATGGTGGGGATCAACACACAGTGGGACCTGTCACGGGGGTAAGAAGAGGAAGACCATCAAGAAGAACAGCTAATGGATGCTGGGCTTAATACCTAGATTATGGGTTGATCTATGCAGCAAATCACCATGGCACACATTTACCTATGTAACAAATCTGCCCATCCTGCACAAGTAACCCAGAACTTGAAATAAAAGTTAAAAAAAAAAAAAAAGAATGTGAGCATCCTTGTCTTGTCATATATGGATTTCTAATAATTTGTCTTATATGGCCTTTACTCTGTTGAGGTATGTTTATTCTATACCTAGTTTGTTGAGAGTTTTTATCATGAAGGGATGTTATATTTCATCAAATGTTTTTTTCTGTATCTATTGAAATGATCATATGCCTTTTGAGTTTACTCTGTTAATGTGATATCATTTCTTGACTTGCATATGTTGAAACATCCTTGCATCTCTGGGACGAATCCCACTTGATAATGGTGAATGACCTTTTAGTGTGCTGTTGGAGTCAGTGTACTAGTATTTTGTTGATGATTTTTATATCTATATTCATCAGAGATATTGGCCTGTAGTTATCTTTTTTTGTTATGTTCTTATCTGGTTCTAGTATCAAGGTAATGTCAGACTTATAGAATGACTTTGGGACTATTCACTTCTCTTTAATTTTTTTGAAATACAACTGCCCCCTTGTATATACAAAGGATTGGTTTTTGAACTCTTGCATATAATAAAATTTGTACATACCCAAGTACTGCAGTCAGCCCTGCAGGAGCTGCATATACAAAAAGTTGGCCCTCTGTATATATAGATTTCACATCCCACAAATACTGTATTTATTGGAGTTTGGTTTTAAAAACCCACATATAAGTGGACCTACACAGTCCCAACCCATGTTGTTCAAGGGTTAACTGTAGTTTGAAAATAATTGGAAATAGTTCTTTAAATGTTCCATAGAATTCAGCATTGAAGACATCAGGTCCTGAGTTTTTCTAGAAAACATTCATATTTACTGTTTCAATCTTGTTACTCATTATTGGTCGGATCACACTTTCTATTTCCTCATAATTGTGGTGGGTTGTGTGTGTCCGGCGATTCATCTGATCTTCTAAGTTTCCTAATTTGTTGGTGTATAGTTGTTCATAATAGTCTTTTATGACCCTTTGTATTTCTGTGGTGTTAGTTGTAATATCTCCCATTTCATCTCTGATTTATTTGGTTCTTCTCTGTTTTTTCTTAGACTAGCTAAAGTTTGTCAATTTTGTTTATCTTTTTAAAAACGAACTCTTTTTTAAGTTGATCTTTGGTATTGTTTTTTTAGTCTCTACTTCATTTATTTATGCTTTGATTTGTATTAATTTTTCTTTCTAGTAATATTGGGTTTAGCTTGTTCTTGCTTTTATAGTTTCTTGAGAAGCAATATTGGGTTGTGATATTTCTTTCATTTTTAAATTTTGGTATATATTATTATACAAGTCCATAACTGTTTTCCATAAGAATGTTGTGTTTTCATTTCTGTTTGTCCCAAAATATTCTTTGAATTCTGTTTAGTTTCTTCACTGACACAAGAGCATGTTGTTTAATTTCCATGTATTTGTATTTTATTTTTATAGGTTATTATTTTATTTGTTAACCTTTAAGTTTGGGGGAAAAAAGTTTGGGGTACATGTGCAGGTTTATTATATAGGCAAGTTGCAAGTTGTGGGGGTTTGGTGTATACATTATTTCATCGCCCAGGTAACAAACACAGTACCCAAAAGGTAGTTTTTCAATCCTCACCCTCTTCTGACCCTCCACCCTTAAGTAGGGTCCAGTATCCATTGCTCTCTTCTTTGTGGCCATGTGTGCTCAATATTTAGTACTCATTCTTAAGTGACAACATACAGTATTTGCAGTATTTGATTTTCCATTTCTGTGTTAGATCGCTTAGCATAATGGCCTGCAGTTCCATCTGTGTTGCTGCAAAGGACATAATGTCATTCCTTTTTATGGCTGTGCAGTATCCCATGGTGTGTGTGTACCACATTTTCTTTATCCAGTCTACCCTTGATGGGCATTTAGGTTGATTCCATGCTTTGCTATCTATTGTGAATAGTGCATGTGTCTTTATGGTAGAATGACTTATATTCCTTTGGTTGCATACCCAGTAATGGAATTGCTGGGTCAAATGGTGTTTTAATCTGTTTTCATGCTGCTGATAAAGACATACCTGAGACTGGGCAATTTTCAAAAGAAGAAGTTGAAAGGACTTACAGCTCCACGTGTTTTGGGAGGCTTCACAATCATGGCAGAAGGCAAGGAGGAGCAAGTCACGTCTTACATAGATGGCAGCAGGCAGAGATGATAGAGACCTTGCGCAGGGAAACTCCTCCTTATAAAACCATCAGATCTCGAGACTTATTCACTATCACGAGAACAGCACAGGAAAGATCTGCCCCCATGACTCAACTACTTCCCACCGGATCTCTCCCACAACACATGGGAATTAAAGATGAGGTTTGGGTGGGGACACAGTGAAACCATATCAAATGGTAACTCTGTTCCTAGTTCCTTAAGAAATCACCAAACGGTTTTCCACAGTGGATGAACTAATTTATATTCCCACTAGCAGTTTATAAGCATTCCCATTCCTATACAACCTTGCCTGCATCTGCAATTTTTTTGACTTTTTAGTAATAGCCATTTGGACTTGTGTGAAATGGTATCTCACTGTGGCTTTTATTTGCATTTCTCTAATGATTAGTGATGTTCAGAATTTTTTCATGTTTGTTGGCCACGTGTATGTCTTCTTTGAAAAGTGTTCATTTCCTTTGCCTACTTTTTAATGGGGTTGTGTTATGCTTGTTAATTTGTTGAAGTTCCTTATAGATTCTGGAAATTATACCTTTGTTGGAGGCATAGTTTGCACATATCTTCTCCCATCGTGCAGGTTGTCTGTTTACTCTCTTACTGTGCAGAAGCATGCCAGTTTAGTTAGTTCCTACTTATCAATTTTTGTTTTTGATGCCATTGCTTATAGCGTCTTTGTCATGAAATCATTACTGGGTCTTAAGTCCAGAATGGTATTTCCTAGGTTATCTTCCAAGGTTTTTATAGTTTTCATTTTTACATTTAACTTTTGAATCCATCTTGAGTTGATTTTTGTATATGGTGTAAGGAAGGGGTCGAGTTTCAAACTTCTGCATATGGCTAGCCAGTTATGCCTGTACCATTTATTGAATAGAAAGTCCTTTCCCCGTTGTTTCTGTCAACTTTGTCAAAGAGAAGATGGTTGTAGGAGTGTGGCATTATTTCTGGGCTCCATTTTGTTCTATTGGTCTATGTGTCTGTTTTTGTGGCGGTATCATATTGTTTTGGTTACTGTAGCCCTGCAGTATTGTTTGAAGTTGGTTAATGGGATCACTCCAGCTTTGTGCCTTTTTCTTAGGATTGCTTGGGCTACTCTCGCCCTTTTTTGATTCCATATGAAATTTAAAATAGCTTTTTCTAATTCTGTGAAAAATGTCATTGGTGGTTTGCTAGGAATAACATTGAATCTTTAAATTGCTTTGAGGAGTATGGTCATTTTAACAATATTGATCCATCCTACCCATGAGTGTGGAATATCTTTCCTTTTGTATCATCACTGATTTCTTTCCACAGTGTTTTTAAATTCTGTTGTAGAGATTTTTCACCTCTCTGGTTAGCTGTATTCTTAGGTATTTCATTGATTTTGTGGCTATTGTCAGTGAATTCTTTTCTTGATTTGGCTATCAGCTTGGAGGTTAATTAGTGCATAGAAATGCTACTGATTTTATATCCTGAAACTTTGCCTAAGTTGTTTATCAGGTCTAGGAGCCTTTGGGCAGAGACTACGGGCTTTTCTAAGTATAGAATCATATTGTCTGTGAAGAGAGTGAGTTGTCTTCCTCTTTTACTATCTCGATGCTTTTTCTTTCTTTCTCTTGCCTGATTGTTGGGTCTAGGACTTCCAGTATTATGCTGAACAGAAGTGGTAAGAGTGAGCATCCTTGTTTTTCAGTGCACACATGTGGTGGTGGGAGAGGGCACGCAAGTTCTGCCTGCAAGTGTGCCTACAATGTAATGGGGAAAGCTTCCAGTTTTTGTCTAATTAGTATAATACTGGCTGTAGGTTTGCTATAGATGGCTCTTATTATATTTATGTATGTTCCTTTTATATAATGTTTGTTAAGTTTTTAACATCAAGGGAGGTAGAATTTTACTGAAAGTGTTTACTGCCTCTATTCAGAGGATCATGTGGTTTTTTAGTTCTGTTTATAAGATAAATCATATTTATTGATTTGCATATGCTGAACCAACATTGCAACCCAGGGATAAAGCCTATTTGATTGTGATAGATTACCTTTTTAATATGCTGCTGGATTTGGTTTGCTAGTATTTTGTTGAAGACTTTTGAAACTATGTTAATCAAGGATATCGGCCTGAAGGGTGGTTTTATTTGTTGTGTCTCTGAAAGCTTTTAGTATCAGGATGATGCTGGCCTCATAGAATGAGTTAGGAAGGAGTCCCTCCTCCTCAATTTTTTGTAATAGTTTCAGTAGAAATTTTACCAACTCTTATTTATACATCTGGTAGAATTTAGCTGTTTCTGTTTGGTCCTAAGCTTTCTCTGGTTGGTAGGCTTTTCATTACTGATTCAATTTTGAAAGTCAATATTGGTCTATTCAGTGATTCAATTTCTTTCTGTCTCAATCTTGGGACGCTGTATGTTCCCAGTAATTTATCCATTTCTTCTAGGTTTTCTAGCTTATGTGCATAGAGGTGTTCATAGTAGTCATGGAGGGTTTCTGTATTTCTGCTGTGTAGGTGTTAATGTCCCTTTTCTCATTTCTGATTGTGTTTGTTGGGATTTTCTTTTTTTGTCTAGCTAGCAATCTACCTTATTTATTCTTTCCAAAAACAAACTCGTGGACTCGATCTTTAGTATGATTTGTCATGACTCAATTTTCTTTACTTCAGCTCTGATTTTGGATATTTGTTTTCTGTTAGCTTTGGGGTTTCTTTGCTGTTGTTTTTCTCATTCCTCTAGGTGTAATGTTAGGTTGTTATTTTGAGATTTTTCTAACTTTTGAAGTAGGTATTAGTGCTATATTTCTTTCTTAACACTACTTCAGCTGTGTCCCAGAGATTCTGGTATATTGTATCCTTGTTTTCATTAGTTCCAAATAATTTCTTGATTTCTGCCCTAATTTCCCTGTTTACCCAAAAGTCATTCAGGATTAAGTTGTTTAATTCCTATGTGATTGTATGATTCTGAGCCATTTTCTTAGTATTGATTTTTATTTTATTGCAATGTAGTCTGTGAGGGTGGTTTGTATCATTGCAGTTTTTTTAAATTTGCTGAGAATTGTCTAATGTTCAGTCTTGTAGTTGATTTTAGAGTGTGTGCCACGTTCAGGTGAGAAGAATGTATATTCTGTTGTTTTAAGGTGGAGAGTTCTATAGATGTCTATTGGGCCCATTTGGTGAAGTGCTGAGTTCAGGCCCTGAATATTTTTGTTAGTTTTCTCAGTTTTCTGTCTAATACTGTCATTGTGCTGTTGAAGATCTCAACTCTTATTGTGTGGTTAACTAAGTCTCTTCATAGGTGTCTGAGAACTTGCTTTATGAATCCCGATGCACCTGTGTTGGGTGCATTTTAGTATAGTTAGATATTCTTGCTTAACTGCATTCTTTATCATTAATGCCATGCTCTTCTTTGCCTTTTTAAATCACTGTTTAAAGTCATATTGTATGAAATTAGAATAGCAATCCCTGTTTTTTTTTTCTGTTTTCTGTTTGCTTGGTAGATTTTTCTCCATCCCTCTACTTCGAATTTATGGGTGTCTCAATATGTGAGATGGGTCTCTGGAAGATACCATACAGTTGGTTCTTGCTTCTTTACTTTCCACTCTGTGCCTTTTAATTGGGGGCATTTAGCCCATTTACATTCAAGGTTAATATTGATATGTGTAGATTTGATCTTTTCATTGTGTTGTTAGCTGATTATTAAGCAGGCTTATTTGTTTGGCTGCTTTATAGTGTCAATGATCTATGTTCTGCAGTGTGTTTTTGTAGTGCCAATAATAGTCTTCCTTTCCATATTTAGCACTCTCTTCAAGACCTCTTGTAAGGCAAGTCTGGTGGTAACAAATTCCCTTAGCATTTGCTCTTCTGAAAAGGATCTTATTTCCCAATCACTTACAAAGTTTAGTTTAGCTGGATATGAAATTGTTGGTTGGAATTTCCTTTCTTTGAGAATGCTGAATTTAGGCCCCCAATCTCTTCCAGATTCTAGGATTTCTGCTGAGATGTCCACTATTAGCCTGATGGGGTTCTTTCTGTAGGTGACCTGCCCCTTCTCTCTAGCTGCCTTTAACATTTTTTTTCCTTTCATTTTAACCAAGGAGAATGTGAGGACTATATTTTCTTGCGATGGTTGTTTTGCATATCAATAGTATCTTGCAGGGGTTCTCTGCATTTCCTGAATTTGAATGTTGACCTCTCTAGCAAGACAGGGGAAATTTTTATGGGTGATATCCTGAAATATGTTTTTCAAGTTGATTGTTTTCTCTCTTTCAGAGATGCCACTCTGACGTAGATTTGGTCTCTTTACATAATCCCATATTTCTTAGAGGTTTTGTTCAGTCTTCTTCAATCTTTTTTTCTTTATTTTTGTCTGACTGAGTTATTTTAGAGAACCAGCCTTCAAGCTCTGAGATTCTTTCCTCAGCTTGGTTGATTCTGCTGTTAATACTCATAATTTTATTCTGAAATTTTTGAAGTAAGATTTTCAGCTCTTTCACATCAGTTTGGTTCTTTCTTAAAATGGCCATTTTGTCTTTTATCTCCTGTATTATTTTGTTCAATTATTTCTTAGAATAATTGAATTGAGTTTCAACTTTCTCCCGAATCTCGATGATCTTTGTTCCATATTCTGATAGAATTCCATATTCTGAATTCTGTTTCTACCATGTCAGCCATTTCAGCCTGGTTAGAAACCATTGCGGGGGAACTAGTGCAGTTGTTTGGAGGTAAGCAGATATTCTGCTGTTTTGAGTTGCCAGAGTGCTTGTGCTGGTTCTGTCTCATCTCTGTGGGATGATGTTCCTTCAATCTTTGAATTTGATGTCCTTTGGATGAGTCTTTTTTCTTCTTTTGCCTTTTCTGACGCCCTTTGGGGTTTCATTTTGGTATAAGGTGTATTCAGTTGACTGGCTGCCTTTCTGGAAGATTTTAGGGGGACAAGGCTCAGTTTAGCACTCCTGGGCTGCCTGCTCTAACACTGAGGGGTTGATGTTGGGTTCCCAGCTTTGTTCTCTGGCCCCTTGAGGTGAGGAGCATGCTATGCTGGCGGGGCTGAGATGTTCCCAGACTGTTAGCCGCAGCAGTCAGATGTTTGGTGTCATCCAAAGTGCTTCATTGAGGCAGTAGCAGTGGGTTCCATTCTATTTTGCATGTCCCAACAGCAGCCACATGGCAGGGTGCAAGTGTGGTGTCTGGGGCAGGGTACTGGTGGGAGCAAGTATGTGCCATTCCTGTGCACTTGCATACCAGCAGTGGTTGGGGGAGCAGGGGACTGTTGGGCTTGGGGCTGCTGGCCTCCATGCATGTATTTCAGCAAAAGTAGTGGTGGTTCAGTGGGGCTGATGCTGTCAGCCTCCAGTGCACATCTACAGTCATGGTAGCCATGCAGCAGGTGCAAGGTTGTCAGCATCTGTGTGCATATTTGTGCAGCCAATGACCACACAGCCCAGGGGACAGGATGTGCTCATGCTGGCATCAGTGGTGAGACAGTGTTCAAGTGCACACATGTGGTGGTGGAAGACGGCATGCAAGTTCTGCCTGTGAGTGTGCCTACAATGAATGGGGGGGTGTAAGGAAAAGTGGTTCAGTGGAGGCTGGGGGAATGGGTAGGGGTGGGCTAGTGTGCATTAACAGGGCCACTCTATTAGAGGTCTGACAGGTACATTTTGCTCTTGAAGAAGCTATGAGGGCCCCCAGGAAGCACCCCAGTTGAGTATCCAGGACTGTATTGTAAGTGGGCACTGCCAGGCTGGGGCCCTAAGGGAAGCCAGCAGATGGGGGTTCTCAGATCAGACTGCCCCTTTTCAAGGGCAAGACTGCCCTGCTCTGAACAGGTCCAACAGCCCCCTAAAAAGTAAAGTCTCCTAGAACAGCATAGTAACACATGGGGAATGGGCATCCCTGGTCATGCTCCACTGAAGGCATTTCTGCACCAAACTCTCTGGACCCTGCAGAGTCTGGAGTCTTGCCCCTACTACATCTCTAAGGAGCTCTCTGAAAGCTCAAGTGTCTGTGGGGGTCATGGGGTCTCCTGGTGCCAGGATTTCAGTTGCTCATGATGAGAGTGGGTCATTCCTTGCCGTTTCACTCACTCCTGCCGCAGGAGTCACTAGCAGGCAGGAACAAGTCCCAGTGCTTGGTAGCCCTGTGCAGGGTTTGCAGCTTCCTCCCCATTCAGTCCAGCATCTGTGTCCTGCCTCTATCCACTTTCAATGCCTTCCCTCCAAATATCTGCTCAGAGTGTGTCAGTCTTCCCAACATCCCAGTCTCTCATGGACAGATGTTTCTCCTGGCTGCATGTAGTCAGCCATCTTCAATCCTGCCTCCACGTTTACTTTTAAAAGTTGCTAAATTTATCCCGTTACTGATTTCTAGTTTTATAGCATTAAAGTCAGAAAAAGATACTTGATTTTGAATTTGATCTTCTTAAAGTAGTTAAGACTTCTTTTGTGGCCTGTCATACAGTCTATCCTGGAGAATCTTCTATGTGCAGTTATGAAGAATGCATAGTCTATAGCTGTTGAATGGAATGTTCTGCAACTACCTCTTAGGTTAGGTATATTTGGCGAAGAGTGCAGTTTAAATTCAATGTTCTTTGTTGATTTTCTCTCTTATTTGTCCATTGTTGAAACTGGGCTGTTGAGGTACACTACTATAGTGCAGTCCATCTTTTCCTTTGGATCTATTAATATTTGCTTTATACATTAAAGTGCTCTAATGTTGAGTACATATTTAAAATTGTTCATTATTTTGCTGAATTGAACCCTTTATTATGATATAATGACCTCCTTTATCACCTTTTTACCACTTGTGACTTAATCTATTTTATCTGATATAATGTAGTTATTACTGCTTTCTTTTGGTTTCCATTTGCATGAAATGTATTTTTATATCCTTTCAATGTCAGTCTATGGGTGTCCTTACAGGTGAAGTGAGTCAACACGCAGCATATAGTTAGGGTTTTTAAAAAAATTTTACTAAGCCACTTTATGTATTTTAACTGGGTAATTAATCTATTTGCATTAACGGTGATATTTGATAAGGAAGGACTTACTAATGCCACTTTGTGAACTGCTTTCTAGTTGTTTTATTGATCTTCCTTTTTTCCTTCTCCTACGTTCTTCTCTGGTGGCTAAGTGATTTTTTCTCTAGGAATATTTTGATTTCTTGCTTTTTGTTTAGTGTATGTAACATAGCTTTTTGCTTTGTGTTAAACAGAAGAATTATAAAAACCATGTTATAATTATATGGGTTATTTTAAATTGATAAATTTGTTCACAAAAAAAAGAAAATAAAAATATAGGAAAAATCTACTTTTTAGTTTATCTTCCCCCAATTCTTAATGTTCAATATCACAATTTACATTTTTATATTGTATTTTTCTTAATGAATTATAGTTATCTATGTTCTTAATAGTTTTGCCTTTTTACCTTCATCTAAAGATGTGATTTGTACACCACCATTACATTATTAGAGTATCCAGAATTTGATTGTGTAATTTATTTTTTCCAGTGAGTTATATACTTTCACATGTTTCTGGTGTACTTATTACTGTCCTTTTATTTCATCTTGAAGAATTCCCTTTAGCATTTCATGTAAGATAATTGTGGTGGTAAAGAATTTCCTCACCTTTCATTGGGGAAATTGACTGGTGAGAACTGTAAGCCCATTACCACTTCAGCTGTGACAGCTCTAAAGGGAAATGTAATCCCAGGACCACCACAGTTGGAGTCCTTTGGCCTCCAAGGGTAACACAGTGCTGCATTGCACCTAAAGCCAATGACCACCTAGACCTGTGCAGCACTGGGACATGCCCAAGGCCTACTGCTGCTCTGGCTTGCCTACCACTGAGGGTTATTCAGGGCCGGAGGCTGCTGTAGTTACCTGGTGGTAATGTAGGCTGGATCTTGAATTCTTCTTGCCAGGGCCACTGGTTTCATTATGGCCCAGGGCTGGGCCTAGAGCTTCATCTTTGGCCACGGGGTTCTGCTCAGTACTCAGCTTTACTGAGGTGGGCCCCAGGCCTGTGTTGTAAGGCAAAGTGTTATGCTTGCTTTTCTCTCCTCTCTTCAAGTGAAAGGTGTCTATTTATGTGCTGTCCTTCCTGGAGTTTGGGGATAGTCAACATAGTTAATACCATGGCCATCAACGCTGATGTAATGTTGGGTCGCATCCAAAACCCACTGCCATTGAGAGCTGTGCAGCACTGGGGCATGTCTAAGGCCCGCAGATGCTATGGCTGCCACTGAGGTTTCTTCGGGGCTTGAGGTAACTGCAGTTGGTCACTGATGATGCAGGCAAGAACAAGAGTCTATATAGCCAGGGTTACAGGTTCTTTTCTGATGCCAGGGAGGGTCTAGAAGCTCCATTTGCAGGTATCGGCCTGGTGTCAGGAGCCTAAGTGTTCTGCCCAGTACCGTGTTTAACTGTGTTGGGCTCAGTACTTTGTTCCAAACCAAGGTCCTCCTTCTTCCCCCAAGCAGATATTGTCTCTCTCTTCACTCTGCTGCTTTGGGTTGGTGAAAGAGTGATTCAGGTAATGTAAACCTGTCCTTGTACGTTCTTCAATGCTTCTTTTCTTCTTATTATTATGCTACAACCAGGAACATTGCCATTAATATATTCTTGAAAATTGCCACTTTAAGAGAAAAGACATAAAGCAGGTTCTGGAATAACACTGTTTCATTCAACATTATTTTGCTATAACACTGATGAAGAAAAAAAATGGATTTCCTGAATTCTTATGAAGGTTTTCTGGTGCGTGGATAGTTGTTCAAATGGATGTTTCTTTGGGGGAACAATCCCTGGAGAAGTTTACTTCACCATCTTGTCCAGCTTTTTGGTATAGGAATTATTAAAGATTGAATAGTAAGTGTGTAAAAATCCATAACAAATATAGATTAGCATAAATAAAAAATACATAGTTTGAAGTTTTAGCTTCCATAGAAGAGCTATTATCAATTTCTGTTAAATTATCATCCAGTCTGAAATGAAGTTTTGAGTTACTGTTGGTAAATGGCTTGCCTATTCCAATAAGTATCTGCATTTTGGAAACAGGTTATAACAAAAAGTAACTCATGCACAGTTTGTCTACCAGCCCATCTGGGAATTTAGAAGTTTATTTCTCATTACTGCCAAGGTTGGTATTCAAAGCTGGTAATAAATGAAGAAACAGTGGACATCAGGCTCAGAAACAGATTCACTCCTGAAATTAAGTAGTTATCTGGACAAAGAGAATATATTTAATTTGTTGCTTTCTTTGCTTTTTTCTATTTTACAAACTATACTAGGAGATCAGATGGATCTTTAAATAGATAAGGTTTAATGGTCATAAAAAGGGTAAACTTAGCTACCATTTTACCTGCTGGCTGCTTACCTTTTTAAAAATCAGCTAAGTGGATAGCATTAGGAGAAATACCTAATGTAGATGATGGGTTGATGGGTGCAGCAAACCACCATGGCACATGTATACCTATGTAACAAACCTGCACATTCGGCACATGTATCCCAGGACTTAAATTAAAAAAAAAAAAAAAGAAGTGTAGGCTTATTTCAAGATACATTTCTCCTAATTGCATTTTGGAGGAAATGTTTTTCAGAGCAGTTCTTTTAGAGAAGGCCAAAGTCCAAGTATAGGAAATCTTAAATGCACTTAGATGATCCTCATTGCTTCTTAGAATGGAAAAATAAATATGACTGATTGATTAAGGGAAGAATGTTGGCTTTCCTTCAAGGAATAAGTAGGTAGTAAAAAAAAATCAGCTAAGTATGATATTTTTCCATTTAAAATCAATTATGAAACTGATTTTATAGTAAACTTATTATTTTGTTATTTTATAATAAACTGTTATTATTTTATTAAAGAACAAAATAATGTCAGGTTAGTAAATAATAAAATCATATATCATATATCTAAGAGGAATGACCAATAATTTAAATAACTGTGTGAACAAAACTCAATGCCCTTTAAAGAGAATGACTCTCCACAATGTATCACTCATAATGTCCATTGTACAATTACAAATTGTTGTCTAGGCATAAAAATAAGTAGAAAAATGTGTTCCATAATCAAGGTGAGAATATCAATATTTGAAAAGTGATTATCATACCCTAACTTAAATTTGTGTTTTATGAGGATGTTACTGTGGCATTTTTCCCAGTGGGAATCTTAAGCCTTTAAAGACTGCTAAAAATAGGTTGCTATGTTGACTTCACACTTCTGATTTTCTAATCTGGTACAAGTTTCCCAACAGGTTCAATTTAATTGTAATCATAGATCTATGACTCAGTTGTATGTTCACTAATACCTATATAGCATCTAATATCATCTACTATCTGTATATACTAGTTCTCGTTTAATTAACTTATGCTTCTTTCTTATTCGTTTTTTATTGCTAGTCTTAAAATTTACTAGTTTTCCATTATCATCTTCTCTGACGTGCTGTCCCTTGGCCCAAATTTGAAGAGCCCATGAACATATAACAACTTTCTATACTGTTTTCCAAGCCTTTATTTACTATAAGCTCTTCATGCCGAGGAACATTTACTATATCTAGCACTTTAATGTCTATAGACAGAACTCCAGCAATCAGACAGCAAGCCTAAAATCTATGTAATAATACTGTCACACTTGTTTTGATTCTGTTATTCCTATAGCTGTGTGAAAGAATATTCTGGTTTTTTTCTGTAGTAAATATGTATAATTATTTTAGCTATACATATTTAGAGAGAAAACATCAGATAAAATTCAAATTTCTTAGATTGAGGAATACGTATTTCTATTATCTAAAATCAAGTTTTCAAATTTCAGATGCTCCCCAAATGCTATATGCTACCACAATAACACCCAGCTAATTATCACACTATATCTTTGACCATGCCATTTCAAAATTATTGCTCCTTGGTTTTCTAAATTTCAAAGCCCAACTTAAATCTTATCTCCCCTTGGAAGCTTTCCCTTCTAATAAATACTTCTATCTGCTTATTTTCTCTCCATCCATACAACAATAAACTTCATTTTTTTTCATAAACAACTATGTTCACAATTATGTACATAAAATACAAGCAAATTTAATATATAAAGACTTCCAGCAATTGGACAAAATGTGAAAATGCAGATATTTTCAGATTTCCTTGTGTTCCATGAGTAATAAAGGAAGTTGCGCCTAGTGTCTCTCCCCCACACATATACACACACACACACACACAGATATAAGAAAGAATGTCATTAAATTAAGTCGTGGCAAAAACAAAATCTATGCTTAATAGCATTCTAATTGATCTCATGAACGTTTAAAATTTCTAAATAAAAGAATGAAAACTAAGTCTTTAAAAATATTTTGCTATCTTTAGTATCTCCTATAGTTACCTACTTTTAACATTGTAACATTGTTATTCCTCTTCCCCTTTACCTCTACTTATTTTCCAGTTCTTTTCACCTTTTTATAACCAAAGGCAAATTTAAAAGTTCAAAACTATAATAATGAGATGGGTAAGGCAAATCATAATTTATTTCAATAAATTATCAAAGTAGAACAGCTTTGTAATGCCACTGATTTGCTTTTTGCGGAGAAGCTAAAGGTTAGCTTTACGGTAATAAGATTGATAGAACTTTCTAAAGACTGATAAAATTGAAAGCTTCGTGATCACTCTTTCTTCAACTATTTCTTCTCAGCCGACAATATTTTTTTCCTCTAATATCTGATCTGCTGCATCTTGGTAGTCTATCTAGGTTTCAAATGCTTTTCACTGAGAGTCAATTTTATTCAGTGTTCAGGATTCTCTTATCTGCTGCTTAAAAGGTAACTTATTTAGTTGCATTTTTTTCCTAGAAGAAGCATATCAATAAAGGGGAGAATATTGTTTTTTCAGTTTCCCACTGGGAAGATAAAACTCAGTAATCTTTTTGCATAGCAGAGATAAAAACAGACAAATGTAGTCAAGCCCAAACAATACATAAGAGAATTCAATTTGATGTCCCATGAGGCCCATGGAAAGTAAATGCATGCATTCTCTCTGCTCAACAATTTAGATCCAATCAAGACGAATTTGCACATTTACATGAAAATTCATGGTAGAAAAAACAGGATATTTACTTTTACTTTTCAAATGCTTTTGATGCAGCAATAACAGGAATATTAGTTATAATGCATTTCAAAATATAATTCATTTAACAAATCCTTACTGTAATACACTGAGGCCTCTCAAAAGAGAAACTTTGCAGGTCTTGAATAACAAAATTGAGTCATGCCTTTCATGCTGAACTCCTATGTTCTTTAAAGTGCACAGCCCATCATTAACATTCAATATTAAATAACCATGAGTACCAGTTCACATCTAACAGTACTCCTTTCTCCATCAACCTTCATCCATCCACATGTTAAACTCTAGCAGGATCATCAATTTAACTGGAGAAAAACTGACCTTTCATGTTTCTTTTATTCTACTTGGGTAAAATCTGAAAAATATTCATCTCTTTTGCAACCTTTCTTCAGGGCTTCCTTTCCATAAATTACCATAAAAGCCAAACCTGGATGAATCAATAGGCTTTACCCAACATATCAGATGTGCTGAAACAGAGACAGGTAGAAAAATATCACAAGTCATCAATAATAAATTAGTTTGTTTGCAGTAGTGATATCAGGCCAATATGAGGAAGGACTTACTCCTGAGCTATTTATCCTAAGAAAATTCCAGTGATGAAAGACATAATTTAAGAACAAAAATGTGTTCATCTACCCATCCAAATTATTTTCCTCTTACTTTCATCAAGTCAATTAACTGAAAAAAAATACTTTAAATTCTTTCTTCCACTCAACTGTTTTAGGTACTTCTGCCAAAAAATAGGACCACAGTGTGCTACACAGTCTCCTATAGGAAATTAATCAGAGATTCTGTGAACCCACAGAAGTGACACTGAAATTAGAGTAGATTTGAGATTTCAAAAGGAATCAATGTAGTAGGAAAACAGTGGGTGACAAATTGATTTCAAAATAGCAAAACAAGCTGTAGGAATCTGTGAGTCAGAAATGGATATTTAAAATGTATTATTTTGAAGTAATTATAATAGCCTGTAGACTATTAGTAAAACCATTTTACATTCTAATCACTAACGATGTCATAATTTCTTAATTAAATATAATACATATAAAGTCTATATCATGAGAAACTATAGTTTTCTCATTGCCAGAAACAATCAATCCATGTCTAAAGAAGTACCTTTAGTTTGTGTTCGTTGCCATTTTAAAAGTGTGGATAGAATGATGAGTACACTATGAATATCACAAGAGCAGTTGAAGAGGCAAGCATTAAAAGATGGACAGAAAAATCTCAAACATTGGGAGGACAGTTATATGTCGCTACTGAATGTAGAAAGGGGATTATGAGGACAACACTAAGGGCGGGAGTGGATTACCATGTGTATAAGAAAGAATTCCATCACAGAGAGTATTGCCTTCCACAATGCCATGGTCTGCCTTCTAATCTCCCAAATTCCATCTCTCTGAAGTTGTTCCATCAGAAGCAAGACATCTACAAAGCTTACTATGGATGAGTATCCCTTTCTCTGTATAGAACTCAGTAAATGACTTCAATATCATGTCAGAAACAGATATTTCAACTCTACACTCTGTCATTTTTCTATTCTACTTCTAATCAACTGTAAACAAAATGGGCATAACTAAGAGAAAGTTTTCTAGAGATGTTTATAAAGTTTTGTTTTGAAGTTAGAAAATAATTTACTTTGAATTTAACTTCAGCGATAATTCATGATCATTTTTTCACTACCCTCTTCAACTTCTGTCAACAACACATTAGACTAGCCCACAGTTCCTAAATCAGTATTTGTCAATTCTCTCTCTTTATTAGGAAAGGTAGAAAAATAATAGGTTACAAAATAAAAAGAATTACCTATTCCTCTAGTCATTTACTTCAGCAGCAATTTCAATGTCTCGTCAGTACCTATGAACAAAATAGAAGGCTCAAGGTGTAGCTACTTAATCTGCTCCTTCTGCACTAAGGCAGAAATGGCTAGCTTAACCATTGCAGACTCTGAAGAAAGTAAAGTTTATAGCCTCACTTTACCAAACATTAACCATTTAGTGGCTTTCCTTGGCTTTAATTCTGGATCAAGTTCTTGAGTACTGTACTTTGTGTACTGTGCACTGAATGAATAACTTTGCATTTGTATTTACATTATTTTCATTTGGTAATCCAATCTATCTGGAATTACAATGTCTTTGACAAGAATAATATATTTTTAAAAGAGGTCATACATCTTTGCTAACATGTACTTTTGGAACATACATGGCCTCTCCCTGCCACCAGTCACTTTGGGTTAAAAACTAAAAATCAAATCTCTTACTTATGAGTCATGGTTTCAAAAGACCTTCCTTTGTCATTTGCAAGTTAAACAAATATGAATATTACACAGTTTTTTTTTACCATTGATTCAGATTATAATTTATAGCTATAGTACCTGCCAGAACATCTCTTAGCTTCCTCTTAGCAACTCTTCCCTCTTCTAATCTATCTCCCTCTGTACTGTAGCCAGGGTGATATTTTCAAATTTGAGCATCTAATCAACTCAAGGTCTTTCTTGCTTAAAACGTTTTAATGCCTTTGAATCCCTCAAAGAACCCACACAACCATATCTGTTTTCGCCTACCCCTCCAGTCTCATCTCACATCTCCCTCTCTTCTCTTGCCATATTGCTGTCAGTTTCTATTTCCACCAACCATTAGCTATCATTTGAAACCCTCCTCCTATGATATCCTTCTCCCTCCCTACTATATACACAAAAATACTTTATCTTTCAGATAACTTCCTTGGGGTGAGGGGATCTATGCTGACTTCAGTTTATGTCAATTTATTTTTGTTATGGGCTCTCAAAAAATAATGTTTTCTTTCTTTTGAAGTTCTTATCTTGAATGTTATTTGTGTATTCAATAGTGGAATTGTTTTATTGATGCCCACTTCATATACTAGCAAAGCTTCTTCACTGTGACATTGCTAGCATTTGGGCTGAATAGTATTTTATGATGGAGGCTGTCTTGTGCACTATAGTATATTTAGCAGCATTTTTAGCCTCTGTCCACCAGATTCTAGTACCACACTTCCCTCCCCACCACAACTAGAGTGTGACAACCGTAAATGTCTCCAGATACATTTGCATATATTGCACCAGGGTACAGTTACCAAACCATTAACTCTATGAATGTAGTGACCTATTTTTTGCTCATTATTTTATTCCTATGCCTAAGATAGTGCTGAGTTTTAGTGGGTACTTAATAAATATGTTTACATGATAAATGTTGAGTCATGAAGTTTTATAGCAGAATTTGAAAACATACCTTGTCAAAATGTGAGAGCCATGAAAAATGCATCTAGCCATTTATTTTAAAAGCTTTCAAAAAAAAAGCTTTCAAATGCTAAAAGAATTGCATATTACTGTCTATACAAAAAGGAAAAGTTAATCTAACTACGCTTCAAGTATTTTTTCAAAAAGCAAAACATTTAAAACATTGTGATGTAGGAATATGTGAAAAATCTACCATTTAATAAAGTTACCCTCTTTCAAATTACTTTACCACTACTTAAAGGAGGACATATAGAGTTGTTCATGTTGATAAAGGTAAAATATATACTTGCCTCCGCATATTTCCTTAGCTCAGTCTGATTTTAAAGTAATAAGCTGAAACTTATTTTCTACATGACTGAATACATAGATTAAGTTTGGGCTAGTAAAATTAGTATCTGGTCTTACCAGTGTTTAATGTTTTTAAACATTTAACCATTGAACAAAAGATGGGTACTACACTTCAAGGGAATTATGCCTTTATCTCTTCTGGTTTTTTTAATTCAAAATAGAAGCTTGACTAATGTTTATGCAAATATGAATAAAAATTCAAATCAATTAAATCAAAAGATTTTGTTGTGATAAGAATAACTTTACCAGTCTATCTTTAATTCATCATACAAGACCCAGTGTTCTGAAGTTGTGTTACTGGATGCATTATAATTAAGTTAATAATGGATATAATAGTGATTTATTTGAATGCATCCACTCCAACTATTCTCTCAAGTCCTGTATACCTGTAAGTAATTTATCTGTTCTTAGATTTGTTTGGTATTCAGAATAGAATTATCACTTTGGATGAAACAAGACACAGTTTTATAAATGTTGTATAAAGGGTTCTGGGAAATAACATGGAAACCATTTATTTTACTAAATACACCGGAACTGGCTCTTTAAAAGTATGGTATCCTGAAATTAAGAGACTCACCAAAATTTTCTGGGTATATAGCTGTGAGTTAGGTAGAATAGTTAAGGAAATAAGACAGAATCTAGAAACATTTTTTTTAATCTTTCAGTTCTACCAGACTTCAATGCTTTAATATTTATCACTTGAACTCTTTGCATTTTTCAGTTAAAGTATGCCATCTAACTACAGAAAAATTATCCTTGATATGATTCAAGAGGTGCATGATGCCACTGAAAATAAAATACAAGTTAATTGGGTCAAAGGAAACCAAGCTGATTATCGTACCCACTTTGTAGCTACAATCCCACGTGATAATACATAGGCCTATGAGGAAATATGTACACTGCTCTGCTAGAGTTGTTTTTACCAGGAAAGTGGAGCTAAATCTTAACACTGGAGTCAGGTTCTGAAATTAAACAAAAAAATACATATATGCATAGTTACCATTCAAAATCTCTTAGGAATGTGTCTTATTGGAAAACACTATTGCTCAATGAAAACATTATACTGGGGACTAACATCTCATATTAATTCCCACCTAGACAATTTTTCCTTTAGCATGGGTACAGATGGCTGCTTATTTAGTGGAGTACCAGAATTAGTCAAAGGTTTGCTTTTAGAGGTCATGAGTTATGACTCATCCTTAGGAGAATGAAGTGCTTCCATTCTGAGAGGCACATGAAAATTCAATCTCCTGAGAGAACATCAGATTCACATCTTTTGCCTCGAGCTGCCTGCAGGATATATGCTTATAAATTAGAGGTGGAAAAAGGCCTATAATAACATTTATATTTTATCTCTAGCTTTGTCCTATACTAAAATTTTCATATATTAAATGCATGTCTTGCCTAGCTACAGAATCACAAAAATGGATTTATTTTCATTTGTATCCTCATATCTAAACATAAATTGGCAAACTATATACACTTACAAATACTTTATTAATGTAAGAGTTTAATCTGATGTTTATGATTTCAATATTTTAAAATTTAACTTGATAAAGTACAAAATTCAATTAGTTACAGGATTATAAAATACATAAACCAAATCTATAGGGTCTATGATGAATTTCTTTTTTTTTTTCCCCTGATTTCAAATCTTCATTCCCTATATATCCTACCCCACCCGCTTCTTTTATTCAAGAAATTTTATGCTCTCCATTACCCATGGGTTCCCTTCTAAACAATGGCTCTTGTCTTCCATAACTTGACTCTGGTTTACTTTCAACTTTAGACACCACTACTTCCATATACATACTGGTTTGGTTCTCCTAATCATTGTCACATAATCATTTTATTTCTTGCATCTTCACAATGGGTTTATCCCATATCTTTGGTCCTAAATGGTCTTCCCACCAATAATTTCCAACTTAACTCCTACCAGCTCTGTTATAACCAAAGCAAGCCTTATGTCCTCTAATTCTGCCAGAATACTTCCCTCTTCTTAGCTCATATGATGACAACTATTAATACCTCATCATTTTATTGAGAATTCATATTCTAGTTAGAGCCAGGTTCTTTTTACATATTATTTTATTCAATACTTAAAGCAGTGAAATAGAAGGATGACTATTCTCATGTTACAAGCAGGATAACATAGGCTGAGAAGTAAATTATTTGAGGTAAAAAAACACTAGGGTAGAGGAGCTGTAACATGAATCAAGAGCCCTTTAACCCTCAAATTATGCTCTTTCCATATATACCAAGAAGCCTCACAACATCTTTGTGTGTTCCACTTAGACTTATTAAATTTGCTATGTTATTATTCCTACTGTGTTTTATGTGAGTAATCTCTAATCAACTAGATTTTGATTAATCAAAAGCCATTTCCTAAATATCCTAATGATAGTCCAAAACACAGAAAGTGTTTAATACAATTATTGACCCATTTTCTAATAAGACCACACTGAGTTTTTATGTCTATTTTTTCTGATGCCACCAGCAACAAAGTACAGCAATTCATTTAAAAACAAAACAAAAAAACATAGTGTGGAGAAAAAGGAGTGCCTATACAATGTCGGTGGGAGTGTAAATTAGTTTGACCATTGTGGAAGACAGTATGGAGATTCCTCAAAATCCTAAAGACAGAAATACCATTCGATCCAGCAATCCCATTACTGTGTATATACCCAAAGTAATATAAATTGTTCTATTATAAAGACACATGCACACATATGATCATTGCAGCAGTATTCACAACAGCAAAAACATAAAATCAACCTAAATGCCCATCTGTGATAGACTGGATAAAGAAAATGTGATACATATACAACATAGAATACTATACAGCCATAAAAAGAATGAGATTATGTCGTTTGCAGGAAAATGGATGAACTGGAGGCCATCATTCTTAGCAAACTAATGCAGGAACAGAAAACCAAATACTGCATGCTCTCACTTAAAAGTGGGAGGTAAATGACGAGAAAGCATGGACACAGAGGGGAACAACACACACTGGAGCCTATTGGAGGGTGGAGGGTAGGAGGAGGGAAGGGATCAGAAAAAATAACTAATGGATGCTAGTCTTAATACCTGGGTGACAAAATAGTCTGCACAACAAGCCCTCATGACACAAGTTTACTTATGAAACAAACTGGCACATGTACCCGTTAGCTTAAAAGTAAAAAAGAAACAACATAAAATAAAAAATTCTGATGGAACTGTTTCTAAACTCTGCTATAATAAAAGTTAATTTTTCTCTTATAGCCCTCAAGTTCCTTATCAGTAAAATGAGCTTAATTGTAAAGTCATTTCTAGCTTTAAAATTTTGGGCCAGGCCAGGCACGGTGGCTCATGCCTGTAATCCCAGCACTTTGGAAGGCTGATGTGGGCAGATCACGAGGTCAGGAGATCAAGACCGTCCTGGATAATGTGGTGAAATCCTATCTCTACTAAAAATACAAAAAATTAGCTGGGCGTGGTGGCGTGTGCCTGTAGGCCTAGCTACTTGGGAGGCTGAGGCAGGAGAATCGATTCAACCTGGAAGAGGGAGGCTGCAGTGAGCCGAGATCGTGCCACTGCACTCCAGCCTGGGCGACAGAGTGAGACTCCATCTCAAAAAAAAAAAAAAAAAAAAAAAAAAAAAAAAAAAAAAATTGGGCCAAACTCCCAGGATTATTAGGCAGTTCAAATGAGATAAATGTAAACAGTCTTCAATATGAAATACTATGTAGATATATAGAACTGTTATTAATTTGGGTTTAAGATTAATACATAAAATAATAAATTCATTTGCAATATGTCCTAGTAACTAGGAGACTTGATCTGTTTAGTGGCTCTAATTCTCTAAAATGTGTTGAAGTTGAATTGCATTTTTATACAGAAATCAGGTTAAAAGCCAATATTATTGTACAGATTGTTACCAACTTCTGATTTTAAATATTAGAAAACACTATACTAAATACTTATAATAGTTATTTTTTGCATTACTTTAAATATATAAGTATATGTGGTAATTGGCTTGTTGACAGCATGTTGGCTTTTAACATTTCCAAATTTAAGTTTTTTACTTAGTTTTTGGTTTCTCTGTTTTACTTATTTTGTAATAATTTCCAGGAGAAGAAGAAGTCTCAAGTTTTCTTTGAGAACTTGGCTTTCTCCTTTGATTTCTTCACTTTGTATATGAGAAAAAGAACTGCTTATGGAAATGCAGTATTTCATATTTTAGTAATCAATCAAAAGCAATAAATACTGCACAATCAGCATATTAGGAATGCACTTAGATATCTTATTGATCTCAGGAACATTAACACTACCAGCGTTATGACCACATTCTGCTCTTGGATACATATGCTATTCTCAGTGGCTCCATTCCATTAAGAGCTGTGTTCATATAGGCAAGGGCAAAACTACACTTAAAAATGGACTCAGTAACTGCCTGTAAATTTATTTTAGGAATTTTATATTTTATTATATATTTGGGATATAGCATGCATACCCTGTATTTCTTGGTAAAAACCTTACTATTAAAAAAAACCAACAAATGAACCTTTAAAATATGCATTTACTTCTACTGCTCCATTTGGAACTTGTCAAATTTGGTTAATATGAAGTTAACTGTTAACATAATAAAGTACACTGGCCTATGTGGATCCTGTGGTGAAATTTCCAATATCATATATGTATTAATTGTGAAGTTATTTGAGTTTGGTACAAGTACACACATAGGAATCCACTGGAAATATAAATACGAGTAAAGCGTAAAAATTCAGTGAATTCCCTTTGGAATCTGTCAATACGGGGAAAAAAGAGTTATCGGGTTCTGTTATAAAACTCGTTTTGCTAAGGATAGAAAACCAAATACCACAATGTTCTCACTTACAAGTGGGGGCTAAATGATGAGAACACATGGACACATAGAGAACAACACACACTGGGGCCTATTGCAGAGTGGAGGGTGGAAGGTAGGAGAGGATCAGGAAAAATAGCTAATGGGTACTACTAGGCTTAAAACCTGTCTGTGGAAATATCTACACAACAAATCTCCATGATACACATTTATCTATGTAACAAACCTGCACATATACCCCTGAACTTAAAATAAACGTAAAACAAAAAACACTTGTTTTGAAAACAAATTTGTTTCAGTGCAACTGTTATATTAGGAAACAATTTGAGAATGACACAAATTACGCACTGCATTTGTGCAGTGTCATGGGTGAGAACCAATGGGTGAACTCAGAAATTGCATTCTGCTCAGTGGATCAATGGAGTTGGACACAAAACACATGCACTCACCTCAAGAATATACCAGCTACCTCAGTTCACTCCCACCCACGTCTGGCATTCAAACTTCACTTCTTATTTCAGACAGCCCACATTCTATCACTTCACAATAACTAACAAAAGCAAACCCTCTGCATGCTCACTTCCACAAGCATTGAGCCTTTTTCAAGGTAAAGTGTCTTATTTATTGTATTATTTATATACATCTTAACCATCTAATGTGTATAAAACCATGATCCCATTTTCATTAGATTCTTAGATATTTTTATATGACACAGACGAAATTTTTTTAAAGTGTCTTTTTGCTTAACTCCATTTTGCATAGACCTTGTGGCTTTTATTCTACAATTTTGCATAGTGCAAAGAATTTTAGGAACACATATGTCATTTTATAGCAGAACTCAGTATACCATAAAACTATATATAAATAATTTTGAGAACTTATATTGATCTGATAGAGACAATGATAATTTTACAAGATTATTAATAATCATCATATATATTAGGCATAATTTTATGTATGGAAAATTATGCCAACTCTGATTTTTAGGAAAATATAGATATAAAACAAATAAGGCAAAATAATTTCATTTCATTTAATGTAGTCAATATTTTTATCTTCATACTACTAAAACAATAGTTGGAAACATTTAATGTTTTAATTTCATGAACATGTTAATGATATGGTCTATGTTATTAAACTTTTGAAGTAAATATAATTTCTCTTTTATATGATCACCAGAACCCCCACTCTCAATTTGCTCAGGAATTAAATACTCTTCTAGACACTACTGCACAAGTAAAAAATTGTACAAATAAAATTGCACACCCTACTGAGAAAAGAGCTCTATTTTAGTAACCTTGGTAAAAATTAGAATATTTTGAAGGGTATTATATTATAATGTACACCCAAGGTAACATTTAAAGCTGACAAATTAGGCCGGGCATGGTGGCTCACGCCTGTAATCCCAGCACTTTGGGAGGCTGAGGCCAAGACGGGCGGATCACTTGAGGTCAGGAGTTCGTGACCAGCGTGGTCAACATGGTGAAACTGCGTCTCTACTAAAAATACAAAAATTAGGGGAGGAGCCAAGATGGCCGAATAGGAACAGCTCCGGTCTACAGCTCCCAGCGTGAGCGACGCAGAAGACGGGTGATTTCTGCATTTCCATCTGAGATACCATGTTCATCTCACTAGGGAGTGCCAGACAGTGGGCGCAGGTCAGTGGGTGAGTGCACCGTGCGCCAGCCGAAGCAGGGGCGAGGCATTGCCTCACTCGGGAAGTGCAAGGGGTCAGGGAGTTCCCTTTCCAGGGGTGACAGACGGCACCTGGAAAATCGGGCCACTCCCACCCGAATACTGTGCTTTTCCGACGGGCTTAGGAAACGGTGCCCCAGGAGAGTATAGCCCGCACCTGGCTCAGAGGGTCCTACGCCCACGGAGTCTCGCTGATTGCTAGCACAGCAGTCTGAGATCAAACAGCAAGTCAGCAGCGAGGCTGGGGGAGGGGCGCCCGCCATTGCCCAGGCTCCCTTAGGAAAACAAAGCAGCCTGGAAGCTTGAACTGGGTGGAGCCCACCACAGCTCAAGGAAGCCTGCGTGCCTCTGTAGGCTCCACCTCTGGGGGCAGGGCACAGACAAAAAGACAGCAGTAACCTCTGCAGACTTAAATGTCCCTGTCTGACAGCTTTGAGGAGAGCAGTGGTTCTCCCAGCACGCAGCTGGAGATCTGAGAACGGGCAGACTGCCTCCTCAAGTGGGTCCCTGACCCCTGACCCCTGAGCAGCCTAACTGGGAGGCACCCCCCCAGCAGGGGCAGACTGACACCTCACACGGCCGGCCAGGTACTCCAACAGACCTGCAGCTGAGGGTCCTGTCTGTTAGAAGGAAAACTAACAGAAAGGACATCCACACCAAAAACCCATCTGTACATCAGCATCATCAAAGACCAAAAGTAGATAAAACCACAAAGATGGGGAAAAAACAGAGCAGAAAAACTGGAAACTCTAAAAAGCAGAGTACCTTTCCTCCTCCAAAGGAACGCAGTTCCTCACCAGCAACGGAACAAAGCTGGACGGAGAATGACTTTGACGAGCTGAGAGAAGAAGGCTTCAGACGATCAAATTACTCCGAGCTACGGGAGGATATTCAAACCAAAGGCAAAGAAGTTGAAAACTTTGAAAAAAATTTAGAAGAATGTATAACTAGAATAACCAATACAGAGAAGTGCTTAAAGGAGCTGAAGGAGCTGAAAACCAAGGCTTGAGAACTACGTGAAGAATGCAGAAGCCTCAGGAGTCGATGCGGTCAAATGGAAGAAAGGGTATCAGCCCTGGAAGATGAAATGAATGAAATGAAGTGAGAAGGGAAGTTTAGAGAAAAAAGAATAAAAAGAAACGAGCAAAGCCTCCAAGAAATGTGGGACTATGTGAAAAGACCAAATCTACGTCTGATTGGTGAACCTGAAAGTGACGGGGAGAATGGAAACAAGTTGGAAAACACTCTGCAGGATATTATCCAGGAGAACTTCCCCAGTCTAGCAAGGCAGGCCAACATTCAGATTCAGGAAATACAGAGAACGCCACAAAGATACTCCTCGAGAAGAGCAACTCCAAGACACATAATTGTCAGATTCACCAAAGTTGAAATGAAGGAAAAAATGTTAAGGGCAGCCAGAGAGAAAGGTCGGGTTACCATCAAAGGGAAGCCCATCAGACTAACAGCGGATCTCTCGGCAGAAACCCTACAAGCCAGAAGAGAGTGGGGGCCAATATTCAACATTCTTAAAGAAAAGAATTTTCAACCCAGAATTTCATATCCTGCCAAACTAAGCTTCATAAGTGAAGGAGAAATAAAATACTTTACAGAGAAGCAAATGCTGAGAGATTTTGTCACCACCAGGCCTGCCCTAAAAGAGCTCCTGAAGGAAGCACTAAACATGGAAAGGCACAACCAGCACCAGCCACTGCAAAATCATAACGAAATGTAAAGACCATTGAGACTAGGAAGAGACTGCATCAACTAACGAACAAAATAACCAGCTAACATCATAATGACAGGATCAAATTCACACATAACAATATTAACTTTAAATGTAAATGGACTACATGCTCCAATTAAAAGACACAGACTGGCAAATTGGATAAAGACTCAAGACCCATCAGTGTGCTATATTCAGGAAACCCATCTCACATGCAGAGACACACATAGACTCAAAATAAAAGGATGGAGGAAGATCTACCAAGCAAATGGAAAACAAAAAAAGGCAGGGGTTGCAATCCTAGTCTCTGATAAAACGGACTTTAAACCAACAAAGATCAAAAGAGACAAAGAAGGCCATTACATAATGGTAAAGGGATTAATTCAACAAGAAGAGCTAACTATCCTAAATATATATGCACCCAATACAGGAGCACCCAGATTCATAAAGCAAGTCCTGAGTGACCTACAAAGAGACTTAGACTCCCACACATTAATAATGGGAGACTTTAACACCCCACTGTCAACATTAGACAGATCAACGAGACAGAAAGTCAACAAGGATACCCAGGAATTGAACTCAGCTCTGCACCAAGCGGACCTAATAGACATCTACAGAACTCTCCACCCCAAATCAACAGAATATACATTTTTTTCAGCACCACACCACACCTATTCCAAAATTGACCATATACTTGGAAGCAAAGTTCTCCTCAATAAATGTAAAAGAACAGAAATTATAACAAACTATCTCTCAGATCACAGTGCAATCAAGCTAGAACTCAGGATTAAGAATCTCACTCAAAACCGCTCAACTACGTGGAAACTGAACAACCTGCTCCTGAATGACTACTGGGTACACAACGAAATGAAGGCAGAAATAAAGATGTTCTTTGAAACCAACAAGAACCAAGACACAACATACCAGAACCTCTGGGATGCATTCAAAGCAGTGTGTAGAGGGAAATTTATAGCACTAAATGCCCACAAGAGAAAGCAGGAAAGATCCAAAATTGACACCCTAACATCACAATTAAAAGAACTAGAAAAGCAAGAGCAAACACATTCAAAACCTAGCAGAAGTCAAGAAATAACTAAAATCAGAGCAGAACTGAAGGAAATAGAGACACAAAAAACCCTTCAAAAAATTAATGAATCCAGGAGCTGGTTTTTTGAAAGGATCAACAAAATTGATAGACCGCTAGCAAGATTAATAAAGAAAAAAAGAGAGAAGAATCAAATAGATGCAATAAAAAATGATAAAGGGGATATCACCACCGATCCCACTGAAATACAAACTACCATCAGAGAATATTACAAACACCTCTACGCAAATAAACTAGAAAATCTAGAAGAAATGGATAAATTCCTCAACACATACACCCTCCCAAGACTAAACCAGGAAGAAGTTGAATCTCTGAATAGACCAATAACCAGAGCTGAAATTGTGGCAATAATCAATAGCTTACCAACCAAAAAAAGTCCAGGACCAGATGGGTTCACAGCCGAATTCTACCAGAGGTACAAGGAGGAGCTGGTACCATTCCTTCTGAAACTATTCCAATCAATAGAAAAAGAGGGAATCCTCCCTAACTCATTTTATGAGGCCAGCATCATCCTGATACCAAAGCCTGGCAGAGACACAACCAAAAAAGAGAATTTTAGACCAATATCCTTGATGAACATTGATGCAAAAATCCTCAATAAAATTCTGGCAAACAGAATCCAGCAGCACATCAAAAAGCTTATCCACCATGATCAAGTGGGCTTCATCCCTGGGATGCAAGGCTAGTTCAATATACGCAAATCAATAAATGTAATCTAGCATATAAACAGAACCAAAGACAAAAACCACATGATTATCTCAATAGATGCAGAAAAGGCCTTTGACAAAATTCAACAACCCTTCATGCTAAAAACTCTCAATAAATTAGGTATTGATGTGACGTATCTCAAAATAATAAGAGCTATTTATGACAAACCCACAGCCAATATCATACTGAATGGGCAAAAACTGGAGGCATTCCCTTTGTAAACTGGCACAAGACAGGGATGCCCTCTCTCACCACTTCTATTCAACATAGTGCTGGAAGTTCTGGCCAGGGCAATTAGGCAGGAGAAGGAAATCAAGGGTACTCAATTAGGAAAAGAGGAAGTCAAATTGTCCCTGTTTGCAGATGACATGATAGTATATCTAGAAAACCCCATTGTCTCAGCCCAAAATCTCCTTAAGCTGATAAGCAACTTCAGCAAAGTCTCAGGATACAAAATCAATGTACAAAAATCACAAGCATTCTTATACATCAATAACAGACAAACAGAGAGCCAAATCATGAGTGAACTCCCATTCACAATTGCTTCAAAGAGAATAAAATACCTAGGAATCCAACTTACAAGGGACGTGAAGGACCTCTTCAAGGAGAACTACAAACCACTGCTCAAGGAAATAAAAGAGGATACAAACAAATGGAAGAACATTCCATGCTCATGGGTAGGAAGAATCAATATCGTGAAAATGGCCATACCGCCCAAGGTAATTTACAGATTCAATGCTATCCCCATCAAGTTACCAATGACTTTCTTCACAGAATTGGAAAAAACTACTTTAAAGTTCATATGGAACCAAAAAAGAGTCCGCATCGCCAAGTCAATCCTAAGCCAAAAGAACAAAGCTGGAGGCATCACACTATCTGACTTCAAACTATACTACAAGGCTACAGTAACCAAAACAGCATGGTACTGGTACCAAAACAGAGATATAGATCAATGGAACAGAACAGAGCTGTCAGAAATAATGCCACATATCTACAACTATCTGATCTTTGACAAACCTGACAAAAACAAGAAATGGGGAAAGGATTCCCTATTTAATAAATGGTGCTGGGAAAACTGGCTAGCCATATGTAGAAAGCTGAAACTGGATCCCTTCCTTACACCTTATACAAAAATCAATTCAAGATGGATTAAAGACTTAAATGTTAGACCTAAAACCATAAAAACCCTGGAAGAAAACCTAGGCATTACCATTCAGGACATAGGCATGGGCAAGGACTTCATGTCTAAAACACCAAAAGCAACGGCAACAAAAGCCAAAATTGACAAATGGGATCTAATTAAACTAAAGAGCTTCTGCACAGCAAAGGAAACTACCATCAGAGTGAACAGGCAACCTACAAAATGGGAGAAAATTTTCGCAACCTACTCATCTGACAAAGGGCTAATATCCAGAATCTACAATGAACTCCAACAAATTTACAAGAAAAAAACAAACAACCCCATCAAAAAGTGGGCAAAGGACATGAACAGACACTTCTCAAAAGAAGACATTTATGCAGCCAAAAAACACATGAAAAAATGCTCACCATCACTGGCCATCAGAGAAATGCAAATCAAAACCACAATGAGATACCATCTCACACCAGTTAGAATGGCAATCATTAAAAAGTCAGGAAACAACAGGTGCTGGAGAGGATGTGGAGAAATAGGAACACTTTTACACTGTTGGTGGGACTGTAAACTAGTTCAACCCTTGTGGAAGTCAGTGTGGCGATTCCTCAGGGATCTAGAACTAGAAATTCCATTTGACCCAGCCATCCCATTACTGGGTATATACCCAAAGGACTATAAATCATGCTGCTATAAAGACACATGCACACGTATGTTTATTGCGGCATTATTCACAATAGCAAAGACTTGGAACCAACCCAAATGTCCAACAATGATAGACTGGATTAAGAAAATGCGGCACATATACACCATGGAATACTATGCAGCCATAAAAAATGATGAGTTCATGTCCTTTGTAGGGACATGGATGAAATTGGAAATCATCATTCTCAGTAAACTATCGCAAGAACAAAAAACCAAACACCGCATATTCTCACTCATAGGTGGGAATTGAACAATGAGAACACATGGACACAGGAAGGGGAACATCACACTTCAGGGACTGTTGTGGGGTGGGGGGAGGGGGGAGGGATAGCATTGGGAGATATACCTAATGCTAGATGACGAGTTGGTGGGTGCAGCGCACCAGCATGGCACATGTATACATATGTAACTTACTTGCATGTTGCACACATGTACCATAGAGTCTAAAGTATAATAATAATAATAATAAAGGGAAAAAAAAATACAAAAATTAGGTTGGTGTGGTTGTGTGCACCCATAATCCTAGTTACTCAGGAGGCTGAGGCAGGAGAATCGCTTGAATCCAGAAGGCGGAGGTTGCAGTGAGCTGAGATCGTGCCACTGCACTCCAACCTGGGTGTCTGAGTGAGAATGTATCTCAAAAATAAATAAATAAATAAATAAATGAATAAAAATAAAGCTGACAAATTAAATAAATGTCATATTTATTTGCATGCTAAATCTATGGATGTTTCAACAATATAGTATTTTATAGCTTGGAACAAGATTATCACATATACAAAAAAATCACATTATGGAAACATGACTTAGTTTAGAAAACTAGAAAAGGTCAAAAATAGCAGCACATACCTATAATTCATATCTTTCATTTGAAATCTATGAATACTGAATAAAGATATATGATATATATATCTAAAGAAAAAGCAAATTAAAAAAGACTGCTAATATTAAATTGTCTTGAAGTTAAAATTAGCCAAATACTCAATACCATCCCTGCTGAAGTCCTGTGACATTTTCAGAAATATTTTAAAAATCTGAAATGCAAATTAATGAGTATTGTCTTCCATTGCCTTAGCTGTCTTTTTCCCATTCATTAATACTTAGTTTTAAGAAATCAACATATACTTAATCTACTACTGGTAGGTAAAATAATTCAAGTTTCTTTCTGTTTTCTAATGCTGGTTTAAGATAATATTTCCAATGTTTGAGTGCAAAATTATTTACTCAGAAAATTCAGTGACAATTCAATTTCACTATAATCTACTTACATTTAGAAAACAAATTTAAGAAGATGCTTATCTTTTCTCTTTGCCTTAAGCACCATGGGAAAAAATATTTTTGAAATTATTTAAAATGCAATTAAAAGTGATTTTTAAATTTAATTTGATTAGCAAACTAAAAATTCAATCACGTTTTAACTCTACGGATCAATATCAGAAAATCAATCACAAAGCAAATAGTATTAGAAGTTAATTTCATATAATTTTTTTACTTTTATTTATCTACTTAGGGATAAATTTGCAGATGTATTCAGCTTCAAAAAACATTTATTCGTTCTGTCAGTCTGAATTTATTGACCACAGTGTACATGCTAAGGTTAAAAACAATTGTACAAAGGCTTATCTGCCATCAGGATGTATATAGTAGAGTAGTTTATTTTTATTTTTTGTGCAAACTTAGTAGGTATATATATTTTGGGGTTACATGAGATATTTTGATACAGGCATGCAATGCACCATAATTACACCAGGGTAAATGGGGTATCCATCACCTCAAGCATTTATCCTTTGTGTTACAAACAATTCAATTATACTTTTAGTTATTTTTAAATGTGCAATTAAATTATTTTTGACTATAGTTTTTCAAAATTAAATATCTCTCAAGATTTCCAAGCCTTTTAACTGCATATATTTTTCAGAGATCATTAGCATAGAAAATTTAAATAATTGACTCTTCCTGCACTGCTTTAAATCATGCAGTGCCTCGCCACTACCTGTAAGACCATGTATGATCCCAGTATTCAATTTTGTCTTATGCCACACTCAAACACTGCACTTCAGCCATAACTACTATTTGTAATATACCAGAATTCACCACGTGACTCTTGACTCAAGTACTTTGATCTTGCTGTTTCCTCTGTTAATATTCCTCCCTGAATCCTTTGCACGTCTGGTTCCTTATAACCTTTTCCCAGAATCTTCCATCGTTTATGTTTTTGTCTGTTTGTTCTTCTTGTTCATTCTCATTCTCATATTCATTAGTTCAATCTCTACCTGTCTGTCTGCCTGCCTGTCTCTCTCTTGCTCCCTTATTCCCTTTCTGCAGGCCTCTGTTTCAGCCTCTGAAAATCATCAAAAGCGTGTGTGTTGCAGTGCACACAAATTCATACTCTTTAAGGTTTATATCAAAAATTGAAAATTCTGCATCATACATGATAAATATTTTCAACTTGGGTAGATAAGTCCCAACCATTTTCTAAAGTGGTCCTGTAAATTTATATTTCTGCTAAGAGCTCCTGAAGCTTCACTTCTTAGTTATCACTTGGCATTAACAAACATTTTGAAGCAATTTTTGCTAATCTTATGAGAGTGAAGTGATATTTTATTGTGGCTTTAATTTATATTTTCTTGATTATTAATGAGGCTAAGCATCTTTTCAAAAGCTTTGAATTTCCTCACTGAAAAGTTCCAAGTCAAGTATTTTACTCAGTCTCTATAGGGCTTTTGATAGAAGCTCTTCACACAATCTGATACATGCTTCTACTCAGTTATGTGCATTGGAAATATCTTCTTCTGCCCATTTATTGGTCTTTCTATTATTTTAATAGTGTCTGTTGATAAACAGAAGTTAATGATTTAAATGTAAATGCTATTTTAAAAATGTTTTCCCTTACGCTACTGTTTTAAAGTCTTGTTTAGCAAAGCACCTATCTTTAGGTCAGGTAGTTAATCTCAATACTCTTCTATCTATTTAATGTTTCTACCTTTCAGCTTTTAATCCATTTGGAATTCTTTCCTTATATGGTATGATCTGAAGATTCAGATTTCTTTCTCTCCACATGGACAGGAATTTTCTCAGCAACATTTGAGAGAGAACATCCATTTTCTACTGTTCTTCAGCACTACCTCTGTCATAAATCAAGTATCATTTATGCCAGAATCTGGGTCTATGCTCTCTATTCTGCTCCATCAGTTTATTTGTCTACTGTGCAAATAATGCACTCATCTTGATTACCATAGCTTTCTTATATGCTAGGTTATATTGCAGAAGAAGTTCTTCGATTTTTCTTCAAGAATATCTTTGTTATTCAGAGAGAAAAATACTACAGGTTCTCACTCATGCATGGAATCTAAATATGTCGTACTCATAGAAACAAACAACAGAATGGTGCTTACCAGGGCCTGGGGTTAGGGAAATATCGGGAGATCTTAGGCAAAGGTACAAACTTTTGGTTACACAAGACAGTTTCTGGAGATCTAATTTACAGCTATATGACAATAATTATATTGTATGGTGCACTTGAAATTTGCTAAGAGAGTAGATCTAACATGATCTAAACATAATGAGAAAAAATGGTAAATATGTGAAGTAATGGATATATTAATTAGCTTGACTGTGGTCAATATTTTACAGTATTCGTGTGTATCAAACCATCAAGTTGTATACCTTAAATATATATAACTTTTAATTGTCAAAAATACCTCAATAAAGTTGAAAGAAGAAAAAAATGAATGTTTTTGTTTTCCTGGGCCATTTACAGTTCACTATAAATTTTAGAATTGGCTAGCTGGATTCCAAAACAAAAAACGCAGAACACCTGTTAAATTTTTTATTATTGTTATTATTATATTATTATTATTATACTTTAGGTTTTATGGTACATGTGCACAATGTGCAGGTAAGTTACTTATTTTGGTTTCTTTTGGTCAGCTTTTAAAAGAAATCTTCTTTTTAATACTGACCATTTCAATCCATGAACAAAGTAAGTTTGTTTATATTTTAGTCTCTCAAGTTTTTTTTTTTTTTTTTTTTTTTGAGACGGAGTCTCGCTCTGTCACCCAGGCTGGAGTGCAGTGGCATGATCTCAGCTCACTGCAAGCTCTGTCTCCTGGGTTCACGCCATTCTCCTGCCTCAGCCTCCCGAGTAGCTGGGACTACAGGCGCCTGCCACTGCGCCCGGCTAATTTATTTTTTTGTATTTTTAGTAGAGACGGGGTTTCACCGTGGTCTCAATCTCCTGACCTAGTGATCCGCCCGCCTTGGCCTCCCAAAGTGCTGGGATTACAGGCGTGAGTAGTCTCTCAAGTTTTATTATTTCCACTGTGATGGTTGTGAGCATCTTTTGTTGGATTCTCTCATAGGTACTCGATAATTTTTATGTTACTTTATGTTGTATTGTTATTGTTATTGTTATTTGTCCCAAGTTATTTTTGAATTTCCCTTTTGATATCTTCTTTGACCCAATAATTGTTCAGGAACATGTTAATTTCAATATATTTGTGAATTTCCCAGAATTCCTGTTACTGATTTCTAGTTTTATACCATTGCAGTTAGAAATGATACTTGATATGATTTCAACCTTTTTAATTTTGTTATGGCTTGTTTTGTAGCCTAACATATGGTCTTTCCTGGAGAATGTTCCATGTGCACTAGAAATATAAATCATATCTGATTTTTAAGTTTACTTTCTTAATATTTGTTTTTAATATAAAACACATTAAATTTACCTGAGATATAATTCATATACCATAAAAATGATTCTTTTAAAATTTATAATTCAGTGATTTTTAGTATACAGTAAGTCCTTACAATGTCATTAATAGGCTCTTTGAAACCGCAATTTTAAGTGAAATAATGTATAATAAAACCAATTTGGCCAGTTGCTGTGGCTTATGCCTATAATCCCAGCACTTTGGGAGGCCAAGGTGGGTGGATCACTTGAGGTCAGGAGTTCGAGACCAGCCTGGCCAATATGGTGAAACTCTGTCTCTACTAAAAATACAAACACTAGCTGGGCGCGGTGGCAGACACTTATAATCCCAGCTAGTCAGGAGGCTGAGGCAGGAGAATCACTGGAACCTGAGAGGTGGAGGCTGAGTAAGCCGAGATCATGCCACTGCACTCCAGCCTAGGCAGCAGAGTGAGACTCCTTCTCAACAAAAGAAAAAAAATATTGCCATAGGCTAATTGAAATACATAAGAGTAAATTTCCCATGGCATATTTCTGGTCACAAAAACATCACCAAGCTTCCAAATAAAGACCACAGACTCTTTTAATATTAAAAATTAAAGTCAATATGAGCTATACATACATTTAAGAAAGATTAATAAAGACAAGTAAGAAAATTATTTACCAAAGTTTTGGTGAATCATTGAGTAACAGTGGTTGTAGGTTAAATTAAGGCAGTGGTGCATTAAATCAAGGAATAAATATTTGCAAATTGAATATTGTAAGGAGCACCTTTGATCACCACACAGTACAAAAACAGTAACAAATAGGGTGGGCTGAATGCTCTCAAATCACATTGTTTATTGTTGCATGTTTGCATGATTATCATCTACTTCACAAATTTTTATTTTATAATAATTTGTATTCATTTATTTTCCAACGGACTTATTTCAGTTCAGGGTGGTGGGTGGCTGGAGCTTATCCCGGCACCTCAGAGTACAAAGGCAAGAACCAACCATGGACAGGATGTCATTCCATCGCAGGGTACATTTACATAAACTCACACTCACTCATACTGGGACAACTTAGACATACCAATTAACTTAACATTCACATCATTGGGATGTGGGAGGACACTAGAGTATCTGAAGAAAACCCATGCAAGCGTGAGGAGAATATGAAAACTCCACACAGACAGTGGTCCCAGTTAGGAATCAATATTTTTCTCTCATCAATGTTATAGTGAAACAACATTGAATAAAAGAACATTATTCAAGGAACTGCTGTGTTCAAAAATTTGTGCAACAATCACAGCTATCTAATTTCAGAATATTTTTTATCACCGCCAATAGAAATTACATGTCCATCAACATTCATTTCTCATGCCAACCCAAAGACTCTGGAAACCATTAGTCTACCTTCAGTCTTTATAAAGCTTTCTATTCTGGACGTTTTATAAATCAAATTGCACAATATGTGGTCATTTGTGCCTGGCTTCTTTCACTTAGCATATGTTTTTAAAGATTCATCCACGTTGTAGCATGTATCACTACTTTACTTTATATAGATGAATAATATTCCATTGTATATATGTAGCACTTTTTTAATCCATTTATTAGTTGATGAGCATCTGGATTTTTCTACTTTTTGGCTATTACAAACAACATTGCTATGAATACTCACATATAAATTTTTTGTGTATGTGGACATATATTGTCAATTCTCTTGAGTGGAACTGCTGGGTCACGTGGTAACCCTGTGTTGGAGTGGAAATGCTGGGTCACTTGGTAACCCTGTGTTGAACTTTTTGAGTTATTAAATTGTTCCCCACAGCAGATGCACCATTTCAAATTTTCACCAGCAATATATGAGGTTTTAATTTTTTCCACATCCATGCCAACACTTACAAAATGTGTGTCATTTTTATTCTAGCCATTCTAGTAGGTGAGAAGCAGTATCTCATTTTGGTTTTGATTTGAATTTCCCTAATAACTAATGATATTGAGTGTATTTTAATGTGCCTATTGTCTATTTGTAGATCTTCTTTAGATAAATGTCTATTCAAAATTTTTTCTCATTTTTAATTGGGTTATTTGCCTCTGTAGTATTGAGTTGTGTCTTATTCCATTTTGTACTCTTATAATAGAATAACCAAGATTGGGAAAATTATAAATAAGATATATTTTTTACAGTTCAGGAGCTGGAGAAGTCCAAAATCAAGGGGCTGGCATCTTAAGCGTTCCTCTTGCTGTGTCATCCCATGTTAGAACGCAGAAAGGCAAGAGCGTGCAAGAATGAAAGAAAGCAAGAGAGAGTTGAACTTGCTTTTATAAAAAACCCACTCTCACAACAACAAACCCACTACCAGAATATAATTAATCTATTCAGGAGGACAGAGCCCTCATACCCCTAACCACCTCTTAAAGCTCCCACCTCTTAACAATGTTGGATTGGGGATTAAGTTTCAAACACATGAACTTTGGGGGATGCATTCAAACCATAGTATTTATGCCTGGCCCCCAAACCCCCAAAATTTATGTCCTCATATGCAAAGTACATTCATTCCACTCCAAAAGCCCTTGCTTTTGTTGTTGATTCTATAATAAAATAAATTACAGAATTGGTTCTCATATGCTGAACTAATTTTGCATTCCTGGGACAAATTCCACTTGTTCGTAGTCTGTAATGCATTTTCATATGGTGACAGTTTCAGCTTGCTATTATTTTGTGTAGGATGTCTGTAAAATTCTTCCATGTCCTTTATGTATTTATGTTTATCAGTTTTCATTATTCTGTCATTCAGATTTAAGTTATTGTCTGTTGTTCTTTCATTTCAGCCTGGAGGTTGAGTACCAAATTGCTATAATATGTATTGTAGGGCTGAGGTATTAGCAAATAACTCTCTTAGCATCTCTCCATTTGGGAATGTCTTAATTTTTCCCTGTTTTTTGAAGGATAGTTTTTCTGGATATAAATTTCTTGGGTGACTTTGGGCCGAGTGCGGTGGCTCATGCCTGTAATCCCAGCACTTTGGGAGGCCGAGGCAGGCGGATCATGAGGTCAGGAGATCGAGACCATCCTGGCCAACACTCTACTAAAAATACAAAACCCCATCTCTACTAAAAATACAAAAAATTAGCTGGGTGTGGTGGCGGGCACCTGTAGACCCAGCTACTCTGGAGGCTGAGGCAGGAGAATGGTGTGAACCTGAGAGGTGGAGCTTGCAGTGAGCTGAGATCACGCCACTGCACTCCAGCCTGGGTGACAGAGCGAGACTCCGTCTCAATAAATAAATAAATAAATAAATTTCTTGGTTGACTTTTAAAAAATGGTTAGCACTTTGAGTATATCATCCCACTGTCTTCTGGCCTCCATGGTTTCTGATAAGAGAATAGCTGTTAATCATATTGAAGACCCTTTTTATATAAGTAGCTTGTCTCACTGATTTCAAGTATTTCAAAGGTTTGATTATATGTTTATGTATAGATCTCTTTGAATTTATCTTACATGGAGTTTTCTAAGATTCTTAGATGTGTAGATTAAATCAAATTTGAAAAGTTTTTTCTTTTTCAACTTTTAAGTTCCGGGGTGGATGTGCAAGGTTGTTAGATAGGTAAACGTGTGCCATGGTGGTTTGCTGCACAGATCAACCCATCACCTAGGTGCTAAGCTCAGCATCCATTAACTATTCTTCCTGATGCTCTCCCTCATCCCCACACCCCCATGACATGCCCCAGTGTGTGTTGTGTTGTCCCCCACTCATGTGTCCATGTGGTTTCATTGTTAAGCTCCCACTTACAAGTGAGAATATGCGGTGCTTGGCTTTCTGTTCCTACATTAGTTTGCTAAGGATCACGACTTCCAGCTCCATCCACATCCCTGCAAAGGACATGATCCTGTTCTTTTCTATGGCTGTATAGTATTCCATGGTGTATATGCACCACATTTTCTCTATTCAGTTTAGACTTTATCCAGTCTATCATTGATGGGCATTTGGGTTAATTTTCAGCCTTTACCCCTTCAAATACTTTTCTGTCCTTTTCTCCATCTTCTTGTCGGCATAGTTGATGTTGCCTCATAGGTCTCTGAGTGTCAGTTCATTTTTCTTCGTTCTTTATTCTTGCTGTTGCTCAGACTGAATAATCTTAATTGATCTATAAATTGGCTGAGTTTCTTCTATCTACTCAACTCTGCTGTTGAACACTGACAGTTAATATTTTTATGTCATTCATTGTACTTTTTCACTCCAGAATTCCTATTTGGTTTGTGTGTGTGTGTACATATACATATATACACATATATGTATATACACAGGTACACACTTTTATATATATATATTATATATATAACTTTATCTCTTTATTCATTTTCTCCTATGGTGAGACATTTTTCACCTGCTTTCCTTATTTGGACATGGTTTCAATTAATTATTTGAGCATATGTGAATAGCCAATGTAAAATCTTTTATTAATAAGTGCAATATCTGGGCTTCTTCAAACATAATTTCTATTGACTTTTCCTGAGAATGGGCCATACATTCTTATTTCTCTGTACATATACTATTTTTTTTGAAAACTGGGCTTTTAAAATAATATAATGTGGCAACTCTGGAAATTAGATTCTCTTTGCTTTTCGAAGTTTATTGTTGTGCCTGTTTGCGGTTTTGTTTACTTGTGTAGTGACTTTTCTGAACTCATTATGGAAAAGTGGTATTCTCTGTCATGTGTGGCCATTGAAGTCCCTCCTCAGTTTACTTCTTAGTGGTCAGTTAATGATTGGACAAATATTTTGTTAAATATCTAGAGCCAAAAAATTCAGTTTTTCCTGAAGGACTCTGTACTCATATGAATACCTTCATTACTCATTCTAGCAATGTACAACTCTGCCTTAACTTCACTTCCTGCATTGTCAGAACCTCAAGGTCAGTCAGAGGTTAGAGATTAAGAGTTGTTAAGCCTTTCCTGTGCATTTTAAACTCTGGACATGTGCATAGCCCTATGCTTGTGTGTGGCCACTTGATTCCCAAGAAGATGTTGGATTTTTTCAAACCACCCTATGGGCATCTTGTTCCTCGAATTTTATTTTCAAGGTTTTTGATTAGCCTATTGTTTTCATCAACTCTTATTCTCCCAACGAGCAACTGCAATAAGTAATTGCCTCTGATTGTTTTTGAGAAACAAACCTAGAAAAGCTATTCACACTTCAGGAGCTGTGAATAAAGACAGATTTATGAGTGGGATCTTTGTTGGAACCATGATACAGGGAAAATTATAAAAATTATCTGAAAATAGGGCTTTGAAAGATCACCCTTTTTTGCCCCAAAGTCACTTATTTTAAAAGCTACCTTCAAACTGGGAGTAGGAAATTGTAATAGAGCAAGTTAAAACACCACAACGTTTATTGCTCTTACCAATATTCAGTTGTTACTGAATAAACACTACCTAGATTGCTAAACACTTTTGATTAATTTCCAGAGTTTTGAAAAATTATATTCTGACGATTTTTGTTCATGTTCTCAATGCTTTTATGGAGGAGAGGATACATGTTGTTGCTTATTCTGACTATTTTGCTCAAGTTACTACCTAATTTTACTATATTGATGTTTTCTTTTATCCGTGTACTTTGCTAATATTTCTTAAATTGTTTTTCTGAAGATAATTTTGTTCTCATAGGAATACAATAATTGAATCTTCAAATAAAGACATGCTATTCTCCTTGCAATTCTGTACCTGTAATTTCTATTTTTTTTTTTTTTTTGCCTTACTGCAATGTCTAGAACTTAAAGAATCATTCAGAGTAGAGGTAATGATAATGGACATCTTCCTCCTGTTCCCAGTCACTATAAAACTTTGAGTATTGTCATAACCTCAGATTCAAATATTTCCCTACTCATCCTAGATTGCTAACATTTTTTGTTTGAGTCACTGGTGAATTTTATAAAATTATTTTTTCTGCATCTTATGAGATGATTGTATTGTCATATGTCTTAAATGTGTTAATATGGTGAATTACCAAGAATTAACTACATCAGTCAAAAGCCATGAATGCATAGTTATAAGAAGACCAGCTATAGCAAATTAAAAAAAAAAGATCAGGAAGTAGTAATAAAAATGCTTTTCTTTTCTAAAAAATGAATATTTGGACACACAGTTTGTACAAACTGCTGAGGAGAACACTAAAGATAACACTGGTCCAATTTAATGAAGTTTTCCACTGTTAGCTCTAGCAGGTGCACGGAATTGAATAATTACAAGAGATTTTTGGCAAGTTCTACATTTGTCATCTCCCTTAAAAGCTTTGGTGACTGGAAATCATGTCAATAACACTAAAATATTCAAATAAGCACCAAGTATATGTATAGGCCAGGGTTGCAAAACATGTACACTGTTTTAAGGTTGCCTGGATTTAAAACCCAGATCTGCCATTTAATAGCTATGACTGTGGGCATCACACTTATTTTCCTGAGCCTCAGTTTCCTCTTCTGCTACTATATTAACATTATCTTCACAGAACTCTTGTAAGGATTACATGTATTATATATGTCAAGTGCTTAATAGAGACCCTGGTAATAGAAAATTCTACACAAGTGTTAGTTATGATTACGTATTTTTTGACCACTTTAACAGTTCCACCTTAGATGGGTTCTATCATTGATACTACCATTTATTTCTATAACTACCATAAATCTTCAGTCTTATTTATTATTGCTATTTAGATTGCTAGTATAATACCCATCCCAATAAATCAGTACTAATATTGGGGAATTAGATTTTTTAATCACTGTCCCCAACTTTTACTACAAAGGTCTATTAAAGGTGAATTAATGACAACTTTAGTCTACCATACAGACATAATATGGGATTTTTAATCTCATTAAACCTTTAAAGACTCATATTTCAATACTGCTTATATTTAGAATTTCAATAAAACTTAACTATAAGAGAGCTTCAACGATAATAATGTTCTCTCTCTTATGAGTTTCGTACTTGTATATGTTCTTCTGTTGCTGTTTAGTGTCCCTTAGTTTAAACTTGAAGAACTTAAAAAAAATGGTAATCATGTGAGGAGATGGATACCTTTATAGCTTAACTAGAATAATCATTTTACTATGTATGAGAATATCAAAATAACTTGTACACCTTAAATAAATATATAATTTTCTTTAGAAACAAGTAAATAGTAAAAAATAAGATTTGTTTTGACATTACAACTGTTTCAGGATCCTTAGGGTGTTAACTTTTCCACCTAGAAAACTCTGTGGCCAGTGTTGCCTTTGTCAGAGTTTTGGTTGGGCCCACTGGACTCATTCCACTCACTCGGCCTGGCAGACTGCACCTGTCTTGTGCTACTGGCCTGTATCCCATGCCTGCCAAGGGTGAGCCAGGCATGTAGTGGCAAGGGGTATGTGAGCAAGTGTGTGTGGTCCAGCCACTGCACACAACCAGGCACACCGGTGGCTGTGGTGGTGTGGGCAGCTCCAGGCACCGGCTCCATGCAAGGCTGTGGCTGAATCAGATTTTCTACTGTGGGCACCGATATCTGGATGAGAGAAATGTACTGGTACCTGGAAGCTTGGAGGCACCAGGGATTACAGAGCCCCAAAGAAGGTGTCATAGCCCTGATTCAGGGAGCCCTTAGGTCTGGGCTTCCCAAAGGGCCACAGCTCTTCTGTCCTTCTTGTCACCCACAACGTGGTGAGCAATGTGGTGGGGGGGGGGGCATTTCATCCTTGTTTTTGTTACAGCTCTTTAGTCCCACCATTTGGTGGGTCCTGAGTTCTTGTCCCACGTCTAGGAAGAATGAGGCACACCGACAACTGGAGGGTAAGCAAGGCAGAGAGGAGGTTCATTGAGTGACAGAACAGCTCTCTGGAGACCCAAAGTGGGTAGCTCCTTTCAGCAGGCAGGTCATCCTGACAAGTGTCCAGGTCTCAGTGAAGAGGAGATGCATAGTAGGTAGCTCCTTTCCACAGGCAGGTCATCCTGACAAGTCAAGCAGATCCAAAGTGGGTAGCTCCTCCCTGCAGCTGGTAAGTCCTGACATCTGTGTGAGTGTGGCTGAGTCTGGGGTTTTCATGGCTCAGAAGGGAGGATGCAAATGCTAACTGGTCCATGGACTGCCATGGGTGGGTCCAAAAAGAGCACCATACGTTCTTACTCTGGGCCACAGACTCCACCTGGAACTGACACCCTGGCCTCCAGGCTTCAGGCTGTCCCTGGCTTGAAGGTGGGGCTTCGGGAGGGACCGGTCCCTTTCTACCCAGGAACCTGTCTGCCTCCCACTGCCATCAACATGCCATCCATGGCACCCATGCTATTCATGCCGAGGGGTGCCTGCAGGCCTTCACTGAGCTGCCCTCAGCCCTCCCTGCTCCCTGTCTCCCTCCCATGCTCATTGGCACCTGAGGTCTGGCGGGAGCTGAGGCAGCAGGGGGCTGGCATGTCTGTGCTGCCCTGAGCATGCGCACACCCACCAGGTCATGACAGTGCCCAGGCTTGGCTACAACTCTGCTCCACACTGGAGTGGGCACTGGGAGTGGGGAGAGGCCAGGGAGGGGGAGCAGGCCCTCCTGAGCCTGCAAGGGCAGGGGGAGCTTCTTGGGCCCCTGAGAGTACAGGGATGCCCAGGTCCGGAGCCACAGCTGGGTGGCTACAGCTGCCCCCAGGAGTGCAGGGCTCCCACCCTGCCAACTGGGTAGGGGGCTGGGCTCCCACCTGTTTCTGGCCCCTGCCAGCTCCATGGAGCATGCAGCCCTGGCCGTGCCTCCTTGGCTGTAGCTGGCATCCTCACAGCAGCCCCTCCGGACGTGCTGTTGCTGTCATCTTAATGATAATTTTGTATTTCTTGTTAAGTATTTCCAAGTTGTGAAGTAAGCTCTCATCCAAACACTGCTACAAATTCTTCCAAAGGTAAGAAGTATCCCTTAGTAATCATAAAACAAATTAGTTCCAGTCATATAAAAAAGGAGAAAGTAGAGGTGAATGTTCCATTGCATTGATGATTCAGAAATCATAGATGATATTCTGAATCATGCCAAGAAATCAAAGGACATTAGAAGCAACAATAAAGAGGATGAGGGATTTTAGAGGTGAGAGAATCACTTGGGGGTGTAGGAGTCAAGAGAAAACTTCCCATTCACCTTCTGGAGGTTTGCAAAAAAATCAACTCACAAAAGGCGGATTAATAGGAGAAAGGGCATACAATTTAGTTTAATGTGGAATTATAGGAGGATGATTACCCAATAACCCAATCAGGTATAGATGATTATATAGTCATCTTCTTAGAAGAATAAATAGATGAGAAAGTGTTGATTATTTTAGGGGGTAGTAAATGACTTTTATGGAAATTCAATGGGCTTGAATAACACACAATGGCCTGGAACAAAGTCTGTTTGGCCCTTAGAGCAGAAATGGTTTGTGACAAAAGTCTGTACAGGTTTGTTGACAGCCTTTAGTCTTTCTTCCTGCAACGAGTTCAGTTAATGAAAGCTCAGGGAATGGACAAGAGATGGTTGTTTTATCCTTTAGTAGGTCCAGTCTTTAGGCAGGTAAAACAGCTTCAGGGGACAATTTCATCCTGTACTTTGGGTTGTACACAGGACTGAAAGACAGGAGGTGGAGAGGGTAGAGTGTCAGACCTTGAGGCTTCTTGTTCAGCTCAGCATGTCAAAGTGTCATATTTGGGGCATTGGTTTCTGAGCCACAACAGGGGAAAGCTCCCCTGAATTTTGAGTCATTACTTCATTTTAACTAATGGCAGCTTGTGAGATAATACATCTTCCCAGGTTTTATTCAACCTTCATGATGTAAAATAGAACTGGTTAAAATGATAAATGACACCATGGTAAAGCCTGAAACATTGTTGGTTAATAGACAATATTAATCAATTCATTCATTTTCCCATTTGTCTTTCATTCAGAACATATAGTTAAGTACCTGCTATGAAGTTGGTGTGGGAGATATAAGAAGAAAAGGACAAGTGTGATACCTTTCCTCATAGAGAGTGGTAGACAATAAACCAGCAAGCAAGCCACAAGTAGACAAAATAATTTTAGTAACTTTAGTGCTTTTAGTAAATGCTAATAATAAAATAAGAGTCATATGATAATGAATAAAACTTTGAGCAGGTATATTTTAAATAAGTTTGTAATGGAAGATTCGCTGAGGAACTGACAGGAAAAGCATTTAAACCGAAACTTGAAAGATAAGCAATCAGCCATAGGAAGGGCTAGTACATATTTCTAGCACCTACATCCTACAGGCCCACAGCTTGCATCAGTAGTGAATCATGGCATATTTTTCTGGAAATCCTGAAGGAAAACCCAGTATCTTTCACAACTTCCGGCTGCCAACTCAATACCATATTCCTACAAGCTAACGAGATGAAAATTACTACCATTCCGGGTCCGGATCTCTTAAAACAGTAATCTTTCTTTACCACAATTCTTAATTCTGCCTTTTATTCATTTTCTTGTCCAGGAAAATTCCCTCTCCAGAAATAATTTCTCCCATGATATTTTATGAACAAAGCTTTGTCTTTGCATTTAGGGACTTCTGCGGCTCATCTGTGTAGAGGTGGTAAGTCTATCCATCCAAGAGAGAGTGTTGGGGTGCTCTTAATTTTCACATAGTATGGTTAATTTCTCCATTACCCTATCCAGATCTATTAATTACCAGTCTCCTAGACTTGAAAAACTTCTCAAATAACACAAACTTTAACTGGCTGCTCAGCCCACTTTATGAGAATTATATTTTTGAAGTATTGTGCATTCATCCCTCTATCTCAGCAAATTTTCCCCAAACTTTAAAAATCAAACTCTCATATTTATGACAAGGAACTTGACCTTGCTGGCTATACTGCCCTTTCATCCCTGACAGTGGCCCCTAGGACTCTCTAGAGGACCTTTATTTGTGTGAATAGAGTTGCAAGCCACGGCTCCATGTAACAAACATCCTTTCATCAAAAGAGACCATAAAATAATATTATACTTCATAATTGGACCATTAAAAAAATCTTATTCATCTACAGAATTGGAATTAATAAATAGCATTTTGTTGTTATGTTCCCCCATTGGTTTAATAAAAATACAAGATATATTCTTATGAAATAACCTATTACAATTTCCAGAGAGATATTTTTGAGGATGTATTTATCTATAGGTTGATGCAAAAGTAATTGCAGTTTTCGCCATTAAAAGTAATGGTAAGAATCGCAATAACTTTCGCACCACCCTAATACAATATTCCTCTTACTTGATCCCTCATGTACAAGGTTTAGAGGAAAAAATTTCTGTGCCTTTTAGTGCTAGACTATTCTATTCTCTTCAATAATCCAGAGTTATCACACTGACTACATCTCCCTTTGCTTGTCACAAACTCAAAAAAAATTTCTCAATCACACACTTATGTAGGTCTGCATGTATGAATTATACCTCATCTTTTCCCTTTGACCTGCTTGATAATTTATGTCATTTACTTTATTAAAATTGTTTGTTGTGTATCTACTATGTACCAGAGAATGTGATATTTACAATTGAAAACCATAATATGCAGGACAAGTCAGGGACAACATAGGAAACTGGAAGAGGGCAACTTGGCCAAAGAAAAGGCAACAGTTCTGAAGTGCTATGGTTGGATCACCTGAATCTCACAATTATTTGACTTAATCCTCCCTTGTCCAGCCTTCTCCTCACTTTGTCATTGCCACCTCTATCAGTTACTTGAATGTTTTTTCCTCCTTAGTAAAATAAAGATTTAACTCTAAATTCTGATGTATAAAATATCTGTGATCATAATGCTAAATATTTGATTTAGCAACTAAATAGGTTTACCATCTTAGCAGCTTTATTAAAAGACAAATTATTTCACAAAGTGTACCCCTCCTGATAATCTCTCCATGAGACACATCTCACAATAACAACATGTACTAAATTAATAACTTTAAAACATGGAATAGTTACAGATAATTTCCACTGAATTTGGTTAAAGGTTTGCCTCACATCAGAGGAAGTGACAGATTTTTTTCTTTCCCAGGAATTATATTAGTGAGTATTTTTTCCCTGTGGGGATCTTGCTACAGATAGGCTTATTTTTTAGGAATTTATTGAAGTTTTATCTTCATGTCATTAATATCTCTGCTTCCCATGTTGCCCATTTCCAAAAAATCTTTACATTGCATTTGGAGTGACATAATATTTTTTTCTTAAATAAGGGACTGGGGACTAGAAGATCAGTGTCATGAAAACAGAATTTGAGTAGTCTACTGTAAAAAAAATCTCTGTGGTTGAATATAATAAACTTTCTTTATGCATACATATATTTTACATAGTCAAAGCTATATAGTTTTGTCTCAAAACAAAATATCCTATTCTTAGTTACTTTTTAAATTTCCCTTTAAATACGACTTGATATAGTAGAAAGAGTAAAAATGTTGGTGTTTCTCTCCTGGTTCTGACATAACTCTTTCAATTACATCATAGAAGACCATTAACTCCCTGCGTATCTGTATCCATCATGGTGCAGACAATATATAGGTGGCACACAATGGGATAATTGAAATGAGGTGGACAGGGTTAAATTAACCAATAAAGACTGTGAAGCATGCAGAGATTAATAATACTAGAAAGCTCTTATCCTCCTAGGCCTGAAGGGAAAATGGAAAGGAGTTACTACAGGGGCCTAGTGAGAGCTGAGCTATGGAAGACAGGGTGTACAAAGGTGGCTGTGGCCATAGTTAGAAAATGCAGGCCAGGCACCGTGGCTCATGCCTGCAATGCTAGCACTTTGGGAGGCTAAGATGAAAGGATCTCTTAAGCTCAGGATATCAAGACCAGCCTAGACAACACAGTGGGACATTGTCTCCATTAAAAATAAAAATAAAAAATTAGTAGGGATTGATGGTGCAGGCATGTAGTCTCAGCTACTCAGGAGGCTGAGGCAAGAGGATTGCTTGAGCCCAGGAGGTCAAGGATGCGATGAGCTATGATCATGCCACTGCACTCCAGCCTGGGCAACAGAGATAAACCTTGTATTAAACAAACAAACAAACAAACAAAAGAAAACCATATTTACCCTGAATGTCAGCAGGGAGTGAGTCAGGATAATAAATATCACTTTCCCCTTCAATGCTCACCTCTCTTGCCAGTGATTTCTATTGGGTTAACAAAACCAGAAGCCAGAGTACAGAAATAATTGCTTACCGAGTCCATAGAGATCAGTCTTCTAGGTATTAAGCAAGGTAGAGAAAGGTAGAGTATAAAACTAGATGGGTGAGAGGAAAATGTCTTGCACAGTAATCAATTCTATTATCTGCGCAACAGTAGAAACAATAATTTCCTGACTTGCTTGGCTTACAGGGAAGGTTTAAGACTAAAATGATGTTTCAGATAATAATTTATAACCTCTAAAACATGTCACAATGAAGTATCAAAATATCTGGCTGTTTAGCAATTTAGAGAAAATATGCAAAACAAAATTAGTTTTCTTATTTTAAGTCTATTTTGTTCTAATGAAAAGCTTAAGAAACTGAGAGATTTTGAAAATCATGGTACTGAAAACATTCCCTGTTGTGAGATATTCAAATTGTTTTTAATTTTCATTTGTGTAAATGAAACAAAGATGAATATCTTGGTTTCTACCACTTGTTTCTGTGATATAAATTCTTGGGCTCTTGACACTCCATTGTCAAATTGTTTTCACAAAACCTGTACCTATTCACACTCTTTATTTTATAATGGTAAACTGGTATCTGATTGCTTTATTGCAATTAATTTTCTTACTGATTACACACACATATATAACATGCCTTTTGCATTTAATAGTTTCTCAAAATTGTGTCACTCTTTATCAACTTTTAAACCATTTACCTGGAATATTTTATCTGCTACAATATTTATTATATATTTTCCTCAGTTTTAAGTGTAAAATTATAATTTCCTCTTTAATCCATCTGAAATTTATTTTGGTGTAAAGAAAAGGTCTAACAGGTCTAATATTTTACGGAGTAGCTTAACAAATTTCACAGCATTACTGAATATTGTTTTATTTTCTGACTAATCAGAGTTCTTTATCATATCATTGAAAGATTTATGTTATCTTTAAATTACAAATAAAGAAAGAACAGTTTTAATTTATCTTGAAATCAGTTACAGTGCATTGTGATTTTTCTTGATTGGTTCTGTATTTCCTGAGCCACTGAATATTCCAGGAAGTTCTGAGGCCATCACAAATGATTTGGTTAATGTTTTGAGTTTTTCCCATTAAAATTTGGACATTGCTTCAATGTTTTCTAGTGTTAATGTTATGTCAGTGTCTGAGAGCTACTTGATTTTTGTCCTTAAGTACACAAGTTTTGTTGGCTTGTTTGTTCTATTCAGATTTCTACAGAATTATTTTTTTAAGTACCAGGATAATTCTTAAAAAATACATTTGAAACATTTTTTGTAGCTCAATCTAATTTTCCTCTCTTCAGTTGTGGCTTTGTCTTTGGCAAGCAGAATTGTATAATAAAATATTTTCCCTCCCTTTTTCCAAATTACATTCAGGTTTATATACTGATTTTTGTCTTTGTTTCAAACAGATTCATTTCTTAATTCCATCCTCTACAAAGCCCATGTTTCTGGTGTTATTTTTGTTATCAGTACACCTGGTGAAACTTTTAGTTTCCATATTAGGTTGTTAGATTCCTTGCAATCTATGCTTAATTTTATTTAAATTTATTTTACTCTCCATTTTTATTTTGCATGATTGTATTTAAAGTCCATCATCTGTAAATTACATTTTGAAAGGTATTCACAGTAGCAAGGTTTACATGTCATTTGAGAATATATGGAAGTTATATCTTTTTTCTTCAGCTGTGACATTTTTGAAGTAAATATTTAAGACATGCTAGTTTTCTAAACCGTTGAGACTTTTTCACAAACACCAGACTCTTTCTTTTCTCTATTCATACGTCCCTATAAAACAATATATCTAGACACATTGTTTGTCGATGTTTAGATTGTTTCTGGTGCCACTCACTGCCCAAAAGGATTTTGATATAACCCTATCTTAATTTAAAGCTGAAATGTAGGTTGATGTGTGCATCTTCTGGAGCAATTTAGGTTGCAATCAGAGATTTATCATCTGACTTTGTGGGCCTCATGTGGGTCTGTCCTGACAGTTCCCTAAAAGACAAAGATCCGTGGTTTCTGTGTTGCATTGCAGATCTTTAGGAGTTCTTGGAGGTGCTCTGGTGCCTTCCAAGGAACAAGCAGGAGCCTTAATTAGTGCTGTTCTGGCAACCAGGCTTCCATTTCAACCACATGTGTTCTAATTTATAAGTTTAAGTATTTGCTTTGTATATAGAATTAGATGTGAATGCAAACAATGTCTCATACAGCAGTCCTGCTTAACATCTGCATCAGTCACCTGGTCAGCTTTATAAAATGTAGTTTCTCATCCTGTATATCTGGCCTAAGGCCAGAATTTTGTAGTTCTAATGAGCTACCAGGTGATGCTGATGCTACAGCTCTGTGGAACACACTTGAAGTAGCTAAGTAGTCTGAGAGCCTTTGAGTAATCTCAGCTATGCTATAACCAGTTGTTATGTATAAAATTGCTATTGTTTAAATGTGCCCTTCTGAAATTCAGGTTTCACCAATTCTATAGTATTAAGACGTGGGGCCTTTAAGAGGTGATTAGGCCATGATAGCTCCTCCCTCTTGAATGAGAATTAGGCTCCTATTTATGAAGCTTTCAACAGTACCTTACTTTTTTTGCCTGTTGCCATCAGAGAACAAAGTGTTTCTTCCTCTGGAGAATGCAGCAACAAGGTGCCATTTTAAAAAGACAGAGCAGCCCTCACCAGACAACAGAAACATGATCTTGAACTTCCCAGCCTCCAGAAGTGTGGCAAATAAATGTCCCTTCTTTATAAATTACCAACTCTCAGATATTGTGTTATAGGAGCCCAAAAAGTCTAAGACAAGACCATGATGCACACTAGGAGGCACTTTTCCCAGAGATCTCTATGTCTCTGTTCACAGTGCTTTCTGTGAGGAACTATATTGTTTTTATAATGCATGGTGTTGCCAAACCTGCTCTTAAAATCCTATGATGTTCCTTACTAGTGTCTGTCATTTTCTTGCTGTTTAATATTTTCTTGTGGTGATTTGTCATAGTTATAGCTGTCTATGATCTCTTAACCAAACCTACTGAGTTTGAAGAACTTCATACATGAATGCTCCCTCTTCAAAATTGAAGAAAGTTACTTTGCATCCATTTCTAAAGTCAAGTCAGGGATGTACATGTGTTAGACAACCCCAGTCAGATGCAAAGTAGCAAGATTCTTCTTCTAAAGGGAGTAAGGAAAAAAAGAGAAGTAAAATAAAGATAGTGAGAAGAGGGAGCAGATGCCACTCTCTGGTGAGGATGGTGCTTATAGAAACAGACATGGGAGATGTCCAAGAGGGACATGCCATCTACACATTAGCAGGTATTTAAAAACAAACTAGGTTCTACTTTGGAGGTGGAAAATTATCTAATAAAACAGAAGGAAGCATAATTTGGATATTGGTCCACAATGCATACCTTCCAAACCTGACCCTCTATTTTGCTTATCCCACTTTTAAAAATTCCTCTTAGTATTTACCTGAGAAAATACAGAATATTTTAAATTAATTCCTTTACAATGAACATTAGCTAGCATAGTTTCTGTTGTGGGCAATTAACCATCCTGACTAATACAGTACTCCCTAAAACAAATATTTAATTTAAACACAAATTGTTCCCTGTATTAAACAATAATAACTAATAAGATAGAAAAAATAAATTTTTCCTTATGAGGCATACAATTATCATGAGAGAGGGAAGGACACTATGAATAGATTAAGAAGTTTTTCTCAATGTTTAGTTTTCCAAAGTCTGTAAAAGATAATTAAAAATCAACATACAAAGCAGCAGAAATCACTAATGGAAAGAGGAAAGGAAAATAATTAGATATATTTCCACATAAAAAATCATGAGGTGAGTTTCATTTATCTGCCACATTATAATGCACATTTTGTGTTGTTAAGGTCACTAAGTCCAGGAAGCATAATAACTTTCTTTTTTTCCAATAGTATTGATGAAGTTTTCACTTGCAGTTCTGATCTGCTTCTCTTAAACTGGCAAAAAACAAAATGCTGTAAATATGTCTATGCTACCCAAAGCAAATTACAGATTTAATGTAATCCCTATCAAAATACCAAGGACATTCTTCATAGAAATAGAAAAAAAAAAAACTGTCCTAAAATTTACATGGTACTACAAAAGATCCAGAATAGCCAAAGTCATCCTGAGCAAAATGAACAAAACTGAAGGAATCACATTACCTGATTTCAAATTACACTACAGTGCTATAGTAATCAAAACAGCAAGTTACTGTCATAAAAAGACACATAGATGACCAGAAAACAATAGAGAACTGATAAATAAATCCATGTATCTACAGTGAACTCACTTTTGACAAAAGTGCCAGAAATATACATTAGAAAAAGAACAGTCTCTCAACTGTTGCTGGAAAACTGGAAATCATTATGCAGAATAATGAAACTAGCCCCTATCACTTACCATATACTAAAATCAAGTTAAAATGGATTAAAAATTTAAATCTAAGATCTCAAACTATGAAACTACTACAAGAAAACATTGGGGAAACTCCACAGGATGTTAACATGGGCAAACATTTTTTGAATAACGCCACACATGCACAGGCAACCAAAGCAAAAATGGACAAATTGGATCACATCAAGTTAAAAAGCTTCTGCACAGCAAAGGAAACAACCAACGAAGTGATGAGGCAGTCCACAGAATTGGAGAAAATCTCCGCAAACTATTCATCTGACAAGGGATTCATAATCAGAATATATAAGAAGCTCAACTCTATAAGAAACAATCTAATAATCTAATTTAAGAATGGGCAAAAGATTTAAATAGACATTTCTCTAAAGAAGACATATGGATGGCAAACAGGCATATGCAAAGGTACTCAACATCATTAATCATCAGAAAAGTGCAAATCAAAACTCCAATGAGATATCACCTCACCCCAGTTAAAATGGCTTATATCCAAAAGAGAGGCAATAGCAAATGCTGGCAAGGTGATGGAGAAAAGGGAATCCTCCTACGCTATTGGTGAAAATGCTGATTAGTAAAATCACTATGGAGAACAGTTAGAAGGTTCTTCAAAAAACTAAAAATAGAGCTACCGTATGATTCCTGAATCCCACTGCTGGGCATATATCCTAAAAAAGAAAATCTGTGTATCGAAGAGATATCTGCACTCCCATGTTTGTTGCAGCACTGTTCACAATAGCCAAGACTGGATTTAACACAAGTGCCCAATAAAATTTTCTTGAAATTTTATTATCATTAGCCAGAAATCAAAAGAATGAAGAAAATGGTGGAAATATTTCTAAAATAATAAGCAATAAATGAAATGTAAAGAAGGATAAAAGATACTTATATTATAGTCATACTTTACTCATCTTAGGTACAATTTGTTTTCCTTAAATCATGTATGAGAAATTAAGGTGAAAGGAAATTATAAAGACATATATATTCTTCCTTTTCAAGGTAGTAATTGGTTATTAAAATCTTCTCTAAATCCCTGAACTCTATTAAGCATCTAAGAAAGATATTATTTAGAGAAAAATTCTACTAAAGATGTCACCTTTGTGAGAATTATTTCTAATCTAAAGCTGACACATAACTGGACATTTCTCAAACTAGAAGAAATTACAGGAAAATATCCATCTATGCATATCTGTTACAGTTTTTTCAAGTTAACTAAGATTTTAAAATTTAACAAAATTTCACTTTGCATACTCTATTATTTTTTATATCTTCTGAAGTACACAATCTACAATCTGTTCCATTATTCTAGAAGTGTCTTAGCACTTTCTGATAAATAAGAAACATGCAAAATATATAACTTCATAATCTACACTTACATATCACATTTTATATTTTTATATTTGACTACTCCTTTTAAGAAGTACTTCACTGATAATATTCCATAATGGCACTGTATGAAATACATTGCAACACCAGTTCCTCTATGAATTCTGTTCATTGATGACTTCACTTAAGAAAGGTTTGTGCTCAGTGGACAGTATTAAATAAATAATCCCTCTGAACATCTCTCTTTGCAGAAGACCCACATGAAATTCCATCTTCAGTTTAAAGACAAAGTTCTGTGTTCAGAAACACTCTTACCCAATTTAAGAAACTATATTCAAGGGGAAAAGTATGGGGTGTTTTTCTCAACTGAGGCCAAAGTTTAGTCTTTGGCTATATAGAAATAGGATAGAAACATCAACCACCAGAAAGAAAGAAAATGTTCACAGGGAGAACTCAGAGTGAAATATTATTTCATCTTATGGACATGTGAATGGGTGTTTTTGTCTTCACGCCTTTAACTAAAAGCACTCACACTTAAAAGAATGAGAGCATACTTCCTACTTCTTGGATATTTTATTTCTACTAGGATGCTGAGTAGCAAGTGCAGGTTCAATAAATGCTCACCAAACAGGCAGAAAAAGCTTTATGGCTTCATGAAACTGTAATATAGAGGCTTCTTGGTCACTGAAAGGCAAATAAATCTAGATCTAAAAAGTACATATATGTTTCCCTAAGAAGAAATCTGTCAATTCTTATAGAATGAGACGCTGACTATAATAAGTACTCTCTTACTTTTTACTAATGTTACTTAAGTGGTAGAAACAAACTATGAAATGGCACATCTAAAAGATATTTTTTTGTAAGAATCTTTTATTTATTAAAGAAGTTCTACTAGTAGTTTAATAGGCTTATTTTAATTCATTAAAAGTATAATGTAAGTAAAATATAGAGCAAAAAAATCAGGGTATTGAATTTTTAATGGATTAATCTAATAATGGATAAAATTTTCTAACATCTATACTTTCAACTTCAAATTGTAAAACTATAAATTAACTAAATGTTATTTCTCCCTTAAGTCTTTGTTTCCAAGTAGGTAAGATTTTTCTATTTTTTCTGTCTCATTTTACATTGTAACTTAAATGACATATCATATTCTCTCTTGTAATACTGTCACTTTTGTATTAATGTTATTCTGCTACTAAATGATCCGTTCCATGAAGGCATGTTATAGATCTCATTATTTGTCACAAGTTTTTATCACCTGTTTACGATAGATTCCATCTATACCCATGATTCTTCACCCCTCCCTGTATCTACACCCATTGCTATGTAATTTTGCATTTCCTTCCAGTCATAGGTAAGGTTAACAGGCCTGCCAATTGACATTGAGCTCAACTGGAAGACTTGCTTTAACCAGTGGGGAATTATCAGACATGGTGCAAATGGAGGTTTAAAACAGACTTGCACATGAGCTTTGCTCTCTTTTGTACCTCTACCATTAACAGAAAAACATTCTCAGGTTTGTTTGCTGAAGGATGAGGGGTGTGTGGAACACAGCTGGGTAATCCAAATCATCAAGGTCAGCCTAGTTAAAGTGGTAATCAGGTGACCCTAAGACGTGTGAGGAAGTTCAGCCAATCCCTACCTAGAAGAACTAAATACTGAAGAAAAATGAGAACTCTATGTTTGGAGTTACTGAGTTTTGGGATGGTTTTTATAAAGTCACAGGTAATAGATCTACACTAGAATAGTATATATATTGGTATAATATATTGTAAACAATATGTGCTCCAAAAATGTGGAAATAAAAATACTTTATCTTGAAAATTTATCTTCACAGACAACAAGGAAGGTATAACTAAAACAGAGCCACCAGACTGAATGAAAAATTTGCATTTGAATATGTTTTCTTTAATCAGTTTCCAGTACTATATAATATAGTATAGCTCAAGCACATTCAACTACAGGGATATCCAAATGACCCAATAAGATCAGAGTACTCCAACACTTTGGATATGCTGACAGATTCGTGTGTGAGTATATAACCCACTAAGGGCCATATAAAATTTTTACTTAAATTTCCTTTTCATTTTTGAGGTTTCAAGAAAAGGGAGAAGTATAACATACAGATTCTTATAGTAATTTTTTTCTCTCTTCAAGGGAGATTCACCAATAAATCAGAGATACAAAGTATGCTCTCAGAAAGCTGTTTAGTCATTTAACAATATTAGCATAAATATGACTATAGTACAAGAGAGAATATGATGTGTCATAGTGTTACAAGGCACAATGGGAAGAAGTAGGAGAAAATTACAACGTACAAAGATAGTCAGTGGGAGTAGAAATAAGAGACACACAGAGAAAAAGATTTGTTATATTATTTGAAGCACTGTATGAAGCCTTATCTGAATTCTGTTTTAAGTTTTTAGGCTAATACCTCCTTTATATTTTTTATGAGCTAGCTAGTAAGTGATAAGTATCACTGAACAAACAAATGGATGATTTTCATTAAAATCAACATAGGTCATAGTCTCTATTCTTTATACCATAGCCAGCTGACAGTATATTATATGCCAGACTATAACGCAAAGTGCTAGTCTCCAGCCAAAGTTTCAAATTCAATCTCTCATTTCCACAAGAAGAGGTAAACAGGGAACAAATACATTTTAATTTTAAAAAAGAAGTTGGGAAAAGTAAAAAGCCCAGAGTTCAGTCCCAGGGTAATAAAACATACAGACTGATGCAGGGACCAGTAAAGCATGTGGGAAATAATTCAACACAGTGACTTTACAATCTCGTTATACATGAAAACATTATAAATCCCGTAAGATAACTAAGAAAGAATGCAAGGATACATATTTTAAAGGCTCTATTTTTGTACAAGAGAATATGATAATTGTAGGCTCTTAGTTTAATGGGAGATAAAAATAAATAAAATATAACTTGATGTGTGCTACATATTGAAACATAAATATAATATTGGATCTCAGCACTCAGATCTTGATTTCTAATACCATGCTCCTATAAAATACACCGAGGACTCTGGGAGACATTGCTCATTCTAGTAGGTCTGGAGTGGGGAATATGAGTCTGGAGATATATGGTAAGTTAGTGCCCCACACATACACACATGGATATGGGTATGTCAAAAGGACACAGGAGCCAATGGGCAAAAGTCTTGAATAATCTGTGAAGCAAAATAAAAAATATATTAGATTATAAACATAAAGAAAATATTCATAAGTCATGATATAAATTATTGAATACATAGTGGGAGAGTAGACAATATTTCATGCAGAATAATTCCAAATAATTTGTGTAGACATTTTATGTTCAAAAAGGTAGAGCATAGCTCTTCATTCCTTAAGAGTGGGCTGTTCATTGTGACTTCCTTCCAAGGAGGGCAATATGGAAAGGATATAAAAAATATAACTTTACAGTGGAAAAACCTGAGAAGCACTATTTCCACCAAGTGACTAAGGGCAACGTCAACAGTGATAAGTCATGCTTGATAGCATGTACCCTTCATATGATGTCATAAAAATGACACTTTACCTGTGATATCACCCATAAAAATCCTAATTATGAAAAAAACATAAGACCAATTTCAATTGAGAAACATCCATGAAATACATAACTAGTATTTCTCAAAACTCTCAAGAGAATAAAAAATAAGAGAGGTCTAAAATTGTCACAGCCAAGAGAAATCTAAAGAGATATGACAACTAAATGTAATACGGTATCCTGTATGGGATCCTGGAATGGAAAAAGATAGTAGGGAAAAAGCTGAGAAAACATGCAGTATGAATGTTAGTTGATCATTATGTATTAATATTGGCTATTTGTTACAAATGTACCATACTGGTATGTTAACAGGGGAAATTTGGTATGAGGTTTATGGGAACTCCTTGTACTACCTTTATAACTTTTCTGTAAATCTAAAATTGTTCTCTCCTCTCTATATATAATGTGTATGCATGTATATGCATATAGCTATCTCTCTCTCATACACACACACACACACACACACACACACACACACACACACACATATATATATATATCAGTGATACCAAGAAACCCCAGAAGAATGTGTGGTGTGTGACCATCTCCCTATCTACCTGAGGAAGGGTCAGGACAATAAAAATCTCTGAGAGGTGGCAACATTTAGGTTTGGCTTCAAAAGAGAAATTGGAACTTGTTAGACAAATAAGGGGATTGAAGGAAGAAAAAAGAACAAGAATTGATGTTTGGAGGCAAGTGAAGTTGTGACGTGTTCAAACAAAGAGGACAATTTCAGGGCCACCAGATAGAGTTGGGAGAATTTTGTGGCTAGAATACAAAGGCTTTGCATACCACGATAAAGAGTTTGGATTTTGTTTTGGAGACAACAGACCCCACAGAGATGCTTAAGCAGGAGTGGAGTCTGTATTTGGCTTTAAGGACAGTAACCATAATCACAATGGAGGAGATGATATGAGGGTACTGGAAGCTGGAATCCAATTAGGACATTTCTACTGTCTCCTGAGTAGATATTTGAGGTGATGGATATATTATTTATCTTGATTTAATTATTCTATACTATATTCATAAATCATAACATCACATTGTACCCCACAAACATACATAACTATAATTTTTCAATTTACAAGTAAAAAATACAGAGGATGTCAACTACAACAGTAGCAATAGGCTAGATTTGGGAGTGATTTCATCAATTGCATCAGTATTTGGTGGCAACCTGATTGTAAAAGGTGACTGAAAAGTAACCCGAAAAAGATTCTAAATTCCCCAGTATAGATCAGCAGGTAGATAATATTGTTCCCTAGGGTAAAAAGGAGGGCCAAGATAGTTTGAAGTTATAAGGAAAGGAATAGAAGAGAGATGACAAAATCTCAATATGATAGTGACAAAGCTTAGTTCACATGCATTTCGATTTTTGTCACCCATGTTTGTATTCCTTCCTATCAGATGACATTCATTTCTTATTTAGTATAGATATGCCTTTAACTAAGGAAGTAGAACAGTATCTTGGTTAAGTATTAGACTGCACTGGCTTACTTATTATCATGTCATTACTAGCTGTGTAACCTAGGGTTTGTTACTTTATGTCTCAGTGTCTCACTTTTCTCATCGTTAAACAGATAAACTTTCATGGGCTGCTGAGATGACTGACTGAATTACTTCGGGTAAATCATATATAACATTGTCAGGAACATACTAGTTGCTCAATGAACATTATTCATTACTACTTCATGTCATATTAATCTTCCTTGAAGTTTCCTTCTTTTGGCAGAGAGGAGGAGGACCAAAGCAGTGAGTGACATTAAAAAACATTTTTTACAATGCTTCATAATACAAAATGTACTGCTAGATACATGGAACTGTTAACTTTTTTCCCAGTAGCCATATTTGAAATGCATGATAGGTTGTAGTATCTCCAATTTATAGGCAAGGAAACTGAAGCTCAAAGCACTTAACATACCATTCCACGATGTAAAAGATAGTAAATTACTAAGCCAGGTGGAGACCTTATGCCTTGTCTTTTTTTTTTTTTAAATATTTTTAAGTTTTGTGGGTACATAGTAGGAGTATATATTTATGGTTATGGGGTACATGAGATATTTTGATGCAGGCATGCAATGTATAATAATTACTTTATGGTAAATGGCATATCCACTCCCTCAAGCTTTCCAGCATTTTTTCCATGTTTGAATTTTGCCTGTTTTCATAGTGATTGAAATATATTAGAGTCCATCATTGATACATGTGTAAGCAGACATAGGTACAGATTTTAGCTTTGTCCCTTATCTGAATGATTCTGGAGGAGTTACTTCTCTAAACTTGGGTTAATCAGAATTATGGGATAATATTTGCTTTTTTTTGAGACAAGAGTCTTGCTCTGTTGCTCAGGCTGGAGTGCAGTCGCGTGATCTCGGCTCACTGCAAGCTCCACCTCCCAGGTTCATGCCATTCTCCTGCCTCAGCCTCCCGAGTAGCTAGGACTACAGGCGCGTGCCACCACATCCAGCTAATTTTTTTTTTGTATTTTTTTAGTAGAGATGGGGTTTCACCGTGTTAACCAGGATGGTCTCGATCTCCTGACCTCGTGATCCACCCTCCTCGGCCTCCCAAAGTCCTGGGATTACAGGCGTGAGCCACTGTGCCCAGCCAATGCCTTTTAAGGCATTTAGCCACTAATTAAGACAATGCATATAAAGCACTTGACAAGTTGTTGGCATATGGGAAGGATTATTTATAATCTAGTCCTTATTATTCTTATGTGAGTCTTCTAACACAAACCTTAGTCTCTATGGAAGCACATTAATAGGTTTTCTGTGAAAGGAAAGTAGCTTAGTCCTGAAAATAAAGTCTTGTTAGTTCACTATCTAATGCATACAATATCTTTCACAGCATTAATGTTGTGCTTTTAAGCGTCCAGCCAGGTATTCAGATTTAGCTATGATAAATCATAATTGTTATCATCCCTTTTATTGCTATTATTATATAGTACAAAAATTATGGATAGCTTTTATCCAGGAAAATCACCATGAACATTGTGATCACAAGCTGTAAAGCACAAGGCTTCCAATTTTATACTTCAAGAAAACAGCAGAAAAGCCACTTCGGTTCATTAGCTTTTCAGTTTGTATCACTAGGCACTTTGCCATATTCTCACCCTAAATTATCTTACACTGATGAGATGCCAGCTTAGAGCTGGCATTTTATGTATTATAGTTATACTTATTTCAGAATAATACAGACTACTTTTATTCCAAAAGATCTAAGACTTATAGAAGTAGGGTTAATTTTATTATTTCAACAACGATCAATAAGTACACAAGTTAAAAAGCTTAAAGCAAAATAGATTAGCACACAGTATATTTTTTCTGTTGATTTATTAAAGATATGTGGTGATCATTTTTTACATGCCATGTATTATGCTACTAATTATCTCAAAGATGTCTAAGACGTGTACTGAAAGGGTTCATCATCTAGGTATGAAAACATAAATAAAAGTATAGAGCGAGTATGACAAGGGGAGGAATTAGAAAAATCAACTTGGTTTATATAGGAAAAGGGTTTTTATATGCCTCTATATTGGATTTGAATGCATTAGAGGAGTTTTGTTTATTTTTGGTTTGGTTTTATTTTGTTTTAAAAGCAGGATGAGTCTTACATGACTTTAATGACTATAACAAATGACACAATTAACTGTTCTCCTTGTAAATAGAATGCGTAGTGATTTTTGTGATAGTGCATGATGATAATGACAGCTATTGATGTTTGAGTCCTCAGTATGTGCCAGGCACTGTTCTTAGTGAATCATTATGTCATTGGACTTCCTCAACAACCCTATGAGATTTGTACCCTTAATATACTCATTTTACAGGTGGGTAAACAAATGATTTGATGACTGAATACATTGCTTAAAATCTCACAACTAGGAAGTAGGGAAGTCAGGATTTAAATTCATGAAGTAAAATTCCTTCACTGGGGTTAATATTCTGGTGGATAGAGAATCCCTTCCTAAATGAGTAAACACAAATGTAGGAAATTAAACAAACCCCAAATGCTGTGCTTTCAGAGTTGATTACACAGGAGATCCAGATGGCCCTGGATCTCCTTATTTGTTCCTGGATAGGGAGAAGGAATATGATTTATCCCATTTCTTCTCTTTTTATCTCCATAAGTCTAGTAACAGACACAAGAGTAACAATTAGGTTGTACTAGGCTCATCTAATACCTCTTTATCTAGACCAGCATTTACCCTAGGTCTTTCACAAATTACTGCTTTCATTGTCTATTTATTGGTATATGTAAAAATAAAGTTCTGTTGTAAACAAGCTTTGGAAGTAGTGGGAAATAACCAGTTTAACATGCCTCCTCCAAGCAACATTTCTCAGAACCTTTCCTACACATTGTGAATTACCAATAGAAGCGATATACCACGCAGTATTTTCTAAATTTACTTAACCAAAGTAAATTTCATTTTTTAATGGGCATTTCATGTGCCTACTGTTCTGAGACACATTTTGGGGAAGACTCTTCTAGAAGGTTCAATATAATTTCAAAACATAATAATCACAGAAAGAATTCATATTGCTCTCTCACTCGCTCTCTTTCTCAGGTAAATCTCTTTCTCAGGTAAATCAGGTGTCTTTCTATAGGCCTTGTTGCTTAGCTACAAAGTAACCAGCTTAATGAAACATCTGAAAATCAAATTATCAAAGTACATTATTACATTGTATTATAGAGATAGTCATTTGGCTTTTTTCATGTTAGGAACAGTCATATTCAAAACCTACAAGGTAATACAAGCCATCTGATAACTTGATTAAATAAGCATTAGAGCACATTTTGGGAGCACTCTATTGTAAATAACGGAATTGACAACCATGTTATAGGATCTACATGAACTATTCCTGTAAAAGTGTCTCCCTAGAGGATTTCAAGTAGATACTTATTCAAATACCAAATAGCACACATTTTCTGAAAGAGGAATAATACTATCAGAAGCTTCTATCTTGCATGTAAGATATGAATTATTTGTTTCCATTAACTTTTCTTTTTAAACTTGTCAGCAATGTTTCCTTCTTGAAAAATCTCATAGTTTGTACAGAGATCATTCAGATTATCTTTTTGCTAGTTTAAAAATTTCCCCACATCCAGTATTCTGACATAATCTCTTACCTCAGTAACTGACACAAAGTAGGTACCTAATATTTATTAAAATAATGTATTGATTTGTACTTTTCCCAGAGGAAGGAGAACCTTCATTCACTACTACTAATCTAATAGATTTTTCTTTTCTGTTGACATTACCCTTTACTAAATTCCCATACATCTTAATGCCTGTCAAAGTGATTCTTCCTCCTTTACCTTCAGTAGTATTGCTAATAATAGCTTTCAGCTTCTACCTGTAGTCACCATCATGACCAAATTTGTTTGAATACCAGTACCAGCAGCCTTCTTTAAAACGGCCAAGAATTGCAACCACCCAAGTATACATCAGTGAGTGAATGGATAAGCAAATCGAGGTATAACCATATGAGGAGATACTATTCGGCAATACAAGAATGAAGTAATGATACATGCTACCACATAAATGAAGCTTGAAAATATCATGCTAAATGGCACACGCCAGTCACAAAGAGCCACTTGTTTCATAATTCAATTTATATGGCAGGTTCAAAAATGTCACACCTATAAAGATACACATTAGATTAGTAGTTGCCTAGAGCTAGAGGTGGAAATAGGGATTAATGGCAAATGGGCACGAGGAATCTTCATGTGGGGATGGAAGTATTCTAAAAACTTTATTGTGGTGATGGTTGTATAATATGGCAAATGTACAAAAATCATTGAATTGTACACATAAAATGAATTTTATGACATGTAAATTATATCCCAAAGTTGTTTAAAAAAAACACTACTGAGTACCACTGTACTTAAAATGAATATTTTGCCCATTACCATCAGCTTATGAGTTAACATACATTGTTTTACGTAAAAGTTATCTTTCTATAGAGACAGTCATACTGTACCAGAAATGCGTTTGATATATTCTTCTTCTAGTAACTATTTGAAATTTGTGGTAACTACTTTAGAAGCTCTCATTTAGTGAATATGCTCCAACCATCAGGAGACGCACATTATATTTTCAGTGTAGTTGGTTGTATTACCCTGGACCATTCCCTTCCCTTTTTTATTTATCTAAAAAATAATGATGCTCTTCTTTATAAAGTATTTAAATATTCACATTCAAATGGAGTATCTTCCAAATATGGCATACCTTCAAGTAAGTAATTTAAATAATATACTGAAATGTGATTATTGCTCTAAAAAAGGGTGTTTTTTTTTTTTTTCCAAAGTTTGGAGAGTAGAAGAATGGTTACCAGAGGCTAGGAAGTTACATTTGATTTTGATCAAATGCATTGAAAATGGAAAGCTATATTGCCACTATACCAAATTTCACCCTCTTGTAAAATAAAAATAGACCAACATGTATTAAAAACTGGAAATCAGACACTATTTTATAATAATACATTCATCCACAATTACTCAGTGGTACTTAGAATGCAAAATTTTATGAGTAATTAACCAGCCGAAAATTAAATATATTTCAATATATATGAAAATAAAAAATACAGGTGATCTATGTTTGCAAAAAATATATATGTAGTAAAAGCTATTTTACGTGAAAGCTATTTTTTGTAATTCAAATAATTAGAGGATGACACAAAATGCTTTTAAGTTAATATAGTTTGCATATAGGTATTTTGTAGAACCAGAAGGTAAAATAAATAGATTTTTCACCATTCCTATGATTTTTTTTTATCAGGAAGAGTTGAATGAAGTTTGATTGATATGTTATTTTTCTGAGAATGTTTTTCTCATTTTAAAATTGCTTTTCAACCTAATTTTCTGAATTTTTTCTTAGCTAAAGTGACTAAAACTTGCAAAAGTCTGAAAGTTTCTCTGATAGTCTCTAAACACTTTTAAACAAAATAGGAAATTTGAAAGTCAAAGTCTTAGAGAATAAACATCCACAGACTCTTATCTTTAAAATGGTAATTCCATACAACTAGAAAATTAACAAAGTCTCTTCTTTCAAGGCAATCACTAATCTTTCCTATAGTAAAATATTAGGCTGAATCCTAATTTATCACTGAACTTATGTTCCTTCTTCTTTGCTAATAAATCCTTGAATTAATAAATAAAACGAAACAGTAAAATGGATTAATGGAATTTCAGTAAGGATTAAATAACATAACATACCAAATATTTTGTACATTGTCTGATATGTAGTATTCAATAAATGAATAATAAACTTAATAATTATTTGCCCAGTAAATACCAATGAATTCTAATCTAGAATAATTATGAAGGTACAAGCTATTCTGGATTTCTCATATATTTCTACCACAACTTGGACACTAAGGAAGGGCACTGACTTTTGTGCATATTTCTAAACATCATTCTCAAACTTTGTCCAAACCATTTACTGAAAAAATACCGCTAAGTGATTGTCATAAAGGAATAACTAAAGCTAAACATTTTCTTTAACAACCAAAAAGTGTCTTAAAAACAGCCTTTAAAACTCATGGTTTTATTATTCCACTTTCTCCCTCTTCCTTACTCCAAATCCTAGTCCAACAAATGAAGCTCCAGTCACTTTTATTTTATTATTATTTTTTTTTGAAGGAGTCTTGCTCTGTCCCCCAGGCTGGAGTGCAATGGCGTGATCTCGGCTCACTGTAACCTCTGCCTCCTGGGTTCAAGTGATTCTCCTGCCTCATCCTCCTGAGTAGCTGGAATTATAGGTGCACACCACCATGCTTGGCTAATTTTTTTTTGTATTTTTAGTAGAGATGGGGTTTCATCATGTTGGCCAGGCTGGTCTCGAACTCCTGACCTCAGGTGATTCGCCCACCTCGGCCTCCCAAAGTTCTGGGATTACAGGCCTGAGCCACCACGCCCAGCCTCCAGTCACTTTTAGATATAGTAAGTGACATTAAATGATAATTTTTTTTCTACAACTTAGTTCCCTGCACTTTGTCTCATGATTTAAAAATCAAAAATCACATGCTGTGTAAAAAGTACTATTAGAAATATTCAGCAATCTTTAAAAGCTGCAATTTCATAGTTATTCTTTATTTCTCTATAACTTTGACACCGCATAAGACATTTCAAAAGAATTCCAAACCACTACAAGGGACCAAACACCACGAGGAAGCACTGTGTATGCCTCCTCTATCTACTCATTTTACTGAATGATTAAAGGTTTATGGATATGAGGAAACCCCATCTTCTTCCGAGAGGTATTTTTGAAAGTGTTATGAGGAGGGCTTCAAAATGGCTGAGTAGAGGCACTGAATATTCACTTCGTCACAAATAATAAGAAAAATAGTGAGTACATAACCATACCTCATATAGAACACCAAAGAAAGAATGCTGGAATTTCTCAGGGCAATGACAGAAAACACCTGAGGCAAAGGAGGACCCGGAGGTGAGACAGCCAAACTGGTGCGAATCAGCTGGAAGCCCTGAAATGCTCCCCAGTGCAGGAAAAGGGAGAGAGATCTCCATGGTTCACATTCTCACCAAGGACTCCTGCAATCCTGGTCATGGAAGAGTCCCTCAACCCTCACAGGCCCTGAAACTGGTACAGGGCAATGCCTGGAGTCTGTATGACAGCATTACCTCTAAGAGGGAACTCACATTGGGTCCCATGGATCCGCGGAGACCCAAGTAGCTACAGCATGGCACCATTTTGAGTGCCCAGCCTCCATCAGACTGCATCCTACCCTAGGGCTCAACAGCCCCTGCATTTCCACATCCCTGGAACCCCATTCACATCCCTCTACTTCCAACTGGACGGCTGGAGCTGCACAAGGCTAGTTGGACCCAGCACAGCAGCAGAAACCCCAGCATTCTAGCACACATGGACAGTACAGCAAACTAGGGAGGTGTCCCAGGATAAAGTTAGCCAAAGCACATTTTCCCACAGCCTAGAACCCACCTGCCTGGGGCTGATATGACTGACAGCTACCTCACTTCCACTAGCTGCAGGGCCACAGTGCACTTGCATGTGACCTAATAACAGGCTCTCATTGCTGCAGCTGGAGGACAAAGGACATGTTCCCCTGAACCTGAGAGCTGCCTGCCTGAGGTGGCTGCCTTCTGTGCCCCAAGGAGCAGGGCCACAGCATACTTGCAGGCACTCTGAAAACAGAATCTCTCTTCACCCACTGACGTTGCTGCTGCCACCCAAGCACACCACAAGCAGCCTGGGGATTGCCATGCCCTGCCCATCATAGCCTGACCTGATGCACATCACTGGGGTGGTCGAAAACAAGCCCATCTAGTCTGCTACAGCTCACCCTCCTGCCCAGTGCTAGATAATGCTGCTAGGGGGATGTGGGTTTCCCCACCCTGTAAGCCACCCCAGGTGCACACACAAACCACCTGAGAACCTAATAATAGTCCAAGAATGCCTGCCTCCACCAGCACCCAAGTGTGCTGTCCAGAGGCCCTGCCCTATCTGCCACAGTTTACGCCTGTGTAGAACATCAGGGGGGCCTGAGGATAGGCCATCCCCAAATGGGACTGCTTCCCTCAATGCCTGAGCACAGCAACTGGGGACATGGGAACCACCCCACTCCATCACACTGGCTCTGCATGCACACTACCAGGGGTCTAACAACATGCCCAGGAAATCTGCTGCTGGGCCCAAGCATGTTGACCAGAGGACTGGGGATTGCCTTGCCCAGTGCACCACAATTGGCATCTCTGTACTTCTTCCAGGGGCAGCAGATAAGACCTGCCCAGCCTGCCACCACAACTGCTGGCACGCACCTGAATGTTCCAAGTGGGGGTCTCAGGAATGATGCAACCCATCACACCCATCACTAACATGAGCACATGCCACCTGGGAAACCAAGAGTTGCCCCACCACCATTATTGCAACTGACCATGCCACACATGCTGCTCAGGAGCCCAAGGACACATTCACCCACATAGCCTACGGCTGCCACTATGGGGGCCCAAGGAATGGCCCGCCTGACAACCCTGTCCCCAACAAAGCCTCACCATAGCCTTCAATAACAACCACACACTAAGCCATTAGGAAATTATGGACAACACTGACATTGTTCATAGCCAAAGAAATCACATGAAGACTACATTACTGCATGCACCCACAATCAAAGCCAAAGTGCCCTACCTACCCAACCGACAACATAGATATATCTTCAGTAAAAACTCTTCCCCTATGAAAGTCAACCCCCAAAAATTGGAAGAAGTGACTATAGTACCAGATGTGCAGATATCAATGTAAGAATGCAAGAAACATGAAAAAGGATGGAAAGTAACACCTCCAATAAACACAATAATTCTCTAGCAACAGATTCCAATGAAAAAGGAATCAATGAAATTCCTGAAAATCAAAATGATATTAAAGATGTTTAGTGAGTTCCTAAAAAAACTAAAAATAGAGCTATTATGTGATCCAGAAATCCCACTGCTGGATATATACCCTAAAATGATGAAAATCAGTGTATCAAAGAGATGTCTGCACTTCTATGTTTCTTGCAGCACTAGTCACAATAGCCAAGATTTGGAAGTAACCTAAGTGTCCATCAACAGAAGAATGGATTAAAAAAAGTGGCAATTATACACAACAGAGTACTATTAATCCATGAAGAAGAATGAGATCCTGTAATTTGCAACAACATGAATGGAACTACAGGGCATTATGTTAAGTGAAATAAGCAAGGCACAGGAAGACAAATATCACATGTTCTCACTGATTTATGGGGCCTAAAAATCCAAACAATTGAACTCATGGACATAGACAGTAGAAGAATGGTTACCAAAGTATGGGAAGGGTAGTGGGGGTGAGTGATGGGGGTGAGGTGGCCATGGTTAAAGGGTACAAAAATTTATTTAGGAAGAATAAATAAGACCTAGTGTTTGATAGCACAACAAGGCAGCTACAGTCAATAGTTTAATTTTACATCTAAAAATAAATAGAAGTACAATTGGATTGTTTGTAACACAAAGAATAAATGCTTGAGGGTATGGATACCCCATTTTTCATGATGTGATTATTATACATTGCATGCCTGTATTAAAACATCTCATGTACCTCATAAATATATACACTATGTACCAGCAAACATTAAAAATAAAACAAATGAAAAAAGGACATTCAGTGAGATACAAAATAATGTATATAAACAATAGAAAAATCAGAAAAATAATTCAGGATGTGAATGAGAAATTCACCAAGGAGACAGATATCATAAAAAGAAACAGAAATACGGTAATGGAATTCAGTGAATGAAATAATATAATCTAGAACTTTAACAACTGTCTATATCAAGCAGAAAAAGGAATTTCAGAACCTGAAGACATGTCTTTCAAAATAACCCAGTCAGCCAGAAAAAATAGTAGAATAAAAAAGAATGAAGAAAGTCTACATGATATGTAGAACACCATACAGTGACCAAAAATCAAATTATGGGTATTGTGGAAGGTAAGACGAGGTCAATGACATAGAAAATCTGTTTGAAAAAATAATAGCTAAATATTTCCCAAGACTATCAAGAGATTTAGACATTAAGATACAGGAAGCAAATAAATTCTCAAATAGATTCAATTCAACAAAATCTTCTCCATGACATGTTATAATCAACCTGTCAAAAGTCAAAGACAAAGAGAATTCTAAAAGTAGCAACAGAAAAACACCTAGTCACATATATAAGGGTTTACCATCAGATTTACATAGTATTTCTCAGCAGAGACCTTACAGGCCAGGAGAAAATGGGATGATATATTCAAAGTGTTGGAAGAAAAAAAAAACCTGCCAGCCAAGAATACTCTATAATCTGCAAAGTTATCCTTCATAAATGAAGGAGAAATAAAGTATTTCCCAGAGAAGCAAAAGCTGAAGGAATTCATTGCCACTGAACCAACACTACAAGAAATGCTCAACAGGAGTGCTAAACCTAGAAGCAATAGAACAATATGTACCATAAAACAAACAAACACACACACAAAAAACGTGAGAATATAAAACTTACTGGTAAACACACAAATGAGCAAAATAAGAGTCAAATGTCACCACTACAGAAAACCACCAAAATCGCAATGATAACCGATAAGAGAGAAAGGAACAAAAGATATACAAAGCAAACAAAAACAGTTAATATAATGACAGGTATATGTTGTCACCTATCAATAATAACCTTGAATGTAAATAAATTAAATTTCCCAGTTAAAATATATAGAATGACTGAATAATGAGATCAATTATATAAGATAAAACAATTCTAAATATGTATACACTCAATACTGAAGCACCCAGATATATAAAGCAAATATATCAAATCAAAAGGAAGAGATAGACTCCAATACAATTATAGTGGGGGACTTCAACAGCCTACCCTCATCATTAGACGGATATTGTCAGAAAATTAAAAAAAAAAAAAAAGAAACATTGGCTTTGAAATGCTCTGTAGGCCAGTGCGGTGGCTTACACCTATAATCCCAGCCCTTTGGAAGGTCAAGGCAGGTGGATCACTTGAGGCCAGGAATTCAAGATCAGCCTGGCCAACATTAGCTGGATGTGGTGGTGCATGCCTGTAATCCCAGCTACTCGGGAGGCTGAGGTAGGAGAATCACTTGAACCCAGGAGGCTGAGGTTGCAGTGAGCTGAGATCGCACCATTGCACTCTGGCCTGGGTTACAAGAGCCAAACTCCACAACAACAACAACAACAAAAAAACAAAAACAAAACAAAACAAAAAAACCAACTCATCCTTTTTATGGCTGCATAGTTTTCCATGGTGTATATGTGCCACATTTTCTTGATCCAGTCTATCACTGATGGGCGTTTGGGTTGGTTCCAAGTCTTTGCTATTGTGAATAGTGCTGCATTAAACATACATGTGCATTTGTCTCTATAGAATGGTTTATAATCCTTTGGGTATATACACAGTAATGGAATTGCTGAATTGCTGGGCCAAATGGTATTTCTGGTTCTAGATCCTTGAGGAATAGCCACACTGTCTTCCACAATGGTTGAACTAATTTACACTCCCACCAACAGTGTAAAAGCGTTCCTATTTCTCCACATCCTCTCCAGCATCTGTTGTTTCCTGACTTTTTAATGATTGCCATTCTAACTGGCATGAGATGGTATCCCATTGTGGTTTTGATTTGCATTTCTCTAATGACCAGTGATGAGCTTTTTTTCATGTTTGTTGGCTGTATAAATGTCTTTTTTTTTGAGAAGTGTCTGTTCTTATCCTTCACCCACTTTTTGATGGGGTTGTGTTTTTCTTGTAAATTTATTTAAGTCCCTTGTAGATTCTGGATATTAGCCCTTTGTCAGATGGATAGATTGCAAAAAACTTTACCCCATTCTGTAGGTTGCCTGATGATAGTTTATTTTGCTGTGCAGAAGCTCTTTAGTTTAATTAGATCCCATTTGTCAATTTTGGCTTTTGTTGCCATCGCTTTTGGTGTTTTAGCCATGAAGTCTTTGCCCATGCCTATGTCCTGAATGGTATTGCCTAGGTTTCCTTCTGGGGTTTTTATGGTTTTAGGCCTTATGTTTAAGTCTTTCATCTATATTGAGTTAATTTTTGTATAAGGTGTAAGGAAAGGGTCCAGTTTCAGTTTTCTGCATATGGCTAGCCAGTTTTCCCAACACCATTTACTAAAAAGGGAATCCTTTCCCCATTGCTTGTTTTTGTCAGGTTTGTCAAAGATCAGATGGTTGTAGATGGATGGCACTATTTCTGAGGCCTCTGTTCTGTTCCATTGGTCTATATCTTTGTTTTGGTACCAGTGCCATGCTGTTTTGGTTACTATAGCCTTGTAGTATCGTTTGAAGTCAGGAAGCATGATGCCTCCAGCTTTGTTCTTTTTGCTTAGGATTGTCTTGGCTATACGGGCACTTTTTTAGTTGCATATGAAATTTAAAGTAGTTTTTTCTAATTCTATGAAGAAAGTAAATGGTATCTTGATGGGGATAGCATTGAATCTATAAATTACTTTGGGCAGTATGACCATTTTCACGATATTGATTCTTCCTATCCATGAGCATGGAATGTTTTTCCAATTGTTTGTGTCCTCCCTTCAACATATGCAAATCAATAAACATAATCCATCACAGAAACAGAACCAATGACAAAAACCACATGATTATCTAAATAGATGCAGAAAAGGCCTTCGATAAAATTCAACACCCCTTCATGCTAAAAATTCTCAATAAACTAGGTATTGATGGAACGTATCTCAAAATAATAAGAGCTACTTATGACAAACCCATAGCCAATATCATACTGAATGGACAAAAGCTGGAAGCATTCCCTCTGAAAACTGGTACAAGACAAGGATGCCCTCTCTCACCACTCCTATTCAACATAGTATTGGAAGTTCTGGCCAGGGCAATCAGGCAAAGGAAAGAAAGAAAGCGCAACGAAGAAAGTAAGTCAAACTGTCTCTGTTTGCAGATTACACGATTGTATATTTAGAAAACCCCATCGTCTCAGCCCCAAATCTCCTTAAGGTGATAAGCAGCTTCATCAAAGTCTCAGGATACAAAATCAACGTGCAAAAATCACAAGCATTCCTATACACCAATAACAGACAAACAGAGAACCAAATCATGAGTGAACTCCCATTCACAATTGCTACAAAGAGAATAAAATACCTAGGAATACAACTTACAAGGGGTGTGAAGGACCTCTTCAGGGAGGGCCTTTTAAGAAAGTATAAGAAACAGTGTCGAGACAGGCCTGCTTCAGAGATCAATAGTGCATTTGTATAATTGGAGAATTAGAGGCAAGGTATTGGGTCTCACTGAAACTAAATGGTCTTAATTGGATCTTGAGTGGTTTTCTGTCATAAAAACTTATTGATCTTCACCACTTTCCACCCAGAAATTAAAACACCAAATGGAACAACTCCACGTGAGTTCATTCTTTCAATTAGAGCACTCTACCTTACGAAGATTTAGAAATTAGTTGTTGAATCTTTTATGAAATATAAGGTGCTTACAGCTTGGTAGTTTCTTTAGGTAAATATAACTTCAAACATCCCAGTTTTTCTGAAAATAGCAACTATTTTATTAGGGCTCAATTTATTATGTTGACTCATTTAGTGGGAAGACCTCTGGCATTCTAAACAATTTTGAACATACTCATAAACCTAGAAAATCATCAAAAAAGCTACCCAAATGCCAAAGTAATGCTTTAAAGTGCAAGCACTTAATTCCATAAGAAAGGTTTTATTCAGCCACTACAAACTCTTTATATACTACACAAAATTATATCCAGGCTCTGAAAACATCTTCTTTCCCAGATCGACTGTAATTACCTTCTTTTAAACAACCATGAGTGATTACCTAATTTCTAAAACAGCCCTCCTAACTGGTCTTCCTGTTTCTACTTGTTCCTTCTTACTTTTTTCTCAACACAATATTCAGGGTTATTTTTAAAAAATGTAAGGCTCCATCATGTCACTCCTAAACTCAAAACCCTCCAATGCTTTCTCCATTCAATAAGAATAAAAGCCAAAAATTTTGAAATGTCTATCTAAGGCCCTAAATCACCTGGACTCTGATTACTTCTTGATATTATCCCTTTTCCTTTCTCCTTGCCTCACTCTTTTAAAAACATGTGGACTTTCCTGCTGCTCCTTGAACCCAACAAGCTTGCTTCTACCTTAGAGTCGTTTCTCTGGGTGTTCTGTCTACATCAAGAGCTCTTCCATTTAATTTCTGCACAATTCCCTCCTTCACTGCTTTCAGGTGTTTGCTCAAAAGTCAATATCTGAATAAACTTTCCCTGAGCCAGATGTTTTTAATTATATTACCCTTATTATCCCTGAAACCTCCATTCCCTTTCCTACTTTGTTTTCCTCTATAGCATTTATCAATATGTGAGATACCATCTATTTTATTTGGCAAGTGTCTGTCTTGCTCCATTTGAATATAAGCTTCATAAAAATATAGATTTTCTTTTTCTTTTTTGGTTGCTGCTGTATCCCAAAAAAATCTAGGCCAGTGCCTGACATACACATGCAATATATACTTTTGCATAGAAAGGGAAGAAAATAAAAAAGGAAGCGAGGAAGAAACAAAGACAGTAAGAATATTTCCGTATGTGCAGCACTTACATGTATATATATGATATATAGATATTATTCAAGTTTTGCTGCCAAATTAAACTTCCTAAAAGGTTATTTTATAAGTATTTTGAAAAAAATCTAATGCATGCCTGATAATTTCAGGATGAAACATTTAGCAAACGTTTTCACTACACTGTCGCATTCTGCCACATACACAATAAATTCCCTAAACACGCCATACCCATTCACATATTACTCCAGATATACCTAATTATTTACAGCTTCATAAGTACAAAGTAATATTTCAAACATTAGTGCTTTACATAAGATGTTCTTACTTCCAGGAATCCAATTTCCCTTGCCCTTCAGTTAAAGAACTCTTATTTGTATGTCCTAGGTAAGTCCTTTCATAATTCATTTTAAAATTTTCTTGGCCGGGTGCAGTGGCTCACGCCTGTAATCCCAGCACTTTGGGAGGCCGAGTCGGGCGGATCACGAGGTCAGGAGATCAAGACCATCCTGGCTAACACAGTGAAACCCCGTCTCTACTAAAAATACAAAAAATTAGCCAGGCGTAGTGGCGGGCGCCTGTAGTCCCAGCTATTTGGGAGGCTGAGGCAGGAGAATGGCTTGAACCCGGGAGGCGGAGCTTGCAGTGAGCGGAGATCGCACCACTGCACTCCAGCCTGGGCGACAGAGCCAGACTCTGTCTCAAAAAAAAAAAAATTTCTTTTTAAAATTTTATGGGTACATATTAGTTTTGTACATATTTATGGAGTGTATGTGATATTTGTATATAGGCATACAATGTGTAATGATCAAATCTGGGTAATTGGGACTCTTTAAGTACTGCCTTTATGATTGTCATCCATGCTTACCTCTGTCACAGCAATAATACTCATTATTTCAAATTAATTTGTGTCTCCGGTATACTAAGCAGTAATACACTCCATTTTAATCACCTTCTTCCTTTCCTGGTAAATCCTATAGTCCCACTACAATACTTGAGATAAATCAGTCTGTAATTTTACTAAGTGAATAAAAAAGTGAGTAAAAGGATTCCTTTTTGAATGACAAGTTACATTTATTTAGGCGAACAAGATAGAGTAGCATTAGTACATGATAAATGTGTTTCATATCACCGGGAAACATAGACATTGTTTAATAAACATTAGCCATTTTAAGAAAAAAACTTACATTAAACCACATAATGAAATAAAGTATATGCTAATTAAAGATTTTAATATAGGTAATAAATACATTAAGATATTAAAGATTAAATCAGTTTTTCAAATCTTGCAGTAGAGAAAGCTTTCATGAAAATAACACCAAAGGGAAATTCACAAAAGACTAATAGATTTTTTTACTATGTAAAATTTTATGCATCGAAAAATAAAAACAAATGTACCATATTCAAAAAGAAACATATAAGAGTGAAAGCCATAATGATCTTATTGTGTAAGATCCTCTAGGAATAAGTTAAAAAGTATTCCATGTAGAAAACAAGGAACATGAAGAGATAATTCTTTTGTTTTATATACTTTAAGTTCTAGGGTACATGTGCACAACATGTAGGTTTGTTACATATGTATACACGTGCCATGTTGGTGTGCTGCACCCATTAACTCATCATTTACATTAGGTATATCTCTTAATGCTATCCCTCCCCCCTATCCCCACCCCACGACAGGCCCCGGTGTGTGATGTTCCCCTTCCTGTGTCCAAGTGTTCTCATTGTTCAATTCCCACCTATGAGTGAGAACATGCGGTGTTTGGTTTTTTGTCCTTGCGATACTTTGCTGAGAATGATGGTTTCCAGCTTCATCCATGTCCCTACAAAGGACATGAACTCATCCTTTTTTATGGCTGCATAGTATTCCATGGTGTATATGTGCCACATTTTCTTAATCCAGTCTATCATTGATGGACATTTGGGTTGGTTCCAAGTCTTTGCTATTGCAAATAGTGCCACAATAAACACACGTGTGCATATGTCTTTATAGCAGCATGATTTATAATCCTCTGGGTATATACCCAGTAATGGGATTGCTGGGTCAAATGGTGTTTCTAGTTCTAGCAGGGATGTCCTCTCTCACCACTACTATTCAACATAGTGTTGGAAGTTCTGGCCAGGGCATTCAGGCAGGAGAAAGAAATAAAGGGTATTCAATTAGGAAAAAAGGAAGCCAAATTGTCCCTGTTTGCAGATGACATGATTGTATATTTAGAAAACCCCATCGTCTCAGCCCAAAATCTCCTTAAGGTGATAAGCAACTTCAGCAAAGTCTCAGGATACAAAATCAATGTGCAAAAATCACAAGCATTCTTATACACCAATAACAGACAGAGAGCCAAATCATGAGTGAACTCCCATTCACAATTGCTTCAAAGAGAATAAAATACCTAGGAATCCAACTTACAAGGGATGTGAAGGACCTCTTCAAGGAGAACTACAAACCACTGCTCAACAAAATAAAATAGGATACAAACAAATGGAAGAACATTCCATGCTCACGGATAGGAAGAATCAATATCGTGAAAATGGCCATACTGCCCAAGGTAATGTATAGATTCAATGCCATCCCCATCAAGCTACCAATGACTTTCTTCACAGAATTGGAAAAAACTATTTTAAAGTTCATATGGAACCAAAAAAGAGCCCACATTGCCAAGACAATCCTAAGCCAAAAGAACAAAGCTGGAGGCATCATGCTACCTGACTTCAAACTATACTACAAGGCTACAGTAACCAAGACAGCATGGTACTGGTACCAAAACAGAGATATAGACCAATGGAACAGAACAGAGACCTCAGAAATAATACCACACATCTACAACCATCCAATCTTTGACAAACCTGACAAAAACAAGCAATGGGGAAAGGATTCCCTATTTGACAAATGGTGCTGGCGAAACTGGCTAGCCATATGTAGAAAGCTGAAACTGGATCCCTCCCTTACACCTTATACAAAAACTAATTTGAGATGGATTAAAGACTTAAATGTTAGACCTAAAACCATAAAAACCATAGAAGAAAACCTAGGCAATACCATTCAGGACATAGGCATGGGCAAGGACTTCATGTCTAAAACACCAAAAGCAATGGCAACACAAGCCAAAATTGACAAATGGGATCTAATTAAACTAAAGAGCTTCTGCACAGCAAAGGAAACTACCATCAGAGTGAACAGGCAACCTACAAAATGAGAGAAAATTTTTGCAATCTACTCATCTGACAAAGGGCTAATATCCAGAATCCACAAACAACTCAAACAAATTTACAAGAAAACAACAAACAACCCCATCAACAAGTGGGCGAACGATATGAACAGACACTTCTCAAAAGAAGACATTTATGCAGCCAACAGACACATGAAAAAATGCTCATCATCACTGGCCATCGGAGAAATGCAAATCAAAACCACAATGAGATACCATCTCACACCAGTTAGAATGGCGATCATTAAAAAGTCAGGAAACAACCAGTGCTGGAGAGGATGTGGAGAAACAGGAACACTTTTACACTGTTGGTGGGACTGTAAACTAGTTCAACCATTGTGGAAGACAGTGTGGTGATTCCTCAAGGATCTAGAACTATGAACAGATAATTATTTAAAAAATATAGATGGCTGCAAAAAAACATAAGAGTACAGCTATCTCTTCAATATATTGATTTTCTTTCTTTTGGGTATATACCCAGAAGTGGGATTCTTGGATTATGTGGTTGTTCAATTTTTAGTGTTTTGAGCAACCTCCAAACTGTTCTCCATAGTGGTTGCACTAATTTACATTCCTACCAACAGTTTTACGAGGGTTGCCTTTTCTTCTTATTTTTATTATACTTTACGTTTTGGGATACACATGCAGAACCTGCAGGTTTGTTACATAACTATACACGTACCATGGTGGTTTGCTGCAACCATCAACCCGTCATCTACATTAGGTATTTCTTCTAATGTATTGCTTGTCTTTTAAATACAAACCATTTTAACTGGGGTAAAATGATATCTCATTGTAGTTTTGATATGCATTTCTCTGATGATCAGTGATGGTGAGCAAATTTTCATACGCCTGTTTTCCATTCATATGTCTTGAGAAATGTCTATTGAAATCTTTTGCCCATTTTCTGATAGCAATTTAACACTTTTCCTATAGAGTTGTCTGAGCTCCTATATTCTGGTTATTAATCCCTTGTGAGATGGGTAGTTTGCAAATATTTTCTTCCATTCTGTGGGTTGTCTCTTCACTTTGTTGATTGTATCCTTGACTGCACAGAAGTAACCTAAGTGTTTATTGACAGATGAATAGGATAAAGAAAATGTGGTACATATACCCAATGGAGTACTATTCAGCCATAAAAAACAATGAGATCTAGTCGTTTGCAACAACATGGATGGAACTGTGTATTATTTTAAGTAAAATAAGCCAGGCACAGAAAGACAAACATTGCATATTCTCACTTGTCAGATCTAAAAATTAAAACAATTGAACCCATGGACATAGAGAATAGAAGAATGGTTACCAGATGCTGGAAAGGGTAGTGGAAGGCTGGGCTTGGGGTGGGGATGATTAACAGGTACAGAATAAATAAGACCTACTATGTGATAGCACAATAGGGTGACTACAGTCAATAATAGCTGAATTGTACGTTTTAAAATAAAGAATATAATTGGATTGTTTGTAACTCAAAGAATAAATGCTGGAGGGGATGGATACCCAATTCCTCATGATGTGCTTACATCACATAGTACCCCTTAGGTATATAGATCGACTATGTACCCATAAAAAGAAAAAATAAAATATATAGATGGTAATAAATACATAATGTGGACTCCAAATACAAATCAAAGAACACACACATTTAAGGGATGTCTTTTTTCACCTATCTAACTTACTAAAAAATTAATGAGTTATATCTAATGCTGGATAGAATATGGAGAAAGAGTGGGTAGAGACATCTAGACCATGTTTTCAATGCAATTTGGTAGTGTTTGTCAAGTCTTAAAAATATGTGTTTCCATGAAATCCAGACATCATAATTTATCATAAACATGAGCTAGTATCCAAAAAGTTTAGCACACTGATATTCATAATCCGGAAAATTGTAAATGAATTGTCCAGCATTGAGGTATTCATTAAATAGATTGGTATATCCACTCACTGGAATATTAATACAGAGGCAGTAGAGCATTGTGGTTAAAAGTCAAACTGACGTATATCTGACTCCGAGCCTTGCCATGTACTATCTGTGGGCCTTTGCACATTCTTCTTAACTTCTTAGCTTCAGTGGTCCCATATGTAAAATGGAAATAATACTAGAACATAATACATAGGTTTGTAGAGAAGATTAAATACATCAATGTTTATAAACCACACAGCACCGTGATGCATAATAAGTACTATATAATATTATTAAAATATTGAGGAGAAATATTTCATGACTTGGAAATACATTTGCACTTTATTATGGGGGAAGCATTATAAAATAGATAAAATTTTTAAATGAAATATATGTGTCTCAAAACGTTTAATCCATATTATTGTCCGTATCTGGATTTCTTGAGTATAAGCTTTCCTATTCATAAAGCAGTATGACTCTTAAAACACAAACACAAGAATATTTCAGGTATATCAATTAATCAGTTAGGACTTAGTAATAATTTACCTATTATATACAAATGGTTTCTATGCTGGGATTGAAAAATCAGGAATTAGAAAACAGGAGATTTAATGTCCATATGGATGTCTATATAGACCACACTTTTCTGCTTTCTTCTAGAAATTTTCTTTAATTTTAATTTTAAAATTGTAACCTTTAATTTATTAAATTATTTAAATCTATGTTCCTCAAGTATCCAATATTCTCAGGTAACATATACTGACTTTCAAACTGATAAGTTTATAGGAAACCAAAATATAAAACATTAAGAAAAATAAAAATCTGAGTGTATATAGCTTATTTGGAAAGCGCAAAGCACTAGTTGGACAATAGGTATGGAGAATGAATGATGATAAGGAGGGATATGGTAATAAGTAAGATATCACAATAGTTGAATGGAAATTAGTCATGTTTTAAACCCTACCAAAGGTATAAAATCTGTCTCAGAATCTTTGCATTGGAACTGTGATGAAACTTTCAAGAAACATTGAGGTTGCTCAGAGGGATAATTTACCAACACTTTAGGCTAGCTATGTGTGTCAACAGAGCAACTTTTGATGGTTCCAAAGGGTAGGAAAAAAATTAAAGAATTTTTGAGATTAAAATATATATGTCCCTGAGCTAGATAAAGATTTCTTAGATACAAATTTATTAAAAGTGTGGAGTACTTTTGAAATGACAAATTGAACTTGTTCAAAATTGAAAACCATTGTTTGTCAAAAGACATCATTACAAAAATTAAAAGATGACATCAGTAAAAATGGCAGAGTAAGTAAATACAAACTTTGGCCCTCCATAAAAGCAACAACAACAAAATCTAGGAAAGAACTGTCTGATTCAACTTTTACAAACTTTATAAATTAAGTAAACTATAGCAGCAACCTGGGGAATCGTTATTCAAGAAAGAAGGCTTATTTTTGGTAATTACAGCTTTTTTTCATTTTGTGATGTTTTACATTACACCAGTCCCATTATCCATCATGCACTTGCCAGCTCAGCAGAAAGACCAGTGCACATTCCTTGTACCAAAGAGAGAAGACCAGACCACATTAAAAAAAATCAGAACTAATTTCATGTTGTGACATGTCTGGGACTGAGACCAGTGGGATACCATCAAGTAGAAAAACACACACATAATAAATACCCAGAAGAAGAAGAGAAGATAATTCTTCAGGAAGATATAATAATTATAAAGCATATGTACCTAGCAATAGAGCCTCAAAATACATGAAGCCAAAACTGACAGAATTTAAGTGAGAAACAGTTCAACTAACATTATTGAAGACTTCAATACCTCCCATTCAACAAGGAATAGAAAAACTAGACAGATCATCAAATAAACATAAGACCTAAAGAACATTATATAACAACTATACCTATACGTAACTGGTATCTATAGATCATTCAATCCAAAAAGAGCATATTTGGATAATTCATAAATATGTTATAACTAAAACAATCTATTCCCAATTAATCAATAAGACAAGGAAGAAATTATAATGGAAATTAGACGATACTCTGAAAAGAATAAAAACCAAGACTAAAATACAATATACATACCAAACTTTGGAGATTCAGGAAAGCAGGGCTCAAGATATTTATCTTAGCTGGAAATGCTTTTATTTAAAAATAATTAAGATCTCAAATCAATACCTAACTTTACACCTGACAAAACTAGAAAAAGAGCAAACTCAACCCCAAACTAAAGAAAGGAAGGATAAAGGTTAGAACAGAAATAAATGATACAGCTAACTAAAAAAATAATAAGTATGATCACAAAAGCAATAGTTGGTTCTTGGAAAAGTAAATGCAGTTGACAAAACTTTAGCTATTCTGACCAAGAAATGAGAGAGAGACAGACAGAAAGAGTGAGAGAGAGAAAGAGAGAAGAAAAAGGAGGAGGAGGAAGAAGAGGAAGAAAAAGGAGGATGAGAAAGGAAGAGGAAGGAAGCAGGGAGGAAGAGGAGGAGAGAAGAGAGAGACAGACAAGATTCAAATTGTTAAAATCAGGAATGAAGTGGGGAACATTACCAACCACCTTATGGAAGTATTGTTAAACATGCACTTAACATATGATCCAGCAATTTGAATTTGGGGTATTTATCCAAAGTAAATGAATATGAATTTCCACACAAATCTTACAAGCTAATACAGTTTGAATATTCATAATCTGAAAATCCAAAATCTGAAATGCTTCAAAATTCAAAACTTTTAAGGCATTGATACGATGCTCAAAGAAAATGCTTACTGGAGCATTTTAGACTTCAAATTTTTGGATTAGGAATGCTCAACCAGTAAGTTTAAAATGCAAATTTTGTAAAATCTGAAATTTGAAACACTTCTGTTCCCAAGAATTTTGGATAAGGGATACTTATCCTGTATTTATAGCAGCTTGATTAATAACAGCTGAATATATGAACTATCCCAAAGCTCCATCAGCTTTTAAAGGGATAAAGAACATGTTAAATTGATAGAATAGCAACTATGGAAGAAAACTCAAAAACATTATGTTAAATTAAAGAAACCAGATACATAAGATAACATATATAATTTCATTTAAATTATATCCTAAATAAGTCAAATCATTAGTGACAGAAAGATCAGAGATTGGTTGTGTCAAGAGGTAGAGATTGATTGTGAAGCAGAAAGAGGGATGAGGAAATTTTCTAAATCATTATTATGGTGATGACATAATGTCTTTATACATAGAAAAAAACTCATTGATATGCACTGAAAATTCATCAGTTTTTAAACTATACGCCACTATAATCTTAGCACTTTGGGAGGCCAAGGTGGCAGATTGCCTGAGCTCAGGAAGTTGAGACCAGCCTGGGCAACATGGTGAAACCCTGTTTCTACTAAAAATACAAAAAATAAAGTTAGCTGAGTGTGGTGTACATACCTGTAGTTTCATTTACTGAGGGGACTGAGGCAAGAGAATTGCTTCAATCTGGGAGGTGGAGGTTGCAGTGAGCTGAGACTGTGCCACTGAACTCCAGCCTGAGCAAGAGCAAGACACTCTCTGCCAAAAAAAAAAAAAAAAAAAAAAAAAAAAACTATACCCCAATAAAACTGCTAAAAATATCACTTACAAATTCTCCCATCAAAGTAGATACCACCCTTTGACAATGTGAGTTTGCCACTCTTTTAATCAAGAGATGGATTTTATTTCCCCACAATTTGGTTTTGGGCTGGATCACATAATTTGCTTTGGCCAGAGATACAATAAATGACACATATTCAGATACTTAAAGAGTTCTGCATTTGGCATTGCCCCCAACTTACTGCTGAGACCATGAAACTATCATGTGATGGAGCCCAGGCAAACTTACTGGGTGATGAGACAATCATCACCCCAGCTGACACTAGAGTCCTACAATCTTATCAATATATTCTTCAGCCCCAGCTGACCCAGGCTAAATATAAGTGATCACTCAGCCAACTCACACAACCTCAGAAACAATAAATCTTGGTGTTTTAAACCAAGGACTCACAATCATGATGGAAGGCGAAAAGCACATCTTAAACGGCAGCAGACAAGAGAGAGCAAGAGCCAGGTGAAAAGGGAAACACCTTATAAAACCATCAGATCTCATGAGACTTATTCACGACCACGAGAACAGTATGGGGGAACCGCCCCCATGATTCGATTACCTCCCACCAGGTCCCTCCCACAGTATATGGGAATTATGGGAGCTATTACTCAAGATGAGATTTTGGTGGGGACACAGCCAAATCATATCATTTTACCCCTGGCCCCTCCCAAATCCCATGTCCTCACATTTCAAAACCAATCATGTCTTCCCAACAGTTCCTCAAAGTCTTAACTCATTTCAGCATTAACTCAAAAAGTCCACAGTCCAAAGTCTTATCTGAGACAAGGAAAGTCCCTTCTGTCTATGAGCCTGTAAAATCAAAAGCAAGTTACTTAGTTCCTAGATACAATGGGGGTACAGGCATTGGATAAATACTCCCATTCCAAGTGGAAGAAACTGGCCAAAATGAAGAAGCTAAAGTCCCCATGCATGTTGAAATCCAGCAGGGCACTCAAATCTTAAAGCTCCAAAATGATCTCCTTTGATTCCATGTCTTACAACCAGGTCACGCTGATGCAAGATGTTGACTCCCATGGACTTGGGCAGCTCCACCCTTGTGGCTTTTCAGGGTACAGTCCCACTCTTTGCTGCTTTTATGGGCTGGCATTGAGTGTCTGCAGCTTTTCAAGGTGAACCGTGCAAGCTGCCAGTGAATCTACAATTTGGGGGTCTGGAGGATAGTGGCCCTCTTCTCACAGCTCCATTAGGCAGTGCATCAGTAGGGACCCCATGTAGGGGGTCAACCCCACATTTCCCTTCTGCACTGCCCTACCAGGGGTTCTCCATGAGGGCCCTACCCCTGCAGCAAACTTGTTCCTGGACATCCAGGCATTTTCATACATCTTCTGAAATCTAGGCAGAGGTTCCCAAACCCCAATTCTTGATTTCTGTGCACCCGCAGGCTCAACACCACATGTAAGCTGCCAAGGCTTGGGGCTTGCAACATCTGAGGCCATGGCTCAAGCTGTACCTTGGCCCCTTTTAGCCATGGCTAGAGCAGCTAAGAAGCAGGGCACCAAGTTCCTAGGCTGCATATAACAGGGGGGACCTGGGCCTGGCCCACAAAACCATTTTTTCCTCCTAGGCCTCCAGACTTGTGATGAGAGGGGCTGCCACAAAGTTCTCTGACATGCCCTGGAGACATTTTTCCCATTGTCTTGGAGATTATCATTTGGCTCCTCATTACTTATGCAAATTTCTGCAGCTGGCTTGAATTTCTCATCAGAAAATTGTTTTTTTCTTTTCTGTCGTATCATCAGGCTGCAACTTTTCCAAAATGTTATGCTGTTTCCCTTTTAAAACTGAATGCTTTTAACAGCACCCAAGTCATCTCTTGAATGCTTTACTGCTTAGAAATTTCTTCCACCAGATACCCTAAATCATCTTCCTCAAATTCAAAGTTCCACAAATCTCTGGGGCAGGGGCAAAATGCTGCCAGTCTCTCTGCTAAAATGTAGCAAGAGTCACGTTTACTACAGTTCCCAACACGTTCCTCATCTCCATCTGAGACCACATCAGCCTGGATTTCATTGTCCTTATCATTATCGGCATTTTGGTCAAAGCCATTCAAAAAGTCTCTAGGTAGTATCAAACTTTCCCACATTTTCCTGTTTTCTTCTGAGCCCTCCAAACTGTTCCAACCTCTGCCTGTTACCCAGTTCCAAAGTTGCTTCCACATTTTTGACTATCTTTACAGCAGCACCCCACTCCTGGCACCAACTTACTGTATTACTCCACTTTCACACTGATAAAGACATACACAAGGCTGGGTAATTTATAAAGAAAAAGAGGTTTAATGGACTCACAGTTCCACGTGAGTCATAATCATGGCAGAAGGCAAAAGGCACATCTTACATGGTGGCAGACAAGAGAGAATGAGAGTCAAGCAAAAAGAGAAACACCTTATGAAACCATCAGATCTTGTGAGACTTAAGTACTATCACGAGAACAGTATGGGGGAAACCACCCCCATGATTCAATTACCTCCCACAACATGCAGGAATTATGGGAGTACAAGTCAAGATGAGATTTGAGTGGGGACACAGGAAAATCATATCAACCCTGTCCTACTAATCTGAAAGGGTGAATATATTGCTACCCAATACAATGTTACTTGAAAGTCATGCAACTAATAACATCATTATTCTCTTCCTAGTGTCTCTCAATTGTCCTGATGGAAAGGGACTTGTCATAGGTGAATTTCATTTTTTGTTGTCAACATCATGTTTACTGGAGTTTAGATTACAAGAGAAATCATACTTTTTAGGTGTACAGTTCTGAATTTAAATATGTATTCAGTTCTGTACCTCTACCAAACACAGAATATAGAATATTTCCATCACTTCAAAACATTATCTTGTACCACTCTGTGTTAATTTTCCAACCCTACTGTCATCTTTTAGAAACCAGACACAAAAATATAATAGGAAAAATTATATTGTCAGAAAGTAGAATGGAATTTTCACAGGATTTCTTGTTTAATAGGTATGGAGATTCTGTTTGGAATCAAAATTTTATGAAATTGGATATTGTTGATGGTTGTACAACATTATAAATACACTTAATGCCACTGAATTGTACACAGATAACAATGGTTAAAATGGTAAATTTTATGTTATATACATTTTACCATAATAAAAATCATATTTGCCTTATTTTAAATTTATGTAAATTGAATCACATAGGGTATACTTTGCTATGGCTGGATTATTTTGCTCAGTGTTATTTGTACAGTTCATCTATGTCAGTACATATCGTCGGAGTCCATTTATATTCATTCTGTTCTGTGAATATAGCATGATTTACATATTCAGTTTATTGCTAATAAACATTTTAGCTGTTTCCAGTGCTGGTCTATTCTACATAATGCTGCTATGAAGCAATATTTTAGATTCCAAAATAGGAAAAAAATAAACCTTTAGCTTTTGCCACCACAAATTGTAGATAAATGAAATCAATTACCATAATTCTCAGACAATAATTTCAGAGATTACTGAGTCAGCATAAGCAATCATAAAGTGTCCTATGTATATTTATTAATATACTTGATTTAATTATTTCTAAGTAACTTTTAGCCTATACCCATTTTTCATTTTTACCCTTGTTCATACTTGATTGGTATAAATGTGTGAGAATATTAAAGTGTCTTCCCTTGATTCTTGCTTTTGTCCCAAATACCACATTACTGCACTCTAAAAATTAGGTTCAAACTTCAAGGGGAGTGAGTATATTTTGCTGGAAGAGTTTGCTCTGTTGCCCAGGCTGGAGTGCACTGGTGTGATCTTGGCTCACTGCAACCTCCACCCCCCGGATTCAAGTGATTCTCCTGCCTCAGCCTCCCGAGTAGCTGGGACTATAGGTGCACAGCACCATGCTTGGCTAATTTTTGTATTTTGAGTAGACAGGGTTTCACCATGTTGACCAGACTGGTTCTGAACTCCTGACCTCAAGTGATCCACCTGCCTTGGCCTCGCAAAGTGCTGGGATTACAGATGTGAGACACTGTGCCCAGCCCTCGAAATCCTGTTTCAAGATTCAGGCAAGTACCTATAGTTGTATGATATATTTATGTAAGTGTTATAATAATGGAGACTTACATATTTTACACATACATACATGCAGTGTTTTGGTTAACTGTTAAATATACCTGTCCTCAGGTTGAAAAGTGCTTTATATAGTTTTGTGATTTTTAGAATTCTTCTAAATTTTGATTCCAAGACTGTATTTTACAAGACAGGTTGTCAATGCAACTCTGTCAAATTTATATATAGAGACACAAATCTAATTTTCGGTTTTTTCAGGTTTTATAAAATTGCCTCTTTAGAGTAAAAAAAAGTACCAACTTTTTGGAAAGCATTTTATTCACTCAAATTAGCTTCTGAACCTTATTGCATCCACTTTAGGCTAAATCTGCTAAGTTAACATTGGCATGTCTTTGCAAACACTTCCATGATGATGGTTTGGAAAAGATGTGTTGACTTTCAATTCTAAAGTTACTCAGTGTGGAATCCCTGATCTGCCTGGCCACAGCATCATTCATCGTCTGACTAAATTCACATGAATAGAGATAACTATATTAATTACAAATACTACAAATTTTAACTAGAATAAACAAAGAGAAAGTTAACTCTGCATGATATATAATAGCCAAGACTGCAATTCATGTGTTAGGTATTTATACAGTACTTCATACAGTATTTAATATATGAAAAATTGGGTTGAGGGATGCTTTTAAATTTTGTTTTCAGCTGGGCGCGGTGGCTTACGCCTGTAATCCCAGTACTTTGAGAGGCCAAAGCAGGTGGATCATGAGGTCAGGAGTTCAAGACCAGCCTGGCCAAGATGGTGAAACCCCGTCTCTACTAAACACATAAAAATTAGCCAGGCACAATGGCATGATGGCAGGTGCCTGTAATCCCAGCTACTCAGGAGGCTGAGGCAGAAAATTGCTTAAACCCATGAGGCGGAGGTTGCAGTGAGCCGAGATCACACCACTGCACTCCAGCCTGGGCAACAGAGCGAGTCTCTGTCTAAAAAAAATATAAATAAATAAATATAATGCAATATCTGGGACCTGCTTCCAATCACCTGGGAGAGAGGAGGGGACCCAGGAGTTGACAACCATTGACACTGAGTAACAGGGTACAGGAGTCCATTTTTCTGTTCATGCTACTTTTGTGCAATTTTTCACTTTTCTATAATAAAAAGCCAAAAACAAATCTGTAATGAGAAAAAAAAATGTTTTTACTGTTAGTACAAGGAGGTAAACATGATTAAAGCTGAATGGCTAGGAGGTGAGCTCTAATAAATTAAAGTTGAGAAATACACTGCTTTCCCCTTTTCAAATTGGAACGAAATTTAATTTGAATATGACAATTACCTAGCACTTTGCTATAAAGCATACTAGATCTTGAAAAAAATTCTAAAAGGGAAGAAATGAAAATTGCCGACATATGCTATCTTGGCATTCCCATGGATATAAGATGAATTATGATTTTTTGTTTTCATAATATGTAAGTTAATGTTAGTATTCCTAGCTTTGCAATACCTGTGTGACCTGGTATTTATGAGGAATTGTTTCCAGGACCCCTGTAGATACCAAAATCCACAAATCCTCAAGTCTCTTATATAAAATGGTGGGCTATTTGCATATAAGCTATGCACAACCTCCTATACACTTCATCTCTAGATTACTTATAATACCTACTAAAATATGTAAATGCTCTATAAGTAGTTGTTATACTGTATTGGTTTTACTTGTATTTTTTATTATTATAGTGTTTTTATTGTTTTTTCCTGTATATGTTAAATCTGAAGTGGGCTGAATTCACGGATGCAGAACTTACAAATACTGAAGGGTGACTTTATTTTAAAAAGTGGAAACGTAATAAATTGATAATCAGTCTTTGTGCATTTGCTCATACTAGATTTTAAGTAATTACAGAAACAAGAATACAGAACTTTCTTAGTCTTAAAATAATTATTGATGAGCTTTTCCAGTAATCTTTAAAATACTAAACCTATTGATAAGTATATTGTTGTTTAAAATTGCATAATTTATTGTCAAATATGAATCGCTAAATATCTTTTCTATAAAATCATTCTGGCATACTTGTAGTTTTTATCAATTAATTATGTCAGCTATTTATTAGCTAAGAGATTGTAACTCCCTGAAATAGCCTCACAAATATAGCCACAGATATCATGGTTGTAGACAATAAGCGGTATTTAGTGATTGAAACAATATATATCTTAGCAAATATTCTACACTCTTCACTCTAGCCATGGTTCTGTGGAAAACACATCTGTTTTCTTCTCATCATGTCACATTATCTCTTGTATTCATTGGTTCCTCATTAAAAGGATGAAGAAAAAAATAGTATCCTGTATATACAAACTTATACTACAATTCTTGAAGCTTATTAAATTTTCTTATAAATATTTCTTGATGACAAAGCATTATTTCCAGTATACACAGTGCCTCATATGGAGGATTCAATAGCAAAGTTTCCAAGGGTTGTAGAATTATTGCTTACTCTGCTAAATGATCAAGAATAATCTTTATTAAGCAAATTATGTATAGAGAGATGTTACTCTCTATCCCCACTAATGTTAATTTTCTGATGTCAAATGGATTTGAAAAGTGCAGCTAACTCTAACTCTTGGAAATTAACAGAACAGATTAAAGACTGTTAACAGTCTATAATAATAAGTAATTTTATTTAACCTAAATATCCTCAAGTATTGCTTAGATTCCTCTTTTATTACATAGCTAAACATGAAAGAATTCTGGACTAAAATATTATTATTTAAAATTATTCTCACATTCTTATGATTGTTTGGTCTTTTATCAACTATTGCCAAAAATATGAAATAATATATATGTCTTCCCCAACACTTAATGGCTTAAAATAATAGCCATACATGGGTTAGCTAGACTTGGGCTGATCTTTGCCAGGATCAGTGGAGTCAGTTACGTTCTATGTGTCTCTCATTTTCCTTAGCATAATAAGTTCATTTCATGATGATAGAAGAGGCACAACAGAGCAAACAAATACCAAGGCATATTAAAGCCTAGGTTTGGAACTGGCACACTTTTACTATTGTTTCATTCTATTTCTAACGTAAGTTACATGGCCAAGTACAAAGTCGAGGCAGCAGAGAAACACACTCTGCCTTTACAAGAGGAACTATAGAGTCACACAAAAATATTATGGAAATAAGAAGAGATGAAACATTAAGATCAATAATACAATTTACCATAAGTCCTTTCTCTCATTTCAGGCTGTCAGCTGTCAAGTCAACTGGTATAATTGTGAATATTTCTAATGTGCTTCTAATAAGATTTATTTAGGAATTTAAATCACAAAAATGTACGTAAAAATAAGAATTCACAAGTTCTCATCAGAGGCTGTGTGGTTTTCTTGGGAATAAGTTTCAACATACACCATCAATAAACTCGGTGGCTTATAGTCTGGTCTGCTCAGGGTATCTATTTATTTACTTTCTGGAAATGAAATGATGCCTGAAGCTTAGCTCCAGATAAGAATATTTTTTACTATCAGCTTTTCTTTTTTTCCACTTCGTAATTTTTATCTGTTTAATTAATTATTAAAATGAGGATAGGTCAAGGAGGATATCAATGAACAGAAAATTTTGTGAGCCATAATTGTACATAAACCACGCAATTCTGGAATCTACAAGAATATAGTAGATTATTATTTTTAAAAATCATTTACTTTTTAAATTTCGTGTAGGTGGAGTTATAATTTTCCACTCTATTGACTTTGGACTTGGCCACAAGACTTATTCTGGCCAACAGACAGTGAGAAAACACGATGTTTGAAGCAACCAAACAGAAATGTTTAAAGACATTACAAATTTCCATTTGTGTACGTCTTTTCAGTTCTCTACATGAAGTGAACAAATTCCAAATCAGAGCTCATCATTCAGTCTGACGCCTGGAAGAAAAAGATACATGAAATAGACTTGATTCCAACTCATAATCAGAAGTGAGTGGAGCAATAGGCATGTAACAAGAGAGAGAAATAAGCAACTGTCCTTTTGGGACACTGAGATTTGCAGTTGTATCTTATGTATCATCATCTAGCAAAACAGAATAATACACAAGATTTATATATCGGAATGTGAGAATTCTTTATAATTAAGTAGCTAGGATGTAACTGAGTGCTAAATTAGTGCAGAACAAAAGAAAATCTGAGAAAACATAGAAGACTAAAAGAAACGAATATTACCTTCTTAATCTCTTCACTGCTCATTTTGTGCCTTGCTTAGGTGTCACTATTGTCCATATTTTATAGAAAATTGAAAAAAATGAGTTAATTAGATCATGTATTTGGATTGCTGGGAAGTCTTTTTTAAAAATACTTTTGTCCTATAATACTAATACCTGGGTACTATGAAACAATAAGTACAACAAACCCCGGTGACACTTGTTTACCTATGTAACAAACCTTCACATGTATCCCCAACCCAAAATAAATGTTTTAAAAAAAAGAAATATTAAAAATAAAGAAATTTGAAAAAATACTAACATAATCTTAATATACCTTAGAAATCCAACATTTTGGTTTTATACATCATGTTTTAGACAATTTTTTCACAATTAAAAGCAGCCCAAGATAATCATCAGACTCAGTTTTTCAAACATTGCTTGCACAATTTGGTATGTTCATGAGCGGTATTTTAGCAACAAACAAATCAATTTCACATTTGGAGGCTTTCACATTTGAGTTAACTGAACTCTGTAGCCTCATTAATCCTTAATCTTAAGAAACAAACAAAACAAAACATAAAATGGTAAACAACCTTCAACTTAACACGTACATGTGTTGCACTATTTGAAAGGAAAACTCTAGTATACTTAGCTTTTCGTTTGGGGCTCAATGTGCCCCATTCTACTTTTCTATTCTTCCACAAGATGAACTTTCATAGGCATTACTAAGAAAAAGTTAAACCACATGATTTGCTAATTTACACACATTTAAACATTTAATAATTAAATTACCATATACATAGCATAATATATTTTGTATTATAGATCTTCACTGGTAAGTAGATTATGGTTAAAGGTTCCTATATGTCAGTAGTACTTAACCTTTAGGGATTAGCCATCCTTTTGAAAATACAAATATAAATGTTCTTTTCTTTAGCAATGGGCTAGGAGCCAGACAAAAATGACTGAGAAAAGAAAACAATGTAGAAAACTCTACATAGCCTTTTAAAAATAGAGCTCAGTGGACGCTTTGCTGGCTACTTCCTAGGTAGGATAAATACTGCCCATCTCTTACTAGAAAAACATAGATTTTTAAGTGACCCAATGTTCCTATGAGAATGTACATTATTTCACCTGCTAGAATTCTCTTGTAAAATGTAGAAGAAAAAAATTAATTGAAAAACACATAGATCCATGTTTCTTCATCTAAAACTCACACCTATGATTCACAGAAAATTACTAGGCTACCAGTCATTTCAGATTTTGATGCTAGGCACAAATTCCCTGCCCGAATTCACTGTATCACGACATGAATATACGTCATTAGCCACATAAATTATTTTGAACTGAATTATAGTAAATTATACAGTATTACTGTTCACATAGCTTGAAAAGTGTTTTCTGACTCATTCTTATAACTTATTCTACGTAAGAAAATAATAAGTTTAGAAAGATTTAAGTATAAAGCATTATTTTTAAAACTCTTTATATGAGGGCAAACATTTGTTAATATTATCTAACCATTGGTCCTCGAAATAAACTCTTTGGTAATTCATTTTTGTTTTTTAGAAACTAAAGTCTTAGAGTAAGAATAAAAAAAAAGAAGCCTGCAAACAGAAACAATGTATTTTCAAGTGTTATTTTTCAGATATATTGCAGTGCATTTTAATTTTATAAAGTCAAAAGAATTTATAACTATCCAATGTCACTTTCTGCTATCCTGAATAATTATCAGTAAAATGCATGTATTCATAATACTCATTTGAATATGAATGGGAACCTGTCAGGGAATAATTTGTATGTCCATTTCAGTTTTACACAATGGGAGGTATGTGATCACACATAACGTACTTTACCAGAATAAGGAGATAAAGCTGTAAGATGTCCCTTGAAATTAAAAGATTTCTCAACACAAAATTCTCAGATTTATCATCCACAATCGATGTAGATTTGCTTATAAATTGGTTTTAGCAAGATTCCTCATGTTAAATCATGCCACATGTAAAATAACATTCCAAACAGTAGGATGGCTGTAGTGTTGGAGAAACAGAACAATCTGTTTTAATCTCACTTTTGTGATTGACTAAATTTGACATATTGGGTTATTTAATATTGGAGTGCCCATCTCTTTATCTAAAAAGGGAAAATAATAAGTTAAGAATTCTTACGAATATTAAGTAACATGTTTCTCATCACAATACAATAGATACCAAAATCATGTCACAGACATGTTGTGTTAGAAAACGAGATCTGATCCAGTGTACAGTGTAGCAATAGGTAGCGGAAGTATAGAAGTTCAAGCCTTTGCCTTTACTTTCAACTCCTAAAATAGTTCACTTGGCATTTTCCCCCTGGGTTCTTTAAATATGCCTTATACTCTGGTGTATACAAATGTGTGCCCCTACCTTGCAACTACTCCTAAAACAGAAATTTGATACCAGGACTGAGTTTGGAGCCCTGAAATCAGTTACTACCAGCAAATTCCTAAAGTCCCCATCAACATGTTTACCTATCTGAAAGGATGCTCCCTTTCTACTTTTTTCTGATGATCTGTATGGATTCTCTTCCTATCACACATTATTCTTCTTCATGGAAACTGTGTTCTATTGTTTGTGTTATATTGTTTATCTCCTGATAACTATTTGTTACAGGATGTGCCTTAGCATTCTTACCTTAAAAACCAATGGGATTTCTAATCTCAGAGTCATAGCTGAGTGCGTATACATTCAATGATTTTAGAGCTCATGCTGGTTTTCCTATTCATCCATGATTTTTGAAAATAAGGATTCTAACTACTACTCACTGGTTGAACATCTTAAGCAATCTTTATCTAGGGTACAACGCTCCAGATATTAACCCTTATTATCCTTTATATTAAGGATATAAATTATCCTTCTATTACTTCCCAAACTCTATTGTAATCTGTTAGTCTATTTTAATATACTTCAGGCCCTGGGAAAACTAGTGAAACTAGGTAGGACCATGACTTTGACAATCACTTGATATACAAGTTAAGATCCAAAAGCAAAAAATTATTTGTTTCAATACTGTGTCTGCTATTCCTTAACTAATTTTTCTTTTATCTATAAATAATGATTGTGAAAACTAACTGATACTGCCCATGTGAAAATGAGTAGCACAGATCCTAGTTCGTATAATTAGAATATTTTGAAAGACAGACAGAAACCGGCCCTTATCTTAAAGTGTTTAAAATCCTCTTATGAGAGATATGTAGAACAGCAATCAACCATATCATAATGCAATTAATAAATAATGAGGTGCTAGATGATGAGCTACAGAATTCAGCAAGTAACAAATATTCAGGCAATTTGTCTTTGAGATACATGTGCATACTAGGGATTTAAATATGATGATAAAAATAAATGAGGAAAACACACGATGAAGAAGACCTTACAAAGAGTAATTAGGAAGATGTGATACTAAAATCACTAAAAATGCTATACAGTTATCCCTTTGCATCCATGAATTCCGCATCCATAGCATCAACCAACCAAGGATCGAAAATATTTGGAAAGAAAATTCCTCCTGTATAGATGTTTTTTCTTACCATTATTCCCCAAACAATACAGTATAACACCTTTTTTGCATATAGTTTACAAGTAATCTAGAGATAATTAAGGCATATGGGAGGATGTGCATAAGTTATATGCAAATACTATGCCATTTTACATGAAAGACTTGCGTACCCAATAATGTCGGTATTTGTGCGAGGTCCTGGAAGAAATTCCCCCAGAGATGCTGAGTATTTCATTCTTATTCCTTTTATTAACGTGACTTGCTAAGAGTTTAAAATACATGATCTGATTAAACTTCTAAAATTGTCTAGTAAAAAATAAAGATAAAAAGTAAAATATCGGATATAAAAGGATAAAATACACATTAAGACAGGTTAGAACATAAATTAAAAGATAAATGAAAATAATGAAGATGTTAATAACTATAAGATCAAGAAAAAGACAGCAGTTAGGTAGGTTAGAGGCCTTAGGAAAACATGAAATTTAATGGTCATACAATAAATATCATACCATTTTAAAGTTCTGGATCTTAAGCTTTTGGCAAAATTTATACACACTTCTTACATATTCATATACATACTTAATTATTGAAAATTGTGTGGGAACTCTATTATCATAGTCCTCCAAATCTTACCCTTTATACATTTTAAACTTATTAGAAAAAGATATAAATATATAGTACTATTTCTAAAAGGAAAAGAAACCCAAAATATATGTGCAATTGAAATCATAGATTGAGTGCTATTCCAAGTTTCCAAACTTTTTACATATGTTACTTTTTTTTAATCTTGAAAAGCCAAAAATGAACATACTATTATCTTGAATTATTTCAGTAGATTTGCTTCAAAGAATTTAAGGTTCCTGCTGGTTTGCCTATCTAGCTATAACTTTGTACAATGGGGTTTCTAACTACTGCTCATTGATAGTTCACCTCAAGGTTGTTTAACTACCATGCCAATATCTATAGGCATAAATCTGCAAGTATTAAGAGTTACAGGGTGGTCCTGAATTTTTAAATGATTTAATGCTATTTGCTTTAATCTTCTGTTGCAGTGAACTTTAAATCCTCCAAGCAAACATCTGTTGATTATAAACAAATTATAAAATCATTGCACTAAACTTTTGTCAACCATATTGTAGACTTCTTTTCAAGAGGAGAAGATATTACTAAATATTATCTGATGCATTATTTCTAAACATTTGTCCCAAGAATGACTGTAAATTGACATCTGCTGGAAACATATTATATAGACCTTTCACCAAAATCAAACATAGCAATATATAAATGTACACAAATCCATCTGTATTCATGCACACATATGTGCCTTCTTACATATATGCATATCTGAATACTGAAACACAGACTTTCATTATTCCTTTATTTTTTTCTTAAAATCAAATTTACACAAAAGAAGTATTCGAACATGTTGTCAACTTTTGCCATAGTTTCTAATTGTAGGGGAAAATATTTCTGCTTTGAATAAAACAGGTCTGGGGCCTTTCAGTGGAAACTTAATAACACAGAGTTGCAGACTGTATCTAGGAATAGAGGACTTTATTTAACATCAATTCAAAAATTTAAAAATTTCATAGAAATTATATTTGAATCTTATGAAATTGTCAGTGTTAAACATTTTAGACAGAAAATGACAATTTTATATGGCTTAATCATATAAAATTTTAAGGAATATAAGCATGTGAGGCCAAATAATTAAATTCTAATCAATAATTTTCCCAGGTTTTTACTGTAGGGTATTGTTTAGGCAATTTCATATTCTTACATGCACAATAAGCATTCAGAACAGGTCAGTTTTCTGAAGAACAACAGAGACAAGAGAAAGTGAGTGTGGTTTAGTGATAGAACCCACACACAAGAAAACTATAACTTGGGTTAAAGTTCTGCTCACCTTCTGCCTACCTAAGCACTGTTGAGCAAGTTCCTTTGCTTCATGTATGTATTCACCGGCATGAAAAAATAAACAGGCGCCACCCAAAACAAGGTTTCTACTTCTGCCTTCAGGACTCTAAATCTCTGAACACCATAAGCTAGCCTTTGTGTGAAACAAGATGTTTGCTGACTTGATTTTGTGGGACCCTCTGTACTTCATGTCATTCAGAAAATCCTACAGTTTTCTTGCCTAAACTATAATGCCCTCACCATGGTGATATATCTCTAGGTTAGAGAACAATAATTCTGTACCTAATCAAATATCATGGCAGCTCACACTACCTCTCTGGAACCAGAAAAAAAATACACATCCTGCACCTTACATCCAGTTTTGACACTATTAAACCTGAGGAAATGTAATCCTATTACTTCTGTGGTACACAGAATTCAAAGATGACCCCAGTGAGTCACACGCTCATATAATTGCTACCCCTTACAAACCTATGTTTTTCTTTTAGCCAATAGAATATGGAAAATGTAATGGAAGAGTCACTCCCTTGATTACACCGCAGTATTTAAGACTCCCTCTTAGCTGACTGGAGCAAGAGAGAGCCCCCTGCCGGCCTTGAGAAAGTAAGTAGCTATGTCATGAGAAGGCCTATTAAAAGACCATTTATCAAGGAGCTTTGGGGTCCTCTAGGAGCTAAGAGAGACCTCCCACTCAAGCCAACAGTTTACACAAAAGCAGGAACCTAAGACCTGTAATCACGAGGAACCAGAAGAAAAGGGATGCTGCCAATAATCATGCGAGTTTGGAAGATGATACCGAACTCTGGATGAGAACACAGGCAGTTGATGCCTTGATTACAGCTTTGTTAGACCCTGAGCACAGAACCTAGCCGAGTAACACCTAAACTCTCAAATCACAAAAAAAGTAAGATAATAAATGTAAATTGTTTTAAGCCTCTAAATATGTGGTAATTTGTTATCCAGCAATAGAATACTAATATAATTGCCAGTTTAGCTGCTGCTTCATGCAATGTGAGTCTTTACCAGTCATCTATTTCTCTCCCCTCATTCCTGTCTGTTGTGTTTCTTCCCTCATGATTCCCTTCCCAACAATTTAATTTGGCACACATGTTTTTCTCATACACTGTATCTCTCCTGTCAATTCAACCTTTAGCACAATATTCTTTCAAACATCCTAACTTGAACATACCTCACTAATGTCTGAAGAGAATTTTATCCCTCTAAACATTTACTGAGTAGGCTTCTTCAATATACGTCAGAGGGAGAACTTAAAGGTGTACTTCCCTTGACTCTCCTTGTTACATTCAGATCCTACTCATGATAAAGTTCTTCCTTCTTTGAGGCTTATGTCAACATGCCATTCTACTTTACTTATTCTAGTCCCTTCTTCAACTATCCTATCTAAGTTATTGCTCGATTGCGGTCATCATCTCAGAACTTGACGATATCTATTTTGATGTTCATAAATACAAAACATTCGATAAACTAGCCTTGAAATTACTGATAATCCTCACCTCAGTTTCCTTCATTTCAATGACATTTCAACCTATATTGTGATTAGTTAAAACTCTTCTACCTCAAAACTTTCACCTTGTAACTCCTCATATCACTACTCTTTACTTTGTCCTGTTCAAATAATTGATTCTCAAACTTGACTAAAGTTACCTAAAGAATTTGTTAAAAATATTGATGCTCACACTGTATTCAAAATAATTAAATAATAACTGTCAGTTTGGGCTACATAGCCATGGAAATACATTTTACATAACTCAAAATCCAATAAGGCCATTTTCATGCTGAAACTATTCAATATTCTCCTTATCTAGAGATAGAATTTTAACAACATGGCTTGCAGTACAGACAAACAAAAATATTTATAGGTTCAATTTATTTTTCTTTCATGCTTTTACTGCAAAGGCAGTTCTTTTTTCTCAATATATGCTTCCCTCCCTTACTATCTTGTAGCACCCTATTCATACTCCAAGATTCACCTCCTGTAGGAAGCCTTCCTCGATGTATTGCAGGAAAACAAAGGGCTTTCTTCCATGTGCATTTACAGATTCTTGTCCATGGCACTGTCTGGGACTTGTCACACTTCTGTAGTAATCAGTGTGCATAGCCTTTGCATATGTACATATGTCCCCTTCTATAGTGACCTTGGTTTTCATTATTTTGGTGTCTCAAATAAAAATAATAAAAGCTGCCATTGTTTTACAAAATATGCATGTAGTCTTCTAAGTATTAATGCTTTATTTCATTTATACTTTACAAAAATTATTATGTGGGAGGTAGTTTCAATTCAAATATATAGATAACTATGGTTAATTGTTCAGGAAATAATCACTCTCCTATCCCTCTATATGAGAGAAGTATATTTTTTATCCATTTGAGATCGGGCTTGGCCATGTGACTTGCTTTGGTCAATGGGATATGAACCTATATTTGAATGTCTTGAAAGTTTTGGTTACATACCTTGTAATTCTCTTCTCTGCCTTAAAAAGAGCATTACCTGGATAGCCCTTGTTTCCAGAAAATGTATCCATGTAGAACAGATATGAACTCATTCCCAGCCTGGACTCAAACCTAACCAAGTTTAGCTGAGAAATAGCCTACCTACAAACTGAATAAGAAAGCAATATTTGTTGTGTAAACCACTGGGCTTATTAGTTATTTTTATGCAAAATCATTGCAGCATTAGCTGACTACTACATCAAGAAAAGTAAAGATTACAGAGGATTGTTTAAGATTATATAGCTTAAAAAAGGACTGAGCTGGAACATAAAGCCAGGAAGGAATATCTTACCTTTATCCCTACTCTATTAACCTCTAAACTGTATAATCCTGTATGTACTGTAAAATCTTTAGCACAGAATACTCTCAATAACAATTTCTATAAAAAAGTAAAAAAATGGATAAGTAAACTAACATCATCTGCAAAGCAAGTAATATTTACCTCATTAACATTGTCAATGCTTAATTTCCTGTTGTAAGACAAAAACTACCAAAAAGCTTTACTTTTACTTTAGAATATTTTTACAGATTTTATTTTGTACGCAAGATTTTTTTCCCCAAATATTTTCTAAGGTTCATATCAAAAGAGCTTGCATTCTGCAAGCATGGATAAAAAAGCATTAACTAGACAATCAAAATGCTATGAAAAAGGGATGCAAGTCATTTATGGATCATGCACTTTCTATAATTTGCACACTGATGCAAGTATTGACTATACCACTTGGATTTCTTGAATTCATCACACATTTCTTGTGTCGCCACCTGCATATATATGTTCCTACAGTTGCTCCTTGTCTGTTGTACCATTCTCTTTTTAAACAATAAGAATCTTTCAGTTACATATATTCCTCCAAATTACTAACTTTTTTCCTGATTCTAAAAGGTAGATTTGTATTATGTTTTAAGATACAGGGTAAAGATTATTTTTAAAGCTTTTAGCACAGTACATTAATTTAATGTTATGTTTTCATGTTTTGTTAAGATTTTAATTTTGAAGAGCTTCAACTATAACAGACATAAAATACATCAGGTTTTTATATCCATTGATTATATCCTTATTTATACTTGTATATATTATACCTTTATTTACCTATCAACACACCCATTAGGTAATGTATAAGAATTAAAATATCAGGGAAGCTACAGGAAAACAGAAATTTACTTTCTAAGCCTGAGTGAGAAGCTCCTAGATTCTACTGGAATACAGTGGTTTAAGGTGCCTAAAGTACAAAGGGAGGTTATATACTTGATGAGGCCATTTTAAATTATCATGTGTATTTTCACACAAGCAATTACCAGAGTGCAGATGGTTCTGTTTTGTGGGTCAGTGTATAGGTGTTAAGAAAGTCAAGAACATTATTTCACTTAGTCCTAGAGAAAAAATTCATGTTTTTGAACAACAACAAAATACTTGTTTAGTCCAAGAGCCAATGCAAATATCAGGCAACCACCCCATTTATAAGTTTTCATATAATATATATTTATATGTATGCTCCCTCTCTATTAGAAAGTAGGCCACGTGAGAGTGAGAATGTGTTCTTTGGTTTAATGATGTATACACTGTTCCTGGAAAAATGAAAATATTGTAACGTCATAAAAGCACAGAATGCAGAATCACCAAAATGTAGCACTTGAGAAGAAGAGACTGAGGCACAGTAAGACAAATATATCAGTCTACAGATAAATAGGGTCATATTCAAAAAAAAATTTAGCTTTCTTCAGTTTTAATTCTAGTCTTCCTTTTGCTATACCAAAAAGATAACAAATGAAATAAAATCATACATAAAATAGTTTTAAAATGATTTCTAGGGCTTTACTGGACCACAAGAGATAAAAAATAAATATAATTTTCATCATATTGACAAAATAGCTTGCTTTGAATGGATGAAGCAGATATAAACCTCTAATATATGCATAAGGCCAAAAATAGTTAACTTAAAATGTAATTTCAATGGAAACTGATAAAAAATTGTGGCATTCTGATAATATCAATACTCAAAATACTATAAAAATAAGTATCATAAAATAAGCTTCAAAATATCAAATATCCCATGTCAACAGATGATAAATTGTCAGCAATATTAATAGCTACTAATATAAAATTTTAATGCATAGAGCTGCCAAAATCCACCAAAAAAGGAAACCTTTAAGAAATATTTTTTTATATTGTGATATCCTGAGGAAAAAAAAAATCACTGAATGGCCTTATTCATTAATATTTAGTGTGATAATTACTAGATGCTAATCCTCCTTCTTCCAAATAAATACAGTGTTATGAAGGAGAATGAACAAAAATATAGATGACTACAGGCAAGATTAATGAAGACTACATCAGAGCTATTCGCAGGGTGTTGTGGAAACCGTCTAACCAAAATTTGGAGAAATGGTATTTTAAAAGGCTTCTGGAAGGTATAAAAGTTGAAATGAGTCCTGAAAGATAAATAAGCATTATCTGAGGGGAAAAAGAAAACAGGTGAAGGACAACCCAGAGACTTAGACAGCAGATATTCATGGAGGGCATGAAATAAGATGGTCATAATTTAGAGACTTCAAGTAGCATGGTATAGAGAATACATGTGTTTTGAGGTGGATAATGCTGAAATGCGATACTGAAGCAGTAAGATGGGACTAGTCCAGATTAAACACTCTGATAAGGTTGTACATTATCCATATTTCATTAGGAGGAATTAAAAAATAAAACCTTTAGACAGCAAAATGACACAATCATGTATGTGCTTTAGAAGGAAAACCCTAGTAGAGCATGGCATAGAGAGGAAAAATCAAGAAAAAATGCTCAATGAAGACCTGAAATAAGGTAGGGGTTAACAAAAAGAAAAATGTGGGGAAGATAAAAAAAAGTGAGGCAAAACCTTAGAAGTCTTTGGTGAATGAAAGTCTTTGGTAACTGAAAGAGTTAATATACATAAAGAGATGGCTCTTTGATGTCTTTAATGGACATCTAGGTGACTAATGTTACTGTTTGATGAATTATAGAAAATATGAGAAGACAAGTTTGCAGATAGAGTGAAGTGGATGAGTACAATTAATAAAGTGTAGGTCTTATTATGCTAGAGAACATTGACTTTGTAATATTCAGTGGGACATTACAGTTCTGGAGCTTATGAGATGAGATAAATCAGAATGGATTTATAGAACTGAAGGTTAAAAATGTAGACAACAGAATCACTAATTGAAATATAAGTTGAATAATGAAGAATATGTAGAGGGAAAAGGATGATTGGAATAAATCTAAAAGAAATAACCATAGTTAAATTTGAGACAAAGAAAGTATAGTCAAGATACAAAGCAAAATAAGGACAGCCAAGAAGATGAAGAAAACCAAGGGAGAGTGTTTCTTCATAAGTGAATGAAGAAATTTAAAAATTTTTTAAAATTCTTGAAACTAATGAAAATTTAAACAAAGCATACCAAAACCTATGACTAGAGCAAAACAGTTCTAAAAGGGAAGACTATAGCAACAAACACCTAATCAAAATGTATTAGAAAGATCTCAAATAAATGCCTTAAATGTTAACATAAAGAAATTAGAAAAACAAGAGCAAACTAAACCCAAAATTAGAAGAAAGTAAATAATAAAGATCAGAGTATAAATGAACTAAACAGAGAGGAAAGAACATAAAAGATCGAGTAAACAGTTGTTTTTTGAAAAGATAAACAAAATAAAGAAACCTTTAGCTCAAGCTCAACTAAGACAAGAAGCATGTTGAAATCAGAGATGGAAAAAGAGACATTACAAGTGATACCACAAACAATGCAAAGGATCATAATATACTATTATGAAGAACTATATGCCCAAAATTGAAAATCCTAGAAGAAATGAATAAATTCCTGGACACATAAAACCTACCAAAATTAAATAATAAAGAAAGTGGAAATCTGAACTGACCGATAGTGAATAATGACACCAAGTAGCAATAAAAAATCTCCCATCAAAGAAAAGCCCAGGACCTTACAGCTTTTCTGATGATTTCTACCAAACATTTAACGAACTGATATGATTTTTTAAAAACTATTCAAAACAATTAAAGTGGAGGAAATTCTTTCAAACGCATTCTACAAGGCCACGATCACTCTAATACCAAAAATTAGGCAAGGACACAATTTAAAAAGAAAAGTACCAGCCAACATCCCTGATGAGCATACAAGGAAAAATCAACAAAATACTAGGACACCAAATTTGACAACATATTAAAAAGATCATTCACCATGATCAATTGGGATTCATCCCAGTTGTACAAGGATGATTTGATACATGCAAATCAATGAACACAAGACACCACATGTACAGAATCAAGAAAAAAGCCAATATGATCATTTCAATAGATGCAGAAAAAGCACTTGATAAACATCCTCTGTGATAAAAACTCTTAAGAAATTAGGCACAGAAGCAATGTACCTCAACACAATAAAGTCCATATAGGACAAATGCACAGCTAATATTGCAATGAATGGGGAATAGTTGAAAGCTTTTCCTCTGAAATCTGGAAAAAAATACAAACAAGAATGTCTACATTCATCACTTTTATTCAGTATAGTGCTGGAAGCCCTAGTTAGGGCAATTAGGCAAGAGAAAGAAAGGGCATCAAAATTGGAAAGGAAGAAGTCAAATTGTCTCTGTCTGCATATGACATAATCTTATATATACAAAACCCTAAAGACTCCACCAAAAATATTAGAAGAAATTTTTTCAGTAAAGTTGCAAGATACAAAATCAACATATAAAATAAGTAGCATTAATATACACCAATAGCAAACTATCTGAGAAAAAAATGAAGAAAGCAATACCATTTACAATAGTTAAAGAATAAAACTAGGAACACATTTAACCAATGGATTGAAAGAGCTCTACAATGAAAACTACAAAACACTGATGAAAGAATTAGAAGAGGATACAAATGGAAAGATACTCTGTGTTCAAGGATTAGAGAATTGATATTGTTTAAATGTCCATACTATCCAAAGCAATCTAAAGAGTCAATGCAATCTCTATCAAAATACTAATGTTATCTTCACAGAAATAGGAGAAAATCTAAATATTTGTATGGAACTACAAAATAACTAAAATAGCCAAAGTAATCTTGAGTGAAAAGAACAAAGGTGGAGGCATCACACTACATGACTTACTATATAGCTACAGTAACCAAATGAGCATGATATTGGCATAAAAAATAAATGCAGAGACCAACAGAAGAGAAGAGAAAACACAGGAATAACTCCACACACCTACAGTCAACTGATTTATACAAAAGTGTCAGAAACATTCAATGCAAAAAGGACAATCCCTACAATAAATGGTGCTTGGAAAACTGGATATCTGCATGCAGAAGAATGAAGCTACATTTCTATCTCTCACCATATAGAAAAATCAACTTAAAATGGATTCAAGATTCAAATGTATGACCTGAAAGTATGAAATTACTAGAAGAAAATATGGAGGAAACTATTCATGACATTGGTCTAGGCAAGGATTTTTTTGATATGTCCTTAAAAGCACAGGCAAAAGAAAGCAAAAATAGACAAATGGAATTATATCTAACTAAAGAGTCCTGCACAATAAAGGAAACAATGAATGAAGACACAACATATAGAATGGGAGAAAATGCTTGCATAGTGTGCATGTGACAAGGGGTTAATAACCAGAGTATATAAGAAACTCAATAGCAAAACAAAAACAAAAACAAAAAACAACAAAACAAAACAAAAAACAAACTCCAATTTAAAAATAGGCCTAAGACCTGAACTAACATTTCTCAAAAGAAGATATACAAGTGGCCAACAGGTATATGAAAAAATGCTCAATAAGACTAGTCATCAGGGAAACGCAAATCAAAACCACAACAAGACATCACCTCACACTTGTCAACATGACTATTATCAAAAAATTAAAATAAAAATAACATTATTCAGCTCCCATTTATGAGTGAGAACATGCAGTGTTTGGTTTTCTGTTCCCACATTAGTTTGCTTAGGATAATAGCTTCCAACTCCATCCATGTCCCTGCAAAGAACATGATCTCATTTCTTTTTATGGCTGCATAGTATTCCGTGGTGTATATGTACCACATTTTCTTTATCCACTCTATCATCAATGAGTATTTGGGTTGATTCCACGTTTTTGCTATTGTGAATAGTGATGCAAAAAACACAGAAGGACATGGGGGGGAACAACACACACTGGGGCCTGTCGGGGGGTGAAGCAGAGGGAGGAAGAGTATTAGGAAAAATAGCTAATGCATGCTGGACTTCATACCTAGATGATGGGTTGACAGGTGCAGCAAACCACCGTGGCACACGTTTACCTATGTAACAAACCTGCACATCCTGCACATGTAGCCTGTAACTTAAAAAAAAAAAACAAAACACCCACTTCAAACAGAAAAGAATTATTTTTAACACTCCTTTTAAATAAAAATTTAACACACACACAAAAAAATAAAAAATATTGGCATGGATTTGGAGAAATTAGAACACTTATACATTATTGGTGAGAATGTACATTAGTACAGCCATTTTGGAGAATAGTAAGAAAGTTCTTCAGAAAAATGAAAATAGAACTGTCACATAATCCAGTAATCCCGCTACTGGGTACTATCCCAAAGAAATGAAATTGGTATATTGAAGAGATAGCTGTACTCCCATGTTTACCGAAGCACTATTCACAATAGCCAAGATTTAGAATCAACGTGCCACTCAACAGATGAATGGATAAAGAAACTGTGGCACATATATACAATGGAATACTGTTAGCCATAAAAAAGAATAAAATCTGTCATTTGCAGCAACCTTCATGAACTGGGAGAACACTATGTTAAGTGAAATAAGCCAGGGACAGAAAGACAAATATAGGATGATATCACTCATCTGTGGAATTTAAAAAAAAAAAACTGATTTCATAGAACTACAGAGTAGAAGACCAGATACTGGAGACTGGGGAAGGGTGGAGAAAGGTGGAGACTAGGAGAGATTGGTCAATGAGTAGAAAATTACAGACAGGAGGAACAGGTTCTGGTGTTCTATTGCATATTAGGATGGCTATAGTCAACATTATTGTATGTGTATGTCAAAATAACTAGAAGAGAAAATTTTGAATCTTCTCACAACAAAACATTTTGATATTTAAGGTGATGTAAAAGCTAATTACCCTAATTTTTATTACACAATGTATACACATATGAAAAAAATCACATTGTACCCTCTAAGTATGTACAATTATGTGTCATTTAAAAATAAAACATTTTAAGAAATAGATGAAACATTTTCAAGGAGATTTGTGAAGGAAACAGTGACTTTGCTACCTAGTATCCATTCAGCCTTCCTCTCCCCTCCTGGAAAAGATCATGTGATTTCTTTGGGGAAACTACCACTTTTTACTATCAGGCCAGGTTGTTGGATGGTGTTGTCATCTAGTAATATTTGAGAAACATTCCTCTTGTCAACGTTCTTGATTCATGCATGACCATATGACACAATCAAAACCAATAGTAATACTTTGAGTCTTTATGTGAAAATTCACTAATAAAGAATATTGCTTAGGTTTTTAAACCATAATTAGACACAATGCTGTTTCTGGGAACCACCAGATGAAACAAAAAAAAAGCAGGAGCAGCAGAGCCAAGTGAAACTGTGTCCTACATTGTGGCTGCTGCTGCTGCTTTTGTTATAGGCATCAATGAATTCAAGTACTGTGTCAGCCTGAGTTCCATTTCTTTTACTTTTGTCACTTTATATAGAAATGTCCCTACAGCATACAAGATGTTTACAAGTCTCAAATACAAAAAGAATAATAAGATATGAAGACACAGACCTATTTAGCAATGAAATTATTTGTAAAGTTGACCAGGTGTTTTTTTGTTGTTCACATTTACAAACGTAAAAGACATGAATTGCATCCAGCCATCATAGATTGTTCTACCAAATAAGCCAGGAGATGGAAAAAGTAAAGAAGTGGATTTTATAAGGGGTTAGTAAGCATTAGTATCAAAATGAATGCCTAGAAATTTGGATTCTCAATCTCAGAATTATAGTATTTTTGTAAGAAGGGTTCCATCAGATGTTAAGTCTACTTGTATTCAACTATAAATCACAGAAGTATTAGTGTAAATGTAAAAATTCATGTTTTGTGCTCACCATGTTATCTTTTCTACCACCAAAAATGCATGTTTTAAAACATCTTTAACATTTCAGGGTCTTCTATTATGTTATTTACATATATCACTTTTATATTTTATTCCAAATACTATAATTTCAGCAAAACAGTATAGAAAATTTGCTTGTATTACATAGTGAAGGATGAGACGTGTGTAACAACATTATGATATACTTAATAGACCTGTCCTTGGTACCAGCAAAAGTAAAAAGCAGAATTTTTTTTTTTTTTTTTTTTTTTTAGATGAAGTCTCGCTTTTTCTCCCAGACTGGGGTGCAGCTCACTGCAACCTCCGCTTCCCAGGTTCAAGCAAGGCTCATGCCTCAGCCCTCCAAGTAGCTGGGATTACAGGCACACACCACCACATCTGGCTAATTTTTGCATTTTTAGTAGAGATGGGGTTTCACCATGTTGGCCAGGCTCGTCTGGAAGTCCGGAGCTCAAGTGATCTGCCTGCCTCAGCCTCCCAAAGTTCTGGGATTACAGGCGTGAGCCGCCACACCCAGCCCTGAGATATCTTCAAGAATTAACAAGTTGTGACTGAAAGAATAGCAAATAAATTGTAAAAAAATTTAAATATAAAACCATAACAAATTTTGACATCTATTTTACCTGAGAGTATATCTTCAAAATATATGTTTCAGTCCCTTGTGGTTATTTTAAAAAGTTAATGTATTCAGTTAAAAATATTGTACTTTACAGAGATAAAATTTTCAGGAATCTTGTTTCTGGGTGCACTAAACCATTTCTTACTTTGATACGTTAAGCACCTCACGTATTGTTTTAGTTATTTTGGATAATTGGAATCTAGTATTTAAACTAAAAGGCTTTTCAAGAACACACAGGTAATGAAACAAGCATCCGCTAAATTTATGTATTTTATAACAATTCATAATGAGTCTTAGGGAAGTGTTATAATAGAATCACATTACACAATTCATACAAAAAAAGGACTACAGAAAAATGCAAACTTTTATTTAAAATAAGAGGTATAGAAAGACTCCATTTTTTATATTTGCTTAAATGAAGAAAATTTAAAAATGTTTATTTAATTCATTTATGTGGTTAGAGCAACAAAGAATGCAAAACAGGAAGGAAACAGCAGGCCTACTTTATACAAACAACACAAGGAAACTCCTTATTTTTGTAAAACTCTACATAAGAAACCCTATAGCAAATGTCATACTAAAAAGGGAATTTTGGATGCAGTTTCTTTAAGATTGGCTAAAATATAAGGATTCCTATTAGGTTTACACATATTACTAGAGATCTTGTTCAATACAATAACAGAATAAATAGATATAAGGGCTATAAGCATAGGAAAAGTAGACATATATCTGTCATTACTAAGAAAAAATTTTGCCAAGCAAACTACTGGTCACTTAAAGAAATTTTTCCTCTCTTTCTGCATTTAAATACAAAGCATTGAAGTTACTATTTTTGTCTGTTTCTGGAGAGCTAAAACTGATGTTTGTGCTCTTATTAGAAGCACATTTTTACATGTCTTTGATTAAGCTTATTAATTACGTTATTCAAGTTATTAATGATAATTTTGGTCACTGTAAATCTTTGCTTTTAGAGGGGTAGTTAAGTTTCTTAACTAAAATAGATGATTATATTCCTTTCGGAATTTCTATCACAGTGCTTTTATATGTTCATAAAATTGAGTTGCTATGTATAGCTATGTTCATTGTCATTGATAAGAATTTAAAAATAATACTGTCCTTTATCTAGAAACTATCTTAACAAAAAAGGCAAGACAACTGTTATAAACCTGTTCATAACCTACCAAGGAAAATAAAACTAGATATGTTTGTTGAATTTAGTAAATCTGCATGTTTAAAAGTTCTTCACATATTAAAATGTTCTACCATCCTTATTTTTCTGTTACTTAATTAGGACCCATGCTACTATTTCTTTTTCCCCTACAATTATAATGTATCTATATATTTTGATTTATCCCAATTAACATCTAATTAACCCTTTCAACATCAATTTATAATGTGAGGAAATTTTTCATTGTAATTTCTGCAAATATTTTTTCTAACTCATTTATTTTCCTCACTATTTTGGAATCTACATAAGTTAGAGAAGTCTATGATTTAACTGTGCCTTCTCATTTTGAAGAAAAGACTGACAAATTTAAAAAAAAAAAAAACCCTCATCTTACCACTAACTAGTTCTCCAGAAATTATTATTTGGTTATTCAACTCACCTAAGTTTTTTATTTTCACTATTATTTCTATAAAGGTATTTCCAAATTATTCATTTTTGTAATGATCTGCTTCTTTCCAATTAAAGTTATAATCATACTTCTTCATATCTTTGAGTGTATTTATAAGTTATTTTACATTCTTGTTTTATTTGGTCCACTAAACATGTTTGTATAGTATAAGATGCTCCTTTTGTTGTCTTTGTAAGGTTATATCTTTTTTTTCTCTGTTTACTACTAATATTCATATAGTTGTGTGTGTGTGTGTGTGTGTGTATATATATATATATATATATATATATATATATATATATATATATATATGGGGGAGATGGAGTCTCGCTCTGTCATCCAGGCTGGAGTGCAGTGGCGCAATCTCAGCTCACTGCAACCTCCACCTCCCGGGTTCAAGCAATTCTCCTGCCTCAGCCTCTCAAGTACCTGGGACTACAGGTGCATGCCACCATGCCTAGCTTATTTTTTGTATTTTAGTAGAGACAGGGTTCCACCGTGTTGCCCAGGCTGGTCTCAAACTCCCGAGCTCAGGCAATCCACCCACCTCGATCTCCCAAAGTGCTAGGATTACAGGTGTGAGCCACTGCACCTTGCCTGTATCTGTATCTTGTTTGAAAATCTATATTAAATAATAAGGACTAAAGCTTTCCCTAAGCTTGTGCCCCCTCTGGTGAGTTTATGGAGTAAATCCGAACATATGTCTCAAGATGGAATCCTCTAGAGGTATAGTCTGGGATTAATCAGTCCCCATCCATCACTTTTCATTAGTAGATGCAGTTTTTAGAGAATTTACACACGAGCCCTCTTCTGGAGGGCCATGTTTTGCATTAGAAGAGGGATGCCAGGGATCTGGCTAGCATGCTTTCTCCTATTATTCATTCCTGCTGCAACCAGACTCAGGAGCCACTTTGACTCTGACCAGTAGTAGACTAATTCTTCTGTTTCTTTGTCAAGTAGACTTTTAACAGAATGAGGAAAATTCTAAACCAACTGTATAAAGCATTCAATTTCAATCCAAAACATATTTAGAATATACTCAAATTTTATAAAAGAAGCCAACTTCAAACGATTTTTTTTAATCAGGTAAAGTAATCCTGAAATTCACTCTGATTTACTTCCTGCACTCTAAAGGAAAAAGGGTGCTAGAAAAAATATTTACCTTTACATATATAAATGAACAGCTTAGCATTAAGGATACAGCCTAAAACTCAATCCCACAACTATCACAGCTAGGAAAGTCATTAAGAGGAAGCTGGTGGCTGAAACCCTGCCAACCTGCATCTATCATTCTCAGTTTTGCTTTATATTAGTGGTAAATTTAGTTCCCAATATATAGATTATCTAACTCTGACTAAATTTGTCCAACTTCTTGACCTTTAATGAATTGGCAACCCACTGTCACACTTAAGTCACTTGATAATTGTGACTTTGCTGATCTCTGGCAAGGCCTAAGACTCATGACTTGAAAACCCTACAGCCAATAAAACTTAATAACTTACCATTAGGTTTCTAGTTAAGTCAGACAAATATGTACTTAAAAAATGAAATAGTTTATTAGATTATGTTCTTTTATCCTTTTCAGTGCATATCTTTACTTTTAGATAACTAATATATACAAAAGAGAACAGGGCTGTTGAAAAACTGAGTATTTTTAGTAAGCTATTAAAATTAAGTATATACAAGCGATATTATCTTCACTATGAAGCTAGTAACTTAATTATACCAATGTAAGAAAATGTCACAGCATAAAAGGTTTTATTCACCAAAGAATTCATTCAAAGACATAGACTATGTGGTAGTCTATATACTGCTATAAAACATTGATTTAATTTGCCTAATAGTCAATATTAAATCTACATGTGTAATTAATAATTTGCCATTACCAAAATAACCTTAGTACAGGCTGCCTCATTTTATTGTGTTTCACTTTTATGCACATTGCAGATACTGTGCTTTTTTCAAATAGAAGGTTTGTGGCAACCCTGTGTCAAGCAAGTCTATCGACACCATTTCTCCAACAGTGTGTGCTCACATTATGTCTGTGTCACATTTTGCAAATTCTTACACTGTTTCAAGCTTTTCCACTATTAATATATATGGTATGGTGATCTGTGATCAGTGATATTTGATTTTACTATTGTAATTGTTTTGGGGCACCACAAACCACACTTTTATAAGACAGTAAAACTTAATTGATAAATGCTGTGTGTGTTCTGACCAGCTGATTCCCATCTCTCTCCCTCTCTTCAGGCCTCCCCATTACATAAGACACAACACTGTTGAAATTAGACCAATTAATAACTCTACAATGGCCTCTAAGTTTTCAAATGAAACGAAGAGTCACATATCTTTCTTTTCAAATCAAAAGCTAGAAATGATTATGCTTTGTGAAGAAGGAATGTCAAAAGCCAAACTAGGTGAAAAGCTAGGCCTCTCACACAAAACATTTAGCCAAGATGTGAATGCAAAGGAAAACTTCTTGAAGGAAATTAAAAGTGCTACTCCAGTGAAGACACAAATGTTGAGAATACCAAACAGACTTATTACTATTATGGAAAAAGTTTGAGTGGTCTGGATAGAAGATCAGATCAGCCACATTTCCTTAAGCCAAAGCCTAATCCAGAGGAAGGCTCTAACTCTCTCCAATTCTATGAAGGCTGATTGATGAGGAAGCTGCAGAATTAAAGGGGGACTTAGCAGAAGTTGGTTCATGAGTTTGAAGGAATGTAGCCATCTCCATAAAAGTGCAAGGTGAAGCAGCAAGTGTTGATGAAGAAGCTGTAGCAAGTTATCCAAAAGATCTAGCTAAGATCACTGATAACGGTGGCTACACTAAACATCAAATTTTCAACACAGATCAAACAGCCTTCTATTGGAAGACGCAACTAAAGACATTCATAGCTAGGAAAAAGTCAACACCTGCTTCAAGTCTTCAAAAAGACATGTTGACTCTTGTTAGAATTGTAGCTGATGACTTAAGTTGAAGCTGAAGCTTACTTACCATTCTAAAAATCCTTAGAAATGATGGGAATTGAACAATGAGAACACATGGACACAGGAAGGGGAACATCACACTCTGGGGACTGTTGTGGGGTGGGGGGAGGGGGGAGGGATAGCATTAGGAGATATACCTAATGCTAAATGGCGAGTTAATGGGTGCAGCACACGAGCAAGGCACATGTATACATATGTAGCTAACCTGCACATTGTGCACATGTACCCTAAAACTTAAAGTATAATAATGATAAAAAAAAAAGAAATTATGTTACATCTACTCTCCCTGTGCTCTATAAATGGAACAACAAAGCCTGGGTGACAGCACTTGTGTTTATGACATGATTTACTGAACATTTTAATCCAGAAAAAAAGATTCCTTTCAAAATATTACTGTTCATTGACAACGTATTAGTCACACAAGAGCTCTGATATTAATATTACAAGGATATTAATATTTTCATGACTGCAAACACAACATCCACTCTACAGCTCATGGATCAAGAAATCATTGTGACATTCAAGTCTCATTTAAGAAATGATTTTTGAGAGGCTAGAGCTGCCACAGATAGTGATTTCTATGATGGATCTTGGCAAAGAAAATGTAAAACCTTCTGGAAAGAATTCACCATTCTAGAAGCCACTGAAAACATTCATGATTCATAGGAGGAGGTCATAATATCAACATTAAGAAAGATTTAGAAGAAGTTGATTCCAGCCCTTATAAATTAGTTTGAGGGGTTCAAGACTTCCGTGGAGGAAGTCACTGCAAATGTAGTGAAAATAGCAAGAGAACTAGAATTAGAAATGAAGCCTGAGGATGTAACTGAATTGCTGCAATCTCATGATAAAACCTGATGGATGAGGATTTGCTTCTCATGGATGAGCAAGGAAAATGATTTCCTGAGATGAAATCTACTCCTGTTGAAGTTGCTATAAACATTGTAGAAATTATAACAAAGGATTTAGAATATTAAATAACCTTAGTTAATAAAGCAGTGGCAGTGTTTGAGGATTGATTCCAATTTTGAAAGCAATTCTATCGTGAGTAAAATGCTATACAATAGTTCCACATGCTACAGAGAAATCTTTCATGAAAGGAAGAGTCAATTGATGTGCCTAACTTCATTGTTGTCTTATTTTAAGAAACTGCCACAGTCACCCTAACTTTCAGCAACCACTATCCTGATCAGTCAGCAGCCATACACATCGAAGTAACATCCTCCACCAGCAAAAACACTATGACTTCCTGAAGTGTCAGATAACCGTTTGCATTTTTCAGCAATATTTTAAATTAAGGCATGCACATTGTTTGTTACACATAATGCTATTACACACTTAGACTACAGTATAGTGTAAGTATAAATTTTATATGAACTGGGAAACAAAAAAAAATTTGTGTGACTCACTATTGTAATATTCGCTTTATTGTGGTGGTTTGAAGCTGAATCTGCAATGTCTCCAAAGCATGCCATATTTTACCTCTAAAAAATAATTTGCATCATACTTAAAGGACAATGAGGAAAAGAGAAAAATCCCAACATTTACACATTCCCAAAGTACATATTTTCTTCTGTATACATCATTTTTCAAGTTGAATGGTATATTATTAATTCCTTAACAAAATATATAAAGAAGTTCCACAATTACTTTTAAAAATTGGTACTTTCACGTTGGTTGCAAAAAGTTGTATTAGCTCCTTCAAATATACACATCAATTTGTTGCTCAGGGAGGAAAAGAAAATCCCTGAAAACTGTATAAAATTAGTATGCATGTATTTGTAAACAAGTATAGCATCATAACAGTTCTTTTCTTATCTCTTCAAACATTGTGTTCTTAAAGCAAGTCATACATCGGGCCAGGCGTGGTGGCTCACACCTGTAATCCCAGCACTTTGGGAGGCCGAGGTGGGTGGATTACAAGGTCAAGAGATGGAGACCATCCTGGCCAACATTGTGAAACCCCATCTCTACTAAAAATACAAAAATTAGCTGGGCGTGGTAGCAGGCGCCTGTAATCCCAGCTACTCGGGAGGCTGAGGCAGGAGAATCACTTGAACCTGAGAGGCAGAGGTTGCAGTGAGCCGAGATCGCGCTACTGCACTCCAGCCTGGTGACAGAGCAAGACTCCGTCTCAAAAACAAAACAAAACAAAACAAAAAAAAACCAAGTCATACATCTATGACACTGTATTTCAATCTTAGTTGTTACAGGATTAACAATTTATCTTATCATAATGGACTACTCTTGTAGTAATAAAATCCTCTTGAAAATTATGCATTGTTGATTCATAAATGTATAGCCCAAAGACTTGTCCCAAAATGCAGATTTGTCTCTCATCTAGGGCCACTTAGAAATGCTTTTTAAAAAAATTTTTGGTCCAGCATCATATGAAGATTTTAGGAGTACACTAGGAAACAATAGCCTGGTTTCTACTTTTTTTTTTTTTTTTAATGATATCAGAACTTCCGATCAAAATAGGAAGAAATTGAATCTTTCCTCAACATGTTTGAGTTCCTCCTCTTTATTAACTTAGTGATCACACAATTGAGGAGTATATTTATTATTACTAGTCCACATTTATCTCCTCCTTTAATCAATTATTACTTTTGGCATGATTATTTTTGATACAATTCTTTTCTTGATGTCAGAGTAATATCTACTGATTTCAACTCTCATTTTTATGTTTTGTTACATATTCTATTATTTTTTGATATGAACTTTCACTCTATGTGTGTCCCAATCAAAAGTCTATAATCTTCGCTTTATTTTAGTAAAGGCTTACAAGGCATCTTTCAAAATTATAGTCAAAATGGCATGTTTAAGCTTAGATAAATGCATAGTGTGTTTCAAATTGTACACACTGTACCATTTCTGACAGGAGGGAGCATCTATTTTAACTATGCCCTAATGAGCACTAAACCTTCTGATTTCAATTTTATACATCTGATGATGGAACAAATTTTTTTGAGACTGGCTTCTGGCTTGATACTTTTCTAACTTTGGCATACCATGCCCTTGTGTCAGTAGCTCGATGAGTGGGCAAAGTGGAGAATAAGGAGTATTCCCAGGCATTCCTCTGGGAAGGTGAGCACCATTGTAACCACACTTGGAAGGATGGCAAAACACATCACTATCCCCCATAATCTCCAAATCAATGTATTCCCAACTAAACTTTCTCTTTACCAAACATTGAAAATGCCTGCAGTCACTGCAACGCCCCCTGACACAAAGGAAAGTATGACAGAGAAGTCAAAATGAAAAGAGACAATGTCTTAATTAATGATGGTTAAAAAATCTTGGTTTTGAAAATTTTACAAAAACAGATTTCTAGGACTCCTGTAGGGATTTAGAAGGGGCTGTGCAACTATAGGACCAGGAAGCTTTAACTTCATTAGCTTCCCAGTAAAGATGCCTCAGCTATAAAGATAAAACACAATTTTGTATATGTTTTACTTAGGGTTTCTCTTGGTCATTGATATAAGTTTCTTTCTGGGACATAAACTTTTCACATGTTACCTAAATTCATTTTGGGGTCTGAATATTTTTTAGCATACTTTACTTGTTATCTCCTCTTTCTGGTTTTTCCTCTTGCAATCTCACTTATCCATGTTCATCTTGAAGGCACATCTCTCTGGCCAGATCTATAACTCATAAAAGTACCTCACGAACCTTTTTAGGCAATTTTATTTACTTTATTATTATTTCAGTAGTTTGCGGGAAGAGGTGGTATTTGGTTACATGGATAAGTTATTTAGTGGTGATTTCTGAGCTTGTGGTGCACCCATCACCAGAGCAGTGTACACTACACCCAACGTGTACTCTTTTGTCCCTCACCCATCCCCACTCTTCCTCCCAAGTCCCAGAAGTCCATTATATCATTCTTATGCCTTTGCGTCCTCATAGCTTAACTCCCACTTATAAGTGGGAACATACGATGTTTGGTTTTTAATTCCTGAGTACTTCACTTAAAATAATGGCCTCTAACTCCATCCAAGTTGTTACAAATGCCATCATTTCATTCCTTTTTATGGTTGAGTAGTATTCCATGGTGTATATATACCACATTTTCTTTATCTACTCATTGGTTATTTAGTCTGGTTTCTTAAAGTATTTATTAACAATTTTACCAAGTCTCTTGGTCCAAACAAAACAAGAGCATTAGGACCCTAAGTTATGACTAACTGGCCTATTAATTTGGTACAGTTAATCTTGATCCCTGCTTCTCCCAATCCTCTACACCATTCACCCCCACCATGATTTATCACCTAGGTAGGATAGGTAATTCTACCAAGGCTCCAGCCTTGCTCAAATAATCCATGGAGAATACTGTTTTTAAGAAGCCTACTTGTAAGGCCCAGAATGCCTGTTTTGAAAATTCTTCAGTCATTTAAACCAGTTTATACCATATATTTATTGCCATGAGCTCTGTGCCAGCCACATGGCAATATTGTGAGATATTCTCTTAAGAGAAAAAGAAAACTGGAAGAATGTGTTTATTAACTAAAATGTTAACTACGAACATTTCCTAGGAAGTCATATGATGGCCATAGTTTTATCTGTGTAATATATCTATTATAAAGACAAATGAGAACAGTATATGGTAATCATTAAATGTGAAGGCTCTGGACAGAGACTGCCAAGTTGAAAGCCCTGGTCTACAATTTATAAATGGTATATACCCTTAGGAAAGTCAATTGCCAATCTGTGACTCAGTTTCTTTGTCTGAGAAAATGACACAGACTGTCGTGAGTATTAATAAACTAATATATAGGAACATTTAGAATGATCCCAGGCTGGTAGCAAATAATCTAATTATGATTAATTAATGACTCACACTACGATACTTTGTATGTTTAAAAGTGATCCTGAGGGTATATATATATTGTGTGGTACATACATAATATATATTGATGTATTAATAGGTCATTTAAAGGTCACATGGATAAATCAATAAATTTGTATATTAAAACGTATATATACAAAATAATCATATCCTGAAACAGTACATTTTTAAATTACTTGCTTAGTCATTTTAAAAATCAACCAGAGGAACTCTTTTATGCATTTCTTCACCCAGAGTGAAAAAGAAGATGTAAATTTTCAAATTCTATTTTTCTTGCTTCATTTTTAGCTGACCAATCATTAAAAAATTATCAAACAACTGGAAAAAAAGCATTTAAACTGAAAATCTCAATCAAAACATAATAAGCAGAACTATAATCCAGTATCAACATATTTTTCTCTGCCTAAAGCTAAAATACCTTTTCTTATTAAGAACCATACAAGAATCCCATTCCCCTTGCAAAGGAGGCACATTTATCTCAGGGTAAATTGTGCAATATTACCATCGTAATTTCAAAGGAAAGAATGAAAAGCAAGCACAACTCTCAAAATGCTCGGGCTAGTGTTCACTAAATTCTGTTGTTGTAGTTGTTAAAATGATTTCAGGAATAAAAAGAAAACTGAAAACTAAACCTTTTATATAAGATGCCAATAAAGTTGCTACACCATCTGAGTTACTCAAATCCAGGTTTTATTCCATAAATTTTAACCTAGCAAATACTAAATCTTTAATCTTAGCAAGGTTACATAGTATAACTGTAGGTCAACTAGAGCAGACACCAAGAGACCTGGAGTGGGGGACCTCATTCCACAATGGTTGCACAAACTTGAGAAAATCAATTCAAGTCTCAGTACTTACTACCAAACTGTCAGAGGAGTTTTAAAGATATATGAGCATAATTCTAGACTAGATGAGAGATTAGGGCCACATAAACCTATGGATGCTTAGATAAACATCAAAGAATTGTGACATTGACCAAATCAAATTTAACAACACAAACCAGATTTTAAATTTTAATACTTAGAGAAGACAACAAAAATTTCATTAAAATGGTAACCACCAGAAATAATCTGAACTAAGAATCACAATGCTACAATAACATTTGAGAAAACACATTAATATGACATACTACTAAATTATTTGAAAATATATCACAACAGAATATGAAATACAAATGTAATATTATTTTAAAGGTACTCTAATAGATTTAAACAAAAGAAAAGCAACTTCAGCAAATTCAGATTGTTACTTTTTCCTGAAATATATATAAATATTAATGCGCAAATTTTAAAAATATATTTCCATCTTATAATTGAAGCCACATCTGAGTAAAGAACCCTGATTAAAGTTTCAGGAACACACATTTGTGAACAATAACAACAAAACAATGGTAACAAGAACTTCTTAGCAAATTACTATATTAATGAAGCAAAGAACAAAACCCCAAATGCAACTATTGAGAGCCCAATTGTCATAAGCATACTATTTCTTAAAATTATTGATCTCTGAACTATTTTTCAATAACTCACAAGGTCAATAAATGCAGCGTGTAGGGAGCATTTCAGAGTAATGGGACAAAACCATTCCCGTGCATACACATGATTAGACTAAGTTTCCAATTTATTTGGCCTTAGACAATGAACATCAGCAGAAGGTGGGTAGCTATGCAGGGCAGGTTAGTAATTGAGCAAGGACTGGCTTCCTTGCATTCAAGGTTTCTTGTGAAGGAACACTACCTATGGGAGGGCCAGCATTCCATCTGAGAAGTTACACTCATTGCTTCCTTTTTAGACTCAGGGCTTATATCATAGTTTTAAAGTTTATACCAACAGTGCACGTTCTGAAATGTCAGGGTATATTTACTAATATGTGTTTCTATTAGTGTTTAAAATCAACTCACAAAAGCCACATCGAGAGAAAACTGAACCAGTGCTGAGGTAGCCTCAATAAATAGCTGTTTCTGTATAAAGACTATTTTCTCAAGAAATAGCCCTCATAATTAATACTCCACAGAATGTGCTGCGAGGTCTGCCACTCTAAATATTTTGAACTTCAGCCTTGGAGAATAACATTAGTGGTGGTGCACACGTAAAACACTCTGGGCTCCCTACTGATTTGATGTTACTGTATTTCTTTACGAACTTGCAGTCAGAAACAGCCATATGCTATATACTACTGAAATTATTACAGAGCTGTTCTTGAGTGGTATTACCAAACACATAGTACAACTTAGTATCAGTACCTACAAAAACTATGGCCTGTATGAGAAATTCATTTTAATCTTTTGGATATTGTAAACCTCTGGAGTATACACATTTAGTTCTTTTCTTCGGCTGCTAGGAAGCTCAAAGCTCAATTTGTAGCTCACAGCTAGATAACGTGTTGACTCTTATGCTGCTTACCTTCAGATTTACCCATTTCCCTGCCTTTATCTTCCCTTTGCGCCAATTATATATTTAATATGTTGCCTCAAGTTATTTCAAAAATAATGAAGAGACAATGTGAGTAGAGTGGCAAATATACTGTTTTATATATTCATATAAATTATGCACATTTATTTTATATATATTTATATAAAATATAATGGGCATTTATTTTACATATGCTTATGTACAGATCTGAGTTTTTAGCCCAAAAAAATAAAAGTGATAAAGCTATTACTAACCTAATAGGATTAAAGGCATATAATGTAAATGTGCACCTTTATTTAAAGAAATTCAGTAACAACAAAAAAGTATGCCAGATCTTGTTTCTGAAGACCTTGATTTGAAATTTTTCATTTTAATACCTAGATAACCTTAGCCGATTAAATTTAATAACATTTATAAAAAATGTTTTGAATTGTAAAACTCCTTAAGTAATCAAGGTTTGAACAGATGCAATACAAATCAATCAAACAAAAAAGTTAGTATGAGTAACACTAGTGGGAAGTGAGTTTTTAGGAAGATTCTTCCTTTCCAAGAAAGGCTTGAGGGAGTGAGACACTTGATTTTGAGGAGGCCTCCATGTAAGGTCAGCTGATAGAATTTACTAGAAATTATATAAGGGTCTTCCACAGGCCCTTCTCACTTAAAAAAAAAAAATCCTTGTAAGAGAATACACCTGGCCTGTCTGATTATACCTAAGACCGCAAATTACGGATTTACGAGCCACAGTTGTGTTAGAGAAGGGATGTTAATCAGGTAGTCTTTCTTGCAAGGTCTAAAAGAGAGAGAGATCCTGAAAGGAAATAGATCATCTGGGCCTGTACAGACCACACAGAATTACTACTCATCAGTCACTGAAACAAACTGTGTGTCAGTGCAGGAAGAGGCACCATAGAAAGCTTCATCTGTTGGTTTGGGACGGCCCAGCTGCTGGGTTGGTAATATCCCCAATATTCCCCTCTAATCATTAGTAAACCTTGGTGCATGAGACATTGTACTAGTCCATTTTCATGCTGCTATAAAGACATACCCGAGACTGGGTAATTTATAAAGGAAAGACGTTTAATTGACTCACAGTTGTGCATGGCTGTGGAGGCCTCAGGAAACTTGCAAACATGGCGGAAAGGGGTGCAAACACGTCCTTCTTCACCAGGCAGCAAGAGAGACAAGTGCAGAGTGAAGGGGGAAAAGCCCCTTATAAAACCATCAGATCTCGTGAGAACAAACTCACTATCAAGAGAACAGCAAGAGGGAACTGCCCCCATGATCATAATCACCTTCCATGAGGTCTCTCCCCCAAGAAGTGGGGATTACAATTCAAATTACAATTCAAGATGAGATCTGGGTGAGGATACAGAGCCAGGCCATATGAGGTATCTATCTCTACCCATTTATCTGCCTATCAATTTATCGATAGATTTATCTGTCCACCCAAATATACACCCATCCACCAACCCAAACAACTATGGAAAGGAAATAATATTTAGAAAAACTTAAGTGACAATAAAACAAAGAAAATGTCAACAACATTTGTCATTGTAAATAAAATAGACAGAAAATATGATGCAGCCAGATAAACGTGATTTCAAATCAAGCTGTGAAAACTTAGGCAATTTATGTAACCTTTCTGAGCTTCAGTTTGAGTGCCTATTAAGTGTGAAAGTAATAAAACATCCATAGTATTGCTATAAAATTACCTGACATGCAGATGAAGCAAACAGCACAATGTACAAAATCAATAAATGGAAATATAACCCGACTTTAGCAAAAAGAAAATAAATATAAAAGATTCCCTGAAACCTTCATAATATTTGAACAAAAGTAAAAGCAAATATAATACATGTAACAAAGTTTGGCTTTAGTCTGAGTATCAGCATAAAATTTGTTATATTTTTGCCCTGGGCTCTTGGAGATAGAATACTTACTACAAAGTAATTCTGGAATTCCCAAAATATGAGTAATCAATGACAATATTATCAAATAGGTTAATATCATCTCTATTCAGGTCAAAAATGTAGCTAATATGTAAAAAGCATGACATCAAATGTAGAGTTGACATCCATATATACACATTCAAATACAATACACATTGTAGATGAAACAGTAATGTCTCCTCATGTCAGCTCAAATATGAATATGAATAATGTAAATATTATTGTAAAATGTTGAAATAATTCATGATAGTTGTGAAGCTGTTGATGTAATATACAAAAATAATTCTTAATAATTTTAAGTAGTTCAACAAATAGGGAAATCAGTTGTGAGTTTCTATGTATGTAAAGAGATTGTACTGGTGTACCTAGGTAACTTTAGGTAGAAAGAAAATATTCATGAAAATGTCACCAATAAAAGGAAGAGGAGAGAAATTAGATAATAACATGTTTTGTAGACTTCTGTGCTAAAATTCATAAAGTTAAAATATACTTTAAAAAATTTATTGTGTGGTTATTTTACTGCATTTAAGCCATATTCCTCAAGAAAATATTTTATTTGTGAATTCTTCATATCTCTTAAAGAAAAATTAAAAGCAGAATGTCAAATTTACCACCTCAAAGCAAAAGAGAAATATCTCAAAAATCATGCAAAATGTCATGAAAAATCATCTTTGATGTAGATACAGTAAAGGATACAAGGAATATGAAGAGGTTTATGTTATAGATAAATAGGGTAATCTCAAAATATGTTCCACCTCCACTGGTCTGGGTTGAAAGTAAAGTATCTATTTGGTATTATAAATGTTAGTTATACCGACTGTAGAAGCAATATCAGAGTTGACAGTCTTGAGAAATACAAAGTCAAACTTATATAAATTTAACTTCTGAAATGTTTAAATGTTTAAACATTTAAATATAAATATAATGTTCAATATTGTTATTAATGTTAAATATATTTAATATGTTTAATGTTTAAATATAATTATATAATTTATTTTAGATACATACAAAACAAGTATATTCTAAGATAGAGATATGTGACTTTAAATTTTATTTCTATGAAATATTTATTTCAATGCTCAACATTTAATCAAATGTATATTAGGTACATCTCTAAGTGGGAATTCAATGATGACTTCATTAGACGGAAACCTCATTCTGCTAAGAGGGGAGCATTTGATGATGTCTTAGCTATTTTGTTAAAAATAAGAGAAATAAGAGCAAAAATGTCTACTTTCAAGTTAATTCTGATTCAAAACAGAAACAAGAGCTAATGGACAGCATGAAACCTATAGGAAGCTTGGAAACTGTGTTAAGAAGAAAAAATTAAATGCCAGAAGCAGACATAGATAATAAAGATTAGGAAAACACATTCAAGAGAAAGTCAGTTAAGGACAGGCTGAAAGGTATAAATGGGCAAGTATCATGAATATGGACTCTGAAATATTTATTGTATATATTTTGTATACTATATATTTTTAATATTTTCTCAGTTTTTAATTTTTGTGGGTACGTAACAGGTGTATATATTTATGGGGCACATAAGATGTTTTGATATAGGCACAGAATTTGACATAAGCACATTATGGAGAATGGGGTATCCATCTGTTCAAGCATTTATCCTTTGAGTTACAAATAATCCAATTACACTCTTTATTTTTAAATATACAACTAAGTTATTATTGACTATAGTCAACTTGTGTTGTATCAATTTACATTCCTAACAACAGGGTACAAGGGTTTTCTTTTCTTTTCTCCATTTTCTCGCCAACATTTACTATTGCCTGTCTTTTGGATATAAGTCATTTTAACTGGAGTGAGATGATACCTAATTGCAGTTTTGATTTTCATTTCTCTGATGGTCAGTGATGTTGAGCACCTTTTTATATACCTGTTTGCCATTCGTATATATTCTTTTGAGAAAAGTCTATTCAAATCTTTTGCTCATTCTTTGATTGGATTATTATATATTTTTTCCTATAGAATTGTTTGAGCTCATTACACATTCTGCTTATTAATCCCTTGTCAGATAGGTAGTCTGCAAACATTTTCTCCCATTCTATGAGTTGATGCTTCATTTTGTTGATTGTATCATTTGCTGTGCAGAAGCTTTTTAACTTGATGTGATCCTATTTGTCCATTTCTGCTTCTGTTGCCTGTGCTTGTGGAGTATTGCTCAAAAATTTTTGCCCAGACCAATATCCTGGAGATCTTCCCCCAATATCTTCTTGTATGAATTTCACAGTTTGAGGTCTTAGATTTAAGTTTTTAATCCATTTTAATTTGGATTTTTTATAAGATGAGAAATAGAGGTCTAATTTCTTTCTTCTGCAACATGAATATCCAGTTTTCCCAACACTGTACATTGAAGAGACTGTCTTTCCCTCCAGTGTATGTTCTTCACACCTTTGTCAAAACTGCATTAACAGTAGGTGCATGGATTTGTTTCTGGGTTCTCTATTCCACTTCATTGGTCTATGTGTCTGTTTTTATGCTAGAACCATGCTTCTTTCCCATATCTCTGGAGTATCATTTGAAGTCAGGTAACGTGACTCCTCTGGTTTTCTTATTTTTGCTTAAGATAGCTTTGGCTATTCTGGGTCTTTTGTCATTCCATATAAATTTCAGGTTTGTTTTTTCTATTTCTATGAAGAATATAATTGGTATTTTGATAGGGATTGCATTTAATCTGTAGATTGCCTTGGGTAGTATGGACATTTTAACAATACTGATTCTTCCAATCCATAAACACAAAATACTTTTCCATTTTTGGGTGTCCTCTCCAATTTCTTTCTTCAGTGTTTTATAGTTTCCTTATAGAGATCTTTCACCTAGTATTTAATTATATGTGTGGCTACTATAATTGGGATTAATTCTTAAAATTCATTTTCACATTGTTCACTGTTGGCATATAGAAATGCTATTGAATTTTGTATGTTAATTTGGTATTCTGCATCTTTACTGAATTGGTATATCAGTTCTCAAAATTTTCCTGTAGAGTCTTTAGATTTTTCTAAATATAAGATCATATCATCTACAAACAAGGATGATGTGACTTCTTCCTTTCCAATTTGGATGCAATTTATGTCTTTCTCTTGTGCAATTGCTCTAGCTAGGACTTCCAATACTATGTTGAATAAAGTTCATATGGAACCAAAAAAGAGCCCGCATTGCCAAGTCAATCCTTAGCCAAAAGAACAAAGCTGGAGGTATCATGCTACCTGACTTCAAACTATACTACAAGGCTATAGTAACCAAAACAGCATGGTACCGGTACCAAAACAGAGATATAGACCAATGGAACAGAACAGAGACCTCAGAAATAATGCCACACATCTACAACTATCTGATCTTTGACAAACCTGACAAAACCAAGAAATAGGGAAAGGATTCCCTATTTAATAAATGGTGCTGGGAAAACTGGATAGCCATATGTAGAAAGCTGAAACCGGATCCTTTCCTTAAACCTCATACAAAAATTAATTCAAGATGGATTAAGGACTTAAATGTTAGACCTAAAACCATACAAACCCTAGAAGAAAACCTAGGCAATACCATTCAGGACATAGGCATGGGCAAGGACTTCATGTCTAAAACACCAAAAGCAATGGCAACAAAAGCCAAAATTGACAAATGGGATCCAATTTAACTAAAGAGCTTCCATACAGCAAAAGAAACTACCATCGGAGTGAACAGGCAACCTACAGAATGGGAGAAAATTTTTGCAATCTACTCATCTGACAAAGGGCTAATATCCAGAATCCACAAAGAACTCAAACAAATTTACAAGAAAAAAACAAACAACCCCATCAAAAAGTGGGCAAAGGATATGAACAGACACTTCTCAAAAGAAGACATTTATGCAGCCAAAAGACACATGAAAAAATGCTCATCATCACTGGCCATTGGAGAAATGTAAATCAAAACCACAATGAGATACCATCTCACACCAGTTAGAATGGCGATCATTAAAAAGTCAGGAAACAACAGGTGCTGGAGAGGATGTGGAGAAATAGGAACACTTTTAAACTGTTGGTGGGACTGTAAACTAGTTCAACCATTGTGGAAGTCAGTGTGGCAATTCCTCAGGGATCTAGAACTAGAAATACCATTTGACCCAGCAATCCCATTACTGGGTATATAACCAAAGGATTATAAATCATGCTGCTATAAAGACACATGCACATGTATGTTTATTGCGGCGCTATTCACAATAGCAAAGACTTGGAACCAAGCCAAATGTCCATCAATGATAGACTGGATTAAGAAAATGTGGCACATATACACCTTGGAATACTATGCAGCCATAAAAAAGGATGAGTTCATGTCCTTTGTAGGGACATGGATGAAGCCGGAAACCATCATTCTCAGCAAAGTATCGCAAGGACAAAAAACCAAACACCGCATGTTCTCACTGATAGGTGGGAATTGAACAATGAGAACACATGGACACAGGAAGGGGAACATCACACACCAGGGCCTGTTGTGGGGTGGGGGGAGAGGAGAGGGATAGCATTAGGAGATATACCTAACGTAAATGACGAGTTAATGGGTGCAGCACACCAACATGGCACATGTATACATATGTAACAAACCTGCACATTGTGCACATGTACCCTAAAACTTAAAGTACAATAAAAAAAGAAAAAAGAAAGTAGAGGAAAAGAAAAAAAAAAAAAAACAACAGTGGTGATAGTGGGTATCCTTGCTGTTTTCCAGATCTTAGAGAAAAGGCTTTTGGTTTCTCCCCATTCGCTATGATATTACCTGTGGGCCTGTCATATATGGCTTTTATCGTGTTGAGGTATATTTCTTCTATCCCCAGATTTTTAAGGGTTTTTTTTTTTATCATGATGGGATGTTGAATTTTATCAAAACCTTTTTCAGCATCAAGTGAAATGATCGTATGGTTTTTATCCTTCATTCTGTATATATGATGTATCACATTGATTGATTTTTATTCATTGAACCATCCTCTCATTCCAGGGATGAATCCCACTTGGTCATGATGAATAATCTTTATATTAATAACACATTGTTGAATTTTGTTTGCTAGTATTTTGTTGATTTTGCAACAATATTCATCAGAGATACTGGCCTGTAGTTTTTTTTTATGTTTTTTTAAAAATGTGTCTTTGTCTGGTTTTGGTATCAGGGTAATGCTGGCCTCATAGAATGAGTTTGGAAGTATTACCCCTTCTCTATTTTTTTGGAATATTTTAAGTAGAATTGGTATTAACTCTTCTTTAACTGTTTGATAGAATTCAGCAGTAAAGTCATCAGGTCCCAGGCTTTTGTTTGCTGGGAGACTTTTTATTACAGCTTCAGTTTCATTAGCTGTTATTAACCTGTTCCAGTTTTTTATTTCTTCCTGGTTCAATCTTGGTAGGTTGTATCTAGGAATTTGACCATTTCTTCTAGATTTTCCAATTTATTACCATATAATTGCTCATAGTAGGCACTAATGATACTTTGAATTTCTGCAGTATCAGTTGTAATGTCAGCTTTTTCATTTCTGATTTTATTTGAACCTTTGTTTTTCTTAGTAAGTCTGGCTAAAGAGATGTCAATTTTGTTTAACTTTAAAAAAAAAAACTTTTTGTTTCATTGGTCTTTTATATTTTTTGTTCCAATTTATTTCTGCTCTGATCTTACTTATTTCTTTTCTGCTACCAATTTTGGGTTTGGTTTGCTCTTGCTTTTCTAGTTCTTTAAGATACATCTTTAAATTGTTAATTTGAAGTCTTCCTTCTTTTTTGATGTAAGAAATTATAGCTGTAAACCTCCAAGTTAGTATTACCTTTACTGTATCACATAGGTTTTGGTATGTTGTGCTTCCATTATTATTTGTTTCAAGACATTTTTCAATTTCCTTCTTCATTGACCCACTTGTCATTAAGGAGCATATTGCTTAATTTCCATAGGTTTGAATAGTTTCCACACGTTCTATTGTTATTTATTTATAGTTTTATTTCATTGTGATCAGGGAAGATGATTCATATCAAGTTTTTGAGTGTTTTAAGACTTGTTTTGTGACCTAACATATGGTCTACCCTTGAGAATGATCCATGTGCTGATCCATGGGATGAGAATAATGTGTATTCTTCTTGGATGAAATGTTCTGTAAATATCTATTAGATCCACTTGGCCTATAGTGCAGATTAATTCTGATGTTTCTTTGTTATTTTCTGTCTGGAAGATCTGTTCAATGCTGAAAGTGGGGTGTTGAAGCCTCCAGCCATTATTATTTAGGGCCTATCTCTCTCTTCAGTTCTAATAATATTTCCTTTATGTATCTTGGTACTCTAGTGTTGAGTACATATATATTTAAAATTCTCATATCCTCTTGCTGAATTGACTACTTTATCATTATATAGTGACATCATTTGTCTCTTCTTACAGTTTTGGTGTTAAAACCTATTTTGTCTGATGTAAGTATAGCAACTCCTGCTCTTTTATGGTTTCCATTGTCATGGGATAATCTTTTTCCATCCCTTTAATTTCAGTCTGTGTGTGTCTTTATAGGTGAAGTATGTTTCTTGTAGGAAACAGATCAATGGATCTTGTTTTTTCATTCATTCAGCTAGTCTGTCTTTTGGTTGGAAAGTTTAGTCCATTTATATTCAATGTTATTATTCATAAGCAAAGACATACTGCTCCCATTTTATTTGTTTTCTGATTGTTTTGTGGTCTTCTCTTCTTTCTTTCCTTACTGTCTTTCTCTAGGGAGGGTAATTTTCTTGGATATGACTTAGATTCGTGTGTGTGGGTGTGTGTGTGTGTTTCTCTTGTATGTTTTGGTTTTTGGTTTTTGGTTTTAGGTTACCATAAGGCTTGCAAATACTATGTTATAACTCATTATTTTAACCTAATAACAACTTAACACAATTTGCATGAAGAAATAAGCAAAAATAAATAAAAACTTCATTCCCCCACTTTTTATTGTCTCTATTGATATCTTTTTGTACTATGTCTTGAAAAGTTGTTGTAGTTATTATTTTTGTTTGGTTCATCAGGTAGTCTTTCTACTTAGGATAAGAGTAGCTTAAACACCACAGTTTTAGTGTTATAATATTCTGATTATTTCCTGTGTACTTAAAATTACCAATGAGTTTTTTACCTTCAGATGATTATTTATTTTTCATTAGTGTCCTTTTCTTTCTGATTGAAGTACTCCATTTAGCATTTTTTGTAAGACAGGTCTGGTTTTGATGAAATTCCTCAGCTTTTTTTTTCAGGGAAAGTCATTATTTCTCTTTCATGTTTGAAGGAATTTTTTCCAGATATACAATTCTAAAGTTTTTTTTTTCCTTCAGCATTTCAAATATGTCATGCCACTCTCTCTTGGCCTGCAAAGCTTCTGCTGGCAAATCCATTGCCAGATGTATTGGAGCTCCATTGTATGTTATTTGTTTATTTTCTTTTGCTGCTTTTAGGATCCTTTCTTTATCCTTGACGTCTGGGAATCTGATTAATAAATGCCTTGAGGTAGTCTTTCCTTTGGGTAAATGTGCTTGCTGTTTGTTCTATAACTTTCTTGTGCTTGGATATTGATGTATGTCACTAGGTTTGGGATATTCTCTATTATTACACCTTTTTATAAACTGTCTACCCCTATCTCTTTATTTCCTCTTTAAGGCCAATAACTCAGATTTGCCATTTTAAGTCTATTTTCTAGATTCAATAGCCATCCTTCGTTGTCTGTTATTCTTTGTCTCCTTTGACTGTGTATTTTCAAATAGCCTGTCTTCAAGCTCACTAATTCCTCCTTCTGCTTGATCAATTCTGAAAGCAATCTGATGCATACTTCGATATGCATTTTTCAACTAGAGCGTTTCTGCTTAATTTTATAATTATTTCAATCATTTTGTTAAACTTATCTGATGGAATTCTGAATTCCTTTTCTGTGTTACCTTGAATTTCTTTGAGTTTTCTTAACACAGCTATTGTGAATTCTCCATCTGAAAGGTCACATATCTATGTGTCTCCAGGATTGTTCCCTGGTGCTTTATTTGTTCATTTGGTGAAGTCATGTTTTCCTGGATGGTGTTGATGCTAGTAAGTATTCCTTGGTGTCTACAGAGTTATTATTTATTGTAGTCTCACTGTTTATGCCTATTCTTACTATTTATGCCTATTCATACTCATACTCATGTTACACCTATTCAAACTCATTTTTTATTTATAAGCCCTATGACTCATGTAAGAGCTACAGTCCTTATGGCCTAAACTGCCTTTCAGGTTTAAACACCACAATTTTAGTGTTATAATATTCTGTGTTTTCCTGTGTACTTACAATTACCAGTGAGTTTTGTACCTTCAGGTGATTACTTATTGTTCATTAATGTCCTTTTCTTTCTGATTGAAGTACTCTCTTTAGCATTTTTAGTAAACACAGAGCACTGTAGCCCTCAGTTGTGAGGTTTGCAGGAACTCAAGTTCCCACTGCTGGTATCAACAATTCCTCTCCAGCTAGGACTGGTTTAAATGCTACCTCTGTGTGTGGGCATCAGCTGAATTTGGTCCAGTTTTCCTTTTTGCTCTAACATGACAGCACTGAGTTCAATGCGTCAAAATTGCTGTGTTTTCCCACCTCCTTTCGTATGTTTTATATATAACTTTCTTAAGACTCCAAAGCATGCAAAATGCTGAGTTAATTTTAAATGATATATTTATGAAAGATCCATAGAGGGAAAAAAGTAAGAGACATCTATAGAAAACAATATAGGTATTCTTAGAATTTTTCTTAGCTAAAATTATAAAGGCCATCCAAAAGGATGAGGGGAAAATGACCTAAGATAAATGCAAATAAGAATAGACTACGTACATTATAAAAATAGGGACTGAAAAATTTAAAGCACACAAAGTGATTGGGCAACTCAGAGAAACCTGAAAAATGGAAGATAAGTTATATGTCAGGGAAGAAAATGCACAAGTAAGTACTAGATCAAATTTCCAAGAAAGACAGTTAAATTATATGTAACGTCAGAGATAATGAGGTATCTTCAATACTTATTTGATTTATTACCTATTGTCATCCAAGTAGAGCAATCATAAAATTCAAGAACCTAGAATGAACGAAATTAAGTGGGAATAGATACCCAAGTTATTAGAGCACTCACCCTCTCTTTAAATAAGTATGGAGATTTAGGTCTTCATTAATTACATTTCAGGACACAAAAGAACTATCAAATGTTACTGTAGGGTAATCATTAAGAAATCATGAAGCTTTTATATCAATTCCAGAGATAAAAAATGTTTTATAACTTTTAATGTAGAAAATGATATGGTAGGAGAATTGAGTTCAACATGCAGCAATACATGAAACAAATGTTTTGAGTTAATTAAGAAAAGGGAACAATTGATTGACTAAGAAAAAAATCAAGGAAAATTGGTCTCACTTCTTCATATTAATAGAGACAAATGAATTAAAGGAAATCTACAATACCTTTTTCTGTTGCTTTGAAAAGGGGTTATTTTTATTCTAAGTATATTAAGAAGGATTTTCATAACAATTTAAGAACATTAATGTATTGATTAGACACAGCAAAAAGTACAAGTCAATGGTGAAAAGTACATGCTCTCAAATTGGACTTCCCAAATTTGTTTCCTGTTTCATGCTTGGTTGTGTGATCTTACACAAGTTATTCAATCTCTCTTAGCTGCACAGGATTATGTAAAATGACCCATGGCCAGAAGTCTTTGCTCAAAAATTATCTTTAATTATTATTTTATTTAATCTTCATTTAATGTATACAAATACACTATAAAATACATCATATTTTCATTTTACAAGGAAAGAAAATTAGGCCTAGAGAAGTTACAAACTATATCCTAGGCTATTTAGGAATAGGTGATTCCACTTTAGGTCTCTTCCTATGATCTGACAGTATATTATTTCTTCAATAGTTAGCCAATTTGAAATTTGTTTTTAAGTTTAATTATTCTAATTTTAGTACTATGAAAGTCTATATGTATGGCATATATATGTATATATGTGTGTATATATGTATATATGTGTGTTTATATATGTGTGTGTGTGTGTGTGTGTATATATATATATATATCTCCATCTTTTCATTCCACTACGTAATATCCTGTATTTTTCCTAAAATTAGGGTTGAAAAATAATACATTTTACTCAATGTTAACCAAATATAACTGAAATTTTACACTGACTTAGATTCTTAAAACTATTTATACATCATATTTAAACACTTCATGTTTACCCCAGTAGTGACAATAAACATTATTTTTGTCATTGCCATTTTTCTGCATTGTTGAGTGAAATACTACTGATGAATGTATAAACTACTCCTGTAAAAAAAATGAAGCCTTTCTATGTGGCTTTCATTACAAATGTAGAGCATTGTTTATGAGAAACATTTGATATAAAGTCATGGGTATCCCTGAGAATCTCTTCTCTGCTCCCATCCCATGCTTCAATAGTTTCCACAGTAATAGCTTTATGTGTGTATTGAAATTGTGGGAGAATGCTGAATTCTAGAAATTCAGTTATCCTCCTGGCCTTTAAAATAAACTTAGAGTTATCTCAGAGAAAATTCACCTAAATAACTTGACTCTCAACAAAATGTACACGTGGCATATTTGCTGCTAAAAAACTCTGCAGAAGTATAAACTGAGAATCTCAATTTTGATAAGTCTTTGGTGATTGTGAGACATCATATACACACTCAGATCCCCAGATCACACACGGCAAAGAAAGCTTCAAAAAACGCTTTTCTACAGGGAATAAGTATAGGTTCTGGAATGAGGCCTGTGTTTGGAAAACATTTTATTCACCAGTTTCATGTTTGAATTTGCTCACTCACATGCATTGAAGGTATTTATTTGTAAAATGGGGATGAGGGATGCTTTTCGTTTCAGTGTGATTTTGAGTAAATCAAATAGAAAAGATACCTGGAATATAACAGGAAGGTGCCCAGCACTTCCTTTTCCTTTCTTTCTCTAGTCAGTTACCTAAGAGCCTCTCTTCTTTGACAAGATTTCAAATAATGTATAAGAAAATCAGACTAAAACTATTTCCAAAAAGGCAAAAGTTGAAATATCAGAAAAAAATAATTATGATATTAGTAATCACAATAATTACTTGAATGGTGCTATGAGTTAGGCACTGTGCTAAGTAATTTTCATCCATTACCTCATTTCAAATACATTAAATTGCCTCATTTCAAATACATTAAATTATCATTAGTTTTTGTGTCAACATGATTGAGCCAAAGGGTGCTCAGACATACGGCCAAAGATTGTTCTAGATGTGTCTGTGAGAGTGCTTCCAGATGAGATTAACATTTGAATCAGTAGGCCAACTAAAGCAAATTGCCCTTCCTGACATGGGTGGGTCTCATGCAATCAGTTGAAGACCTAAATAGCCTAAACGCTAAGAGGGAACTCCTCCTACCTGACGGCATGTGCTGAGACACTGTTCATTTTTTATTCCCAGCTTTAGGACTTGGACTGAAGTAAGCTCCTCTTGTGTCTTAAGCCTGCCAGCTCTAGGACTAAAATTTATACCATTGGCTTTGCTGGTTCTCCAGCTCCTCAGCTGCAGATCTTGGGCTTCTCAGCCTCCATAATCAAATGAGCCAATTTCTTATAATAAGTATCTTGCCACCCCCACCCAGTACAAGCATGCCCCTCTGCCCATCCGCCCATCTATCCATCCATCCATCTATCTATACATATGCCCTGTTGGCTCCATTTATTTGGATATGTCTGACTAATACAGTTAGCTATTATTACACCCTCAAGTTGTAGATATTATAGTCTTAAAGAGATGATGGATCATATAATAAAAAATACACATGATGGTGTTCAAGAAGTTCATGGAAAATACATATTATGAAATATCTATGCATGAAGATCAAAAATTTTTGCACCAAAATAAACTTGTGTCAACTTGTTATTACATGTCTGACATGATCTAGTTTGAGGCACTAAAAAGGATAAGACATCAGTTAGAAAAGAGCTCCTAAAGGGGAGCATTAATTCTGCTAAAATTAAAGCTAGAACAAACATCAAATTTATTGTGAAGCTTGGGTGAAAAAAATGGTGAAATCACTGATGCTTTAGATTACGTTTATGGGGACAATGCCCCAAAGAAATCAGCAGTTTAAAAATTGATAACCCATTTTAAGAAGGGAAAATATCATGTTGAAGATGTAGCTTGCAGCAGCAGATGATTCACATCAATTTGCAAAAACAAAATTAATCTTGTTCATGCCCTCATTGAGGAGAACCAATGATTAATATAGCAGAAACGATAAGTGAATGACATAGACATCTCAATTGGTTCAACTTACACAGTGTTGACTGAAAAATTAAAGTTAAGTAAACTTCCCACTCAATTGGTACCAAAAGTATTTTGCCTAAATCAGCTGCAGACACAAGCAGGGATTTAAAAAGAAATTTTATACTTGGGAGTCTGAGAGCAGGAGAATCACTTGAACCGGGGAGGTGGAGGTTGCAGTGAGCCGAGATGGTGCCACTGCACTCCAGCCTGGTGCCATAGTGAGACTCCATCTTGGGGAAAAAAAAAATTTTAGACAAGTAGAATCAAGATCTGGAAGCATTTTTTCAAAGAATTGTAACAAGAGATAAAATATGGCTTCACTAGCACAATTATCAAGAAAAGACATGATCAAAGCAATTGCTACCCTGAGGTGAAAATGGTCCAAGACAAAGCAAAAGTGGGCCAGTCAAGAGCAATGGTCATGGCAACAGTTTTCTTGGGATACTCAAGGCATTTTACTTGTTGACTTTCTAGAGGGCCAAAGAACCATAACATTTGCTTACTATGAGAGGGTTTTGAGAAAGTTTGCCAAAGATTTAGCAGAAAAATGCTCTAAAAACCTTCACCACAGAGTCCTTCTCAACCATGATGATGCTCCTACTTATTCCTCTAATTACATAAGGAAAATTTTTGGAGAGTTTTGATGGGAAATCATTAGGCATCCACCTTACCATCATGATTTAGCTTCTTCTGACTTAGTTTTGTTTCCTAATCTTAAGAAACATTTAAGGGCAGCCATTGTCTTCAGTTAATAATGTAAAACGACAACATTGACACAGTTAAATCCCCAGGACCCTCAGTTCTTTAGGAATGGACTACATTGCAATATATGCATATCATATATATGTAAGAGGAAATTTATTGAGGGAATTGGCTCATATGATTATGGATGCTGTGAAATCCCACAATATGCCATCTGTAAGCTAAAGAATCAGGAAAACAAGTGGCGTAATTCAGTTCACATCTGAAGGCTTGAGAAACAGGTGTGGGCTAATGAGGGACTGATGATATATAAGTCCTAGAGTCCGAAGGGCCAAAATAAAGGAGCTCTGATGCCTGAGGGCAAGAGAATTTGGATCTCCCAGCTCAAGAAGAGAAAGAGTATTTGCCCTTCCTCTGCCTTTTTGTTCTATTCAGGTGCTCAAGAGATTGGATGATGTCTTCCCACATTGGTGAAGATGGATCTTTTTTACTCAGTCTACTGATTCAAATGCTAATCTCTTCTAGAAATTCCTTCAGTGATATATCCAAAATAATGTCTTTCCTGCTATCTAGGCATCCCTTAGCCCAGTCAAGTCAACACATAAAATTAACCATCACAGCCAGTGGTAGAACTGGAACTAAGTCCATTCTGTTTATTCCCAATGTTTACACTTTTAACTAGTATACACTCATTAATCCACACACACCTCACTGCATCTGCCTTCCCACAGTCTAGGGGTTTGATTGTGCAGGGCCAGAGAGTTGCAGAAAAGAGTGGAACAGCTTGAGTCTGATACAGAGAAGAGCTCAAGTGCAATGACAAATGGTGATCGATATTATACTTTAGTATAGAGACAACATAGGGAGTGCTGAGGACTATGGAGAACTTTTCTACTTCTTTCCAGTTTGAAGAGAGCTGCAAGTAGATAGCTCTAGTCAAGTCTAACAGTTTGAGAAGGTGGGTACAATGTTGCCAGCTATTTCAATTTCCAAAGAGGAACCAGAAATCAAAATTTTATAGAAACATATACACTTTTTAAATGTTAGAAAATTATACAATTTATCTTAAGAATAATAAAAACATATCTGTAGGTTAAATAGAGGCAGAGACTAAACCAGCACAAACAAAAGCGCACACACACACACACACAGACACCTATCCATCTACCTAATCATCCTTTGCAGGATAGTACATTGTAGTATTAGCTACGTTATATATGTAAGGTGTAATTTGATTGATCAATAAGCAATTCTTTGTTCCACATATAGATTCTTAATTTTCAATATATGACATGCTGTTGGGAATCTACTAGGCTATTTATTAGGGTTGCATGTTAGGTGAGACAGGTAGTCATATTCATGTCTTATTTCACTTAAATGTTTTCCAATGCATTGTGCACACACACACAGCATATTACTTTTAAGGAACTACAACATAATACATGCCAAAAAATGATGTACAAATAAGTAAAATAAGAAATATGGGTGTGCCAGGGAGAGGGTAAGGAGCAATAAGAATGAGTATCACAGAACTTGTTCTTGGAATGAGCATTCACTAAATTGATCACAGGAAATTTGACTTTTCAATAGTGATGACATTAAAGCTCAAAGGTGATTGAAGCTCAAAGGTGAGGAAGGTGGACAAGGTTATTTGATGCCTGTAAAAGATCAAGTCATTAACAGTCACACACACTGTTTACATGAATGACAATTACATTAGATTCTACTTATAGTCAAACAAAAAGAGCTGAGAAGTTTTTTTTAACCATTTCCCCGCAATATTTGGCTTAAGAATACCTCTCAGCTCTTTTTGTTAGACTATAACTAGAAACCTTTTCCCCACAATATTCTTTCAAAATCAAGAAACTAAATACATAATAAAGGAATGGGAGGAAGGCCCCAGATACATATTATAATGTCCTGGGAAATAATTGCAATTATAATGAAGATGTAAATAGTTTTATAAAACCCTATATGCAATGCATATTTCATACAAAAGGAGCCTACTAAAGAGGAATGGCCCAGGGAATGATGTGTTGAAAGGGATATTTGTAGTGGAAAATAAATAACTTCAGAAGCAAAGGCCCTTGGGTAAAAGGAATCAATATTCCACGAAGCATTCAGCCTGAAAGATTCATATCCTCATTCCAAGCATCCTGGTTGTGTTTCTAAAAAGGGGTTCAAATAACATGTCCTCTGGTACCACCAGGTGTGCTTGTTAAAAACACAGATTCCTAGGCCCATGTATCAATCAGAGTTTCGAAAGTAAGGGACAGGAAATTCAATTTTAATAAGTAATTGTGATGATTTTTATGCATTTCAAAATTAGAGAGTCACTAATTTAGAGAAACTCATCCTCCGCTATCATCACAGAGGGAAGTCACATGCAATAACAGTTTCAGAATGTAGCATGGAAGATCCTGTATTAAACTTTAAAGCAACAATTACGAGAAACCTAATTTCTGTGTTAAACAACCTCTTGTAATATAGATAAGAGAAACAAAAATGGTAGCAGCAACATTAGAAACATTCTACTATTCAGAGACAAAACTCAAAACTTTTAGCAACTGTTAGGGAATTCTTCTGTTTTCAGTAATTGCAGATATAATTTGTGAACTCTGTTCAACTGTCATATCTGTAGATACCAGGAAGTTAAAAGACTGTAGCAGACATGTTTGGCCAGCTACCCAGAAACTACAGCCCTCCTCCCCTCAACACACACATCCTTTCTCCCTTAATGAGAACCAGAATATGTTCTGTTATCAGCCTCTTCTTGAATAGAATCTATGCCTCTCCTTAACATCAGGGATGAATCTTTGTTATCCCATTCTAATCAAGATAATTATATTACCTTTATTAGTTATTAGTTGAGGAAAAGACATGAATAGAATTTTGATGGGCCCAGGCACAGTGGCTCATGCCTGTAATTCCAGAGCTCTGGGAAGCCAAGGTCAGGGGATTGCTTAAGGCTGAGAGTTTGAGGCCAGCCTAAGCAACATAGAGAGACCTTGTCTCTACAAAATATTTAAAAATTCACTGTGTGCCTGGCACGGTGGCTCACACCTGTAATCCCAGCACTTTGGGAGGCTGAGGCGGGTGGATCACCTGAGGTCAGGAGTTCGAGACCAGCCTGGCCAACATGGTGAAACCCTGTCTACTAATAATACAAAAAATTAGTCGGGCGTTGTGGTAGGCACCTGTAATCCCAGCTACTCAGAAGGCTGATGCAGGAGACTCGCTTTAACCCAGGGGACGGAGGTTGTAGTGAGCTGAGATTGTGCCATTCATTGCACTCCAGCCTGGACAACAAGAGCAAAACTCCATCTCAAAAAAAAAATTTTATATATATATATATATATATACACATATATATATATACATATATATACACATATATATACACACACACACACACACATACACACTGTGTACAGTGGTGCACACATGTAGTTTTAGCTATTTGGGAGGCTGAGGTGGGAGAATTCTTGTGCCTAGGAGTTCAAGGCTGAGATGAGTTACGATCCTGCCACTGCCTCTGTACCTCAGCTTGGGTGACACAGTGACACCATGTATCTAAAAACAAAATAATAAAAAAAAAACTATGACGAATGAAGCAATAAAGAAAATCTGTGAGGAGCTTCTAAGAATAATCTCCTTTGTATTCTGGCTTCTAGACACTGTTTTGTGGGCTATGATGCTTGAATCTATGGTAACTCTTTTGCAAACATAAAAAAACAAGATGAGAGACAAAAATAAATACTATATTATAAGGATTGAAAAGAGAGAGGGATGAGGGGAGTGAGAGAAGAAGGAAGGGGAGAGAGAGGGAAGAGGGTGCAAGGGGAAGGGAAGTGGGAGGAAAATGGAAAGAGGGAGATGGAGGCAGAGAGGGAGATAGAAAGATTGAGAGAAAGACAAAGAGAGATTAGAAGGAATTAGGGCCCTTGGTGGTATCTATGAGCCCCTGAGTTAACCCTTTAACTACTCTACTACATGATTGTGCAGGTCCTTTGGGTAATGAAGGACTCCTGCGGGTTTCTTCCTTTACTGACGGGATGTTTCTAGATAAAGAAGGTGACGTGGTCTCTTTTCCCCGTAAACATGCTTGTATCTAGGCCTCTTTGTAAACAGACTAATAATATTTGCTAGAATAAAGGGTCCTGATATCTAGAATGTTCTTAGCAGGATGTGCCCAGCTAAGAATTATTAATAACAAATAAACCCATAATCTGTGGAATTCTGAGGCATATCTCTCTCAAATATATTGCCTAAGTCAAAGTCTAAAATGAAGCTATTTCATAGTCTAACCACTTCCTTGCTTATAAGGTAATATGTGAACCTTATTTGAAAACTCTTTGATTACTGTGCATGTCCAATGCAGGAAGAAAAGTCCTGGGGAGCCGCACAGGATGTCCAAGACTTCTACTTGATTTGTTTGATCCTCCTTTTCATCTGCATCCTTGATATTATTAATAATGGTGATACTGGGTAAAACTTTACTTCAGATGATCCTGATTTGATAATCTTATCCTTTATATTGGCTCATCCTATTAAGTAAGAGAATAATTTTTTGTTGTTGTTCATGTCATTTCAAATTGTGTCTTCTGCATATCAATTGTGATTCTTCCCATGGAAAGTAATGAGATTGCAATAGCCAGTGAAAGAAGTTAAGCATTAATGAGACACACAAGATAAACAAGGAAAACAAAAGAATCACAGAGAAATCTAACTGAGGAACTTCTCTAGCTAAGAATTTCATCAATAGCCAGTAAGAAGCCATTGTTAATTATCACAATAAAGTTATACCTATATTTTAAAAAAATTACTATTAGATATTCTTTGAGTTTTCTCCCATCCAGCAAACATGTGGCCTATTTTTCTCCAACTTACACAGATGGGTCCTTATTGTTTTGACCAGAGATGATGGTACCATATCTGGATACGTTACAAAAAGTGAGCCTATCAGTTACTCTTCTCTGTGAAATTACAAATAGGGCTAAGAGTGTAACAAATCTTTGTCCATTGCCAGACATGAAACATGCAAACTCTTTTACTTTCTGCTATAGGGCTTAACAAAGATAATTGGTATACTGGGGTGGGGAAAAGCAGGAATGCTGTGAGGAGAAATGAGCAGTGGACAGTCAGTTCAAGCAATTTTGAGAAGGTTTATATTTCATACATTCCCACAATTCTAATATAGCTATATATATATATATATATATATATACACACAACAAAATGGTATAAGATAGAATGTGGTTAACTTAGTTAGTCCAGTATTATTTCAGTTCTCCTCAGCAAGCCATTTTTTTCATATTAAACACTGATTTTTAAAAGTCATTTCAATCATTACACTAGAGACCTGACATTTGAGTTTATTTATGTGGGAAACCAAATAAGTTGATCAAAGCAATTTCTTCTTCCAACCAAGGACAATTCCTGTTTGTATGAGCTAGCCCATGCATAGTGATTCTGACTCACAATTCAAATGTACAGGAAGCAACTACCATTTGCAGGTTTCCATTAATCTTTGCACATATTTGCAAAATATGAAGAAATAAAAGTCTTTTGTATAAGAATGCTCTAAACATTTGTGTATGTGTGAGACAGAGAAAGATTTAAGTAGATCTTTAAGTTGGAAGAATAATGCTAGAAGCTGCAAGTAGAGACAGGAGAAGCATTAAGATGATAGAGTAGTTTCTGCTAAAATCAAATATTGTGGTATTGCAAAATTCAATTTATTGCATTAAAATAGACTTTAGCTTTACTCAACATCAGAGAAATAACACAATGTCCTCTCTCAGCCTTTCATTAATCTCGTTGGTAGAGAAAATTACTTAGGCGACTCCGTTTGTCCTATTTTGAATAATTCTCAACTTTAGAGAAATATACTCGTGTCCCAAGTCCATGACTGATTTACAAGTTAAGTTAGCTCCTTAAAACAAGGGCATAAAAAGAATGCAAATGGTAATCAAGGATTTTAATCATGATATAAATTTTAAAAGAAAAATGTGAAAGAAAATAATTTAGTAAAGCAAAATAGAAAAATAGAAAAACAAAAAGTAAATAGAGTGACAAAGAAAAACATAAGTAACATATATGAAGGCTAATTTCTTGTATCTTGATATTGTAGGTTTTGAAACATTAACTGCAACTGAATGTATCACTATATTTGCATTTATTTTAATTTCAATACAACAAAGGTGATGTACTCTATATTTTTGTACATTTTAGAAAAACACTCATAGAATAGTCACCATATTATGCTTCTGTTATTTAGAGAACAGTTCAATCATAGCTAATATGGGCCCGTCTTTTCATTATCTCCAAATATTATTGGACAATGATAAAAGTATAAAGTGGCATTAACCAGTGAGAATGACATTAGAGATATTATATGTATGATTTAATTTTACACATTTTAGCTACACAAAATGTACAACAGAGTTATATGTGCAGTGCTTGAGAGAATTAAATCTAATTTTGAACTACACAAAATTTGGGTAAATATGCTAAATAATTTATAAAATTAAAATCCTCTTTTCCCTGCAGCACTTTAAAATTCCATTCTACATTTAAGAAAAGCATGGAATAAGCTCCCAATATTGATGTCTCATAACCCAAGATCAACATATAAAGAGAAAGTGAACAGTAATTCTTTAATGGCATATCCTGAACATGCAAATACCACACCCCTACTTTTATTCTGTACTTCTTCTAAATTTTACTTGAAACCTTTCTTTGTTGGGAGCCACAATCATCTGATGATCATCCATACATTTCAATATTTGATTTATGAGGCTTACATATTTTATACAAACTGCCAGTGCCAGTATGTTTCTCAATAGTTAGTACCATTTTGGGGGTCCCTACCAAAAAAAGGATTAACTAGCAAGAATTTCAGAGATATAATAGGGCTCTTGTTAATCAGCCACAAGTAAGAGCTGCAACACAATAGAGATACCTCTCTAAGACTTGCCTAGGTCAAAACAATTGAGCAAACAAACAACAACAAAAAACCTTCTTCCCTGCCACACTTCAAAATTCCATGTCAATTTCTACTTCCTCCCACCACAGTATCTTATCCACCCCTATATCGTGACATGGAAGTTGGGAAGGGGAGAAACATCAGGAGAAGCAGTACAGTAGTTCAAACCACTGTGATATTTATTTTTTTTTTTTTGTCCTGAGGAAGTTCCTTTCTATCTTTCATGAGCTCTGGCAATCTTTAGAAAGTTGGTTTATAAGATTTTAATGGTATAGTCTTTAATGTACATCTTTGGATTTAGATTTCTTGCCCATAAAAGACTTTACTGAAACAATCCCACCTATCAAGTAGGATCCACAAGGATAGTGGCAGGAAAATGTACTTAAGTACTTAAGAGCACAGGCTTGAACTGAGTTTGAATCCTAGCTCTATGACTTAATAGCTGTGAGACTTTAGAATAAACAATTAGTTTGCTCTATATATCAACTATTTCTCTGTAAAAATGGGAGGATCAATAGTATCTAAATCATATAATAAGTGAAGATTACGTAAGATAAAAGTGAGAAAGTGCTATGAAAAGTACCTGAAAAGTATTATGAAGACAACATGAAAACAATAAGGGAACGAAGGTTTTCACATAGTGTGTATATTCATCATGCATCAAGGAGAGAGTGTTATTTAAAGAGCTTTCTGTTATCTGTGACATAAAATTTAATGTTGGAAGACAGATCCTGAAATCTTTCTTTGGAGAGATGGCCCAACCTAATATGGACTACTTCTAACTGAGGAATTAAGTATATTGGTGAAAAACTATAAAGTGGATTTTCTGGTTTCCATTTGTTGGAACCAGGGAAAGCTATTATTTTGTCTCCATGTTTTTAGAAAGCCAAGAGGAACTCCCAATATGAAAGGGGAGAGTAGGCTTCAGCAACAGGGTAGTGGACTGCAAACTAAGAGGTGAGCTTTAGGTGGTGGGGTATGGACAACTGACTTCAGGAGCAGAACTATCTTATATCTCACTCTACACGTTCTCATCCTTGGTTGCAATTACTTTCAGTTATTCTTAGATCTTCATCAAACATTACAGCCTGGTGTTATCTGTAATGTGAAGAATGAAAAGAGAGTCTGTGTCCATGCTTGGGAAAAAAAAGCATTTGGGGAAGAAAATAGAGCAGTCTAGAAAAACCTTGACAAGAAGGGAAAAAACATGGCCAACAGAGAAGCCCGGAGTAGCAGACTGAAAAAATATGTGACAAGCAACTAGTAAGACAGACTTGTTGGAACCTTGGGCATTTCTCAAAATTATTAAGGGTGTATAAACTTAATAAAAGATAGGAAGCAGACTTCCTGCAATCATATGGCTAGAGAATGTATGGGAGAGCATCCTTTGAATTTGGATACCAAATGCAGGTTAACCTCCAAGGCTGCCAAACTTGAGGATACTGCATGACAAATGAACAAATAAGTGCAGATTGGAGGGACAGTACAATGTTTAATCCTGTTGGTGAATTTTCATACCACACAAACCCAAATCAACATGTGGAAAATGTTGCATAACCATATCAAAGTTAAATGTAAATTATATTCAGGTTACCCATAGTTTGGGCTTCTCTATACCATTGCCCTTCTGTGAATAAAAATAATTGAAGTAATGAATAGAATGAAGGACCATTTAGAAGCTCCTCAAATGTGATGATATTATAGAACAAAAAGTTTAGATTTTCACATCATATACTTAGTAGTCCAGGGGGAACACAAAATAATAAAGTGAACATTTGAGTATCACATATGACTCTATAACTATTAGAAATACTATAAACTCCATTGTGATTTAAACGTGTCTAATTGAACATACATATTTAACAGCTCTCCCCAAATCCTAATAGAAGTAAAGGAAAAATCATGGCAAATATTCAAAAGGATACACACAAAAAAAAGAAAATAGATATTAAAATGTCAACAAAATCTTGGGAGTCAAAACAAATTCAATAGATTTCAATTATAATTACCAATGAAAAATAGAAAAATGATAATTACATATGGGACAAGGAAGCAGCATGAGAAATTAAGGGAGGACAACAAGAATCAAGCTAATTTGCATCACAGAACCTTGACATGTCTCAAAAATTCGAGGAAACATGTACTCTGAAACCATGGACATAAATGGGTTAAGTTAAATATATGAATATTCAGAAGTGTGTATAAGGACCAGCTCAGTTTCAAATTCCTTTCCCAACTTCACACAACCGCAATTCACCCATTTCAACAGAAGACAGGAGGTTAATTCTGTTGAACCAGAGAGGACTTGCTTTCAGGAAACTGAGCACAGTTGAGGGAATGGTACTGGATTGAAAACAGGAGAATAATATAAATGAAACTGGTGAAACGAGTCTCGGTTCTTGCTTGACTCCTGTCCCCTATCCTTGAGCAGGCAGCCAGATGGTTTCCCTCTGGGTAAACAGATGTCCCAACAGAAAAAACTAAACCTACAGACATCTGGGAACCTTCTGGGAAAACATCTAGGACTACACCTAATCACTTTACAGTAAACTAGACCTATTAACAAGACCTACCCACATACATCACATACATAGAGATTTTAATCAGCGTTTTGTTTCCCAGGTCTTCAACTTAAATTGGTAGCCAGAGAAAACTAGGTGTCTGAGGAAAGCCTCACCTTGAAGGAATGATCAAATCAAACAAACAGTAAATATACTTGGAATAAACAAAAGACAATGTCGGCCAGGTGTGGTGGCTCATACTTATAATTCCAGCAATTTCGGAGGCTGATGCAGGAGGATCACTTGAGTCCAGGATTTCAAGACCAGCCAGGGCAACATAGTGAGACCCTGTCTCTAGAGAAACTAAATAAAATTAGCCAAGTGTCATGGTGTGTGACTGTAGTCCTAACTACTCAGGAGGCTGAGGTAGGAGGATCATTTGGGCCTTGGAGGTAGAGGTTGCAGTGAGCCATGATCATGCCACTGCAGTCAGCCTGGGCAACAGAACATGACCCTGTCTCAGAAAAAAAAAAAAAAGAAGAAGAAGAAGAAGAAAAGAAAAGAAAAAGAAAGAAAGAAAATACAATATGAAAATTGAAGAATGCTTTAAAGTTATTTCTAATGCATGCAGATATACAAGATATGGCATACCAGAAAAGAACAGACTATAAAATGAAATGCTGATAAAGCTAAAATAACTTCTTGTATGTTCAATATATGATAGCAAAAATAAGAAAAATAAAATCAATAGAAATGTTACAAGGTAAATATGAGGAAGTTAGGATAAAACATAAAAAGAAAAATGGGAAACAATAGAGAAAGATAAGAAACTTAGACTATATATACAGGTATAAAATATGCAAATAATGGAACTTACAGAATGAAAGGAAAATATGTTGGGCAGGGAATTTACTAGAAAATAATAAAAGAAAATTGCCATGAGTTTGTAGATTGAAAGTTGCCCAGAGGGTCAAGCAGGATGAATGGAAACAGGGCCACACAAAGTCACAAAATTGTGACATCAGGACACTGGGAATAAAATTCACAACTATAGAGAGATAATCATAAATCCAATGCCTTTCTTCTCCCTTTGAAGCTACGGACACTTTAGCTTCTATGCTTTCTTACAAAATAAAAGAATAAGCATCAACTATTTAAAAAGTGATCTTCCCAAAATATTGCTTAAAGATTACATATAATGCTTCCAATTTTATGATTCCAAAGAAAACAACATAACTCAGAATTTTGTAGTTAATCCCCCTTTAAATAAAACAACTCTTAATGGCCCGTGACCATAAGAGGTATTTTTTACCTCAGTCCTTTTCCCCTACTTCTTACTCTGTGACAAAACTGATACCAAAACATATAAATTATTTCAACTATTTTCTTCAGTGGGAAAATCTGGCCTATTTTAACTTTTTTTGAATTTTTACTTGGCAATATTTTTGTGTGTTGGGGGGATTCTTTCTTTTTTTTTTTTTTTTTAATTGAGACAGAGTCTCGTTCTGTCACCCAGGCTAGAGTACAGAGGTATGATCTCAGCTCACTGCAACCTCTGCCTCCCAGGTCCAGGTGATCCTTTTGTCTCAGCCTCCTGAATAGCTGGGATCACAGGTGCGTGCCACCACACCCAGCTAATTTTTGTATTTTTAGTAAAGATGGGGTTTCACCATGTTGGCCAGGCTGGTCTTGAACTCCTGGGCTCAAGTGACCTGCCCGCCTTGGCCTCCCAAAGCGCTGGGATTACAGGCGTGAGCCACCATGCCCAGCCTCTTTTTTGACTTTTATTTTAAGTTCAGGGGTACAAGTATAGGTTTGTTACACAGATAAACTTGTGTCATGGGGGTTTGTTGTACAGATTATTTCATCACCCAGGTATTAAGACTAGTACCCATTAGTTATTTTTCCTGATCCTCTCTCTCCTCCCACCCTCCACCCTCCACCCTCCAAAAAGCTACAGTGTGTGTTCTCCTCTGTGTGTTCATGTGTTCTCATCATTTAGTGCCCACTTAAAAGTGAGAACATGCTATTTTTCTGTTCCTGTGTTAGTTTGCAAAGGATAATGGCCTCCACCTCCATCCATGTCCATGCAAAGGGCATAATCTGATTCTTTTTCATGGCTGCGTAGTATTCCATGGTGTATATGTACCACATTTTCTTTATCCACTCTATCATTGATGGACATTTAGATTGATTCTATGTCTTTGCTATTGTGAATAGTGCTTCAATAAACATACACCTGCATGTGTCTTTGTAACAGAATGATTGAAAGAAAGTGCGGCGATTCCCCAAAGACCTAAAGACAGAAGTGCCTTTCGACCCAGCAATCCCATTACTGGGTATATACCCAAGTAAATACTTGACAATGTTTTACGTCTAGATATGTACACATTTTCTCCTCATAATTATCAAATTCCTATTTCTCAATTACTATTATTTTGTATATCTAATGTTGCTCTTATCAGCTTGAGAAAATCTTATCTGCCTTTCTATTCAAGAGATTCAAAACTATTTGATATTTTTCCAACATATGGAAATGTGGCCATCTATAACCACTGATGTCATTTCATCTTCAATGTGAGAAGTAATGAGTGGCAATTTGCTCATAGAGCTTTAATCTGAAGACCAAAATTTACTTAGACTGATGCAGAGGTGGCACAAAAACAATTGTCTGCAGTAAACTGAATGTATTAAATACTTCCTAAGCCACTATTCTCTGACCAAAGTATCTCTGTAAATTTCCTCATAAGTGGGACATAAAGCAGCTATAGAAAGCTTTAATTCTAAGGTTTTCTGTTTGAAGTAAGAAAAACACAAAACATATAATGGAACAATTCCTTACACTAATGTTTAGCTGTACAAAAGTACAAATGGCAAGCCACCAGGTAAGCAAAGATCTGACTTTATCAAAATAAAGTTGAAATGGTAGTGTTCAGTTACAAGAAACCTACTTTCCTAATGCCACACCTAGATGCATGGTCTGAAAATAGAAATGAAGATTTTAAATTTAATTTATCCCAGAAAATTTGGGAAGTGTAATTACCCTATCTGTAGCTACAAAGCAGGCTCATAGACAGTTTCCCAAATAACATGTAATTTTTAATAGTGAAAATTTCAACAAGTCTAGAAAGTAGAAAGGGACCTGAAATAAACAAAGATAGATACACAAAACTCCTAGGTTTAGGTAGTTTTCTTATCATGAGCTCCAGATGTCTTCATTCTTAGTCCTGGGACTTGCTCATCTTTTTGTGCTATCGCATCAGGATAAAGATGGGGAACAAGTTTATAGAGAAAAGAAGCACCAGTGTAATGGCTCTGCAGCCAGATAATGCAGAGATTGCAAGTCATGTTCACAGTGCAAAAGGACAAGCATTTTCTAAAATAGGAATTCTAATCCCACTGGGTTTCTCTGTGTGTGAATTTAACCTTTAGAATTAGAATTTTTGAACCCCTGGAAATGAACTAATGCTTTGTGTAAACTACATAAAACAGATGGAAGTGTGTTCCAGGCAGCACATTTAAATATAAAGACCATTTCTGTACCTGCAAAAACTGCTGTGCTGTTTCAAATGATAAATCCAAGTTTAACATCGCAAGTGAAGCTAGCCCACAGCACAGCTCAAATTCAGAGAAGACAAGTACTGTGATTCCTAAACATTTACATTATCACAGAAACAAGAAGTATACACTTGGTCTAACATAAGGACTAGTTTGTTTTTTTCCTAAAAGTGTTAAACTGGACCTTCATTGTGCTTCAAAAATACTTTTCACTTGTTTAATCTCTAGGTTAATTACAGATTTTTTGCAGTTTTCAGTACTGATGATTAGCAATAGAAAAATAGGTAGCTACTTCAAAAACTATCTTGAGTTCAATAATTTTCATTTATTTTTGTTTTAAAAGATAAATATTTGATAGCTAAAAAATAATGCTTTATTATGTCATAATCATAATTTAAAATGTATATTTAATGCTATTTCCTAAAGAGAGGGGCATTAATGTTAAAACAAAGTTAGTAGCTATCTACATAATGTACCTGAAAATTCATGTCTTGTTAACTACCAGACCTGGAAGAATTGTGCTAACTGTAATTACAGTGAGAACTTGACTGGAGATAAGCTAGCAGCAAAAGGCAGAATAAAATTATAGATGAACAGGGTTAAAATTCAGTTTGTTTTCCTCATAGAAAGATAATATTCAATTAATGATGGAAATTGGGCCTGTGTTAATCATGGCATTGTATAAATCCCCCAAATCACAACATTAAAACCTAAGCTATCAAGAAAGGGGTAAGAAAGTGAAAGAACACAAGGTATCTTAGGTAGCAGGAGATGAGACATCTCTGTTCTCATAATAAATCCTAAATGGCACCCTGAGATAAATACATTACCTCTCTCTGGACAACATGGACTACGTGCTGACATGCAAGGGAACTAGAAGGTGACATTTTTTGCAGCTACACACGTGTGTTATTTTGATTTTCTTTATACATTTACAAAAAATCTATTTCTAATACACACATTTCTGTATCTTAAAAGGTATAAGATGGTAGACATTCGAAGTTTATTTTCCAAGTATTTTTAAAGCTAAGCTTATACCTAAAGTTAGAAATGTCTCCATTTTCCTGCTGAGTCACACAGTGCAAAGACTAGCCTTTTGCCAGGTTTATTGAAGCATTTTAAATAATTGTGGAAGATTTTCTTTCATCTAAAAATTACAACTCATTATCTGTTTTCCCTCAGTACTTAATCGCAACCTGTAGTACTAATTTTAACCCCTCATGTTATTTTAATAAAACCCAACCACAAATTTTAGTGTAAGAGGTGTATAGATTTTTTTTAATGAAAACACCTGATGACGGTCTCATCTCTACTTCATTAGATTCACAAAGATCTGTAACTCCAAAAGTTTAAGAAAAAGAGACAAGTAAATATCAGAAAAAAGTATCTATTTCAATCTTTTTAAGTTAATGACTTTATGTTTAATGTCACAATTTTATATACCAAAGACTAACACCGTATTAAACTAAAAACAGGTATCATAGGCTATGTAGTGTACGTGTGAAAAGATGTCACATGATCTGGCAAATACCACCTTGCTCCCTCTGTCCACACCATTTTTGTGAGTTGCTGCTGGCTGAAAGTTTCCAAAATCTCAACAGAAATTAGTATTTGATATCTGAGAATTGGAAATCAGAATTCCCAGGAATGTTCATAAATTTCTAAAATCCTAAGTTACTCCTAACATACTCCCAATGTTCTACATTATTATTACTAAAAATAAGTTACTCCTAACATGCTTCCAATATTCTACATTATTTTTACATATTAGTAGGGATATATACAAACTATGATTAATACATTTTAAAAAATTAAGTTTACAAGGAAACATAGCTGATAGGAAATGTTAAAACATTGAACATGTTAGTGAGTAGTATTGGATAGGATTTGATTAGCTAATATTCAGACTTCCTGGCAATATTAATGTCAAAATCACTACACAGAATCATGGATTGAAATCACCAATTTGAGAATTTTTTAGTTCCCAAACTTACTATTTCTGGGAACATCACTTATGGGATTTCAATCAAGTATACTATGCATATAAATTATTAATGCTTATTTTATTGGCTAGAATGATGCGTTGTCAACAGCAGATATTCAAAAACACACTTTTGAAACATGACAATAACTGAAAGTAAGATTGAATGATTACGTTGTCACCATTCTTCTATATATATTCTGAACTTGGTTCCCAGTAATGTCAATCTTGATTTTTGACTGACTTGGAGTCTGTGCTTCCTGATTTTGCTTAATTTCCACTTGACTTTGGTGGATTCTGAAGTTTCAAACTTGTAATGTTTTTCTATTCATTTCTAAGCTGCAGTTCTCTCATGGGGCTAATAGTACATTATTCCTGTGTTCTAAAGCTCCTGATTGATCTTTCTCATTATTCCAGACTCAGAAAAAAATGTATATTTCTGAAGAAATGTTAGGAAGCAATTCCCACATGGAAACACCACTGAAAATTACTTGTGAGTTATTGAAGAACATGTGTGTAGGTTATTCACCACATTAGAGGGTTTAAGGCCAGCCCTGAAGATGAACTTTCAATCACAGGATTCAATCATAACTCAGCCTTACCCCCATTATAGAGAAGAAGTATTTAGAAGAAAGGAGGTTACTATTTGAAACTAAATATTTGTTTATATTAGGTTTCATTTTCAATATTAGTTTTAATTTCTTAATACATAATCCATATTTCTTTGAAAATTGAAACTCTGTGTAGATAACAGGATAAAATAGTATTGCAGCACTTATAACCTCACTACCTATAGATTGCTCACAATTACTTCCAGGCAATCCCTCTCATGTGTACACTTGATGTTGTACTATTTATGCACACATGCAATATGTTATGCATGTTGATTCATCAGCAATTTTGTCAATAAATTTATAGAATATATCAATTGTTTTTATGATTGTATTATATTCTATCGCGTAGACAACACTATTACTTATTGCTGTATATTTACATGTTTTCTAATTCATCATTATAGAAATCTTCAAGAAACCTTCTTGGGCCTGCCACCTTTTGTATTTTGCAAACTGCTTTTCAATATTTTCTGGCCTTGCAATAAAATACAATTTGTGTAAGTATTTTTAACATAATAAAACTGTAATGTTTAATAATTTCTTGATTTGTATTCCTGCCCTAGTTATGCTTGTTTATTTTTCCTCATATCAAATGCATCACTTTTTTGTGGTGAGGGTTTATTTTAAATTTGACAATTTATGTATAAATAATAAAAAGTCATGTTTGATGGAAAGCTGGATCATTTTACCCTTTTAATGTCAATTTACTTAATAAAGATTTAAGAAATGTGGATTCTTAATATGAATTAAGAAATGTAAATATTTTACATCATACTATATTTAGCAACTAGGGTTAATACCTAAAAATGATGAAATTTAAATAGTGATAATTCTATTTCTGGGTACTAACTTCATTCTATTGCTTTAGCATTCATTATTGCAGAACTGTATGATATACAAGAATAACTTCATTTTTTGACAAAAGACAGAGGGCCATATTTGTATGAAACAACACAAACCATAAATTACCATATTTATTTAGGTATGTAGGGCCAATGAAAGTTATTTATAACTATAGATTAATCAGTAATAACATTTTTAAGATGCCTGAGCATACGTTTAATAACTCAGGTCTGGGCTGTCATGAAACTTTTATTGCCTATAAGAAATGCTAGTAGTTTTCCAGGATATAAACTTTTGCTTCCTAGAGAGTAGAGCACATTATGAACATGTTTTTAATAGGACTTCATTTTCTGACGATGGCAATAATACAGATGTGCACTTTCACATTTTCTGCCCTAGGCCAGACACCTTTGGATATTACAGCTGTTTCATTTTAGAAAATTTTTCAACTGACTTTAAAAGTAGATTATACCTAATTAAAATGCAGATCTTCTATTATTTAAAAAATTTAAAAATAATGGTGCATAATGGAACAAATAAATGCTTTGTGAGGTAGGAATGGAAAGAATTAAAAAGGAGGCAGTTTAATAAACCCCTATGGAGAGTGATGTGGATCCTATATACAGGGCCCCTTGATGATAAGAACTTTCCAATCTAGGGAGCATTCAATAAGAAAATGCTTTTAGGAGGCAAGTGTTGATTCTAGGTCAATGAGGAAATATAAATGGGAATAAACATGTTCATCACAATATTATATCATCCAAGTTTACCATTTCATCTATGTCATAATAATGATGGATCTGACAGCCAAGTATATAAGGATAGATCTAGTACAGAAGATTAAATTTTTAGTGAAGTCTTCTTATTGTAATTTTTCACAGGCCTAAAGTTAGTTTATTTCAGAACACATAACTGATACATTTTACTTTGGTTTTTAAGTGTTACAGGTTGTGTTCACTGGGAATCCAACTATGATATAAAGTTTAGAATGTTTATTAAGGAGTTCCCTGAGGCTCAACACTTCTAGAGAGAGGAGGAAAGAAGTAGGAGTGGACACAGAAAAGTCAACTGAACCTTTAGCCCAACAGCAGCTTCTGCCAACCCTATGAGAAGCTCTGGAGCTAGAACTGCCCTACAGAATAGACTAAAATTTAACTGAGCTAAAAGGGCCTTTATATGCCCTCATAGATAAGTTCCTGTATGAGGTCAACCCAAGAAAGTCCCATGACCCAGGGCATTTCTCTTCAACTGAGGCAATCCTCAAAAGGGCTAACAACCAAAGTCTGTCTACCAACAGTACTTCCATCAGTTTGGGTAAAATGTGCTTCTATGAAGAGAAATCTGGGCAGTGCATCACAGCATCTACCATATTTAGTTTATTTTGCTCAAAACAGAACATGTTTCTAAGTCATGGTTAGCATTTTTTTTCTCAGAATGACTTCAAAATAATGATAGAGGAAACCCATTCATAGTTTTCTGACTACACTCTATATGGTTGCCAGAAGTTTTTAATCTATTATTGACGTTTCTGAAAGAATGTTGAATACCATGTAAAAAGTGGGTTTTATTTTTTTAATATGCACTCTTTACAGTAAAAGACTTTGGACTATAGCCCTAAAATTGGGGATATATATATATATCTTATACATATTAATATAACATACATTTATATGGCTTATATATATAGCTTATATATTTATATACTGTATATAACATGTGTATCAGCATATTTATATTTTACAAACCTTATTAGTCAAAAAGATAAGAGTTTTTAAAGTGGCATAATTGAAGAAAAATGAAATTTCTGGTTTTTTTTCTATGGCACAAATACTACCTTTGAAAATCAGCAATCTGGGTCCTGCCTTGCTTCTAAAAACTACCTTTGAAACGAATACAAGAAGACCAGCCTTTTAAGATATCTCAGGAATACAATACTTCATCTTAAATAAACTACTTTCAAAAAAAAATCAGAGCTTGATCTGTATCCTATTTCACTGTTAGTTACACGATGCTATACCTTGTGCTTTGCCATACTGACATTTCTCATTTTTTATCATAAAGCCTTGCATGAATATTCATTTTTTCTAGCTTCTGCACAGAAAAAGAATAATCAGAGTAAACAGACAACCCACAGAAGAGAAAATATTTGCAAACTCTGCATCCAACAAAGGACTAATATCTAGAATCTACAAGGAACTCAAACAAATCAGCAAGCAAAACAAAAACAAATAATCCCATCAAACAGCTGGCAAATGACATGAATTGACATTTCTTAAAAGAAGATATACAAATGGCCATCAAACATATGAAAAAATGCTCAACATCACTAATCACCAAGAAAATGTAAATAACAACCACACTGAGATACAACCTTACCCCAGCCAGAATGGCCATTATTAAAAATTCAAAAAGCAACAGATGTTAACATGGATGTGGTGAAGAGGGAATACTTTTACACTGCTGGTGGGAATGTAAATTAGGACAACCTCTATGGAAAACAGTATAGAGATTTCTTAAAGAACTGTATCTACCACTTGATTGATAAATACCATTACTGAGTGTCTATGCAAAGGAAAATAAGTCATTATATCAAAAAGACACTTGCAAATATGACACCTGAAGATATATTTATCACTGTGCAATTCACAATTGAAAGATATGAAACCAAATTAAGTGCCCATCAACTGATGAATGGATAAGGAAAATGTGGTATGTACACCCTATGGAATACTACTTGCCCATAAAAAGAATGTAATAATGTCTCTTACAGCAAGTTTGATGGAACTAGAGGCCATTGTTCTAAGGGAAGTAACTCAGAAATGAAAAACCAAATACCATATGTTCTTACTTACATGTGGGAGCTATGCTATGAATATGCAAAGGCACACAGAGTGGTATAATGGGCACTGGATACTGAGAAGGGAAAGGGTGGGAAGAGGGTGAGGGATAAAAACCTATATATTTGGTACAGTGTACATTACTTGGGTGACAAGTGCACTAAAATCTCACACTTCATCACGATATAATTAATCTGTGTAACCAGAAACCATTTATACCCCTAAAGCTATTAAAATCAAAAAGTTTTTATTTCTATTTTCATCATCTTTGCCCACATCCATCATACTCAGGTTCCCAAACATTATGCTTCCTTTTTAGTCGCAAACTCATTTGGAGAAAAACAAGCAACTGGATTAAAAAATAGGCAAAAGACTTGAATAGACATTTCTCCAGAGACAACATACAAATGGCCAATAGGTGTATAAATAGATGCTCAACATCACAAATTATCAGGAAAATGCAAATCAAAACCACAATGAGATATCACTTTATTTTTGTTAGGATGGATATTATCACACACAAGAACAAATAAGTGGTGGAAAAGGTGTGGAGAAATTAGAAATTTGAACCCTTATACACGGTTGATGAGAATGCTATATGGTATAGCCACTGGGAAAAACAGTATAGAGGTTCCTTAAAATATTAAAAATGATATTACCATATACTGCAGCAATCCCACTTCTGGGTATATATCCAAATAAATTGAGGTCAGGATCTTGAAGAGATGTTTGTACTCTCATGTTCATTGCAGCACTATTCACAATAGACAAGATATGGAAGCAGTCCATATATATATATACACACATATATATGTATATGCACATATGTACATATATGTATATATATATACAGAGAGAGAGAGAGAGAGAGAGAATGGAATACTATTCAGCCTTTAAAAAGAAGGAAATTCTGCCATTTGTAACAACAACTTGAGGACATTATACTAAATGAAATAAGCCAGTCTCAGATAGAGATTCCACTTATATGAGTGTTCTAAAATAGTTGTATTCACAAAAGCAGAGAATAGAATGGTGGTTGCCAGGGGCTAAGGGAAGGGGAAATGGGGAATTGTTTTTCAATTGATGTTAAGTTTCTGTTATGCAAGATAACTTCTAGAGATCTGATGTACAAATGTATTACCTGCAGTTAACAATACAGTTTTATGCAGTTCAAAATATTAAAAGGATAGATCTCATGTTAGGTGCTCTTACTAAAAAAAAACCCAAAAATATACCTTAGAAACACAAGGATATTTTTGGAGGTGATGTACATGTTTAGTACCTTGATTGTGGTGATGTTATCATGTGTGTATGCATATGTCCAAATTCATCAAGATTTAGACATTAAATGAGTCCAATTTGGTATGTCAATTACACCTCAATAAATTTACAACATTTTTTAAAGAAGAATGTTATAGTTCTGATGTTGGCTAAAATCAATCGGTTTGTTAAGAGCAGCATCAAATTAGAACACAGACCTGCTAGGTCCCCAAATTTTTAGTTTGGAGGTACTTCGATAACATCATGTTAGAAATCCATTTTACTAAGTTTGGTAAAAGGTGTGCTGTGAATGTTCAATAGGTGACTTATTAATTGCTGTTTAAAACCAGTAGTACTGAAGCCTTAGTGTAATCTTTGCTTTGATGTCATGCCATTCTACTCCTCTACATATGACCTCTGAAATCTTATTAAATAAAATTTTACTATGAATTAAAAGTATACTTCAGTGGTATATTAATATAAGAGGATAATAAGTATGTAAAAGGAATAATACAGAGAAAGAAAGCATGGGAAAGCAAGAATATGAAAATATATTTCAGAACATAAAATGAGAAAATACATGTTTTTTTCAAGTGATGTGGTGGAAACAGCACATCTTTGTGAGGAGGTGTTGGGAATAAGGAGGGAGACTTTGAAATTCCCTAGTTAGTTGGTATCACTGGGGATTAATCAGTCTATTCAGCATATCAACTCTCATTCCTAGATACAAGCATGTAACAGTATGATCATGTGATGTAAGTGACAACTTGCTGTGCACCCCCAGGTTTAAGTGAAAATAAAAGAAAACAAATCTTTTAAAAAAATCATAGACTTGATAGAGAAAAACTACTACAATTATAGTAAATTGCCAAGACTAAGGAAATACTCATTGAACGAACTTAGTGTCATTTAGGAAATGTTTAGTAATCAGTAATTATGATTTTCTCAAAATAATCTGGTTTAATTATAACTGAAAGTTTCTGTTACTTTTCTTGCATCTCCCATGGACATCTTGAACACAATTTCTTCATTGGTTTAAATGTAAACATTGCCTACTTTTATCAGAGATAGATAATTGGAGAAAATAGCAAGAGAATACACTGGAGACAGTCATTTATCTTGGTAAAAAATAATGATTACTAGTACCAAATCGTAGTCAGTTTCATTTAAGTTTTTGTTCTTAGAACAGAAAGAAGCAGTAAATAAAAGCATGATTTCTTCTGTTATATTACAATACTCTGCATTATGTTTCTACATCTAATTAAAGTCCAAATCAAGATACAAATTTTAATTGCTTTATAACCTAATTTGTTCCAATTCCATCAATATTTTTAAAATATTGCCATTGTTTTGATTCAATGAGTATGTTGTTTTGTGTCTAGAATTTTAATCCAAATCTTTAAGCAATATCTGTAATATTACCATTACTACGAACCAAATTTTAATTGACTTAAAAATGTTACAGAATATAATAGCTACTGTATTCGTTCCTTCTCATGCTGCCATGAAGAAATACCCAAGACTGGGTAATTTATAAAGAAAAGAAGTTTAATTGACTCACAGTTTCACATGGCTGGGGAGGCCTCAGGAAACTTAAAATCATGGCGGATGGCACCTCTTCAAAGGGTGGCAGGAGAGAGAATAAGTGCCAGCGGGGAAATGTCAGAAACTCAAAAACCATCAGATCTCCTGAGGACTCACTATCATGAGAACAGTATGGGGAAACTGCCCCCATGATTTAATTACTTCCCACCGGGTCCCTCCCATGACATATGGGGATTATGGGCATTACAATTCAAGATGAGATTTGAGTGGGTACACAGCCAAACTATATTAGCTACTCTATTATGAAATACGTATTTCTATGAAATAAAAAAGTAAGCATTTTTCACATTTGGCTAGCTATAATTAATAATGTATTTTTCATGGAATTCATTTTAGAAATGTTCTTCATAAGAAATTTCCACTTGTGATTAAAAACCAGTCCATTCCCAAACCTATAGTGGCATGACCTCAGTAATTAGTTATGCACAAATGTAAAGGAAAAAATGTATTTAGATGTTTAATGTTGGTTAATATATTAACTAATAATTTAATGTAGTTTACATAATATGCAACTTAGGCCAAGCCAAATATTGTCAAGTCTGCTTCTTAATTTTAAAATAAACCTCTATTTAAAGTCATAATATATAGACAGGAAAACATATTTAATAAAATGATATCACAACATTGGGTAAGATATATTATCTGTTTTGTTTTTCACATTTGTAGGTAAGTTATCATATTTGTATTGCTAATGACTATCTTATTAAAATCTGTGTAATGATTACAATATTCTCTGGTTCAAATCACTTGACAAATATGGTTTCATGCTCCTATTGAGCACTCTTTTCTACAAGTCTGTCTCACGCACTACTGCATCTTCATTCAGTGTTTGTTGCAGTTACCCGCCTTTCTTCAGAAATACTGCAGAATTGAGGCTTATCCCATTTATTTTTTGTCTTTCTGATGCCACATGCCAATATTTGTATATTCCTTCTTATCCACTAAGTTTCATTTTTCATTGTCTTTTAAATCTACTTAAACATTTTATTCTGTATGTATCTCTAACCATCCAGTCACTATCTGTCTTTTAGAATAGAGAAGCAGATGTTCAACAAGATTTAAATGATTCACATGCTTAGGTAACCAAGTCAGAGTAGAAAAAATACAGTTACAAGACATATTCTAGAAAAACATATTTTCATGGGTGGATGTGATATCTTTTCACCTCTGATCCTCCACCCAATACTTATTGTACAGTAGTTTTGAAGAATCTGTGGACATAGGTAGCCCTTTTTGGACACCACCTTTTTAATTCTAATATGCCTCCCATACCTGACTGAAGAAACTATTATCAAAGAATATTTAATAAAGTGATAATATGTTCATATTACATCAATGTATAATCAATTTATTATTATTATTATTATTTTGAGACAGGGTCTTGCTCTGTCACCCAGGTTATAATAATCAATTTATAAAGTAATATGCATAGTATGTTTATATTAACATGTATTATTATACTTATATATCATATACTACATATGAATAAAAATCACTTTTATCTTGTTTATACAAAATACATATAGGTAGTATTAATGTGTTATAGCTTATGTTTTCATACATATGTGCATGTGTGTATGTGTAAATATATATGTGCATACACCCACATCTCACAATGTTAATGGTTTAGATTATGATTATTTATCTGAGATTTTTAGTTATATTATGTCAATTTTTATAGAATATGCTATACAAACAATTACAAAAACTGTATGCCATCAAGAATAATCTGAATGACCATCTTAAAACTGGGATGACTGTCTTTGGTTACTATAGTCTGTTAGGAAAGAAATGATTGAGCAGTGTGGAAGGAAAGGGTATTTCAAATAGGGTAAGTAAATCAGCTGGAATAACCCAATAGATTAATGGGTTGATATATTCTAATTAACATAATTTCTATTTTCCAAATTGAGTTCTATGAAACACTAATCCACAAAATGTTTCTGAACAAAAAGACTCCATGCTAAAATAAATTTGGTGAACTCTAGTCTTCTCTTGAAGTTTCTTTTATGCCCTTTAGTATAATAAATTTTCTCAGGAATTATGCATAAATTTATTAACTATGTTTAACTCATGTGTCCCAAACTTATTTAATCATTAAATAGTATTAACAGCCCATGGAATAAATAAATGTTCTATGAAGTACAAGCTAAGGAATTATGTTCACATTTAACAGTAGAGGACAATTTAATAAAGAATTTAAAGAGAGAGTTTTGACATTGTGGTGGATAGTAAAATACTAGTTGAAATCAAATAATTATAGCAGGTGATATTTCTTTCGAGGAATATTTTAGGAGTTATTAAATATATATTAAAAATATTATTAAAATATATTCTATATTCATCTAAATTTGTTGCTAAGGATGTTTTGGGGGGTCTTAGGCCCAGGGGATGTGGGAAAGGGAAGGCTGCTACACTGCTAAGCAGAGCAGAATGTGAAGAGAAAACACTTGTTATGGCAAACAGCATAACTGAAAACCTGGGACACCTGTAATATCACATGTTCATCTGTGATATCAAACACCCTCCTACATACCCCATATAAAATGAGTCAGGCTCCGTTTAATGAAATAGTAATTTAAAAGAAAAAGATGAACAAAAGCCACATAGAACTTATGATAAAGTTCCAGTTAACAAGTACTCCTGTCTGTGGACAGATAGAGGTTAAGCCAGAAAGGATGAAGGTACCAAACAATTTTTATTTTATATATATATTTATATATAAATATATATAAATATATATATAAATAAATAAATAAATATATATATATATATAAAAAATACTTTAAGTTCCAGAGTACATGTGCACAATGTGCAGGTTTGTTACATATGTATACATGTGCCATGTTGGTGTGCTGCACCCATTAACTTGTCATTTACATTAGGTATATCTCCTAATGCTATCCCTCCCCCATCCCCCCACCCCAATATTTTATTTTATTATATTATTTTTCTCTCAACTTCTATTTTCGGTTCAGGGAATACATGTGCAGGTTTTGTTGCATGGGTAAATTTTGTGTCACTGAGGTTTGTTGTACGAATGTTCCTATCACCCAGGTAGTGAACATAGTACCCGACAGGTAGTTTTTCAACTCATACCCCTTCACACTCTTCCCCCTACCAAGGAGTCCCCAGTATCTATTGCTTTTCTCTTTGTATGTATTATTGTTGTAAGATTATATACTAGAAGGAACTCAATCTCCAAAAGCTCTGAAATGCCTTATATCATTCTTTGTTTCCTAGACCAAAGAACTATTCACTCCTTCATATTTTCACCAACCAGTGATTGCTCACTAATTCCTTCCTAACTTTTATATCAGAACAGTGTTTCTCAAAGTGTGGTCCTTAGACCAGCAGGATCAGCTACACTTAAGAATCTGTGAGAAATGCAACTTCTCAGGATCTACCCTACGACGACTAGACAAGAAACTCTGAGAGCATGGGACAGTAGCCTGTATTTTTAACAAGCCCTCCAGAGAATTCTGATGCGCACTCAAATTTGAGAATCCACTGCAGTAGAAGAATACAATTGATGCCTGCCTAGGATGTTTCTAATAACGGTATCAGCTAGTCCTTGTATCAAATCACAAATCTAATTTTAAATAAGCCAATTTTTTTAAACATAGCATTTATGTTATAAAGTACGAGCAGCCCAAAATTTGTACAGGATTTATCTGAAAATGGAATTGAAAGTTGGCATAATAAAACTTGGTACATATTTCCTCATGGGCCTAATGCAATGAAATTGTGGCAAGAGAAACCATTCCAAAGAAGTCTATTTATACTGTACTTTAATTGTACTACAGTATTGATAGCATTAACTTGAATTCTGAGATAAGTGACAATCAGGTTCAAGAGAGAAATGGAAAGGATAGGAAAGCAAAGAAGGAAAAAAACAAATAGGAGAGAGGAGAAATGGTTACCCCCCTTATTTGTTATGGTGATAACTACAGATATAATGCAAAAAAAAAATCAGTTTTCTTTGACTCCATTGTAACTACCTACCTATATCAATATTCCAACTTTTAGCTAGCCTCATTTTCAATAGAGCTGTTCTCCCTCCATAATTCTTACATATAATATTAGAGTGTGTATATTCTGCTTCTAAGCTTTGAAACTGGTGAAAAAAAATATGCCTTCTGGGTTCAAGGAGGAAATATGAGTTAAGCAATATAATAGGGAGTAGTGGTATATATTGCTCCAATATACTAAAGAGTACTGGGGTTCTAAAGAATTAGAGGTGGATGCTCTAATGAATCCTTTCTTGACACTCTCCATGCCAAACAAATCACATACATCCCTGGAATTAATTTTCCCTGTTATTTGCCAGTTTGTGAGTGCAACATCTAAAAGCTCTTCTCTTCCACGTGCTCCCAACCAAAATTCCAATTTGGGTGATGCAGGTTATCTTACATGATTTCTAGAGAAAATGCAACTAAAGTTAATTATTTCACATTTAACTATGAATGACTAAGAAGACTAGCTACTTAGTCATTTTTAGGCAAGTTTAGGCAGCTACTCCTGATTTTCAGGTTATTCCCTGCTCTTCTTCTAACCCTCAGGTCTTCTTACCTCTGAATTTTATCACAATAGATATAGTAGACATTGGGTGGTATTTTCAGAGTCTAGAAGAAGGACATAAACAATCTCTGTAAGTATAAATAATAGAAAGTTTGTAAGTTTTGAGAATTGCCAATGATTCTTCACATAATATAATCATGGAAAAGACAGGAATCTTCAATCATCACCACAGAACAAACAACCAAGGAAGGTTCCTGTGATGATTCAAAACCAGATTTCACAGCTTCTCAAAAGTGGCTGCTCATTAGGATTCTTGGTGGATTCTCCGTAGCCAGGTGCCACCCTCCAGTCAAAATAAATGAGAGGCTCTGTAGGAGGGGCCCAGGTATTCATACATTCCTAAAAATTTCCCTATGTAGCTGTAATTCTCAGGAAAGAAAACTATTGCCAGAGCATCAGAGTTACTCCAGCCTCCAAATCCAGTCATGCACAAAAGCAAATTCCTCCTTGTAATTCTTCTGAAGGGCTTGGCAAATATTTCTTTAACTTAGAATATGACACCTTAGATATCCCATGACTTCCCCACCAGGCCAAATCTACTATCTGCCATTTTGTTCTTGGATTAAAATTCAGTTCCCCTTTAATCATCAGCAAACTCATACTATGGATTTAATCTGTGTTACTATTTGCTTTGATTCAAAATTTCTTTAATTACATTCATTTCAAATTATTACGTTTGAAATACATTCAATCCACAAAATAATATGTGGTTTCTTTTACTGTTTTCTATTCATTTGTGATGGTTTGACAAGGGAAAGATAATTCCATAGGACATGTACATGATGATAATAGACTTTTCTACTTCATATAATACAAATTTGGAATGAATAGCTCATCTTCAGTACCTCAAACGATGTTACAAGAAGGGACAGTAGGAACAGGACAGTTTGAAGGAGGGACAGGGTAGATGAGGGCATTTTACATTAAAATATGCTACTCAAGTGGACCAGTTTTCAGTTACTATAGTCACAGGATATGACCCAAAGGTGTTTACAAGTGGTCCTCCCAATCAACTTTATTAGATTAAAATATAGCCATTAAATATTCCACAGAAATGCATGTCCTATACTTGTCTTTGGGTAGTCCTATAGTTGTGGTCATTTGTCATAGTTAAATTATGCCCATTCTCAAAATAGCACATCAGTTCCAAGGGATTATAAAGGTCAGGTTTTCCTAGCATGACAGAATTCAGAGGGTGATTTCATGTTCCTTAACTAGGGACGAAAGGTCACAGCTATTAAATCTTTAAATCCATGTGCTGTGATGGGCTTTATCTGTTAAAGGAAAAAGAAGAATTCATGATATAAGCTTAATCTAATTTATGACTATAATCAGGAACAACTTAGGTGTTTAAGAGGTACTATATTCTTTACTATAACACAAGGCTCAATAGTTAAGAAGCAACAAAGTAAACAAATTTGGATGACTGGCTATACTAACACCATTTCAATTTCCTAAATTATCTTGTCCTTCACAAAAATTCATATAGAGACTATAAGAACTAAATATTCACAATCTCAGCATCTCTTACAGCTAAGGATGGCCACATAGCATAGCAGTTCTTGCCATGAGACATAGGCAGCAGTCTGCTGAAGGGAGTCTGAAAGAGATATAATTGGTGGCTTTCTTCTCCTTTCTTCAGGCCTCAGATAGTAGCTGAACAGTGGCTGTCAGCTTGTAATCAGAAAGAAAATGCCAAGAGAATCATCAAGACACCCGTCCTGATAGCACTGAAATGTCACACCAATGCCAGAAAAGGCCTACCTCTAGATTTCTTGTTACGTAAAATTTGTTGAGGCCATAGTTAGTTGGTTATTCTTTTACTTGTAGTAAAATGCACACCTAACTTAAATCCAGCCTCAACAAAATAGTTTTTATTCCAAATTTATATTTTTCCCATCATTAATAGTTCCAGTATTGGAAATATTTGCCATACTTAACAAATAAATATTTAATAACTATCTCTCAAAAAAGAAAAAAAAACTCCTTATCAGTAATACTGGCCAACTTTTATGTTATAAATAACCCTACTGTATTAGTCCATTCTCACACTGCTATAAAGAAATACCTGAGACTAGATAATTTATAAGAAAAGAGGTTTAATTGAATCACAGCTCCACATGGTTGGGGAAGCCTCAGGAAACTCACTATCATGGCAGAAGGCATCTCTTCACAGGGAGGCATGAGAGAGAATGAGTGCTGAGCAAAGGGGGAAGCCCCTTATGAAACCATCAGATCTTGTGAGAACTCACTATCACGAGAACAGCATGGGGGAAATCACCCCCATGATTCAATTATCTCAACCTGTTCCCACCCTTGACATGTGGGGTTTATTACAATTCAAGGTGAGATTTGGCTGGGGACACAGAGCCAAACCATGTCACCCAACCATGATAATTTTAAAATACCAATATGGTGTCACTGAATGCAGAGCTAGGAAAAGATTTACACCATTGAATCTCATGAGTCAATTCCAAACAGCCCCAGCACACTACTAGATAGTCCCCTAATTACTAACTACAGTTTCACCAAACTATTACAGTTCATTGTTTTTACTTTCAATTTCATTGTAACAGAGAACAGAGTTTATATAGAGAGGAACTTAGAGCTCAGAATTATTGATTGTCAAGATAAATTGGCTAAATTTATTAAATTGAAAGTAGCTATCATAATTTATGTAAAACTTTCAGTAGGAACTTAGAAGTTGTCCTGTCTCAAGCCAAATGTACTCATTAACTCAATACGCATAATTTCCAAATGTCTCCTCGTAGGAAAGAGTATAATCTAATTCACTCTCATATCAGATAAAATTTAATACATAGATTTGAAAACAATGTGAGTATAACGTTAAATAACTTGCATGGAAAAATTTTTTAGCTCTCGTAAATATCCGTAACTCCATCTGTAATCGGGAATGAGAATGGACGATTCTCTAGTCTTCTAACTAATCTTTCAATAGGACTGCTCTCATACCCAATTACCTAAGGAGAGTAAAACTTACAATATAGTACAAAATACTTTAGTAGTTATTATCTATGAAAAGTGTTACCTACAACTTCCCTAGCAAAGTCTCTGTGCAGAAGAATTCTCACATATTCACGCAAAGTGAAATCTTAACACTAAAGATTTTTGTTTGTTTCTGTTTTTACTCACCAAAGCAGGTCTTCTACAAACATAAACAATGAATTACCTGCTTTTTTGGGATGATATGAGAATATAATTTTCCTAGGATGGATAAGTATAGGCTTCATTACCAAAGTGACTACAGATATTGAATGGCCTAGTAAGAAAATATTTTCAAATGTAATAGTGTGCAGTTCTGAAAAGAACATGCCTTTCAAAATGTCTCTGATTTCTTGCTCACATTTTCCCTTGTAAAATCCCCAGTAGCTTTGTCTAATTTGACGTTTGTATTATTCTGAGAGTATCTAATTGTTAGTGGTATAGTACTATAAGGTTACAGTTTAAGAGTGTTAGCTCAAACTGAAAAAATAAGTTCAATTACACTGTATTCTTGTTTAAAGTAAGGATAGTTAAAATACTAAAGGTATAAATCTAATGTGTTTCAAAATAGTTATTTTGTCTACCATTTATATATTACTCTTTGTAATGAGCTCTTTATAATCATGATGTATGGATAAAATAAAATCTATCTACCTTTGGATATAGCAATCTTTTATAGTTAGGATTTGTAATAAAATATGAATTATATCAATGTGAAATTGGTCACCAGAAAGATCTTTTTATAGTAGACCTCAAGATCAGATCAAAGATAATCTTTATTCCTTTTTTTTAAAGATAAAAACTACTTAGCTGATTTTCTTCTGAAAAAAATATCTGAGTTTATTTCAAAAAACCTTTCATGACACAAACCCACAGGTACATTTTATTCAATTATTCATGTATTATCCTATGCCAGTAAAAGATCTAAAGATGTAGCAAGACGCTAAATGATTACAAACCACAAAAATGTCATAAGAGAAATCAGGGCTAATTAAATTTACAACTGATTTTAAAAGGTTAACAGCATGGAGCTGTATATGTTACACTGGGATATTTCTAATTACAGGAAAGCATCCAAATCAATAGATCAAATACCCATATTTGCTGTTTCCAAGCAAGAAAAGACAATTGCAAATTCATTGTCTTGAAATGCTTTTAAACACTGAGATTTTACCTTTAGGTTATCTGTAGTTTATGTCTGAAAGTGTAAAAGTTCTGTTTCTGTTTCGGGTTATTCATTTTGTAATAAACAATTTTCTCCCAAAGCACAGGGCTTCCCATGGGTAGTACTCACATTATGATTATTGAAGTCATGTACATCAACCATAATCAGTCAAAAGTATTGTTCCTTGAGGAAATGAATTAAGAGTAGGCAGTTGTGACGGGAGAAAAAATAATTGTCAAAGTTTCACATTGCTATGACTCCTCATCAAATGATGAGCTGAAACTAATGTATAAAATCAATCTAATGAAGCACAAACTTGTATTATCAATGTACGTTATAATCATCTCTGTCTTCAATTTAAAAAATTCTGATTACAATGTAAAAAAATCTTCAATAGCGCTACAAAAATATGTTTAAACACCTTATGTAAAATTTATTTTTATATCCCTCAAGGCATTGTTACAACACACTCTTGTTGTCTAAATTTCCCTTGACATTTAACTAGGTCTAGACACAATCTAAACAAATTTTTAAGTGTGCTTTTTCTGGTATTACTGTTTGCCCCACCACATTATATTTTTGCTGTGCATAACAAGTGGCTACAAAAGAAAAAAAATCTTTAGTAATAGTAGCCACCCTTTAACGTTAGAATTAACAAAACAAAATCAAAACTGTAACATATTTATATATATATATACATATGTGCCTGTGTGTATATATATACACACATATATAACAAAAATGCTGGTTTTATAAATGTACAGAAACTAAAATATTCAAAGCAAATATTAGTTTATCTTTTACTTGAGGGCCTCTAAACCCTTAAAGGAAATGACCTATCAAAAATACAAAGATACATATTGAAAATTAGATAACCTGTTGGACCATCTATATATTACTCTTTGTAATGAGTGACAACTCACCCCACCTGATTTAGATTCCTAACAAAAGCTGAATTTCACAAATAAAAACATAACAATTCAATTATTGCATTTTTAAAGTAACTCTCAATAGTAGAATCGAGTATGGAATGTTACATATACGTAGATTAATTGTTCTTTAGATATGAATTTACTCATTTCCAAGACACACAAATTTACATGAATGTCGTTTTCAGAATATCTTTGTGGATCCTTTTCTCATTTCCCCCCATGCTCTGGCAAGTTTAGATGTAGCATATGATAAATAGAATTAATTTGTAGAATTAATTCCTAAATTAACACATTTTTTCCAAAACAATGATCTGCAACAGATTTATAGTTGATATCCCTCTGCATTTTTCAGATAATTATAGCTACAAGGTTATTGTCCAATAAAATGTATAAACAATAGCAATTTTAAAGCAATGTATGAAACTACCCAACATATTTTTTCACATTATTATTTTAGGGTATCTACTTAAAGCCAATTCTATTAACCTTGGTGCTGAATGCTAAGGGCATTCTATATAAGAAAGTTTTCCATTCTTTGCTTTAAAATCTAAGAAGCTTGTTAGATAACCTAAATAATGGAGTGAAAAAAGAAGGAAACTGGTTTTAAATTCGAAATAACTGATTTCTCCCCAAAACTGTCCGAAGCACCATTGTTTTGTGACTTATAGCCATCATTATCAACTCGTACTACTTGTAAAAAGACCTTACTAAAGTTCTGAAGAAATTCTGCTCTGCTATCTTCTGAACACTTTGCTGGTGTGCAATTTACACAACTCCTGTGTTTCTTACTAACTTTCGTTTTCTTTTGTGATCTTTCCTTTAACCTCACTTCAGAAATATACTTGGACAGTGACTTCATACCTCTGTCCTCTTCAGCATCCAGCAATGTACATAAAGAAATCTTGAATGGTCCTGTGATTTTAACGTCCACAATTTGCTGCGTCTCCAAAGGCGAAAGGAGCGGGCTCAGGCAGCTGAAAAACTTCATCCTTAGAGAGAGCTTAACAGCTGCTTCCATTTACAGCTTTAAAAACGTATCCTGGTTTACAAGAGTTTGCATATGTAGGCCAGACTACCAAACACCTGAAGATTTATTACAAATGAAATTTACACGTGCATGGGGGTGGGAAGCGCTGCAAAAACCTTAGACTCCTCACTTCTGCTGCTTTACTGATTTTCAACTCGTATAGTTGTACCTCGGGCATGCAAGTCTTCCTGTCTAGCGCTCTGACGTTTTCCTTCAGCACAGCTGAGGTGAAACTTCTCAGATTTCTTAACTCTGCACTTGGCCACGCCCTGACAAGGCAAGCTGTCCTTCGCCGGCCCTCCCTCCCTTCCTCAAGCTACCACAATATTTATTTTAACTCAATCTGACCAATCCTTTGTGTTTAATTTTTAAAACAACCTACCATCCTATAACAAAATTCAATATCCAGTGGGCTTTCTTTAAAAAATAATAAATAAACCCCCCACTGATATCCACTTGGCCTGAAAGGAAAACTTGGGTTTCTGCTTTACCTGAGAGCAGCACTCCCTTATCCCTGGAACGCCGCGCCCTGCGTGGTTCCCCGCCCTCCCCACGCGCGGGGGCGCCCTGACAGTCCCCTGCTGCTCCTCTGCTGGGCGCCACAACTTTCCCCAACCCATGCCAACTTCCAGGGCACAGCCTCTGCGGAGAGTAGCAGGGTACAGTGAATAACCCAGACACTAAAAAGCAAGGCAGCGGGGGTCCTACCAGCGCGGCTTTTGATGACGTCGGTGAATCCGTCCTCAGCGGCATTTTCTGGGGTCTCCTGTAGACCCCTCAGCTGTGCCATAACCAAACGCCACGTGCCTCAGCTTCCTCACGCCCCAAACTTTGGAAGGCAGGTGGGTCCGCGTGCGGTCCGTTTGATGCTCTCCACAGCAGGTCTAGCTGAGGATCTAGTGTGTCTGAGGATGGATTTTCCCTCCTCCCTAGGCCCTCAGCCACGGAGATGGGGATGCGGGGGGCGCGGGGCGGCTGGGGGGAGCTTGAAAACGCAGAAACACAGACACCTTAGCGTGGGTTGGTTGAAAGAGGGCGCCGTCAAAATGCCCACCCCATCCTTAGAGACGAAAAACAGGTGCTGTTCCCAGCTCCTGGCTCTAAAATAGAGTGGGCGAGGCCTGGAAGGTGAAAGCTGAGGAGGGACCTGGTGGTCAATACACCCACAAGCAAGTTGACGACTCGCTTTTCCACGCTGCGCAGAATCGATGCAAAAACAGGAGCAATTAGGGAGCCGCTTGCCAAAAGCAGCACATGAGGTCATGAATGATTTAGCGTTGCCACTTAGAAGATGACTACACTGACAAGAAGGGTCACTGGTTTTAGCTATCTGGGTCACTTACACGTGTGTACCCCACTTTCGTATCCTGACTTGAGTGCACTGACCAGACATGGGTAATATATGCCGAGGACTATCCATTTTCTTAGGAGATTTCACCAAAGCTACCCACTCTTCTCTCAGTGCATATGTTCACTCTGACTGCCTCCTCCATTCCTTCCTCCCACCACTGAGGCTAGAATTAGATTGGACTATAAACAGCTCGTATGACTTTATTTTCTAAAAATTTCAGAAGTGACTTTCATTTGGTTAGTATCCTTACTCCCTCCCCCACCTCCCCACACACATAACTCATCCTGCATTTCTTCCTGCAGTAGCCCAATAACTTTAAATCCTATCCATCATCTACTGAAGAAAAATTAACTTTGCAAGAGGAACTTGGCAAGGCACCTAGCAATAGCTAAGGATTTTCTTTTCTTGTTTTCGTCTGCATTTTCATTCAAAGTAGATGCTTATCCTTTTCTAAAACACTGGCTCTCGACTATGACTAGACATTGGAATCATCTGTGGAGTTTTACCAAAAAACTGTTTCCTAGTTTCCACACCCAGAGATGCTGATTAATTGTTCTGGTGATTCCAATGTGCAACCAAGTTTTAAAAACACTGATAAAATGGCCTGTATACAGTCAATTTGGCGCCTTCTTTAAGACAATTTTGCCAGTGACTCTGTTCCATTCCTATTATAATACCTTTGATAAAAACCTAATATGTTTGCCATCCTGTTTTTCATTGCCAAGTTGACCCTTTTCATGGCAGTGGATACTTTATTTTGACAAAAACTTAGTGGTTAGTCTTGACTACAGAATTTTCTTAGATTAAACCTGCGCTGACTCTCAGGATGGATTGTTAACTGGGTACCTTTCAATTAGATCTTGATCTTGAGAATTTATGCCTGTTGGAAATCTTTGTTGACAGCAGACCTCTTAGGTTTCCCAAGTGCCCATTTTTTTTAGACTCATCAGTTCTGTTTTTAGCAATTTCAAGTGGGAAATATTTAGAATTATAGCACAGCTCCTATTAAAGAGAGGTATAAAAGTATGAAAATTATCCAGAATTAAAAAAAAAAACTTAAGGGTTGTGACATAGTACATTTTATATCATCAAGCCACTACAATGAGAAGAATATGGTATTGGAACAAGAAGACACAAAATGGAAAAACAAAGTAGTATTCAGAAATAGATCCAGCCAAAGGCAATGTACTAAATATGACATTTTAATTCATTCATTAAAAAACTGAATATATAATGATTATCTTTTCATAAAGTTAGACTTTCCTAACTTAAACTAAAAAAAAAATTCTAGATAGATTACAGATTCAAATATACAAGAAACCAAATAAGTGATGAATCTATAGCAGTTTGAGTTATGGGGCATTCTTAACCCAAACACTAATTCCAGATGACTTTAAGGAGAAAAATGGGCCTGGGGCAGTTGCTCACACCTGTAATGCCAGCACTTTGGGAGGCCAAGGCTGGCAGATCACTTGAGGCTAGGAGTTCAAGACTAGCCTGGCCAATGTGGCAAAACCACATCTCTACTAAAAATACAAAAATTAGCCAGGCGTGTTGGCGCCAGCCTGTAATCCCAGCTACTCGGGAGGCTGAGGCAGGAGAATCACTTGAACCCAGGAGGCAGAGGTTGCAGTGAGCTGAGATTCGGCCATCGCACTTCAGCCTGGGCCACTCCATCTCAAGAAAAAAAAAAAAAAGAAAAGAAAAATGACACTTGCTACTACATAAAAAATAAATATTTCTATAAAGCCAAAGGTATTATAATAGAGCAAAAAGACAATAAACTGAGAAAATACACTTAGAATATCTATCACAAAGACTTAATATCTCTATTTTAATACAAGTCTACAAATTGATTTGAAGACAAAAATACAATTTAAAAAATTAATATATAATCTGAACAGAAAAGCCGCAAAAGAGGACAGGCAAATAACCAATACAATTATGAGGAAGTAGTCAATATTCTCATAGTCAAAAAGGCAAAATGAAATAACATTTCCTGCCCATGAGCTGGACGAGAAAACAAACAGATGAAATAACATTGAGTGCTGAAATAGGTGTGAGAAAAGAAGCTCTTAATAATCTCTACTGGTGAAGTATTGATACAATATTTTAAGAAAGTAACCGGAGAATAGCTATGGAAAAGTCCACAATCTTTTGCCCATCAATCCCTCCTTAAGAATCTATCAAAAATAAAATCACTAGTATGTAAGGATATATGTAAGATTGTTGACTGAAGCCGTATCTAAAAGAATACATTCATTGAAATCACTCTAAATGTCTTTCAACTCAGAACTCACTGAAGCAATCTGATTATACCAAACAATGGGGTATTTAGTACCTAATAAAAGTATGTCACATACCTTATACAAATTATTATCAGACTAAATACAGTGCTATATTCGAAGAACAATATATCACAACAAAACTGGGTGTATTTGGGCAAGGAAATGTCATTCTTTTTCATTTCAGAATTTTGTTTTAATTTTTAATTTTTGTGGGTACAGAGTAGGTATATCTATTTATAGGGTATATGAGATATTTCAATACAGGCACACAATACATAATAATCACATCAGGGTAAATGGTGTATCTATCACCTCAAGCATTTATCCTTCCTTTGTGTTACAGACAATCCAATTATACTCTTTAAGTTATTTTAAAGTGTACAACAAATTATTGTTTACTGTAGTCACCCTGTTTTGCAACCAAATACAGATCTTATTCATTCTATCTAACTATACTTTTGTACCTATTAACCATCCCCACTCTCCATCCCATTACCCTTCCCATCCTCTGGTAACCATCATTCTACTTTCTATCTTGATGAGTTTACTTGTTTTAATTTTTAGCTCCCACAAATAAGCAAGAACATGCAAAGTTTGTCTTTCTGTGCCTGGCTTATTTCACTTAACATAATGACCTCCGGTTCGATCCATGTTGTTGCAAATGACAGGGTATCATTCTTTTTATGGCTGGATAGTTCTCCATTTTGTATAAGTACCACGTTTTCTTTATCCATTCATCTGTTGATGGACACTTACGTTGCTTCCAAATCTTGGCTATTGTGACTAGTGCTGCAATAAACAAGAGAGTACAGTTATCTCTTTTACATACTGATTTCCTTTCTTTTGGATGTATACCTAGCAATGAGATTGCTGAATTATATAGCAGGTCTATTTTTAGTTTTCTGAGGAACTTCCAAAGTGTTCTACATAGTGGTGGTTCTAATTTACATTTCTATCAACAATATAAGAGGGTCCCCTTTTCTCCACATTCTCACCAGCATTTGTTATCACCTGTCTTTTGGATAAAAGCCATTTTAACTGGGATGAGATGTTATCTCATTGTTACACTTGAAAACCAATCGATGTGACCCATCACATTAAAAATATGAAGGATGAAAACAAATATAAAAAAAGTATTGGAAAAAATTAATTCCCTCACATGAGCACGTGCGCTCTCGCGCGCGCGCACACACAAACACACACACACCCTTTCTGGGAAACTGGGAGTAGAAGAGATGTAACTTGATCTGATAAAAAGTATCTATAAGTAATCTACAACAATGCATTTAATTAATATACTACTTAATATAATAAGTCAGGAAAATGAAATTAAAGGTATACAGTTAGAGTGAAAAAAGCTTTTATTGTTTACAGACTAAACATGCATAGAAAATTCAAACAACCATCAGATAAAATATTAGAATTAATAAGTGGATTTAATGAGGTTTCTGGATACCACGTGAATATTCAAAAGTTAATTGTAATTTTCAAGAGTAAACAATTAGAAAGTGGTATTTTTAAAAAATAATGCCATCAATAAATCAAAGATAAATAAATGTATAAAATATGTTTGAGATACCTAAGCAGAAACATATATTATGAATGAGAGGATTTAAAGAAAACGTATGTAAATGGAGGACTATGTCGTGCTGATGGGTTGGCAGAATCAACGTTATAAAGATGTAAACTCTCAAAAATTGATCTGTAGAGTCAGTGAAATCCTAATCAATCCCATCAGGAGTGTGCGTGTGTGTGTGTGCGCACATTATAAAAATTTATGTGGACATGCAAAGGTCCAACATAGCCATGACAATCTTTAAAAGAACAAAGTGGGAAATTTTATACTAACAGATATTACCAATTATTATGAAACAATTGAAATTCAAACAGTGTGTTTTTGGTGTGAATACAGATAATTAGAACAATGGAACATAAGAGAGAGTCTAAAAACAGGCTCACACATATATAGTTACCTGATTTATAGCAAAGGTGACACTGAAGTTCAGTAGGGAATTAATCGTCTTTTCTATAAATTATGTGGGATCAACTGGAGATTAGATTTTAGACTTAAATGTGAAAGCTGTGAAAGAAATAATTCTAGAAGATAACATAAGAGAATAGTTTCATGACCTTGGTGGGGACATTTTTTAAACAAGATATAAAATCACCAGCTTAAAAACATTGGCATATTGGCTTCATTAAAGCAAGAAATTTTACTCATCAGAAGGCTTCACTAGGAGATCACAGCGTGAGAAATGATATGTTAATGAAATGTTATATTAAACAAGCAAATTATACTTTAATATTTATAGTATCTCATTGAAAAAATAAAACTCTATATGAGTGTGTGTTTTGTTTAAATAAGCAACTATAGAAAACATACATACGAACACACAAAAGAGACACTACTATGAGATTATAAAAGTGAAGGAATATTTTATGAGCCTCTGAGCTGCTTAAGCTTCTAAAGGCTGATAGAGTAGGTAACTAGAAATGTTGCTTATTATTTCATTCTTTAAAAACATTTTCAAAAGTTAGTTTGAAGTCTGCCTGGAAACTGTCTGGTGAAGATGATCAAGGCAATGAAAAGGAAACTATTAAAATCTTTAAAATCTTCCTTATTCCAAATCCACACTGTTGTATTGTCATATTGGCTTCATTAAAACAAGAAATTTTATTCATCAGAAGACTTCACTAAGAGACAGAGAGACTGAAAAAGGAGACCAGAGAATGGGAAATGATATTTGTGTATATGTTTAAAAAAAAAAGCTAGTATCCAGAATATATTAAAAAAACTCACAAAAATCAATAAAAATCTATTTTTCACAAAATAAGTGAAAGATTTTAAAATATGTTGCACCAAAAAGATATCAGAATGACCAATAAAAATATGAAAGAGCCAGATACAGTAGCACTTGCCTGTAGTCCCATCTACTCAGGAGGCTGACACAAGAGAGTCACTTGAGCCCAGGAGTTTGTGTCCAGCCAGGATAACCTAGGGGAGACCTTGTCTCTTAAAAAAAAAAAAAAAAAAAGAAAGGATGTTTAACATTGTAGAAGCATCAAGTAACTAATATTAAAACCACAAAGCAAAACAACTACATACCCATTGTAATGGCCATAATCAAAATTAAAAAAAAAACAGAACTGAAAATACTAAGTATTGTTGTAAGTGTGATGTGATTGGAAAACCCTTCTACACTGTTTATGGAAGTGAAAATTGACCCTCCTGCTTTGACAAACTATTGGTAGAATATACTAAAACAAAAATGTTGCATTCTGTGTGACACATAAATTCCACCTTTAAGTAAATAATCAAAAACAACAAAGATAGATTAATCAAAAGATAGGAACAGTAAGGTTCAGTGCAGCGTTTGTCATAATAGCCACAATTAGAAACAACCCTTATATGCCTCAACATTAAAATTAATAAAGATACATGGCTCTATTCAAAGAAATGAATGCTATACAGAAATAGAAATGAATGGACTACTGATACATGCAATACCATGCATGGACTTCACAGACATAATTTGAGTGAAAGAAACCAAACATAAAAGGTGTGTATTATGTAATTATATTTATGCAAGGGTTAAAAGTAGAGAAAACCCAACCTATGCTAATGGAAAACCAGGTAGAACCAATTCATGGTGTTACACAATAAAAGTGGTTACCTTTAGAGGGAAGCAGTGTTCGGGACCAGGTAACAAAAATGCTTGTGAGATTATTAAAATGCCTATATCTTGATCTGGGTGATGGATATATTCAATGTTAATTGTGTAAAAAGTAATGAAGCTGTACATTTATGATTCATGTATTTTTATGTATGTATCTTTCTGTGTCATATTCCATTTTTTAAAATAAGCATAAAGTTACATGTAGATATTTTTAGATATATTTGTGGAATGCTGTATGAAACAAGCAAATTATAGTTTGATATTTATAGTATTTCAGGGAAAAAATAAAACCCTATATTATGTGAGTGTATATATTGTTTAAGCAACTGTATAAAAATGTGTATGAACACACAAAGGGGAAACTATGACATTATAAAAGTGAAGGAAGATTTTGTGAGCTTCTGAGCTTCTTAAGCTTCTAAAGGCTGATAGAGTAGGTAGCTAGAAATGTTGCTCATTATTTTATTCTATTGAAAACATTTTCAAAAGTTAGTTTGAAGTCTGCCTGGAAACTGTCTGTGAAGATGATCAAGCAATAATCATCTTATAGTCTTCCATATTCCAATTCTAAACTGTTGTATTTATTTCAACAAATATAAAAATAGATTTCCTAACATTTTCTTATTCAAAAATGTTGGGGTTAGAAAGGTTAGAATACCTCTCTTTAGATGAGCCATTTACATCTAGATGACTGCTTAACTGGCTCATACGAATTTCAGATGTTTTTCCCTTAGGGTATTGTCCAGAGTAAAAGAATTCCATGGACTACTGCAGAATGTTCAGTTACTCTACACCACAGAATGCATTTGTGCCTAAGGAGATAAGAGATATTCAAATAATATCATGTCAAAGAGTTTTTTTCAGATTACCTGCTAAAGCCATTTATTATTATTTTTTAAATTATACTTGAAGTTCTGGGATACATGTGCAGAACGTGCAGGTTTGTTACGTAGGTATACATGTGCCATGGTGGTTTGCTGCACCCAGCAACCTGTCATCTACATTAGGTATTTCTCCTAATGCTGTCCCTCCCCTAGCCCCCCCATCCCCTGACAGGCCCTGGTGTGTGATGTTCCCCTCCCTGTGTCCATGTGTTCTCATTGTTCAACTCCCGTTTATGAGTGAAAACATGCAATGTTTGGTTTTCTCTTCCTGTGTTAGTTTGCTAAGAATAATGGTTTCCAGCTTCATCCATGTCCCTGCAAAGGACATGAATTCATCCTTTTTTATGGCTGCATAGTATTCCATGGTTTATATGTGAAGCCATTTATTTTATGAACTGTCCAACTAGAATATGAACAATATAGTATAATTAACCAAAACTCCACCAATTTAATTGTAAATGGATTATTATATCTTAGAAATTCTCAAAAATGGTACATATCTATTACATTAAAAATAAGCCTTCCACGAAGTTTCATGTAGTTTCCTTTAGCAGATAATGCTGAACTCTAGTTTAGATGTATGTTTTATGTACTGTCATCACTTTATATAGAAATATCCATCGATTGCATGAGAGAACTTTCATGAATCAACATGGCTATTAGTTTTCTCTTAACAGAGATATTTTAGAAAACACAGTTAGAAATATGTGTATTTTAGGGATGCAGAGAAAGCATTTTTCCCTAGGAGACTGGAAATTTAGTTTATATTTTTAGATTCCTGTCATGGGTTCTGCAAATGTTTCTAAGAAACATTTTCTACACAATCAAGGATAATTTGAATCACAACATTTTCTTATTCTTCCAAATGTATATTTTTTAGGGATCTCTTTGAAATTTTTGACTACTAGAATGATCTAAATTTAAGCATGCACTTGCCTTCTGGTGTGTCCTCAGACTGGGTGAGTTCTGGGAGAAGAGGGAATGTTGCCTCAGTAATGATGATCTACTAATGCTAGAGCTAAAACCTATGTGTTAGACTTTTCTGTTAACTATCTAAAATGATCAATATCCCTTGCTTCTCAAGATCAGTTTCATAGATTGAATCTTGTAAAGAGGTTAATTTTTCTCATCCTCATTGATCATCATGCTAAGTCCCAGAGGTAAGGAATGGTAAAGAAATTATACCTCTTGATTGGGTAGTACCGAAGTTCTGGAAGAATGTGTGGAATTGAAGATGTTCCTGTCATAATTTTTGGAAATGCAATTTGTCACATGGTAAAGAAAAAAATGATGCTCTGTATGGTTAAGAGAAGATTTGGGCAACAACCCAGTTGTATTTGGCAAAATGAATCTGTGTGTAGAAGTTGTTTATTTTTACTTTTGGCTTCTGTCTGCAATAAAAATGAATGATCAACATTTCTTTCTAGACTTGGTCCATATCAAATTTATTTCCTATTTGTATAGATCATCTTAAAGAGACCACTACTGTCTGCAATTCTAATTTTTTGATTTTTATCTTGGCCTGAAATTTTCACTCAGAAACTGGTATGCTTCCTTCTGTTACTCACTAAGCTGGCCTTTGAGTTGACATTATGGACTTCTGGAAACAGCTGTGCTATAACTGTGTCTCAAAAATGTTTACTCCTCATCAGTTATTTAATCAGGAATGGCTATGCATTTGAAAATTTTTGGCAAATACTGGGTCTCCAAACGATAATAGTTTTAGAACTGCTGATGGTAGTAGCTACTTAGTAGTTTATTCCAGACTTTTAAAAAAGAAAATGAAATTCGGAATGCTCTCTAGGTCACACAGAAAATTGGTAACAGATCCATAACTGGAAGTAGATTCTGAGACAAGAATTGAAGGAACATAATTTATTTGGGAGGCAATACCTGGTAATACTTTGCTGCATAACAAGCCACCTCAAAATGCAGTGGCTTAAAACAATGACGGCCTTTATTTTGTTTACAAATTTGTAAATTTAGGCAGCATTTGACATAAACAGCTGATCTCTGCCCCAGATGGTATCATAGGGAGAGGCTCAAAGGCTGAGGACTAGAATTTTCTAAAAACGTATTCCCTCCTCACTCACGTATTTGTGGTTGATACTAGCTGCTAGTTGAGACCTTTGCTGGGTTTGTGGTCAGAACATTTATACATAGCCTTTCTGCGTTACTGCTTGGCTTCTTCATAGCAAAGAGGTTCGCGTCCAAGTTGATAGTTAGAAAATAGAAAGCCAGGAAGAATCTATAACATCTTTTATGACCTAACCTTGTAAGTCATCCAACGTCACTTCAGCCACATTAAAATCAGGAAGCCCATCACCAAGGCTTCATATTTGAAATCCCATGTCTCTGTGCTCATTTCCTACTACCCCCTTCTCTTTCTCACTTTGCTCCAGCTATACCCATGCCTCATAAAATATTCTATCCTCAAAGATTATGTGTCTTGTCTTGCAAAAACCTAAACCATTCAGAAACAGACCTAAATGATTTACCTTACTGAAATAGGGGCTAATTTTTTCCAGTATCTCATTCTAACCTGATCGCTTTATATGTATTTGGGCGTATGTGTGCAATATAAGGATATTTATTCAGCATCTGGTGTATCCTAGGTGCTGGAAATACAGTGGTAAGTAGACAGTCTCGTTCTATGGAACTTCCAGTATTTTTGGGGAGGTAGGAAAACATTGCTCAAATAATCACAGAGATATAACCTTTCAGATGTGTCAAGGAAATATACATGTTGCTTTAGTGCCTATAATAGCAACAATTGGCTTCTTCGGAAGAGGGTAGAGAGGGCTTATTTGAGGAAGAGATTATTCATTTGAGATCTATAAATAAGACCTAACTCACTGAAAGATTTTTTTTTTGAAGTCCTGTTAGGGTCAATGGCCTACTCATGATCTTCTGGTAAATATAATATATATATATATTTCAAACTTAATATGTTGAAAACATGGCTCAATCTCTTCTACCCATCTCCACCAGATATGGTCTTCCAAATGCTGTCTTCATCACTGTGAATAGCAGCACCAATATTCCAGTTTTGCAGGACACAAGACTTAATTATTCTTAACATCATTCTTAATATCATTCCTTAAAGTTCACTTTATTTTTCATAGCTTACCTTCAAATATATCCAGAACCTGACTATATCTTCCTACCTCCATAGCTGCTTCCCTGATTCAAACCATCATCATCACTCTGCTGATATGTTGCATACCCTTCTATATGTTTTTCACTGGTTTGTAATCCATTAGTGAGCCATAAAATTAATTAATTTATGCCTTGTAAATAGCAGTAAAACAATGCCTTGCAATATAATAGAAAATATTGAATTGCATAATGCATAGATCAATTTTTTGTAAATGTATTTCTGTTTTATTTATAAATATATAAACATGTAGACATATATGTCTATATGTATATGTACACATGTATGTGTCCATATATCCTGAATCTCAATACAAAATACTCTTACTATGTAAGAATTTAAAATTTTTGAAAGGTATTTGGATTCTTCCTGCTTCAACTTGTAGCCTCACTCGGGAGTACTCTGAAAACAGTAATCAGAGGGATTTCCTCTACAGGCAATACATTTTAATTAATTAATTAAATATATAAGGCAGATAAAGATACATCTCTATTCAAAATACTTAATGGACTCCCATTTCGTTAAAAATAAAAGCCTATTGTAAGTCATTACAATGGCCTGTGAGTCACATATTCAGCCCATACCTTCTCCCTTTCTCTCTAACCTCATCTCCTGCTAATCTCACACTTGCTCATCAAACCCAGTCGAACTGGTCTTCTCGCTGTTTGTAAAACACTCCCAGCACATACCGACTTCAGAACTTTTGCACTTACTATTTTACCTGCCTAAAGATACTTCCCTTTATGTAAGTTCATGTCGTCCTCCCTCGCCTCTTTCACGTTTCTTACCTTCTCATTGAGCCATCCATAGCCTGCCTATTTTAAATTTCTGTCATCTATCTTCAGTGCCCTACAGTCCCCATCATCCTTGCCTATTTTATATTTCTCCATAACGCTTATAATCTCTGATGTGCCATGCATTTTACTTATCTGAATATTTTCTGTTTCCCTTGACCCACATTAGACTGTGAGCTTCATATGGTAATTAGTTTTGTCTATACTGTAATCTGCACAATTCCCAATGACTAGTACACTCATTATTATGTAGAAGGTAATCAATAAGTTGTTGAATGGATGGAGGGAAGGAGAAAAGGAGGGAGGCTGGATCAATGGATGGATTAAAAAAAAACAAATGAAAGAAATAGAATTTCAAGAATTGGGAATGAGATATAAAACAGCTCTCTAAGGCCGGGTGCGGTGGCTCATGCCTGTAATCCCAGAACATTGGGAGGCCGAGGCGGGCAGATCACCTGAGGTCAGGAGTTCCAGACCAGTCTGGCCAACATGGGGAAACTCCATCTCTACTAAAAATAGAAAAATTAGCCAGGCATGGTGGTGCACTCCTGTAATCCCAGCTACTTGGGAGACTGAGGCAGGAGAATCGCTGGAACCAGGGAGGCAGCGGTTGCAGTGAGCCGAGATTGCGCTGCTGCACTCCAGCCTGGGTGACAGAGCAAGACTCTAGCTCAAAACAAAAACAAAAACAAAAACAAAACAAACAAACAAAAAAAAACACTCTCTAGCTGGAGAGTCAACAGAGGATGGAGGATGCTTTGGTCCATGGCCATGAGAAAGAATGAAAAGAGGCCAGTGTAGCTGGAGAGGAAGGAATGAAGTAAGGAATGGGATGGAGGAATATATGGCTAGAGAGGTATTGAGGAGTAAACCAAAAAGCACCAAAACACAAAACTAAGGGAATTACTCTATATCTTAAAAATACTGGGAAGCCTTTGAAGGCTTTTAAATTTGGGAAAGCAGTGGAGGGATCAAGAACAATGGATGATGTCATTATCTTATTTACATTTTAAATGATAGGGAAGAACAATAATTCATAAATATGGTTTAGGCCTAGTGAGAGAAACTGTATCTCTCATCAGTTTAATCTGAGTGTCATAACATTCTCTAGATCCTAAATGGTCCTAGTCACATTTCTGGGTCAGTTCTTTGCTTAGGTGTATAATTCATTGACTCTTTTATTATTTTATTTTTATTTTTATTTTTATTTTTCCATTAGTTATTGGGGTACAAGTGGTATTTGGTTACATGAGTAACTTCTTTAATGGTGATTTGTGAGATTTTGATGCACCCATCACCCAAGCAGTATACACTGCATGATATTTATAGTATTTTATCCCTCGCCCCCTCCTACTCTTTCACCCATGTCCCGAAAGTCCACTGTATCATGCCTTTGCATCCCCATAGGTTAGCTCCCACATATCAGTGAGAATATATGATGTTTGGTTTTCTATTCCTGAGCTATTTCACTTAGAATAGTAGTCTCCAGTCTCATCCAGGTCACTTCAAATGCTGTTACTTCATTCTTTTTATGGCTGCGTAGTATTCCATCATATATATACATGCATTATATCATATATATTATATATAATGCAGATTACATCATATATAATGTATTATAATACATATACAATGCAGATGACATCACACACACACATATATATATATTAAATGCAGATACATATATCACAGTTTCTTTATCCACTCATTGATTGATGGGCAATTGGGTTGGTTCCACAATTTTGCAATTGTGAATTGTGTTGCTATAAACATGCGTGTGCAAGTATCTTTTTCGAATAATGACTTCTTTTCCTCTGGGTAGATACTCAGTAGTGGGATTGATGGATCAAATGGTAGTTCTACTTTTAGTTCTTTAAGGAATCTCCACACTGTTTTCTATAGTGACTGTACAAGTTTACATTCAACCCAGCAGTGTAGAAGTGTTCCCTGTTCACGGCATCCATACCAACATCTACTGTTTTTTGATTTTTTGATTATGGCCATTCTTGTAGGAGTAAGGTGGTATCGCATTGTGCTTTTGATTTGTATTTCCCTGATCATTAGTGATATTGAGCGTTTTTTCATATGTTTATTGGCCATTTGTCTGTCTTCTTTTGAGAACTGTCTATTCATGTTTTTAGCCTACTTTTTGATGAGATTGTTTGTTTTTTACTTACTGATTTGCTTGAGTTCGTTGTAGATTCTGGATAGTCCTCCTTTTTCAGATGTATAGATTGTGAAGATCTTCTCCCACACTGTGGGTTTTCTGTTTACTCTGCTGACTGTTCCTTTTGCCATTCAAAAGCTCTTTAGTGTAATTAAGTCCCAGCTATTTATCTTCGCCTAAGCCAGTATCTAGAAGGGTTTTTCCAATGAGTTCTTACGTGTTAAGTGAGTATCCTGAAGGGAGCAGATAGTTCCTTGGTGAGTTCTTATCCATTCTGAAGTTCTGTATCTCTTAAGTGGAGCACCTAGGCCATTTACATTCAGTGTTAGTATTTAAATGTAAGATACCCTTGCATTCATTGTGCTCTTTGTTGCCTGTGAACTTTGTGTTTTTTTTTTGTTTTGTTTATTGCTTTTGCTTTTTAGCTTATATTTTTGTTTTATAGGTCCTGTGTAATTTATGCCTTAAAGAGGTTCTGTTTTCATGGTTTCCAGGATTCCTTTCAAGATTTAGAGATCCTTTTAGCAGTTCTTGTAGTGGTGGCTTGGTAATGGTGAATTCTCTCAGCACTTGTTTGTCTGAAAACGACTGTATCTTTCCTTCATATATGATACTTAGTTTCTCTGGATACAAAATTCTTCTCTGATAATTGTTTTGTTTGAGGAGGCTGAAGATAGGGCCCCAATCCCTCCTAGCTTTTAGGGTTTCTGCTGAGAAATTTGCTGTTAATCTGATAGGTTTTCCTTTATAGTTTACCTGGTGCTTCTGTCTCACAGCTCTCAAGATTCTTTCCTTCGTCTTAACTTTGGATAACCTGATGACAACGTGCCTAGGTGAAGATCTTTTTGTGACAAATTTCTCAGATGTTCTTTGTGCTTCTTGTATTTGGATGTCTACGTCTCTAGCTAGGCTGGGGAATTTTCCTCAATTATTCCCCCAAATAAGTTTTCCAAGCTTTTAGAATTCTCTTCTTCCTCAGGAACACTGGTTATTCTTAGGTTTGGTTGTTTAACATAATCCCAGACTTCTTGGAGGCTTTGTTCATATTTTCTTTTTCTTTTTCCTTTGTCTTTATTGGATTGGGTTAATTCGAAGACCTTGTCTTTGAGCTCTGAATTTCTCTCTTCTACTTGTTCAATTCTATTGCTGAGACTTTCTGGAGCATTTTACATTTCTAAAAGTATATCCAAAGTTTCCTGAATTTTTTATTGTTTTTTCTTTAAGCTATCTGTTTCATTGAATATTTCTCCCTTCACTTCTTGTATCATTTTTTGGATTTCCTTGCATTGGGCTTCACTTTTCTCTGGTCCCTCCCTAATTAGCTTAATAAGTAACCTCCTGAATTCTTTTTCAGGTAAATCAGGGATTTCTTCTTGGTTTGGATCCATTGCTGGTGTACTAGTGTGATTTTTTTTTTGGGGGTAGGGGAAGGGTGTTGAAAAGCCTTGTTTTGTCATATTACCAGGGTTGGTTTTCTGGTTCCTTCTCATTTGGGTAGGCTCTGTCAGAGGGAACGTCTAAGGCCGAAGGCTGTTGTTCAGATTCTTTTGTCCAGTGGGAGATGTTGCCTTGATGTAGTACTCTCCTCTCCTCCTTTTCCTATGGATGTGGCTTCCTGTGAGCCAAACTGCAGTGATTGTTGTCTCTCTTCTGGTTCTAACCACCCAGCAGGTCTACCCGGCTCCAGACTGGTACTGGCAGTTGTGACACTCTGTTCACATCAGAGTTCTGTGATGTGAACCGTCTATGGGTCTCTTAGCTGTGGATACCAGTGCCTGTTCTGGTGGAGGTGGCGAAGAGTGCAATGGATTCCGTGAGGGTCCTTAGCTTTGGTGGTTTAATGTTCTACTCTTGTACTGGTTGGCCTCCTGCCAGGAGGTGGCGCTTTCTAGAAAGCATCGGCTGTAGTAGTGTCCAGAGGGATTGGTAGTGCTTCAGCTGCCGGTTGGATAGGGAAGGACCATCAGGTTGGGGCAGGGCTAGGCGTGTCTGAGCTCAGACTTTACTTGGGCGGGTCTTGCTGCAGCTGCTGTGGAGAATGGGGGTAAGATTCCTAGGTCACTGGAGTTGTGTACCTAAGATGATTATGGCTACCTCTGCTGAGTCGTGCAGGTTGTCAGGGAAGTCGGGGAAAGCCAGCAGTTACAGGCCTCAGCCAGCTCCCACACAAACCGAAGGGCCTGTCTCACTTCTACCATGTCCACGGCTCCCCAACAGCCCTGAGTATGTTTCCAGGTAGAGGGCGAGAGGGGCTTGAAATTCGCCTGAGGCTTTCCGCCTCCCAGCTGCCAAAGAAAGGGCTTTAGTTCCCTGCCCCCCACCCCCGCCCCTTCCGCCGCCTGTGAAGGGACCCACCGAGCTCCCAAGGCCTTTCTGCTGCTTCCTCTACCCTGTGTTTTGCTCGGCTCTGTAACTTGACTCAGCTTCAGGTAAAGTGAGAAACTTCTCCAGTAGGGGTGTGTGTTCGGGAGAGGAGGGTCTCCCTTTCCCACTTTTGCGGCTGGGGCACTCACAGTATTTGGGGTGTTTCCCAGGTCCTGCAGGAGTAGTCCGCTTCCTTCAGAGGGTCTGTGGGTCCTCTCAGGATTGCTGATTTGTTCTTGCAGTTGATCTGGCGCTAAAATTCACAGTGCAAGTCTCAGATGCTGTTCTATCTGGAGCTGCAATGTAGTCCTGCCTCCCATCCGCCATAATCCCCTCCATCTCCTAATTAATTGACATGTGAGAAACCCTTCAAATTTATGCTTCTGGAAACCCTGAGAATATAAAGATCATGGCATTATTCCAAGAAGAGATGTAGGTTTATTTAATGTACTTTATTAAGCAAGATGCAAGTCAGATGTTATGATTTTCAGTTACAAGTTTTTCCTATATCTATAATTTGAAGATTATAGTATACTGAAAGCATTAGCTTTGGGCTCAATTATAAATGTATTATCCAAATAACTTGCTATATTATCCAAATTTAAATATAAAATAGTCTTTCAATAACTATTGAGTTCTAAAAGTAAAAATAAAAGGAAAGAAATAATTATACTATAGACAAAAAGCCGTACTCAATTTAACACTTACCAGACACACACACACACACGCACACACACAGACAGACACACACACACCGCACACACACAATTAGCCTGGTGGGCTATAAGTAGAGTGAATGAAAAATAAGCTACATTGTTTTATTTTTATTGTGTTAATGCAGTAATGAAGTTAAAATAAATGCGATGTCTTCTTTTGAAAAGTATCTGTTCATGTAATTTTCCCTCTTTTTAATGAGGTTGTTTGTCTTTTTCTTATGAATTTGCTTAAGTTCCTTGTAGATTCTGGATATTAGACCTTTGTCAGATGCATAATTTGCAAAAGTTTTCTCCCATTCTATAGGTTGTCTGCTCACTCTCTTGATAGCTTCCTTTGCTATGCAGAAGCTCAGTTTAATTAGATCCCATTTGTCAATTTGTGGTTTTGTTGCAGTTGCCTTTGGTGTCTTCTTCATGAAATATTTGCCCATGCCTATATCCTGAATGATATTGCCTAAGGTTGTCTTCCAGGCTTCTATAGTTTTGGGTTTTACATTTAAGTCTTTAATCTATCTTGAGTTAATTTTTGTATATGGTGTAAAAAGGGGTCCAGTTTCAATCTTGTGTATATGGCTAGCCAGTACCATTAATTGAAAGGGAATCCTTTCCCCATTGCTTGTTTTTGTCAGGTTTGTCGGAGATCATATATGTGTAAGTGTGTGGCCTTATTTCTGAGTTCTCTATCCTGTTCCATTGGTCTATGTGTCTGTTTTTGTATTAGTACTATGCTGTTTTGGTTACTGTAGCCCTATAGTATAGTTTGCCGTCAGGTAGCATGATACTCAACACCAGTGATCATTAGAGAAATGCAAATCAAAACCACAATGAGATGCCATTGTACACCAGTCAGAATGCCTATTATTAAAAGGTCAAAAAATAACAGATTCTGGCAAGGTTGTGGAGAAAAAGGAATGTTTATACACTGTTGGTGGGAGTGTAAATTAATTTAACCATTGTGGAAGACAGTGTAGCAGTTCCTCAAAGACCTAAAAACAGAAATACCATTCAATCCAGCTATCCCATTATGGGATATATACCTAAAAGATTACAAATTATTCTATTATAAAGACACATGTATGTATGTGTTCATTGCAGAATTATTCACAATAGCAAAGACATGAAATCAGCCTAAATGCCCATCAATGTTAGACTAGAAAAAGAAAATGCGGTACATGTACAACATGGAATACTATGCAGCTGTAAAAAAAGAATGAGATACTGTCCTTTGCAGAGACATAGATGAAGTTAGAGGCCATTGTCCTCACCAAACTAACACAGAAACAAAAAAAAAACAAACATTGCATGTTCTCACTTATAAGTAGGAGCTAAATGATAAGAACACATGGACACACAGAGGGCAATAACACACTCTGGGGCCTATCGCAGGGTGGAGGGTGGGAAGAGGGAGAGGATCAGGAAAAACAACTAATGGGTACTGGGCTTAATACCAGGGTGATGAAATAATCTGTATGACAAACTCCCATGTCACAAGTTTAACTATATAACAAATCTTCACATGTATCCCTGAACTTAAAAGTTTAAAAAAATAAAAAATTAAAATTAAAATGAATGGGATAATATTGTAATTCAGAAAATTGCTACTAATTAAAATGGGAAATCAATGAATGATTGATATGTTTTTTTCATAAAGGACTAATTATAATACTATGCTTTGGGATTTTGCAAGATACTATAGTGAACTTGTAGCTACCTTCAAATGTTTCTGACTATCACCTACCATAGGAAATATATTTTATTTGTACTTACACATACAACACACAAACTTACACACATATGTGAAAAATGAATTAAAGTCTCCTGAAGCAATGATCACCCTTTTCTTTGTTGGGCATGCTAGTATTTCCTCTTCTATTATGTCTTATCTTATTCTATCTCATTTTTATAAATACTGACTATATACTACTAAATTGATTTTATCATCAACTAATGCATTATAACACATAATTTGTAAAAACAACTTATATACAGTAATGGTTGCTTTCTGCAGAGGAGTAGTAGAAAAATTTTTATTAACTTCACACATCAAATATTGAGATAAAAATAAGAAAACACCTAGTTGATTTATTTTTCCAATGTGCAAATATTCAGGCAGTTATTTATATTATTTATAGTGATATCATTTATGCAACTTGTAAATCTGTGCTTAACTGTTGTTCAAATAGCCTCATGGTAAGGGTCATTCACATTGTGCTGCAAGGAAATTTTGAAGGACTTTATTTTCAAATCGTTATTTGGAGATATGTGAATCAAGATGTAATAACTGTCTTGGCTCCAGAAGTTCTTTAAATTTTTATCCCCATGTAAAAATGTGTATTTATCACTCTATTAGGGACAATTAATCAGGGAAATCGCAAATATTAATTCCAAACATGCACCATCAGTGGGCTGAATAACTGTGCATATGAATAATGTATATGTCCTTCTGTGTATCTATGGTTACTGCAATTTCCTCTTACGTTGTAATTTGTAAAAGTTATACAAGAGGAGTTTAAAAATAGTAGAGTGTAAATGTGACTGGCGAGAGGAGTTGGTAACAATAGACAACAACCCAGAAGAATATTAACTAATCTACCTCAATAGGACCTACTGCACCTTACTTGTAAATACCTGAATCTATCCCCAGTAGGTCTAGGTGGATCAAAGGGACCATAGAGAGCAAAACCAACAATTGCGAAAGATCTCACATAAACGGACTACTAAAATCACTTGTCTCAAACCATGGGTGTTAAAAAAATCTATATTTTCTGATTCATTAAAAGCACATTTTAGACCACATATGTAACCTAAACCCTATTATTTTTTAGATAACAGCAAAGAGTTAATATCTCTACTTTCCAGGATGTGAAATTCTGCTGTAAAGTTTTACAGTGTTCTTTTCTTAAACCTTTTTCAGTAGAAGATTAAAAAACTGCCATTTCAAAGCTGCAACAAGTTTTTCCAGTCACAAGAACTGAAGCCTCATTGTTCTATTGTTATGGGAAATAAAATGAACATTTGAAAAAATCTTTTAATTTCATAAATGTGAGATCCACACCCTCCTCAGAAATAGGGAGATTTCAGATGCTGTGGTTTTTCCAAGGTTGTATAGGCAGGGATCATGTTTCCTTTTGAGAAATGATTATTGGCTCTATATGGATTTAAAGTTCATTTCATGTGAAATGGTGGTTATACTCATGGCATTCTTTTTTTTGAGACGGAATCTTGCTCCGTCGCCCAGGCAGGATGGAGTGCAGTGGCGTGATCTTGGCTCACTGCAAGCTCTGCCTCCCAGGTTCACGCCATTCTCCTGCCTCAGCCTCCTGAGTAGCTGGGACTACAGGTGCCCGCCACCACACTGGCTAATTTTTTTTTTTTTTTTTGTATTTTTGGTAGAGACAGGGTTTCACTGTGTTAGCCAGGATGGTCTTGATCTCCTGACCTCGTGATCCGCCCACCTCGGCCTCCCAAAGTGCTGGCATGATTACAGGCGTGAGCCACTGTGCCTGGCCACTCATGGCATTCTATGTAGCTTTATCTGATCTATTTATTTGGGGAAGACAAGGAGATGAGAAGGGATTTGATTGCAGTTTTGGTTACTGTAGCCTTGTATAGTTTGAATTCAGGTAATGTGATGCTTCCAGCTTTGTTCTTTATGCTTAGGATTGCCTTGGCTATTCAGGCTCTTTTTTCGGTTGCATATGAAATTTGAAATAGTATTTTTAATAATTCTGTGAAGAATGTCTTTGGTAGTTTTATAAGAATAGCATTAAATCTGTACATTGCTTTGAGTGGTATGGACATTTTAACAATATTGATTCTTCCTATCTATGACCATGTAATGTTTCTCCATTTGTTTGTGTCACTTCTGATTTCTTTGAGCAGTTTTTTGTAGTTCTCTGTGTGGAGATTTTCACCTCCATGATTAGCTGTATTTCTAGGTATTTTATTCTTTTGTGGTTATTGTGAATGGGATTGCATTCTTGATTTGGCTTTCAGGTTGGGTGTTCTTGATGTATAGGAATGCTACTGATTTTTGTACATAGATTTTATATCATGAAAATTTCTAAAGTTGTTTATCAGATCAAGCAGCTTGTGGGCAGAGACTGTGGTGTTTTCTACATATAGAATCATGTCATCTACAGAGATATTTTGACTTCCCGTCCTCCTATGTGAATACCTTTTATTTTTTTCTCTTGCCTAATTGCTCTGGCTAGGACTTCCAAGAGAGAGGGCATCCTTGTGAGGGATGGCATCTTTGTCTTCTGCTGGTTTTCAAGGGGAATACTTCCAGCTTTTGACCATTCAATGTGATATTGGCTGTGGATTTTTCATAGATTGATCTTGTTATTTTGAGCTATGTTCCTTCAGTGCCTAGTTTGTTGAAGGTTTTTAACATGAAAAGATTTTGAATTTTTTCAAAAGCCTTTTCTGTATTTATTGAGATGATCATACAGGGTTTTTGTTTGTTTGTTTGCTTTTTAGTTCACTTTATATGATTTGTCACATTTATTGATTTGCATATGTTGAACCTTTGTTGCATCCCAGGGATAAAGCTTACTTGTACTTCGTGGATTAGCTTTTTAATATGCTGCTGGATTCGCTTTGCCAGTATTTTGTTGAGGATTTTTGCATCGATGTTCATCAAGGATATTGGCCTCAAGTTTCTTTCTTTGTTGTGCCTCTGCCAAGTTTTGGAATCAGGATGATGCTAGCCTCACAGAAAGATTTGGGGAGGAGTCCCTCTTATTTTTTGGAATAGTGTCAGTAGGAATGGTACCAGCTTTACCTTATACATCTCGTAGAATTTGACGACAAGTTTTTCTGGTCCTGGGCCTTTTCTGGTTGGTAGGCTTTTTATGACTGATTCTTTTTAAGAAATCATAATTGATCTGTTCTGGGATTCAATCTCTTCCTGGTTCATTCTTGGGAGTTTGCATATTTCCAGAGGTTTATCAGTTTCTTCTAGGTTTTCTAGCTTGTGTGCATAAAGATGTCTGCAGTAGTCTCTAAGGCTTTCTTATATTTCTGTTGGGTTGGTGTTAATGTTCGCTTTGTCATTTCTGATTTTGTTTATTTGGATCTTCTCTCTATTTTTCTTTATTAGGCTAGCTAATGGTCTATTTTATTAGTTCTTTCAAGTAACCAGCTACTGAATTCATTTATCTTTTATATGGTTTTTTACATTTCATTTTTTTTAGTTCAGTTCTGATTTTGGTTATTTCTTGTCTTATGCTAGCCTTGGGATTGTTTTGCTCTTGTTTCTGTAGTTTTTCTAATTGTGCTTTTAAATTGTTGATTTGAGATCTTTCTAAGTTTTAGATGTGGGTATTTAGTGCTGTAAACTTCCCTCTTAACACTGCTTTGGCTGTGTCCCAGAGATTCCCGCATGTTGTATCTTTTTTCTCATTAGTTTCAAATAATTTATTGATTTCTGCCTTAATTTAATTATTTATCGGGCAGTCATTTGGGAGCAAATTGTCTAATTTCCATGTCATTATATGGTTTTGAGTGATTTTCTTAGCATTAATTTCTATTTTTATTGCATTGTAGTCTGAGAGCATTGTTGGTATGATTTTGGATTTTTCAAATTTGCTGAGGATCGTTTATGCCTGATTGGTTGATTTTAGAGTATATGTCATGTGCAGATAACAATGTATATTCTGTTTTTTTAATAGGTGGAGAGTTCTGTACATGTCTATTAGGTCCATTTGTTCAAGTGCTGAGTTAAGGCTTCAAACATCTTTGCTAGTTTTGTGTGTCAGTGATCTGTCTAATATTGTCAGTGGGGTATTAAAATCTCCCACTTATATTGTTTGGTTATCTAAGCCTCTTCATAGCTCTCCAAGAACTTGCTTTATGAATCTGTGTTCTCCTATGTTGGGTGCCTATATATTTAGTATAGTTATGTTGTCATGTTGAATTCAACCCTTTACCATTATGTAGTACCCTTCTTTGTCTTTTTTGATCTTTGTTGATTTAAAGTCTGTTTTTTTGTGTGTGAAATTAGAATAGCAACCCCTGCCTTTTTATGTTTTTGGTTTGTTTGGTAGATTTTTCTTCATTCCCTTACTTTGAGACTATGAGTGTCATTGCATGTGTGATGGATCTCTTAACAACAGCATACCATTGGTTTTGCTTCTTTATTCAACTTACCACTCTGTGTCTTTTAATTGGGGCATTTAGCTCATTTACATTCAAGGTTAATATGGATATTTGCAAATTTGATCCTGTCATGTTGTTAACTTGTTACTTGTTATTAACAGACAGAACTGTTTGTTTGGCTGCTTTATATTATCACTGATCTGTGTACTTAAGTGTGTTTTATGGTGGCTGGTAACGATCTTTCCATATTTAGCAGTCCCTGTAGTTCTTAACTCCAGTCACCCTAGTCTACTATAACATGAGGATGCATGTATCATGTTGACATACTGATTTCCTTTTCTTTGGAGAGACACCCAGTAGTGGGATTGCTGGATCATCCAGTAATTCTAGTTTTTTTTTTTTTTTTTTTTTTTTTTTAGAAATCTCTATACTGTTTTCCACAGTAGACATATTCATTTACATTCCCATCAACAGTGCACAAGAGTTCCCTTTTGTACTCATCATACCCAGCATCATTTTTTTTTCTTCTTTTAAGACTTGTTTCTTAGGTTCAAGGGTACATTTGCAAGTTTGTTAAATAGGTAATTGCATGCCACAGGGGTTTGGTTTATAGATTATTTTGTCTCTCAGGTATTAAACATAGTACCAGTGGTAGTTTTTTTATCCTGACCCTCTCCCACCCTCCATCCTCAAGTAGGCCCTGGTATCTGTTGTTCCCTTTTTTGTGTTCATATGTACTCAATGTTTGTTTGTTTATGATATAGGATCTCACTGTCAGCCAGGCTGGAGTGCAGTAGAGCAATCACAGTTTACTGCAGCCTCGACTTCTTCAGCCTCAGGTGATCCTCCCACCTCAGCCTCCTGAATAGCTGGGACTACAGGTATGCATAACCATGCCTGGCTAATTTTTCAGTATTTTTTTTTTGCAGAGACAGAGTTTCACTATGTTGCCCAGACTGGTCTCATCTCCTGGGCTCAGCCAATCCAACCTGCTTAGCCTGATCCTCTCTGTCCCTCCTCCCACCCTCCACCCTCTGAAAGGCCCCAGAGTATGTTGTTCCCCTCTATGTGTCCGTGTGTTCTCATCAGTTAATTTCCATTTATAAGTGAGAAGATGCAATATTTGGTTTTCTGTTCCTGCATTAGTTTGCTGAGAGTAATGGCCTCCAGCTCCATTCACGTCCCTGCAAAGAACATCATCTCATTCTATTTTTATGGCTTCACAGAATTCCATCACGTATATGTACCACATTTCCTTTATCTAGTCTATCATTGATGGCCATTTGGGTTGATGCCATGTCTTTGCTATTGTGAATAGTGCTGCAATGAACATATGTGTGTATGTGTCTCTGTAATAGAAGGATTTATATTCCTTTGGGTATATACCCAGCAATGGGAATGCTGGGTCAAATAGTATTTCTGTGTTTAGGTCTTTGAGGAATCACCACACTGCTTTCTACAATGACTGAATTAATTTATACTCCTACCAACAGTGTATATGCATTCCTTTTTCTCCACAACCTCTCCAGCATCTCTTATTTTTTGACTATTTAATAATAGCCATTCTGACTGGGGTTAGATGGTATCTCATTGTGATTTTAGTTTGCATTTTTTTTAGTGATAAGTGATGTTGAGCTTTTTTCATGTTTGTTGGCTGCATTTATGTCTTCTTTGATAAGTGTCTTTTTATGTCATTTGCCCACTTTTTATTGCAGTTGTTGTTGTTGTTTTGTAAATTTGTTCCTTATAAATGTTGGATATTAGACCTTTGTCAGATGCGTAGTTTGCAAAAATTTTCTCCCATTCTGTGGATTGTTTACTTTGTTGGTACTTTCTTTTGCTGTGCAGAAGCTTAGTTTAGTTTTATTCCATTTGTCAATTTTTACTTTTGTTGAAATTGCTTTTGGCGTCTTCATCATGAAATCTTTACCCATGCCTGTGTCCTGAATGGTATTGCCTAGATTGCCTTCTAGGGTTTTTATAGTGTTGGGTTTTACATTTAAGTATTTAATCCATCTTGAGTTAAATTTTGTACGTGGTATAAGGAAGGGTTTCAGTTTCAATCTTGTGCATATGGCTAGCCTGTTATCCCAGCACCATGTATTGAATAGGGAATCCTTTCCTCATTGCTTGTTTTTGTTAGGTTTGCTGAAGATCAGATAGTTGAAGGTGTGTGGTCTTATTTCTATGTTCTCTATTCTGTTCCATTGGTCAGTGTATCTTTTCTTGTAACAGTACCATGCTATTTTGGTTACTGCAGACCTGTAGTATTGTTTGAAGTTGGGTACTGTGATGCCTCCAGCTTTGTTCTTTTTGTGTAGGATTTTTTGGCTACATGGACTCTGTTTTGGTTCCATATGAATTTTAGAGTAGTTTTTTTCTAGTTTTGTTAAGAAAGTCACCTGTAGTTTAATGAGAACACTGTTGAATCTATAAATTCTTTTAGGCAGTATAGCCATTTTAACGATGTTGATTCTTTCCACTTATGAGCATGGAATTATTTTCCATTTGTTTGTGTCATCTCTGATTTCTTTGAGCACTAGTTTGTAGTTCTCTTTGTAGAGATCTTTCACCTCCCTAGTTATCTGTATTCCTAGGTATTTTATTCTTTTTGTGGCAATTGCAAATGAGAGTTTGTTTGTGGTTGGCTCTCCACTTGACTGTTGTTGGCATATAGAAATGTTAGTAATTTTTACACATTGATTTTGTATCCTGAGATTTTTCTGAAGTTGTTTATCAGCTTAAGAAGCTTTTGGGTTAAGATGATGGGGTATTCTAGATATAGGGTCATGTCATCTGCAAACAGGGATAGTTTGATTTATTCTCTTCCTATTTGGATGCCCTTTATTTCTTTCTCTGGCCTGGTTGCCCTGGCCAAAACTTCTAATACTTTATTGAATAGGCATGATGAGATAGGCTATCCTTCTCTTGTGCTGGGAATGCTTCCAGGTTTTGCCCATTCAGTATGATGTTGGCTATGGGTTTGTCATATATGGCTCTTATTATTTGGAAGTATGTTCCTTCAATACCTAGTATATTGAGCGTTTTTAAAATGAAGGAATGTTTAATTTTATCAAACACCTTTTCTACATTTATTGAAATAATCATGTGGTTTTTGTCTTTAGTTCCATTTATGTGATGAATCACATTTATTGATTTGCGTATGTTGAACCAACCTTGCATACCAGGGATGAAGCCTATTTGATCATGGCAAATACACTTTTTGTTGTGCTGCTGGATTCGGTTTGCCATCATTTTATTGAGGATTTTTGCTTTGATGTTCATGAAGGATATTGACCTGAAGTTTTTGTTGTTGTTGTTGCATCTCTGCCAGGTTTTGGTATCATAATAATGCTGGCTTCATAGAATGATATAGGGAGGAGTCCTTCCTTCTCAGTTTTTTTTTTTTTTTTGAATAGTTTCAGTAGAAATGGTACCAGTTCTTCTTTTACATCTGGTAGAATTCAGCTGTGAATCCATCTGGTCCTGGGCTTTTTTTGGTTGATAGGCTATTTATTGCCACTTCAATTTCAGAACTCTTTATTGGTCTGTCAGGGATTCAGTTTCTTTCTGGTTCAGTCATGGGAGGGTGTATGTGTCTCAGAATTCATCTATTTCTGTTAGATTTTCTAGTTTAATATATCATATTTTCTTTATCCATTATTCTCGTGATGAACATTTAGGGTGATTTCATGTCTTTGCTATTATGAGTGCTGCTGCAATGAACAAAAGCATGCATGTGTCTTTATGGTAGAGTTATTTATATTTCTTTGGATGTACCCAATAATGGGATTGCTGGGTCAAATGGTAATTCTGTTTTTAAATTCTTTGAGAAATCTCCAAAGAGCCTTCCACAGGGACTTAACTAATTTACATTCCCACCAGCAGTGTACAGGCATTTCTTTTTTTCTGCAACCTTCCTAGCATCTGGTATTTTTTGACTTTTTAATAATAGCTATTATGACTGGTGTGTGATAGTATCGGATTTTGGTTTTAATTTGCATTTATTTAATGATTAGTGATGTTGAAGCATTTTTTTCGTATGCTTGTTGGCCACGTTTGTGTCTTCTTTTGAGAAGTGTCTATTCATGTCTTTGCCCATTTTTTTAATGGCAGTGTTTTTTGTTTGTTGATTTATGTTCCTTAGAGATTCTGGATATTAAACCTTTGCCAGATGTGTACTTTTTAAATATTTTCTCCCATTCTGTAGGTTGCCTGATTACTGTGTTGATAGATGGTTTTGAAGTGCAGAAGGTCTTTAGTTTAATTGGGTCCAATTTGTTCCTTTTTATTCTATTGCAATTGCTTTTGGCATCGTCATCATGAAATCTTTCCCAAGGCCTGTGTCCAGAATGGCATTTTCTAGGTTATCGTCTAGGGATTTTTATAGTTTTAAGTTTTACATGTAAGTCTTTAATCCATTTTTAGTTGATTTTTGTATATGGCATAAGGAAAGGGTCCGGTTAAAATCTTCTGCATATAACTAACCAGTTATCCCAGCACCATTTATTAAATAGAAAGTCCTCTCTGTATTGCTTGTTTTTGTAGATTTTGTTGAAGAGCGGCTTCTTGTGGATGTCCAGCATTATTTTTTGGCTCTCTATTCTCTTCCATTGGATAGGAAGAATCAGTATGTTAAAATGGCCATATTGCAAAAACCTATTTGCATATTCAATGCTATCAATCTACCAATAATATTCTTCACACAATTAGAAAAAATGACTATATTAAAATAAATATGGAACCCAAAAAGAGGCCAAATATCCAAGGCAAAAAGAACAAAACTGATATGCAGAAAATTGAAAGTGAATCCATTTCTTAACACTTTATAGAAAAACTAACTCAAGCTGAAAAAAAAACTTAAGTGCAAAACCCAAAACTATAAAAACCCTAGAAGACAATCTAGGCATTACCATTCAGGACATAGGCATGGGCAAAGATTTCATGACAAAAACATCAAAAGCAATTACAACAAAAGCGAAAATTGACAAACAGAATCGAATTAAACTAAAGAGCTTCTGCACAGTAAAAGAAGCTATCATCAGAGTGAATAGACAGACAACAGAATGGGAGAAAATTTTTGCAACCTATCCATCTGACAAATGTCTAACATCCAGAGCCTACAAGGAACTTAAACAAATTTGCAAGAAAAAAAAAAAAACCCTAAAAAGTGAGCAAAGAACATGAACAGGAACTTATCAAAAGAAGACATTTATGTGGCCAACAAACATATGATCATTAGAGAAATGCAAATTAAAACCACAATGAGATACCATCTCATGCCAGTCAGAATGGCGATTATTAAAAAGTCAAGAAACAACAGATATTGGTGAGGCTGCAGAGAGATAGGAATGCTTTTACACTGCTGGTGGGAATGTAAATTAGTTCGACCATTGTGGAAGACAGTGCGGTGATTCCTCAAAGACCTAGAACCAGAAATACCATTTGATCCAGCAATCTCATTAAAGGGTATATACCCAAAGGAATATAAATAATTCTATTATAAAGATACATCCACATGTGTGTTCTTTGCAGCACTATTCACAATAGCAAAGACATGGAATCAACCCAAATGGCCATCAATGACAGACTGGATAAAGAAAATGTGGTACAAATCCACCATGGAATACTACACAGCCATAAAAAAGAATGAGATCCTGTCCTTTGCAGGGACATAGATGGAGCTGGAAGCTATTATTCTTAGCAAACTAACACAGGAGCAGAAAACCAAACACCACATGTTGTCACTCATAAGTGGGAGCTGAACAATGAGAACACATGGACACAAGGAGGAGAACAACACATGTGGGCCTGTTGGAGGGGTGTGGCAGGGGAGGAAGAGCATCAGGAAAAATAGCTAATGTATGCTGGGCTTAATACTTAGGTGATGGGTTGATAGGTGCAGCAGACTACCATGGCACAGGTTTATCTATGTAACAAGCCTGCACATGTACCTTGGAACATAAAATAAAGAATAAATACTCAGAAAAAAATCCAAAGCTGAAGGTATTACATTACCTGACTTCAAACTATACCACAAGACTACAGTAACCAAAACATCATGGTATTGGTATTCTTTGTAGTAGCCATTTTAGCTTAGGTAAGATGATACCTGCATGTGGTTTTGATATTTATTTCCCTGATGATTAGTGATAATCAGCATTTTTTTTTTGATACGGAGTCTTGCTCTGTTGCCCAGGCTGGAGTGCAGTGGCACAATCTCGGCTCCCTGCAACCTCTGCCTCTTGGGTTCAAGCGATTCTTCTGCCTCAGCCTCCTGAGTAGCTGTGGCTACAGGCGCATGCCACCACACCCAGCTGATTTTTGTATTTTTAGTAGAGACAGGGTTTCACCATATTGACCGAGCTGGTTGTGAACTCCTGACCTTGTGATCTGCCTGCCTTGGCCTCCCAAAGTGCTGGGATTACAGGCGTGAGCCACCACGCCCAGCCGAGCATTTTTACATATGTAATTGTTGGCCATCTGTATGTCTTCTTTGCCAATTGCTTTTTCATGTCTTCTGCCCACTTTTTTTTTTTTTTATTATTATTTTTCCAGACAGAGTCTCACTCTGTGGCCTAGGCTGGAGTGCAGTGGCATGGTCTTGGCTCACTGCAACCCCTATCTCCTGGGTTCAAGATATTCTCCTGCCTCAGCCTCCCGAGTACCTGGGATTATAGGTGCACACCACCATGTTCAGCTATTTTTTTTTCTTTTTTTTTAGTAGAGACAGGGTTTCAGTATGTTGGCCAGGCTGGGCTTGAACTCCTGACCTCAGGTGATCCGCCTGCCTTGGCCACCCAAAGTGCTGGGATTACAGGTGTGAGCCACCACTCCCGGCCCTGCCCACCCTTTAATGGAATGATTGGTTTATTTATTGTTGAGTTGTTTGTGTTCCTTGTGTATTCCAGATATTAGTGTCTTAATAGTTTGATGAATAGTTTGCAAATATTTCTTCCATTCTGTCTTAATAGTTAGGATGAATAGTTTGCAAATATTTTCTTCCATTCTGTAGGTTGTTTCTTCACTCTGCATTGTTTTCTTTGCTGTGCTGAAGTGTTTTACTTTAGTATAGTACTATTTGTCTATTAAGGTCTTAGCCAGCAAATCTTTGCCTAGACCAATGTCCTGAAGTATTTTATGATGTTTCCTTCTGGTAATTTAATAGTTTTGGGTCTTAAGTTTAATAATTTATCTTGAGTTGATTTTTGTTTATAATGTCAGAGAGTTCCAGTTTCATTCTTCTGCATATGGATATCTAATTTTCCCAGCACCATTTATTGAGAAGCGTATTTTTTCCCCAGTGGGAAAGGAAATCTTTGGCACCTTTGTCTAAAATCAGCTGGCTGTAAGTTGGTGGATTTATTTCTGGGTTCTGTATTTGCTTTCATTGTTCTATGTGTCTATTTTTATACCAATACCGTGACGTTTTGGTTACTATAGGCTTGTAATCTATTTTTACATCAGGTAGTGTGATGCCTCCAGCTTATGTTCTTTTTGCTGAAGATTGCTTTTTCTACACAGACTTTTTTTTTAGTTTCTTATGAATTTTAGGGCTTAAAAATTTTTTTAAATGATGACATTTTTATTTTAATAGGAATTGTATTAAATCTATATGTTGCTTTGGGCAGTATAATTATTGTAATGAAATTAATTGTTCTGATCTATGAGCGAGATGAGTCTTTACATTTATTTTTGTCCTTGTCAATTTCTTTCATCAGCGTTTTTCAGTTTTGCTTTTAGAGAGCTTTCTCCTTGGTTAAATTTATTCCTAGGTGTTTTATTCTGTGTGTGACTATTATAAAGGGAATTGTCATCTTGATTTCTTTTTTGGCTATTTATTATTATTACATTATAGAAACACTTCTGATTTTTGTATGTTGATTTTGTATTCTACAACTCTACTGAATTTGCTTATCAGCTCAGAGACTTTTGGTGCAGTCTTTTGATTTTTCCAAATATATAAGATCCTGTCATCTACAAAGATGAACAATTTGAATTCCTCATTTACAATTTGGGTCTCTGTTATTTTTCTTGCCTGTTTGCACTGGATGGGACCTCTACTACCATGCCAAATAGGAGCAGCTAAAGTTGGCATCCTTCTGTAGCTCCATTTGTTAAAGAAAAGACTTTCACATTTTTCCTATTCAGTGTGTTGTTGACTGTGTGTTTGTCATATATGGACAAATGAATTGAAGATATAATCCTTTTATGCCTAGTGTGTTGAGAGTTTTTGTCAACAAGGGATATTGAATTTTCCCAAAGGCTTTTTCTGTGTCTATTGAAATGATCATATAGTTTTTGTCCTTCATTCTCTTGATATTATGTATTATGTTCCTTGATGTGTAGATGTTAAACCATCTTTGCATCCCTGATATAAATACTACTTGATCATGGTGTATTATGTTTTTGAAGTGCTGTTGAATTCAGTTGGCTAGAATTTTGTTGAGGATTTTTGCATGGGTGTTCATCATGGATATTGCCCTGTAGTTTTCTACTTTGTGTGTGTCCATATCTGGTTTTAGTATCAGGGTAATGCTGGCCTCATAAAATGAGATAGGGAGAGTTTTTCCCTCTTTCATTTTTTGGAATAATTTTAGGAAGATTCATATTAATTTTCATGCATTTGATAGAAATCAGCAGTGGAGCCACCCACTCCTGGGCTTTTTTTTTTTCTTTTTTTTTAATGGAAGGCTTTTTATTACTGCTTCAATCTCATTGCTAATTGTTGGTCTATTGAGGTTTTCTATTTCTTCCGTATTCAATTCTGATAGGTTATATGTTTTTAGGAATTTATCTATTTCCTCTGGGTTTTCCAGTTTGTTAATATATAGTTGTCCCTAATAGTCTCTGGTAATCTTTTTTATTTTTGTGGTATTAGTGGTAAAATGTCTCATTTTTCATTTCAGATTTTGGTTATTTAGGTCTTTTCTTGTCTTTGTTAGTCTAGTTAGTGATTTATTTTCTTTATTTTTTGAAGAATTAACTTTCCCTTTCATTCATTCTTTTTATGTTTTTAGTCTCTATTTTGTCCAGTCCTGTTCTGGTATTTATTATTTCTTTTCTTCTCGTAAATTGGGATTTGGTTTGTTCTTGCTTTTCTAGTTCCTGGAGATGTATTATTAGATTATTTCGAATCTTTTTACTTTCTGATGTAGGTTTTTATTATTATAAACTTTCCTCTAAGTACTTTTTTTCCCGTAATCCACAGGTTTTAGTATGTTGTTTTTCCATTTTCATTTGTTTCAAGAACTATTTTTATTTTTGTCTTAATTTTTTCTTTGACCTATTGGTCATTCAGGAGCATGCTGTTTAATTTGTATGTATTTGTATAGTTTAAAACATTCCTCTGCTTTTTTGTTTCTACTTTTATTTCTTTGTTATCTGAGAAGGTACTCAATTGGAAACATTTTTGAGTCTTTATTTGTGGCCTAACATAGAGTTTATCCTGGAGAATGTTGCATGGGCTGTAGAAGAAAGTGTATGCTATAGTCATTGGGTTTAATGTTCTGTAAGTGCTTTGTAGGTCCATTTGGTCTAAAGCCTAGCTCAAATCTCATTTTTCTTGTTGATTTTCTGTGTAGATTATCTGTCTCATGCCAAGATTGTGGTGTTGAAGTCCCCCACAATTACCTTATTGAAATCTATCTCTCGCTAAAGATGTAGTAATATTTGAATTATGAATCTGGGTGCTCTATTATTGGGTAATATATCCTGTTGCAGGATTAATACTTTTTGTGGGTAGATGCTATACATGTATGTATAGTATTGCGGTATATGGGATATTTTCATACAGGCAATACTGCATAATAATCACATCCTAGTAATAGGGGCATCCATCACTTCAATTATTTATCCTTTCTTTCTGTTACAAACAATCCAATCATACTCTTTTAGTTACTTTAAATTGTACTATAAATGATGGCAACTGTAGTTACTCTGTTGTTCAATCAAATACTAGTTCTTATTCATTCTGTCAAGCTATATTTTTTTAACACATGAACAATCTCTACTTCCCTCTACTCACATTACCCTGCCCAAACTCTTAACCATCATTTTACCTCTATCTCCATGGGTTCAATTGTTTTAATTTTTAGCTGCTATAAATGAGTGAAAACATGTGTTGTTTGCCTTTTTGAGTCTGGCTTATTTCATGTAACATAATGTCCTCCAGTTCCATACATGTTGTTGCAAATGACAGGTTCTCAATTCTTTTTATGGCTGAATAGTACTCCATTGTGTATATGTACACATATGTTCTTTATTCATTAATCTGTTGATGGTCTCAGGTTGCTTTCAAATCCTGCCTATAGTGAATAGTGCTGCAATAAATAGTGCTGCAACAAATGTGGGAGTGCAGATATGTCTTTATATATTGATTTCCTTTCTTTTGAATATATACCTAGCAGTGGGATTGCTGGATCATATGGCAGTTCTATTTTAAGTTTTTGAGAAACCTCCAAACTGGTCCATAATGGTTGTACTAATTTACATTCTTACCAACAGAGTACAAGGGTTCCCTTTTCTCCACATACTCACCAGAATTTGTTATTGCCTGTCTTTTGGATATAAGCCATTTTCACTAAAGTGAGATAATATCCCATTGTAGTTTTGATTTGCATTATCTGATGACCAGTGATGTTATCACCTGTTCTGATACCTGTTTGCCATCTGAATGTCATGTTTTGAAAAATATCTATTCATATCTTTTGCCCATTTTAAAATCACATTATTAGATATTTTCTATAGAATTGTTCATGCTCCTTGTATATTCTGGTTATTAATCTCTTCTCAGATGGATTGTCTGCAAATATTTTCTCCCATTCTGTGTGTTGTCTCTTCACTTCGTTAATTGGTTCCTTTGCTGTGCAGAAGCCTTTTAAGTTGATGCGATCTTATTTATACATTTTTGCTTTAGTTGCCTGTGGTTTTTGGGTATTACTCAATGAATCTTTCCCCAGACCAATTTCATGGAGACTTTATCCAACATTTTCTTTTAGTAGTTTCATAATTTGAGGCCTTAGATTTAAGTTTTTAATCAATTTTTATTTGATTTTTATATAGAGAGAAAGATAATGGGCTAGTTCTGTTCTTCTGCATATGGCTATCCAGTTTTCCAAGTACCATTTATTGAAGACTGTCCTTTCCCCAATATATGTCTTACCACCTTTGTTGAAAATGAGTTCACTATGTATGTATGTTTTTATTTATGGGATCTAAATTTTGTTCCATTGGTCTATGTGTCTGTTTTTGTGGCTGTACCATGCTGTTTTGTTTACTATACCTCTACAGTATAATTTAAATCAGGTAATGTGATTTTTCTAGTTTTATTCTTTTTTCTCTGGATAGCTTTGGCTATTCTGGGTCTTTTGTGGTTTCATGTAAGTTTTAAAATTGTTTCTTTGGCCAGGCACAGTGGCTCATGCCTGTAATCCCAGCACTTTGGGAGGCCGAGGTGGGCGGATCACAAGGTCAAGAGATCGAGACCATCCTGACCAACATGGTGAAACCCCGTCCCTACTAAAAATACAAAAATTAGCTGGGCATAGTCGCACACCTGTAGTCCCAGCTACTTGGGAGGCTGAGGCAGGAGAATCACTTGAACCCAGGAGACAGAGGTTGCAGTGAGCCAAGATCGTGCCACTGCACTCCAGCCTGGGCGACAGAGTGAGCCTCCATCTCGCCATCTCAAAAAAAAAAAAAAAGATTTTTTTTTTTCTATTTTTGTGAAGAACATCGCTGGTATTTCTTTTTTTCTTTCTTTCTTTTGAGATGGAATCTCACTCTGTCACCAGGCTGGAGTGCAGTGGCGCACTCTTGGCTCACTGCAACCTCCATCCCTCAGGTTTAAGCATTCTTCTGCCTCAGCCTCCTGTGTAGCTGGGATTACAGGGACCTGCCACCATACCTGGCTAATTTTTGTATTTTTAATGGAGACGGGGTTTTGCCACGTTGGCCAGACTGGTCTCAAACTCCTGATCTCAGGTGATCCACCTGCCTCAGCCTCCCAAAGTGCTGAGATTACAGGCGTGTGGCACCACACTCGGTATTTTGATAGGGATTGCATTGAATCTGTACATTGCTTTGGGTAGTATGTACATTTTAACAATATTGTATTTTCTAATTTGTGAAAATGGAATATCTTTATATTTCTTTGTGTCCTCTTTGATTTCTTGAATCAGTGTTCTATAGTTTTCATTATAGAAATATTTCTTTCCTTTCATTAAGTTTATTCCTAGATATTTTATTTGTAGCTATTGTAAATGGGATTTTTTTTTTTCTTCTTCAGATCATTTGCTGTTGTCATATAGTATTGTCTTTTTAAAAAGTGTTTTTGGCTTAAAGTCTATTTCTTCTGACATAATTATAGCTACTCCTGCTCACATTCAGTTTCTATTTGCATGGAAGATCTTTTTCAATCCCTTTACTTTCAGTCTATATATGCCTTTACATGTAAAGTGTATTTTTTTATGCATATTATATAGTTGGTTGATGTTTTTGTGACTTTTAATACATTTTTGGAACTAATCAACAAGCCTATTTGTTTTAAGTAGATACTTTAATCCATTTACAGCCAAGTTTATTATGATAGGTGAAGTTTTGTTCCTGTAACAATGTTAATTGTTTTCTGATTTTTATCTATTTTTTGTTCCTTTCTTTCTCACTTATTGATATTGTTGTAGTTTGGTGGTTTTATGTACTGGTACTGATTGAGTCCTTCTCTTCCTTATGTATGTTTGATTTACTAATCAGTTTTATATTTTCATGTGTTTTGATTATAGTAAATGTCTTCCTTTCCTTTCCATGTTTAGGACTCCCTTTAGCATTTCTTGTAGGTTCACCCTAGTGGTGATCAACTCCCTCAACTTTTCTTGTCTGGGAAAGACTTTATTTCTCTTTCATTTATAAAGGATAATTTTGCTGGATTTAATATCCTTGGCTAACAATTGTTTTCTTTCAGTGCTTTGAATATATCATCTAATTCTTTCCTGGCTCTAAGGTTTCTGCTGAGAAATCTGCTGTTAGTCTGATGAGGGGTACATATATAGGTACAGATGTCTAGATGCCTTACTCTTGATGTTTTTAGAATATTGTCTTTGTCTTTGACTTCAGTTTGACTATAATGTGCTATGCAGAATGCCTTTTTGCATTGTATGTTTGAGAATCTCAGATGCTCCTGTATCTGGATTTCTAAATCTCTCACTAACCTTGGGATGTTTTCATCTGTTATTTTGTTAAACATTTATTTTAACTCTTTTGCTCTCTCTTTGCCTCATAGGGCACCAATAATTTGTATATTTGATCACTTAATGGTATCCTTTATGATATGAAGGCTTTGCTTATTAGTTTTTTATTATTTTACATTAATTTTTATCTAACTGGATTATTTCAAAACATCTCTGTAAGTTATAAGATTCTTTCTTCTGCTTTATCTAGTCTGTTGTTGAAGCTGTATGATATAGTTTATATTTCATTCAATGAATTCTTCAGTTCTAGAATATCTGTTTGGTTCTTTTGTTTTTTTAGAAAGCTACCTCTTTGGTAAGCTATTCATATCTCCTTCATATCCTGTATTATTTTTATGATTCTTTGTGTTGTCTCTCAGAATTCTCTTACATCTCACTGAGCCTATTTAGAATCAATAATTGAATTATTTTCCAGAATTTCATAAATTTCTTTTTGATTGGTAAATGTTACTAAATAATAATTGTTTTCCTTTGGAAGTGTTATTTTATTTGCTTTTTCATGTTTCATGTATTCTTATGTTGATGTCTGTGCATCTGGTGTAACAGTCACTTTTTCTAATTTTTTATATTTGCTTTTGTAGGGAGAAACATTCTCCTGAAGATATATCTATTATGTTGGCTGGGTAAGGCAATTTGGTTTTGATTCTGAGTATATGTAATAGCATGTATTTTCTTTATGATTTCTTCAGCTGTGAACAGTATCAGTGGTATCTGTTATTTCCTTGGTGGCTTAGAGTACAGTTATTCATGGAGGCTGTGGTTAAGCTTCCCTGGGGCTGTGACACCAGGTAAGCCAGTCTTTGGGCCATTTGGGGCCCAAGGTGCCATACACTGGCACCATTGCTAGCAGATCCAGGTGGATCAGCCTCTAGGTGGCTTACTTGGATGCTGATACTGGCAGTGATGACCCAGGTAGGTGTGAAGATTCTCAGGCCCCTGTGCAGCTGGCATGACATGGAAAATGCCAGTAGCAGTTGTGGAGTGATCCTCTGGGTGCCAAACAGTGTGTGCTCATGTTAGCAGTTGTTGCAATGGGTTGGGTGGACTACTGCCCAGACCCGCAGGTAGTACATGCGGGTAGCTGCCAGTTAAGGTGTTAATAGCTGGGTAGGTCAGTCTTATCTTAGGCCCCCAGAGGAGTGTTTCAGTGTCAATGGTGGTAGGCTGGGATGGGCAGTCCTCTGGCTCCTGGATTCTGTGCCCTGACCAAGAGTGGGGATGAAGCTGGGTCAGCCAGGCTTGTCCTCATGCCCCTCAGCAGGGGTGTGTGCAGGCACCAGCCATGATAGGCAGGGGCAGGGCAATGCCACTGATGGAATTCTCATGTGGGAGGCAGAAGTAGCCACATTTCTGCCCTGCTCCTGGGCAAGGCGATGCTGCCAGAAGGTAAAAAGTATGTGCTGCTCACAACTCAGCCCTGGCACTGCTCATGCCTTACACTTTGCTGCAGTACACTGCCTGTTTTGTGCCTCAGCCCCAAATGCAGTAGCCCACACCTCAATCACACCTCAGCACTGGTTGTGGTATCCTATACTTCACTTCACACCTCAGCCCTGGGAGCACCAGCCCACAATTCTCTTGTGCCTCAGCCCCAGTGCCTCTGGGCTCCCAGATAGTGTGCAATATGTTGGGGATGGGGCTCTAAAATCGAGCCTTTCTGTACCTGTTTATGACTCAGGGAATGCATGGGACCCAGCATTAGCTCCATCTCTGGAACAGTACCATCGCACAGTCTCCTGGAAACTCCCTATGTTAGTTTCAGGGCCCATGAGGGTCGAGGGGCTCTCTTAGGGCTAGGATTGTAGGCAGCCAGAAGAGTATGTAGGCTACTGATAGTCTCTCACTTCCCCTTTCCCTATTTTGAGGAGTCTCTCTTCACTTCTAGCCAGTCCCAACAGAGTAGAGTGCCTCACTTCTTCTTCCTTCCTTGTTTTAGGTATTTCTTGTCACTTTTCTGTTGAATTCTAGAGTTCTGTCTTGAATGAGCTATGCAAAATGTGATTATCTGCTCACTATTTCATTTATTCTTAGTGAAGGAGATGAGTACAAAATGCCTCTAGTCAGCTATCTTGATGTACTCTCTCAGATTAGATATTAAATGTCCTCTTGAAGGTGATACCAACAGTGGAAATTTATCATTAGTACATTTTTCCAAAAAACTTAACATACTTTAACATCATGAAGTATTTATTAAACTGCCGTATATATGTGGCACAATGCTATGAAATGCTTTGCTCTGGGGATTTTGACACTAGAGATTATTATTTCCACGTAAAGATGACAAGATTTGGCAAAAAAGTAAAGTGAGTTGAAGATTCCCAATTCAGTGGCAAAGCTGAAACTAGAAGCTACCTCACGTTTATATATTATGTACATATTTTAATTATGGGTTTATATTTTAATAATTGTGAGACTTTATTTTACATAAAGTTATCAATATTCTCCTAAGCTTTTATGTATAATATTCACAATATGTAAATCATAATAATATAACAGTATTTAAGTACACTCAATATTTAGAGTATTTAAAATCATAATATACCACTATTTATTAAAACTAATTTTACTAGGGAAAATATTCATGGTGGTCAGAAGTAAGTTTTGATGAATTATTATCATATACAGATTAAAATTAAAATTAGTTTATTTTGTTTTTTATGGTACTCTGACTTCTTATTAACATTTGAGTGGGAGTTTGATTGGCAAATCTTACCACTGACCTCTCATCTATATAAGAGTTCCTCACAGCTAAATGTTCACCAATGATGGTTTTGATAATGATGGTTGTGCTAATAAATACAACAGCAAAGTTTTAAAATGTATTACCTTATTAAAAGCAACCCCATGATTTCTAATATAGCACTTCTCTGGTAATCTGCATGAGAATGTATTTCTTGGACTTAGAAACGTTAATAAGGCTTCCTGCCATTTAACACTCCCCGAGACCACTCCACACCCCTAACATGGCCCAGGTCAGTTTATTGGTTAAGGATATAGGACAGATTGGCACACAGAAAATGTAAAGTTCAGGAGATAGTTCAGAAAGTTCAGAACTCAGTGGCAAATTATTTAACTTTTGTACATTTCTGACCACCTAGTTTTATCTACTTTTAATAAGCCCAATCTCTTGAAGCATCAAGTGACAAAGACTGCTCCTAATCTAAGTCAATTTACAGAAGCCATCTGTAATGGTTTTTAAACATGACCACAAATTATTTAGTACCAATTTTAGTGAGAAATTGGATGTATGCATACCCTAATATTAAATCTGGGTTGATTTGTGAAGCTTCATCCGTATAGTATGTAAAAAGTGATGCTATATTACTTTTGAAACTAGCTTGTAAAAGGCCATACAGCTTTGTTCTTATTTACTGGAGCACTTTCTCTAGGAGCCTGGAGCCACCATATGGGAAGTCTGAATACCCAGACATTATCTTGCTGGATAGGCCATATGTATGTGTTCCAGCTGACAGAATTCAGAATCCACTGAGCCCAGCTTTCTAGTCATCTGTGTCAAGGCAATAGATATATGAATGAAGCCATTTCAGTAGACCAGTTTTTCTATCAGCTAAATACTATTTAGAGACTTGTGTAGACACCATTGGTTCTGTTTGAATTTCTGACACACTAACTTATGAGATTAAAAAATGATTGTTTTAATACACCAAGTTTTGGTGTGGTTTGTTATGTTAATATAATTTAAACACCATGACTTCAGGAAAATAAGCTTTGCCTCTCCCATCATTCATTAAGTTTTACATTCATGTATATATACAACAGATATTTATGAATGTCTTCTATGTGCTGTATCTGTTTGGGGCCGTAAGAATATAATGGTAAATAAAACACTAACCTTCCTATTTTCATTGAATTTATATTCTAGACAGTAAAAGCCAATAAAAATGTAATAAAATATGTGCAGTGTATCAATTGGTGATTATTGAAAAGATAAAGCAAAATAAAACAGGATAACAACACATTGGAGAGTACCAGAGGTGAGTTACTATTTTATATAGCATGGTCATAAGTGGCTTATTTGACATTATTTAATCAGAGTCTATAATAAAATGAGAATGTAAGTTATATGAGTATCTGAGGAAAGAACATTACAAGTAAAATGAGATCTAATGAGAAGCAAATTTTTGGTATGTCTGAGGAAGACCACAACTAGGTCAGAATGGTGTGAATACAGTGAAAGAAGCAGAGAGTATCTTCAGGTAGGTTACAAGGTGTTGAACCATGTTGAAGGTTTTTTTTTTTTTGAGATGGGGTCTTGCTCTGTCACCCAGGCTGGAGTGCAGTGGTACGATCTCGGCTCACTGCAAGCTCCGCCTCCCAGGTTCACGCCATTCTCCTGCCTCAGTCTCTCAAGTAGCTGGGACTACAGGCGCCCACCACCAGGCCTGGCTGATTTTTTGTATTTTTAGTAGAGACGGGGTTTCACCATGTTAGCCAGGATGGTCTCGACCTCCTGACCTCGTGATCCACCGGCCTCAGCCTCCCAAAGTGCTGGGATTACAGGCGTGAGCCACCGCGCCCGGCCTGAACCATGTAGAAGCTTTTAAGATGGTAAAAGGCTTTTAATTTTATTCACAATGAGAAGATAAATCATTGTAGAATTTTAAATAGAGAAGTACCATGTCATGATTTAACTTTTAAAAGATGCTCTCTGGGTAATGGAGAGAGAAAAGAGTGTAGGAGGGTAGGGCCATAAAAAGAGAGACAACTTCTAATTTCTGCAGTAGTCCAGGTCAGTGAAGATGATGATGTAGCCTAATGTGGCTCTTGTGTAGGTGATTAATATAGTAAAATGTCTGTTTAGGATATATCTCAAAATGGAGTTGATATGGATAATATCCATGCAGCAAGGCCGGCTGGGTAGAAAGGTTGTGCACCTGTGATGAATATGACATTTAACTCATTTCAATATTTACCAGATTAGAGAAAGAAAGGTCTGCTGGACTTACACAGATGCTAGGCCTACAGACTTTCTACACTGCCTTTTGCTCAAGACCATCCCCCTATGATTTCAGTTGTTTTCTGTTTCTCAAATCTCACCTTCCTCCAAACAACCCTCCAAGTTGGGACTAAAGTATTGGCTACCATCCTATTTACTGTTAACCTCATCAGCATGTGAATTTTTTCATTGTAATATGGATATAATGCCAGGGTGTAGCCATGGTGACCAGGAACTAAACATACATAGTTTAATCTTCTTTGAGAAAATTTACTTGTCCAGATTCTTCCCATGTCCTTGGCTTATTTTTGGACATAACTGAGTCTTCTTTATCTCATTTTGTCTTTCAACCATATACATTCTTTCTAGTTATATTGATGACCAAGACAATATTGGCACACACTTAAAATTTTCCAAGTACTTGTGTCCATGTAATCTCTGTCTTCTTTACATGACTTCTAAATCAAACTTATTGGAGTTTACATATGTTCTTTATACTAATTTTGTTCCCATACTATTATATTTATTTCTTCAATGTATCGGATCCTATAAACCTTTCCTCTAGTAAGACATGACCCACTCAAGACCTAAAACACTGAGGAATCTGTTTAATATCATGGTTTTGCTACATGTTTAATTGTGTGGATAAGTGGGTGATTACTAGGCAATAGAACATGGTTAGAAGTTTTCTTTATGGATTATTAGTGAAACTTAACTAAAGGAGAATTATGATCTATTTGTCCTGATACCTTTGATCATAGGTACTAAAAGTGATATTTCCATGTCCTAGTAATTAATTCATACATTATTATTAAAAACAGGGACTAGAGCACAAATTAGGAATCCCAGAAGCCATAAGATTAGAATGAGAATGAGTTTTGGATATTTATATTTAGTCTCCATTTTTCATACACGCGTTCATACATACATCTACAAAGTGCTAAGCTCTTTGTTACTAATTTTCACATCATGGTAATAAGTTAGCAAGAAAGACAGAATATATACTATTGGCTAGTTTGATAGAGCCAAAATAATATAGAGAAGCAAATCAAATCCGTGGGTAAATAGATACTGTGTTAGAGAAAATGGTATGTTTGCACCAAATTGTATTTGTTTCAACTTCTTGATAAGACCGTATTTCCCAACCTCTTTCACAGCTCAGTTAAGGTCAAGTGTCACTCTCAAGTATGGCCATAAAACTGCCCGTACAATTTATCTATATTCTTTTTTCCCTGTACTGTGGCAGTCTTGGAGTTCATGTGTTTTAAACTGTTTAGTCACCTTATAAAAGGAACATGGATTCATAAATCACCACATTGAGTACCAATACCACCCAGATTAACAACCCAACCCATATTGGCATGTGCCATGAGGAAAAATTAAATTTATGTTTATTACACCACTGAAATATCAGTGTTTATTATTTATTGCAGCAAAACATAGCCTACTCTCAGTTATGCATGGATGGAAAGGAAGGGAAGGGAAAAGAGAAGGGAGGGGGAAGGGAGAGAGGAAGGAGGGGAGTAGAGGGGAGAAGAGAGGAGGGGAGGGGAGGAGAGGACAGGGGAGGGGAGGAAAGGGGAGGGGAGGAGAGGAGAGGGGAGGGGAGGAGAGGGGAGGGGAGGAGAGGGGAGGGGAGGAGAGGAGAGGGGAGGGGAGGAGAGGAGAGGGGAGGGGAGGAGAGGAGAGGGGAGGGGAGGAGAGGAGAGGGGAGGGGAGGAGAGGAGAGGGGAGGAGAGGAGAGGGGAGGGGAGGGGAGGAGGGAAAAAAAATATCAAATTCAGCATAAGGGTGAGAAAAGAAGCAGGGGAGATAAGTTTCTTGTCCAAAAGAGTAGATATGTTAGACATGCCATTTTTCATTCTAATCAAAAGTCCCCAAGTACACAGAAACCATTGACTAGAATGTAACCATTTGTACATGCCAAGATAAAAATTATAGATGTTTGTTAGTTTCACATTGATTTCTTCAAATTAAGCAATTCAATTATGAATTACCACAATGTAGCTTTATTTGTCCATAGCTTTTTATTTTTTAATGTATTTTCCAGCAAATTTTTTCTTAGTCAAACACATACTTTAGTGAATCTCAGAAGCATCTTCTCTTCCAGGAGACTCATACCTGTTCATTTCAAGTCATTATACACTGGCAGCTGAGGAAGACAGCTGTTATCTAAATTCCATAAATATTCTGTGGAGGCTATACTTTAGAACCTCATTGATTCCAAACTAGCTGTGTTCTGAACTCTTGCATTTGGATGAACCCCTCCTTTATTGCCTTCCTGTATAAGAAAATGTTAACAAATCAGAGATCTAGATTCAATACCAGACTAAGGTGGTTGTATAAATGATACATAATTACTGGTGAAATGCCCATATTCCTACCATTAAAAATACTGGAGTGGACACATTTACTATCCCTAGATGTCCCAGAATACTTATCTTGACCATAATGAGTTTTTTTATGATCCTTCATCATATAGAAAATTTACCACCTTTAAATGAACACATTGTTGATGCCCCCCCCCCACACACACACTTAACTTTGCAGTCATGTATGTATTTCTCAGTTTAATTCCTTAGGATGTATGATAGCATCTAAGGAATGTCTGTTATCTTCTCATAGGAGAAGACTAAGAAATAACTATTTTTACCTACTTTATCGTGTTAATGTGTTTAGCATTTTTATTCTATAGCACGCTAATGACTTTTATGTACAGGTTTTTGGACTGAGTGCTTCTGGCCCAGCCACTTATGTCATTGAGTATGGTTGATTTTCTGTGAACCTACACATTGCACTAATCTTTCTAATACAATGCTGGAGAATCAAGCTCAGAGTACAAAACATTGATGTCATATTTCAAAAGGCAGATGGGATTGCATATTATTTTATATATTAGAAAAATAGGAAGGGGTACTAAGTCTCCCTTGTTTTTCTCTTTAATGGGCTTACGACTCATCAATACTGGAAATAAACAGCTCCAGAGGCTAAATGTGGCAAATGCAGCAAATTCAGCAAATCCAACCAAGTCCCTTAGCATTATATAATGTTGATTGCATCCATTCTACAGAATTTTAATTTGATATCACTCTCATGTTAATGCATTTATACATTTTAGTGGGCAATAAAAGAAGTTGTGGGCAATCACAAAAAGTACATAGTAGAGCTATGTGTGACACTGATGTCAGAAATTTATATTTTTGTGGAAAATTTTAAAAGGGGATCCCATGGTGGTAGATTTTAAAAATTCTAATAACAATTTTTTAAATTTCTAATAAATTAATTAGAAAAATAAATGTACTCAAGGCTGGTGATTTTTAAAAAATCACAAGGTAGGTAAAGCTTTAAGTGAAGTGATTAAAACTGAAAGTAAGGGCATTCGAGCCATGAAAAGTGATCTAGGTCTTAAGAATTACAAACTGCGTGTAATGCATTTTACCAAAAATAAAGTAACATGTTCTTTATCCTTGTGATTAATCATTATAGTAGTCCTAGGGCACCCAAACTAAAGTGAGACATAAATCAAATTGACTCAATCAACACTCAATAACTTTAATGACATAAACAAGCAGCCAGCCTTTACCAACATCTTACTACATTTAACAGTCCTGTATTACTACCCAATATGTGGACACAGCACAGTAGGCCACAAAGAGTACCGGCATATGGAATTTTGGTTTTACAGCCATCACTAGTTTTATGAAATTGGGTAAATAATAAATTTTGTGGCCCTTCAGTTCCCTCTAAGTAATGAAAATAGGAGTATCTATTCTTTCTTACTATGCAGATAGCTGCAATTGTCAAATTAATTTCTGTAAATCTATATTGAATATTATAGCACTCAAGACAATTGTGAAATATTAGATTCACTTCCAAATAAATTTGTTTAGATGCATGGTGGTGTTTGTTTTTCTGGAAGAAAATTACTGAGCATCAATGGTAATCTCATATATATGGACCTCAGGTAAATATAGGCCAGATTTTAATTATTAGAAAAAGAGCTAAACTGAATCACTTAGGCCAAACATAAAATGATAATTCAATTTAATTATTAACATAGGTGCACATCTGTAACCCTCACTGGACATTAATCAGACCTTCATTAAGACACAGTTTTGTACTGATTTCCATGTTGTATAGATAATTTATAGAAACTGATAGAAACTGAGCAGAGTTCATATCATGAAAAAGGGGAGGAAATACAATTATTTAAAGAAAATGAGTTAGAGAAATTGAACAATATAGAAGGTCAAAAGTTTAGTGTCAGTTTTCAAGCACTAGATAATTATTAAGAAGAGATTCCTGCCTGTTCTTCTTAATCATTTTCATTTTATCCAACCATATATACTGATGCAGTTATGTTCATAGCACTGCACTGTGCCAGATTTAACACAAATAACACCAAATAAAAAATTAAATATAGTCGTTCCCAAGGAAGCCATGTAGGATTTTGCAGTCAATTTTGGGGGAAATGGGCCAGCATAGATAACGCATTTAAAAAACAATGCTTTCTTTACATCTATCATAAAGGTCCAGTATGACTTTATAAAAAAATAGTCAAGGAAATTATTTGGAAAAGAAACCCCCAATAATGTTTTGGACTTTGAATCCTTTATGATATTTAATACTGGATGGATGAGTACCTGCCTTAGTTAAGTCCTGGAATATGAGATGTATTTTCTAGGTTTAGACATGCTATTATCTTTCTACTTTAATTCTTTTAAAAGTTTTAAAAGAGAAATTAAATGTAAGTTTTTTAAAAGACAATAGTTAATTTATTTGTATAAGGAAAAAGCCATCTCTAGTGAGTGATTGCAATTAAAAGTTAAAAATTAGCAGATGTATATTTTCCCTCTTATGCACATAAAAACCAAATCCATACTATTTCCTTTTCAGTTGTTTCTCCATATATCTTCTCTATTACTATTTATGGCAAGATTATTCTCCCAGATATGCCAACTCTGAAACCTACTTAACTTTTCCTTCCGTTTCCTTTACTCCTACATCCAAATGATTGGTTAAATGCCATTGAGTCGACCACTGTACTATCTTTTCTTAATTCTACCAATTATTTTTTTCTTAATTCCACCTCTCTTAATTTCACCAATTACATTTAAATTTAAATTTAAATTTCAGCTTGTAGTATTAAATCCCACTATTTATATTGCATGTTGTGGCCATACTTACTTCTCTAAAATTTTCTTATTGTCAAAGTGCTACTTTAAAATTTTCAGTCAATTAAATTTGTCTAAAGCATGAGCTCTCAAAATGCCATCCCAGAGTCAGCAACATTAAAATCACCTTGGAGCTTCTTAGAAATACAGCATGTGAAGTCTTATCCAGAAACAACTGATTCAGAAATTCTGAGGACGAAGCCTAGTAATCTGTATTTGAACAAGCCCTCCAGTTTTACATTTTGTTGTGTTGAGACTTTATTTTTAGAGCAGTTTTAGGTTTGCAGAAAAAATGAACAGAAAGTACAGAGAGTTATTATATACTCCAACTCCCCCACACATACATTTTTTTTCTATTTTTAGCATCTGGCATTAGTGTGGTACATTTGTTAGAGTAGATGAACCAATTGGAACATATTGCATTTTTTTTCAAAATTTATTTTACTGTGGTAAGTGCACAACATGAGATCTATCCTGTTAATTTTTATTTTATTTTATTATTATTATACTTTAAGTTTTAGGGTACATTTTTGTTACATAAGTGTACATGTGCCATGCTGGTGTGCTGCACCCATTAACTCGCCATTTAGCATTAGGTATATCTCCTAATGCTATCCCTCCCCCGTCCCCCCACCCCACAACAGTCCCCGGAGTGTGATCTTCCCCTTCCTGTGTCCGTGTGTTCTCATTGTTCAATTCCCACCTATGAGCGAGAACATGCGGTGTTTGGTTTTTTGTCCTTGCGATAGTTTGCTGAGAATGATGGTTAAGCACAAAATAGTTTTGTTAACTATTGGTACAATGTTGCTTAGCTGACTTAGAATTTATTCATTTTGTATGACTTTCCATATGTTTATTAACAACTCCCACCTCTCCATTACTCCAACTCCCTGCTCCTGGCAACCACTATTCATTCCACTCTGATTCTGTGAGTTTGACTATTTTAAATATCTCCTATAAGTGAAATCATGCAGAATCTGTTTTCATATTCCTGGCTTATTTTCCTTAGCATAATGTTCACAGAATTTATACATGTTGTCACATATTACAAAATTTTCTAGTTTTGAAGGCTGAATAATATTCCGTGCATGTGTGTATGTGTACTATATATATGTATATATGTGTATACACACACATACACATACATATATATATCTTACATTTTCTCAACCATCCATGGACATTTAGATTGTTACTGCATCTGGACTATCATGATTAGTGCTGCAGTGAACATGGGAGTACTAATGCGTCTTCAACATTCTGATTTCAGTTCTTTTAGAGAAATAACTAAAAATTAGATTGCTAAATCATATCGCACTTATATTTTTATTTTGTTTTTGAAGAATGACCATAATGTGTTCCATAGCAGCTGCATCATTTGGCATTCCTAGCAATGGTGCAGAAGGGTGGCAACATCCCCACATCTTCACCAGTATTTTTTGTCTTTTTGGAGATAGCTATTCTAACAGGTTGAGGCAATATCTCATTGTGGTTTTGATTTGCGTTTCTCTGATGATTAGTGACTTTGAGCATCTTTTCATAAACCTGTTGGCCATTTGTATGTCTTATTTGGATAAACGTCTGTTAAAAGTCTTTAACCCATTTTAAAAATTGGGTGATTAGCTTTATTTTGCTGTTGAGTTGTAGGAGTTCCTTATATGTTTTGGAAGTTAAACCCTTATCAGATATATTGTTTGCAAATATTTTTTCCTATTCTTTAGGTTGCCTTTTCACTCTGTTGATAATTTCCTCTGCAGTGCAGAAGCTTTTAGTTTAATGATGTCCCAATTGTTTATTTTGCTTTTGTTGCCTGCACTTTTGGTTTCATGTGCATAAAATCATTGCTAAGATTAATGTCATAATGCTTTTTCACTGTTTTCTTCTTGTAGATTTATAATTTGAGGTTTTACACGTAAGTCTTTAATTCATTTTTAGTTGATTTTTTTGTGTGTGGTGTAAGTTAAGGGTCCAATTTCATTCTTTTGCATGTGTATATCCAGTTTTCCCAACATCATTTGTTAAAGAGACTATTCTCTCCCAATTGTGTGTCCTATACTGTTTTAGTTAACATAGGCCTGTAATATATATTGAAATTGGGAAGTGTGATGCCTCCAGTTTCATTATTTTTTCTCTAGAGTGGTTTGGCTTTCTGGTGTTTTATTGTGCCTCCATATAAACTTTGGGTTTTTTTTTCCTATTTCTATGAAGAATGTCGTTAAGATTTTAATAGAGATTGCATAGAATCTGTAGATAGTTTTGGGTAGTATGGCCGTTTTAACAGCATTAAGTCTGCCAATCCATGAATGTAGAATATCTCTTTACTTGTTTGTGTCTCTTTCAATTTCTTTCATCAATGTTTTATAGATTTCAACGTACAAGTCTTCCACCTGCTTACTTTATTCATAATTATTTTGTTCTTTTTGATGCTATTGTAAATGTGGTTCTTTTCCTGATTTCCATTTCAGATAATTCATTGTTAGTGTATAGAAATGCAACTAATTTTTACTCATTGATTTTATATCCTGGAACTTTACTGAATTTGTTTATTAGTTTTACCAGGCTTTTATGGAATTTTTGGAGTTTTCTATATAGAAGGTAGAAGATTATGCCATTTGTAAACAGGGAGAATTTCACTTCTTCCTTTCTCATCTGGATGAATTTTACTTCTTGATCTTGCCTGATTTCTCTAGTTAGAACTTCCAGTACTATGTTGACAAATGGTGAGATTGGGCATCCTGCCTATTTCCTGTTCTTAGAGGAAAAGATTTAAGATTTTCCCATTGAGTATAATGTTAGCTGTGGGCTTGTTATATATGAACTTTTCTGTTAAAGTCATTTATTTCTATTCTTAGTTCATTGAGAGGTTTTTGTCTCTGGTTGTAAAAAGATGTCAAATTTTGTTTAAAGATTTTTATGTATCTATTGAAATGATCTTGTGGCTTTTATTCTTTACTCTGTTAATGTGGTATATCCCATTATTTTATTTTTATATGGTGAATCATCCTTGCATTCCAAAGTTAAATCTCACTTGGCTATGGTGTATGATCCTTTTAATGTGCTGTTGGGTTTAGTTTGCTAGTATAATATTGGAGGATTTTGGAATCCATATTTATCATGAATTTTGGACTGTAATTTTCTTTTCTTCCGATGCCTTTGACTAGCTTTTTTATCAGGATAATACTCACCTCAAAAATGAATTTGGAAGTGTTCATTCCACTTCAAGTTTTTGGAAGATTTTGATAATATTTGATGTTAATTCTCATCTACATGTATATTAGAATTCACCAGTAAAGTCACCGGTTTCCGGAAGTTTCCTTGTTGGGAGGTTTGGATTACTAATTCAATCTCCTTGCTGTTTATAGGTCTGTTGAAAATTTATATTTTTTTTCATGGTTTAATCTTAGTTTCTAGGAATGTGTCCATTGATTTTTTTTTCTAGGCTATCCAATTTGCTGGCATATAATCATTCATAGTAGTCTCTTATTATCATTTTTATGTCTATGGGTTCAGTTTTGTCTTCTTTTCATTTCTGAATTTATTTATTTGAATTTTCTCTCATTTTTTTAGTTTAGCAAAAATATCGTCAATTTTATTTCTTTTCAGAAAACCACCTCTTAATTTTGTTGATTTTTTTCAATTGTTTTTCTATGCTCTATTTCATTTATTTATTCTCTAATATTTATTATTTCCTTCTTTCTGCTAATTTTGGGTTGAATTTATTCTTTTACTAGTTTCGTGAGGTATAGAGTTTGGTTGTGGATTTGAGATCTGTTTTATTTTTAAACAGGCATTTACTGCTATAATCTTCCCTTTTACTACTGCTTTTGCTGAATCCTATAAGTTAGGGTATCATGTATTTTTGTTTTCATTTGTCTCAACATTTTTTAATTTTTTTTATTTCTTCTTTGACCTATGGTTGATCAAATGAGTTGTTTAATTTCCACATACTTGTGAACTTTCTAGTTTTCCTTCTGCTATGGATTTCTAGTTCTGTTCCTTTTGTGGTCACAAAAGATATTTGGTATGGTTTCAATCTTATTTTTTATGTCTTGTTTTGCGACCTAACATGTGATTTATCTTGCAGAGTGTACCATGTCTGCTTAAGAAGAATGTATATTCTGTTACTTTTTTGTGGAATGATCTGTATAGGTCTGTCACATCCATTTGAACTGTAGTGTTAGTCATAGCCACTATTCCTTTGTTGATTTTCTGTCTGGTTGTTCTGTTCATTATTTGAAAGCTTTTATTAATACTATTGTTGTATTACTGGCTACTTATCCCTTCCATGCTGTAAATGTTTGCTTTAACGTTAGCTACATATATATTTATAATCATTATATATTCCTTGTGTATTTACACTTTTGTCATTACATATTAGTAATGTCCTTCTTTGTCTCTTGTGACAACTTTTTACATAAAATCTATTTTTCCTGATACAAGTATTGCCACCTTTGCTTTTTTGGGTATTATTTGCTTGTAATATTTTTTCTTTATTCTTCCACTTTCAGCTTATATGAATCATTAAGTATAAAGTGAGTTTCTTATACACAGAATATAGTTGTATCTTGTTTTTTTGTTTCATTCATTCACTCTATGTATGCTGCAAAATCCACTGATGGTTTTATGGGGATTTCCTTGTGCATTTTCCTATCATTGTATTTAAAGTGTATGTTGCATATTCTGGATATAAGTACTTTGTCAGATATGTAACTCATAAACATTTTAACCTGGTCTGTGATTGTCTTTTCATGCTTTTAACAGTCTCTTTCACAAAGTACTTTTTTATAGTTTTAATGAAATCCAACTTATCAAATTATATCAACATATCTAAAAACTTATCACCAAACCCCAAATGTAAGATTTTCTTACATTTACCTTTGAAGAGGTTAAAGCTTTGTGCTTTGTATTTAGGTCTATGATCCATTTTGAGTCAATTCCTTAATGTGTAAGGCCTGTGTTACATTCAGTATTTTGTGTGTGGATATGCATTTGTTTCAGGATCATATGTTGAAAAATCTTTCCTCAGTTTAAGGATAGTTGTCTGTTTAGAATTGCGTTTGTTCCTTTGTTAAAGATAAATTTACTATATTTGTCTGGGTCTGTTTTTGTACTCTCCATTCTGTTTTGTTGATTTATTTGTCTGTTGTTTGCTAATACCCTACTCTCTTGGTTATCATACTCTTATAGTAATTACTGAAGTTGGGTAGTATTAACACTTCAACTTAGTGCCTCTTCTTCAATATTGTTTTGGCTATTCTGTTTTTTTTATGTTTTTGCCTTTCAATATAAATTTTAGAATGAATTTATCAATTGATTTATCAATTGGATACAAAGTAACTTGGTGAGATTTTATTGAGATTGCATTGAATCTATAGATTAATTTGGAAAGAACTGACAATTTAACAATATTTAGTCTTCCTATCTGTAAACATGAGATAGCTGTCCAATTATTTAGATCTTCAATTGCTTCATCAGAGTTTTGTGGTTTTACTTATATAGAATTTGTGCATCTTTATACACACACACACACAGACACACACACACACACACACACACACACACACAAGGTCTTGCTCTATCACTCTGGACAGTGGTTGGAAAGGAGTGGCGTGATCATGACTCACTGCAGTCTCAACCTCCTGGGCTCAAGCAATCCCCTTGCCTTAGCCTCCTGAGTGGGGCTACAATAGACTTTTGTATATTATCCTTCTATTTTGCAACCTTGCCATGATTGTTTATTAGTTCTAAGAGGTGTTTTGTTTGTTTGTTTTGGTTTGTTTGCTTTGGAGTGTTTTTTATGATTGCTTAGTATTTTTCATGTAGGAAGTTATGCCATCTGTTAACAAAGACAGTTTAATTTAGTTATTCCAAGTCTGTATACCTTTTATTTACATTTCCTGTTTTCTGTTTCATCAGCTAGGACTTCTAGTATAATATTGAATAGGAGTGGTGATAGTGGACGTCCTTGCCTTATTCCTGATCATAAGAAAAAATAATCTAGTTTCTCACCATTAACTGTGATGTTAGCTGTAAGTTTCTTGCAGATGTTCTTTATCAAATAGAGAAAGTTCTCTTTCTAGTTTGCTGAATGATTTTTATCACGACTAAGTGTTGCATCTTTCTCAAATACTTTGTCTGCATCTGTTCATATGATTATATGGTTTTTCTTCTTTAGCCTGTTGATGAAATTATGTAAATTTATTTCTGAGTGTTGCACCAGTCTTGCATACCTGAGATAACTGCCACTTGGTAATAGTGTATACTTCTTTTTTATAGTGATATATTTAATTTCATAATATTTTTGAGGACTTTTACATTCATGTTCATGAGAGATATTGGTCTGTGCTTTTCTTTTACTTGCAATGTGTTTGTTTGGGTGAGAGTAATGTTGGCCTCATAGAAAGAGTTCTATTTTCTGCTTCTATCTTCTGGAAGAGGTTGAAGATAATTGGTCTAATTTCTTCCTCAAAAGACTGGTAGAATTCATCAGTGAAGCCATCTGGGCCTGTTGCTTTTTGTTTTATAAAGTTACTAATTATTGGTTTAATTTCTTTTATATATATGTATATTCATTAAGATTATTTACTTCTCCTTGTATGACTTTAGATAGATTGTATCTTTAGAGGAATTGGTCCATTTTATCTAAATTATAAAATTTGTGAATATAGAGTTGTTCATAGTGTCCCTTTATTATTCTTTTAATATTTATAGGATTTGTAGTGATGGCTCTCCTTTCATTTGTAATATTAGTAATTTGTAGTAATTTATGTCTTCACTCTTATTATTTTTTTGGTGAGCCTTACTAGAGGTTAATCAATTTTCAAAGAATCAATTTTCAGTGAGATGTGTCTTTGGGCTGTGCCTTTCACAGGTGCTTCTCAGCTTTCCTCTCTCTTCACTCCTTAGGTAATACAGGAAGGCTGTAGAGAGCTAGAGTTTGGTATTTACCTTCTACCAGATGGGTTAGCCTGTAGTCAAAATCTAGTTCAGGTTAGGCTCTGGTAAAATACTTTTCCTTGAGGCCAGGCCTTTGTTAAGAAGAATCCAACACTCTGGACAAATTTCAAGTGTTTATTTTTTCCCTTCCCCTGCTGAAAGCTTGAGGGAATTTTCCTCTGAAATGTCAAACTCTTTACAGTTTGGACTAGAAACTAGAAAACCTCTAGGAGCTTTTGATGCACACTTGATTTTGAGAAGTACTGGCCTATAGGATACATTCTAAACTCTTTACCATGAATTCTAGGTTTGAATTAATCTGTCTCCACCAAGTTTCTAATGTTATTTTCTGTATTCTGCCTTCCCGATTTTCTATTATTTTAAAAATATTTTTATATTCATTCCTATATTTTATCCTTCCCACTTTTTCCTTCTGTCTCTTTGCCATTTGACTATAATGCTCTTTTCTTTCTCTCTTTCTCTACCTCTCCTATCTTTTTTTCTCTTTCTCTGTGTGTGTATACACACACACATATATATACACACATATATGTATATATAAAATCTCTAATGTGTATATATGTGTGTGTATAATCTCTGTCTATAAAGATATCAAGAATTCTATTTCTTCAACACATATTTTAAGTGTTTATTAAGTAGCAGTAGAGGATAGAAGGAAAAAGAAAATATTTTTGCCACTTTCCAGGAATTTATTAACCACCATGGGAGATAAAAACATCTATACAATTCCATGCCTTACATTTCACAGAAGTAAAAGTTTGGACACCAGTATAATGTTTGTTTTTATACATGCCTGTAGAGAAAAAAACAAATGCCCAAATCATTTTCTAAGACCTATTTTGTTATTCTTGAATTTCAACCCAACCAATGTCACTGAAAATCATAAGCTACATAAACATCATATTTTATATTTTACATATGAACTATCTCATTTACAGAAAATAACTGCCTCTAGTGAAACGACTCAACTCTTTTCATTTAACCTTCTCATTAATTATGTTTCAATATTTTTCAAAATTATTTGGAATGTGCTAATTTGTAAGCCTATACATTGTAAGAAAGCAGTTTTTAATCACAAAACAGAGGTATCTAAATAAAGTTGAAGAAGATAGCTTCTCTGGTAATGATCAAGCAGAAATTTGATTTGTCACTGCATTCTGCTAAAGTACCTTGAAGGAGAAAAGGCACCCGTAAGTATTTCCACAAAGCAGCCAAGTTGCCTCAAGATTGTGGCTTAGAGCATTACATGGTATCCCGCTGAAATGTGGCATCAATTGTTTTCAATTCCAAATGATTGCAGTTTTAACTCTGCTCGTAGTTGGAGACACAGAAACTATAGAAAAGTCAGAAGACCCTCTTTAGATTTATCACCTTGCACAATGATGGTGTACTGGTAATTTACTCACTCATTCAAAAATACTGCAGTGCTAATGTGATGGTTAACACTGAGTGTCAACTTGACTGGATTGAGGGATACAAAGTATTAATCCTGGGTGTGTCTGTGTGGGTGTTGCCAAAGGAGATTAACATTTGAGTCAGTGGGCTGGGGAAGGCAGATCCAGCCTTAATCTGGTGGGCACAATCTAATCAGCTTCCAGAGAATATAAAGCAGGCGGAAAAACCTGAAAAGGAGAGACAGACCTAGCCTCCCAGTCTACATCTTTATTCCATTCTGGATGCGTCCTGCCCTCGACCATCAGACTCCAAGTTCTTCAGTTTTGATACTCGGACTGGCTCTTCTTGCTCCTCAGCGTGCATACAGTCATTGTGGGACCTTGTGATGGCGTAAGTTAATACTTAATAAACTCCCCTTTATATACACGTATATATATCCTATTAGTTCTGTCCCTCTAAGAGGACCCTGACTAATACAGATTTCTAGACAAATAGTTTCTGTTGTCATGTGGAAAGCAAAGAAATACCTTCAATGGGAAGTAGAAAACTTCCAGTGAAGATTTTGATGTTAATTACACCTGAAGCATCCACTAACGCAGTACTTCCCATACTTTATTGTACATAGGTATGACTTGAGACCTTGTTAAAATGCACATTATGATGCACTTTGGGCATGGCCGAAGATTCCTCATTTCTATAAGGTTCCTAGTTAATGCTGCTGCTTAATTAACTGTGACTAGCAAGACTCCAGTATATGGTAAGCTTTCTAAAAGAAGAGGCTGTATCTTACTTGTGTTTGCCCTTAAGCCTGGAGATATTTTGCTTACTTTTATTTATCACATCTATCTATCTCTCTAACTTTCTAAAAGTTATTCAACCTTATTCCTAGAGAAATATTAGATATTTTAAAATAAGCTAAATTAAAAGAAACACGGAAATCAGGGCAAAAGGAAAAAGTAAGATTAAGGAATTTGTTAAATTTAGTTTTCTACTAGAAGTGAACCTACATTGTGGCTCTGAACATTGATGCCCTTATGTCCTGGGCACAGTCTTGGTTTATGCCCATTGTATCAATGTAATTATTGATAAAAACATTTACTAGTCTAGGTTAAATGGAACAAGTGGATACCCTACTGTTAGCCCTTGTAAATAACTCTTAACCTGGAAAAACAGTGCCTTACGTTGATTAATGAGCAGTGTAATGTATGGATGGAAAGAGTCTTTAAGCAAATGCCCAGATATTGGAAAGAAAAGATGAGGATTCTATGATATTCTTAAAACAGTTATTAATTTTACCACTGTGAATATTGATGGCACATTAGACCTTAAAACTATCATTATTTTACTTATATATTGGCAATGAATGTTTTTAAAAATATTATATATCAATAAAATATCTTGATTTTTTTAAACTATAAATTATTTTATAATATACATTATTTTATGATATTTATATATAAGTTCTTATCTTTAGGATTCTTGAGAATTAATATTTTAGAAAGAAAATATCTAGATGCAAATCTAGATATATAGGATGACTATTAATCTTACATTCCCTAAAGGGGCCTACAAAAATAATGAGGGGCTTTCTCTTAGATGGATGACTTTTCATTTTGCAATTAAAAAGGGTGAGAAGGCCCTTCATCAAACTTTTATTTAGGGCAAAATAGGTGTCATGAAAGAACTTAAGGCCATTACTAATTAATAATATAAAGTAAAAAGGAGAAAAAAAAACCTTTCATTGATTTCCTGTAGGTTTTAAGCAGCTTCATTGATTAGATCTTGATAGTAATAAGAATTCTAAGAAATACATAAGATAATTTAGAGAATGTTCAGATATTTATACTTATTATTTTTATATGCATAATTGTATTTGAAATTATATATAATTTAATTTCTTATTTTAGAAATAAGACTCTTTGCAACAAAAAAGCTTAAAATTTGCAATTATTAAATCTCTGCTGATGGCACTGCCCATAAAAAGTTGTGTTTGCTAACCTAAGAGAAATTTACCTAATAAAATAATTTAATTGCAGAGATTGTCCTTGTTCTAGAATAAATAACATCTTCCTAAACATCTTACTAAAAGATCTCTTTCAAATCTGCTGGACTGTGTTGGATGCCTCTGTAGTGGACTTCCTTCAAGCCTGTCTTTCTTTTAATTTTAAATAAATTTTCAATTTTAATAAAATGACCATATTCTATTTAAATTACTTGTTTAACTGTGTGACTTCCTCACCAGACTATTCATTCTATGAGAATAGCAGATGTGTCTTTCTTGTCTTTTTGATACCCAGCCCCTAGCATGGTACTCTGCATATAATAGAGGCTCAGTAAATAACTGTATATAAAGCAAAAGTTGATAAAGTTTTAGACATTTTGTATAGTAAAAACATAATCCAAGCTATCGTTAAATTACTGTGATGCAGAAAGTGGTAGATGACAGCAAAATTATTTACCATCTAATCTGAATTTACAAAATATTAAAATAATGATTAATTTGTACAAAAACATGATTGCAAATGTAATATTGCTTTAGTCTATGTAACTATATTCTCCTTTGTTCCTTGCAATTTTTCAACATTTTCTATTGCTTCCTTTCATTGTTCATCCTCTTTCTTCAAGTCTCAATTTAAAGGTCATGTCTTCAGGGCAACCATTCCTGACTACAGTATTTTTGTGTGTTTCAATATTGTATTTACTTCCTTTATGGCTGTTATCACAAAATCCAGTTTTCTTCTTTGTTGGTTTATTATCTATTTTCCTTCTATTGAATTCCATGTGAGCAGTGACATTGCCAGTTTTTACCATTGTATTCTTAACTCCTGGGAGATTGCCCAACAATTTAATGACAGAATTAATGGATGGATGGATGGATGGATGGATGCGTGGATGGATGAATGGATGGATATGCAAATTCAGAGATGTGACAGTAAGTTCAGCAAAACACATGTTCATGAAAACATAGAAAAAGTAAATAAGATAAAGCTATTCTGTTTCCCACAAAATAATTCCTGATGTATTTTTATGCTTGGATACACAAGCTACTGCTTGAGTCTAAAATTTATCAAATTCATATATTGGTAATCTAGGATCATACATCGTTGTTAAGCTATATGTTTCTTAAGATCTACCTCTAATTTGACTATAGGCAATGAGGTTTTGGTGCTTTAAAAGCCTACTCTTGCTATAAAAGGGAATTTATCATTTAAATTTTACTTTGTTAGAAATCACTTAAAATAATTAAACACAGTTTTATAGTCAGTTTCAAGATATAGGACATATTATTTGTACCTATGTAAGAATTTTTAATTTGGCATAATAACTTAAGACTTATTCTTTAAAGTGAGTATTACATATGCATGGGAGGAGCTTTAACCTAGAGGTATGGTAAAAATATATTAGAGCAATTATATAGATTATCTTAAGATGACAGTGATTTCAAGGTAATTCTTAGCCCAACGTATCCAGATGATTATTACATTCTGTTCCTCCTTGTGTAGGTCAGTCTGGCTGTTGAAAATGCTTTCTTACTTGATGAATCTTATCAAGTTCGCATTGTGGCATTTCCTCCAGCTTTTAAATAATTTTTTCTCTAATGTGATAAAATGAGAGTAATAAGAATAATGCACATTTGACCATCTTGAACAAAAAGTGTGGGAATACAGCCTTTACATAATGGAAAAAGAAGCAGAGAAGATAGGCGCAAATCTCCGTATCAGGGAAAATCTGAGTAGAAAAGAAATGACCTCATTTTCCTCAAGAGTTTCCTTCCTTCCTTCCTTCCTTTCCTTCCTTTCTTCCTTCCTTCTCTCTCTTTCTCTCTTTCCTTCTTTTTCTTTTCTTTTCCTTTCCTTCCCTTCCCTTCCCTTCCCCTTTCCCTTTCCCTTTCTTTCCTTCCTTTCCTTCTTTCCTTTCCCTTCCATTCCCTTCCTTTCCTTCCTTTCCTTCTTCCTTTTCCCTTTCCCTTCCCTTCCCTTCCTTCCTTTTCTTTCTCTCTCTCCTACCTCTCTCTCTCTCCCTTTCTTTCCTGCTCCTTTTTCTTTTCCTTCCTTCCTTCCTTTCTTCCTCTTACCTCTTACCTCTTCCTCCTCTGCCTCTTCCTTCTCTTACTCCTTTCTTCTGTCTTCCTAAAAAGAATATTTTTTGACACAATACTCTGAATTTCTCTAGGGAAATACAGTACATTCATGTTTTAAATGTGTACCTTATTGGATCATTGATGCCAAGGGACAAGTCAAGTCTACATCATAAAATTGGTAATCTTGTAGAGATCAGATTAATTGAAGTTGCTTTTTATAAAACTTCTTTTTTTTAATTTCAACTTTTATTTTAGATTGAGGGGGTACATGTGCAGGTTGTGCTACATGGGCATATTTTGCAATGCTGAGGTTTGGGGTATGGATTCCATCATGCAGGTAGTGAGCATAGTACCTGATAAGTAGTTTTATCACACATGCCCCACTCCCATCCTCCCCCGTCTAGTAGTCCACGTTGTCAGTTGTTTCCATGTTTATGTCCATGTATGCTCAATGTTTAGCTCCCACTTACAAGTGAGAACCCACAGTACTTGGTTAACTGATCCTCTGTTAATTTGATTAGGATTATAGCCTCCAGCTTCATCCATGTTGCTGCAAAGGACAGAATTTTGTCATTTTTTCTGGTTGCATAGTACTCCATGGCATGTATATACCACATTTTCTTTATCCAGTCCACCATTGATAGGTACCTAGGTTGATTCCATGTCTTTGCTATTGTGACTGGTGCTGCAATCAACCTATAAGTGCACATGTCTTTTTGGTAGAATGATTTATTTTCTGTTTGGCATATATCCAGTAATGAGATTGCTGGGTCATGTGGTAGTTCTGGTTTAGGTTCTTTGAGAAATCTCCAAACTGCTTTCCACAGTGGCTGAACTAATTTACATTCACATTCCCACCAACAGTGTATAAGTGTTCCCTTTTCTCCACAGCCTCACCAGCATCTGTTGTTTTTTTGACTTTTTAATAGTCACCAGTCTGACTGGTGTGAGACGGTATCTCACTGTGGTTCAGATTTGCATTTCTCTAATGATAGTGATAGTGAGCTTTTTTTCATGTTTTTTTCATATGTTTGTTGGCTTCTTATGTGTCTTTTGACAAGTGTCTGTTCATTTCTTCTGCCCATTTTTTAATGGTGGTATTTGCTCCTTGCTTGCCAATTTAAGTTCCTTATAGATTCCAGATACAAGACTTTTGTCAGGTGCATAGTTTGTGAACCTTTTCTTCCATTCTGTAGGTTGTGTTTACTCTGTTGATAGTTTCTTTTGCTATGCAGATGTTCTTTAGTTAATTAGATCCCACTTGCCAAATTTTGTTTTTGTTCCAATTGCTTTTAGGAATTTAGCCAAAAATTATGTGCCAAGGCCAGTGCCAGTAAGGGTATTTCCTACGGTTTCTTCTAGGATTCTTAGAATTTGAAGTCTTACATTTAAATCCATCTTGAGTTTATTTTTGTGTATGTTGAAAGGTAAGTGTCGACTTTCATTTTTCTGAGTGAGGCCGGCCAGTTATCCCAGGGCCATTTATTGAATAGGAGTTAGTTTTCCTATTGCACCACTTATTTAATAGGGGGTCCTTTTTCTATTGCTTGGCCTTGTCGAAGATCAGATGGTTGTAGGTGTGTGGCTTTATTTCTGAGATTTCTGTTCTGTTCCATTGGTCTATGTGTCCATTTTTGTACCAGGACCATACTATTGTGATTACTGTAGCCTTGTAGTATAGTTTGAAGTTGAATAGTTTGATGTCTCCAGTTTTGTTCCTTTTTCTTAGGATTTCTTTGGCTGTTGGGCCTCTTTTTTGGTTCCATGTGAATTTTAGAATAGTTTTTCTCATTCTTTGAAGAAGATATTGGTAGTTTGATAGGAGTACCGTTGAATCTCCAAATTGCTTTGGGGAGTACAGCTATTGTTTTTGAGAAATTGCTGATATATCTAAGATTTAGGAAACATGGGACTAAAACTCAAAAATTATTTCATTGCTTAAAACTTGAATGTACAATAAGAAGTGTTTTTTTTTTAATTTTTGTCAGGCTTTAGTTTTCTTATTTTTAAACAGATATTTTGAAGTATAATGTGACATTCAGCCTCAAAAACCTCATGCTAAGTGAAAGAATCCAGATCCAAAAGACTACATATTGTATGATTCTGTTTGTATGGCATTTCTAGAAAAGATAAATTTATAGAGACAGCAAGCAGATCAATGTTTGCCCTGCAGCTGGGGATGGGAATGTGGAATGGTCACAAATGGGCACAAGAGAGCATTTTGAGGTGATTCAAATGACCTAAAGCTGGGTTACCATGATGATTGCACATCTAAAAATCATTGAATTGTACATTTACAAGGGGTGAAGTTTATGGCATGTAAAGTATGACCATTTTAACAATATTGATTTTTCCAGTTCATAAGTATGGGAATAATTTTTCATTTATTTTTACCATCTCTGATTTCCTTCAGCAGTGTTTTGTAGTTCTTCTTATAGAGATCTTTCACCTCCTTGGTTAGCTGTATTGCCAGGTATTTCATTTTGTTTGTGGCCACTTAAAATGGGCTTTTGTTCTTAACTTGCCTCTTAGCCTGGGCATTATTGGTGTATAGAAATGCTACTGACTTTTATACAATGGCTTTTTATCCTGAAACTTTACTGAAATTATTAGTTCTAGAAGACTTTTGGCAAAGTCTTTAGGGTTTTCTAGGTGTAGGATTACAGCATCAGCAAAGAGAGATGGTTTGATTTCTTCCTTTCTTACACTATCAGTGGGGTGTTGAAGTGTCCCACTGTTATATATGGCTAAGTCTTTTCATAGGCCATGAATAACACGTTTTGTAAATCTACTTCAATTTTGGGTGCATATATATATATATATACATATATATATATGATACTTAAGTCTTTTTGTTGGATTACACCCTTTATCATTATGTAATGCCCTTCCTTTTCCTTCTTATTTTTATTGATTTGACCCTTTTCCCACTTAGGAAAAAAAAAAGTACAGCTTGCTGCCAGCGCTCATTTAATTTTATATGAAGACACTCTTTGAGGCTGAAGCAAATCTGACTGATTTTCAGTATGAAAATAAAATATAAAAACTGTTCTTGGAGTTATTTCTAAACAGAACTAACATCACAATCATCTAAATAACCAGAATTGTCTATTTTAGAAAAATCACATTCATGAAATGAATCTTTGGCCAACAACTCTTTGAGAACAATGTTAACATCATGCGTAGAAATGCTGTGTTTTCTAGGATTTCACATTTTCAGTGATTGATAATTACTATATTTTGTAAATAGAAATACCACTACTAAAAACAGAATGCTATAAATAGAATTCTGTCTTTTGTTTCTAAAGTCAATATGCCAGAGCGATGTGAAAATAATAATAAAAGTAAGATATTTTGTGGAAAAATTACTACTCTCTCTCCCTACTAAAATGTAAACTCCATTGAGGCAAAGCTTTCTCTCATGTTTGTTCATTGCTGTACTTGAGCAACTATAACATTATCACATGTTCAGTACACATTTGTTGAATGACTGAATTAATATTAGGGGACTTATATCATATACAGGTTCTTTGTTTTACATCTTGGGGGCTTCTGTTTTCTAATAATTTAAATCCTGATCAGTATATCATGCTGCTTCTACCACCCATAAATATACTTGCTTACTTGCTTCTTTCTCAAGTAAAATAAAACTCACAAGTTTTATTAAAGTTAACTAAGATGTCTATATTTTAATAAAGCATAGTTATTAAATTAAGCATACCAGAAAAGTGATATTATAAAGTTAGAATATTTATGCAGAGATATATTTTAAAATAAGAATCTTTAGAAACTGAAACTTAGAGTATAATAAATCAGTTCATTTACTTGCAATAGCAAATAGATGTCACATAGAACTATATTAAAGAAATTTAATACATGTGAACATTACCAGTAGTTTCATGTATGGTGCAGTTTAGTAAAATTCTATCATAGATTAAGTATTTTATAATTATACAAATAATTTAAAAGTTATTTAGTTTACTACACATCCTTTTTTTGGTTTTCTTTTTTACTTATCATCTTTTTCCATGACAGATCGTTCTCTTCAAGCTGTGAATTACAATAAACTGCCTTTTGGTTACTGGGATAGCCACATTACCCAGGCTTAACCAACTATGTTCATCAATATTACTGCCAAGAGAGAGAAAGTTCCAATTATACAGTTTTAGATTGTTGAATATACCAATCTGGCTTTACACAGTTCTATGTACTAATAAACTACCTTCTTTGTAAAAATTATTCTTCATTGATTTTCTTTTTTTAATTTTTAATTTTTGTGGGTCGTAGTAGGTGTATATATTTATGGGGCACATAAACTGTTTTAATACAGGTATGCAATGCATAGTAATTACATCATTGAAAATGGAATATCCAAACCATTAGGCATTTTTCTTTGTGTTACGAAAAATCCAATTACACTATTTTAGATATGTTTAAATGTACAATAAAAGTGTAATTAACCATTGTCACCCTATTGTGCTATCTAATATTAGGTCTTATTAATTCTTTTTAAATACTTTTTTTTACTCATTAACAATTGCCACCTCTCTCACCGGCACACCCATTACCCATCCCAGCCTCTAGTAACGTAATCCGCCTTCTACTCTCTATCTCCATGAGCTCAAAGGTTTTGAATTTTAGATCACACGAAACTGTGCTTATCCTAAGTAGAAAGTCTAAATAATCAACCAATGAAAAATAATGACCATAACAACTTTTCATGACATAGTTCAATAGGATATAAACAGAAAGAATAAAAAGTTAAGAAGCAGAGAGACAAAGTTAAGACATAGAGTTTTTACTAGGTTTATTTTTGCTTTTTTGTTTGTTTATGCAAATAACATAAAGTTGTTATCAGGTTAAATATTACCCACTCCACTGCCCTTTCCATCCTCGAAAACCATCCTTCTACTCTATCTCCATGAAATTAATTGTGTTAATTTTTAGATCTCACATGTGAATGAAAACACATGAAGTTTGTCTTTTATGTGCCTAACTTATTTTACTTAATGTTCTGTAGTTCCATCCCTGTTGTTGCAAATGACAGTACTACATTGTGTATATGTACTACATTTTCTTTTTGCATTTGTCTGTTGATAGACACTTAGGTTGATTTCAAATCTTGGATATGGCAAATAATGCTGCAACAAGCATAGAAGTGCAAATATCTCTTGGATGTACCGATCTCCTTTCTTTTGGGTATATACCCAGCAGTGGGATTGCTGGATCATATGATAGCTCAATATTTAGTTTTTTGAGGGACATGCAAATGATTCTTCATACTGGTTGTACTAATTTACATTCCCACCAACAGTGTACGAAGGTTCCCTTTTCTCTGCATCCTCGCCAACATTTGTTTTTGCCTGTGTTTTGGATATAAGGCATTTTTACTAGGGTAAGATGATATCTCATTGTAGTTTTGATTTGCATTTTTCTGATGATCAATGATGTTAAGCACCTTTTCATATGGCTATTTGCCTTTTGTATGTCTTCTTTTGAGAAATATCTATTCAAATATTTTACTCATTTTAAAAATCAGATTATTAGATTGCTTTCTACAAAGTTTTTTTAGCCCTTTATATATTCTGGTTATTAATTTCTTGTCAGATAGGTAGTTTGCAAATTTTCTCTTTAATTATCTATGCTGTCTCTTTACTTTGTTGTTTAGATCAGGGGTCCCCAACCCCCAGGCCATGGACTGGTACTGGTCCATGGCCTGTTAGGAACTGGACCACACAGTAGGAGGTGAGCGGCACGAGAGTGAGCATTACCACCTGAGCTTTACCTCCTGTCAGATAAGCACCGGCATTAGATTCTGATAAGAGCACAAACCCTACTGTGAACTGCAAATTTGAGGGATCTAGGTTGCGTGCTCCTTAAGAGAATCTAATGCCTGATATTATGAGGTGGAACAATTTCATCCCCAAACCAACTCCCTTCCTGTCCCATGGAAAAATTGGCTTCCACGAAACTGGTCCTTAGTGCCAAAAAGGTTGAGGACCACTGGTTTAGCTCCTTTGTTTTACAGAAGCTTTTTCTCTTTATGTGATCTCATTTGTTTATTTTTGCTTTGATTGCCAGTGCTTGTGGGGTATTGCTCAAGAAATTTTTGCCCAGAACAATGTCCTGGAGATTTTCCCCAGTGTTTTCTTGTAGTAGTTTTACAGTTTGAGATCTTAGATTTAAGTGTTTAATACATTTTGATTTTATACTTTTATATAGCAATATGGGGTCTAGTTTCCTTCTTTTGCATATAACTATCCAGTTTTCCCAGCACCGTTTATTGAAGAGACGGTCATTTCCCCAGTGTATTTTCTTGGTACCTTTTTCAAAAATAAGTTCACTGCAGGTGTGTGGATTTGTTTCTGGGTTCTCTATTCTATGCCATTGGTCTATGTGTCTGTTTTTATTGCAGTAATATACTATTTTGGTTACTATATCTGTAATATGATTGAAGTCAGGTAATGTAATTCCTCCGTGTTTTTTTTTTTTTTTTTTTTTTTTTTTTTTTGTAAGATAGGCTTGGCTATTCTGGGACTTCTGTGGTTCCATATAAATTTTAGAATTGTTCCTTTTTCTCTTTTTGTGAGGAATGTCATTGCTATTTTGATAGAGATTGCATTGAGTCTGTAGCTTGCTTTTGGTAATATGGACATTTTAACAATTTTGATTCTTCTAATCCGTAAACATGGAATATCCTTCCATTGTTTGGTGTCCTCTTCAATTTCTTTTATCAGTGTTTTCTAGTTTTCATTATAGCAATTTTCACTTCTTTGGTTAAGCTAATTCCTAGGTATTTAATTTTATGTGTGGCTATTGTAAATGGGATTACTTTTTTATTTTCTTTTCATATTGTTCACTGTTGGCATATGAAAATGCTACTGATATTGTATATTAATATTTTATCCTGCAACTTTACTGAATTTGTCTATCAGTTCTAATAGTTTTCCTTTGAAGTCTTTAGGTTTTTCCAAATGTAAGATTATGTCATTTGCAAACAGAATAATTTGATCTCTTCCTTTCCAATTTGGATGTTGGTTATATCTTTCTTTTGTCTGATTCCTCTAGCAAGGATTTCCAGTACTGTACTGAATAACAGTGGTGACAGCACCCTTGTTGTGTTCCATATCTTAGAAGAAAGGCTTTCACTTTTTTCCCATTCAGTATTATATGAGCTGTGGGTCTGTCATATACGGCTTTTCTTGGGTTGATATATGTTCCTTTTATGTCCAGTTTGTTTAGGGTTTTTCATGTGAATACATGTTGAATTTTTTCATTTTTTCAACATCCATTAAAATGGTCATATGTTTTTATCCTTAGTTCATTCCATTGATATGATGTATCGCATACATTGATTTGCACATATTGAAACATTCCTTCATCCCAGGAATAAATCCCACTTGATCATGATGAATAATCTTTCTAACGTATTGTTGAATTCTGTTTGCCAGTATTTTGTTAAAGATTTTTGCATCAATGTTCATGAGATATATTGTCCTGTAATTTTCTTTTTTTTTTTTTTTTGATGTTTGGAGGGTAATGCTGGCCTTGTTTTGTAAGTTTGGAAGTAATCTCACTGCCTACATTTTTCGGAAGAGCGTGAGTAGGATTGTTAGTATTTCTTCTTTAAATATTTGTTATAATTCAGCAGTAAAGCCAACAGGCTCCAGGCTTTCCTTTATTTGGAGAATTTTTATTATGACATCAATCTTGTTACTTGTTATTGATCTGTTCAGGTTTTGGATTTCTTCCTGGTTCAACGTTGGTAGGTTATATGTATTTAGATATTTGTCCATTTCTTCTAGGTTTTCCAATTTATTGGTATATAGTCGCTCATAGTAGCCACTAATGATCCTTTGAATTTCTGTAGTTTCAGTTGTAATATCTCCTTTTTCATATCTGATTTTATTTATTTGGAACTTCTTTTTTTCTTAGTCTGGCTAAAGGTTGGTCAATTTTTTTAACTTTTCGGAAGAAAAACCACAACTATTTGTTGTATTGATCTTGTCTATTGTTTTATTCCTTTCAATTTTATTTCTTTCTGCTCTGATCTTTATTTCTTTTCTTCTACTACTATAATTTTGATTTGGTTTGACCTTGGATTTTAAGTTCATTAAGATGCATCATTAGATTGTTCTTGAAAAGTTTTTCCTCTTTTTAAATGTAGGTCCTTATAGATAAAAGCTTCCCTCTTAGTACAGTTTTTTTTTTAATCCAATAGGTTTTGGTATGCTGTTATTTTATTATCATATGTTTAAGGAAATTTTTCTCTGTTTTTTCTCAATTTCTTCATCGACCCACTGGTCATTCAGGAGTATATTGTTTAATTTTCAAATATTTGTATAGTTTTCAAAATCCTTCTTGTTATTAATTTCTTGTTTTATTTTATTATGGTCAGAGAAGATATTTGATATAATTTTATTTTTTTGAATGTTTTAAGACTTGTTTTGTGAATTAATATTTGCTCCATTATTGAGAATGATCCATGTGCTGAGGAAGGGAATATGTATTCTGCAGCTTTTGGATGAAATGCTCTGTAAATATTTATTAGATCCATTTAATCTATAGCGTAGATTAAGTTTGATATTTCTTTATTGATTTTCTGTCTAGAAGATCTGTCCAATGCTGAAGGTAGCGTGTGGGTCTCCAGCTATTATTGTTCTGTGTTTTCTCATTCTTTTGCTCTCACAGTATTTGCTTTATATATCTGGGTGCTCCAGTATTGGGTTCATATATATTTAAAATTGTTAGGCTGAGCGCGGTGGCTCATACCTGTAATCCCAGCACTTTGGGAGGCCAAGGCAGGTGGATCACGAGATCAGGAGATCGAGACCATCCTGAATAACACGGTGAAACCCCGTCTCTACTAAAAATACAAAAAAATAGCCAGGCGTGGTGGCAGGCGCCTGTAGTCCCAGCTACTCAGGAGGCTGAGGCAGGAGAATGGCGTGAACCCGGGAGGCGGAGCTTGCAGTGAGCCGAGATCGCGCCACTGCACTCCAGCCTGGGCAACAGAGCGAGACTCCGTCTCAAAAAAAAAAAATTGTTATGTTCTCCCGCTGAATTAACCCATTTTATCTTTACATAGTTGCCTTCTGTGTCTCTTATAGTTTTTGCCTTGAAATCTATTTTGTCTGATATAAGTGTAGCGACTTCTGCCTTTTTTGGTTTCCATTGGCATGGAATATCTTTTTCCATCCCTTTATTTTCAGTCTAAGTGTGTCTTTATGAGTGAAGTGTGTTTCTTTTCGGCAGCAGTTCAGTGAGACCTTTTTTTTTTTCATCCATTCAGCTAGTCTATCCCTTGTCATTGGAGAGTTTAGTTCATTTATATTCAATGTCATTGTTGATAAGCAAGGACTTACTCTTGCCATATTGTTGTTTTCTAGTTGTTCTATGGTCTTCTCTTCCTCCTTTCATTTATTTCCATCTTCCTCTAGTGATAATAATTTTCTCTGGTAATATGGTATTGTTTTTTGCTTTTTTTGATATTTACTATATGCTTTGTTTATTTGAGGTTATCATGAGGCTTGCACATATTATCTTGTAACCTATTATTTAACCTGATAAAAACCTTATGTTATTTTCATAAACAAACAAAAAAGCAAAAAGAAAACTAGTAAAAACTCTGTATCTTAACTTTGTCCCTCTGCTTCTTAACTTTTTATTGTTTCTGTTTATATCCTATTGTACTATGTCATGAAAAGTTGTTGTGGTCATTATTTTTCATTGGTTATTTAGTCTTTCTACTTAGGGTAAGACTAGTTTACTCATCACAGGTACAATGTTAATAATATCCTGTGTTTTTCTGTGTACTTACTTTTATCAGTTTTATACCTTCAGGTGATTGTTTATTGCTCATTAATGTCTTTTTCTTTCTGATTGATGGACTTCCTCTAGAATTTCTTGTAGGATAGGTTTGGTGTTGATGAAATCCCTCAGCATTTGTATTAATACCCTTAATTTTACAGAAGATAAAATTTACTTGAGAGAAGTTAAGAAAATTATCCCTTGCTAGTCTACTAGTTAGTGAATGTCCCAAAAATCACCAAATATCCTAATATTCAGTCTTCTTACTTTAAATATGTCTTTAAAACTTTTTTGATGCTTTTTCTTCTGCCTCTGCTGTTTCTTCTTTCTTTGTGAAAACATCTACTTCTTATACTATTATGAAAAGGAATATTGATACAACTGGGTCCTTTTACTTAAGTACAACTTCTGTCAGTTCTGCAGCTTCATGACTACTTAGTGGATTTGGTAACATCAATTGTCTCCAACCATCTGTTTGTAGTTTATTACAGAAATTGGATTATTTTGCCTTAGGGGATCCATAATGAGCTCCAGAAAATCCTAGATGTCATCTCCATTTTGAACTTTTTAACCAATTCTCGCTTCTCATATATTTTCTTTTTCTTATTTAGTAGACCAGAATTGTAGAGAAACCCCATGGCCATCACCAGCCATTAATTTGTCATTCTTCTAATTCCCTACTTCTAAGTTTCTACTTTATTTAAATATTAACATTTTTTAAAATCTATAAATTATTTTTTGTGAGGTGTAATAGAGATTTCCCCGATCAGTAAAATACATTCCATCTTCATAATATACAGCTATAACTGAGTAGCAGCTGGCCAGGAAGAGTTCATATTTGCATGCACCCATATAGTTATGAACGTATGATTAGTTTTCATCAATGGAATGTAGGTGAACATAGTGAGTGCCACTTTTGGATCAAGACTTTGAAAATATAAATGTGCCACCTTTTTTCCCATTTCTCTTCATTGATTTGCTATATATTTAAAATGATAAGGCCTATGAGCTGTACTGTTTTATATGGTGGACATTAGCCACATGTGACTATTTCGATCTAAAATAATTAAAATTTAATACAATTTAAAATTAAGTTTCTCATTTACACTAGCCACATTTCAAAAATATAAAGGTTATATTGTCATTATTGCAAAACCTGTTACTGAAGGGCAGTGGCTTAGATAATGGTAGAGATAAGATGCAAAGAGCCTTGTTCATTGCATCTTAGTGAGGAGAGCCAATCAGCTATTCAGCTCTGATGAGTGCATGAAATAAACTTCTAGTTTAGTCCAGTGTACATCTATATATTTGGTGGTCTTTATTTCTTAGAATTTTAGATTGTCCTAATTAACATAGAAGCTAAGTGGTTATTTTTAAAATATTTTCACATCTTTTTAGACATTTGGAAGATTTCCTACCTCCTTTTATATTTTTTAGTTGTTTTTTTCTACATTTAAAATCAAAACAATATAGAATATTTTTTTTTAAAGTAGAATGTTTTAAGATGTAGCGTATTCAAGAAAAAAGTCCAATAGAAACTTCTCATGGTAATGCATCCACAGTGAAAAAGCCGTGATGAAACTTCAGTTTTCTTTTTCCACCTTCTTACCTTATAAGATAATATCCTTAAACGTACAAGCCCAGGAAGGGCATGGTCTTTGGGGTCAGATGCTTTGGGTTTGAGTCATGATTCTAACACTTCATATTTATAACCTTTGTAGTTTTATGGCCATCTATAAATAACAATAATTGAAAAAGTCACCGGAGTTCTGCACATAGAAAACAATATATCAGTTTAATTGCTGATAAAACCTGGGCTGGAGAATATGAATTAGATATGTGGCAATAATGAGCTTCATGATACTCCTGACCCCACCAATTTAGATATTGGCACAGTCCACTGCAGGCAAAGCTTGAGTCTTCAGGGAAGACTTGCACAGAATTGTTGCCTTTCACTGCAAGAGGGGCTTGAGAAGGAGAGTAGAATGCAAATTTTCAAAGTTTAGGAATTTCGATTCATTAACATCACCAAATTCATAGATTTGGACCAAGGTATATCTGACAATTCAGTTAGCCACTGTTGAGAGGCGAACAAGTATAGCAGAAGACCAGAATAATATAAGGAAAATTTATTATCAAGAAAACCAGAGAAACAATAGAGAAGGCTTTAGCGTTGTGAGTTTGTTTCTTTACAGTAAATGGAGATGGTAATAGTGCTTAGGATTGCTATGACCATTAAATGCTATAATTTTAGTAAAACATATAATGCTTTATGAATGGTAAACTTTTACTAATTCTATTAGTAATAATAATGTCATTTTTTATTGTTGTCGCCTGAACATTTATAGTTGTAGATTAATTATTTGGTAAACTTACTGGAGGGGTGATGAAGCAAAGTTGATTAATGGGTACAAATATATAGTTAGATGGAAAATATAAGATCTTTAGTTTGGTAGATCAGTAGGTGATTATAATTAACATTAATCTATTATACATTTCAAAATAGAAGAAAATAATTCAAATGTTTCTGGAATAAAAATATATAAATATTTAAGGTAATGGATATACAAATTACACCCACTTGATTATATGGATATATCAAATTTTCACGTGTACCTCAAACACATGTACATCTATTATGTATAAGTACAATTTTATTTAAAAAGTAAACATTTTAGTTTTTACGAAGTAGAATTTTTTTAATGAAGCTAGAAGGAATGAATACTTGGAAATTCCTAAGGGATGACAATAACTAATGAAAGTTTTATGGAAAGTAGGAAAGTTGACGTTTTATTTTCTCTGTAAATTTGACTGGCTCTGGATCAGGCCTGAAACAATTGCTGGCAAACAATATGGGAGGCAAGTTTTGTATCTTAATCAAAAAATTAGAAATTAAGTATTCATTCTTTGAAATAGAAAATATAATGAGCACATATTATTATAATTAGCATTTGCAACTGGAAAAATATTGGGGACTATTAAAATTTAACAGGAATGGAATCATTCTTCCATGTATTAATTTTTACTAATCTATTGGATAATTCTTTAGTGTCATAGTACATCACATTGTACTGTGGGCCTGTTGGGGATGCAAATTAGCTCAACATTCATTCTGTCTTCAAAAACTTGTAGACTAATATATGGAATTTATTTCTAAATATTATAATCCTTACAATCCTATAATAAAAAGTAAAAATTAGAGCTTTGGGAGTTTAGAGAAAAATATTTTCAATTGTAGAATTTAGAGGAAGTATTATTTTCAGCTGTGGCGTGGTTTGGGCGAGGAAAGCATCAAGGGAAGTTTGAAGGAGGAGATAGCATATGAACTCAGTTACATTTGGACAAAAGTCATGGTGGTAGGGTTTTCCATGCCAATGAAACAAGAGGTATAAAATTATTTCCATCTGGGTAAATTAAAGATACACAAAACAGAAGTAATTAACAAATGTAATATAAATTATTTGCCAAATAATTTTATAGTTTTACTTAGTATAAGAAAAATGTTGAACTTATGTTAATAGATCTAGATAATCTAAAAACTAAAATGTTTAAGATTGACTTAATTTAGAAAGTTTTGAATTGGTTTAAAAGGAATGAATGAAAATAAACGAATGACTTAGATGTAATTTCTGAGGAAGTTTTATATGTTAATAGTGAGCTATTCTAAATCTTGCTACCTTCTTATAGACACATTGGAATAAGAATCAGTTGTACAGATATGTACCAAAGATGATGGAATCTTGAAGTGAATGTACAACATAAATAAGAAATGTGTATCATTCTCTTTAACATGAGCACATAGTATTTTTAAAACTGACTTGAAATATAGTAAGTTATATTGTCAAATTTAAAATAAAGGTTTGGAGTACTGCATTCAATTTCAATTATAAATCTTAAAAAATATGAGTAATTTCAGAAACTTTACAAGTAATAAAACAAATTTTCAATTGTTATTATTTTATTGGGTAGATAAATAATATAGGCAGGCACATGTACACATACACACACCCATGCATACATAGATTCACAGAGATACACATAAACAGCATAGCACATGCAAGTTATTTATGCATGAAAATTTTTAAAGTTATACTATTATAACAGGTATAGTGCCATTTGTTTAATCTCTTTAAATGAAAGATATTTACATTTAAAAATATTCCAGTAAGATTCACTATGCCTATTATATTTTAACTTTTTATAATTTCTATTATGTTTAGTGTTATCTGTGATATTGGGCCATGCATAAGAGCTAACAATAAAGAAATTTCCATGTTTCCACACTAGGCTGAATATATCCTGAAATTGAATACTGAACAATGAATTATATTATGCAAAACAGAAGACATACAAGCAGAAAAGGCTGAAGTATTTTAATGGCACTTCAAATGCTTCACATAATGGGAACATAGATGGAGGCACACTTTTTTTCTTTGATGGCTCAACCTCTCTATTTCAGTTTCATGAACCTTTTGTTCATGTCCTCTCTAAAAGAATTTTAAAGAACATTTTAGATGTTGCACATTTATGATGTCACATATTTTTATTACCTAAGTTTTATTATCTAGAAGTGGCAAAAGATAGAATTTTTGGCATATTGCATACATTGTCATTTTAAATAAAACAGTTACATTTGCTTAAAATATCTCAGATCATCCAAATTCCGTAACGATCCGATACAACCAAACTGTTATACAATATAATGAATAAACAAACTCTTATTTCAAAATCTGAAATTGTGTATTATTTGTTTCCCCCTTGTAATTATATAAACAGTGCACTTCTTTCACATAAACTTAATATAATACATTTTGTATTTGAAAATTTTTATTGATCAAAGCAACTTAAGTTTCTTCAGCAAAATAATATGTCTCTAAATTGAAATTGTATTTTGTAAATTTTCAGTTACCCTAAATCTCTAAATGCTAAATTTTCTTCTGTTTGGTTGCCAATTGTAATTCTTAGTAGTAAACAATAGGTCAAAACAACATACATCTTTTATCAATTTGGGGAAATAAAGTATAAAAATTATTATAATTATTTCTAAATGAGATGGATGAGTTACGCTTTTGTTTTTTCAATTGACTTATTATGTATCTGTAGATAGATATTACTTATTGCTACAGTGAGTCAAAACACAATATTCTGGTTTTTTTCTCATTTAATAGGGATGCGTGCTGAGTAAACCTCTTCATAAACAAATAGATAATAATACAGTTATGATGTTACAGCAATGTTTCTTAAGTCTTTGTACTTTTTTTTTTTTTTTTTGAGACGGAGTCTCGCTCTGTTGCCCAGGCTGGAGTGCGGTGACATGAACTCGGCTCACTGCAAAGTCTGCCTCCCAGGTTCACGCCATTCTCCTGCTTTAGCCTCCTGCGTAGCTGGGACCACAGGCGCCTGCCGTCATGCCCAGCTAATTTTTTTTTTGTATTTTTTAGTAGAGACGGGGTTTCACCGTGTTAGCCAGGATGGTCTCGATCTCCTGACCTCATGATCCACCCGTCTCGGCCTCCCAAAGTGCTGGGATTACAGGCGTGAGCCACTGCACCCGGCCACTTTTTGTAACTAAATGAGGCCTTCTTCAATTTTGTTGTAAGCAAATAATTGGAAATCCCTCAAATTGCAAAATGCTTTGATACCTAGTCATTGGTGGTATTAATTTCCTTAACATAAGCAGTAATTTTGCAAATTGTTGAATTGTTAAACCTATAGGTATTAAACCACTGGACAACCCTAATATAATTAGTCAAAGGGAAGGCTTTCTTTCATAAAATAGGAGAATAGTGAAGGTGAAGAGGAAGTGGGAACCAAGATGATGCCTTCACCCTGTGAAAGGTGTATGCTCACTTTTACTCATACAAATCAATTCTGGGACAGACAACACATGGTATTTCAGGATATGGTAATTGCTTTGCTTTAAAATTATCTATACCCTTATATCTTTTTGAGTGTCCTCAGGTAGCCAAGAGGTTGCAGGCAGTGGAATTCGCTGTTGTTTTCCATCTCTGTGAGCAGGGTTATTTTGTCATGAGTTGCTGTAATGGCCTGAGGTAGCTGGCCTCCAACCAGGAGGTGGTGCTTTCAAGAGAGCAACAGCCACAATAGTAGCAGAAGGATCTAAGCTTGCCCTAAGTTGGCCAGGGAAAGTATTCTGGTTTCTCAGGTGGTGAGTGGGGTCATAAAGTTCCCGGGAGTTTATGTCTTTTGTGTTTGGCTACCAGGGCGGGTAGAGAAATACCATCGGCTGGGGGCAGGTTTAGGTGGGTCTGGGCTCAGACTCTCCTTGGGAAGGGCTTGCTATGGCCACTGTGAAGGATGGGGATGCGGTTCTCAGGCCAATGGGGTTATGCTCTGGAGAATATTATGGCTGCCTCTGCTGTGTTATATAATTTGCCAGAGAAGTCCAGGATGGCTGGTAGCAAAAAGCTTCACTCAGCTTCCACGCTGTTGGCAGGGTGGTCTTGTTCCCACAGTGCCCTGCTCAGATCTTGCCCCAGGCTATCAGCTTCCCTGTTGAGAAAGCAAGCTTGCCTTTCAGGCCTCCCCCACCTCATCTACCCGCAATGTTGGCTGTGTCTCCCTGTACTTGTATCTGCATCAGTTCTCGTTTGCCCCCTAGATTCTGCTCAAGAAAATGTATGCCCAGTTGAAATTATTGCGAATTTAGTTCGAAGCATCTTTCACACTGTGACCCCTCCCTAATCCTGCTGGCTACCTTCCCCAAGGGCCTCTGTGAGATATAGTCAGGGATGGCTTCCCTGGGAACGAGCTGGAGACTGGAAGTGCCTACAAGACTCTTCTTGCTTCTGTTTCTACTTTTGCATTTTGTGCAGCTCCCTAAATCTGTTTCAGCTATGGGTAAGGTTAAATCCTTTTCCCATGATCTGGATTTTCAGATTCCCCAATGGGGATATGTGTTTGAAGGTAGGCTTTCTCCCTTTCACACTTTGGGAACTCACAGTTTTTCACTTGTCTCATGGAATTTGCAACAGTGTGCCACTTCTTTAAAAGGATCTGTAAATTATTTCAGTTTTCTGGTACATTTCTGTGATGGTTCTTGGAGCAAAAGTTCATGGTGTGAGTCTCTACACACTGTTCTGTCTATCTAAGTGGTAGCTGCATGTTAGCCCTGTCTTCTATCTGCCATCTTTGCTAGATTCACCTGTATTATCTTTTTGATTTGTTGTTAGCTTCACGTTAGTGGTATTTTGTTGGATATTTTTGCATCTATGTTCATCAGGGTTATTAGCCTATAGTTTTTGGTTTCTTGCATCCTTACCTGGCTTTTATATCAAAGAAATTATGGCCTGGTACAATGGATTAAGAACATTTTCCACCTATTCAGTTTCTTGAAATACTTTGAGAAAAAAAAATTGTTTTCATTCTTTTTTATAAGTTTGGTAGAATTCAGCTGTAAATCTATCTGTCCCTAGGCTTTTCATTGTTTGGAGCTTTTTTATTACTAATTCAATCTTATTAGTCACTGTTGGTTTGCTCAGGTTTTCTAATTATTTGCAGTTCTATCATGGTAGACTATATGTTTCTGGGAATGTATATATTTTCTCTGGATTTTATCTAACTTTTAGCACATAGTCGTTTATAATTTTTAAATTTTTTAAATGTAGCATCTGTTAAAATATCTCCTTTATATATGTAATTTTATTTATTTGGACCTTTTCTCTTTTTTTTTTTTTTGGTTAAGCTATCTAGTATTCTAGCAATTTTGTGAATCATTTCAAAGAAACAAAGTTTTGATCCATTGATCTTTTGTATTGTTCTTTGTCCCTATTTTGTTTAGTTTTGCTTTGACCTTTATTACTGAATTCCTACTAATTTTGAGTTTGGTTTGTTCTTTTCTATTTCCTTGAGTTTTATTTGAAATATTTCTACTTTTATGATGTAGGCATTTATTTATATAAACTTTTCTCTTGCCACTGCTTTTGCTCTATTTCATAGGTTTTGGTATATTATATTTCCATTATTATTTATTTCAAGAAATTTAAAAATTTTCTTCTTAATTTCTTTATGAATACAATGGTCATTTAAGATCTGGTTATTTAATTTCATGCAGGTTCCAATGTACCTCTTATTTTTGATTTCTAGTTTTATTCTTTTGTGGTCTAAGGTACATGATATGATTTCAATTAAAAAAAAAATCCTGAGACTTATTTTGTGTTCTACCATGTGATCTATCCTAAAGAATGTTCCATGTGCTGATGAGAAGAATGTGTACCTTGCAGCTGTTGTATAAAATGTTCTGTAAATATTTGTTGAGTTCATATACTCCAAAATGCAATGTAATGTTTTTTGGTCATTTATTTTTGTCTAGATCTAGATGATATGTCATATGCTGAGATTGGGATGTTGAAGTGTCCCACTATTTTCATATTGGAGTTTCCTCTCACATTTGATCTAATAAAAGTTGCTTTATATATTTGGGTGTTCTGGTGTTCAGTGAATGTATATTTACAATCATTATATACTCTTGCTGAAGTGATCCCTTTATTGTTATATAGTAACTACCTTTGTCTCTGTTTATCATTTTTTACTTTAAATCTGTTTTATTTTATGTTAGTGTGGCTACTCTTGCACACATTGGGTTTCTGTTTGGAGGGCTGTCTTTTTCCAGTCTTTTACATTTATTCTGTGTCTTTACAGATGAAGTGGCTTGCTTGTAGACATCATATACTTCAGTCATGTTTTTGTAATCTATTCAGCCAATGTGTATCTTTTAGGTGGGAAATTTAATCCATTTACATTCACCATTATTATCGATAGGTAAGAACTTATAATTATCATTGTGTTGATTGTTTTCTGGTTGTTTTGAATATCCTTTATTTCTCTATTCAATAGGGAATAATTGTTTCTCTATTATTGTTTATAGTTTGGTGGCTTTCTGTAATGGTAACTTTTCAATTTCTTCTTTTCATTTGTGCCTCTGCTTTACCAGTGAGTTTTATATTTTCATGTGTTTTCATTATGGTGGATATTGCCCTTTTACTTCCAGGTTTAGGGCTCTTAAAGCATATTTTAGCACCAGTCTAGTGGTGATGAGCTTCCTCATTTTTTGCTAGTCTGGGAGAGACTATACATATCCTTCCATTTTAAGGACATCTTTGCTGGGTATATTATACTTGGCTGACACTTTTTCTTTCAGCACTTTAAATATATTACACATTCTCTCCTGGCCTGTAAGACTTCTGCTTAAGACTTCTGCTGAGAAATCTGCTCATGGTCTAATGTGGATTCCCTTATATGTGACTTGTTTCTTATGTCTTGTAGCTTTTAGAATCCTCTCATTGTCTTTGAATTTTGGCATTTTGATTTTAATTTGCTTCGGAGAAAACTTTACTGAGATTAATCTATTTAGAGATTTTGAGCTTCCTGTGGAGAGTTGCAATGTTTTTGCTATTCTCTTGATGAAATAATTTTCTATGCCTTTGCCTATCTTTTTCCCTGGAATTTCTAAAACTAATGTTTGGTTGCTTTATGTTTTTTTATATGTCTCATAGGCTTTTTTGTCTTTTTAATTTATTATTCTTTTTCTGACTGTTATTTCAAAAGACCTATCTTTAATTTCAGAAATCCTTTATTCTGCTAGATGTATTCTATCATTGAAGTACTCAATTACTTTTTTTTTATTGTTATCTTGTGTGTACATAGTATGTGTATGTATTTATGAGGTCCATTAGATGTTTTGATATAGGCATGCAACATAAAATAATCACATTGTAAAGAATGGAGTGTCCATCCACTCAAGCATGTGTTCTTTGTGTTACAAACAATCCAATAACATTCTATTATTTTAAAGTGTACATTTAAGTTATTTTAAATGTACAATGAAGTTATTATTGGCTATAGTCACCCTGCTGTGCTAGCAAATAGTAAGTCTTATCTATTTTTTCTATTTTTTGTATCAATTAACTTTCTCCACCTCTCCCTCAACCCCCCAGTACCCTTTCCAGCCTCTTATAATCATCTTTCAATTCTCTATGTCCAGAGTTCAATTGTTTTGATTTTTAGATTCCACAAATAAGTGAGAACATTCAATGTTTCTCTTTATGTGCCTGGCTTATTCCACTTAACATAATGATCTCCGGTTCAATCCATGTTGTAGCAAATGACAGGATATCATTCTTTTTGTCATTGAATAGTACTCCATTGTGTATATGTACCATATTTTCTTTATCCACTCATCTGTTGATGGATATTTAGGTTGATTCCAAATATTAGATATTGTGAACAATGCTGCAGTAAACAAGGGAGGGCAAATATCTCTGTAATATAGTGATTTTCTTTCTTTTGGGTATATACCCAGCAGTGGGACTGCTTAATCATATTGGTATCTCAATTTTTGGTTTTTGGAGGAACCTCCAAACTGTTCTCCATAGTGATTTTACTTATGTACATTCCTGTCAACAGTAGACGGGGGCTCCCTTTTCTCCACATCCTCACTATCATTTGTTACTGCCTGTCTTTGGATATAAGCCATTTTAACTGGGGTGAGATGATATCTCATTATAGTTTTGATTTGCACTTCTCTGATGATTTATGATGTTGAGCACCTTTTCATATGCCCATTTGCCATTTGTATGTCTTCAAGAAGTATCTATTCAAATATTTTGTCCATGTTTTGATCAGATTATTTGATTTTTTTCAGTAGAGTTGTTTGAGCTTATTACATATTGTGGTTAATAATCCCTTGTCAGATAGTAAATTTGCAAACATTCTCTCTCATTCTCTGGAATGTCTCTTCACTTTGTTGATTTTTTATTTGTTTGCAGAAGCTTTTTAACTTGATGTGATCCCATTTGTCATTTTTACTTTCCTTGCCCGTACTTGTAGGGTATTGCAAAAAAAAAAAATTGACCAGACCAATGTCCTGGAGATTTTCCTCAAAGCTTCCTTCTAGTAGTTTCATAGTTTGAGATCTTAGATTTAAATCTCTAATCCCTTTTCATATGATTTTATATATGGCAAAGGGGGTCTAGTTTCATTCCTTTGCACATGGATGTCTAATTTCCAAGCACCATTAATTGAATAGACTGTGTTTTTCCCAGTGTATGCTCTTGGAACCTTTGTCAGAAATGAGTTCACTGTAGGTGTGTGGATTTGTTTCTGGGTTTTCTATTTTGCTCCATTGGTCTGTGTGTTTTTGTGAGAGTAGCATCCTGTTTTGGTTGCTATAACTCTATAGTACAATTTGAAGTAAGGTAATGTGATTTTTCAGTTTTCTGCTTTTTGCTTAGGATAGCTTTGGCTATTGTGTGTCTTTTGTGCTTTCATGTAAATTTTAGGATTTTTTTTCTTTTTCTGTGAAGAATATCCTTAGTATTTTGATAGGGGTTGCATTTAGTCTCTAGATGGCTTTTGGTAGTATGGACATTTTAACAGTATTAATTCTTGAAATCAATGAACATGAAATATCTTCATTTTTATGTGTCCTCTTCAATTTATTTCATCAGTGTTTTACAGTTTTTATTATAGAGGTCTTTGACTTCCTTAGTTAAGTTAATTGTTAGGTATTTAATTTTATTTAATTTTATGTGTAGCTGTTGTAAATGAGATTACCTTTTAATGTCTTTTTCAGATTGTTCACTCTTGACATGTAGAAATGCTACTGATTTTTGTATGTTGATTTTGTATCTTGTAACTTTACTGAATTTATCAGTTCTAATCGTATTTTTGTGTAGTCTTTAGTTTTTTTCAAATATAAGATCATATCATCTGCAAACAAGGATACTTTGACTTTTTCCTTTTCAATTTGGATGCCCTTTATTTCTTTTTCTTGTCTGATTACACTAGCCAGGACTTCTAGCTATGTTGAATAACGGTGGTGAAAGTGGGCATCCTTGATATGTTCCCAATCTTAGAGAAAACATTTTTATATTTTCCCCATTTAGTATAATACTAGTAGTGAGTCTGTTGTATTTAGCTTTTATTAAGTTGACATACGTTCATTCTATAAGCAGTTTTTTGAGAACTTTTATTCTGAAGGGACATTGAGTTTGTTTTGTACTTTCAGATAATTTCTCCCTGCTCATTAACATCCTTTTTTCTGATTGAAATACTACCTTAAGCATTTTTTGTAGGATAGGTCTGGTATTGATGAAATTCCTTAGCTATTGTTTGTATGGGAAAGTCTTTATTTCTCCTTCATGTTTGAACAATGTTATCAGCAGATATACCATTTGAAACTAAGTACTTTTTTTTCTTTAACACTTTAAATATGTCATGCCACTCTCTCCTGACCTGTAAAGTTTCCATTGAAAAGTCTGCTGCCAGATGTAGTGGAGCTTCATTGTGTGATATTTATATATTTTATCTTGCTACTTTTAGGATACTTTCTTTATCCTTGACCTTTTGGAGTTCGATTTTTTTTTTTTTTTAAGACTGAGTTTTGCTCTCGTTGCCCAGGCTGGAGTGCAATGGTGCAATCTCAGCTCAACGCAACCTCCACCTCCCGGGTTCAAGCAATTCTCCTGCCTCAGCCTCCCGAGTAGTTCGGATTACAGGCATGTGCCACCACGCCTGGCTAATTTTGTATTTTTAGTAGAGACAGGGTTTCTCCATGTTGGTCAGGCTGGTCTCGAACTCCTTACCTCAGGTGATCTGCCCTCCTTGGCGTCCCAAAGTGCTGGGATTACAGGCGTGAGCCACCACACCCGGCCGGGAGGTTAAAGGCCTTGAGGTAGTCTTCTTTGGTTTAAATCCGCTTGGTGTTCTATAACCTTTTTGTACTTAAATATTTATATCTTTCTGTGCAGCACACCAACATGGCACATGTGGATATATGTAACAAGCCTGCATGCTGTGCACATGTACCCTAAAACTTAAAGTATAATAATAATAAAAAGAACAATAAAGCTTCTGCTTCAGTGCAGCTAAAAAATATATATATTTATATCTTTCTTTAGGTTTGTTAAGTTCTCTTTTATTATCCCTTTGAATGAAGTTTCTACTGCTGTCTTTTTCTCTACTCTCTCTTTAAGGCCAATAACTTTTAGATTTACCATTTCAAGGCTATTTCTAGATCCTATAGGTGTGCTTCATTCTTTTTTATTCCTTTTCCTTTTGTCTCCTCTAAGTGTATTTTCTTTTTTTTTTAATCTAAAAAAGAAATACTTTATTAATATATATTTCAGGAAGATTACAAAGTTTTGAATTTATATACAAAATTATTTTAATTTTGCATTTACTTTTTAAAATTGAAACTAAATTGATTACTCAATTTCAATATTCTGGAGCTTTCTTGATTACAGATTATTATATGTTTGCCCATGTATCTCAGAGATTTGTGTTGAAATTTAAATGATATCATGCATGGGAAGATATATTCTAAACCATTAAAGACAATATAATAATGAGTTATTATTACGTTTCAAAGATTTATCATTAATTTAGATCTTACATCCCCATATTTTCTACTCCAACTTTTTATAATATTTGCATAGAAATCTCCCATTAATACTCTCTTTTCTGTTTTTGTTTTTCGGACAGGGTCTCTCTCTGTTGCCCAGGCTGGAGTGCAGTGGTACAATCGTGGCTCACTGCAGCCTCAACCTCCTGGGCTTAATGGATCCTCTCACTTTTAGCCTTTCAGGAGCTGGGACCAATCACGGGCACACACCACCATGCCCAGCTAATGTTTTAATATTTTTTGTAGAAACAAGGTCTCCCTATTCTGCCCATGCTGGTTTCAAACTCCCGGCCTCAAGCGATCCACCTGCCTCAGCCTCCCCAAGTGCTGGGATTATAGTCTTAAGCCACCACACGTGGCTTAATACCTTCTTAGTTAGATAATGTCTGTTAAGTATTTTGAGATCATCAGGGAGTAAAAATTATTATTGTTAAGTCAGAATATAAAGATGAACAGTTTATATCACTTTGCATTGATGTCATTCTAGAATCAACATGAATATGTAGAAAGCATATGTTTTGCAATTTAACAATTGCTATTGCATTACAATTGGCTCATCTTTTTTAGAATTATAGAAATTTTTAATTGTTTTAGATGAGAAAAAATAAGATCTGTACTTTATAATGTGATACTATATCTTTGAGTCAATATTCGATTATTTTTAACCTTTGAAACTCTTCCTACCTAACAGTTGCCCCTTGGTCCCATGATGGCTAAGACCTGGGAGGAGGTATTTGGTGAGGATGGAGAGTTCTTTTAGCAAGAATCCAGGAAACCTTTTAAAAGTGAATTATAGGGCCGGGCGCGGTGGCTAACACCAGTAATCCCAACACTTTGGGAGGCTGAGACGGGCGGATCACCTAAGGCCGGGAGTTTGAGACCAGCCTGACCAACATGGAGAAATCCCGTCTCTACTAAAAACACAAAATTAGCCGGGCATGGTGGCACATGCCTGTAATCCCAGCTACTGAAGAGGCTGAGGCAGGGGAATCGCTTGATCCTGAGAGACAGAGGCTGCAGTGAGCTGAGATCGCGCCACTGCACTCCAGCCTGGGCAACAACAGCGAAACTCCATCTCAAAAAAAAAAAAAAAAAGTTAAAAGTTAATTAGTTTAGTGTTACTTTCTTCTTCTGAGATAGGATTGTCTCGTGAACAGTAATTTAATTCTTCAAAGTACGAGAGAGAGAAAATGACTGAATTTTCTTTTCTTTTTTTTTTTTTTAAATTATAACTTGTAAATTAGTTTTATTGGTTTGGGATATATAAAATACAATTTATTTTTTAATTGACCTTGGATCCAATATTAATAAATGTACTTATTAATTCTAACAGTATATCTGTACATTCTTGTAGATATTCTACATATAAAAATCATATTGTCTGCAAATAATGACAGTTTCATATTTTCCTTTCCAAATTGTGTATTTCTTTTTTTTTCTTTTTTTTAATTATTATTATTATTATTATACTTTAGGCTCTATGGTACATGTGCGCAACGTGCAGGTAAGTTACATATGTATACATGTGCCATGCTGGTGCGCTGCACCCACCAACTCGTCATCTAGCATTAGGTGTATCTCCCAATGCTATCCCTCCCCCCTCCCCCCACCCCACAACAGTCCCCGAAGTGTGTATTTTCAATTAGCCCATCTTCCAGCTCACTAATACTTTCTTCTGCTTGATCTATACTGCTATTAAAGGACTCTGATGCATTCTTCAGTATGCCAGTTGCATACTGTATGCCATTTTTCAGCTCCAGAATTTCTGCTTATTTTTAATTACTCCAATCTCTTTGTTAAATTTATCTGATAGAATTCTTAATTCCTTCTCTCTGTTGTCTTAAATGTCTTTGAGTTTCCTCAACACAGCTGTTTTGAATTCTCTTTCTGAAAGCTCTCATATCTCTGTTTCTCCATTATTGGTCCCTTGTGTCTTATTTTGTTCATTTTGTGAAGTCATGTATTCCTGGATGATGTTGATGATAGCAGATGTTCTTCTGTGTCTAGGCATTGAAGGGTTAAGTATTTGTTGTAGTTTTTACTTTCTGGGCTTATTTGTAGCCATTATTCTTAGGAAGTCTTTTTAGATATTTAAAATGACTTGGGTGTTGTGATCTAAGCTGTATCTGCTTTAGGGAATACCCTATGCCCAGTACCACTGTGGTTCTTGCAGACTTGTAAAGGTACTGCCTTTATGGTCTTGGACAAGATCCGGGAGAATTCTCTGGTTTACCAGGCAGAGACATGTATTCTCTTCCCTTACTTTTTCCAAAACAAGTGGAGTTTCTCCCTCTCTGATCTGAACTACCAAAAGCTGGATGAAGTGATACAAGCACCCCTGTGGCCACCAGCACTATGGCTGCACTGGATCAGACCTGAAGCCAGCACAGTGCTTGGTCTCACCCAACGCCTGCTGTAACCATTTCCTGGCTACTGCCAATGTTCACTCAAGACTCTGAGGCTTTATAATCAGCAGGTATCAAAGCCAGCCAGGTCTATATCCATTTCTTCAGAGTGGCAAATTCCCCGAGGTCCCAGGTTGGTCCAGTGGTGCTGTTCGGTAGTCAGGGACTAGAGTCAAATCCTTAGAAATCTACTTCAAGTTCTATTATACTCCAGCTAAGCTGGCACTGAAACCACAAGGCACAGTCCTTTCCACTCTCTTCACGTTTTTCCAAATGCAGAGGAGCCTCGCTCCATAGTCACTGCCACCACAGGCAACAAGGAGTACTGCCAGACTAGCACCAATGTATTTTTAAGGCCCAAGGACTCTTAAGTCAGTTTCTGGTGAATGTTGCCTGGCCTGTTAGTCACTTTTCAGGGCAGTGAGCTCCCATCTGGCCCTGGACAGGTCCATAAATGCCATTTAAGCCCCCTGTTCTGGGATTGGGGACCCCGAGAGCTCACTTGTTGCTCTACCATCCTGCAGCTGAGCTGGTACCTAAGGTTCAAGACCAAGTGCCCTTTACTTTTCCTTCTGCTTTTCTCAAGAAGAAGGAATTTTGCCCCATAGCCACCATAGCTGGTAGTGCACTGAGTCTCACCTGAAGCCATTATGTCTTAGAGGCTCATTCAAGGACCTCTACATGGTACCTGGGTATCACTGCTGGTTATTCAGGGCCCAAGAGCGCTTTAGTTAACAAGTGATGTATACTGCCAGGAATGGGTTCTTCCCTTCAAGTCAGTGGGTTCCCTTGCATCTCAGATGTTATCTAGAAATTTCTTCCAGTAGCTAGTGCCTGGAACAGGGGCTTCATTTCTCTTACTGGTGCCCTATTATACTGTGGCTGAACTGGTATCCAAAATGCAAGACAAAGTCCATCCCAGTCTTTTCTCTCCTCTCAAATAGAGGGAAGGGATGTCTTTTGTAGCTGTGAGCTGTGCATCTTGGGGTTAGGGGAGGAGTCATGCCAGCACTTCCTTAGCCACCCCAGCTGGAGTCTCAGTAGGTTACAGGCCACCCCCAACCCCACCACCAACCAAGTTCACTGTCTCTTGGCCCAATTCATCACTAGGACTTGCCTCAGAGTCGCAGTCCTTGTGGCCTCTCCTGTCTTTGAGGTTTACTTTTAGACCCAGAGCACTTTAGCCCTCAGTGGTGAGCGAGGTATGTAAGAACTCAAATTTTGACCATTGGGATGGCAAGTCCCCTTTAGCTAGAAATGCTCTTTCCATGGGCAAGAGTCAGTTGAGTTTGGTCTGGTTTTCCTTTCTGTTCTAACGGCGCAGCTCTGAGTTCAGTGCCTCGCAATTACTATACTCTCTCTCCCCCAGTCCCCTGAGATGCTCTCCACACCATGCCAATCCTGCTGGGGGGTAGGAAAGTGGTCATGTCAATGATTCAAGACTACTTTTTCTATCTCCTCACTGCCTATCCCAGTGATATGAAGTTAAAACCAGTACTATGAGGACTCACCTGATTTTTGTTTCTTATGAAGTTATATTTTTTTTCTTTTCTGTATAGATAGTTGTAAAATTGGTGTCCTCACATGGGGGACTATCAATTGAGCATTCTATTCTGCCACTTTGCTTCCCCTCTCTCTCATATATTTTCTTGTTTGTATTTTTTTATTACATTCATTAATTTTTTTAGTTCTAGAGTTCCCATGTGTTTCTTTTTTAAGATGTCTATTTCTTTGTTGAATTTCTCATTTATATCCTGAATGGTTTTTCTGGTTTCTTTGTATTATTTTTCCATATTGTATTTATCTTACTGAGCTTTTTTGATAACATTATTTCTATTTTTTTAGGCATTTCTTTCTTTTTTTTCTTTTTTTGGAGTCAGAGTCTCGCTCTGTCACCCAGGCTGGAGTGCAGTGGTGCAATCTCGGCTCACTGCAACTTCCACCTCCCGGGTTCAAGCTATTCTCCTGCGTCACCCTCCTGAATAGCTGGGATTACAGGTGCGTGCCACCATGCCTGGCTAATTTTTTGCATTTTAGTAGAGACGGGGTTTCACCGTGTTGTCCAGGCATTAGCAGTAGCAGTAGCAGTGGTAGGTCAACCGTTGGGCCCCTGAGCAGAGCACATAAGCATCAATAGTGGCAGCAGCAGGCTGGACAGACTATTCCAAGGCCATGAGGTGGTGCCTAAAGGAGAGTGCCAGAGACTGCACCAGTGGCGGTAGGCTGGGTAGACTGGTCACTTGGCCCCTGGGATGTGCATACAGTCACTGGTTGTGGCTTGAATGGGCCTATTTTTAGGTCCCCAGAAGGTGTGGATGGGTACCAGTGGTGGTTGCTGGGCTGCATTAATCCTCAGGAACCCAGATAACACTTGTGGGTGGTGGTCATGTTGAGTGGGACATACCTGTCCTCAAGCCCTTGAGAATGTGCAAGGGCACCAGCATCCAATGGCAGGGTGGATTTATCTCTAGGCCTCAGATAACATTTGTGGGCACTGGGGGGTGGTGATGGTGGGTGGAACACATCTGTCCTCATGTCCCTGGATCATGTGTACGGGTGCCTGATGTGGCAGGCAGGGCAGGTTGATCCCTAAGCCTCCAGATGGTTTACTGGGTCTCTGGTGGCAGTAGTGGTCGTCAGTGGTACAAATTTATTCTTAGGCCACTGATCAGCATGTGTGGTCTTCAGTAGTGATGGATGGGTTAGATTGATTCCCAGTTCCCCTGAAGGCATTTGCAGGTGCCTGGTAGTCCTGCCACTGGTAGGGGAAGGGTTGCTATCAATGGCAGTGGTCCCAGGCAAACAACTCTCAGGATCTGGGGAGCATACACGTTGGTTCCCTTTGTCCTGGAGGCAGCCTTCCAGATGGACTGCACCATCCACTACCCAGAGTGTGAGACACTGTGTGAGCTAGAGTGCTGGGGACCCCCCTGCACCACTGGATCCATTTGGTGGTGTGATACTGCAGCCCTCTGAGTGTATGTGGAGAGATGTCAGTGGGGTTTCAGAAATGAGGAAATGCAGGGATTATTGGACCCTAGGGCGGGATGCAGTCTGGGGTGCTGGACTCTCAAAATGGCACTGTGCTGCAGGTGCTTGGGTCTCAGGGGCTGTGTGGGACTCAGTGTGAGCTTTCTCTCTGGAACAACACCATCACATGGATTCCACGCACCTCTGCATACTAACCTTAGGGCCTGCAGGTGCTCTCTTGTGGCTACAATTCTAAGAATCCACAGTGCGAATGTTGACGGCTGGAGATATCTTGCTTACCTTTTCCCAGCAATAGGGAGTTCCTCCTGGCTACAAGCCAATTCCAGCGGGGCTGGTTGCTTTGCTTCCCTCTTGTTCTGTGCCTCAGAGTTTCCCTGTCACTTCACTGGGGAATTCCAGTGTTCTCTCTTAGAAGCTCTATTTAATGTGTGGTTAGCTCACTGTTAAGTTGTTCTTTTTTGGAGAAGGCAAGTCCCGGTCACCTCTATTTAGACATTGTGAATCCCCCTCCTATACTGTGTTTTATCTATTTATAGAAAACAACAATAAACTGTTAAATAAACGGAAGCTTTTCTTATCAATTTATTCTTGCTTATAAATCTACAATCATTTTTAATTAAAAAATCTTTTAAGGCTTTCATATGAATAGCTTTAAATTTATAATCCAAAGATAATAGACAAGAAAAAACAGAATGTAGTGTGATCTTTTTACATTTTTTATACTAAGTATGCCATATGTATTTGAGAAGTGCATAGCAAATATCTAACTAATAGAGCTGTTAAGATTATGGTTTGTGGGTTCTGTTAGCCAAAGTTGAAACCTCACTTGGGTATTCACTGATTATATGAACTTATTCAAATTACTTCTTAATGAATATTTCTTTCTCTATCTGTAAAATAGTACCTGTCTCATAAAGTTTTTGTAAATAAGGCAGTCCATGCAATTTGTTATAATACTTGGTATGTAATTGAGTATTCAGTAAATATTATTTGTTGTAATTTTTAAACATATCATCCTTAGGATAAACTCCAAAATTGTAAGGCCTTGAGTATTCTGATCTCTACCTATCATTTAATATATGGGAGTTTTATGTATTAGAAAAAGATCTAGATTTACATTGTAGAGATGAGAAAATTTAAACTATATAGTGACTTAAAAATATTTTTTCTAAATTATAAAATATAAGTTCAAAGGGACCAAAATCTGTGAGAAAAGAGTTTGAATAAATTTTGGTTTAGTTTCCTGACTAAAACATTAGACAAAACCACAAATTATGGAAGAAATCCCCTTGAAAGTTACATTTAGGAGAGAAAATTTTCTGAACCTAGATTCATTTCAATTTTAAGGGACTTTTGCTAATATTACCTTGAGTGACATTTCTATCTAAAATTGACACTTAGAATATCTAATTTTATTTGCTTCTAGGTGAGTTCTTGGATGAAGTGCATCCTTATAGCTTCTGGGGACTAATCTCAAGTCATCTGAATTTATTAACAAATCCATGATCTGAGATAAATGACTCTCTAGATTCATGCTATAGTTATTTGATAAGTGTTGACTATCATTAACCCAAAAAGCCACATTTTGGAGGAGCACAAACTTCTTGTAGAGTTAATATGATATTAACATAAAATGCTTCATTTTATGGGGTCTGGTTCAGAAATGCATTGCTCTCCCATCTCCATGATCAAATTGGACCATAAGTTACATGCTGGGCTGCTTTTTGTTGCTTTGGGATGCTGGTATGCTATTATCTCACTGCTAATGGTAGCCTTAGTGGCTTCCCACGCTGTTCCTTCCAAAGTTTCCAGGCCATTGTTTTAAAAATATGTTTTGGTCTTTTATAGCAAGTGGTTGTGAACATGTTGTTTGTATAATAGAGAGGAAGTGAAACTTCACAGTCTTTACTGGTGGAGAGCCATTTTCAGCTGCCGCTTTGCTTATTAACAAGAAAAAATCTTAATAGTTTCTGAGAAAATTCAGTCCATTTTACTCAACTTACAATCTCTGTGGGGTTTATAGAGAATCTTTTACAGAGACTGAAAATCTGTGTTTAAAAGAATGTAAACAGGTTATGTGTGGGATTATAAATGGCATTTAAGTACATATTAGGCATGCTTTCACATTTATGTTTATACAGAATTCAAAAAATAATGCATTCAGTTTGCTGTATCCCATTCAAATATTTATCCCTTCATGATTAATTACAGTTACAGAAATGACTACATAGTTTAAAAGGTTAAAAATGAAGAAAGATTGTCCTACGGATTTTTGGTACTAGTTCTTTGCATGTCTGGTAGAATTTGGCTGTGGCTTCATCATGCCCATAGCTTTTTTCTGGATGGTAGGTTTTTTTTTTTATTAGTATTTCAATTTTAGAACTTGTTATTGGTTGGTTCAGTGGTTCAGTTACTTTCTGGCTCAATAATGGGAGGTTGGGTGTTTCCAGGAGTTTACCCATTTCTTTTAGTTTTTGCAGTTTGTGTGCTTATAAGCATTGATAATTGTTTCTGAGGATTTTTTTTTTTTTTTTTTTTTTGCTATGGGGTTAATTATAATGTAGCTTTGTTGTTTCTGATGTGCTTATTTGGATCTTCTTTTTTTCCTTTGTTATTCAAGCTAGTAGTCTATTCTTATTTATTCTTTCAGAAAACAAATTTTGGTTTTATTGATTTTTTTGTATTTTAATGTTTCAATTTTCAGTTCTTCTCGAATTTTGATTATTTATTTTCTTCTGCTAGATTTTGGTTTACTCTTGTTTTTCTAGTTCCTCTGGGTGTGACGTTAGGTTCTTAATTTGAGATCCTTCTATCTTCTTGATGTAGGTGTTTAGTGTTTGATATGGTTTGGCTGTGTCCTCATCCAAATCTCATCTTGAATTGTAAACCCCAGGTGTTGAGGGAGAGATGTGGTGGGAAGTGATTTGATTATGGGGGCAGTTTCCCCTATGCTGTTCTTGTGATAGTGAGCATATATTCAGATATGATGGTTTTATAAATGATAGTATTTTTCTGCACTCACACACACTTGTTCTCTCTCGCCTGCCACCATGTAAGACGTGCCTCTTCCCCTTCTGCCATGACTGTAAGTTTGGCCTCCCCAACCATGTGGAAGTGTGAGTCAATTAAACCTCTCTTCTTTATAAATTACCCAGCTTCAAGTATGTCTTGATAGCAGTGTGAAAATGGATTAATACAGTACTGTAAGCTTTTCTTTTAATACTGATTTAGCTGTTTCTCAAGGATTCTGTTATATCATGTCTCTTTTTAATTAATTTCAAATAATTTTTTGATCTGCCTTAATTTTGTTCTTTACCCAAAAGTCATTGAAGAAAAAGTTGTTTCACTTCCATGTAATTGTATGATTTTGAGAGATCCTCTTGGAATTGCTTTCTATTTTTTTATTGCACTGTGGTGTGAGAGTGTGCTTATTGTGAATTTTTTTTTTTGAAATTTGTTGAGACTTGCTTTATAGCCAAGCATGTGGTTGGTCTTAGGATAGGTGCCATGAGTAGATAAGAAGAGTGTATATTCTGTGTTTGTTGGGTGTAGTATCCTAAAGATATCTACTGGGTACAATTGGTCAAGTGTTAAGTTTAAGTTCAGAAATATATTTGCTAGTTTTCTGCCTTGACAATCTAATGCCAGCACCTGTTATTTTTTGACTTTATAATAATGACCATTCAGACTGGTGTGAGATGGTATCACATTGTGGCTTTGATCTGCATTTCTCTAATGATCAGTGATGTAGAGCTTTTTTTCATATGATTGTTGGTCACCTATGTCTTCTTTTGAAAAGCGTCTATTCATATCCTTGCCCACTTTTTAAAGAGGTTGTTAGTTTTTTTAAATAAATTTGTTTAAGTTCCTTATAGATTCTGGATTTTAGAACTTTGTCTAAATGTTTGTTCCCATTTTGTAGGTTGTCTGTTTGTGCTGTTGATAGTGTCGTTTGCTGTGCATAAGCTCTTTTGTTTAATTAGATCCCATTTCTCAATTTTTGCTTTTATTCTAATTGCTTTTGGCATCTTTGTCATGAAACATTTGCCTGTGACTATTTCCTGAATGATATTGCTAGGTTTACTTCCAAGATTTTTATAGTTTTGGGTTTTATATTTACATCTTTAATCTATCTTGAGTTATTTTTTGTATCTGGTGTAAGGAAAGGGTCCAGTTTAAATCTTGTCCATATGGCTAGCCAGTTATCTTAGCACTATTTATTGAAAAGGGAATCATTTTCCCATTGCTTGTTTTTGTCAGGTTTGTCAAAGATCAGATAGTTGTAGGTCGGCAGTCTTATTTCTGAGTTCTCTATCCTGTTCCATTGGTCTCTGTGTCTGTTTATGTAACAGTGCCATGTTGTTTTGATTACTGTAGCCCTATAGTATAGATTGAAGTCAGGTAGGATGATGCCTCCAGGTTTGTTCCTTTTGCTTAGGATTGCCTTGGCTGTTTTGGCTCTTTGTTGATTCCATATGAATTTTAAAATAGTTTTTCTGGTTGTATAAATTGCTTTGAAAAGAATGGCCATTGAAACAATATTGATTCTTTCTATCAGTGAGCATGGAATATTTTTTCATTTGTTTGTGTCGTCTCTGATTTCCTTTAGCACTGGTCTATAGTTGTCCTTGTAGAGATCTTTCACTTTCCTTGTTAGCTGTATTCCTAAGTATTCTGTTCGTTTTGTGTCCATTGTGAATGGTCGTACATTCTTGATTGGGCTCTTAGCTTGACTGTTGTTGGTGTATAAAAATGCTAGTGATGTTTGCACATTGATTTTTGTATCTTAAGACTTTGCTGAAGTTGTTGGTTAGTTTAAGAAGCTTTTTGACTGAGACTGTGGGGTTTTCTTGATACAGGATCATTTTGCCTACAAACAGGGATAGTTTGACTTCCTCTCTTCCTATTTGGATGCCCCCTATTTCTTACTCTTGTCTGATTGCCCTGGTGAGCACTTCCAATACCATGTTGAATATGAGTAGTGAGAGAGGGAATCTTTGTCTTGTGCTGGTTTTCAAGGGGAGTTCTTCCAGCTTTTTCCCATTCACTTTGATGTTGGTTGTGGGTTTGTCAAAGATGGCTTTTTGAATTTTCAGCATTCTTGTGCTGATTCTTTCTCATCTTTGTGGGCTTATCTACCTTCAGTCTTTGAGATTGCTGACCTTTGGATGGGTTTTTCTTTTATTTTCTGCTATTTGATTATCTTGAGTGCGTGATTGTGGCATAAGGTTGATTCAGCCAACTGGCTTTGTTTCTGGGAGACGTTAGAAGGCAAACACTCAGTTCCCAACTCCTGGGCTGTGTGCTCTAACTCTGGGGGACTTGTATCGAGCCCCGACTTCGTTCTCTGGCTCCTTGAAGTTTGGAGTCCACTGCGCTGGCAGTCCTAAGGTGCAGCAGCTTCAGCAGAGTGTTAGTGGATGTAGGGGTGGCTGCGTCACTGCAGGCATTCACCACAGTGGCACAAGCAAGGCAGCTGAGGGGGGAAAGGGGCGCCTTCTGGATACTGTGCGCTCTTGAACTGGAGGTGATGTTGCCTTGGGGCTGGGTGCTGGCCAGCAAAGGTCTGGGTGCCTTCTCTGTGCCCCATACACAGGAGTGATCCCTCAGGGTGTGAGAGGATCCTCTGTTCCCTTCAAAGTGTTAGCGCAAGGGCTGGATGCTGGTGGAGGTAGGGCTTGCTGGTTCTGTGCCTGCCAAGACTCCAACTGCAGTGGTGGTCCTGGGGGACAGAGGGAAGAGACTACACTCATGTGTGCTGATGGGACAGGCAAAAAAACCCCACTCTTGCAGACACGCACCAGCTGCAGTATGGGGAGGGTACATCTGGGGTAGTGCACAGCCCTGGGGGCTTCCTTGCTGGAGTTCTACGCTGGTAAGGCATAGCCTGCCAGCATGGAAGCTATGGTGTGGGCCACCAGGACACTCAAGACTGACCTGTAAGCAGGTGTGGCCAGGCTGGGGCCCTGGGAAGACCAATAGACCAAGAAGTGCTCAGGTCGGACCAGGCCCATTGGATGAGCAAGAACGCTCTGCAGAGATTGGGTCCAAGAGTTCCCCTAGGGCTAAAGTCTCCTATGGGATCAAGTCAAGCCTCTAGGGATGGCTATCGCTGGCCATGCTCAACTACAGACACTCCTGCACCAAACCCTCTACATCAGTGGCCTTGCTGTTCCACCAGTTCTCTAAGTAGTTCTCCCTACCACCTCAAGTGTCTGTGGTGGGCGATGGGTCTCCTTCGCAGGCTTCCAGAGGCCTGTGGTAAGAGTGGATTGCTCCTTGCCAGTTCAACTCACCCTTTCTCCTGAGGTGGTTGTGGTTCAAAGACGAATCCCAGTGTGTGGCAGCCCATGCAGGGTTTCCAACTTTCTCCCCCTTAATCCCAGCTCCTGTGTCTTTCCTCTGTCCACTTTCAGTGCCTTCCCTCTGAAGATCTGTTGAAAGGACACCAGTTGCCTCAGTCTCTCCACGGGAGGTCTTCCACTTGTCTGTGTCTAGTTGACCATCCTTCCTTCCCCCCTACTTTCTTGAGGCGCAGAGTTAAGTTGTTTATCTGAAATCCTTCTTTTTCAATGGTTGTAGTTACTGCTGTTAGTGTCCCTCATAGTACTGCTTTTGCTACATTCCATAACTTTTGGTATGTTGTATTTTTTTTTTGTTTTCATTAGTCTCAAGATGTTTTCTAATTATTTTTGTGATTTCATTTTGTACATTTGTTGTTCAAAAGTGTGTTGATTAATTTCTATATATTTGTGAATTTTCTAAGTTTCAACTATTGATTTCTAGTTTCATTTCATTGTGGTTGGAAAAGGTACTTGTTATGATTTCAGTCTTCTTAATTTGTAAAGATTTGCTTTGTGACCTACCATGTGATCTATCCTGGAAGATGTTTCATTTGCTATTGAGATGAATGTGTATTCTGTTGCTGTTCAATGTAATATGTCTTTTGACCTATTAATATTTTTCAATCCTTTATTTCCTCATTAAACTGTTTTTTATTTCCATTATTTAATTTTGGGTTTGAAATACTGTATTATTGTTTTACTATTTCTGCATTTAATTATGTCAATGTTTATATATTTGGGTTCTCTTATGTTAAGTACATATATATTTATAATTGTTATATATTCTCAGATAAATGGCCCTTTTATCATTATATTCTTGTAAGAGTTTTCACTTAAAATACTTTTTGTCTAATAAGTATGGCAACCTATACTCCTTTTGATGCCATTTGCATGCAACAACTTTTTCCCTTTTATTTTCAGTCTATGTGTGTCCTTCAATCTAAAGTGAGTATCCTATAGAGAGCATATAGTTTGATATTGTTTTATTCTTTTCCTATCAACCACTCTACCTCTTTTGATTGGAGAGTTTAATACATTTACATGTAAAGAAATTGCTGATAGGGAAGGACTTGCTGCATTCATTTTGGTACTGTTTTCTTTCTTGATGTAGCTATTTTCTTCTCCTTTTATTCTCTTGCTGCCTTCCTTTGTGTTTTGTTGATATTTTGTAGTGACATCTTCCCAGTATTTTCTCATTTTCTGTTCTATGCCATCTGTGAGTATTTTCTTTGAGGTTTCCAGGAACTTATAAAAAACATTTTATACTTATGACAATTTATTTTCAGCTGATAACTATGTAACTACATCATCTCCCCCACTTTGTGTTATTAATATCACAAATTACATATTTTTACTTTTTGTGTTCAATAACATAGTTTTATAGTTATAATAATTTTATACCTTTTAAGTTTGATGACAGAAATAAAACTGATTTGCACACATATATTTATGACATACAACATGTTTCAATATACATATACACTGTGAAATGATTATCAAAATCAATCAAATTAAGATAGTAATCACCTCACAGTTACCTTTTTTTCTTTTTTGTGGTGAGGACACTTGAGATCTACTCTCTTAGCAAATTTCAAGTATACAATACCTTATTGTTAAATATTGTTACCATGCTGTACATTAGATCTCCAAAACTTATAATAGAAAATACATATAATTTAACAATGTCTATCAGTTTACCCACCCCCTGACACTTGGCAAGCACCCCTCTACTCTGTTTATATGAGATTGACTTTATTTATTTATTTATTGTTTTGAGACAGAGTCTCGCTCTGTAGCCCAGGCTTGAGTGCAGTGGCGTGATCTTGGCTCACTGCAACCTCTGCCTCCCAGGTTCAAGTGATTCTACTGCCTCAGCCTCCTGAGTAGCTGGGATTATAGGCCTGTGCCACCACACCCAGCTAATTTTTTGTATTTTTAGTAGAGATGGGGTTTCACCACGTTGGCCAGGCTGGTCTCTAACTCCTGACCTCAAGTGATCTGCCCACCTCGGCCTCCCAAATTTCTGGGATTACAGGCATGAACCACCATGCCCAGCAAAGTTTGACTTTATTAGGTTCCCTGTATAAGTGAGATCATGCATTGTTTGTCTTTCTGTAGTGGCTTATTTCACTTAACATAAAATACCCCAGTTTCATTCATAGTGTCACAAATGGCATGGTTTTCTTATTTTTATGGCTGAATAACAATGGCTAATTTTATATATATATATATATATATATACACACACATATATAAACATTCTATTTATTTATCTGTAGAAAGTTGCTTAGGTTGTTTTCGTATCTGAGCTATTTTGAATGACATGGTTTGGATGTTTTGTCCTCTCCAAATTTCATGTTCACATATGACCTCCAATGTTGGAGGTGGGCTTAGTGGGAAGTGTTTGGGTCTTGGCAGTAGATCCCTTATGAATGTCTTGGCACCATCCCCATGGTTATGAGTGAGTTATCCTTCTGGTAGCTCATGTGAGAACTGGTTGTTTAAAATGAGTGTGGCACTTTCCCCCTCTCACTCTTGCTCCCCTCTCTCTTTTGTTCCCCTCTCTCTTTTGCTCCCACTTTCACCATTTGATGTACCTGCTTCCCCTTCACCTTCTTCCACCATGAGTGAAAGTTTCCTGATGCCTCACTAAGAGAAAATGCTGGTGCCATGCTTTCTGTACAGCCTAGAGAATGACAAGCCAAAACAAAAATTTTAATTTTTACCTACATTTATTGAGCCTCTTCGGTCTGGTAGAACATAACTGAACCTAGTCATTTCTGTAGAACTGTTAACTCAGTAATTTTTTTTTTTTGAGGTGGAGTTTCACTCTTGTCACCCAGGCTGGAGTGCAATGGTGCGATCTCTGCTCCCTGCAACCTCGCCGCCTAGGTTCAAGAGATTGTCCTACCTCAGCTTCCTGAGTAGCTGGGATTGCAGGTACCCGCCACCATGCCCAGCTAATTTTTGTATTTTTAGTAGAGGTGGGGTTTCACCATGTTGACCAGGCTGGTCTCAAACTCCTGACTTCAGGTGATCCATCTGCCTCAGCCTCCCAAAGTGCTGGGATTACAGACATGAGCCACTTGGCCCGGCAACTCCGTAATTTTTAAATTCAATCCATAATTTTCTACATTAGGAAAGGTTTTACATTCCCTCTCCTTTTTTTTTCTGAGGTGGTATTTAATTACAGGTGTAGATGACAGGCTCATTTAGAATCAAAGATGTATTCAGGGAGGAATTATCTGATTCTAGATTGTCATGTGTCCATCTCATGTATCCTTTGCAATAAATATCATTCTGTATTGCTCTCAGCTGTAATCATTTTTCATCCTGATATTACCTAAGATAGTCATGCTATCTCTGAAATCGTAGTTGTAAGATTAATGTTGTTTTCTACTACAACATGACATTATTTCAACAATGAGATCCTTAGAATCTACCACCTAACTTTCTTGCTTGTTTCAAATCCTTTTTTTTTTTCTTTGCTTACTTTTATGCCTTTCCTGGGAGCAGAGAAAAATCTTGCTTCTCTCCTCTGTCACGCTGCAGCCACAAAAAGCTTCACAAACTGTCTCAGAGCAAACTGATCTTTCTAGTAAAACTTGACATCTTTGCCTAATTTGTCTGCTGTTACACAATGCTGAAGTGTAGTAAAGGCTGGAATCTTCAAGATCTCTAAGTTATATGATAAACAAAGCACAGATTTCTACTCTTTGTAAATTGTATTCTATTTGGAAGTTCTATTCCCCTCACCTTCCTCAAAACTTGAATGTGCTTTAAGTGAGGCATAATTCAAGATCCTTTTAAGAAGCACTCTCCAGCATCTAATATGTATGTTTCTTTTCTTACTCAGCCTCTGCCCCCTCTTGCCAAGCCAAGGAGTTTTAGTGAAATGTCTGCCGTGGCCTCTCTTCCATTGGACAGTGGCAGCCAAAGACTAGCTTGAGTAGTGACCAACAATTTGGGAGACAAAGTTATTGCAGGTAGATGTGCACAGACACACGCACGCATAGGTAAATATTTCAAAAAATAACTTTGTCACAGCTAACCCTATTCTAGTATCGCTATGGAACATACAATATGATAAGCACATAGTACATATTCAGTATGTTTGTGAATTTAAAAATGTATTGGTTCTGCTCTCTTCAAGACAGAGATATTACATTTGAATTCATATAAGCTCATTTTTTGCATTGATTTACTATGAATTAAAAGTAAAACAAATAAGGAATGTATACCAGAGAAATCGTCAACACCTTGGGAGATACTAAGATGGATTTACATGTAAAATCTGCCCTCAATGAGTTTATACGCTAATAGGAAGAGAGATATTTGTTCATAAATAACTCTAACACAAAGCAGATTGTGTGCTATAATAATAAGTCATATTAATAGCTACAATTTATTGGACCTTAATATCTGCCAAGCTTCATGCTTGGTACTTCATACACATTAACTTATTTATTGCACGTAACAACTAGTGATGTTGTTGTTATCATTTCAGTAGAAATAAAAAATCAGAGAAAGATAAGATTAACATTAGTGGGGTGGGATTAAGACCTTCCTCATTAATGAAGAAACATTTAAACTAGGTCTTTATTACAATGAGTGGGAAACTTAGAGGTGTATTTGGAGAATACAATATTATTGGCATCAAAATAACAAGAGATTTGTGAGGGGTTAATATGATTAGGAATGTACTTTGAAGAGATTTCTGATAGAAGTTTGAAGATCAGAGAGTAAAAATAACTCTCTCATCAAGAAGAATAAAATTAAATGTTAAATGCATCTTTAACGAATAATTGGCACATTAACTGAAAATTGCAGATTTTAATAACTCTATAAATTCTTTTAACTTAAGCAACTCTACAAATCCATAGTCCAGTTATGCATCAGTGCTCAAGGTACAGTGAAATTAGAAGCCAATGACATGTATGTCCCCTTTTAAAAAGCTGGATATTTAAATGTCTTTCGCTATCAAACACATAAAAATCTTCAAAAAATGCCATTATTTGATAATTATATTATATCTATTAAGTAATGAGTATTTGATGAATATGTTTCAATCCTTGAAAAAAGAAAGAAACTATAGTTATCTAATAATGTGATTGATTCACCTAATCCAAGGGACCTCTCTTTTGAATGAATCCTATAATTATTTATGGTCTTTAATGGAGCTTACATAGACACCAATTTTTGTCACCTCAACTTTGTTATAAATGTGTTAATAGATAAGAATCTGGAGCAAAATAAAAAGATCAAAGATTTTACAAGTCTAGGCGATAAGATTTGATCTGAACTAAAAATCAAATTTAAAAGGCACTCTTTTAAGCAATGTTTCTGTCCATTATAGCTGAGATTTAATAATTAATTACTAATGTCTCCATAGTTTTCTGGTAGGATTATGGGGCTAATAAAAGCAAAATTACATATTTTTGTAATTGTATAAGTCGATTAGCTTTCCACAGATAAACACACCATCTTTTCTCAGTGCTATTGATGAAAATTATGCTCAACAAACCACTGATTTCAATAGATATTAATAGGAATTATGTTAGAAAGAGATTCTCTGGTCAACTCAGTTTGAGAAAGTACTAACTTCAAAATTACTGCCAAGTACTTCAAAATACCAACTTCAGATTTTCATTTTGTTTTGTTTTTATTATAAACTTTCTCTTCACGTTTAAAATGCCCATATGCACTGCACATTTCTAAGAAAATAATATAGTATGTAGTATTTCTTAAAATTATATCACAGAATCCTTTATTATGTAAACTTTTTACCCAAATATTAAGCTATAAAATATATTTGAATATTCTGTTGTATGCCATACAATAAAAATTCTTGTAATATGTGTTTTTTTAAAATTTTTATTATAAGTTCCGGGGTACATGTGCAGGATGTGCAGGTTTGTTACATAGGTAAACGTGTGCCGTGGTGGTTTGCTGTACCTATCAACCCATCACCTAAGTATTAAGCCCGGCATGCATTAGGTATTTTTCTCAATGCTCTCCCTCCCTCAACCTCACCTACCAACAGGCCCAAGTGTGTGTTGTTACCCTCCCTGAGTCCATGTGTTCTCATTGTTCAGCTCCTACGTATAAGTGAGGAGATGCAGTGTTTGGTTTTCTGTTCCTGTGTTAGTTTGCTGAGGATAATGACTTCCAGCTCCATCAATGTCCCTGCAAAGCACATGATCTTAGTTGTTTTTATGGCTGCATAGTATTCCTTGGTGTATATGTACCATATATTCTTTATCCAGTCTATCACTGATGGACATTTGGGTTGATTCCATGTCTTTGCTGTTGTGAGTAATGCTGCAAAGAACATATGTGTGCACATATCTTTATAATATAATGATTTATATTCCTTTGGATATATACAGAATAATAGGATTGCTGGGTTAAATGGTATTTCTTGTTCTAGATCTTAGAGGAATCACCACACCATCTTCAACAGTGGTTAAATTGATTCACATTCCCACCAACAGTGTAAAAGCATTCCTATTTCTCTGCAACCTTGCCAGCCTCTGTTATTTCTTGACTTTTTAATAATCACCATTCTAACTGGCATAAGATGATATCTCATTTTGGTTTCGATTTGCATTTCTCTAATGATCAATGATGTTGAGCTTTTTTTCATATGTTTGTTAACCACATGAATGTCTTCTTTTAAGTAGTGTCTGTTCACATCCTTTGCTTACTTTTTAATAGGCTTGTTTTTTTTTCTTGTAAATTTGTGTAAGTTCCTTGTGGATTCTGGATATTAGACCTTTGTCCAATGGATAGACTGCAAAGATTTTCTCCATTCTGTAGGTTACCTGTTTGCCCTGATGACAGTTTCTTTTGCTGTGCAGAAGTTCTTTAATTAGATCCCATTTGTCAATTTTTGCTTTTGTTGCAATTGCTTTTGGTGATTTCATCATGAAATATTTTCCATGCCATGTCCTGAATTGCCTAGATTTTCTTCTAAGGTTTTTATGGTTTTGGGTCTTACATTTAAGTCTTTAATCCATCTTGAGTTAATTTTCATGTAAAGTGTAAGGAAGGGGTCCAGTTTCAATTTTCTGCATATGGTTAGCCAATTCTCCTAGCACCATTTATTAAATAGGGAATCCTTTCCCCGTTGCTTGTTTTTGTCAGTTTCATCAAAGATCAGATGATTGTAGATGTGCAGTTTTATTTGTAATTTCTCTATTGTATTCCATTGGTCTACATTCCCGTTTTTGTACCAGTACCATGATATTTTGTCTCTTGAAGCCTTGGAGTGTGGTTTGAAGTTTGGTACTGTGATGCCTCCAGCTTTTTTCTTTTTGCTTAAGATTGTCAGAGCTATATGAGCTCTTTTTTGCTTCCATAGGAATATTAAAATAGTTTCTTCTAGTTCTGTGAAGAATGTCAATGGTAGTTTAATGAGAATAGCCTTGAATCTATAAATTACTTTGGGCAGTATGGCCATTTTCACAATATTGATTCTATCCATGAGCATGGAATGTTTTTCCATTTGTTTGTGCCCTCTCTGATTTTCTTGAGCAGTTATTTGTAATTCTCCTTGAAGAGGTCCTTTACTTCCCTTGTTAGCTGTATTCCTAGGTAGTTTATTCTCTTTGTAGCAATTGTGAATGGGAGTTCACTCATCATTTGGCTCTCTGCTTGCCTATTGTTGGTGCATAGGAATGCTTGTGACTTTTGCACATTGATTTTGTATCCTGAGACTGCTGAGGTTGCTTATCAGCTTAAGAACCTTTTGGGCTGAGATGGTGGGGTTTTCTAGATATAGAATTATGTCATCTGCAAACAAAGACAATTTGACTTCCTCTTTTCCTATTTGAATACCCTTTAGTTCTGTCTCTTGCCTTATTTCTCTGGCCAGCACTTTCAATACTATGTTGAATAGGAGTGTTGAGAGAGGACATCCTTGTCTTGTGCTGGTTTTCAAAGGGAATGCTTCCTGCTTTTCCCCATTCAGTATGATATTGGCTGTGGGTTTGTCATAAATGGCTCTTATTATTTTGAGGTATGTTTCTTCAATACCTAGTTTATTGGGAGTTTTTAACATAAAGGGATGTTGAATTTTATTGAAGGTCTTTCCTGTGTTTATTGAGATAATCATGTGGTTTTTGTCTTTTGTTCTGTTTATATGATGAAGTATGTTTATTGATTTTTGCATATGTTCAACCAGCCTTGCATCCCACAGATGAAGCCAACTTGATTGTTGTGGATACGCTTTTTGATGTGCTGCTGTATTCAGTTTGTCCATATTTTATTGATAATTTTTACATTGATATTCATCAGGGATATTGGCCTAAAGTTTCCTTTTTGTTCTTCTTGTATCTCTGCCAGGTTTTGGTGTCAGGGTGATGCTGGCCTCATAGAATGAGTTAGAGAGAAGTCCCTCCTTTTCAATTGTTTGGAATAGTTTGAGAAGGAAGGGTATAAGGCTCCTCTTCGTATGACTGGTAGAATTCAGGTGTAAATCCATCTGGTCCTGGGCTTTCTTTGGATTGGTAAGCTATTTATTACTGCCTTAATTTCAGAACTTGTTGTTGGTCTATTCAGGGATCTGACTTCTTCCTGGTTTAGTCTTGGGAGGGTGTATGTGTCCAGGAATTTATCCACTTCTTCTAGATTTTCTAGTTTATTTGCATCAAGGCGTTTATAATAATCTCTGATGGTTGTTTGTATTTCTGTGGGGTCAGTGCTAATATCCCTTTATCATTTTTTATTGTTGTGTCTCTTTGATTCTTCCCTTTTTTCCTTATTATTAGTCTAGCTAGTGGTCTATTTATTAATATTTTCCAAAAACCAGCTTCTGGATTCATTGATTTTTTGGAAGGGTTTTTTGTGTCTCTGTCTCCTTCAGTTCTTCTCTGACCTTGGTTATTTCCTTTCTTCTGCTAGCTTTGGAGTTTCATTGCTCTTGGTTCTCTAGTTCTTGCAGTTGTGATGTTAAGGGGTCAATTTGAGGTTTTCTAGGTTTTTATGTGGGCATTTAGTGCTATAAATTTCCCTCTTGACACTGCTTTAGCTGCATCCCAGAGATTTTGGTATGTTGTCCCTTCATTCTCATTGGTTTCAAAGAACTTCTTGATTTCTGCCTCAATTTCATTATTTATCCAGGAGTCATTCAGGAGCAGGTTGTTCAGTTTCCATGTTATGGTATGGTTTTGAGTGAGTTTCTTAATCTTGAGTTCTAATTTGATTGTGCTGTGGTCTGAGAAACTGTTATGACTTCAGTTCTTTTGCATTTGCTGAGGAATGATTTACTTCCAACTATGTGATCAATTTTAGAGTAAGTGCCATGTGGTGTCGAGAAGAATGTACATTCTGTTGGGTGGAGAATTCTGTAGAAATCTATTAGGTCCACTTGATCCAGAGCTGAGTTAAAGTCTTGAATATCTTTATTAATTTTCAGTCTCAACGATCTAATATTGACAGTGGGGTGTTAAAGTCTCCCACTATTATTGTGTGGGAGTCTAAGTGTCTTTATAGATCTCTAAGAATTTGTTTTATGAATCTGGGTACTCCTGTATTGGATTCATGTATATTTAGGATAGTTAGATCTTCTCGTCGAATTTACCCCCTTTATCATTATGTAATGATAATTTATCTTTGTTGGTTTAATGTCTGTTTCGTCAGAAACTAGGTTTGCAACCCCTGCTTTTTTCTGCTTTCCATTTCTTGGTAAAATTTTCTACTTCCTTTTATTTTAAGTCTATGTGTGTCTTTGTTTGTGAGATGGGTCTCTTGAATACAGCATGCCTATGGATCTTGATGCTTTATCCAGCTTTCCATTCTGTGTCTTTTAATTTGGTCATTTAGCCCATTTACCTTTAAGGTTAATATTGTTATATGTGAATTTGATCCTGTCATCATGATGCTAGCTGGTTGTTTTACAGACCTCTTTATGTAGGTGCTTCATAGTGTCACTGGTCTGTATACATACTTCAGTGTGTTTTTGTAGTGGCTGGTAACTTTTTTTTAAACATATTTAGTGCTTCCTTCAGGAGCTTGTGCAAGGCAGGCCTGGTGTTGATGAATTCCCTCAACATTTGGTTGTCTGAAAAAGATTTTATTTCTCCTTTGCTTCTGAAGTTTAGTTTGGCCAGATATGAAATTTTAGACTTAAATTTTTTTCCTTTAAAAACGTTAAATATAGCCACCACCCCCCCATTTCTTATGAGTTGTAGGGTTTCTGCTGAGAGGTCTGCTGTTAGTCTGATGGGCTTCTATTTATAGGTGACCTCGGCTTTCTCTCTGGCTGTCCTTAACATTTTTTGCATTCATTTTGACCTTGGATAATCTGATGATTATGTGTATTGGGGTTGATATTCTCATGGAGTATCTTACTGGAGTTCTCTGGATTTCCTGAATTTGAATGTTGGCTTCTTGTGCTAGGTTGGGGAAGTTCTCTGGAATAATATCCTGAAGTGTGTTTTCCAACTTGGTTCCATTCTTCACATCTCTTTCTGGTACCCCTATAAGTCATAGGTTTGGTCTTTTAACATAATCCCATAGTTCTTGGAGGTTTTGTTTGTTCTTTTATATTATCCTTTTTCTTTTTTTTGGAAATTATTTATTTATTTATTTATTTATTTACTTATTTATTATTATACTTTTTTATTATTATACTTTAGGTTTTAGGGTACATGTGCGCAATGTACAGGTTAGTTACATATGTATACATGTGCCATGCTGGTGCGCTGCACCCACTAACTCGTCATCTAGCATTAGGTATATCTATCCCTCCCCCCTTCTCCCACCCCACAACAGTCCCCAGAGTGTGATGTTCCCCTTCCTATATTCTTTTTCTCTAATTTTGTGTGCCTGCCTTATTTCAGCAAAATAGTCTTCAAGCTCTGATATCCTTTCTTCCACCTGGTCTACTGAGCTATTAATACTAGTGTTTGCATTGTGAAGGTCTTGCGTTATGTTTTTCTGCCCCCAGGTCATTTATGTTCCTCTCTAAACTGGTTATTCTGGTTAATAGCTCCTGTATGTTCTAGTTAATAGCTCCTGTAATGTCTTATCGTGGTTCTTAGCTTCTTGCAATGATATAACATACTCCTTTAGTTCAATGAAGTTTGTTATTACCCATCTTCTGAATCCTACTTCTTTCACTGTATCCATCTCAGCCTCAGCCCAGTTCTGTGCCCTTGCTGGAAATGTGTTGAGATCACTTGGAGAAGAGGCACTCTGGCTTTTTGAGTTTTTAGCATTTTTGCTTTGATTTTTTTCTCATCTTCATGAGTTTATCTACCTCTAATCTTTGAGGCTGCCGACCTTTGGATAGGGTTTTTGTGGGGTCTTTTTTGTTGATTTCATGGTTATTGTTATTGTTTTCTATTTGTTTTTCTTTTAGCAGTCAGGCCCTTCTTCCGTAGGGCTGCTGCAGTTTGCTGGGGGTCCACTCCAGACCCTATTCACCTGGGTCCCTCCTGCCACTGGAAGTATCACCAGTGGAGGCTGCAGACCAGCAAAGATGGCAACCTGATCCCTCCTCTGTCCCAGAGGGGCACCGACCTGATGCCAGCCAGAATGAACCTGTATGAGGTGTCTGGAGACTCCTGTTGGGAGGTCTCACCTAGTCAGGAGGAACAAGATCAGGGACCCACTTAAATAAGCAGTCTGGCCGCCCCTTGGCAGAGCAGGTGTGCTGCTCTTGGGGGATTCCCCCTTGTCCAACCTGTCCTGACTCTCAAAAACCAGCAGGCAGAAAAGATTGAGACCACTGATCCACAATACCATAGCCATCCCTCCTCCTAGGGGCTCCTCTCAGGGATATCAGAGTTCTGTCCATAAACCCCCGGCTGGGGATGCTGAAATTCCTGTAGGGAGACCCCACCCAGTGAGAAAGAGTGGATTGGGGTCCCACTTAAAGAAATATTCTGGCCACTACCTGCTTCACATACTGTGCTGTGCTGTGGGGAATTGTTTCTGGTCCATACTGGCCAGTCTCGCTGGCACCAGCAGTAGGGGAAAAAGGCCAACTGGAGCCGCAGTGATTGCGACTGCCTCTCTACCCCAGGAACTAAGTCTTCTTAGGCAATCTCCAGCCTGCTGCACTGGCCAGTTGGGATTCCAAGTCAGTGAATTTTACCTTGTGGGGCTCCATGGGAGTGAGGCTGCTTGGCTTCCTGGCTTCAGCCCCCTTCCCACTGGAGTGGATGCATCTCTTGCCTTACTAGAGTTCCCAGAGCCACAGTATGCAAATACTCCTGTGTCTCAGTGCCTGCTCGAGTTTCCGCCCACTTGCGCAGCCGCTGGGAGTCTGCACAACAGTGTTCTTGGGATCCCAGGCCCTGGTGGCGTGGGCTCACGAGGGGACCTCCTGATCCTTGGGTTGCAAGGATCCGTGGGAAAAGCATGATCTTCAGGGAGGCTAGCACAATCCCTCACCACCTCCCTTGGCTGGAGGAGGGAGCTCCCTTTGCCCTGTGTAGCTCTCGGGTGGGCCCTCACTCCACCCTGCTTTTTATTGCTCTCTGTGGGTCATGCCAACCACCTAGTCAGTCCCAATGAGAAAACCTTGGTACCTCAATTGAAGATGCAGAATTCACTCGCAGTTTTCATCCTTCTTGGTGGGAGGTGCAAAGCAGAGCTGTTTCTATTTGGCCATCTTGGCTGCTCCCCTCCATATGTGTTGTTTTTATGTTCAGATTCAAATAATCCTAATACATGGGGAAAAATTAATGATTTCTTTCTATATGTGTATCTGGTTGGCTACTTTATTCAAATAATACTTAGATGGATGCTGATTGGACACATTTCATAAGCCAATGGCTATTTGCTGCATGGTGACAGTTTAGTTTCTGTTTCCCTGAAGTCGGAGATTTAAACGCAAAGAATTTACTTGGGTGGGGCAGTGGACACCAGCAGAGGCATTGATGTGTAAGACAGGGAAGGCAAGGCAGCTGATAATGAGTATGTTCTTAAGCCAGTTACCACAATGGACAACCAAATATTAATCTTGCAAGCAAATCCTGTAAAACCTTTCAAAAATGCATGCTTTCACATTATCCCAGCTATGGGATGCCGGAACTGTGATGTTCATACCTGCACACCAACCAGTCATTTGTTAAGGGCCGTCCTTGGGAGTTAGGAGTGGGTTGGGGAGGTGATAAGGGGGATTGTTTTCTAGGCACTTCTGGGCAAAATGGTCTCTGGCAGTACTACTCAACACATTATCTGTTAACAGAACATGTTTACCAATTATGCAAATAGCTTTCCAAATTGCCAGTGCATATCAAGTGGTGAATAGATTGCAAGGAATCATCTAATAATAGATTAATGGGGCTTGAGAACAAGATGGTGAATTGGGCATGCATTTCTTACTTCCTATTGCATTGAATTTTCAAGACATGGGGAAAAAGAGCCTTGCAAGGGAAAAAGTCATTAAAGCAGTGGAAAATAAGAAATGGTACCACTAGTAGTCTAGAAATGTTGAGAGACCTCTAACAAGAGGAAAGTAGGTAGAATGGCATTGACAAAATCAGATCCCAAAATATGCAGAGAGGCTTCTTATAGGTAAGAATGGTTCTGTGGAAGCTCTAAGCATGGGGTCACTTCATGAAGAAATAGAAGAGAGTCTTGAAGTATATATCAGGGTGATTAATTAGAAAACTTTGGAGCGGCAAAGTTTTTTTTTTTTTCCTCTCCACCTCTTTTATTTGTGTTGAATACTTGGCAGAAGGCCATGAGTATTAGTCCTGAGGCTGAGAATGAACAGCAGAGCTTGTATTGCCTTTAGACACCCAGAAAAGGCAGGGAATCTCTGACAGTCAGAGGACAACCGTATCAGGAGCATGTTCCCTTTCCCTTCACTCTGCCAGAGTAGACCATGGTAAACAGATTAGGCAGGAGATGGAGACAGAGGTGCTCAAAACAATTCTGAGCACACCAACATGAACTATCAAATTAATCTGAGGGAAATAAATATCATAGAAAGCAAAATGCTAAAATTAAGCAACTGGAGATTTAACACTCCCCTCCTTCACCAAATGAGGGGGAGGGGAGACACTTAATATGGTGTGGTTGAAGAGTAGAATGTTCTCTGATAACTGGTGAATTACCAAGTAATATTGAACCAAGTAATTCTTTGCCAAAGCAAGTGAAATGGGTACATGCTGGAACGTAAGAGGGAAAACCGAACCTTGGTGAAAAGAGATCCAGTTATACCAATGTTATTCTAGGTAGATTTCCAGAGAGAGAGGTTAAAATAAATGTAAAGAGGAAAAGTAACTAAATCATGGAAGAAAATTTCCCAGACTTACTGCTGACCACCGGCAAGTTGGATGGCAAAAAGGATAAATGTTAACTATCCACACATAGACACATAGTGATGAAATGTTAGAACAGTGATGATAAAGATAAAAACCTTTAAATGGTTTCATACAGAAAAATGAAACAAAAACAAAGCAAAAACATGCAGAGTCTCCACAAAAGAGAATGAGTCATATCACTGTCACACTTATTATCTACAACATCAGGTAAAAAACGTGGAGCAGGAATACTTGATATTAAATAATAACATCAAGAAAAGCTCATCAACATTAAATACAACTGATTTGTTAGGAAAGAGAAGTAAAATTCATCAAATGCCTAATGGATTAAAACTTTTGTAATATGATTTTATCTCACCTAGAGGTAGATAAGGCATGGAGATATTAATTACTCAAAGCAAGACAGAAGTTATGAGTAGATGTATGATACAAACTCATGTCTTTTAGATGCTATGAGCTCTTGTGCTATCCATTGCTATTTTCTTTGTATTTCTTTTTATTATTATTCAAAAAATATTTGTGGGTACATAGTAGGTGTATATATTTATGAGGTACATGACATGTTTTGGTACAGGCATGCAATGTGAAATATGCACATCATGGAAAATGGGGTATCCATCCCCCCAAGCATTTCTCCTTTCTGTTAAAAGCAATCTAATTACATTCTTTGTTATTTAAAAATATACAATTATTATTGACTTATTGCTACCCTATTGTACTATCAAATAGTAGGCCTTATTCATTCTTTCTATTTTTTTTGCTTTTGTATCCATGAACCAAACCTACCCCCATCCCCCACCCAGACTCCACTACCCTTCCCAGCCTCTGGTAACCATCCTTCTACTCTCTATGTCCATGAGTTCAATTGATTTGATTTTTAGATCCCACAAATAAGTGAGAACATGAGATGTTTGTTTTTCTATGCCTGACTTATTTCACTTAATGTAATGATCTCCAGTTCTATCCATATTGTAGCAAAAGACTGGATCTCATTCTTTTTATGACTGAATAGTACTCCACATTTTCTTTATGCATTCATCTGTTGATAGACCCTTAGGTTGCTTTGGAATTTTAGCTATTGTAAACAGTGCAGCAACAAGCATAGGAGTGCAGATATCTCTTCAATATACTGATTTTCTTTTTCGGGGGTATATACCCAGCAGTGGGATTGCTGGATTTTATGGTAGCTCAATTTTTAGTTTTTGGAGGAACCTCCAAACTGTTCTCCATAGTGATTGTACTAATTTACATTCCCACTAACGGTGTACCAGGGTTCCCTTTTCTCCACATTCTCACCAGCATTTGTTATTGCTTGTCTTTTGGAAGCCATTTTAACTAGAGTGAGATGATATCTCATTGCAGTTTTGATTTGCATTTCCCTAATGATCAGTGATGTAGAGCACCTTTTCCTATGCTTGTTTGCCATTTGTATGTCTTCTTTTGAGAAAGGTTTATTCAAATCTTTTGCCCGTTTTTAATCAGATTAGTAGATTTTTTTTCCTATAGAGTTGTTTGAGCTCCCTATATATATTGGCTATTAATCCTTTGGCAGAGAGGTAGTTTGAAAGTATTTTCTCCCATTCTGTGAATTGTCTTTTCACTTTTTTGATTGTATCCTTTGCTGTGAAGAAGCTTTTTAACTTGATGTGATCCCATTTGTCCATGTTTGCTTTGGTTGCCTGTGCTTATGGGGTATTGCTCAAGAAGTCTTTGCCCAGACCAATGTCCTGGAGATTTTACCCAAAGTTTTCTTGTAATAGTTTCATAGTTTGAGGTCTTAAAATTAAGTCTTTAATCCATTTTGGTTTCATTTTTGTATATGTCAAGAGATAGGGGTCTAGTTTCACTCTTTTGCGTATGGATATCCAGTTTTCCTAGCACCATTTATTGAAGAGACTGTCTTTTCCCTAGTGTATGTTGTTAGCAGCTTTGTCAAAAATGAGTTCAGCCAGGGGCGGTGGCTCATGCCTGTAATCCCAGCACTTTGAGAGGCCGAGCCAGGCAGATCACGAGGTCAGGAGTTCCACACCAGCCTGGCCAATGTGGTGAAACCCCGTCTCTAATAAAAATACAAACATTTAGCCGGGCGTGGTGGCAGATACCTGTAATCCCGGCTACTCAGGAGGCTGAGGCAGGAGAATCACTTGAACCCGGAAGGCAGAAGTTACAGTGAGCCGAGACCATGCCACTGCACTCCAGCCTGGACAACAGAGCGAGGCTCTGTCTCAAAAGAAAAAAAAAAAAAAAAAAAAAAGAGTTCCCTGTAGGTGGGTGAATTTGTTTCTGAGTTCTCTATTCTGCTCTATGGGTCTATGTGTATGTTTTTATGTCAGTACAATGCTATTTTGGTTACTACAGCTCTGCTATATAATTTGGAGTCATGTAATGTGATTTCTTCAATTTTATTCTTTTTGCTTAGGATAACTTTGGCTATTCTGGGTCTTCTGTGATTCCGTATAAATTGTAGGATTGTTTTTCTTTATTTATATGAAGAATGTCATTGGTATATTGATAGAGATTGCATTGAATCTGTAGATTACTTTGTATAGTATGGACATTTTAACTATATTCACTCTTGTGATCCATGAACATGAATTATCTTTCCATATTTTTGGTGTCCTCTTCAATTTTCTACATCAGTGTTTTATAGTTTTAATATAGAAATCTTTCATTTCTTTGGCTAATTCCTAGATATTTAATTTTATGTATGGCTATTGTAAATAGGACTACTTTTTAAATTTCTCTTTCACATTGTTCAGTGTTGGCATATATAAATGATACTGATTTTTGTATATTGGTTTTGTATCCTGCAACTTTACTGAATTAGTTTGTCAGATCTAATAATTTTCTTGTGGAGCCTTTAGGTTTTTCCAAATATAAGATCATATCACTAGCAAATAGAGATAATTTCAATTCTTCCCTTATAATTTGGATGCCCCTTATTTATTTCTCTTGTCTGATTGCTTTAGCTAGGATTTACAGTACTACGTTGAATAACAGCTGTGACAGTGCGCATCCTTGTTGTGTTCCACATCATGAAGAAAGGCTTTCATTTTTTCTCTATTGAGTATGACACTAGCTGTGAGTCTGTTTTATATGGCTTTTATTATGTGGGTGTTTGTTCTTTCTAGTCCCAATTTTTTGTGGGTTTTTATCATGAAGGGATGTTGGATTTTATCAAATGCTTTTTCAGCATCCCTTGAAATAATCATATGGTTTTTATCTTTCATTCTGTTAATATGATGTATCACACTGTTTGATTTGCATATGTTGAAATACACTTGCATCACAGGGATAAATCCCAGTTGGTGATGATGAATGGTCTTTCTAATATAGTTTTGAATTTGGTTTGCTAGTATTTTGTTGAGGATTTTGCATCAATATTCATGAAAGATATTGGCCTGGAATTTTTTTTAATGTGTCTTTTTTTTGTAACAAGGTAATACTGGCCTCATGGAATGTGTTTGAAAGTATTTTCTCCTCCTCTATTTTTTGGAATAATTTGAGTAGAATCGATATCAGGAGTTCTTTAAATGTTTGGTAGAATTAATCGTTGAAGCCTTCAGGTCCTGACCTTTTCTTTACTGGGAAACTTCGTATTATAGCTTCAGTTTCATTACTTGTTATTGGTCTGTTCAGGTTTTGGAATTCTTCCTATTTAAATATTGGTAGGTTGTATGTATCTAGGAATTTGTCAATCTATTCTATATTTTCCAATTTATTGGCATATACTTGCTCATAGGAGCCACTAATGATCCTCTGAATTTCTGCAGTATCAGTTGTAATGTCTCCTTTTTCATATCTGATTTTATTTGGATTTTCTTTCTTTTTTCTTCGTCTGGCTAAAGTTTTACCAATTTTGTTTAGCTTTTCAAAAAAACAATTTTTTGTTTCATTGATATTTTGTATTTTTTTAATTTCACTTTCATTTATTTCTGCTCTGACCTTCATTATTTTATTTTTCTTTTACTAATTTGGGATTTGGTTTGCTCTCGCTTTTCTAATTCTTTAAGATTCTTAGTTAGGCTGTTTATTTGTATTTTTTCCTCCTTTTTGATGTAGACACTTACAGCTATAAACTTGCCTCTTAGTACTTCTTTTGTTTTATCCCGTAGGTTTTGGAGTGTTGTGTTTCCATTATAATTTGTTTCAAGAAAATTTGCAATTTCCTTATTAATTTCTTCACTGACCAACTGGTCATTCAAGAGCATATTGTTTAATTTCAGTGTTTTTGTATAGTTTCCAAGATTCCTCTTGTTCTTAATTTCTAGTTTTCTTCCATTGTGGTTAGAGAAGATGCTTAATATTATTTCCATTTTTCTGAATGTTTTTAAGACTTGTTTTGTGACCTAACATATGGTTGATCCTTGAGAATGATCCATGTGCTGAGGAAAAGATTTTGTATTCTGCAGTTTTTGGATGAAATATCCTGTAAATATCAATTAGATTAATTTCGTCTGTAGCGCAGTTGAAGTCTGATTTTTTTTTATTGATTTTCTGTCTGGAAGATCTGTCCAATGCTGAAAGTGATATGTTGAAGTCTCCAACTATTATTGTGTCAGGGTCTATCTCTCTCTCTTTAGCTCTAATAATATTTCCTTTGCATAGCAATCAAGCAAGACCCCATCTCAAAAAAAAGAAAAAGAAAAAGAAAAGAAAAGAAAAAAAAGCAACAGCAGCCATGAGGATATTTGGAAGAAAATTTGACATATGAGTGCTGTTGGTAATAACTTTGTAAAAATTACACAAGCCATGGAGCATGTTGTTATGACAATTCCAGGCTGAAATATGAGAGTAAGACAACATAGTTATATCAACTGTGACAAGCTTCCAATTTCCTGTTATTACGTTGAATTTCACGTGCTTGCATTAACATCAGAAATACAGTATAATATATATTAGATACACACCTACACAGATAGTTTTACCACCCCCTCCTAAAAAAAAAGGAGAAATGGAAAGGCATTTCTATATAAACAATAAAATAACAAAAGCAACATAATAAACCAAAGTACTTGTAAAGCCACAACATAAGCAAGGATTGATGTCCCCCAATACACAGGACTGATATGGTTCTGTAAAGTTGCAGCTGATGCTAATAGCATGGCTTGGAAGCAGTCATAATCCAGAATGCATACAAAGGCATAAAAAATTCTCATTCTGAAAGTGAGTGCTTAACCCAGAAACATAGATTACCCAAGGAAGCACAATGCCATTGGTAGAAACACTCCAATAAGTGTTAACACTCATACTGACACACTAGGAATACTAGAGTACTCTATACTGACTTAAATACATTTAATACCCTCAATAAACAAAGGGATCAAGTTCATTGTATCGGTTATTGGTTAGAAGTTACGAAAAAAAAAAGAACCAGGGAACGATAAGTAGACACTTATGAAGAAAAACTATTGTGGTATTTTGAAAAAACGTGTTGAAATACAGTAAAAATATTAACACAAGTTTTTTGCTAAATAAACACAGCTGAAAAATAGTAGGCAGAAAGGTCAGGTGTAGCAGTATTCTGAAACAGATTTTAAAATATATATAAAAAAGAGAAGCCATGAAAGAGAAGACTGGAAAAATATATAGATCACCTTAATTTTTTAACTAAGATTTCTGAATGAAAGAGTTGAAAATTGATGGGTCCAAAATAATTGAAAAAATCATAAATAAAAATTTTCCAGAATTGAAAGTACATATGGATCCTGATATTGGAATAACTCTTTTGGTATATAGCAGGACAAATGAAAAAATGAAACTTGTACAGAATCTTGTAGTTTCAATTTGGAGTCACAGATAAGAAGAAATTTCTAGAAGTTAACCACAGTACACTTTCAAATTCCCCTAGAGAGTGGTTAAAAATTCTCAACAAATGTGTCAATATTTTCCAAGTATGAAATTTTGGGCTATTAATATACATGATGGCTGGTGTTGGTGCTCTTACTTTGTTCTATTTCTTTCAGAGTAGAAAGTAATGTTTAACTACATTAATCCTATTTAAGATTTCTTTTCAATCATTATTTAAAATTGCTATAGCAATTAAAGGATGTTTTACTGTTTGGTATTATGTCATAGATTTGAAAATTATTGCTGTAAAAGATCATCAGTTTTTTTTTTTAATGAATGGAGAGCATCGTCTATGTGTATTCTGAATTCTTAGTCTTGCTGCCCACATGTATTAAATTGTATGAGCTATTGAGAAGAGAAGAATCTCATAAGTAAACAGGAAAACCAGGATAATATTCCTAAAAGCACTCTGATACTGTTTGTCTCCTTGCTACAAAATGCCTTTTTCTACTTGTTAAAGTGATTCATATTTATTTTTTATGAAATTATCTATCTTTGAATCTATATCTGTAGTGTATCAATATATTTGAATATACAAAATAATCTCTATGGCTACTGTTTTATATAATATCCCTCATTTTAATTCATATATTTTAAGTTATCTATGATTTAAAACAGCTAATATTGGCATTGAATTTCGAAATCTACAGATTTTAGAGTCAGTTTAATGGAATATGCAAGCAGAGGTGAATGGCATGATCTTTTTGTGAATATATATTTAAATAAACTACTATGTACACTTATTTTACATAAGATTATATTCTCTGAAATTTATGTGACTGCTTTAAAATGTAGCTAACATGAATTGTCTTTAGATGAAATTACATCTTCTTTGTAAGCTATCTGTTCCCTTTACCATGTATTTAATTACTAAGCATGGAGTAAAGGGGAAAAGATACAAGTCAGTGTCTAAGTCAAGGATATAAAATAAAATACCTCCTATCTCTGAAAAGCTTAGACTGCAAAATTTGTTGAGCAAATATGCATAGTGATTTAACAGTTTAACTTTTCTTCCCTCATATCAGAACATTCAGCTAATGTATTTACTATGAGAATTTCTGCTGCTTTTATGAGTGGAAGGTTGAGGTTGGGTTGAGGTACAAAATAAACTACTTAACAAAAAAATCCGCAAGCAAACAAAGAATCGTACTTATCTACTGCTCAAAATTTGGGAGGAAAAGAGATGTTATGTACCACAGTTAAAAATATATTTCTGTATATAGCCATGCCCAAGGGCAGTAACTATGTCTTATTTAAATTATTACCCCTGATGCCTACAACATATAATTTTGCTGCACAGTTGAGTACGCTGCCTATATAAACTAAGGTTTAAAGGAAAGTTCACAGATACTTAATAGAATTAATAGTTAAAGTACAAATAAGACTTTATATGCCTGGTTGTTTTATAATGTATCTACTCTAGAGTATTGGAATAAAAAACATGAAGGACATTGGCCTGCACTCTTCAAAACTATCAAGGTCATGAAAGACAGACCTCTTCCTGATTAAAGGAGACTTAATAGATACAACACCTAAATGCATATGATTTGGATCCTAAACAAGGAAAACAAAAAGATTTTTTGTTGTTGTTATTCTATTTTTTTTTTTTTTTTTTTTGAGATGGAGTCTCGCTCTGTCGCCCAGGCTGGAGTGCAGTGGCGCGATCTTGGCTCACTGCAAGCTCTGCCTCCGGGGTTCACGCCATTCTCCTGCCTCAGCCTCCTGAGTAGCTGGGACTACAGGCGCCTGCCACCACACCCAGCTAATTTTCTGCATTTTTAGTAGAGACAGGGTTTCACTGTGTTAGCCAGGATGGTCTTGATCTCCTGACCTTGTGATCTGCCCGCCTCGGCCTCCCAAAGTGCTGGGATTACAGGCGTGAGCCACCGTGCCCTGCCTGTTGTTGTTATTCTTTTGCAATAATGGACATGAAATTAATTGGTGAAATCTGAAAAAGTTTTTAGATCTAAATAATAACAGTGTATCAAAGTTAATTTCCTGATTTTGATAATGTCCTATGACAAGCTTGTCCAACCTGCCGCCCTCCAGCCACATGCAGCTCAGGATGACTTTGAATGCAGCCCAACACAAATTTTTAAATTTTCTTAAAACCTTACGAGTTTTTTTTTTTTTTTAGACTTATCAGCTATCATTAGTGTTAGTGTATTTTATATGTGGCCCAAGACAATTCTTCTTCCAGTGTGGCCCAGGGAAGCCAAAAGATTGGACATCCCTGTTATGGCTAAGTGAAAGAATTTCCTTGTTTTTTTTAAAAAAAGGAAATACTGCAACATTTAGAAATACAAAGGCGTCATGTCTGCAATGTGAGAGTACACAGGAGAAGACGTAGTAACAGATTAACATTTGAAGAATCTAGGTGAATATTATACAAGAATCGTTTGCTCTATAATTGCAGCATTTCTGTAAATTTGAATTTTTTAAAGGTAACTAAAAGAATATGTATGGTCATTTTATGATCTTGACAGGCTTTAGAGAAAGTATAGACTTGACAGTGAATCTATTGGTAAGATGTTCAACATTATTTTAAAGGATTGATTCAGAATTTTGATGGATAAAGAGGGAAGATACACAAAGGTAAAAAATGATAATGTTGGTCAGACACAGTGGCTCACGCCTGTAATCCCAGCACTATGGGAGGCCGAGGTGGGCAGATCACCTGAGGTCAGGAGCTCAAAACCAGCCTGGCAAACATGGTGAGACCCCATCTCCACTAAAAATACAAAAATTAGCCAGGTGTGGTGGCACATGCCTGTAATCCTAGCTACTCAGGTGGCTGAGGCCAGAGAATCACTGGAACCCGGGAGGCAGAGGTTGCAGTGAGCCAAAATCACGCCATTGCACTGCAGCCTGGGTGACAGAGCAAGACTCTGTCTCAAAAAAAAAAAAAAAAAGATAATGTTTACATATATAATTACAAAAGAACAATAATAACAGCAGAAATTAAGATTAGTTTGAGGTACATATTTCAGATTTTCTTAGCTCTGATAATAGGAAAAAAAAATTAGGTGTTTTTTTGTTGTTGTTGTTGTTGTTGTTGTTGTTGTTGAGACGGAGTTTCGTTCTTGTTGCCCAGGCTGGAGTGCAATAGCACGTCCTCGGCTCCCTGCAACTCCGCCTCCCAGGTTCAAGTGATTCTTCTGCCTCAGCCTCCACAGTAGCTGGGATTACAGGTGCCCACCACCACGCCCAGCTAATTTTTTTGTATTTCTGTTAGAGACGCAGTTTCGCCATGTTGGCCAGGCTGGTCTGGAACTCCTGACCTCAGATGATCCACCCGCCTTGGCCTCCCAAAGTGCTGGGATTACAGGCGTGAGACAGTGCGCCCAGCCCCTAGTGTGATGAATTAAGATACAGACTAAAAACACACTTCCAAAATGGCAATAACTTATAGGTGAGTTCAATGAATTGGCAGGGAAGGAAACAATAGAAAGACAGCTTGGAAGATTTTCAATAGCAACTGTCCATTCAGTAGAACAAATCAGCAGTTCCTGCTTTTTTCTCAATGCTGTGGCATTGTTTTCAGTGGGGCTTTAAAGGGAAGTGGCTGCATGCCAGTTTCTGTGTTCTCATCCAGCTGTTCAGACACTAAAATGACTTAAATAACAAAGGCTGAAGTTTGAGAAGCCATGCAGTTTGCCTCCAAGACAAGTGAACATCTTAACAGAGTATTTACAAATTTATTTAAAATGGCAATCATTGGTCCTGAGAGATAGGGAAGAAAAAAAACATCCTTATTTAACTAAGAAAATGATCAGTAGATGAAATATCCAAGAGGTGTTTCTTAATACATCTCTATTCTGTTCCTATTTTATCCTGTTATACTGCAGTTCCCTGAATTCTCAAACTCAGAATTTGACAAAGTAGAAAAAAATTAAGTGAATTTACTTGATGTTTTGAAAACAAAACACAAACAACTTTGCCTAGTACATGTATAAATTTATTACATAGTCGCTATAGATTGACTTTCCACCTTTCAAAATAATAGACAACAAAAATGAATCTGAATTTGTAAAGCACGTTGAACCTCCTCAAGCTCTTGAAATAAAGTTATTCATTAGCAATAGCTCAATGATTAAATTCAGGATAACATGGGATTTTTTGAAAAAGTGTGAAAGCAAATAGAAGCATTTAATAGCTGCTTTACTATTTTGTGTTCTGTGGAAGATTATGTTCCAATTTAATAAATAATGAAAAGGAACATTTTCTTCCTATTTTTAAGTAAAAATATGAGTTATATTTGAGCATGGTTGTGGTGCACTTCTTTTGGATACTTACTTAGTTATTTAACTTGTAAATATCCAGGAAATTCGAAAAACTAACATAAACCAAATATTTTCATTATGAGTAGCATACCATTTGAATATTTAAAGTATGCTACAAAAATAACATGTAAGGTGTACACTTCTTGTTAAGAAGATTTAAAAAAATCAATGCTATAGTCTTCCAACTCACTCATCATGGGACTTCATTATTTGAATTTATTCAGAGTAAACAAACAAACAAAACCTCTCAAATCTCATTCTGCATAAATCTGATAATGGTTCTGACCAATTAAAACTTACATGACCAAAATAGATCATCTGTACTTTATTACGTGGAGCACTTCACAGAATAATTATTTGAAGGATAAATAAAAGATAACTACTCTCCGTTTTCAAAGTGTTATTAAAAAGCTAGCAAAAACCAGTTCCATTGTATGTTTTCAATTAAGCAACACAATTTACCAGAACCCAAGGATTTTTATAAGCAGTTTATCTACCCTTAATAATGGACTAGACAGTAAAGTAACTGGATCTCTGCCTTTTTTTTTTCTTGGCCAAGGAGGTGATGATAAGTAACTGTATTTGCAGTAGTGTGAGAGCCCTCTTTTTTTCTACTGTAATGCAGTGATTTTTAACTTCACATTATTCCTACATGATACCTTCCATGCTATTTTAATGTCTATATATAATTTTCTGTAAACTACTTTACCATAGACTGTATTATATTAGGCATTTACCAATTATTTCAAGCTTCAATTCTATGGACGGTCATTTCTAATGGAAAATCCACAGTCCAGGATGGCCTATCTGGTGGTTTATAAAAAAATTCACACTCCAGAGGTGGCTACCACAAGCACCTGTGCTATCTGTATCTCCACCAGTACCAAGCATTTTGCTGAATTTCATCCTAAATGTCAAAAGGAGTTTTAATCAATTAAATTAAAAATTTTATAATTGCCATGATTACTTTCATTGGTGAAATTACAGTTTTTCATATTATTTAGTTTGGTTATAATATTTTTAAGATATCTCCACTGTTAAAATGAATAAGGATCATGCAAATAATGTGATTCAGTAATTCTACTACTGGGTATATATCCAAAGGATTTGAAGTCAGGATCTTAAAGAGATCCCTGCTCCCCTATGTATAATGCAACATTATTCATAATAGCCAAGATATAGAATCAACCTAAGTGTCTGTGTATATATGAATGCGTAAAGAAAATGTGGTGTATTTACATAAAGTAATACTATTTACTTTAAAAAAGATGGAAATCCTGTCATTTGCAACAATGTGTATTAACCTGGAGACATTATGCTAAGTTATATGAGCCAGACAAAGAAAAACAAATACTGTATTATCTTATATATGGAATCTAAAAATGTTGAATTCATAGAAGGAGACAATAGAGCGGTGATTACCAGACCTGGGACTTGGGGAGATTGGAGAGAGATGTTGGTCAAAGGATACAAAATTTTAGTTAGACAGTAGGAAGTTCAAGAGACCCATGGTACAGCATGGTGACTATAATTAATAACAATATACTGTATGCTGGAAAATTGCTAAGAGATTTGGTGTTCTCACCACAAAAACGAAGGATAAGTACGTGAGGTAATGGATATATTAATTAGTTTCATTTAGTCATTCCACAATGTATACATATGACAAAACATATTGTACACCATAAATATAAACGATTTTTATTTGTCAAGTTATCATTAGAAAAGGAAAGCCCTGTATATGTTTAGCATAAGGCATGTTCAGAAAACAACTGAAAAGTCTCCAAACTTTCACCTCAGGCTGAGGCCTAGGCTCATTGCAATCCTGGATATGTGTTAAGGAAGAGCACCAGCAAAGGGACAATCTGCAAATACTGGGAGGGTAATATTGTTTGTTGTTGTTGGTGGTGGTGGTGGGGTGTGTGTTTGTATTTTGTTGTCATTTTTATAAACTTCTTATATTCAAGAAAATCTCTGTCAAAACACTAGCTGAACAGAGACTTCGGTGATGACTTATGACAAGCAACACATGGATACATACACTGGTCACTGAAATAGTTGAGTATTATAGCCTTCAACAATAATAACATCAAAACAATAAACCCTGGAAAGGAGGGGAATTTGATTCCACAGTTATCACATTATAATACTTAAGTGCCAATTTTCAACAAGAAAATAACAAAGCGTACAAAGTAAATGAAAAACATGACCCATACAAAGAAACAAAATGAATTAACAGAAACCGTCTCTGAGTAAGCACAGAAATTGGACTTATTAGACAAAGACTTTTAAAATGTCTTAAATATATTCAAAGTCTTAAAGGAAAACATGGACAAACATGTAATGGAACTTAGGAGAATAATGAACAATATGAGATTAGCAATTAGAAGATAGAAATTTTTAAAAAATAAGCAAACAGAAATTGTAGAGCTGAAAAGCTCAATAGCTACACTGAAAAAGCATTAGAGGCACTCAAAAGTAGATGTGAGTAGAAATAAGACAGAATCAGCAAACTTGAAGATAGGTTAATTGAAATTATGCAATCTGTAGAGTGAAATGAAAAAAGAAATGAAGAAAAGTGTACAAAGGCTAAGGAACCTGTGGAACACTATCAAGTGGACCAACATATGCATTATGAAATTTTAAAAAAGGGTAAAAGTGGAAGATATAAAGGGGCAGAAAGAATATTTGAAGAAATCATAGTCAAAAACTTTCCAAATTTGTTGATAGATCTAGCTTCATAGTCAAAACCCAAACTTCACTGAGAATTAAAACTTTTCCCCTTTTCTGCTTGTATCAGTCTCAAAAAAAAAAAAAAAAGCCACATTGCAATATATGTCCCTTTATCCTTTTTGATCATTCCTTTCTTTTTTTAAGCTATACAGAGCACTTCTTTTCCCTTAACTCACAGGATATGTTTTCTGAACCTTTTAGGTTTAGGCTCAGGAATAGAAGGGATTAAAAGGGAAAGGGCATATGTTTTCTAGTATGGCTTTTGGCAGATATACTAAGTTGGCATATTTTCTCATAGGGCGTTTTAATTAATGTGAACTTGTGAGAGATTCCCCTGCTGGGAATCTTCAATTGAAATTCCTACAAGGTGAACTTTTTTTTTTCTTCAATAAGCTTTTTACTACTCCAGCCATAAATTTTCAGCATTCAGCAGTCTACCCCTTTATATATTTTTAATTGAATTATTTGGGAGTTTTATTGCTATTGAGTTATTTGTGTTCCTTATATATTCTGTATATTAACCCATTGTCAAATGCATAGTTTGCAAATACTATCTTTTATTTTTGTACATTATCTCTTCAGTTTGTTGATTGCTTCCTATGCCGTGCAGAACCTTTGTGTTCCTTATATATTCAGTGTATTACCCCATTGTCAAATGCATAGTTTGCAAATACTATCTTTTATTTTTGTACATTATCTCTTCACTTTGTTGATTGCTTCCTATGCCATGCAGAACCTTTTTAGTTTGATGTAATCCTATTTGTCTGTTTTTGCTTTTGTTGCTGGTGTTATTGAGGTCTTATTGAAAAAATATCCTTCCCAGACCAATGTTGTGAAGCATTTCCTCTATGTTGTCTTCTAGTAGTTTTGTAGTTTTAGACCTTAAATTTCAGCATTTAGCTCACTTGAGTTGATTTCTGTATACGGTGAGAAATAAGGATCTAGTTTCATTCTCCTGCATGTGAATATTCAGCTTTAGCAGGACCATTTATTGAAGAGACCCTTCTTTCACCAATGTGAGTTCTTGGTGCCTTTTCTAAATAATCATTTAGATATAAATATGTTAATTTATTGCTGTGTTCTCCATTTTGTTCCATTCATTGATGTGTCTGCTTTTATACCAGTGCCATACCATTATGTTACTATAGCTTTGTGGTATATTTTGAAGCTAGATGGTGTAATACCTCTAAGCTTTGTTCTTGCTTAAGATTGCTTTGGCTATTCAGGGTATTTTATGGTTCCACACACATTTCAGGATTTTTTTTTTATTTCTGTGAGGAACGTCATAGTTATTTTCATAGGGATTGCATTAAATCTGTATATTGCTTTGGGTATTTGGACATTTTAACAATATTAGTTCTTCTATTCCATGAACATGTAATATCTTTCTATTTATTTGTGTTCTCTTACATTTCTGTCATCAATGCTTTTCATTGTGAAGATCTTTCACTTCCTTGGTTAAATTTATTACTAAGAATCTTATTTTTTGTAGCTATTGTAAATTGGATTCCTTTCTTGATTTTTTTCACATAGTTTGCTATTGGCTTATAGAAATGCTATTGATTTTTGTATGTTTATCTTCTATTCTGCAACTTACTGAGTTTGTTTATTAAGTCTAACAGTTGTTTTCTGTAGAGTCTTTAAGATTTTCTATATATAAAATTATGCCAACTGCAAACAAGGCAATTCTACTTCTTGCTTTCCAATTTGAATGTTCTTTATTTCTCATTCCTAAGTGCACTGGCTAGGACTTCCAGAGGTATGTTGAATAATAGTGATAAAAGCGGACATTTTGTCTTGTTCCATATCTTAGAAAGCTTTCAAATTTTCCCTGTTTAGTGCAATGTTGGTTGTGTGTTGTCGTATATGACCTTCATTGTGTTGACGTACATTCCTTTTATACCTAATTTGTTGAGAGTTTTTATCATGAAGGGATGCGGAATTTAGTCAAATGCTTTTTCTGTGCCTATTGAAATAATCATATGGTTCTTGTCTTTGATTATTGTAATGTGATGTATCGTATTCATTAATTTTCTTTAGTGGTTGTTGACCATTTTGACTTTTAATTATCATACTAGACATCTGAAAGATTGTACATCAGCATTAGAGTAATGGAGTATTCTGAATTTTATAATGAATTTACCCATAAAAGTGAGGTATGTTTGCATGATAGTAATTATTTCGTATGTTTGCATGATAGTAATTATTGTCCTTTTGCTTCCACTTGAGACATTCCATTTAGCATTTTTTATAAGGCTTATTTAGTAGTGGTGACTATTTTTCCTTCATTTCTGAAGGAAAGCTTTGTTGGGCATACCATGCTAGCCAGGCAATTTTTTTTTTTCCCCAGTACCTTTAATATAGCATCCCATTCTTTCCTGGCCTGCAAGGTTTCTGCTGAGAAATCTGCTGATAGTCTAAGGGGAATTTTCTTATATGTGACTTGACACTTTATTCTTGCTGTTTTTTAGAATTTTTTCTTTGACTTTTGACAATGTTATTATAATATGCCTTGGAGAGGGCTTCTTTGACTTGATTTCAAATCTTTTGAGCTTCATGAATCTGGATGTCCATATCTCTCCCAAATCTTGGGTAGTTTTTAGGTATTGTTTTCTTAAATAGTCTTTCTGTGCACTTCTTCATCTCTTCTCCCTTTAAACTCCAAAAATGCAAATATTTGATTGCTTAATAACGTTCCACACATCCTGTAGGCTTTATTTGCTCCTTTTGATTCTTTTTTTTCTTTCTTGCTTACTGGCTTATTTGAAAAGACTTGTCTTCAAGTTCAGAAACTCATTATTTTGCTTGATACAGTCTGCTCTTGAAAGTCTCAATTGTAAATTTTAGTTCATTCATTGAATTCTTTAGCTCTAGTATTCCTGTTTGTTTCTTTTTTGGTCATAGCTGTCTCTTTGTTGAATTTCTCTTTTGGATCCCAAACTGTTCATCTAATTTAGTTTGTCTGTCTGTATTATCTTTTATCGTAAGTTTCCTTGGGTCATTATTTTGAATTCCTTTTTAGGAAACTCATAAATGTTTATTTTTGGAGGGTCAATTATAGGAAATGTATTGTGTTTCTTTAGTAGTGTCCTATTCGCTTTCTTTTTTATTTTTCCTGTATCACTGTGTTGATATCTGTGCATCTGATGGAACAGTAACCACTTCCAGTCTCATACAGTGTCTTTCATGGGGAAAGACTCACCTGTACATGTGTTCTAGGGTGTTGGTTGAGCAGGGTATTTTGGATTTGCTTCTGGGTGAATGCCGTAGTGTGGTCTCCATCCAGTTTCTTCAGCTATAGGCAACATCAGTGATGCCTGAGTGTGCCTCAGTGGTTCATGCTGTAACAATATTTGTGGCTGGTCTACCTACTCAGTTACTGCTCCTTGATATTGGGGCACTGGTATAGTCTGTGTTTTGGGGATATATAGGGCTGGTCAACTTGTGACTTGGGCTTTGCTTCACTAGGGGCTGGACAGTGGGCTGGTCCATGCTGTGGGGTAGCATGGGGCTGGATATCTGATGGCTCTGCTCAGGAGTTGTTCCCCTTAAGGTAGGGTACGAAGCTGGTCCATATTCTGGAAAAACATGAAACTGGTTGACTGGCAACTTGGATTGAGATCTGCTTTTCTGAAGGCAAAGTTCCAAGCTGATCCATGCTTAAAGGAAGTGCAAGGATGGCTGGCAAGCAGCTTAGCTCAGTTGCTGCTCCCCTGAGGGTAGAGTGATGGGGTCATGGTTGTTCCACTGGATATAGATTTCAAGTAGGTTGGGTTGGGGTGCTATAGCCCCTGAAGTAAGGAAGGTACTGTACCTCCTAGGCAGCTTTTTCCTAGGAGCAGAAAGCTGTAACAGCTCAGCTGGGTGATGCTGTGCTATTGTGTGCAAACATGGTGTAATGGAGGTGGAGCCTCAAAGATTGAAAGATGCAGTAGCTACTGGTCCCCGGAAAGGACATATTTTATTACTGACTCTGGTTTAGAGATGGCATCTTGCAGTAGGGGTTTGGATAACGTGGGGAAAAGGACATTATGTTAACTCCTTTTCTGGAGCAATCCAGCTGTGTGAACTCCTGAAAGCGCCCAAAACTGGATGGAGAGCCTGAGAAAATTGCAAGATTCTCCAGCAGCAAAACCTACAGGTGTCTGTGCCATTGATGAGGAATGCTGAGGGCCTTCTGTTTACTTTCTCCCGACATGGGAAAGTCCCTTCTGGTTCTGAGCTGATCCTAACTGGGGAGGTGGCATGGCAATGTCAAGATGTCTCACTCCTGAGAAGCCAAGATGGCCGAATAGGATCAGCTCCGGTCTACAGCTCCCAGCGTGAGCGACGCAGAAGACGGGTGATTTCTGCATTTCCATCTTAGGTACCGTGTTCATCTCACTAGGGAGTGCCGGACAGTGGGCGCAGGTCAGTGGGTGAGCGCACCGTGCGTGAGCCGAAGAAGGGTGAGGCATTGCCTCACTCGGGAAGCGCAAGGGGTCAGGGAGTTCCCTTTCCAGGGGTGACAGACGGCACCTGGAAAATCGGGCCACTCCCACCCGAATACTGTGCTTTTCCGACGGGCTTAGGAAACGGTGCACCAGGAGATTATAGCCTGCACCTGGCTCAGAGGGTCCTACGCCCACGGAGTCTCGCTGATTGCTAGCACAGCAGTCTGAGATCAAACAGCAAGTCCGCAGCGAGGCTGGGGGAGGGGCGCCTGCCATTGCCCAGGCTCGCTTAGGTAAACAAAGCAGCTGGGAAGCTTGAACTGGGTGGAGCCTACCACAGCTCAAGGAGGCCTGCCTGCCTCTGTAGGCTCCACCTCTGGGGGCAGGGCACAGACAAACAAAAAGACAGCAGTAACCTCTGCAGACTTAAATGTCCCTGTGTGACAGCTTTGAGGAGAGCAGTGGTTCTCCCAGCACACAGCTGGAGATCTGAGAACGGGCTGACTGCCTCCTCAAGTGGGTCCCTGACCCCTGACCCCCGAGCAGCCTAACTGGGAGGCACCCCCCAGCAGGGGCAGACTGACACCTCACACGGCCGGCCGGGTACTCCAACAGACCTGCAGCTGAGGGTCCTGTCTGTTAGAAGGAAAACTAACAGAAAGGACATCCACACCAAAAACCCATCTGTACATCAGCATCATCAAAGACCAAAAGTAGATAAAACCACAAAGATGGGGAAAAAACAGAGCAGAAAAACTGGAAACTCTAAAAACCAGAGTACCTCTCCTCCTCCAAAGGAACGCAGTTCCTCACCAGCAACGGAACAAAGCTGGACGGAGAATGACTTTGACGAGCTGAGAGAAGAAGGCTTCAGACGATCAAATTACTCCGAGCTACGGGAGGATATTCAAACCAAAGGCAAAGAAGTTGAAAACTTTGAAAAAAATTTAGAAGAATGTATAACTAGAATAACCAATACAGAGAAGTGCTTAAAGGAGCTGATGGAGCTGAAAACCAAGGCTCGAGAACTACGTGAAGAATGCAGAAGCCTCAGGAACCGATGCGATCAAATGGAAGAAAGGGTATCAGCAATGGAAGATGAAATGAATGAAATGAAGCGAGAAGGGAAGTTTAGAGAAAAAAGAATAAAAAGAAACGAGCAAAGCCTCCAAGAAATGTGGGACTATGTGAAAAGACCAAATCTACGTCTGATTGGTGTACCTGAAAGTGACGGGGTGAATAGAACCAAGTTGGAAAACACTCTGCAGGATATTATCCAGGAGAACTTCCCCAGTCTAGCAAGGCAGGCCAACATTCAGATTCAGGAAATACAGAGAACGCCACAAAGATACTCCTCGAGAAGAGCAACTCCAAGACACATAATTGTCAGATTCACCAAAGTTGAAATGAAGGAAAAAATGTTAAGGGCAGCCAGAGAGAAAGGTCGGGTTACCATCAAAGGGAAGCCCATCAGACTAACAGCGGATCTCTCGGCAGAAACCCTACAAGCCACAAGAGAGTGGGGGCCAATATTCAACATTCTTAAAGAAAAGAATTTTCAACCCAGAATTTCATATCCTGCTAAACTAAGCTTCATAAGTGAAGGAGAAATAAAATACTTTACAGACAAGCAAATGCTGAGAGATTTTTGTCACCACCAGGCCTACCCTAAAAGAGCTCCTGAAGGAAGCGCTAAACATGGAAAGGCACCACCGGTATCAGCCACTGCAAAATCATGCCAAAATGTAAAGACCATTGAGACTAGGAGGAGACTGCATCAACTAACGAGCAAAATAACCAGCTAACATCATAATGACAGGATCAAATTCACACATAACAATATTAACTTTAAATGTAAATGGACTAAATGCTCCAATTAAAAGACACAGACTGGCAAATTGGATAAAGACTCAAGACCCATCAGTGTGCTGTATTCAGGAAACCCATCTCACGTGCAGAGACACACATAGGCTCAAAATAAAAGGATGGAGGAAGATCTACCAAGCAAATGGAAAACAAAAAAAGGCAGGGGTTGCAATCCTAGTCTCTGATAAAACAGACTTTAAACCAACAAAGATCAAAAGAGACGAAGAAGGCCATTACATAATGGTAAAGGGATCAATTCAACAAGAAGAGCTAACTATCCTAAATATATATGCACCCAATACAGGAGCACCCAGATTCATAAAGCAAGTCCTAAGTGACCTACAAAGAGACTTGGACTCCTACACATTAATAATGGGAGACTTTAACACCCCACTGTCAACATTAGACAGATCAACGAGACAGAAAGTCAACAAGGATACCCAGGAATTGAACTCAGCTCTGCACCAAGCGGACCTAATAGACATCTACAGAACTCTCCACCCCAAATCAACAGAATATACATTTTTTTCAGCACCACACCACACCTCTTCCAAAATTGACCACATACTTGGAAGTAAAGCTCTCCTCAATAAATGTAAAAGAACAGAAATTATAACAAACTGTCTCTCAGATCACAGTGCAATCAAGCTAGAACTCAGGATTAAGAATCTCACTCAAAACCGCTCAACTACATGGAAACTGAACAACCTGCTCCTGAATGACTACTGGGTACATAACGAAATGAAGGCAGAAATAAAGATGTTCTTTCAAACCAACAAGAACCAAGACACAACATACCAGAATCTCTGGGATGCATTCAAAGCAGTGTGTAGAGGGAAATTTATAGCACTAAATGCCCATAAGAGAAAGCAGGAAAGATCCAAAATTGACACCCTAACATCACAATTAAAAGAACTAGAAAAGCAAGAGCAAACACATTCAAAAGCTAGCAGAAGTCAAGAAATAACTAAAATCAGAGCAGAACTGAAGGAAATAAGGACACAAAAAACCCTTCAAAAAATTAATGAATCCAGGAGCTGGTTTTTTGAAAGGATCAACAAAACTGATAGACCGCTAGCAAGATTAATAAAGAAAAAAAGAGAGAAGAATCAAATAGATGCAATAAAAAATGATAAAGGGGATATCACCACCGATCCCACAGAAATACAAACTACCATCAGAGAATACTACAAACACCTCTGCGCAAATAAACTAGAAAATCTAGAAGAAATGGATAAATTCCTCAACACATACACCCTCCCAAGACTAAACCAGGAAGAAGTTGAATCTCTGAATAGACCAATAACAGGAGCTGAAATTGTGGCAATAATCAATAGCTTACCAACCAAAAAAAGTCCAGGACAGATGGGTTCACAGCCGAATTCTACCAGAGGTACAAGGAAGAACTGGTACCATTCCTTCTGAAACTATTCCCATCAATAGAAAAAGAGGGAATCCTCCCTAACTCATTTGATGAGGCCAGCATCATCCTGATACCAAAGCCGGGCAGAGACACAACCAAAAAAGAGAATTTTAGACCGATATCCTTGATGAACATTGATGCAAAAATCCTCAATAAAATACTGGCAAACAGAATCCAGCAGCACATCAAAAAGCTTATCCACCATGATCAAGTGGGCTTCATCCCTGGGATGCAAGGCTGGTTCAATATACGCAAATCAATAAATGTAATCCAGCATATGAACAGAACCAAAGACAAAATCCACATGATTATCTCAATAGATGCAGAAAAGGCCTTTTACAAAATTCAACAGCCCTTCATGCTAAAAACTCTCAATAAATTAGGTATTGATGGGACGTATCTCAAAATAATAAGAGCTATCTATGACAGACCCACAGCCAATATCATACTGAATGGGCAAAAACTGGAAGCATTCCCTTTGAAAAGTGGCACAAGACAGGGATGCCCTCTCTCATCACTTCTATTCAACATAGTGTTGGAAGTTCTGGCCAGGGCAATTAGGCAGGAGAAGGAAATCAAGGGTATTCAATTAGGAAAAGAGGAAGTCAAATTGTCCCTGTTTGCAGACGACATGATTGTATATCTAGAAAATCCCATCGTCTCAGCCCAAAATCTCCTTAAGCTGATAAGCAACTTCAGCAAAGTCTCAGGATACAAAATCAATGTACAAAAATCACAAGCATTCTTATACACCAATAACAGACAAACAGAGAGCCAAATCATGAGTGAACTCCCATTCACAATTGCTTCAAAGAGAATAACATACCTAGGAATCCAACTTACAAGGGATGTGAAGGACCTCTTCAAGGAGAACTACAAACCACTGCTCAAGGAAATAAAAGAGGATACAAACAAATGGAAGAACATTCCATGCTCATGGGTAGGAAGAATCAATATCGTGAAAATGGCCATACTGCCCAAGGTAATTTACAGATTCAATGCCATCCCCATCAAGCTACCAATGACTTTCTTCACAGAATTGGAAAAAACTACTTTAAAGTTCATATGGAACCAAAAAAGAGCCCGCATTGTCAAGTCAATCCTAAGCCAAAAGAACAAAGCTGGAGGCATCACGCTACCTGACTTCAAACTATACTACAAGGATACAGTAACAAAAACAGCATGGTACTGGTACCAAAACAGAGATATAGATCAATGGAACAGAACAGAGCCGTCAGAAATAACGCCTCATATCTACAACTATCTGATCTTTGACAAACCTGAGAAAAACAAGCAATGGGGAAAGGATTCCCTATTTAATAAATGGTGCTGGGAAAACTGGCTAGCCATATGTAGAAAGCTGAAACTGGATCCCTTCCTTACACCTTATACAAAAATCAATTCAAGATGGATTAAAGACTTAAATATTAGACCTAAAACCATAAAAACCCTAGAAGAAAACCTAGGCATTACCATTCAGGACATAGGCATGGGCAAGGACTTCATGTCTAAAACACCAAAAGCAATGGCAACAAAAGCCAAAATTGACAAATGGGATCTAATTAAACTCAAGAGCTTCTGCACAGCAAAAGAAACTACCATCAGAGTGAACAGGCAACCTATAAAATGGGAAAAAATTTTCGCAACCTACTCATCTGACAAAGGGCTAATATCCAGAATCTACAATGAACTCCAACAAATTTACAAGAAAAAAACAAACAACCCCATCAAAAAGTGGGCAAAGGACATGAACAGACACTTCTCAAAAGAAGACATTTATGCAGCCAAAAAACACATGAAAAAATGCTCACCATCACTGGCCATCAGAGAAATGCAAATCAAAACCACAATGAGATACCATCTCACACCAGTTAGAATGACAATCATTAAAAAGTCAGGAAACAAGAGGTGTTGGAGAGGATGTGGAGAAATAGGGACACTTTTACACTGTTGGTGGGACTGTAAAGTAGTTCAACCCTTGTGGAAGTCAGTGTGGCGATTCCTCAGGGATCTAGAACTAGAAATTCCATTTGACCCAGCCATCCCATTACTGGGTATATACCCAAAGGACTATAAACCATGCTGCTATAAAGACACATGCACACGTATGTTTATTGCGGCATTATTCACAATAGCAAAGACTTGGAACCAACCCAAATGTCCAACAATGATAGACTGGATTAAGCAAATGTGGCACATATACACCATGGAATACTATGCAGCCATAAAAAATGATGAGTTCATGTCCTTTGTAGGGACATGGATGAAATTGGAAATCATCATTCTCAGTAAACTATCGCAAGAACAAAAAACCAAACACCGCATGTTCTCACTCATAGGTGGGAATTGAACAATGAGAACACATGGACACAGGAAGGGGAACATCACACTTCGGGGACTATTGTGGGGTGGGGGGAGGGGTAGGGATAGCATTGGGAGATATACCTAATGCTAGATAACGAGTTAGTGGATGCAGCGCACCAGCATGGCACATGTATACATATGTAACTAACCTGCACATTGTGCACATGTACCATAAAACCTAAAGTATAATAATAATAAAATAAAATAAAATAAAAATTAAAAAAAATGGGAAAAGAAAAAAAAAAAAAAAAAAAAAAAACTAAGGGTAGTGGATCAGTAAGAATGCGTTCCAAAATCTTAACAGAAATTCACTCTTGGGAGGGAAATGGAATTAGGTGGTGGAAAGTGCCAGAGATTAAAGGAGATTTTTTTTTTAAGTTGGTATGTTTTAAGTTTTTTTGTTTTAAGTTTAATTTTTTAATAAAAAAAATAAAGAAGATAAAAAAAAAGAAAGATGTCTCACTCCTTTCTTTATGTGACCATCTTGAGTGTTTGTGTTCCACAGGATTTCTGCCAGTCTCCTGCTGTACTTTAGCATTCTCATTGAAATACTCTTGTCAAACTATAGTTGTTTATTTGTTGTTTTTGTCCTTTTGTGTGGCGGGTGACAAGCACCAAGCACCTCTAGTGAGCCATCTTTCTGACATCACTCTCTTAATATCTCTTATTGTCTCATTTGAAATCTGTTTTACCAATACATTTCCCATTACATGTCACCACTAATTATACTTTGACAGATACCAATGCTGATTAAAGGCAAAGTAAAACTAAAGAATTATTTCATTACCTGAATGAAAAAAAAAATCACACTCCTCTATGTTATGTCACAGATATTTAAAACTAAATACTAATTGTCCTGAGTGTTACAGTAAGTACATGAGCCAAATATTTTACTGTTTATACTATGGTTTGTATTAAATTTAAATGTTCTTTGAGTTCAGTATTTTTAAAAAGTAAAAAGAAATTCAAAGATCTCAAACCAGTGGTACAGCCTCAGCTAAGGCACACAGAATGTTTCTCCAGATAATATGTCTCTAAGCATGAGCTATCAACAGCTTTTCTATTTGTATTGCCATTATAAGGAGCTTCTTGAACTGGAATTTTCAGAGAAGCCATGAAAATGTACTAGCTTAGAGACTCTATGAAAGGAAATAATTCTGATGTAATTTTTATATAATAATTTATAATATGCATTGTACATTAGATACAACATATTTTCTTCTCTTTATTTTTCCTTATTTGACAAGAAGAAAATTAAAGGTCAGTATTTTTGATATTTTTCTGTTCTCTTTTTTTATCATTCTACACAAGATGCTAAAGTTAGTCTATCAGTCTGAAGACCAATTGTATTTGAAGCTAACCTATATAGCAAGATTAATTTTTTTTCTGTCACTGGTTTTCTGTCACTAAGCAAATGGTCCAAAATGAGCCACTTGACTAACTAACATTAACATATAACTGTCTAGAAATCTACATAGTATACTACTCATATTCAAGAAAAAAATACATTTGGAGGATTCCTGTCATTTTTTGTTTGTTTGTTTGTTTTTGATGATTCAGGGAAAGCACCCATGAAATTTAGATTTGGGGAAAGGCATAAGGGAACATAGTATAATTGCAGCCTACTTTTACTCACCAGTACTTCAAGAGTAACATTCTATCCCATTTTTACTAAACCATTATATGTTGAAATAAGATTCATTTCAGATGTCATTTTGCAAAATTCCTGTTAACATTTAAGCACTGGAAAAACAATTTTTTAAACTAGTGCAATTACTTTCTTTTCAGCTACAGATTTTCTTGACATGACTAGCCACAACTGTCTAATATTTTTTATATTTTAATAAACACTGTATAAGAGGAAACACAAATTTTCTCCAATGAATGCCTATCAACACACATATAATAACTAATTTCCTTGACAGGCTTAACAACGGATAATGTATTACTATTTAGCAACCAATTCTAGTAGACAGATTCGAAAAACAAATAAGCTGTTGTCTAGTTCTATTTCAGTATATATACTCATTGCTAATTTAAACGTAGACAAAATCTTACTCAGTCCTCTCTATAAGTCAAGCTTTATCTTGCAGACAAATGTAGTCACATATGTGATTTGCTTGTCAGCTATTGCCATGTGTTCAGAAATGGAGTTATTTTTAACATTTTAAAACAAACTTAGATTCTTAACCCAATTAATATTATGTCTGAACCTAAAATGACCAAATTATGTTGGCCTCCATACCCATTCTGTGCACATACGTACACAAACACACTCATAGATCACTTATATCTACTAAAGCATTTGTTTTTCATTTTGCTGTATATAGATAATTTCACAAAAAGTAAAGTAAAATCTTGAGATTTTAGGAAAGGCAGAGCAATCTACTGCCTTCACCTGCCATACACAAACATTAATTCAACTATGGTTTTGAGAATATAAACACTAGAAAAGCTGATATAATATAAAAAGTTTACAGCATGTCAACCACTGTGAACAAGACATTTAGGTCATTTTTAAACAGTTACTTATCCCCCCAATCATGTGAACAATACAGCTTCTGAATTAACCACCTAGCATTTTAGGAAAACCAGAAGGAGAACATCAGCCATCTTTTTATCTCCCTGTGGTAGGCACGAATAATAACCCTCCCCCTTGAAAAAAGTCTATACCCAAATCAAGAAAACCTGTAAATATGTTGTCTTAATTGGCAAAAAGAAACCGAAGACATAATTAAAGTTAAGGAATTTGAGATGGGAAGTTATTCTTAATTATTCAAATGGGCCCAATAAAATCACATGAGTTCTTAACAGTGGAAGAGGAGGGTAGAATTGTTGATGTGGGTCAGAGAGACTGGGTGATGGAAGAAGAGGTAGAGGTGATTTGAAACGTGTGGAAGACTCCACTTACTGTTTCTGTCTTTGAAGATGAAGAAAGGAGGCAGTCTTAGTCTGTTCAGGCTGCTATAACAAAATACCATAAACTGAATTATTATAAACAATAGAAATTTATCACAGTTCTGGAGGCTAGGAAGTCCAAGATCAAAGTCCTAGCAAATTCAGTGTCTGGACTCACTGTCTGGCTCATAGACGGCACTTTGTTGAAGTGTCCTCACATGTCAGAAGGGGCAAGGAGCTTCTTTGGGCCTCTTTTATAAGGGCACTAATCTCATTCATGATGCCTCTGCCCTTATGATCTAATAGTTACCTCACAAGGGCCCTACCTCCTAACACCATTACCTTGAAGGTTAGGATTTCAATATGTAAATTTTGGGGAGACATAAACATTCAGACCATGCTATCGGCTATGTGCCAAGGAATGTAGACCGCCTCTAGAAGCTAAGAATGACCCTCAGCTGACAACCACCAAGGGAAAGGAGACCTCTCTTCTAAAACTGCCTGGAACTGAATTCTGCTGACAACCTGAATGAACAAGAAAATAGATTCTCCCTTAGTGACACCAGGAAGAAATGCAGCCCTGATGACACCTAGAGTTTAACATAGTGCAACCAATGTCAGACTTTCGACCTACCGAGCTGAAAGATACATTCGTGCTGTTTTCAGTCTCTAAGTTTGTGGCAGCAATAAAAAATGAATACACTCTTCTTACGAATTTTGTCTGCATATTTTTATTGGAGTGGGTTTATTTTAAAGCAAGATAGGACTTGTGAGTTTAAACTAAAGATTCTTAGAACATTCTGGAATGATATTTATTTTTATGAAATAACTTCTATTTTAAACACATGAAATTGATTTTAGCTTGCATTCTAAGTCATCTGAGATTTGAAGGATGTTCCATGTTTTAGTCTTATTTATTGGGGCAACTTTGCAATTCCAAAAATTATATATACAAAATGAACTCCTCTTGTTTCTGTGTCACTTTAACTAGAGGCTCTATGTGCAAGACAAAATACCAATCCTTCAGATTTATTTATTTATTTATTTATTTTTAGATAGAGTCTGGTTACATCACCAGGCTGGAGTGCAGTGGCGTGATCTCAGCTCACTGCAACCTCTGCCTCCCGGGTTCAAGTGATCCTCCTGCCTCAGCTTCCCAAGTAGCTGGGATTACAGGCATGGGCCACCACACCCAGCTAATTTTTTTATTTTTAGTAGAGACGGGATTTCACCATGTTGGCCAGGATGGTCTCGATCACCTGACCTCATGATCTGCCCGCCTTGGCCTCCCAAAGAGTGCTGGGATTACAGGCGTGAGCCACCATGCCCAGTCCATATTTATTTTTATACTCAAGCTTTCCCTTTACAAACTTTACCCAAATTACAGTGATAATGCCAGTTACTTTTTCATAAACTAACTATAATATTCATTCATCATGAAGAAAAGATTTACTTTTTACCCTTAAAAAATCACAACCTACCAGCCGGGCACAGTGGCTCATGCCTGTAATCCTAGCACTTTGGGAGGCCAAGGTGGGCAGATCACCTGAGGTCAGGAGTTCAAGACCAGCCTGGCCAACATGGCGAAACCCTGTCTCTACTAAAAATACAAAAATTAGCCAGGCATAGTGGTGCATGCCTGTAATCCTAGCCACCTGGGAGGCTGAGGCAGGAGAATTGCTGGAACCCAGGAGGCAGAGGCAGCAGTTAGCCCAGATCGCGCCACTGCACTCCAGCCTGGGTGACAGAGCAAGACTGTCTCAAAAAAAAAGAAAAAAAGCTACCATTTTCTTTGCCTGTTTCTGCCACAATGACTCAGTGTGCAAAGTAGTATGAGTAGTATGATTCATGGGAAGTCTAAACAATCTCTTTCTTTGTAGACTACATATATATATATATATACACACACACACACACATTTACATATATACATATACATATGTATATATACATGTGCGTATACATATATACATATACATATATACATATACATATGCGTATACATATATACATATACATGTGCATATACATATATACATATACATATATACATATACATATACATATATACATATGCATATACATGTATGCATATATGCATATGTGTGTGTATATATGTGTGTGTATATATATATACACACACACACATATATATGAAGGTTGAGCTCAAAACAGAAAAAAAAAATGCCAGTTAGCCATTGTATGTGCTTTACTTGATTGAGAACTTTTTCTAACTGAGAATGAGCTTTTTCCAACTTAAACCTATTTGTAGGTTTGTGCCAAGTGAAAACAACGAGTATGAGCATAATTTTTTATTTGAATTTTCCTATTACCTTTTAAATCACTTATACTGTTTATATTATATGAATTTTTTATCTGATCTCCTCATTTTGTTGGTAGTTGTATTCATTTGCCTTTTTATCTGTCCCCAAAATCACCGAACTCATTGAATGACAAAGAAAATGTTCTCAGTAGAAATGCTTGTTGACTCCTTGTGCTCAAAGAGCTGGAATTTAAGGACAATAGACCTTGAGTTAAAAGACAACATTTCACGATGATTAAAAATGATAGAGACAGGTGTCAAACAAACTTAAAATACATATGCAATTAATTTGAGGTACAGTTAGTAGGGAACACTTGTTGAGAAATCTAAATTGGCAGGCCATCACTCTAAGCAGGAGAAATAACAAAAGAGGTCACTTGGGGAGATTCAGGAGACAACAGAGCCCTTTGTTGAGAACTGTCAGGGAATACAATTGAGTATGTATGGAGGGCAACAAGATGGAAAATTATTCACAGGATATCTGAAAAAACTGGTGTTTCTGAACAGGAGAAGAATGAGAGCAAAGAGAACTAACATTTATTCAGCAATTACTATAAGCCAGGCACTGTGGTATTGGTGTATGTTATCTGTTTAAATCCTACCATCGGTCCAGAAAATAATATTATCTCTATTTTTAGAAAAACAAACCAAGATTCATAGAAATTGAAGTCATATGAGCAGTTGATAGGATTTAAACCTAGAACTGCCTCATCCCAGTGCGTCTGCACTTGTTCTATAATATTGAGAGATTAAATTCTCCTTCCACACTTTTGAGGTATAATTCTGCAGAATATCAATAAAGATATTTGAGCTTGTCCATATGAAATCATTCAACACTGAAGTTCTTAATTCCTTTTTAACAGTCCTTTTTAAAATCAGGTAACAAATTCTTAATTGTTTTTCAACTTCATGCCATCTCTATATATGAGTATTATTATTTGACTACTTTTAGGTCACATGGAATCCACACATGGAAGGACATAGGCATTGCATGCAGGTATCCGGAATCATTGATATTGGTCTTAAAATTTGGAAGTTTCCGCTTTTGCTAAGGTATGTTTTCCTTAATGGTGGAGGTTTACTAATTGGGTGTACCTCCAGATCTAATTATTTCATCTAATCCTCATATGATAGGAAGTAATGAGATCAATATCATTAGGCATTTTCAAATTTGAATTGAAACATATTACAATATGTTTATATTAGAGACTGGACAAAATTATCATTAAGATTCTAAGGTTCTACTTATCATTACCATGAATGGGTTTTAAACTGCTAACTAGTTAAAGAACTGTAAATGAAAAAAGAAAAAACAACTTTGATCACTCCTAGCTATCAAATTACCAAATTTAAAAATGTCTAAAAGTCATTACTGTTGAAACTATGATTGTTTGGAGTTTAGACAGTTGTATACACTCAAGCAGGGAGGATAAAAAGGGTCGCTATTCTAGAAATCATTAGACTATACTTTAAAAAAATTATAGCCATTGATACTGTGATAAATTTTACCTGAAATCTGTTCATTTGTTTAAGTATAGACAACTTAATGTCTATATGTTAAGTAATGTCAGTGTTAAGTAACGTCTATACTTACAGAAATGAACAGATTTTAGGAAAAATTTATCAATTATATTGATTATAGCTTAACTTGTATTAATTTTTTAAGATACAGACACAGTGGCCAAAATAAAGAAAAGGTCGATACATTTTATCCACAAAATGGGAATAAAATTACTTTTTTTTTTTTTTTTTTGAGATGGAGTCTCACTCTGTCACCCAGGCTGGAGTGCAGTAGTGCGATCTCCACTCACTGCAACCTCCACCTCCTGGGTTCAGGTGATTCGCCTGCCTCAGCCTCCAGGGTAGCTAAGGTTACAGGCGTGCACCACCACACCCAACTTAATTTTTGTAATTTTTTAGTAGAGATGGGGTTTCACCATGTTGCCCAGGTTGGTCTCGAACTCCTGGCCTCAAGTGATTCACCCGACTTGGCCTCCCAAAGTGCTGGGATTAAAGGCATGAGCCACAGTGCCTGGCCAATAACATTACATTTAAATCCAATTTAAAATGTTTCTATTCTTTAGCATGATTGCAATATAATATTAGATAAAATACATAATGAAGTTAATAAAATCTCTAAGAGAAATGACTGAGAAGAAATTCTTAAAAGTATTAACAATAATTAACTCAGAAATCATGGGTTATGAGTGATTTTTAACTTTTGATTATAACTTTGGATTTCTCTATGATAATCAGATATTGCTTTTACCAAAGCAAAAAGTTTATTAATTGCCAATTGTACAAGCCAATTTGCCTGTATATTTTATAGACAAAGAGGATTTGTTTGTTTGTTTTCCTTATTCTACATTACATTACCATGAATTCTCTTAGAATTTTTAATTTACCACTTACTATTCCCACTGATAAAATAATTCAAGTTGAGTTTGAGTGTATTCATTCCTTTCCAATCTTTGTTTTGAGGTAATATGATTTTTTATTTACATACCATTTAATATCATTATTACCAATGTGTCATTTACATGAACTAATTTACTTAATTTTAAGTGTAAATGTCAATGAATTTTGTTAGATTGTATATCATTTTATTTGTGCTTGCTATTTTAATGCTCCAAGTTTAAAGTTAGAGTGTGAATAACATCCTTCCCCACCTTCACACTTAGAATACTGAAGCCCATTAAAGCCCAGATTAGGAGGATTTCCTGCTTCCTCCTCTCTTCTACTTTCCTTCTAACTCCATGAAATATTTAAGAATCCCCCCTGAGGATCCTACAATTTTTAGGAATGCAGTACTTTTTGTTTCCTCAGTCATCCCTGGGGCTCTAAATTGAGCAACTCAATCTTTACTTTGAAGCTGAAGACTTTCAACTGCCACCAAAATTTGCTTTGAAAGTAACCAGTGTTGGATAACAGCCTGAAAACTTGGGAGCCTAGTGTGAAGCTAAGGGGCATAGGTAGCCAGCAATATTTCTTCAGAGGTGGTGTAGCTACATTACATTTAATAGAAGCAGATCTTCAACATTCAGTTATTTTTAGGTTCTATGATGTTAGTTTCCCATTTAAATTGTATCCTCATAACCAACCACCAACCTCCATCCTCACAAAATATTTCCTGATGGTCAATCATGGAGGGAGGGGAAATAAAATAAAAATATAAATAAACAGGGTCGGGCTGGTAAGAGAAACCAGAAACTGAGAAGACAAAGTTAGAAGCCAGTCATCAACATGCAAGTGTAAGGTTCTGGGGGATTTTAAAATCTTCGGGAGAGTTTTGGGTTACACAGACTATGGAATGAAAATTGAAGAAAATTTATCCAGTTAACAAAAGCTAAGGAGATTTGAAAAATGTGTTCTTTAGCACCTCAACAATTTCTGAAAAGGCCTGGAGTGAAGGTAATGTAAGTATTTTGCTGAGACTTTCAAAAACAAAACCAGGGAGATGGAAAGTATAACATAAAATAATATTGAGGAAAAACAACAACAAATTATTAGAAACTTTAACAAGAAATATAGTTTGGGTAGCAAAATCTTCAAAAGGAATTGTATTCAACACAGCAGTACAAAGTCACAGGGATCCTGAGTACATAAGGTCAATCAGGAGGAAAAAACGGGGTGTGGGTTAAGGCCAATAAAATAGAATTGTTTTTGAAGTGAAAGCCTCAAAGAAATTTTATTTACAAAGATTTTTATTACAACAATATGTTTAATGTAATATCATCGAGAGTCTCCTAAACTATGTTTTGAGACCTTAAACCTCTTTGAGCATTGCATTGAAATCTATGCTACTTTTCAAGAATATTACCACTGTCACCAGTGATTGAATATTAAACATTTCCTGTGTTTTTCTCTCTGTATATTTCTCCCCAGTCTTCCTGCTCTTTACTTCTGTCCTAACTTCTTAAAACTATAGTTAAAGGCCCACAAACTCAAGTGCCGTCAGGGATGAAGCAGGCAAAGGCAAAATGAATGTATCACAAAAGTAGGTGATAGAGACTGTGAAAAGATAGTGTGTCTGGCTTTTTTTTTCTCTCTCTGTCAAACACACACACACACACATACACACACACTTCTATAGTCTGAATCCACGGAGCACTGGTTTGTAACTCCAGGTGTAAATATAGTGGCCTCTGGAGTAAGACAAATAGGAAACCCACTTTCTACATTTGTAAGAAATGTTGACTTGGGCAAGTTATCTCACTTCTATAAGTCTACATTTCCTCTTTTGGAAACTGGGAATAATAATAATGTTTGCTGCAGTAGATTGTTATGAGATTTAAGGGCTTTAGTGCAGGTGAAGTCACCAATATAGTACCTGAGAGAGATTAAGTACTAAATAAATGAATGTGGTCCCTTGTCGCTATTGCTACTTTTTTTTTGTTATTATCAATGACCTAATTTGCCAATAAAAGTCTACTTAGAGATGTACATTAGTATGTTCATTAACTGTGGATGGCAAATAATTTATATTGCCTGGAAAAGAATGTCTGGGACAATAAAAGGAAAACACCAATGTCTCTCTCTCTCTCTCTTTTTTTTTTTCTTTGTCTGTCTGTCTGTCTCTGTCTCTCTCTGTCTCGCTTTTCCACATTTCTACCAAGGTGAGATTTTTTGTTCATCATGAGAACCGTAAGGTTTTAGAATATAAAATCTGTTATGAAACTGAAAAAAAACCAGGGTAAGGACAACACCTTAAAATCAGGAAATCTACCCCAGGGGTTTAAGTTGCTGACCTAAAGTCAGTTCATAGAAGACCTGGGACTAAGAGAAACAAACAAATAAACAAACAAATAAAATAGGAAACTCCAATCTCAGGAGTAAACTTCAGTAACCACTCAGACAGATGACAAGGTAACATTTACTTGAAATTCAAAGTCACCTATGGTTTTGAAGGGATATTTGTATCTACAAATAAAGCTGTACCCTCTACGTGCCTTACTTTCTTGAAATAAAAATAGGTCTCATCACCATAACTAAAGCTACCCAGAATAGGACATCCTAAATATAAAATCCAACTTTCCAACACTATACTATAACAATATATATAAAACATATATATAATATGTATAACAACAACAATATAATATATATATATTTTAAATATTTTAATCTCATTTTTCAAGATGGGGATTACTATAGCACTTTTTGTTAAGGAAATATTGAGAACACATTTCCATCTTCAGTCTTACACAACTAATAATCTACTAAGTTATTTGAACCAGATTAGTTTTATAAATATATTTTAAACGTTTTTAATATTTAAATATAATATTTAGTTAATTATATTTGTTCATAAGAATTCCAAAAGTATAAATAATTTGATATTTTAACACAATTTATTTTCTTCTTTCATTTCATGTTCCTAGTATGAATTCTTATGAAAGGAAGTGACCACTCATGCTATTTTGACTTGATTCATTTAACACGGGAGAAGTTACAAATATGCTGTCCAAAAGATGTTTGTATGGAAACACTTTCTCCCACTTCAGTCCCCAGATTAACAGGGAGGATTAGTGTTATTGATATTAATATTTATAAATACCATTTAGGTGTTCCTCCCTCTTTTTACTCTTCTTTCAATTTTGCATAGGGGATATGGGCTATGAAGTGGGCTCGTCCCATATCTGACCCTGAAGGCTTGAGAGAGATAGTATCCATTGAATGAAGAAAATGGCCTGATGAAAATATGTTGTACAAATAAGTACATTTAAAAAAGTATTTATTTAAACTTTATATTGTATTGGTATATAGTATGTCTTATACTGACAATTATCTACTGAAAATGAAACCCTAGAATGTAAACATGATTTTGGCCTGTGAAATTCCCAGAAAGAAACTTTGGAATAATATTTCAGAAAATCCTCTTATCAAATACTTCTGTAGATGACAAAAGTAACTTGGAGGGATCATCATACTTTAGTAAATTGTTAAAAGCGTT